>NC_136430.1:282340776-283736609 GCF_052849685.1 Lactuca virosa
TGGTGGCTTGCATGCCCCAAATGAACAAAATCTCGAAATATCAAACATTACTTCTATAAAATGAACCCAAACTCATACATGGATGGTTCAAAGCCTCAAAGATTGCAACTTTATGACTCAAGGACCAAATGAACACCAAGAGTAGCAACTCTAAGCTCCAGAAATGACAATAATTCACAAGACCTCATCTATGGGACCAAAAAGACCCAAAAACCCAAACAAAGAAGATCTTAGCATTAACAAAGCAAGTTTTGAGCTTTATACCTCAAATAAGTGCCAAATGATGAAGATAACCCGAATCTTCAAGCTCAACTCCATCAAATCTCCTTCACCAACTTCTTCTTCTTCTTCCCAAGGCACCAAACTACCAAAAATGCACTCCACAAGGTCAAGAATACACCAAGATGATAAAGGGATTGATTTTAGGGTTTTTGGACAAGAGAGCCTGATAAGGAGGCTAACCCATGGGACTTAATGACATTATATAGGGCTGGAACCCTAAAAATTAGGGTTTTTTGTCCTGACCACGTACGTTGCGCGTACCTCTTCGTACACTAAGTGTACATGAAATGCCTCTACGTTCTTTAATGGACCACTACGCCCCGCGTACACCAGGCTTACGCCTAGGGTATGACCTCAGTAAGCCAACTCAAATAAGGCCCAATACCACTAAGCCCACACAACATTCATAATTAAACAATTAGATAAATGATTAAATAATTAAATAATACATTGGAATCATCAGGCGTTACAACGCCATGGCATTCCAATTCTATGTCGTGGTCTGGCCAAATAATAAAATAAAAGGATAAAACTCATAACTAAATACCTTGAAACATGATGCTACAAATAAGAGGGTATTTCTTTATTGTTGTTAGGTGTCCTGTTGTTCCTATCTACCATGTGTGTGAGAGTTATGGTATTTTTAGCTAGTATTCACGAGGTAAGTCTTCTCACTGTATTTATATGTCTGATAGATATGTGTGTTTACCAGCTAGGTCTTAATTTATGTTGTTGTTATATGTGAACTAGATAAAATTATTAATAAATTCGGGATTGCTGAAAGTCCCCAGTGTTGCTTATAACCCCTGAAATGTGCTATTAATCCACTAGGCTTGCTGTTAGCTCGCTGAGATTGCGTATAATCCCCATGGTTGCTGATAACCCATAATTGTTTGTTATGCTATGTTGTATGAATATTTTGGGAAGGACTCGCTAAGCTTTGTGCTTATAGTTGTGGATTAATGTGTTCAGTTACTTCGGATGATCGCGGAAAGACGAAGGCTTGACTATACACTCCGGCTAGTAGATTTTATGATTTCACATTTTTGTACTCTGATCGGGATGATTGTATTTGATGTACCTGAGATTTTATTGACTTGGTCTTTATGATATTTGGGATTTTTCTATAATTAAAAATGAAAATTTTTATGGTAAAATTAGGATGTTAGAAATTTTTTATTATTTACGGAATAGGAAGAGGGTTTTAATACAACTTTGTATGTGTTCATTAGGTTGATGTCAATTTAGAACCTCAAAACACTACATCTAATATGAAGTCCTTGTAAAGTGGTGGATTTTAACTTTATTATTATATTTTTTTATTAATTTAGATGTTAAAATCTTAAAATTGGTCTTTACATAACCACATGATTTATGTTGTAGGGTCGTGGAAGGCTAAAGAAAATGTAGAGAAATAAATCAGCAAGGTATGTCACTCAGATGAATTTATAAGGATTTAATGGTATTTGACAATATATAAATATGTCTCCAACATACAACTCTTAATCACAATCACAATTTGGGGCGCAAATGAGCCGAGTCAAGCGCAAGCTTAGCTAGGCTCGGATCGAGCTCGTTTAAGCTATGAGGAGCTCGAACTCGAGCTCAGGTCGATATGAGCTTTATTATACCAAGTTCAGCTCAAGCTCATGAAGAATTATACAGGCTCGGCTCGTGCTCGAGATCAATATGTTATTTGTTTGATGAGCCTAAATAAGCTTAAGCTCGGTTCAAGCTCGTTAAGAAGCTCGCTAACTAATACCTTACATCATGAATTCCTCAAATATTTTTTTATTTTAATATATAAAAATAATATTAATGTATATTATATATAGACTTGTTTAGGCTTGCGAGCCCATTGATTGAAGCTTGGCTGAAGCTCGTTTAATAAATGAGCTTCATATTTAGGCTCAAGCTCGGCTCGGGCTCATTTAATTCAATCTCAAGTCGAGCTTTTAATGAGTCGATCCCGAGTAGCTCATGAGTAGCTCGACTCACTTACACCTTTAATCACAATCACAATAAAAATCACAATCACAGGTGTGGAGTCCGTATTTATAGATGCAACTTTTGATGCCTTTCTTAAAAATAGATTGCGATTATATTTTTAGTATTATGCATATAATGTCAATATCCATATAAAATTTCTGGAATTACACTGCTAGAAACTTGACCATTAGCAACGGAATCAGCTAGAAATTCTATCCGTAGCTAATCAATGATGGCTTACCAAGGGATCAACGATGGAATGCATGAATATTTCGACTAACATACTTATATAATTCTAGAGAGGTATTAACAAGGGATCATCGACTCATTGCTAAGAATTTATCGACAAAAATTTTTCAATGTTAATCTGTCTCAAATTAAAACCTCTTAGCGAGGGAACAATCACAGGATTGCTAAAAATCACAGGCCTGGCCCTTGAAAATCGCTCACAAAAAATTGACACCTCATTTTTTCATTCCCCGCTTTTCTTCTTTTCTCGTTCCCTCGTTTTATTTTCATTCCCGCCGATTTCTTTCCCATTGCCCTAATTGACCCTATGTCGACTCAAATCCCTCTCCCATCCTCTTTGGTATTCTTACCGATTCGTCTCCATTCCCCACTGACTCATCGTTTCCCTGCCAGTGCCGCTCAATCGTATATTGTCTCTTCAGATCTCCTAGTATAACTGCTCAACAATATCCACATCTATCATAAACTCGAGAAAATTAATCTGAAGTAGTCTTCATCGACTTCCAATTCTGGTTTCAAGTAGTGTGTAAGCACCATTTCCATGTAGCTCTCTTACTTCTCTTTCATTTCTAGCTGAAATCACCACTTGTTTTTATAAGCTCTACTTTCCTTAACTCCTTAATTTTGGTTTTCCTAGGGTGTTCTCGTTGTTTATATACATATTTTGTTTTTCCTATTACAATTTAAAACCTTTTGTTTCTGGATGAATTTGTATGAGTTTTTTTTTAATGTTTAGTCAATGAGAATTTTTTATATTCATTATCATCTTAACTCTAATTTCTACTTTCTGATAACCGTAATATTTTGGATTATGTAAATTAGCATATGGATACTTTTCTAGATTTGAAGCAATATGAATTTGGTACCGTGTGTAGGTATTTGACAAGGGGCTCAAATTCAAAATGACAACAATCATGAGTTCCAGAAATTATGTACCTATTGTGGGTATGTATTTTTGTTTCAATACTCTTCTTTTCTCTATTCTTATCTTCTTCGCAAGATATAGCAATTGAGTTAGAGATTTGTTCATGTTCTATGATATCTCAAGAGTTAACATCCTAAATATAGTCCATAGAGAGAAATTAGCATTCGAGTATCTGAGTATATGAATAATATCTAATAGGACGAGTAGGAATTTGGTTCCGTGTTTAAGGATCTAATTATAAGTGCAGTTGTAGATTTAAGTATTCATGTAGTGGACAGTGGAAGGAAATGTATTTGAGGAACGGTATCAAAATGTTTATGTATTTTAATCAATCGTTGTTATATAAAGTTATATATTGGTGTTCCAAAGCTTCATAATATATCCCTCTTTGGTAATTTCTTATGGATTTCATCTTAGCTTGCCTCAACTAGTTTTCTAAAAAGATGCCTTGTCATGCCTAATTCTGGTCTACTTTGTTTTCACACTTTATGTTACTTCAAAATGCAATGCCCATATGAAGGTACATATTCCTTTCTCCTAGTGAAATTAAATTTAATTTCTTTTAATCATGCATTGTAACGAATTGTTATATCCAAGCATACATAGTTAAGAGCAAGAAATCCAAAAGATGCAGGATGGATAAATTCTTTCTTAGGATTATCTCATGAAAAGGTACAAATTGCTTAGCATTCAAAACACACAACCAAATTTCTATTGCTAATGACTCATCTGCTCTAATCAATGTAGGTGAAACAGAATCCATGAAACCTTTTGGTTGTCATAGGTATGAAAAACATTCGTCTTTTAGGTGCATTAAAAAACTATCCTTAGCATAACCACTTGCGATGTGCAGGTCAAATTATTCTGGTAGAATGTTTAATAAGAATGATGTTGATTCCATCCTCTCTTTAGCCTTAATCGTTGATCCTAGAACTGCTGACATATATGAACCACCATACTGGACAATCTTTGGTTGTCACAATAAACATTAAGATAATGAAACGTGTCTTCCATATGGCCAAATTTAATGCTTAAAAGTATGTTTCTTGCTTCAGGTATCAGGCTATGTAAACAACCAAGATATCAAGAAGATAATCATAAAGTTTGTAACTTGATATCGTGTTCATTTTCTAATATTACCCCTCCATGTTAAAAGGTATTTTTTTCTGTATTCTAAAGAGGTAGTTATCCTGTTTTAGCAGTTTTTAGTGTGATGGAAAGAACCCTATAGGTCATATCCATACACTTTTGTCAAGTTCCTTTCGTTTGGAGATAACAATAGGGATCTTTTATTTTTTTAAGTTATTCTTTATCCTTTTGTATTTCATAACATATGTCCCCCTCAAAAAGGATTAAGAACTTGTGTTAAGTGTAAGTCATGATGAATTATTACAATTACAGACACATTAGTGGTAGATATAAATTTAAAGAATATTATTGTAATTCTTCCCACAATCTTGTCCTTCTTTTTACAGGTGGAGGGTATGGAATTGACTATACTGACCCTGAAGAGGTCATCAGAAAAAAGAAAACCAAAATACAAATTTCAATTTTTTTTAAATGACTATACTGACCTTGAAGAGGCTAACTCAATCATTTGCAGCTGGAGTTGTTGGTTGCAACACTGATGGATCTTGATGCAATGGATGGTAAATGGAGTGTGTCATTATTGACAAAGTGTTCAACTTCTCCTTATGTCAAAAGAAGGTACATCTTTTCATATAAAAAGACTAAAACGTGCTTCTTCAACGAGGAGGGTATTTAGGTCATTTGTACAATCTGTTGAATCATGTCTTGACAAATAGGGACATTATTGCAGAAAAGCATTGGCTAATGCTTTGTTAGTTGCACCATCGATGTGTACCCTTGGTAATGCAGGCATGAGAGCCTTACAGGTAACTGATTTTATTTTTATGAGGAAAGGGTATTTTGGACATTTAAGTGATGGGGGATAGAAAATTGTGCTTTTTATAAAATATTAGAGTTTAGGATATTGATAGCTTTGATGTCGGGTACTTTTTAAGCTTTTTAAAATAATATTTCATGATATAAACTTTAAATAATATGTGCATATTTTTTTTCATATTTGTCAGCATTTGATTTCCAGAGCTCTTAGGTGGTACCAACAACTGTATTTATAAGGTTGGTTGCATGCGATAAAAAAATGGGCCAATGGCATCGGAGACCATAAAGGTTAGTTTTGTAATTTTCTTGCTAATTATACATTATGCATCCATTTTTATAAATGCTTAATAAGCTATTAGTTTTTTCATATATTTTTTGGTCGGAATCGGAATTCAATTCCATTCTAGTCCTGCATTTAGTTTAGTTTCAAATGAGTAGACAATAATGTTCTTCATCAACAAAAAAGCATGTTTCCAACAAACACCATCTCCTTCCATTGCAGGAAAAAGTAAGTAGAACTTGGTTCTTCTAATTCCATGGGATTTAACGGGAATCAGAATCCAATTCCATTATGATCTTTCTTTCGGATGCAAGATATGAAGCAATGTGGAAATGCAAAATATGAGACGAAATTGAGATTATCGTACATTATACTTATAAATAAATATCAATCAATATTAAACTTTGATATTTGATGATTTTGATCGTTTTGGTAAACATTGATATTTGATGTTTTTGGATGTTTTGTTAACCTTTGATAGTTGATTTTGGTATTTTAATATTAGTGTTTGGTTTTGGATTGTATAATTATTTGATTCCTTTGATATTAATTTGTTATTGTTTAGTTTGGGATTGTATAATTATTTGATATTTTTAGTATTTTTTTTGTTTTAGATTTGTAATAAACAAATTAAATATTATATGTGTGGGAGAAATCAGCGACGGAAACAAAAAAAATCACATATAAAATTTGTTAGGGATCAACAACGGAATATAAAAAGACACATATAGAGGTTTGCAAGGGATTAGCGATAGAATATTCTAGTTGCTGATGTCCTAAATAACGGTATTGAAGGACCAATTTGTGATGGATATTCCGTTGCTAAAGTCATCGCAAGGAAAAACAAGTCTGTCGCTAAATCCCTCGCTAAGTCATTAGCCACGTTTTATTTGGCTATGGAGTAAGTCTGTCAAAGATTCGTCGCAAAGACCTTTAGTGATGGAATAGCGACGGATTCATTCGTCACAAAAACCAATGTTTCTAGTAGTGTTAACGCATGTCCAATATTGAAGCTTTATTACTTTAATTTATGAAAAATATTTTTATAATGCCAAAATTCGTTGGTAATCTACCACAGACAATCTGTCGGTAATCCGTTAGCGATTTATTCCATCGGTAATCTGTTGCAAACAAATTCCGTCGGCATCAATTGCAAAAAATATTTCCGCCGATAATCGCTTACTAATTACCAATGGAAAAATTTGTCTCTAAAATCTGCTGTAACCATCGGAAATCAGTCACAACAATTACCAATAAAAATATACCGATGCATTGGTATGTTGCAATTCTGTCGGTAGACGGATTGCCGACGGTTTTGGCTGTCGGTAATGCCCTCTTTTGTAGTAGTGTGTGCAACAAATAAATGAAATCGGGACTGTGAATTAAATAAATGAAACTTATGCACAAAATTTGCTTTTATTGAGAAACCGTAAGGACCATTGACGTAATTTAGTCTAAAGATACTTAGATTAAGAGTAACATTATAAGATCGAGCTTGTTAGCCCAAATACAATACGTAGTGTGGCTTCAAGTACTGAACGTCAGCAACGAGACCTTTGTTTTAGCGCAGCCATAAGCCTCACAATAAGCTTGTGATGTTAACAGGAACACTGTTGCAAGGCTAATGATGAACGCTAAAATCTTCAATGAAGCTCCAGCAAAAATGCTAATAGCTCTTAAAACCACCAGCAACCAATATGATACCTTCCTCATACGCACGTACAACATCCTCCGCCTACTTTTATAAACTCTGTTATCTTCTACTATCTTTTCTTGCAATTCCGATTTCTTTCTCCTTTTCACAGTTTGTGTAGAAGTCCTCATCCCAATGCAGAATTTAGGAACTTCATCCTCACACAGGTCACCATCGATAATTTTATGTCTTTTAAGAAGCTTGACATCATTTACATTCGTGATAAGCCCACACATGAAGCCCACGTATTCAGTAAGTGGGAAGTTATTGCAATTGGCCTTTATCATTTCGTACGCAACTAAATTTCTTAATATAACCTCTGAGTCGGTATGCAAAGTAATACATGGAAGGGAAATATCCTTCCCTTTACTATCTATTTTCCAAAAGCCTTCGTCTTTTGGTAAGAGGTGAAACTTGAATCCAGCTCCATGCAGTTTGGAAACTGAAGGGATGTCAGTTTTATCATGAGAGAAGGTTTCTAGTGATGTCACGGTTTTTTCATATAATGGAAAGACCTTTTCCCAAGGAATTTTTTGTACGAAGTTAACAATGGGGATATTCAGTTTTCCTAAAAAAGTATCGATGAGTGGTTCTCCAGAAGAAGTAACACACCCTTTTCCTCTTTAGAAGGCGAGGCACCTGCTTCCCCCATGCGATAAACAAAGGTTGGTCTTTTGTGAAGCAACTGATTAACCTTTTCAGGGATATTGGTCACAATTGAACAATACATATAATGAAGCAGGTGGTCTACAAAAGTAGGAGCTTGTGATGGTGAGCACAACTCAAGTGGCGAATGTGTGTCCCTTATTGGATTATATAGGACCCCTCCTCTTCCCTCACACGTTGATGCTTTGAAGAAAAGAATCACTACTAGAAAAGGGGGTAAGTTGCTAAGAAAAAATACCTACAGAAATTTTCATAGGAAATACCTACGGAATAGGCACAATTTTTTTTTTTGGAAACGGCAAATGAATAATCGGAAGCCTACTCGCATATTTCAACGAGCACCCCGGGTTCGAGCTCCTTTACAGGGCAAACTCAGCCCCATAGGGATTTCCAGGGAAAATTTCTTCACATGTGGCACAAGTTTAAGGCACCCAAATTGGGTTTTGTAGGGATTGAACTCCCAACCTCTAACCCCACATGGGTATCAAACCCGGTACCTCTTCCCAGCTAGGCTGGAATAGGCACAAATTACCTACAAAATAAAGTTGTCCTAATTTACTGACAGATTTCCTACCGAATCGCTACAAAAAATAATTTTATAGTTATTCTGTAGGTAATTTGCTATAGAATACCAACTGAAATGAGGAAAACGGATTTATTTCAAATTTTGTAGGTACTCTGTAGGTAATTTACTACAGAATACCTACCGAATAAAAAAAGGAGGGACATTATCAAATCATGTAGGTAATCCGTAGTAAACATTTTTATTTCCCTCCTTATTCTCTCGGTTATTACTAATATCATTCATTTTAATTTCTATAATTATTATACTTATAACTATAATTTATATTTATTGTTACATTTATAATTATTGTTTTATTATTACTGTTAAAATTATTATGTTTTATTTTATTAATTTATTATTGTTATTATATAAAATTTACTATTATTATTATTATTATTATTATTATTATTGTGTGTATGTACATGAAACGATTCATGAATTTTGATGATCAATACGATTGTATGTATGTTTATATGATGTATAACTTGTTGAAAACAAAATAATCAAAGTATAATATTGTTTTGAAAAAGTTAAGCGAAAAAAAAATATTTGACCATCAAAAAATAGAAAATAGAAAACCAATCGTATGCAATCTGTAGATAGATACCTACGAATTACCTACAGATAACGTTCATTTGTAGGTAATTTGTAGGTATTTACCTATATTTACCTACAGATTATCTACGGTAGTTTTTGTATTTTCTATTTTCGATGGTCAAATGTCATTTTTTTCGTTTCATTTTTTTCACATCATTATACATAGATGACTTGGTAGCTATTTACCTATATTTACCTACTGATTACCCTGGCTTCGAGTATCTGCTTTACTCAATCCCTAAACATGAACAACTCCTTAGATTCAACTTAATACTTCAAACCCTAAGAGTCAACCTTAGTCAAAGTCAAAGTCAAGGCCAACATTCCGAGTTAACTCAACTCGCCAAGTTTAGCTATCAACTCGTCGAGTTCCCTTGTTGACTAGTCGGATCGCGAAAAGTTCCACCAACTCGTCGATTTCACTTGTGAACTTGTTGAGTTGGCCAGAAAACCAACTTCTTTATGCATTAAGTCGATTCCTTTGAATCCAAAGACTCTAAACCTCAGATCCCTTTCAAGAATGATGTATAGAAGGGTAAAGTTCCCAACTTTACCCTCAAAATGCAAACCATAAAGCTTCAAACTCAAACCCTAGGTCCTTTTAATAGGGTCTTGACCCATTAAGCCTTTAAACTCTCACTCCAATGTTCCAAAACACATATCTGATGTCCCAAGGTGGGAAAATTACGTAAATGTGACATCCATAAAAATCATGAAAAATTTAAACTTTTTCAAAACACCCAAAAATCATTAGTTGTTTATAAGGACATCCAAACCATTACTGTTTCACAAATTGTTTTCAAAATAAACCAATATAAGAGTTTCCCAGAAATCAAAATCATAAAATATGAGGAGGTGCACGATCACCCCTTCGTCTTCCCGCGATCATCTGAAGTACCTGAAACAAAATCCACAATTGTAAGCCTGAAGCTTAGTGAATTCCCCCAAAATATCAACACCACATAAACAGAACAATGTCATCAATAAACAATATATATATAGAGTCTTCAGCATGACTGAACCGCCTCACCAGGCCTTCAGTCTATCTGGCCCACTCTCAGAACCTTCAGCATGACTGGACTACCCTAGCGGGCCTTCAACCTATCTGGACCGTTCTCCAAGCCTTCAACCTGACTGGTACGCCCCATTGGGCCTTCAGTCTATCCGGACCGCCCTAGGTCTGTTGGCCTTGAGCACGAAGCACGACCGCCTCAACCCACCCACGATAACATAATCATCATATAGATATCAACTGCTAGCTAGCACATACAATAATCATATAGGTCTACCTGGTCATCATATCAAAGCATCATCCTATACACTAGGATACAGATCTAACAGATCATCAAACATAACATCATACAATAAACATGATACAATCCAAACGACCGACATTGGTGCTGTAGACCTTGTCAGTATAGTGAGAAGAGCTCACCTCACAAGTAGCACTGAATGATAAAGTCAGTCTCCCGAAATACATCTCCAAACTCAACTTCCTACAATTACCATGTTACCAACTTCATTAAAATTCCAGAATGCCAAAAATACCCTTAAAGCCAAACTTTGTCAACCATGGTCTAAGTCAACAGTGAAGGTCAACAGTCCATGTTGACCCAACTCGTCGAGTGCAGCTACTGACTCGTCGAGTTCTGAATCAGAACTCAGAGAACTGGAAAAACCCTAGATAACTCGTCGAGTTATCTCATCAACTCGTCGAGTCCACTCAGCATCCAAAAACAGGAAGACCCGATCCAACTCGTCGATTTGGCTAAGCAACTCGTCGAGTTTTCATGTTCTTATTTCATTCAGTCGCTTTCCAGACAAGCCTAAAGCCTCCAAACTATAGATCTTGCCTTTTAAGGCTGAGAGATCACATAAAGCTGCAAACTTTACGTCCATGCATGGCATTAAGGGATAAATTGCGAAAACATGGCTCATATAAGGGGTTTAATGCATGGAGGATTGCCAAATCTTGATAAAGCTTGAGTCTTTACGCCTAAAGAGGCCTAAAGGAGTCTAGGTCTGAAGTCATGTCCTCATGACAAGCCCAAATCCTAGAATGACTCCGAGATGTACCAAAAAGGGCCATATTCTTTCATAAGAGGAGATCAAAGTAACAAGAGGTCAAGGTAGCCACTTTATACCTCAAGATGGATGCTACAACAGTGCAAATGGCGGATCTACAACCTCTTCCTCCCACTATGCACTAATCACTTCAAGATTCTTCAAGAAAGGCACCAACAAACACTCTTCAAGGCCCTCACACACAGAAGAAGTATGAAGCACAAAAATACGGTTTCTGAGAGAAAAAGGGGACGATGAGAGTGGCTGCAATGAATTATAAGGTCCTTAAATAGGGATCAAAGCTCTGAAAATTAGGGTTTCATAATCAGCCGTCACCTCATCGAGTTTTTCTAAACAACTCGTCGAGTTGTGTGACAACCCGAAATTTCTATATATACAACCACTCAACTCAATCAAAGTCAGACTTGTTTTCTGTTATCTTTTAGCACTGTTTAGAGTCTGTTTGAGTGTTCTAAGCCTAGTACATCCAAGGAATAAGTGTTAGGAAGTATCTGCTGAAGTTCAAAACCATCAAATAAGCCATAAACTCCTTCATGAGGAGTTTACGGCCACAACACATGAGTTTATGGCCGTAAACTCATGGTGGCCGTAAACTCTTGGCTTAAGTGTGATGTTCCTTCACTTTTTCCTCATTCTTCACCATTCCAAGTCAAGAACTCGGTTTTGCTCTAAACTATCATCAATATCTTCACTTAAATCTTCAAAAATGTAAGTGTTTCGTCCCTTGATTAGTTGCTATATCACCTTAACATCACCCATTAATTCCATCCATTAACATCATCGTTTGGGTTAGATCTTTAAGAAACACCAAGAACACCAAGAACACACACTAGTGTTTTGGGCCGAAATCAACCTTTTTAGCTTCTATATCGTAAGTCTCACTTCCCTATACTCGATATCTAGTTGAAACACATGTTAAGCACCTTGAAAACGTCCATTTCCCCAAGAACAATATGTTGGATTAATGTCTAAGTCCATAACTATAATTGGTAAGACTTGACCCGACCCGGCATGGTCCATTTGGGTTGCATGGCATCATGCATTTGGATAGACTATAATAAGAGAAATAACACTTAAGGTTGGTTAATATATTATAAGTTCTAATATATTAATAAGGTTATTTAATTAGTATTGATCAAGAATTAATTTGGAATTAATTAAGTGATCAAAAGGAGACTAATTAAATATATGGGTTGATTGTGTAAATCATTCATTCTTATATATGTGGGCTTGTGATCCAAGATTCCTTATGTTGGACTAAGTCCATGGGGTGACCCATGGATACTCCATGGAGGTTAAAATCCATGGAGCATAAGGAATGGGTAAAGTTATGAGTTACATGGTGTAACCCTAATAGCCACCATATAAAAGAATCCCATGGCTCAAGAAATCGTGCACTAATGTGTGAATATGAGGGCTAGACGATTTCAAGGAGTGTTCCATTTCTCTTAAGTCATTCCATGTGCATTTGGTGTTGTGTGAACCATTTGAGGTGTCACACTTGGGGCACTAGGCACTCAAGCTTCATGGGGACAAGCTACATCAAATAAAGGTATGTATTCTATCCATTTGATTACCCAAGTATCAAGTATTGTATGCTAGATAGGGTAATACCTTGGAAAGTTCATAATTGCATATATAATAGAGAAAACATAGATCCAAGGTATTTAGGGTTGCATGTACACTTAGGAGTGTTAGAATGCTCAAAACCCATCAGTGGTATCAGAGCCAAGGCTTGTTTTCTTGTTATACTTGCAAAATTAGCTGAAAAATCGAATTGTATTAGTTTAAAAGTTATGCTAATTACTTGAAAAAAAATTTGATATGAATTATCTTTGTTCATATGAGTTTATTAGATTAATAGAAAAGTTAATTGATTATGTGTTTTCAATCCATTTTAATCTAAGAGTTGATTCTAAAATGTGTTTTTGTAACTTGTCCTCAAGTTATATGAAAAGTCACATTAAAGTTTCATAAAACTCATAAAAAGTTGGCAATGGTTACAAAAATGAAGAGTCTTGTCCTCATTAAATGGTTTTATGACTCCATAACTTGTCCTCAAGTTATGGAGGTTCAAGAGTCACTTCATTAAATGATAAAATGTGTAACCATAATTAGTTCCATAAGTTACAAAAATAAAGAAAAATTACATTCTTTTATTAGTTTAAAGTCTTCCATAACTTGTCCTCAAGTTATGGAACTTGAAGAGTTTTTTTTTTTAATTAAAACTACTTTAAACACATAAGTTATGGAATTAATTAGTTTTGAATATTTTCAAAACTTGCCCTCAAGTTTTGGAATTTGTAAAGTTTTCCCCATGAATACTTTAATTCCAAGTTAGCCCTTAGAATTTTAAAAGTTAAAATTCAACCCTTATACTTTATAGTATTATAAGTTAATAATAAATATATGTATAAGAGCAAGTCAGTCTTACCGTTAGTAGGCCTCATTCACGAAGCCGGTCTATAAGGGGGTATAAGGTTACTGCCTATAAAATGGCAGTTTAATGGGTGTCCACTCTCACCCACCGCTTCCTTGACTGGTGGAGGGTCGTTAGCCGAACGGGTAGAACAAGGACTATAATTCTCCCTTCATTAAAAGTATTAATGATAAATACTAAGTAACTAAACACTTATAAATTCCCAATCTTAGTTATTTAGGAAAATGTGAATAAGGTGCTAATCCATGAAATTACACTTTGCACTTTGTTTAAACCGTTAGTGGAGCGTGTGTGGTTAACCGGCACACTAACCTGGATTTAACAAAGTAGGCAAAGGGTAACTTAATATTTATCATAGTATCGGTGGAGCTCGTGTGGTTAACCGGCACATCGATTGAGGGGTAAATATTAAGGGTACCAAGTATATTTGCATGGTTACTTCACACCTTGTTTTGTGATCCTCGGCATCCCAGTCACAAAACTTGAAGGGCACACTCGAGATTGAAACATGCCATTGAAAAGTTCAATGAATCTCAAAAGATCTAGGAGTTTCAAATCCAATTAAAAATCTAATTACATTATTTCGTTTTTCATGGTGGAAATTGGTAAATCGTCATTTACCTACCTTCAACTATTTTATAACTCGGATTACGGCATCCCTCTTCCAGTTATAAATAGGTTGTTGGATCCTAACTTTAATATTTCATATTGGGTGTTATATTAAGGACTTTAGATCAACTATCTTGAATATCTCCCAAAAGATGTCTAGTTCAGACATCTATGATCTTCCCAAATCTCTTGGAACTTTACTTCCTCCACCTCCTCCAATTATTCTCCCTAACCCACAAGTTCAAGGTCACTCAAACCCAAATGGCAAGCAAGGTCTATGTGTGATCACATCTTAGAGATGAAGTCACATATTGACAAGCTGGGAGAGTTGGGTGTCAAAGTCTTGAGAAAGTTGGATGTTCAATCACTTTCTAAGTCACATAGTGAGTTCCTTTGGGACTACTATGAAACAGACTATGACATGAACCTTAATGATCATATCTATTTGCTTGGTGCTGCTGAATCAGTAATGATTTGGAACGATAGTAAAGCAAATTTGATTAGAAGATCAACTTCCCAAAAACTTTATAGACAGTGACAATGGTGACACTGGAAATCCAGAAAAAGCATTCTCTTCCCAATGGAAAGGGATTAGCCATAGTCAACCCGGTTGACCAAATGGTAAAGAGAAAGGCTAAGTCTGAGATAGTCCCATTACCAAAGGGTCCATATGTTTATTTTGCCAAAGGAAGGGGCGTTGATTGCAAAGCTGCCAAGTTTACCTAAGGATGTTAAAGTCAATAAGTCTGACTCTACTTCAGGTAGAGCCCATTATCTAACTCTGTTAAGTTACTATTCTAAGATCCTCATTACATGATGTGACTGGGTCACATGTTGATGTTTTAAGAATCAAAGAATAGAGAGAAAGCTTAAAGGAAGTATATGTTGATTATGATCGCGTAGGTGGATTTCGATCGCATCAGAATTTTGAAGCTGTTACTTAGGAGTTATGATATATTGCTTAGGAATAGATAACAACAAGTTTTTCCATATGCATTTGCACTATAAGGATAAGTTTTTTCCGCAAAGTTTTGAAATAAAATAAAAGTTTTTAATTTTATATTTATTTTAAATATCCTTACAAGTGTCATTTGTGGAAAATGGTTGTTTATATGATTCCATTGATAGCAATATTTGGAAAAAAAATGGACTTGATTCTTTCGTTTGTGGTAGTGTCATAATTTACCAAATAAGGAAAGATTCTCATTCCCAAGGCTTCAGTTGGATAGAAACTTGGAATCATGCAAGTTGAATAGTATGATGAATGAGAACTTTCAAGCATCGGAAAATTAAGACTTGTTCACATGGATGTGTGAGTCAAGTTAAGGACTAAAGGGATCGAGTACACATTCTTGTGCACTGGTCAAGTCCACCACAAAGCTCGTTAAGACTATTCGTCATGATTTACTAAATTTTAGTAAATATGGTTATACTTACAAGTTTAAGTATAATTCTGAAACATTGGAAAAGTCTCAATGTATGGCAGAACGAATGGGAAGAATCAAATTAGCCAGACAGATAAAAGTTTCTCAAATCTGAAAAGATGGGAGAGTACTTTAGTATCATGTTTTGTGATCATCTCAATGATTAAAGAACCACATCACAATTGGTCTTCTAAGGACATCTTAGTGCATTCTCATGACTAAGAAGAGGAGTCATGAATTGTTGAAATGGTTAAATCAAGAAGATGAGTCATACTTCGTTTCAAAACAAGTCTTAGAGTCATACTCCAAGACTATAAGTTGAGTGACATATCTTAAAGAAAGGTTTATAACACTTGTCAAATGTAAGAGTAAAAGTGTCCTACTCTTGTACATTTGAAGTTGGTAAGTTGTGATGTTTTGGATTAAACAAAGACCAACTAAGGCCAATTGTGTGAAGTGTTTGTCTTGATAAAGAATCCGCACTATCTCTTGAATATTTGGCAAGATAGTCTTATATGTCAAGAGGACAGTGGGAGTCTTAAAGATCCTAAAAAGGATTTCAAGAACTAATCAAGAATAAAACCTGAGGTTCTTCACTAGCACACGACTTGAGGTTTATAACCTATCATGTTGACATATTCTGTGCCCATTCCAGTTAAAGTTGGCTTTGCATAGGAGTTCTGAAAGTTCTCAATTGGTTGCATAATAACTTGGAAGCAATGGCAGGCCCTGTACTGCCAGGTGGCAAGAAGTTAAGATTGCATAAGTTCAGTCCATATGAGTTTGGATTTGTCATTATCCTTGTCTTGTGACTATGGTTTTGACGATTCACATGGATAAGAACACATACACCATAAAATCTAAGGGTCATAAGGTTTCTCTCTGATTCATGAAAATGATGGTGAGGAAACACTTCCACCAAGTAGATTTGAAGCAGATGGCAAAAGGTCTAAACAATTGAGACTATGATTACGGCATCCCTTTTCATAGTTCTGAAATTGTTTAGACACACATGCATGCTATCTAAGGAAAGGTGTATGATTTTGATAAAGTTTTATCAAAGCATCTCGTATCAGAAATCTGAACTTTGGTAAGGAAGTCAATAAAGTATTGATTTCTAGAAGTCCAGCTGATTTCTGAGTACATGTCAAAGCTAGTGGGAGCATAAGTGTTATGCTAATAATCATCATGTTAGTAGGAGCATGATAATTATTGTTAGTGTTGCAAGTTAGCAATGTTAATTATAGAAAACAAAAGTTTCAATTCGTGAGGCTGCAGGGATTGAAATAGTTGTTTTGCTATAATTAAGGGAGAGGATATACTTCATTTCAGTTCTAAAGGCTTAGATTGAGACCTTAATCATCTTTAGTCAAGAATATATATATATATATATATATATATATATATATATATGAATTTCATGTTGGATTGGTTCAACTTAAGGAAATTTTATATATTGCGTTCTCAAAATTCGATTATGATTACGGCATCCCTCTTCATAGTCAAATTTTGAAAACATGGCAAATAAAAATATTGTAGCAAAAGACTGGTCTAGAATCATGTCTTTATGTGAGACATCATGAATCGTGTACCATTTGCTTTGGGTACATGATCGATTGCATGTGCTATAATATTTGTCATTTCTAAATTTTTCCAAATGCCCAGAGGCATTAAGAAGGGAAAAGGTCTAGAATTGGATATGACTAAAATGATTAAGCAATTGTCGAGGACAATCTGAGGTTTACCAAAGATTGGTTGCTCAGGGACACTTGGAAGTATAGTGCTAATTTTGGAAGGACCATATTGACATATTCTGAAAAGAGGCATCTCTTATTCAGAAGTGATAGTCAAAATGAGAATATGGAGTTGTCTCCATAGGTGGAAGTTATCTGTGTAAGATTAGAAAACTTAATGCAAGAAGCATATCCAAAGCAATGTACTTTGAATATGAGACTTAGTTTCCATGGAGTTGATCTCCATTGGAATACCTTATAATGACTGTTGACAAGTCTTTGTGACTTTGTACATATTCATTACAGGAGGGTCAGTGCATATAAGTTTAAAATCTAAACAAATTTCGATAAATGATAGGAATTTGAAATTCTCACATTTTTCGATAAGGATTTGGGAGTGTGAAATTAGAATCATTGAAATTATGTTCAATTGGTTTATTTCACAAAGTAAGGATCATAGACAAACATAGAGTGCATACTTGGTGTATGGCAAAGCTATTGTTTAAGAAAAACATAGTGTACATGCTTGGAGCATGGGACAACTAGTGTTTTTAATTCAAGTATAAAGTTGATAAAACCGAAACAATGAATAATGAGTAATCAGTATGGTGATAAATAAAAGTGTTTATTTATATTCATAGGGTTTGATACCATATTTGATTCATTTATTCTTGTGTTTCACTTTGCATGTTTTGACTTCCAGAATAACTAAGTCGCTCTTCCTGAATGATTAAGTTATTCAAACCATCCACAGTCGGTCATATGTTGGAAGTAGATATGAATCAAGACTGTCATGGGTTGGTTTGTAGAGGTCCAAGTTGGTGGACAAAGTGGTGCTACAACACTCATGAGTGCTCATAAGTTCTGAGTATTGGATTCAACCCGCGCTCATTTGAATCACATTATGGATTTTATCACGAGTGATCATGAGACGATAATATCTTATATTCTTCAAACCTAAAGATATGAGTTGTTACTATGAGTTGGTTGTACATTGATTGCACGAAAACGCATTCGGTAACTCGATGTTATAAAACGTGCCTTTGTGTATGATTCAACAAGTAGCAGAACAAGCCATATGAGTCGAAGTTTATCCATTCCTTTTACCTTCGGGATAAAAGCGATATATGTGGGCCCCTCGATGATTTAAAGATGATACATGTGAGTGCTTGGCCAAGCCAGGACTGATTTGATTTGTTCAATCAGTCAGTCATCATGAATGGGAAATCGGGAAACAACAAATGGACAGAGAGAATGATTGATAATCCATGTCTCAGTCCATATGATATCTAGAATGGAGGAATATATGATCCCTTATCTAATGGACAAGTCATTGACAAAGGTCAGAGTTCATCGACAAGGTCAGAGTTCGACAGAAGCTTTTGAGAGCTACGATTGCTGATCGGTTCCTGAAGTCATACGCAATAATAGTTTTAGACTTATCCAAGTGGGAGACTGTTGGATTAATGTCTAAGTCCATAACTATAATTGGTAAGACTTGACCCGACCCGGCATGGTCCATTTGGGTTGCATGGCATCATGCATTTGGATAGACTATAATAAGAGAAATAACACTTAAGGTTGGTTAATATATTATAAGTTCTAATATATTAATAAGGTTATTTAATTAGTATTGATCAAGAATTAATTTGGAATTAATTAAGTGATCAAAAGGAGACTAATTAAATATATGGGTTGATTGTGTAAATCATTCATTCTTATATATGTGGGCTTGTGATCCAAGATTCCTTATGTTGGACTAAGTCCATGGGGTAACCCATGGATACTCCATGGAGGTTAAAATCCATGGAGCATAAGGAATGGGTAAAGTTATGAGTTACATGGTGTAACCCTAATAGCCACCATATAAAAGAATCTCATGGCTCAAGAAATCGTGCACTAATGTGTGAATATGAGGGCTAGACGATTTCAAGGAGTGTTCCATTTCTCTCAAGTCATTCCATGTGCATTTGGTGTTGTGTGAACCATTTGAGGTGTCACACTTGGGGCACTAGGCACTCAAGCTTCATGGAGACAAGCTACATCAAACAAAGGTATGTATTCTATCCATTTGATTACCTAAGTATCAAGTATTGTATGCTAGATAGGGTAATACCTTGGAAAGTTCATAATTGCATATATAATAGAGAAAACATAGATCCAAGGTATTTAGGGTTGCATGTACACTTAGGAGTGTTAGAATGCTCAAAACCCATCACAATAGGTGTTTACGGCCAAGAGCATCACCCTTGGCTTTAAACCCTAGTTAGAGGTGCATATGAACCATAAATCCTTCCTAAGGCTTGGTCTTGAGTCTAGAACACTTCCTTGTGGTTTGTAAGACCTTAAAACACCTTTTGGCACAAATCATCATGAGTTTACGGCCGTAAACTCATGAGGCCGTAAACCTTATGACCTTGAACTCCTAAGGCCGTGAACACTTCGTCGCAAACAGCAAGTGTGGCCGTAAACTCCCCTTATACACAATCATTTGTGATTTATACCTTTCCATTCAATTGTATCCTAGTCCCTAAGGTGTTTCCCTTACCTGATTATTTTTATAAACACTAATTATATACATATATGTGTCATTATATGCTAAATAGGATCCGTGTGTGTGTGCTCAAGTCTTCTCTTGACACTTAGCATCCCATACCACTCTTTTATCCGGACTACTCACTACAGGTGAGTTCATACCCCTTAACTTATCTTTTAAATGATTTTAAATTCTTTTATGGAGGGGGATACAAATAGAAACATTATAGTTATTATATCAATCACATGTGATTAATAACTATCAAACAGGCAGATTTCTTATACTTCAAACTGTGTTTCCAAACAAATTTCTTCAAATAGTTTTACAAACTCTTTTACATATTAAATACTTTATTTAAACTCTTTTAATCTTATACTTTATCAAATCATGTCTATGTAGATATAGTTATATAAGTAGGATTGAAAAGACTTAGGACTGATAACTCCCCTTATTTCCTATTCCTTGTTTGGTTGTGGACTTAGTGTATCGGTTGTTTGTCCGAAGGTCGTTTGAATCTTTAGTTATATATTATGTGTATGTATATAGATATTAAAGTTCTTCATTTAGTTCAATACCTTTGGGTAGCAAAGGTGTGCAAACATGTTCATTCATACAAACAACATTACTAGTAAACTATAATAGGTATAGTTTAGGAAGTCACTAGTTACTATTACTAGAACAATGAAACATACAAGAGTCAGTTCATTCATGAGTCAAGACAAACATACTATTATGAGAAACAGATAGAACATACTATGATGAGAAACAAAGAGAACATACTATGATGAGAAACAAAGAGAACATACACTACACTAGTACAGAGAGAACATACAATACGCTAGAACATACTATACAAACACTAGAACACTATAACATTAATGTGAGCCACTATTTCATGGCATGGCAATCTACTGCTGTGTCACGTTTTGCAACCAGAGTCTCCTGGAGGGAGAGCGTGAATTGGTGTATAGATCTATACGGGATTGACTATCCTACACCTTGCTGCTAGCTACATTGGGACCTGCAGGTCTACAAGTGACTAATGTCATACCATTTCGATGCCTTAGAGCGTCGTATTATACTAGTCTATCAAGTATGGTTACAATCATATCACATTTTACCTTAATTAACAAACTGGTTTAAGGTAGTTAGTACATTGGTAGTTAGTTACATACAATACTACTATACACTGTTATTTTCCCATTGCATTCACATTGTGATCTTCTCACATAAACGGTAATGTAAACTACATTTTGGTAATGATAGTCATACTTGGGAAAGATACAAACTTTTACAAACAACACAACACAAAGAACATTTAGGCCTTGGTAGAAGGCTACTATTTAGTACAAAATATAGGACTTTCTAAGAGATACAAACAATTACTACATACACTTACAAACATTTACATCAAACATTTACATCAAACATTTACAAACACTATCATACAAGCAATGACACTAAAATACTTATGAACTCACCAACTATAATGCTGATCTACACTTTCAAAATAACTTGTATTCTCAGGTCACCGGTAGACAGGTACCGATGACCAGATTTTCAAAGAAGATGGAGCATGTTCAAGACTCATCTCTTATTTTGATTCATATTTTTGGTGTCTTATAAACTATACAGAACACACTTGTATTAAAAATTATATTATTAATGCAATGGATGATGTTGTTGCTTGTTTACTATTATGCATTGTTGGGATACTGTACATGACGTCCTCCGCCCTGGAACGTTTCCGCCATTTAGGTTTTGGGGTGTGACAGATTGGTATCAGATCTTTGTTTATAGTGAATCGAGTATATCAACCCATAAAAGATATACAAACTATAAACACAAACGGGATTAAATACTCTGACCAAGAGTTTAAACTTTGAAATAATAAAATATTTAACTAAGTATACATACCTGCATTCATACTAAAATCGGTGTCACTAGGGCAGAACAAAAGTATTACGATTGTTGAACAGCACAATTAGGCTTAGAGACATATGATCAGATCTGGGAGCGATATAGCCTGATCAACTATATTTTTCTGAGAAGTGATTAGCATGTGCCTAAGAATGGTTGTGATGTTGCAACAAGTCTAAAAACTTACGAACACTACTACAATGAAGACATTAGAACAGAGCATAAACTTAAAATACTATAGGAGTATTTTGTGTTACTATAATTCTTATTTGAGAAGTAAAGGTCTTTATTAGTAGGTCAATAGTTGCTTGGTGGATACGCTAAGGTTATATATGATTAAGGTGTCATAGACTTAGAATCTGTGATCTTTGCTTTACTTCCTGTTCCTTGTTTGGTTGTGGATTTGGAGTTAGGGTCACTTATTCGAAGGTCTATCCTGTTTTGATTACATGTAACTGGTATGCACTATGCAATTAGAGAAGTAACTGATAAAGATCATCCTATAATTATCTAAATTAGTACGTCTATTAATTATTTCTTTTATCCCTATTCTCGCGTAGATAACATGGCTGGATTCCATCCCCACGGCGACCCGTACATTCCCAACCAAGGTAACGGAGGATGGATCGATGTAGAGCTAGAAGAGAATCATCCAATCCCTTTGGATGACGACTTCGCAGAGAACTTTTCGGAGGATTCTAACTCCGAACCCGAAGTCAATAACCTACCCCCGGTGGCTCAAATCCCGAACCCTAACCCTTGTCCGACATTTCAAGGCCCCACACCTCTGTGGGCAACAAACTTGAACAGATGGAGTCACGAACAGGGTCAACCCTTACCTTACAACGGAGATCGAAGCTTCTATAACTTGAGCGAGGGAGGCTCAGCGGACAGAGTCCTGCCTATTCTGGTCCGTAGGATTGCTCGTAATGATGAGCAGGGTAGAGCGGCCATCAACCAAATCATGGAAGTTGATGCCAATGCGGGAGTCAATACTGTTCGCATTTGCCATCTGGAGTTTGCTTATGAAAGGATTCAGAACCAGAATGCAGCCCTGCAAAGAGATCTTACTACAACCCAAGCTGAAGTCAGGGAACTTCGAGCTCGTCAAGCAACGTATGAAAGGCGCATGAGAGACATGGAGCGCCGTCTGTCAGAATCAAGGACTCACTCTAGTAGTTCTCGTCACAGATAGATCCTACTCAACTTTCTCTTTTGGATAAACTTACGTCTATGTAAAGCTCTAGTTTTAGTTTCCTATCTATGATAAGGCTTTGAACTTGTTAAGTCTTGTTAGGTCTTAGTTTTGTCAAAATTTTCCTATCTTGGTTTGATGTAAGACCTACTCATAGGTCATTTTTCCCGAACTTGTTACGTCTGTAATACCAGTATTATTGACAGATATCTAATCTCATGGAAATTAATATCCAATTGCTTTCATCTTTCTAGTACTAGATCTATATTCAATCATACTTTCATTTGTGTTTATTGGACTGTGGAGAGTTAGTCATTGAGTCACTCTCGTCATTCTCTCTATTAAGTTCTTACCAATATCTTTATCTTTGTGATCTTATAGCTACAAGATGCCTCCACGTCGATCAGCGAGACGCACTACTCCGATAACTCCAACTCAACCACCAACTCCTCCACAATACGATTTTGCAGCCCTTCAAGCTGCAGTATCTGCGGCTGTTGCGGCAGCCTTAGCGCAGTTCAACAATAGCGGCACTAGTGGTGGTGGTGCAGCTGCTCAGTCTGCTTAGGGCGATGCTCCAGTACGTGCTAGGGAGTGCTCGTATAAAGACTTCACCAGCTGCGAACCCAGGGCCTTCAATGGAACTGGTGGAATTATTGCCCTCTCACAATGGTTCGAGAAAACGGAGTCGATCTTTGAGATCTGCTCCAGTCCGGAAGGGAGCAAAGTAAAATTTTCCGCCTGTACGCTCGTGGACCGAGCCCTGACATGGTGGAATAGCCATGTCAAGTCACTATCTCTTATAGTGGCAAATAATATTGGCTGGGAAGCTCTGAAGGAGCTGATGATCGAAGAGTACTGCCCGAAGGGTGAAGTTCAGAAGTTGGAGAAGGAGCTCTGGAGCCTAACCATGAAGGGCTCCGACATAGTCTCCTACACTGCCAGATTCAGCGATCTGGTAGCACTATGTCCGGGAATGGTCCCCTCTGAAGCAAAGAAGGTGGAGAGGTATATCTGGGGGCTGGTGCCTCCATTTCAGGGGAATGTACTAGCTTCAAACCCCGCTACCTTCGATAGTGCCCAACGATTGGCACAACGGCTCATTGACCATGGGGTCTGTACCCCGTCAACAACAACAACCCTAGCCATCTCAGAACCCTCCGAAGCCGCTGATAACAAGCGGAAATTCTGGGATGACAAGAAGAAGAACGTTGCGCAGAAAGCTGCCAAAAAGCAGCAGGTCGTAGCGGTTCATGCTGCGATAGCACCTGTTGCTGCTACGTCGGTGAAGAAATACGCTGGAAGTTTTCCGAAGTGCAACAAATGCAACTTCCACCACAACGGACCCTTCCGGGAAATGCATTGCTCTAACTGCAACAGGAAGGGGCACACTGCTCGTTTTTGCAAAGCTCCGGCAAGGCCAATCAACCAAGTCCCCGACGCTGGTGTGGGCCAGGCTTGCTACGGTTGTGGCGAGGTGGGCCACTACAAGAGGAACTACCTGAAGTCAGGGAACGCGGGCGGTGTTGGAAGAGTTTTGGCTATAGGCCACGAGGAAGCGGTAGCCGACCCCACAGTGGTCACTGGTACGTTTCTCCTCGATAACTCTTATGCATGCATACTGTTTGATAGTGGAGCGGAGAGGAGTTTCGTGAACCAAAAATTTGCTCACTTACTTAAGCAAAAATTAAGAGCACTTAAAGAACCGTTCACTGTAGAAATGGCTAACGGAAAGACTGAGAGCACGAGCAGTATATACATAGGATGTACTCTAACTCTAGATATCCATTCATTTTCAATCGACCTCATGCCGGTCTCGATTAAAAGTTTCGACGTCATTATCGGCATGGATTGGTTGAGTCTACATCGTGCCGACATCATGTGTTATGAAAAGGTTGTTCGCCTTAATCTGTCGTCTAGCAAAATTCTAGTTATATACGGCGACAAACCCGTCACGAACCTTCGTATCATCTCGAGTATTCAAGCCCAAAAGTACTTGCGAAAGGAATGTCGCTCATTCCTTGCTCATGTTGTCGATATGAGCCAAGAGATGAAAGACATAAAGAACATCCCAGTAGTACACGATTTTTCCGACATCTTTCCAGAAGAACTCCCAGGATTACTGTGACAACCCGAAAGATATTCCGTTAACATAACCCATGCCGTTAATAAAAATTATTTTATTTTGGGTTTTTCCGTTAACTTTCAAATTAAATAATTCATTTAGAATTATTATTATTATTTCCTATGTGTTGAAACGAAATATTTACTTGAGTGAAAACACTCTAAATAATCTTTTGAAAGTTTCTAGACTACGACTAATACGGGTAATGGTCATTTACCCGGGTAAAATATTAAGCTCCGTTTAATGTCCGTATTGGGTATATTTCCACCGGGTCACTAACTCTAGTCATATAAAAGGGTGGAGTGACCACCATTTGAGCTTTTCGCACACTTGAACTTTCTCTCTCTACTCTCTCTCTAGAAATCGAATCCTCTCAAGAAATCTTCACTTTCAAGCTCCAATTTGGTAAGTGATCCTTCCTAACTAGTTGTTTATCCTAACATGCATGCAAATCCACGAATTAAACTCTTAAATGCATCAAAAACTCGTGTTTACGGTTTGGGGGAGCCTCCCAAAACCGTAAACTCCTTCAATGGGGGTTTTGAAGCCCCAAAACCCTTCCAAACCTCTTCTAATGCTTAGATCCTTACATGCATGGGGTTAGAACCACAAGATCATGAATTTTTGGCCATGAACATGAGTTTACGGTTCTTGAATATTCAAAAACCGTAAACACCCTTTCATGGGGTTTTGATGCTCCTTAACCCTTCCAATGCATGTCTAATGGCCTTGAAACTTGCTTGGATGATCTTAGAACCCTAAAACATCTCCAAATGAGCATAAACATGAGTTTACGGTTTGGGAACATCTCCCAAAACCGTAAACACCTTCCAAGGGTGTTTTAATGCCCCAAACACTTTGCATGGCTTGTATTTGAGTCTAGAACTTGCATGAATGGCCTACAAACCACCAAAACACATGGAAAATGAACAAACATGGACAAAGGTGGGTTTACGGCCGTAAACCCATGAGTTTACGACCGTAAACTCCCCAAGGGTGGTCCAAGGACCGTAAACCCTAATTCCTAGGCCATTTCATGTCCCGATCACTTCCTAAGCCCTCGAATCAACCCTAGATCCTTCCTATGCGCAAGATGAGACCTTGGATCACTCAAACCACCACACCCATGAGTTTACGGCCGTAAACTCATGGGGGATGTAGTCTTTGGACCGTAAACTCCCCTAAGGGTTTACACTTGAAGAGTAAACACCTTATCTAGGCCCTACACTCCTTAGATACAACCCGTACCATCACTAACACTTGAATTGAAGTGTTTTCGTGCCTCGGAGTGTATTATCCTACTATCTTGGTAAATCAAAGTCTAATTAGATACAATTATGTATCTCTTCATGTTACATAGGAACCTCACGCGTGTTCAAGCCCTAAACTGATACTTAGCATCTAAATCGGCACATTCTCGTCAGGTGAGTTCATACCCCTACACCATTTTCAGTGTTTTTCATGTTTTCAGGGGGGGAGTACAAGCAAAAGTACAAGGAAACTTGTACTCAAATCGATTATTTCGTATAACAATACTACATGTTCAATATGTTTTAAACATTGAAATCCGTATTAACCAACCGTCTAACTCGTGGAGTTAGTTTTCAAAACAAATTGTGAAACTCATTATAAAATGATACATTTTTACATTTCACAAGGATTTCATGTCATTTCATAAACCGGGATTTTCTATACTATTACTTGTAAATTTCATTATTCTTATGATTGGAGACACGTCCTCGGTAACACTCCACATGGAATACGAGAGTGGAGGACTACTCCCGTAACCAGAATCTCTTGGAGGGAGAGCGTGACTTGTGTGTATAGATCTATACGGGGCTTACTACCCCACACCCTGCTGCTAGCTACAGTTGGATCGTCAGGTCCATGGGTGACAAAAGTCATAAAATGATGATGGACTTCTTATTGCCATATCTAGTCTATCGTATGGTTATGGAACTCGCAACTTAGATAATGGAGATTTACTGATAAAGTAATAACAAACCTAGTGAACTAACCTCCTAGTAATAACTGTCTTTGATTACTACTAGTTCACTACTCACTTATTAGTTTTGTGTACGTGTCAAAACTAACATGCTTACCACGGGATAACCAGTCATTCAGTATGCTTCACTTAATCGATACAAGTATGGTAGATACTTGTACACATCATTTCAGAATCGATAACCAACAGATATTTTTCATAAGAAAACATAGGGTTTTCTTGGGATAACGTAACTTTTCATAAACAAGGTTGTATGGTACATCTAACGAGAAATCAAACCATATTTTCATAAGGAAATTGCAGGATTTTTCTTAATTCAAATTTGTGTAACAAAGGGATAACCAAACTACTTTTATAAGAAAATACGGGATTTTCTTGGATATCAACTGTTCATGAAACAAAAGGAAACTGAATCTTTTTCCAGAAAACAAACCGCTTATGTACTCACCAGCTTTATGCTGATATTTTAAAACTGCTTGTATTCTCAGAGCATCCATAGACAGGTACTCCTACCAACTTTTTTTTTTTAGAAGACGGAGCATATAGAAGACTCGTCTTTACTTTTGTTCTAACCAATGTATCTAAGAAAACTTGTAGTACTTTATTTTCAAACAAATGTAAAACTTTCTCATGTAATGTAATGGTTGTGTTTACTATGCTTGCTATGTACATTGGTTGTGATACTCTACATGACGTCACTCCGCCCCGGAACATTTCCGCCATCGGTTTCGGGGTGTGACAGATTGGTATCAGAGCCTTTGTTTATAGTGAACTAAGTATACCGAACCTTACATGGTATACAACTATAAACACTAAGGGGCCTAAGTGCTCTAAACTAAAAGTATGCTTTTAAAATACAAGTATTTTCATAAAAGTATACAAGTATACCCGAGTACCGAAATCCGTATCGCGAAGGGAACAAAGCATAAGTAATTTGGGTGTTGTGCACTGTGGTTAAACCTGGGCAGTTATGTAGTCATGTCTAGGGTCAATATAGCCTGATCAACTATATTCATTCAAGACACGGCCAACATGTGCTTGGGAGTGACTGTGGTGTACAGCAGACCTATAACTTACCTAATATCCATTCAACATAAAATACTATGGGAGTATTTTAGTCCGAACCAAATACCTCATGGAAATCCGTTCCGAGTGTTACTACTCATTCCTCCCTTAGCGATAGTTTACTTACTTTAAGTAATTTTCCTGTCCTATCGCTTAGTAGAACACTCTAAAAATTATTATGAGATATATCCTTGCTTCATATCTCTAAATTCCATCCTCCTCTTTCTTGGTCATTTCAGATCAAGATGCCTTCCCGAAGGAGATCTACCAGGAGAAGCAACGACACTCCTCCACCACCGCCTCCTCCCCAATTTGATCCTGTCATGTTTCAGGCAGCTGTTATTGCTGCAGTGGCTGCTGCCATGTCGCAAATAAATTCTGGTGGATCTGGTGGTCAGGGAAGTGGTGTGCATCCTCAATTACAGGAAAGTGGTCAGGGACACCAAAAGGAGTGCTCCTATAAAGACTTCATGAACGCAAAACCCACATCTTTCGACGGCAAAGGAGGTGTTATTGCTCTGACTCAATGGTTTGAAAAGATTGAGTCCATATTCGAGATTTGCGCAGTCTCCGAATCCAACAAAGTGAAGTACGCCGCTTGCACTTTCCTCAACAAAGCATTAACCTGGTGGAACGGCCGGGTCAAGTCCTTAACCCTGTCGGTGGCAAATGCCATGGGTTGGGACAAACTGAAGGAACTCATGATAGCCCAGTATTGCCCTCGGGGCGAGATGCAGAAACTCGAACACGAACTTTGGACCCTAAAGATGAAGGGTTCTGACATTGCCTCCTACACTTCTAGGTTCGAGGACCTAGCACTCCTTTGTCCGGGAATGGTATCCCCGGAAAGCAAAAAGATCGAACGATTCATTTGGGGGCTGACCCAGCCAACCAAGGGAAATGTTTTGTCTGCGGAGCCGGAAACCTTCGATAGCGCCAAGTGTTTAGCACAAATTCTGATTGATCACAGCGACGATCCCGAGGAAATAGCCACCGCCTCTGATCCGACTAAAGGGAGCGGTGAAAACAAGAAGAAATCTTGGAACAAACGAAAGGGTCAGGGTTCACAAGGATCCTCAAAGAAACAGCAAACTGTAGCTGTCCACGCTGCTACTACCCCTGTTGCTACCCCTGCCACCCAGGCTCCTACTAGCAGGTACAATGGCACCCTTCCTCGGTGTGACAAGTGTAACTACCATCATAATCCCGGCCCGTGCCGGGAGATGTTATGCACAAGCTGTGGCAGAAAGGGGCACACGATGCGATTTTGTAGAACCCCAGCCCAACCAACAAATCAAGCCTCTGGAGCGGGTGTTGGACGAGCCTGCTACAACTGTGGGGAGATCGGGCATTTCAAGAGGGACTGCCCCAAAGCAGCAACAACCAACAACATCGGGAGAGTTCTAACCATGGGACAAGAAGAGGCAGTCGCTGACCCTAACGTTGTCACGGGTACGTTCCTCCTCGACAACTCTTATGCATGCATTCTTTTCGATTCTGGTGCTGAAAGGAGCTTTGTTAGTCATGCATTCAAACAATTTCTTAAGCAAAAACCCCAACCATTAACCGAAAAGTTTACGGTCGAAATGGCTAACGGTGAGAAAGAGAGCACTAACGAGATATACGTAGGGTGTACCCTATCCTTAAACGACCGTTCATTTCTCATTGACCTTATGCCAGTCTCCATAAAAAGCTTTGATGTCATCGTTGGCATGGATTGGTTGAGCCCCAATCGTGCTGATATCCTTTGCTTCGAAAAAGCTATCCGTCTCAATCTTCCTTCGGATGAAACTCTCGTAATCTACGGGGATAAACTCAGTTCAAACCTTCGCATCATTTCATGCATCAAAGCCCATAAACTTCTGCGGAAGGAGTGTTATGCATTCTTAGCCCATGTCCTTAACGAAAAGCAGGAAGTTAAAGACCTCGAGAGCATCCCCGAAGTCTGCAACTTTCCCGATGTCTTTCCAGAGGATCTCTCAGGAATCCCTCCTGAACGCCAACTGGAGTTTCGTATCGACTTAATCCCCGGAGCTACCCCCGTAGCCAAACCTCCTTACCGATTAGCTCCGGCAGAAATGCAGGAGTTATCTAGTCAGCTCAATGAGCTGCTTAGTAAAGGATTCATCAGACCGAGTTCCTCGCCGTGGGGAGCCCCGATCTTATTCGTGAAAAAGAAAGATGGATCTTTTCGAATGTGTATCGATTACCGAGAGCTGAACAAGCTCACGATCAAAAACCGCTATCCTCTTCCTCGAATAGACGACCTCTTCGATCAACTTCAAGGAGCTAGCTACTTTTCCAAAATCGATTTAAGATCAGGTTACCATCAGCTGCGAGTCCATGAGGGTGACGTTCCCAAAACAGCCTTTCGGACTCGATATGGTCACTACGAATTCGTAGTTATGCCCTTCGGTCTAACCAACGCGCCGGCGGTGTTCATGGATTTGATGAACCGGGTGTGTCGTCCATTTCTGGACAAGTTTGTTATCGTGTTCATCGACGACATACTTGTCTATTCCAAAAGCGAAGAGGATCACAAACAACACTTGAGGCTAGTGTTGGAAACTCTTAGATCGGAGCAACTGTACGTGAAATTCTCCAAATGTGAATTCTGGATCCGGAAGATTACTTTCCTTGGTCACGTGGTAAGCAAGGAGGGCATACACGTGGACCCTTCCAAGATCAAAGCGATAGAAAACTGGTCAGCACCGAAGACACCCACCGAAATCCGTCAATTCTTGGGTCTCGCTGGCTACTATCGCAGATTTATCCAAAATTTCTCCAAAATTGCCAAACCCTTAACCACTCTAACTCAGAAAGGTGTACCCTTTTGTTGGAGCGAAAAGCAAGACACTGCGTTCCAAACACTGAAGCGAGCCTTGTGCAGCGCACCTATCCTGTCCCTTCCCGATGGGACGGAAGACTTCGTTGTCTACTGCGATGCATCCAATCAAGGTCTCGGTTGTGTTCTAATGCAACGAGGCAAGGTCATCGCCTATGCCTCCAGACAATTGAAAGTACACGAAGTCAACTACACGACTCACGACCTAGAATTGGGAGCAGTGGTCTTCGCATTAAAAATCTGGAGACATTATCTCTACGGAACTAAGTGCACTATCTTCACTGACCATAAAAGTCTACAGCACATCCTCGACCAAAAGGAGCTAAACATGAGACAACGGCGATGGGTTGAACTACTCAACGACTACGAGTGTGAAATCCGCTACCATCCCGGCAAGGCCAATGTGGTGGCAGATGCCCTCAGCCGGAAAGAATACTCAGGTCGTAAGGTGAAGGCACTGACTATGACTATCCATTCCCACTTATCCGCGCAAATCAAAGAGGCTCAGCTGGAAGCCTTAAGACCAGAAAACGTGTCAGACGAAGCCCTGAGAGGAATGGATAAGAATCTTGAGATCAGAAACGACGGAGTCTATTGTTTCATGGACCGGATCTGGACCCCAAAGTTCGGAGGTTTCAGAGAGGTTGTCATGAACGAAGCTCATAATACTAAATACTCTGTACACCCAGGATCGGATAAGATGTACCTGGACCTCAAGAAACTGTATTGGTGGCCAAATATGAAGGCCGAAATCGCTACCTTCGTGGGCAAATGCCTGACTTGCGCCAAAGTGAAGGTCGAATATCAAAAACCCTCCGGTCTGCTCCAACAACCCGAAATACCTGAATGGAAATGGGAAATGATTGCTATGGATTTCATTACCAAGTTACCCAAATCTCCGAGTGGGTACGACACCATTTGGGTAATTGTCGACCGACTGACCAAATCTGCTCACTTCCTTCCTATCAAAGAAAACTTCAAAATGGAAAGACTCACGCGAATCTACATCCAAGAGGTGGTCCGACTGCACGGTGTACTTGTGTCCATCATTTCCGATCGGGATAGCAGGTTCACTTCTAGGTTCTGGCAGTCACTACAGAAGGCTCTTGGAACTAAGCTGGATATGAGCACAGCTTACCATCCTCAAACAGATGGACAGAGTGAGAGAACCATCCAAACCTTGGAAGACATGTTGAGAGCCTGCGTCATCGACTTCGGCGCGTCATGGGATACTCATCTTCCTTTGGTTGAATTTTCTTATAACAACAGCTACCATACCAGCATCAAGGCTGCGCCGTTCGAAGCCCTCTATGGCCGCAAGTGCAGATCCCCTCTGTGCTGGGCTGAGGTGGGTGACACGCAGCTGGTCAAGGGACAAGTCCCTGACAGCACTCTCACTGGTCCAGAAATCATCCGCGAAACCACTGAAAAGATCGTACAAATCCGAGAACGACTTAAGGCCTCCCGAGATAGACAAAAGAGCTACGCCGATAAACGACGAAAACCCTTGGAATTCCAGGTTGGAGACCGTGTCTTGTTGAAAGTCTCACCCTGGAAGGGCATGATACGCTTCGAAAAGCGTGGAAAACTTAACCCAAGGTATATAGGACCTTTCGAAATCCTAGCCAGGATTGGTCCCGTAGCTTACAGACTCCGATTACCTCATGAACTTAGCAATATTCACCCTGTCTTCCACGTCTCAAACCTTAAAAAGTGTCTTTCTGATGAGACCCTCGTGATTCCTTTGGATGAGATCGAAATCAACGAAAACCTGAACTTTGTGGAAGAGCCCATCGAAATCATGGATAGAGAGATCAAACGAACGAAACAAAGCCGCCTCCCGATAGTGAAGGTTCGCTGGAATGCCAAGGGGGGACCCGAATTCACTTGGGAACGCGAAGACTCGATGAAAACGAAATACCCGCATCTCTTTCCAATTCCATGATTTGAATCTAAATTCTAAATTTCAGGACGAAATTTCCTCTAACGGGGGGGGGGGGGGGGGGGGGGGATAATGTGACAACCCAAAAGATATTCTGTTAACATAACCCATGCCGTTAATAAAAATTATTTTATTTTGGGTTTTTCCGTTAACTTTCAAATTAAATAATTCATTTAGAATTATTATTATTATTTCCTATGTGTTGAAACGAAATATTTACTTGAGTGAAAACACTCTAAATAATCTTTTGAAAGTTTCTAGACTACGACTAATACGGGTAATGGTCATTTACCCGGGTAAAATATTAAGCTCCGTTTAATGTCCGTATTGGGTATATTTCCACCGGGTCACTAACTCTAGTCATATAAAAGGGTGGAGTGACCACCATTTGAGCTTTTCCCACACTTGAACTTTCTCTCTCTACTCTCTCTCTAGAAATCGAATCCTCTCAAGAAATCTTCACTTTCAAGCTCCAATTTGGTAAGTGATCCTTCCTAACTAGTTGTTTATCCTAACATGCATGCAAATCCACGAATTAAACTCTTAAATGCATCAAAAACTCGTGTTTACGGTTTGGGGGAGCCTCCCAAAACCGTAAACTCCTTCAATGGGGGTTTTGAAGCCCCAAAACCCTTCCAAACCTCTTCTAATGCTTAGATCCTTACATGCATGGCGTTAGAACCACAAGATCATGAATTTTTGGCCATGAACATGAGTTTACGGTTCTTGAATATTCAAAAACCGTAAACACCCTTTCATGGGGTTTTGATGCTCCTTAACCCTTCCAATGCATGTCTAATGGCCTTGAAACTTGCTTGGATGATCTTAGAACCCTAAAACATGTCCAAATGAGCATAAACATGAGTTTACGGTTTGGGAACATCTCCCAAAACCGTAAACACCTTCCAAGGGTGTTTTAATGCCCCAAACACTTTGCATGGCTTGTATTTGAGTCTAGAACTTGCATGAATGGCCTACAAACCACCAAAACACATGGAAAATGAACAAACATGGACAAAGGTGGGTTTACGGCCGTAAACCCATGAGTTTACGACCGTAAACTCCCCAAGGGTGGTCCAAGGACCGTAAACCCTAATTCCTAGGCCATTTCATGTCCCGATCACTTCCTAAGCCCTCGAATCAACCCTAGATCCTTCCTATGCGCAAGATGAGACCTTGGATCACTCAAACCACCACACCCATGAGTTTACGGCCGTAAACTCATAGGGGATGTGGTCTTTGGACCGTAAACTCCCCTAAGGGTTTACACTTGAAGAGTAAACACCTTATCTAGGCCCTACACTCCTTAGATACAACCCGTACCATCACTAACACTTGAATTGAAGTGTTTTCGTGCCTCGGAGTGTATTATCCTACTATCTTGGTAAATCAAAGTCTAATTAGATACAATTATGTATCTCTTCATGTTACATAGGAACCTCACGCGTGTTCAAGCCCTAAACTGATACTTAGCATCTAAATCGGCACATTCTCGTCAGGTGAGTTCATACCCCTACACCATTTTCAGTGTTTTTCATGTTTTCAGGGGGGAATACAAGCAAAAGTACAAGGAAACTTGTACTCAAATCGATTATTTCGTATAACAATACTACATGTTCAATATGTTTTAAACATTGAAATCCGTATTAACCAACCGTCTAACTCGTGGAGTTAGTTTTCAAAACAAATTGTGAAACTCATTATAAAATGTTACATTTTTACATTTCACAAGGATTTCATGTCATTTCATAAACCGGGATTTTCTATACTATTACTTGTAAATTTCATTATTCTTATGATTGGAGACACGTCCTCGGTAACACTCCACATGGAATACGAGAGTGGAGGACTACTCCCGTAACCAGAATCTCTTGGAGGGAGAGCGTGACTTGTGTGTATAGATCTATACGGGGCTGACTACCCCGCACCCTGCTGCTAGCTACAGTTGGATCGTCAGGTCCATGGGTGACAAAAGTCATAAAATGATGACGGACTTCTTATTGCCATATCTAGTCTATCGTATGGTTATGGAACTCGCAACTTAGATAATGGAGATTTACTGATAAAGTAATAACAAACCTAGTGAACTAACCTCCTAGTAATAACTGTCTTTGATTACTACTAGTTCACTACTCACTTATTAGTTTTGTCTACGTGTCAAAACTAACATGCTTACCACGGGATAACCAGTCATTCAGTATGCTTCACTTAATCGATACAAGTATGGTAGATACTTGTACACATCATTTCAGAATCGATAACCAACAGATATTTTTCATAAGAAAACATAGGGTTTTCTTGGGATAACGTAACTTTTCATAAACAAGGTTGTATGGTACATCTAACGAGAAATCAAACCATATTTTCATAAGGAAATTGTAGGATTTTTCTTAATTCAAATTTGTGTAACAAAGGGATAACCAAACTACTTTTATAAGAAAATACGGGATTTTCTTGGATATCAACTGTTCATGAAACAAAAGGAAACTGAATCTTTTTCCAGAAAACAAACCGCTTATGTACTCACCAGCTTTATGCTGATATTTTAAAACTGCTTGTATTCTCAGGGCATCCATAGACAGGTACTCCTACCAACTTTTTTTTTTTGAGAAGACGGAGCATATAGAAGACTCGTCTTTACTTTTGTTCTAACCAATGTATCTAAGAAAACTTGTAGTACTTTATTTTCAAACAAATGTAAAATTTTCTCATGTAATGTAATGGTTGTGTTTACTATGCTTGCTATGTACATTGGTTGTGATACTCTACATGACGTCACTCCGCCCCGGAACATTTCCGCCATCGGTTTCGGGGTGTGACAATTACCTCTGCAACGTCAAGTCGAGTTCAGAATCGACTTAGTTCGAGGGGCTACCCCAGTAGCCAAATCGCCCTATCGTCTAGCACCAGCTGAGATGCAGGAACTATCCGGTCAACTTAACGAACTGCTCAGCAAGGGCTTCATTAGGCCAAGCTTCTCACCTTGGGGAGCACCGGTCTTGTTCGTGAAGAAGAAAGACGGGTCGTTTCGAATGTGCATCGACTACAGAGAACTAAACAAGCTTACCATCAAGAATCGTTACCCTTTGCCTCGCATAGACGATTTGTTCGACCAACTGCAAGGGGCGAATTACTTTTCAAAGATTGATCTGAGATCCGGGTATCACCAATTACCAGTGTTAGAGGAAGATGTTCCCAAGACAGCCTTCCAAACTCGTTATGGACACTACGAGTTCGTAGTGATGCCATTCGGATTGACTAATGCGTCCGCAATATTCATGGACTTAATGAATAGGGTATGCCGACCTTACTTGGATCAGTTCGTCATTGTATTCATCGATGACATACTCATCTGCTCTCGTAGTAAGGAGGAGCATAGTAAACATCTGCGGCTGATCTTAGAAACACTACGGTCAGAGAAGCTCTACGCGAAGTTCTCTAAATTTGAATTTTGGATCTGAAGAGTGGAATTCTTAAGTCACGTGGTTAGTGAAGAGGGAATTCATGTGGACCCTTCCAAAATAAAGGCCATTGAGAACTAGTCAGCACCGAATACGCCTACAGAAATTCGCCAATTTCTAGGCCTTGCTGGCTTCTATCGCAGGTTCATACAGATCTTCTCTAAGATCGCGAAACCGCTGACTACATTGACCCAGAAAGGCGTGGCCTTTGACTGGGAAGAGAAGCAAGAGAAGGCATTCCAAACGCTAAAGCGAGCCTTATGCACCACACCGACACTATCCCTCCCAGAAGGGATAGAAGACTTCGTGGTCTATTGTGATGCATCCAATCAAGGGCTCGACTGTGTTCTGATGTAACAAGGTAAGGTCATCGTCTATGCCTCAAGACAGCTAAAGACGTACGAGGTCAACTACACCACACACGATCTTGAGTTAGGAGCAGTTGTGTTTGCTCTGAAGATCTGGAGACACTACATGTATGGTACGAAAAGCACTATCTTTACAGACCACAAGAGCCTACAACATATATTCGACCAGAAGGAGCTCAATATGAGACAACGACAGTGGGTTGAGCTACTCAGTGACTACGAATGCGAAATTCGTTATCATCCGGGTAAAGCTAACGTAGTAGCTGACGCCCTAAGTCGGAAAGAATACTCTGGTCGTAGAGTCAAATCATTGACTATGACTATCGATTCACACTTGCCCACACAAATTAAGGAGGCTCAGCTCGAAGCCTTGAAACCTGAAAATGTGGCGGGTGAATCCCTGAGAGGGATGGATAAGAACTTGGAAGTCAAGGGTGGCGGAGCCTTATATTTCATGGATCGGGTCTGGACATCGAAACACGGTGGTTTTAGAGACTTGGTCATGACCGAAGCGCACAACACACTATATTCCGTCCACCCAGGTTCAGATAAGATGTATCTGGATCTTAAAAGGTTATACTGGTGGCCTAACATGAAAGCAGAGATTGCTACCTTCGTGAGTAAATGCCTTACTTGCGCAAAGGTTAAGGTCGAATACCAGAAACGATTAGGCTTACTTCAACAACCGGAGATACCTGAATGGAAGTGGGAGCGGATCACGATGGACTTCATAACCAAGTTGCCCAAGACAACGGGTGGTCTCGATACCATTTGGGTGATCGTAGACAGGTTAACCAAGTCCGCACACTTCCTGCCTATCGAAGAAATTGACAAGATGGAGAAACTCACTAGAACATACATTAGGGAGATAGTAAGATTGCACGGTGTTCCCATATCCATTATCTCTGATAGAGATAGTAGATTCACTTTGAGGTTCTGGCAGTCGCTACAAAGTTCCCTAGGAACTAGACTGGACATGAGTACAGCCTCCCATCCGTAAACCGACGGACAAAGTGAGAGGACTATTCAAACTCTAGAAGATATGTTGCGAGCCTGTGTGATTGACTTTGGAAAGGCATGGGATATTCATCTACCCCTTGTCGAGTTTTCCTACAATAATAGTTATCACACGAGCATAAAAGCTGCTCCATTTGAAGCCTTCTATGGCCGAAAGTGCAGATCCCCTCTGTGCTGGGCTGAGGTGGGCGACACACAGTTAGCTAAAGGACGTGTTCCTGACAGCACTCTCATAGGTCCGGAAATCATTCGGGAAACGACAGAGAAGATCGTTCAAATCTGTGAACGATTGAAAGCCTCTAGAGACCGACAGAAAAGCTACGCAGACAAAAGAAGGAAACCTTTGGAATTCCAGGTTGGCGACCGTGTTCTATTGAAGGCCTCACCCTGGAAGGGCTTGACACGCTTCGGAAAGCGTGGAAATTATCGCTAGAATCGGCCCTGTAGCTTACAAACTCAAACTACCTCGCGAACTTAGTAACGTACATTCTACTTTCCACGTCTCGAACTTGAAAAAGTGTCTGTCCGACGAGACTCTTGTAATCCTACTCGACGAGATCGAGATCAACGAGAGCCACAACTTCGTGGAAGAACCTGTAGAGATCATGACCCGAGAGGTCAAGAAAATGAAGCAAAGCCGTATCCCGATAGTGAAGGTTCACTGGAATGCCAAGCGAGGACCTGAATTCACTTGGGAGCGTGAGGATCAAATGAAATTAAAGTATCCTCATCTTTTCGCTTAGTTGTTTGTAATAGCTTAATCGTTTAAACTCAAATTTTAGGACGAAATTCTCTCTAACGGGGGGATGATGTGACAACCCGAAATTTCTATGTTGTACAACCACTCAACTCAATCAAAGCCAGACTTGTTTTCTGCTATCTTTTAGCACTGTTTAGAGTCTGTTTGAGTGTTCTAAGCCTAGTACATCCAAGGAATAAGTTTTAGGAAGTATTTGTTGAAATTCAAAACCATCAAATAAGCCATAAACTCCTTCATGAGGAGTTTACGGCCACAACACATGAGTTTATGGCCGTAAAGTCTTGGCTTAAGTGTGATGTTCCTTCACTTTTACCTCATTCTTCACCATTCCAAGTCAAGAACTCGGTTTTGCTCTCAACTATCATCTAGATCTTCACTTAAATCTTCAAAAAATATAAGTGTTTCATCCCTTGATTAGTTGCTATATCACCTTAACTAGCATCACCCATTGATTTCATCCATTAACATCATCTTTTGGGTTAGATCTTCAAGAAACACCAAGAACACACACTAGTGTTTTACGCTGAAATCAACCTTTTTAGCTTTTATATCGTAAGTATCACTTCCCTATACTCGATATCTAGTTGAAACACATGTTAAGCACCTTGAAAACGTCCATTTCCCCAAGAACAATAGGTGTTTACGGCCAAGAGCATCTCCCTTGGCCGTAAACCCTAGTTAGAGGTGCATATGAACCAAAAATCCTTTCTAAGGCTTGGTCTTGAGTCTAGAACACTTCCTTGTGGTTTGTAAGACCTTAAAACACCTTTTGGCACAAATCATCATGAGTTTACGGCCGTAAACTCATGAGGCCGTAAACCCTATGGCCGTGAACTCCTAAGGCCGTGAACACTTAGCCGCAAACACCAAGTGTGACCGTAAACTCCCCTTATACACAATCATTTGTGATTTATACCTTTCCATTCAAGTGTATCCTAGTCCCTAAGGTGTTTCCCTTACCTAATTAGTTGTATAAACACTAATTATATACATATATGTTTCATTATATGCTAAATAGGATCCGTGTGTGTGCTCAAGTCTTCACTTGACAGTTAGCATCCTATACCACTCTTTCATCCGAACTACTCACTACAGGTAAGTTCATACCACTTAACTTATCTTTTAAATGATTTTAAATGCTTTTATAGGGGCGATACAAGTAGAAACGTTATAGTTATTATATCAATCATATGTAATTAATAACTATCAAACAGACAGATTTCTTATACTTCAAACTGTGTTTCCAAACAAATTGCTTCAAATAGTTTTACAAACTCTTTTACATATTAAATACTTTATTTAAACTCTTTTAATATTATACTTTATCAAATCATGTCTATGTAGATATAGTTATATAAGTAGGATTAAAAAGACTTAGGACCGATAACTCGCCTTATTTTCTGTTCCTTGTTTGGTTGTGGACTTAGGGTATCGGTTGTTTGTCTGAAGGTCGTTTGAATCTTTAGTTATATATTATGTGTATGTATATAGATATTAAAGTTCTTCATTCAGTTCAATACCTTTAGGTAGCAAAGGTGGGCAAACATGTTCATTCATACAAACAACATTACTAGTAAACTATAATAGGTATAGTTTAGGAAGTCACTACTTACTATTACTAGAACAATGAAACATACAAGAGTCAGATCATTCATGAGTCAATACAAACATACTATAATGAGAAACAGATAGAACATACTATGATGAGAAACAAAGAGAACATACTATGATGAGAAACAAAGAGAACATACACTACACTATACAAGAGAACATACAATACACTAGTACAGAGAGAACATACAATACACTAGAACATACTATACAAACACTAGAACACTATAACATTAATGTGAGCCACTACTTCATGGCATGGCAATCTACTGTTGTGTCATGTTTTGCAACCAGAGTCTCCTAGAGGGAGAGCGTGAATTGGTGTATAGATCTATACGAGATTAACTATGCTACACCTTGCTGCTAGCTATAGTGGGACCTACAGGTCTACGGGTGACTAATGTCATACCATTTCGATGCCTTAGAGAGTCGTGTTATACTAGTCTATCAAGTATGGTTACAATCATATCACATTTTACCTTAATTAACAAACTGGTTTAAGATAGTTAGTACATTGGTAGTTACTTACATACAATACTACTGTACACTGTTATTTTCCCATTGCATTCACATTGTGATCTTTTCACATAAACGATAATGCAAACTACATTTTGGTAATGATAGTCATACTTGGGAAAGATACAAACTTTTACAAACAACACAACACACAGAATATTTGGGCCTTGGTAGAAGGCTACTATTTAGTAGAAAATATAGGATTTTCTAGGAGATACAAACAATTACTACATACACTTACAAACATTTACATCAAACATTTACAAACAATATCATACAAGCAATGAGACTAAAATACTTATGAACTCATCAGCTTTAATGCTGATCTACGCTTTCAAAATAACTTGTATTCTCAGGTCACCAGTAAACAGGTACCGATGACCAGGTTTTCAAAGAAGATGGAGCACGTTCAAGACTCATCTCTTATTTTGATTCATATTTTTGGTGTCTTATAAACTATACAGAACACACTTGTATTAAAAATTATATTATTAATGCAATGGATGATGTTGTTGCTTGTTTATATTATGCATTGTTGTGATACTGTACATGACGTCCTCCGCCCCGAAACGTTTCCGCCGTTCAGGTTTTGGGGTGTGACAAGTTGAGGCCATCAAGTCGACGAGTTCCAAAGCAATTTGGCCTTTTTAGATAAAATTCTTATACCTGGGATTCGGGATGTTATAGTAAAGTTTCCAACTTTACATCCATGCATGTTAGAAATACCCTCTAAGGCTCATTTATGACTTCATAATGGACATTTTGCATGAGTGGGAGATAAGGATCAATAAAGTTTGCAACTTTAAGCCTCAAGAGGTCATGAAGGGGTCATGTCTACCCTATCAACCCCTGTAATCCTCTTCTTCTTTCAAACTCCCACCTCCAAGCTCCTTTCAAGAATCACCATAAGCCACTCTTTTAAGTTCACCACACTCAAGATGCAAGATTGAATACAAATCTAGGGTTTCTCTGGACAAGTGAGGCTGGTAGGGAGGCCAGCCACAAGAGTTATGTCCTTTATAAAGGGTGCAACCCCCGAAATTTAGGATTTTCTCCCCCTGGGCCAACTCGTCGAGTTGGCCACTTAAAATCTGCGGCCATAAAAGTTCCAACACGACGAGTTAGGGCTCCCCAACTCGTCGAGTTTCATTCCAAACTCTTGAAAAATGATGAGAATTGATTTATATCTGACCAAGCGTTACATAAATGCATGTTATTTTCAATTCAAAAGAATATACAAGCACACATATACATACACTCCCATATGTATGTATTATATTTAGTATATCATGTGTATCTTAAATGATGGTTAATTGTGGTTCAAGAACAAACATATATAGTTTTTGTATTATGTATATCTTGTATAATAATGGGTTCTATTGGTGCACACGGTTGTACATACGTTTATATTATATATAACTTGGTGACAACTAAGTAATCAAGGTATAATGATGTTGTGAAAAATATGAAATGAAAAAAATAACATTTGTCCCTTGATAAATACAAAAATACAAAACTACCCTTGGTAATTTGTAGGTAAATATCTACCGATAACCTACAAAAATGCTTTATTCGTAGGTAATCTGTGGGTATTTATCTACAGATTACCTACGACAATTTTTGTACTTTCTATTTTTCGAGGATCAAATGTCATATTTTTTCATTTTTTTTTTCAGAACAGAGTATACTTTGATTACTTGTTTTGGACTAAATGATACATAATACAAATGCACATAGAAAGTTTTATTTTTTTTATTTGCCTAAATGCAAATCATTTTAATAATAATAATAATAATAATAATTTAAAACTAGATTAATAACAATAATCTAGTTGGAATACATAAAATGATAAGGAAAGAAGTTAATTGATATTGTGGTTGCCTCTGTAGACTCTTATTATTTTATTATTATTATTATTATTATTATTATTATTATTATTAACGTTATTTATTTTCTGAATATAATTTGATTTACAAGGAAAAATGACATAAATAAAATATTTTTTTTTATGTTGTGGTAGGAAATACGTAGGAAATCTCCTACGGAATACCGGCCAAACGAAACAAATCAAATAACTCCCGCTTTTCTGAAATTTGCTAGGTTAATCCCGCCTTTTTCTCACACTCTTCCTCATCGCTCACGTCGCCTCTCCTTCTCATTCTCTTTCCTCTGCCATCACCATCACCGATTCAACATCCACCAACGGTCCTCCTTGCTTCCACATTTCGATTAAAGCTCCGTCTAGCTGGAATGCCTCGCCGCTGTCGCGGGCGAATGAGGAAGACGATGTCACCGAAACCCTCACCGCTCAGTTTGTCTCTCTCTTTTCCGATATTACAAGGGAAGACTTCGCCGCCATTGTTCCACCCCTGTATGTCAGCAGCCATCGTTCTATGTCGTCGGTGATTTATGCTTGAGGGTATATAGTTCTTTTGATGGTAAGTTCTTTGATTGGATTGATGTTTTTATTCCGGATTCGAAGGTATTTCTTAGGATCTTTGACAGATCGGTACTGAACTCTATTTTCATGTGGTATTTGAGTGTTTTGTGGGAAGATATGGTTTGATCCATCACTAAAACTGGCATCTATTATAAATGTTTTTTTATCAAAATCTTCCCAGATTAAATCAAATGAATCTTTCAGTATTTTATGTTGAACACTTATTTAAACTGTTATTTTCTTTTCCTTTTGTTTGTTTGATTAACAATTATGTGGGTTAACTATCGTCCAAGATTTTTCTAGGGTTAAGAAGATGAAAATTCTTGAAATTAAAAAATATCTTATCGAGCTCTATTGTAGTAATGTTTCCAATTATTTTATTTCTATTTGTTGTTTTGTTTATGCGAGTCACCCTGTAAAATTTAGGGATGCAACTTATTTGTGAGTTGGATCAACATATGTGTGGCTTTAACAAGTTTAACATGATGGAATTAAATGCAGGATTAAGAAATAACTGTTTTATGCTTTTTTTTCATACAACGAATTGGTAAATCAAACTTGATTGTTCTAGATTATTTTATTAGTTGATTAGTACCTTTATGGTTTTTGGGTTTTGAAAGTTAATGAGTTAATGCTTCCATGGTTGGTTTCATTAGTTGATGTTGATGTTTGCATTAATCTGTTTAATACATATTTGATGTTCTAATTTGTAATTTTTTAAATCTAACTGTTCCATGGTTATATAATTGGTGAATACTTTATTGTTACATTTACATATAGTAACTATATGGTGTTTGTCTTGCCATTTTTTTTCATAAAGGAGTTGCTAGAACGGGTGTCAAGCATGCAACAAGCCCCTATGGATAAGAGGCAAAATCAAATAGACTTGCAATTGCAAGAAAGATAAAATCAAATGGATTTGCAGATGCAATAAATACAAAAAGAAATGGAATTGCAATTGGCGGTCTTTGTGAGATAATTCAACCTTCACAGTAATCAACCATGTAGTTTTTAGTTTTTGTTTTAAAACACTTGATTAATCTAAACCTTTGTAAAGGGATTTTGACTATTTTAATGTACTAGAATGTTATGTGGTTGACTATTTTAATGTTAATGAATGTAATGGTATTTGATTATTATCATGTTTAATTAGTTTTGTAGTTTCTTATTTGTGCAGAAAAAATTAGGTAATTTATAAAAATGTTTTTTTTAAATGTTAAATTTAATTTAGCTACAGATTAGCAATGAAAATTTCTGTTACAAAAATTTAGAAAAAAATGTAGGAAATTTGTAGGAAAAAGACTATGTATGTAATCTGTAGGAAAATAATTTCGATGATATTTTGTAGAAAAATAGTTCTATAGGTTGAAGTCAATTTGGTTCCACTGGATAATAATATTCCATGTCAGGTTTGAATCTCAAAACATTACATCTAATCATAAAGTCACTGTAAAAGAAAAAGGTAGATTTTAACTTTATTATTATTATGTTTTTGTAATTTAGATGTTAAAAGCTTAAAATTGGTTTTTAGACAACCACATGATTTATGTTGTAGAGTTGTGGAAGGCTAAAGAAAAGGTAGAGAAATCAAATCAGCAAGGCTTGTCTCTCACATGAATCTGTAAGGACTTAATCATAGATGTGGAATCCACATTTATAGATGCCTTCTTCAAAATACATGAAGACTATTTTTAGTATTATGCATATAATGTTGAATATGGATATATAATTTATGGATTTAGCGGATGTTGAATATTGAAAATTCATTACTTTTATATTTGATGGTTTAACATATGGATTTGACCTATGTTTTTAGATTCTTCTCTGTTGAATATATAAATATTTTTAAGTTTTTCATTAACCTATCAAAAATAATATTATAATGCTAATATTCGTTGGTAATCTGTCATACACAATATTTCGGTAATGCATTGGGGAGTTATCCCATCGGTAATATGTTGAAAACAAATTCCGTTGCAAATATATTTCCGTCGGTGATCGATTACAAATCACATACGAAAAAATCTGTCGCTAAAATTTGCCTGGCCATCGGAAATCCGTCACAACAATTAACAACTAAAATATCCCTATGCACATGGGTCTGTTGCAATTCTGTCGGTAGACAGATTACCGACGGTTTTGGCTGTCGGTAATGCCCATTTTTATATTAGTGTGTACAACAAATAAACGAAATCGGGACTGTGAATTAAACAAATGAAGCTTATGCACAAAATCTGCATTTATTGAGAAACCGTATGGACCATTGATGTAATTTAATCCAAAAGTTAATTAGATTCAGAGTAACATTATAAGATCGAGCTAGTTAGCCCAAATTCAATACGCAGTGTGGCTTCAAGTACTGAGCGTCAACAACGAGACCTTTGTTTTAGCGCAGCCATAAGCCTCGCAATAAGCTTGTGATGTTAACAGGAACACTGTTGCAAGGCTAATGATGAACGCTAAAATCTTCAACGAAGCTCCTGCAAAAATGCTAACAGCTCTTAAAACCACCAGCAACCAATATGATACCTTCCTCATTAGCAAGTACAACATCCTCCGCCTACTTTCATAAACTCTGTTAACTTCCACTATCTTTTCTTGCAACTCGGATTTCTTTCTCGTTTTCACAGTCTGTGTAGAAGTCCGCATCCCAATGAAGAATTTAGCAACTTCATCCTCACGCAAGTCACCATCGATAATTTTCTGTCTTTTAAGAAGCTTGACATCATTTACATTCATGATAAGCCCACACATCAACCCCACGTATTCAGTAAGTGGGAAGTTATTGCAATTGGCCTTTATCATTTCGTACGCAACTAAATTTCTTAATATAACCTCTGAGTCGGTATGCAAAGTAATACATGGAAGGGAAATATCCTTCCCTTTACTATCTATTTTCCAAAAGCCTTCGTCTTTTGGTAAGAGGTGAAACTTGAATCCAGCTCCATGCAGTTTGGAAACTGAAGGGATGTCAGTTTTATCATGAGAGAAGGTTTCTAGTGATGTCACGGTTTTTTCATATAATGGAAAGACCTTTTCCCAAGGAATTTTTTGTACGAAGTTAACAATGGGGATATTCAGTTTTCCTAAAGAAGTATCGATGAGTGGTTCTCCAGAAGGAAGTAACACACCCTTTTCCTCTTTAGAAGGCGAGGCACCTGCTTCCCCCATGCGATAAACAAAGGTTGGTCTTTTGTGAGGCAACTGATTAACCTTTTCAGGGATATTGGTCACAATTGAACAATACATATAATGAAGCAGGTGGTCTACAAGAGTAGGAGCTTGTGATTGTGAGCACAACTCAAGTGGCGAATGTGTGTCACAAAAAGATCGATATATGGAAGGAGAAAAGTTATACACTGAATCGATGGAATCACCTGAAGATGGCTGCAAAGCCTTATCAAGTTCCTGCAACAACATAAAAGGAATTTGGTTTTCGACCATCATTAGATCTTGTGCAAACAATCTTCTTGTCGGATCAACTTCCAAAGATATTATATGTTCATGTGATTCATTCTTCTTCTCTTCGAGTTCATTTCTTTCCTCATGATCATAGTCCACACCACTGTTGTAGGAATGGAAATGATAAAGCAAGAAGAGACCATCAATGGCCAAAATCCAGGCCAAATAAAAGTTATCATCTTGGAGGAATGTCTCGTAGCAAGCACGGATGGTTGGGATAAGGCCGTATAATTTTTGAATGATATGTTTATGAAATTTATGGCCTTTCCAATCCGGTAGTAGCCTTTTTGCAGCGGTAAGCTTTCTTTGCTCCATCTTCTTATAAGGCCATGGCTGAAAATGATATTTCGGCCCCAACCCTATCTGTTGTGGTTCATAGGCTTCAGGCTTATGTTTGATTATGTTTTCAGGTACTAAAAAGATGGAAGCAGAAGGGTTTTCAAGGTTGGTGTCGAGTTGTGAATAAAAGATCATACTAATTTGTTGGTACCATTCTGACTCTTCAGACTTTGGGATCAATATTGGTTCAACGGAGGCCATTTGGATCTGATAAAACTTCACTCTTATGGTCTACCTAGGATGAATGTACAATGTAATGCGATGTTTTTATATACGAAAAATAGACTTCGACATTGGTAATAATTATTCATCCACCTTGGTGGTCTACTTTGGTGGGCTACTTGGAGTCAAAAAAAATAGTTATTCAATTAAATTTTTTATTCATCCACCGAATCATGCGTTATTTCTTTATTAAAAAAGATGATGCGTTAGTGTACTGTTGAGGAAATTACATTTACGCATATAACGCACATGCTACTTTTAATACCTTCAAACTTTAATTATTCATATCCATATGTTAACATACTCGTTTATCCCTGAATCTAATATTGAAGGGATAGAGGAAGATCCGTGAGTACTCTACACTGTTTCAATGCCTTTGGCCGCTGCTTCACACCTCCTGGTAAGTATCCAATTTGTTCTTTCCTTCGCACCACGTACTTTTACAAACCTCGAATGCTCAATGACATACACACACGCACCTTGGAAGTTTCTAATTGTTATTTTTAATTCTATTTCATTTGAGTCTAGGCTAATGCATCGTCCAATTATTACACACAATTATTTTTTAATTTTATTTCATTATAGGTGCTGCTAGGTAAACTAACCATTCTCTTACACACTACTTTCTTTCATTTTTTCTTCAGAAATTACGAAGAGGGGCTGCCAAGAAAACATGCATCTTTTTTTTTTTTGACCTTCCAATATGACCAAGTGATTATTACCCAATGTTTAAGTTTTTAATCATATATATATATATATATATATATATATATATATATATATATATATATATATATATATATATATATATATATATATATATATATATATGTGTGTGTGTGTGTTCAAATGAGAACATTTTTTAAATTGAGAACATTTGAGAACAAATTTTTAGCTTATTTATTCATAAAACATCGCGCATCATCCAGATACGACCCATTAAGTTTAAAAGTTTATCTCTTACTTTATTAATTAGACAGGCCCAAGGAAACGACGTGAAACCTGGAATCAACGGCTATACCCTTCGCATCTACTCCTCCCAGCGTCAGAACCATGTCCGTCTGTCCTTCTCTCCAGTGGAAAGTCGATCCGGTTCGAGTGGCAATCATATGCTTTGGATTTTAGGGTTAGGGTTTATCGATTAGGTGTACCAAATAACCAACCAATTGAACCTCAATTTCTTCATTTCAAAGGCATAGATGGTGAAGATCTACGTAATGTCGGCGTTGCGCATAGTAAATCAACAACCAGGGAGGAAGAGGAATAGTGAAGCAGAAGCCAGTTTTCATGAAAAAAATCATACACAAGAGATTTGAAGCATAAATATTTGCAAGTTTTGATGCTCGCTATCGAATTGGATGTCGAGATAGAATTAGAGGTTAGTTTCAATTGTTTTTAAAAGCACATTCTAGTTTGATTTGTACTCTGATTAGGAAAATGATGGATCTGGTCGAATTATGAGTCAGATTCATGATATTGTGAAATCTGGCATCGTTCCATTTATAGTCATGAATCGTTCCTTCTTTATGCTAATTGTTGGTGTCAATGATAAATAAAAATAGTAAGCTCTAGGGGTTGGATTGGAGTCTATTAGAGAGTTGATGATCACTGTAGCATTTCATGCACACAAGGTGTTTGTTATATTGTCTGAAAGAACCTAATAAGTGTAAAAGTAGCATTTTATGTGAAAATCCTTAACTTTTAACCCTCATTAAGCCAAGCATTAAGGCCATTAGGTTAAATTGAATTCCACATCTCAATATCCTAATAAGCAACCAACAATTATGTTAAAAGTGATAAACTTAAGGCTTAACCATTAAGTACTTAATAGAACACCAAAAGTGATTTAAAAGCTATTATGATCAATTTTCTCAAATCTGTCCTCCAACTTCTAAAATTCGTGAAAGTCAATAGGAACATCTAAAAATCATGAGACTTAGTTTTCTATAAATATTAATGTGTCTAATGTCTCCAAACTTTGAATCACATTTCGAAATTCCAAATCCTTGGGGGGTAAAATTGGCAATCTTCTCAGGTTGGTCCATACTGTCACAGATTTCATGTATTGTATTAAAAAAATTCATCAGAACTCCAAATGCCAAAATTCCAAAGCCTCTAGTTAGATATCGATGTATAGTTTCCCAAATATAAAGGGCCTGGTGTAATTCTTAGTATATTGGTACATTTTATTCCAAGAGTGTTGAGTAGTCCAGAAAGTGACAACTTAAAGTTACTAACTTGTAAATTTAATATAAAATCAACCAAAAATCATTAGAATGAGATCTTTATATTTCTGAAAAGATAAAATGGGGAAATTTACCAATATTATTTTATCAAAATTTAAGAACGGGTTGAAAGGTAAGAAAACAGATCCCAAAAGATCACCACAATCAAAGAGAAAATAAGAAAATATATACATAAGTTTTATAAGAGTAATACAACAAAGCACAAGCAAAATAATGTTATAATTATTGTGTAGATTCTCGGAAAGGAATTGATCCATCTTGCTCACGCTAGCTGATTTTGAAGTTCAAGGAGGTGAGTTATACTAATTCTCCTATTATGTGGGCGTTAGTTGTTTTATGTTATTGTTCACGGTTACCCTAATCCGGTAGAGTAAACAAGAAAAAGTAGAATGTAGTTTGTTTTCTAGTGAGACATGCAAGCAAGATTCATTTCCACGTTCTCGATTCGTTAATTGTTCTCATGTATTAAATCACATGCGATTATATGATCTAATCACATATGACTTATATGCATAAGATTCATTTTTGTGTTTTCGATTCAATAGTTGTTCTTTGTCCATATTAATCGTATGTGATTAAATATATAAAATGACATATGATTAAATACATTATAACAACTATTGAATTGAGAACGCGAATTTGAATCTTATTCACATAAATCATATGTGATTAGATACGTATAATCACATGTGATTAAATACACGAGAACAACTATTGAATCGAGAACACAAAAATGAATATTGTCTACATAAATCATAATCAATTAAATACATATAATAACATGTGATTATGTGTATCTAATCACATATGATTTATGTGGCTAAGATTCATTTTCGCATTATTGATTCAATAATTGTCTTTTTTCCACTTTAATCATATGTGATTAAATACATTTAATCAGATGTGATTATATGTTTCTAATCACATATGATTTTATTTGGAAAAAATGAATATTGTCTATATAAATCATATATGATTAGATAATACAAGCATATGTGATTATATACATGATAACAAATATTGAACCAAGAACACGAAAACAAATCATTATCCAAATTAATCATATGTAATTAAATACATCTAATCGCATCTGATTATATGAATCTAATCACATATGATTTATGTAGACACAATTCATTTTCGCTTTGTCGAATCAATAGTTGTTCTCATGTATTTTATCACATGTGATTATATGTATAATCCCATGTGACTAAGTACATGAGAACAACTATTGAATCAAGAAGGCAAAAATAAATCTTGTCCACCTCAAATCGTATGTGATTATATACATATAATCACATGTGATTAAATACACAAAGGCAATTATTCAATCGAAACCGCAAAAATAAATATTGTCTACATAAATCATATCTGATTAAATACATATAATCACATGTGATTATATGTATCCAATCATATATTTATATGGATAAGACTCATAATCACATTCTCGATTAAGTAATTGTTCTTTGTCAACTATAATCATATGTGATTAAATACATATAATCACATGTGATTATATGTATCTAATCACATATGATTTATATGGACAAAAAATAATGATGTCTATATAAATCATATGTGATTAGATGCATATAATCACATAAGATTATATACATGAGAACAACTATTCAATCGAGAACACAAAGATAAATATTGTCCACATATATCATATGTGATTAAATGCATATAACCACATGTGATTATATGTATCTAATCACATAGAATTTATGTGAAAAATATTCATTTTCATGTTCTTGATTCAGTTGTTGTTCTTGTGTATTTAATTACATGATATTATATGTATCTAATCATATATAATTTGTATGGAGAATATTCGTTTTCACATTCTCGTTCAATAGTCGTTCTTGTACATTTAGTCACATATGATTTCTGTATACACGATTCATTTTCGCGTTTTCAATTCAATAGTTTTTCCTTTTCCACATTAATCATATGTGATTAAAATAGATACAATCACATATGATTAAATACATGAGAAAAAATATTGAATAAATAATGCAAAAACGAATACTATCAATATAAATCATATGTGATTTGATACATATAATCACATGTGATTAAGTACATGAGTACAACTATTGAATTGAGAAAGAAATAATGAATCTTGTCCAAATAAATTATATGTGATTATGTAATAATAATCACACGTGATTATATATATTTAATCACATATGATTTATGTGGACAATATTCATTTTTGCGTTTTAATTCAATAGTTGGTCTCGTGTATTTAATCACATATTATTTATGTGAAAAAGATTTGTTTTCATGTTGTTGATTCAATAAACCATATGTTATGAAATATATATAATTGCATGTAATTATATACACGAGAACAACTATTGAATCAAGAACATTAAAACAAATTTGTGTCCACATTAATCATATGTGATTAAATACTTATAATCACATGTGATTAAAAACATGAGAAAAATTATAGAAACGAAAACTCAAAAATGAATATTGTTCATATAAATCATATGTCTAATCACATATGATTAAAGTTGACAAAAAATAATTATTGAATCGAGAATGCAATAATGGCATATATGATTAAATATATCTAATCACATTTGACTAGATATATCTAATCACATGTGATTATATGTATCTAATCACATCATTTATATGGGCAAAAAAGAATATTTTCCATATAAATCATATGTGATTAAATACATATATTCACATTTGATTATATACACATAATCACGGGTGGTGGTGGGGTGTACTGATGTTTGGTGGTGGTAGGTGGTAGGTGGTGGTGGTGGTGAAAGGTGGTGGAGACGGTGATGGTTATAGGTGGTGGTGTTTGGTGGTGGGTGTGGTGATGGTGTATGGTGGTTTTGGTGGGTGATGGGTGGTTTGGTGGTGGTGGGTAGTTGTGATGGATGATGATGGAGGGTGGTGGTCGGTGGTTCTGGTGGGTGGAGGTGGGTGAAGGTGAGGGTGGCGGGTGGTGGTGATGAGTGGTGGTGGTCGGCAGTGATGGGTGGTGGTGGGTGGTAGAGGCAGGTGGTGGTCATAGGTGGTGGAGGCTGGTGGTAGTGATGGGTGGTTGTGGCGAGTGGTGGAGGCGGGTGATGGTGATGGGTGGTGGGTGGTGGTTAGTGGTAGTGACAGGTGGTGGTCATAATGGTGGGTAGTGGGTGGGTGGTAGAGATGGGTGGTGGAGGTGGGTGTGTGGTGGTTGTGGTGGGTGGTGGGAGGTGGTTTTGGTGGGTGGTTGGTGGTGGTGATGGTGGCAGGTGGTGGGGGTTGGTAGTGATGGGTGGCGGTGGCGGGTGGTGGTGATGGGTAGAGGTGGTCGGTGGTGATAGATGGTGGTGGTGGGTGGTGGTGATGGGTGGTGGTGGCAAGTGGTGGTGATGGGTGGTGGTTGGTGTTAGTGGTGGGTGGTGGTCAAAATGGTGGGTAGTGGCTAGGTGGTAGTGACGGGTGGTGGAGGTGGGTGGGTGGTGGGTGGGGATGATGGTGGCGGGTGGTGTTGGTCGGTGGTGATGGGTTGTGGTGGTTGGTGGTGGTAATGGGTGGTGGGTGGTGGTCATAGTGGTGGGTGGCTGGTAGTGATGGGTGGTGGAGGTGGATAGTGGTGATGGGTGAGTGGTGAGTGGTGGTGGTGGTGGTGGTGATGGATGATGGTCGTGGTTGGCGGTGACGGATGGTGGTGATGATGTTGGGTGGTGGTGATAGGTGGTGGAGGTGGGTGGCGGTGATGGGTGGTGGTGGTGGATGGTATTGTTTTGGTGGTGAGTGGTGTTTGTTAGTGGGTTTTTTTTACTTATTCCTTGGTTTATATTAATATTGTATGATAATTTTAATTTAAAAAAAATTGTGTTGTCAAAATTTGTTTTCAAATGTTCTTGCAATAAGAAATGTTCTCGATTGAACACTCCCCTATATATAGGGGATGGTTCAAATGAAGACAGTAGATAAAGTGAGGACATGAAGACACTACTTTTATATTATTATTCTGCTAAGAATTTTATATATATGTTATGTTGTTGTAATTCTAATGTGAATATTTGGTGTACGATTATTCATATATTTATTTGTAGTAAGTTATAATGTTATTATTAAAATATGATTATTAATATATTCATTACCGAATAAAGATATAAGACAGTATATAGAAGATTTATGGCAGAATAATAACATAAAAGTATTGTCTTCACGTCCTCACTTTATTTACTGTCTTCATTTGAACTTATTCATATATATATATATATATATATATATATATATATATATATATATATATATATATATATATATATCATGGACTCTCTAAACATATTTTTGAAAATTGTATCTACACTACAAGAAACGCGTGGATTAGTAGGGTCAGACGTAGCCACTAAAGGCCCGGTATGTCACCGCTAATAACTTTTGTGGCCATCTGTCAACGCAAAAAGGTCGTTGTTGTTGTCTCACTGCAAATACTCCATATGTCGCCGATATTGCTCTCTGTCGCCGCCAATACACCGTCGACACTAATCCCCATCTTCGCCGCCAAAGCCATGTCACTACTAGTACACATTCGTCGACAATAAAGGCGTCACCGTTAATTTTTCCTTTTTTAGTATTGAACATTAAAATTTGAACAAAAAAACCGAATAAAAAGTATAAAAACTGCTACAAAACATTATTTTGCAGAAAAATAATTTGAAACATTACCCACTTAATAATATATACGACATCCGATCCAAAATATTAATCCAAACATCCGGTCCAAAATACTCATCTAAGCCTAATGCAATATATTCAAAATACTAGTCTAAAATACTAACCCAAACAAAACATTTCATAAATCCTAAAAGTAGCTATTCGTCATCATCACTCCCCTCGTTCGCTTCGTCTTCATTTCGTAGTGGCAACGTTGTAACCACTCTTCCAGTGCCACACTATATGCCGAGTCTTTTAGCATTGCCTACAACATGTCCAACTCCAAAGAAACAAAATATATAACAAACATATCATAATAGCATTCTACTTTACAAAATTAAGGTCATGATGATTATAGCATCCTACTTTTTTCCATTATAGCATTGTACTTTTCAAATACAGTTAAACATACATCCCACAGAATATTGCATATACATTATAGCATTGTACTTTTTTTTCATTTTTTTCCATTATAGCATCGTACTATACTAAACTAACAATTACCAAACTACAAAAAACCAACATATCAAACTACAACCAAACTACATACTACACATATTGCATATACATTATAGCACTGTACTTTTTCGTTTTTCCATTATAGTATTGTACTTTCATAATACACTTAAACATAAATCCTACACATTTTCCGAATACACTTAAGCTAGTAATTACTTATGATTATGGTGGTGGATATGTTAGTGGTTGTTCCTGATCGTACATAGACATAACCATAGAAGGTTTATGTCCGATGCCTCTGATACGGCCGCATCAAATACCTAAAATTCTTTCAAAACAAATTTTTATATAGTCTAATATTAGACTGCTTGCTTCAAAAGAAGCTTGAGTATGTTGATTGATCTCTTGGAGTAAAGTATTTTGTATTTTCAAAAAATGATTAACATCATTATATATATATATATATATATACATATATATATATATATATATATATATATATATATAAACACTTATATGAAAATACAAATTAACCAATTACGTACTATTGCTCAACTGTAGGACTACTAAATACCCCTTGACGATCAGTATTAGCCTTATGAAATGCTTCGATTCTAGTGATGTCCTATTTTGTAACACCATGGTTTCCATTTTTGGCACTTTAGTCTAAACACCAGCTATTTGGCATAAAACACTAGGCGTTTAAATGTCGGGTGTTCTTTGATGGACGCCAGACGTTTGCACGCAGAGACCAAACTGTTAGGGTGCAAAGTTATTCATGTTTGACTTTGTAATGTGTTGACTTTTATAAAACCCACTTGCATGTGGTGCATTAGCCTTTTGACTTATGAGTTAGTGAGAGTGAGAGAGAGACATGTAAACACCTCTATATAAGGTGAGTTTAGTCCACTTGTAGAGGTGTGCTTGAGAGGTGTAAAAGTAGAGTGTGTAAGTGTGTGTTATTTTTGTAGATGTAGATCTATGTCCCTTTTTGTAACACCATACATATTCAATACATCTCTTGAACACCGAAATCACCATGTTCATTGTGCAATCTTTAATTCCGCATGTCAAATCATGTTCTATAATCACTACAATTGGTATCAGAGCGGGTCTTCAATGATCAAAGTGATTTGTTGAAGAACGATTCTCGGTTTGACAAAATTTGTCACAATTGGAGCATTTTTGGTGAGTCTCTCTCTATGATCTCTCTTAATCTCGTTGATTCGTGCGTAGCGTTCTTGATTTTTGATCGTTTTGATTCATTGGATTAAATTTGTTTCAAACCCTTTTGATGATCCAATAATTTTTTTTAGATCAAGCCTAAAATCAAATTTTCGTTACTGTTCATTAAATCCATTATTCGAAGACCAAAACAATTTTCGTTGCTTAACTGTTCATCGATTGTTTTAATATAAGGCCAAATCTCGATATTACAATTCATCAATCTATTGGGCCCAAACTTCAATTCCTCTACTGTTCATCAAATCATTTGGCCCAAAATCAAATTGTACCTGATATTCATTCTTCGAAGTCAAACTATTTCTCGATTTTGCTTATTTGTACGATATGTTCTATCTAATTCGAACATATTTTTTTTTCTTTTTTCGCTATCTGTGAATCGATGTCCTCTATTCATTGTTAAAATCAAGTTGAATGAGCCTTGTTTTGAATCTGATTATAATCAATTTTGTTCTCAATCTTTATGTTTGATATCGATTTCACTTCATCATTATTCACTGAGAGTTCAAGTTTCTTTTCGATTCATGAAAAAAAATTGAGATTATCTCTCGGTTTTGTGCTAATGACAATCAATGAACCTGTTGAATACTATTGAAGATCTCGATCTGATCTTGGAAACAACAAAAAGATATCAATTTGATGTTTGGTGATTTTTGACTTTGAATAGTCAAACTGAAAATAAATCGATGTCGATGGTCGAATAGTGGAAATCAGTTTTGAAATTGGAAGTTTTGGAATCGAAGGATGGGTTTGAGAAAGACTGGATTCAATTTTTGATGTTTAATGGTTTGATAGTCGAATGGACGAAGAATTGATGAAGGATATGTTAAAATTGATATTTTGGGTTGATCGATTTTCAGATTCGAAGGGAATGATTGGTTTTCGTTTGTGGTTTAAAATGTTATATGGAAATCGATTTCGGAAGTATTGGAAGTTGATTGAGAACGATGCATGTGATTTCGATGATTATTGACCAAGAAAACGAATACAGATTTTATTTTGAAGAATGATTGGAAATCGAAGTCCTGTTGATTGAAATCAATAGTTGATGGTTTGATTTCGAATCATCATAAGTTGATATTGATGATTGGAAATTGTTAACGAAGGTTTGATTGTTGAAAATCGAAAACTGGTTGTTGATGGTTCGATTGTATTAGATTTTGGTACAAGGCCAAGAACTATGGTCACGGATTGGAATCATTAACGAAGGGTATTCAATTTTTGAGAATCGGGAATCAATTAACGAAGGGTATTCAATTTTTGAGAATCGGGAATCAATTAACTAAGACTTGATTTTTAAGTAACGAAGGGTTGCTTTGTTGGTGCTTCGTTTATGTGAAAATGTAAAAGGTATGGATTTGGTGAATGAAACTAACGAAGGGGAGAGAGAGAAAATAAATTCTTTAAAATGGTGTTGAGAGTTTGGTACGAAGGGTGGAGATGAAGTTTCATAGGAAGGGTGCTGTGATTTGTATGAAGTTAGTTTAACATCTTTTTCAATTCTTTATATCTTTGTATGATTGGGACAACATTTCTATGTTTTAAAGAGAAATGGAAAATTTTCGAAATCAGCCCCTAAACTTTCGAATGTTTGGTAATTTCAACAAATAGCTGAAGTATTCGACATTTTGGGGAACAAAGGGGAGAATTGTCGAAATTAGTCCCTGTAGTTTCAAAATTTTGGCTGTTCATACCCAAATTCGAAAATGGACTGATTTTGCTGAGAAACTGAAGAATATGCATTTCAGGCCCCTGCAGTTTATGTGAATTGACGCTTTCTACCCAGCTTCGGAAAAGGGGGAGAGTTTCGCATATTTGGCTGTTTTGGGCGCACCGGGTTACTGTAAAATTTTGAAATTGACAATTTCTACCCATTTTTAAGAAATTTTGTCAAAGGCGGTCCGTGAACGAAGCTAAAAATTCAAGATTTTTTAGGTTTTCCGGATTAAAGCACAAAGTTTATGCCACATGTTAAGGGGGAGTTTTGACACGAAAAATTTCGAATAGAGCACGTTCTCTTTCCTTGAAGGTTTTATAATCAAGTTTCGATTATAAAAAGGGGGAGAAATTTATATGGAAATTCGAACTTGAATTTTTCATATTACGCGGATTTGAAGACCGAAGTGACCTTGAATTTTTGAGCTTACGAAATGATGCAATTGGAAGTTCGGAGGTGATTTATTTTCGAAATGCGTTTGGTTTTATTGAAGATTTTTGGGGTGTGTTTTTATGCTCAACTTTTGGGTGATCAATTTGGAGTTTGAGAAGCTCGTGATCATTCGTTGATGCTTGGTTTGTATAGTCTCACATCCTAGAGCCCAAATTGAAGAATCATGGAAGAATTGAAGATTGAAGTTTGTTTCGACATGTGTCACCCTTGAGGCTCGAATCGCGTAGTTGCTCGATTTTGGAAGATTTGAAGTGGGTCATCCATTTCTAACTTTGAGGGGGAGAATGTTAAGGTGCAAAGTTATTCATGTTTGACTTTGTAATGTGTTGACTTTTGTAAAATCCACTTAACATGAATCCATAGAATTGAAATTCGTTGACCTTGTATTTCACACCTTCAATGATTACAACCCAAGAATCATAATCCAAACGCACCATGATCACAAAAACTTGAAGATTTCTAGAGAGAGAAAGTGATTTTTAATGGGTTTTCTAGAGAGAGAAAGTAAAAATCACTTGAATTCTAGTGAAGAAAATCGAATTTTGAATAGAATCAAATATGAATTCGATTTCTAGAATCCAAAAACTCTCTAAATCATGAAGATCAATAAGAACATGAAGAATCACCCAATCAAGATAGCCATCAAGGATCAATTCTTGATCCAATCAAGAACACCCGCTCTGATACCAATTGTAGTGGTGTTGTTTATGATGGCATGTGCGGAATAAGAAAAGATCTAGTGAATCATCATACAAATTCAAGAACACAAGGAGTAAATAAATCTGTGTAAGCTCATATTAGATCTAGAAAGGATATACAAATGGGTTTGTACACAATTTCTCTCTCTAGTCTAACACTCCAAATGGTTCCTTACATAATGGGAGTCACTCACTTCCTATTTATAGGAAAGACTCAACCCATTTACACATACAAGAAGGTAAAACCTAAGACTCCACATCCAAGCATGACTTTGTACCCTAACACAAACCCTAATTTTTAGGCTTTGCACCTTATTTAAACCTCCTTATGGCCCCCAAACCCTTTCTCTCATCAGCCTCCATCTTTAGAATGACCCCTCTTGCAAACCCTATCCTCATTGTTGCATTTTGAAGCTGTAGTCTATGTGTTTTTGTGTGTTCCAAAGGAAGAAGAAGGTGGTGATAGAAGTTGGAAGCTTGTAGAAGCTTTAGATATGGGATCTTCATCATCCCAGCAGCCTCTAGGAGGTATAAAGTTCTGAACTTGGCTTGTATTTCATTAGTTCTTGTTAACTTTTGGATTTTGAAGCATTTTGGTCCCAAGTCTTAGCCTTTATGAGTATGGTATAGTCTTGAGAGTATAGGCTGTCCTTTTGGACATTTAGAGGTGTATTGAGACATAAAAATATGATCTTGGATCTTCATAATCATTCATGCAAGAGTTTTGGAGCCTTTTTGTTGACCTTGAGTTAGGTTCTTGGTGTTGGGCTCATTGTAGCCATGCATGGCCATAAAGTTATCAACTTTATGGCTTTAGACATTCTATTAGCTATGGATCTAAAGTTTGGACTTGATATATTAAGCCATTAAGTCATTGGTTTGGAAGTTGGTGAACAACGAGCAAACGCAAGGCGTTTACATGTGAACGCTTAGCGTTCAGATGTCTGGCGTCATAGGGAGGAATCTCAAGCGTTCTGTTCAGAAGCCTAATGGGTTAATTTTGGGCCTTTGGTCATTAGGGGTCTTGGGCTTACTTTAGTTGGGCTTGCAAAAAAAACGGCAAAATGGTCTTTTGCGCTTATCTTGATAAGGAATGGACTAGACCATGTGTTTGGGTTAAATCCTAATTATTGATTGGGATTGTTTCTGGTTTTGGTTTTAGTGTGAGGTGCAGTGTTCGCAGCGGATCGAGTGTTATTCCAGTTATCATCTGTAGATGTGAGTCTCCTCACTATACTATGTGTCGAAGGAACCAATGCTGACCTATTGGCTTATGTATTATAGGAAGACCATGGGGTGGCCCTTGGCATTTGTATGAATGACCCGGAGGTGGCTCCTAGAAAATTTTTATGCAAGACTAGGGATGGGACCTTGGCATATAAGTAGATAGTTAGATACATATTGTATTGTAGTTGTCTTTGTGATGCTTGCATGGAAGACCGGGAGGTGGCTCTTGGCAATTGTCTGTAAGACCTAGGGTTTTGGCCCCCGGTTTGGCAAGGAAAGACCATGATACAGCTCGTGACATAATGGAAAGACTATGATTGGCTCATAGCATTCTCTATCGTATGTATGGTATGTGGTATTTTGGGGAACTCACTATGCTTTGTGCTTACAGTTTATGTTTATGGTTTCAGGTACTTCCGGATCCAAACGGAAAGGCCCAACGTGATCGTAGTGCATCTGTCACACCCCCAAACCAGATGGCGGAAACGTCCGGGGGTGGGTGACTTCATCTTGTAATATCATCACAGTGTATATAAATGAATCAAAGACAACATCATCATCGTACATGAAATATAACAACCATCATAGTTTACATCAAAGTGTTGGTTCACAAATTACATCCCAAATGTTAAATGTATGATGAAAACAAAAATACAACAAAAGTCTACTTTTCCTTGACGACGGACCTGATTAACGAAACCCTGAGAATACAAGTTATTTTGAAAACGTCAACATATATAATGTTGGTGAGTTCATAAGCATGTTTGTATGAAAAGTTTTGTATCATTTTGTAAACACCAGAAATCCGATATTTTCCGTAAAAATGGTTTGAAAGTTAATGCATGCGCGTTCTTCTTTGGTAGTGTAAAAAAAAGAGTGTTCCCAGAAAATCCGATATTTTCTGTTTGTAAAAGTGATGTGGTCTTAAAACCCTAAGACCCGAGTAATGTAGTAAATGTATAGTTCGTACAATCTATTACGAGTATAGTATGTTTATTTCGTAAATTTATTGTGTTTGTTAATCCCTATGTAAGTCGCTATAACCATACTTGATATGACTGATATGCTTGTCATGACGTTCTTCAGGCTTCGGTTAGGTAAGACATTTGTCACCCTAGACTGGACCATCTAGTTGTAGCGAGCAGCTCAGGTGTGGGGTGTCATCCCCATATAGATCTATACACAAATTCTCGCTCTCCCTCCAGGAGACTCTGGTTATAAGTATAGGGCTTACGGTGTATGCTAGGTAGGTACGAATGAAGGTGTGTCTCACAAGAGCCTTAACTAAATCTACGTGAATAATATATCTCATTGTTTAACGCTTTAAATAATGTTTCAAGTATGTATTTTGATTACAAATCATCGGTGATAAAAATATATTTGTTCATATCAAAATGTCAAATATTTATTGATACCGACCCGATTAGCATAAAACGTGTCGTATAGGCCGAATAAGGAGACAAATGGACATTTAAGGCCCAATTAGGATAGAATTACCAACCATGGCTCAATAAGCATGTAATTGGGTATGTAAGGCCCAATAAGCATGTAAATGAGTATCTACGACCCAATTAGAGTAAAAATGTCGTAAATAGTCTGTTTGTTATCAAAATGCTTGATACCAAAATCCCGAAGAGAAGGAAGAGATCTTCGGAAAGTGGGTTTTTATGATCCGATCAAGAATCAAACTTATTTAAATGTTCCTGCTATTCTCTATTTCATTGAAAAAGGCGCTCAGCCTACAGGAACTGTTCATGATATTTTAAAAAAGGCAGAGGTTTTTAAGGAACTTTGCCCTAATCAAGCGAAATTCAATTAAATTAAGGAAATAAAAACTAAGGTAAAGAAGGTTCGAAAATAAGTAACAAAAACTTTAGTTTGGTAACTTTATTAAAAATGAAGAAGAGTCCACGCCCTTCTTTTTTTTCAAATAATAAAGTATATAAAATTGATGAGAATGTAAGAAATATGATACAATCCTTTCTTTCTATTCCGCATTTTGGCAATACCAAGACGTATTCGTATCCTTATGAATCGGATAATACTATGTTATTCCCAATACTTATATTGATTCTATTTATGAAATAGCGGCCGATAACAAAGCTGAGATTTATGCTCGCATACGGAGTCTCCAGAGCCGTGATTACTACAACCTTCCTCCCTAGAATAATCTTGGGGAGTATAAGGGGCATCGTTAAGGTGGAGAACTAAACCAAGAATTCTCTTTTTTTCATCATCAATCGAATCGCTGTTTGCAACCCAGGATTCTATTTAATCATCAATCCAGTCCCCGTTCACGTTTTTTCTTTTTCTTATCAATGAATAGATCTCTTTACTTGTAACGGCCCTGAGAAGCGCAACACTCCGGTAACGGGGGCAAAAGAATAATTGGAAGAAAGGAAATTTATTAGTTATTCATGAAAGTTTCATATATTCAATGACCTGAAGCTGTTTTATTCTATGGGTAAAGGATCTAATTAATAGAGTAAGCACCGTAAAGATCAATTAGCGAGGTTTTGGGCCGATACAATAATAACTGCTTACTTATGTCATAATGTGAGACAAAAGTTAGGAATCCACTTATGTAATAGAGTCGATCCACTAAGTTATCTTGCTTGTACACGTCTTCTCTTTGTTTTCGGGGCCTCTAGTGAGTTACAGTCATAGTTCGAAAAGGTCAAATCTTTGATGATTCCATCATCAATGATTGAGTTGCGAAAACTTCTGGATATGTATCCTACATATGAACCGAATTCTTTCTGGTTAAAGAATCTCTTTCTAGTTGCTCTGAAACAATTAGGAGATTCTCTAGGTGTCGTATGCCTACCTTTTTTGAAACATTTCCGGTCGTTTTGGTAGACGGAGATGGGATTGTTATAGCCGATGTTCCTGTTCGAAGGGCAGAATCTATGTATAGTGTCGAACAAGTAGGTGTAACTGTTGAGTTTTTTCTTGATTTGTATCTTCAATTTTTGGAAACTTAGAAAGTTCTTCTGTCAAACCCTGATCAATGAACCTACAAAATCCTTCAAATTGTATCTGATTAAATCCAGGTATTGTAGACATTGCGTCTATCCCGGATTATTTTGAAATTGTCAGTTATTTATATTCATCCATCTCGAATTCTCCGAAAAAAAAAAGAAATACCATTTTGGCTGGCTCATTATCCATCAAATCCTATAGCAATGATGGAATCTCGATTCCATGAATCTTTGACTGGAATCTATGAGATAGGTGGAATTCAAATTTATACTTAATTTCAATTTAATTTAAATTATCATTTTTAAGAGATGCAAATAGAACGAGTCTTTGTGAAATAACTCCGATGAGAAGAAAAAAGAAGGCGTTAAGAGGCCCTCCTGGCCCAACCCTAGACACTCTAAGATCCTTTTTCAAACCTGCTCCCATTTTGAGTCAAGAGATAGATAAACAGACACATCCCATTGCACTGATCGGGGGCGTTCGTCGTGACTGCGGGGGTCGAAGACCAAGAAGTGAGTTATTTATACCAAACATTCTTCTTACGGCTAGATCCAATCTCCTGGTCCCTGCGGAAAGGAAAAAGAATTTCACGCTTTTCCTTTCGGTAAGGGAGGATTAGGGAAATCCTATTGATTTTAGCTTAATTTACGATCAATTCATTCCGTATTTCTTTTTTAGAGGACAACTTTTCACATTTAAATTATGTATTAGATATACTAATATCTTACCCAGCCCATCTGGAAATCTTGGATTAGGCACATAAAAGGCCTACTTTTATTAAAAATGACCACTTTGGCCCAACAAAAGCGAGATTTATAATAAAGGCCTACTTTTGTGAAAAATGACATTTTAAACCCATTAAAGATGAGAATTACAACAATGGCCCATTTTTATTACAATAACATTTTAGGCCCATTAAAGCCGAGAATTTACAATCAAGGCCTATTTTAGTTAAAAATGATATTTTAAGCCCAGTAAAATCTTGTTTTATCAAATAAGGCCAATTTTTATCAAAAATGATATTTTTAGCCCATGAAACCGTGAATTTCCAAATAAAGCCCATTTTAAAGAAAATTGGCACTTTTGGCCCATAAAACCGTGGGTTTTAAAATAAGGTCCATTTTTATGGAAATTTACACACTAGGCCCAAAATAACTGTGAGTTTTCATATAAGGCTCATAAAACCGTGAATTGTCAATTTAATCCCATCAAAACCGAAAATGACTCCAAAAGCCCATTTTGTTTATCTTTATTGTCAAATGTGGCCCTTTTGTATACTTTCTTTAGTTTTATAGTAACTTTTAACATGTTAATCTTTCCAAACATCATAAAAAGTCAGATTGAGTAACTTTGTTTACTTCATCTTCAAAACTTGGAAGATATATCGAGTTTATGAGTGTTTAACATAGTTTCATAACATATTTACACAGCATATCATGAAAACACACACAAGCATGCATAAATACTAAGATTAAACACAAAACCAAGCTTGTATTCCCCCTAAAGATGGAAAAACATGAAAACAAGGGGTATGAAGCTCACCTTGGTGTTAGGTTGGTTTTGAAGAGGAGAATAAAGGTGTTTTGGGCCTTAGCTAACTCCTTTAAGAAGAGTTTCGAAACTTGATGGTTATAGGAAGCTAGAACACAAAATGAAGTCATGTAAGGGAGTGTTCTTAGCATAACATGGAAAGTAATAACTTGTGTATGATGACAACTTACCAAGAGGATGATACTTGATGCAAAGCTCTTGAGATCACACACTAGGCTCATGAAAATTTGCAAGAGGAAGTGAGAGGATTTCTTGAAGTTTTGAGAGGAAATTAGGAGTGAAATGAAGTTTGAAATAATTTTGTGAGGGGGAGGATGGCCTTCGGCCGAATTTAGAGAAGGGAGAGAGGAGGAATGGCAAAGTAGTGAATACGTAGAGGTAAGTATCTTAATGGCCAAGATATTTGATGGGTAATTTGCATGGATTACCTTCATGCATTAGTGAGGTGTCACCTATATAATCTTTCCTTTATTTTTTTATTTATAAAAACCGAGAATTAGGAGAGGGGAAGAAGAAAATAGATATTGGGCTTGGATTAGAATTGTAACCGAGAATACATTAGCACAATAAGAAATCTTTCTGCCCATTGGGCCCACATACAAGTTTACGACCCAAAAGGGTAAAAGAAATGGGTTTTCGGCCCAATGTGATTAAATAAGTGGATTTTCGACCCATAGAGACAAAGTGAGTGGTTTTCGGCCCAATAAGGCCCACGAAGAGTCTTATGGACCAAAATTCTATTGTTTAATGAATGGGGGTCCAACTAGGGCCTAAATGTGGATTCTTGGCCCAAAAGAACCAAGTTGAGGGGTTACTGGCCCATTAGGCCTAATAAGAGAATCCTGGTCTAATAAGAGTTTAAACCGGGAAGTTAGGGTTTCAAGCCCAAAGTTGAGTGAATGTAGTGTATTGAATTTGGTTTAGAGCTTTCACTTGGAAGTTTTGGCTTGAATTGTCATTTTTGAATGAACTGTTTGCATTATATCAAATTTAGGGTTACAAGATACTCTAAGAGTTATTTACACATGAACAGAATTTCCTAGCCCAAAATGCTAGTTGTGACATCATCCCCCTGTTAGAGGGAATTTCGACCCGAAATTCTTTTGAGAGTTATTCTTAGGAACTAGAGAAAAGGTGAGGGTACTTTTGCATCATTTGATCTTTGCGTTCCCATGTGAATTCTGGTCCGTGCTGTGCACTCCATCAAACCTTCACAATCAGAATGCGGCTTTGTTTTGTACGCTTCACTTCCCTCTCCATTACTTCAACTGGTTCTTCGACGAACAGGAGATTCTCATTCACCTCGATCTCTTCCAGAGGAACAACAAGGGTTTTATCTGATAGGAACTTTTTCAGGTTTGACACGTGAAATACGGGGTGTACGTTGCTAAGTTCTAAGGGTAGTTGTGGCCTGTAGGTTAGTGGAACGATCCGGGCAAGAATCTCGAATGGTCCGATGTATCTTGGGTTTAGTTTTCCCCGCTTTCCAAACCGTTCATCCCTTTCCAGGGAGAGACTTTCAGTAGCACGCGATCACCTACTTGGAACTCTAGACGCTTTCGCCTTTTATCAGCATAGCTCTTTTGTCGGTCTCGCGATGCTTGGAGTCGTTCCCTGATTTGTACTATTTTCTCTGTTGTTTCCCAAATGATATCAGGCCCTGTAAGTGTATTGTTCGGTGTTTTCCCTCTTGCCAGCTGTGTGTCTCCCACCTCAGCCCAGCAAAGAGGTGATCTGCATTTCCGGCCATACAAGGCCTCAAAAGGAGCAACCTTAATGCCTGTGTGATAACGGTTGTTATACGAAAACTCGATTAAAGGCAAGTGGGTATCCCATACCTTGCCAAAATCTATTACACAAGCTCGAAGCATATCTTCTAACGTTTGAATGTTTCGCTCACTTTGGCCGTCAGTCTGAGGGTGGTAGGCAGTGCTTATATCCAGGTGTGTTCCCAATGCTTTCTGGAGTGACTGCCAGAATCATGAGGTGAACCTATTATCTCGGTCAGAAATGATAGATATCGGCACTCCATGATCTCACCACCTCCTTTATGTAGATCCGAGTTAATCTCTCCATTTTGCATGTTTCTTTTATTGGTAGGAAATGGGCGGTTTTAGTCAACCGATCGAAAATTACCCAAATGGCATCCAACCCATCAGCCGATTTAGGCAATTTGGTTATAAAGTCCATTATTATTCGTTCCCATTTCCACTCGGGTATCACTGGAAGTTGTAATAGTCTCGAGGGCTTCTGTTATTATACCTTAACCTTTGCGCAAGTCAGGCACTTGCCCACGTAGATAGAAATTTCCGCTTTCAAGTTCGGCCACCAATAATGTTGTTTGATATCCAGGTACATCTTATCCGATCCTGGATGGACGGAGTATCGTGTCTTGTGTGCTTCGTTCATGATCACGTCTCTAAATCCTCCAAATTTTGGAATCCAGATTCGACTCATGAAATAGTAAGCTCCATCTTCTTTGACTTCAAGATTCTCATCCATTCCACACAGTACTTCATTCGCGGCATTCTCTGGCTTCAATGCCTCCAATTGGGCTTCCTTGATTTGTGCAGCTAGGTGGGAGTGGATGGTCATTGTTAGTGTTTTTACTCGGCGACCCGAGTATTCTTTTATGCTTAAGGTGTCGGCCACCACCTTAGCCTTGCCTTGATGATACTTGATCTCGCATTCGTAGTCATTTAGCAGCTCTACCCATCGCCGCTGCCTCATGTTTAGCTCTTTCTGATTCAAGATGTGATGGAGGCTTTTGTGGTCCGTGAAGATGGTGCACTTCGTACCATAAAGGTAGTGCCTATAATTTTTTAGGGCGAAGACCACAACTCCCAGTTCGAGATCATGTGTGGTATAGTTTACTTAGTGAGTCTTCAATTTCCTGGACGCGTAAGCTATCACTTTTCCACTCTGCATAAGAACACTGCCTAACCCTTGATTTGAAGTGTCGTAATACACTACGAAATCTTCCGTTCCCTCAGGTAAAGATAATATCGGAGCACTACAGAAGGCTCGCTTCAGGGTTTGAAAAGCAGCTTCTTGTTTATCAGTCCATTTGAAGGGTACGCCTTTTTGGGTTAGAGTAGTGAGGGGCTTGGCGATCTTGGAGAAATTATGAATGAACCTTCTATAATAACCAGCAAGGCCCAAGAATTGTCTGATCTCCGTTGGCGTCTTCGGGGTCGCCCAACCCTCAATAGCCTTGATCTTAGAAGGGTCCACATGTATCCCTTCTTCGCTGACTACGTGCCCCAAGAATTTCACCTTGCGAATCCAGAACGTGCATTTGGAGAGTTTTGCGTACAACTTCTCCGCCGTTAGATTTTCCAAAAGTTGCCTTAGGTGTTGACTATGCTCTTCCTTGCTTCGCGAATAAACGATTATGTAATCGATGAAGACGATTACAAAATTGTCGAGGAATGGTCGCCAAACTCGATTCATGAGGTCCATAAATGTTGTGGGAGCATTCTTCAGACCGAAGGGCATAACAATGAATTCATAATGGTGATATCATGTTCGGAAAGCAGTTTTGGGAATATCTTTTTCCCAGACTCGCAGCAGATGATAACCGGTCCTTAGATCTATTTTGGAAAAATAACTGGCTCCTTGAAGCTGGTCGAATAGATCATCAATCTGGGGAAGAGGGTATCTGTTCTTGATGGTGATCTTGTTTAACTCCCGATAATCGATGCACATTCTAAACGATCCATCCTTCTTCTTGACAAACAAGACCGGAGCTCCCCAAGGTGAGAAGCTTGGCCTGATGAATCCTTTGTCGAGGAGTTCGCTTAGTTGGCTCGATAACTCCTGCATTTCCGCAGGGGCTAACCTATAGGGTGATTTGGCAATTGATGTGGCTCCAGGTATCAGGTCAATTCGAAATTCAACATGTCTCACAAGAGGTATCCCCGGGAGGTCTTCCGGGAATACGTCTGGAAAGCTGCGCACATCCGAAATATCGTTGATGTTCTTTTCCTCTTTCTGTTTGTCCACTACGTGGGCTAGAAAGGCATGATTTTTCTTGTGTAGGCACTTTTGTCCCTTGATCCACGAGATAAGACGAAGATTTACACCATGTTTATCGCCGTAAATGATTAGAGTTTTGTTGGTGGGTAGGTGAAGGCGAACGACCTTCTCGTGTCACATAATATCGGCATGGTGGGGGCTTAACCAGTCCATACCGATTATCACTTCAAAACTGTTGGATTAATGTCTAAGTCTATAACTATATTTGGTATGTACTTGACCCAACCCAGCATGGTCCATTTGGGTTGCACTTCACCGACACAATTTATATGGATAGTCTTTTGAGAATAGTATATTTATGATTTATATTAATATATTATAAGTTCTAATATATTAATATGGAATAATATTATTTAATTAGTATTGATCAAGAATTAATTTAGAATTAATTAAGTGATCAAAAAGAACTAATTAAATATGGACTCTTATATATATGGAATGGGCCAAGTTCATTTAGGTTGGGCTAAGCTTTCATGGATGGTCCATGGAGCTTTTAACCCATGGATCCTATGTAAATGAAAGGTCATGGGTATTAGGGTTTACATGGATGTAACCCTAATCCTCCATAATATATAAAGGGGTCCTTGGCTCACAAAATTGGCACAAGTGTGTGAAAATAAGAGTGGGCCGATTTTAGTGTGCATACATTTTCTCTCAAGTTCTTCCAAGGTGTTTTGGTGATTTGTGATTCCATTTGAGGCTTCCACACTATTGGGGCTAAGCTCTTAAAGCTTGAAGACATCAATCTACATCAAAAGGTATGTCATCTAACTAGAACTTTGTAGTATAGGTGCTTCATAATATGCTAGTTAGGATGAAACCTTGGAATAGTTAATATTTGCATGTATAATAGAGAAAACATAGATCCAAGGTTTATAGGGTTGCATGTACACCATAGGAGTGTTAGAATGCTCAAAACCCAACAGTGGTATCAGAGCCATGGGTTGTTTTCTGTTATATTGATGCAAATGTTTTATTTTCAAGTTGAAAAAAAAAAGGAAAAAAAAACATGACGTTTGTCAAATTTTAAGATAATTACTTGTTTTGTGAAAAACGAATTATTTGTAAAATCTGAATCATTTGTTATATGAGTTGAATTAGGTCAAATTTAGTAAAAGATAAAATGATATGATTATTTTATTAGTTTTAAAAGTTTGATCTAAATGTTTTAAGGAGTTACATATTTTGTCATAAAATTTTGGAGCTCAAAAGTTTTTTTTTAAAGTTGTGATCTTAAGGGTTTTTGAAACTTCCATAAGTTATGGATATGAAAGTTTTGTTTTTTAAAAAAAAATTGATTCAAAGTTTTTTATGGAGTTACAAAACTTGGTCTTAATGTTTTAAAGAATTCCATAACTTGTTCTTAAGTTATGGAACATGAAGAGTTTCATCATAAAACAAGTATTTAACTCCATAAGTTATGGAATCCAAAAGTTTTCAAGAGTTACAAAACTTGCCCTCAAGTTTTGGAATTTGAGAAAAGTTTTTTATGAAAAAAAAGAATTGAATTCTAAAACTCTTGGGTTCATAACTTAAACAATTAATTAAATGGTTTTAATTTTGAGTTTAATAATTGGAATTATGATGTTTTGTTGAATAGTTCAAATTAACTCTTATGGACTTTATTAATAGTTAATTAAAGCGTTTAATTAAAAGAGTATTATTAAATCCATAAATATATGGTTTGAGTTTAATTAAATTAAAAGTCTAGTTTAATTAATAGATTAAACCACCAAGTATTTTAAATGTCTAAAATTCACCCTTATACTATTATAATATTAAAAGTTTAATATATTATATGTATAAGAGCAAGTCGTCTTACCATTAGTAGGCCTCATTCACGAAGCCGGTCTATAAGGGGGGTATAAGGTTACTGCCTATAAAATGGCAGTTTAATGGGTGTCCACTCTCACTCACCGCTTCCTTGACCGGTGGAGGGTCGTTAGCCGAACAGGTAGGACTAGGACTATAATTCTCCCTTCATTATAAGTATAATGATAAATACTAAGTAACTAAACACTTATAAATTCCCAATCTTAGTTACTTAGGAAAATGTGAATAAGGTGCTAATCCATGAAATTACACTTTGCACTTTGTTTAAGCTGTTAGTGGAGCGTGTGTGGTTAACCGGCACACTAACCTGGACTTAACAAGGTAGGCAAAGGGTAACTTAATGTTTATCATAGTATCGTTGGAGCGTGTGTGGTTAACCGGCACATCGATTGAGGGGTAAATATTAAGGGTACCAAGTATATTTGCATGGTTACTTCACACCTTATTTGTAATCATCGGCATCCCAGTCACAAAACCTGAAGGGCACACTCGAGATTGAAACATGCCATTGAAAAGTTCAATGAATCTCAAAAGAATCTAGGAGTTTCAAAACCAATTAAAACCTAATAATACATTTCGTTTATCTTGGTGGAAATTGGTGAATCGTCATTCACCTACCTTCAAATATTTTATAGCTTGGATTACGGCATCCCTCTTCCAAGTTATAAAATAGTTTGTTGGGTCCTAGCCTTAATATATCATATTGGGTGTTATATTAAGGACTTAAATCAACTTTACGTGAATTTCTCCCATTGTTGATGTCTGGTTTAGACAACAATGATCTTCCCAAACCAAGCTTTCCTAATGAATATGACTTCCCGAGTTTGGCTCATGGAAGTCATACTTCTCTTCCTCCACCTCCTCCAATTATTCTCCCTAACCCACAAGTTCAAGGTCACTCAAGCCCTAATGGCAAGCAAGGTCTATGTGTGATCACATCTTAGAGATGAAGTCACATATTGACAAGCCGGGAGAGTTGGGTGTCAAAGTCTTGAGAAAGTTGGATGTTCAATCACTTTCTAAGTCACATAGTGAGTTCCTTTGGGACTACTATGAAACAGACTATGACATGAACCTTAATGATCATATCTATTTGCTTGGTGCTGCTGAATCAGCAATGATTTGGAACGATAGTAAAGCAAATTTGATTAGAAGATCAACTTCCCAAAAACTTTATGGACAGTGACAATGGTGACACTGGAAATCCAGAAAAAGCATTCTCTTCCCAATGGAAAGGGATTGGCCATAGTCAACCCGGTTGACCAAATGGTAAAGAGAAAGGCTAAGTCTGAGATAGTCCCATTACCAAAGGGTCCATATGTTTATTTTGTCAAAGGAAGGGGCGTTGATTGCAAAGCTGTCAAATTTACCTAAGGATGTTAAAGTCAATAAGTTTGACTCTACATCAGGTAGAGCTCATTATCTAACTCTGTTAAGTTCTATTCTGAGATCCTCATTACATGATGTGACTGGGTCACATGTTGATGTTTTAAGAATCAAAGAATAGAGAGAAATCTTAAAGGAAGTATATGCTGATTCTGATCGCGAAGGTGGATTTCAATCGCATCAGAATTTTGAGTAGTTGCTTAAGAAGTTATGATATATTGCTAAGGAATAGATAACAACAATTTTCCATGTGGATTGTAAGGATAAGTTTTTCCGCAAAGTTTTAAAATAAAATAAAATTGTTTAATTTTATTTATTTGAAGTATCCTTACAATGACATTTGTGGAAAATTGTTGCTTATATGATTCCACTGACAGCAATATTGGAAAATGGATTTGATTCTTTCATTTGTGGTAGTGTCTAAATTTACCAAATCAGGAAAGTTCCTCATCACCCAAGTTTCAATTGGACCGAAACTTGGAATCATGCAAGTTGAATAGTATGATGAATGAGAACTTTCAAGCATTGGAAAATCAAGACTAATTACTTGTTCACATGGATGTGTGAGTCAAGTGAAGGACTAAAGGGATCGAGTACACATTCTGGTGCACTGGTCATGTCCACCACAAAGCTCGTTAAGACTATTTGATTTACTAAAGTTTAGTAAATATGGTTATACTTACAAGTTTAAGTATAATTCTGAAACATTGGAAAAGTCTCAATGTATGGCAGAACGAATGGGAAGAATCAAATTAGGCAGAAAGATAAAAGTTTCTCAAATCTGAAAAGATGGGAGAGTACTTTAGTATCATGTTTGTGATCATCTTAATGATTTAGAAATCATATCACAATTAGTCCTCTAAAGGTCATCTTAGTGCATTCTTATGACTAAGAAGAAGAGTCATGAATTGTTGAAATGGTTAGATCAGGAAGATGAGTCATACTTCGTTCCAAAACAATTCTTAGAGTCATACTCCAAGATTGTAACTTGAGTGACATATCTTAAAGAAAGGTTTAAAACACTTGTCAAATGTAAGAGTAAAAGTGTCCTACTCTTGTACATTTGAAACTGGTAAGTTGTGATGTTTTGGATAAAACAAAGACCAACTAAGGCTAATTGTGTGAAGTGTTTGTCTTGATAAAGAATCCGCACTATCTCTTGAATATTTGGCAAGATAGTCTTATATGTCAAGAGGATAGTGGGAGTCTTAAAGATCCTAAAAAGAATTTCAAGAACTAATCAAGAATAAAACCTGAGGTTCTTCACTAGCACACGACTTGAGGTTTATAACCTATCGTGTTGACATATTCTGTGCCCATTCCAGTTAAAGTTGGCTTTGCGTAGGAGTTCTGAAAGTTCTCAATTGGTTGCATAACAACTTGGAAGCAATGGCAGGCCCTGTACTGCCAGGTGGCAAGAAGTTAAGATTGCATAAGTTCAGTCCATATGAGTTTGGATTTGTCATTATCCTTGTCTTGTGACTATGGTTTTGACGATTCACATGGATAAGAACACATACACCATAAAATCTAAGGGTCATAAGGTTTCTCTCCGATTCATGAAAATGATGGTGAGGAAACACTTCCACCAAGTAGATTTGAAGCAGATGGCAAAAGGTCTAAACAATTGAGACTATGATTACGACATCCCTTTTCATAGTTCTGAAATTGTTTAGACACACATGCATGCTATCTAAGGAAAGGTGTATGATTTTGATAAAGTTTTGTCAAAGCATCTCGTATCAGAAATCTGAACTTTGGTAAGAAAGTCAATAAAGTATTGATTTTTAGAAGTCCAGCTAATTTCTGAGTACATGTCAAAGCTAGTGGGAGCATAAGTGTTATGCTAATAATCATCATGTTAGTGGGAGCATGATAATTATTGTTAGTGTTGCAAGTTAGCAATGTTAATTATAGAAAACAAAAGTTTCAATTCATGAGGCTGCAGGGATTGAAAAAGTTGTTTTGCTATAATTAAGGGAGAGGATATACTTCATTTCAGTTCTAAAGGCTTAGATTAAGACCTTAATCATCTTTAGTCAAGAATATACATATGAATTTCATGTTGGATTGGTTCAACTTAAGGAAATTCTATATATTGCGTTCTCAAAATTCGATTATGATTACGGCATCCCTCTTCATAGTCAAATTTTGAAAACATGGCAAATAAAAATATTGTAGCAAAAGACTGGTCTAGAATCATGTCTTTATGTGAGGCATCATGAATCGTGTACCATTTGCTTTGGGTATAGGATCGATTGCATGTGCTATAATATTTGTCATTTCTAAATTTTTCCAAATGCCCAGAGGCATTAAGAAGGGAAAAGGTCTAGAATTGGATATGACTAAAATGATTAAGCAATTGTCGAGGACAATCTGAGGTTTACCAAAGATTGGTTGCTCAGGGACAGTTGGAAGTATAGTGCTAATTTTGGAAGGACCATATTGACATATTCTGAAAAGAGGCATCTCTTATTCAGAAGTGATAGTCAAAATGAGAATATGGAGTTGTCTCCATAGGTGGAAGTTATCTGTGTAAGATTAGAAAACTTAATGCAAGAAGCATGTCCAAAGCAATGTACTTTGAATATGAGACTTAGTTTCCATGGAGTTGATCTCCATTGTAATACCTTATAATGACTGTTGACAAGTCTTTGTGACTTTGTACATATTCATTACAGAAGGGTCAGTGCATATAAGTTTAAAATCTAAACAGATTTCGACAAATGATAGGAATTTGAAATTCTCACATTTTTCGATAAGGATTTGGGAGTGTGAAATTAGAATCATTGAAATTATGTTCAATTGGTTTATTTCACAAAGTAAGGATCATACACAAACATAGAGTGCATACTTGGTGTATGGCAAAGCTATTGTTTAAGAAAAACATAGTGTACATGCTTGGAGCATGGGACAACTAGTGTTTTTAATTCAAGTATAAAGTTGAGAAAACCGAAACAATGAATAATGAGTAATCAGTATGGTGATAAATAAAAGTGTTTATTTATATTCATAGGATTTGATACCATATTTGATTCATTTATTCTTGTGTTTCACTTTGCATGTTTTGACTTCCAGAATAACTAAGTCGCTCTTCCTGAATGATTAAGTTATTCAAACCATCCACAGTCGGTCATATGTTGGAAGTAGATATGAATCAAGACTGTCATGGGTTGGTTTGTAGAGGTCCAAGTTAGTGGACAAAGTGGTGCTACAACACTCATGAGTGCTCATAAGTTCTGAGTATTGGATTCAACCCGCGCTCATTTGAATCACTTCATGGATTTTATCACGAGTGATCATGAGACGATAATATCTTATATTCTTCAAACCTAGAGATATGAGTTGTTACTATGAGTTGGTTATACATTGATTGCACGACAACGCATTTGGTAACTCGATGTTATAAAACGTGCCTTTGTGTATGATTCAACAAGTAGTAGAACAAGCCATATGAGTCGAAGTTTATCCATTCCTTTTACCTTCGGGATAAAAGCGATATCTGTGGGCCCCTCGATGATTTAGCGATGACACATGTGAGTGCTTGGCCAAGCCAGGACTGATTTGATTTGTTCAATCAGTCAGTCATCATAAATCGAAAATCGGGAAACAACAAATGGACAGAGAGAATGATTATAATCCATGTCTCAGTCCATATGATATCTAGAATGGAGGAATATATGATCCCTTATCTAATGGACAAGTCATTGACAAGGTCAGAGTTCGACAGCGGCTTTAAGAGCTACGATTGCCAGTTAGGTTTTGAAGTCATACTCAATAATAGTTTTAGACTTATCCAAGTGGGAGACTGTTGGATTAATTTCTAAGTCCATAACTATATTTGGTATGTACTTGACCCGACCCGGCATGGTCCATTTGGGTTGCACTTCACCGACACAATTTATATGGATAGTCTTTTGAGAATAGTATATTTATGATTTATATTAATATATTATAAGTTCTAATATATTAATATGGAATCATATTATTTAATTAGTATTGATCAAGAATTAATTTAGAATTAATTAAGTGATCAAAAAGAACTAATTAAATATGGACTCTTATATATATGGAATGGGCCAAGTTCATTTAGGTTGGGCTAAGCTTTCATGGATGGTCCATGGAGCTTTTAACCCATGGATCCTATGTAAATGAAAGGTCATGGGTATTAGGGTTTACATGGATGTAACCCTAATCCTCCATAATATATAAAGGGGTCCTTGGCTCACAAAATTGGCACAAGTGTGTGAAAATAAGAGTGGGCCGATTTTAGTGTGCATACATATTCTCTCAAGTTCTTCCAAGGTGTTTTGGTGATTTGTGATTCCATTTGAGGCTTCCACACTATTGGGGCTAAGCTCTTAAAGCTTGAAGACATCAAGCTACATCAAAAGGTATGTCATCTAACTAGAACTTTGTAGTATAGGTGCTTCATAATATGCTAGTTAGGATGAAACCTTGGAATAGTTAATATTTGCATGTATAATAGAGAAAACATAGATCCAAGGTTTATAGGGTTGCATGTACACCATAGGAGTGTTAGAATGCTCAAAACCCAACAAAAACTTCAAATATTAACCGACATTAAGTCGATTAAAAATGAGTGGTTATTCAGTGTTAACGTGCATCCTACGTAAATATCTTTGGTTATTTCAGTCTTCCCATTAGCCATCTCCACCGTGAAGGCTTCGCTTAGTTTTTGGGGTTGTGGATTTAGTAGGTGTTTGAATTTATGACTCACAAAACTTCGCTCAGCCCCACTATCAAACAGAATACATGCACAAGTGTTGTTGAGGGGAAACGTACCAGTAACCACTGCTAGGTCATGAACCGCCTCCCCCTACCCCATTATTAGGACCCTGCCTGATCCTCCTACACCCTGAGTGTTGGCCTTGGGACAGTTTCGCTTAAAATGACCAGTCTCTCCACATCCATAGCAGGTTTGACTGGCCCCGACATTGTTGTTGTTGGACTGCTGATTTTGTTGAGGCTGGGACCTGTAGTACCGGGCAGTGTGCGTTTTGCGGTTGCAGTTGGTACACTGCATGTCTCGGAATGTGCCGTTGTGGTGATAGTTTCATTTACCACACTTGGGCAAAGTACCAGCGTAAGGCTTCGTAGGAGCTGGTGTGGTTGAGGCTGGAGCGGTTGGAGCTGGTGTGACTTGAGCGGTTGCAGCGTGAACTGCCACTGTTTGCAGTTTCTTGGAAGATCCTGAAGACTGTCCTCCTTTACTTTTATTTCCCGAATTCTTCTTGTTACTCCCTTCCTTCTTGGCTTCAGTCTGAGTAGTTTTGGTACCTTTCTTGTTTCCCTGATCATAGAGCTTCTGAGCTAGATGTTTTGCACTATCAAAAGTTTCAAGGTTTGATGCAATCACGTTCCCTTGAATTGGAGGAGTCAACCCCCAAATGAAACATGCGATCTTCTTTCCTTCTGAGGTGATCATTCCCGGACACAGAAATGCTAGTTCGCTGAACCTAGCGGTATAAGCTTCAATATCAGAGTTTTGCACTGTAAGATTCCATAATTCCTGTTCCAGCTTCTGTATTTCCCCACGGCGACAGTATTCAGCCAATAACATCTCCTTGAGTTCCTCCCACTGCATGGCATTTGCTACTAGGAATGTTAAGGCCTCAACATGGCCATTCCACCATGACAATGCTCGATCGACAAACGTACAGGCTGCAAACTTTACTTTACTTTCCTCAGGGCATTCACATATCTAAAAGACTGATTTGATGTTCTCGATCCAGCGCTTCAAAGTTATCACCCCACCGGTTCCATTAAATGTTCGGGGTTTTGAATTAGAGAAGTCTTTGTAAGTGCAGAGTTTTGTAGACCCTTGATTCATTCCATGGTTGGAGCTTCCTGTTCCTTGACCATTTCCGCCTCCATTGTTTCCATTGTGTATGTGAGCCAATGATGCGTTGACTGCAGCCGATACTGTTGCCTGGAATGCAGCAGAGTTTACCTCCGGTGGAGATGGTGGTGGTGGTGCAGCCGTGTTGATATTTCTGTGAACGGGTCATTTAGGCATCTTCTGTCATGGAACAGAAGGATGATGAGCACTTAATAGTTGTTTCGACGATTGGATTTGTGCTTATAAGTGAAATCATACAATATCAAGAAATAATAAAAATAGAACTCACAGCAGATAACAACATCACAAATAAAACACACACCTGTTTCATTACTAATAATCTTCATAGTACAATACATGAAAATTTTCCTTGAACAAGAAGCCATACATAGAGAAAATGAAATCTACCAGCATACCGACTCTATGAGTAGTGAGGTCACTTAATCATAAAGTCCGTCCTACATACAATAGTACATGAAAAAAAGCCCTATCGATAGTGGTGGTGGTACTCAGATGTCGAAATGACGTACCAGAAGTTCAGCGAATTCCCTCATCTCCCGAGTGATCTCAGCTTCCCTTTGTTCAGCTCGAACTGCCCTAGCTTCGGCTGCAAAGAGTTGTTGCCTGAGAGTGGCTACCTACTCCTCTAAGGAGCGTAGTCGGTCAGTGGAGTCTTCCTGTGCTATGTGCTGATCCGGTATTACTTACGAAGGGTGGGGTTCGCTATGAATTTCTCCAATTCCCTCTTCCTCATCTATCTCCTCATCAGATCTCTAATCCTCAAAGTCCGTTTCTTGATATTCTTCAGGTTCTATCCCTGGGTCTTCCCCTGGGACCACTTTTGGCCCTTCATCAATCCACCCGTGGGCCACTAGGGCCTGGTAGTAGAGATCGCCTTGCTGAAACTCAGCCATGGTGCCTGTGCGAGAATGGAGGTGTGAGAAGAGTGTAGAGAGTGTATGTGCGACGGTTATATGATATCCTAAAATACTCCTATGGTATTTTATTTGTTTATGTTCGGTTCATCAATCCTTTGGGTGTTAGGTTGACAAGTTTCAGATTCGTTGTCCACCTTGATCACTCCCAAACACATGTTGGTCGTATTTTGAATAAATATAGTTGATCAGGCTATATTTACCCTCAATGCGATTACATAACTTCCTGGGTTTAATCACAATGTCCAACTCCTACAAAAGCTTTTATTGTTTTCTTATCTTTGTTCATAGTGTTTTAGTCCCAATGTATTTATAGTTGCATATCTTGTATGATTAGATATGTCAGTTCACTACAAACATTGCTCTGATACCAAACTGTCACACCCCCGAACCAGACGGCGGAAACGTCCGGGGGCGGGTGACTTCATCTTGTAATATCATCACAGTGTATATAAATGAACCAAAGACAACATCATCATCGTACATGAAACACAACAACCATCATAGTTTACATCAAAGTGTTGGTTCACAAATTACATCCCAAATGTTAAATGTACGATGAAAACAAAAATACAACAAATGTCCACATTTCCTTGACGACCGACCTAAATAACGAGCCCCTGAGTATACAAGTTATTTTGAAAACGTCAACATGTATAATGTTGGTGACTTCATAAGCATGTTTGTATGAAAAGTTTTGTATCATTTTGTAAACACTAGAAATCCGATATTTCTATAAAAATGGTTTGAAAGTTTTGTTTCAAATCTTGTATTAAAGCATGCGTGTTCTTGTTTGGTAGTGTAGAAAAAAAAGAGTGTTCCCAGAAAATCCGATACTTTCTGTTTGTAAAAGTGATTTGGTCTCAAAACCCTAACACCCGACTAATGTAGTAAATGTATAGTTCGTACAATGTATCAAGAGTATAATATGTGTATTCCATAAATTTATTGTGTTTATTAATCCCTATGTGAGTCACTATAACCATACTTGATATGACTAATATGCATGTCATGACGTTCTTCAGGCGTCGGTTAGGTAAGACATTTGTCACCCTAGACCGGCCTGTCTAGCTGTAGCGACCAACTCAGGTGTGGGGTGTCATCCCTGTATAGATCTATACACAAATTCTCGCTCTCCCTCCATGAGACTCTGGTTATAACTACAGGGCTTACGGTGTATGCTAGGTAGGTACAAATGAAGGTGTGTCTCACAAGAGCCTTAACTAAATGCACGCGAATAGTTTATCTCATTGTTTAACACTTTAAATAATGTTTCAAGTATGTATTTTGATTACAAATCATCGATGATAAAAATATATTTGTTCATATCAAAATGTCAAATATTTATTGATACCGACCTGATTAGCATAGAACACGTCGTATAGGCCCAATAAGGAGACAAATGGAAATTTAAGGCCCAATTAGGATAGAATTACCAACCATGGCCCAGTAAGCATGTAATTGGTTATGTAAGGCCCAATAAGCATGTAAATGGGTATATAAGGCCTAATTAGAGTAAAAATGTCGTTAATAGTCTGTTTGTTATCAAAATGCTTGTTTTAATTCAATTATTACCAAAATGACATAAAAGGCCCACTTTTATTAAAATGACCATTTTGGCCCAACAAAAGCGAGATTTATAATAAAGGCCCACTTTTGTTAAAAATGACATTTTAAGTCCATTAAAGCCGAGAATTACAATAATGGCCCATTTTTATTACAATAACATTTTAGGCCCATTAAAGCCGAGAATTTACAATCAAGGCCCATTTTTGTTAAAAATGACATTTTAAGCCCAATAAAACCGTGTTTTGTCAAATAAGGCCAATTTTTATCAAAAGTGACATTTTTAGCCCATGAAACCGTGAATTTCCAAATAAAGCCCATTTTAAAGAAAATTGGCACTTTTGGGCCATAAAACCGTGGGTTTTAAAATAGGGTCCATTTTTATGGAAATTTACACTTTAGGCCCAAAATAACTGTGAGTTGTCATGTAAGGATCATAAAACCTTGAATTGTCAATTTAAGCCCATCAAAACCGAAAATGACTCCAAAAGCCCATTTTGTTTATCTTTATTGTTAAATGTGGCCCTTTTGTATACTTTCTTTAGTTTTATAGTAACTTTTAACATGTTAATCTTTCCAAACATCATAAAAAGTCACATTGAGTAACTTTTTTTACTACATCTTCAAAACTTGGAAGATATATCGAGTTTATGAGTGTTTAACATAGTTTCAAAACGTATTTACACAACATATCATGAAAACACACATAAGCATGCATAAATACTAAGATTAAACACAAAACCAAGCTTGTATTACACCCCTAAATATGGAAAAACATGAAAACAACGGGTATGAGGCTCACCTTGGTGTTAGGTTGGTTTTGAAGAGGAGAATGAAGGTGTTTTCGGCCTTAGCTAACTCCTTTAAGAAGAGTTTCAAAACTTGATGGTTTTAGGAAGCTAGAACACGAAATGAAGTCATATAAGGGAGTGTTCTTAGCATAACATAGAAAGTAATAACTTGTGTATGATGACAACTTACCAAGAGGATGATACTTGATGCAAAGCTCTTGAGATCACAGACTAGGCTCATGAAAATTTGCAAGAGGAAGTGAGAGAATTTCTTGAAGTTTTAAGAGGAAATTAAGAGTGAAATGAAGTTTGAAATAATTTTGTGAGGGGGAGGATGACCTTCGCCCGAATTTAGAGAAGGGAGAGAGGAGGAATGGCTAAGTGGTTAATACATGGAGGTAAGTATCTTAATGGCCTAGAAGAATGGCTAAGTGGTTAATACATGGAGCTAAGTGGTTAGGAGAGGGGAAAGAAGAAAATAGATATTGGGCTTGGATTAGAATTGTAACCGAGACTACATTAACCCAATAAGAAACCTTTCGGCCCATTGGGCCCACATACAAGTTTACGGCCCAAAAGGGTAAGAGAAAGGGGTTTTCGGCCCATTGTGATTAAATAAGTGGGTTTTTAGCCCATAGAGACAAAGTGAGTGGTTTTCAGCCCAATAAGGCCCATGAAGAGTCTTATGGCCCAAAATACTATTGTTTAATGAATGTTGGTCCAAGTAGGGCCCAAATGTGGAATCTTGGCCCAAAAGAACAAAGTTGAGGGGTTACTGGGCCATTAGGCCCAATAAGAGAATCCTGGTCCAATAAGAGTTTAAACCGGGAAGTTAGGGTTTCAAGCCCAAAGTTGAGTGAATGTAGTGTATTGAATTTGGTTTAGAGCTTTCACTAGGAAGTTTCAACTTGAATTGTCATTTTTGAATAAACTATTTGCATTATATCAAATTTAGGGTTACAAGATACTCTAAGAGTTATTTACACATGAACATAATTTCCTAGCCCAAAATGGTAGTTGTGATAGCATCCACCCATGTTTTCCGCAACTTATTGGTCTTTGGGATTATACTTTGATAACTGTTTTTACATTGATATATTTTTTAATGATTGGTATTACTTAATGGTGTTTTATGGTTGAATTAAAAACAAATTTTTTTACATTGAAATTTTGGGTCGTTACATATTTAACATTAAAAATTTGATTAATTATACTATAAATAAATAGTTAAATATATCATAACTTACTTCTTTGAAACAAGAACTACTATACGAGCACGATCCCCCTCTGTTTACAACTTGTTGTTGTGCACAAACTCCTTTGTTTGTTGTTGAGCGCTTTATAAATTCGGGCATTTGAAAATGTTCGACTGCGTGCGCCCAATTTTCCCATGACATACCCTCCGGGGTGGGGGTGGGTAACACCATTGGGATACCTGCAAGCGCTCCAACATTCTGAACATGAGTATGCGCTTTACTTTTCTGGTCTTTATAAATTTTTTGTAGATTTGCATCAATGCTCCTCAACACCTGAGCACGTTGGCAATCCAAGTTAACCTTATCCAAATTAAACTTGCTCTATAAATACAAAAAAAAATAGTTAATTAAATACCAATTAGAACGAAACGTAAAGTATTACAATAAAAATAATTTACATTCAGATGCATGACTGTGGCATTCCTAAAAGAGGAGGAAACATTGTCCCGACCGGATATGCTAATAGGGATGTTCTGCCACATATACCTCCCAATATCATGGGTAAATATGTTGCCACGTTTCCCTACAGGGGAAATGTGAGCTCTCTGCCAAAATCCAAATCGACGAGCTTTCCCTTGTTTGCTCGTATCAACTTTGATAGTTGGATGTTTTTAGAAAATCCTCTTCTTTTTTTTGGTCCCTTAGTTGAAATATACTTGAAAATATTAGTCATAATAGTTTAAATTTATAATAAATGAATAAAAATAGCTAACAAATATATCATAATAAGACTTACCATCCTCTTCATGTTGTCCGCGTCCAAAGCCTATCGGAGGTAGTGGATCCCCGACTCCATCACCTCTATGTCCTAAACAGATCACATCGGCCATCATGTAAAAGAGTATCACCAAACTACCGCATATATAATGTGAAAAATTATAAGATGTACAATATAGAAAAACAATATGTGATGGGTTTTACATGCAATAACACGGAAAAATCCTTATACACTAAATGGTACATGCAACCAATTAGATCTATTCATAACTCTCTTGAAGTAACATTCTATTGAAGAAAAAGAACCTTATATCCCTAGGTAATTTCGAAAATCATAGAAGAAAACATACCTCTTGATTGTTGTAGTAAACAATCAAACAATCATTCTTGTAGTTGCTTGGAAACTAGCACTAGAAATCTCATGCCTCTGATGGTTCACACCCAACCCTAGCAACAAAGAGGCATGAGAGAGAGGAGATGGGATGATGGAATTTTCGGCTAACTCTAGGAAAGGAGGAGTGGCCGAAAATCTAAGGCTAAAGGCACTTTATATAGTGTAACTTGGAAACCCTAGATAACCCTAATTTTAATAAAATAATATTAATTCAAATTGGTAATTATCCAGCTTCCTATTTATCTGTAAGGATTATTCAATATTCCCTGGAATACCCTAGAAACCATCCACCCCGTCCAAGGAAGGTTCTGCAACCTCTCTTGTTTAACTATTAAACAATTACATTTTAAACCTTTCACTTTGAATTAATCCAATTAATTCTAATTAATTTCTTATTAATTCTTAATTAAATAATATTATTTCTAATAAATATATTATTTTCATAACATATTAATAAATTCATTTTTTGTTGTTTATTAATCATATAATAAATCAATAAATAAGTCTCTCTCTCTCTCTCTCTCTAAAAGTAATCCTTTTCAATTAGTAGGTTGGAGGGTAACCCAAAAGGATTTTGCTAATAATTCAAGTATATACTAATTCAGTTATTGGCTTAGACACCTAATCCAACAGTCTCCCACTTGGATTAGTCTATAACTGCAGTTACCAGTATAACTTCTAAATTAAACAACAAAGAGTGCTTACATAGCAACTGCCAAACTCTAAGCTAAACAAACATTGGTCCTAAGATAAGTGATAAAATATTCCTATGTTCTACTAGATATCATACATACATGATACATGGATTAGAATCAATCTCATTGTCCAAGTTTTGTTTCCTAATTTCCTGATTTATGGTGACACCATAAGATATCAAATTGAACACATCAATCGAGTCCTGGTTGGTCCCAACACAATAAGTCAACACAAAATCACTAAGGGGCCAAAGATATCGCTTTTCCCGTTAGGGAAAAAGGAACAAATAAATTTTGACCCATATGCTTGTATCCTTTACTCACAAAATCATACATGATACTGCATTTTATAACATCAACTTATTGATGCGTCTTCGCAATACCAATGCACAACTGACTTGTAAATTACAACTCATATATCTTTGTTTCAAAAATATCAGATATTATCGTCTCAGAATTACTCGTGATATAATCCATGAAGTAATTCTTGGAGTGTGGATTTATCCAATACTTAAATCTCCATTTCTAAGTACTTACAAATGTTTTAGCAATACAATTCCTATGTCTAATTTCCTTAGAAAATCTACAATCTAATTCATGATAGTCTTAATTCACTACATAGTTCCCAAAGTATGAGTGACTGTGGAATTTGAATAATTAAATTATTTGGGAAGTAAAACATGAAAAACGAAACATAAGAATAAATAATTGACAACACAGTAACAAACACATAAATAATCTCTATTATTTAATAACCAAAAATAAATTACATTTATTTTTGTTACAAGTTTCAAACTAATCGTCTAACTTCTAAAAGTAGTATCATCTCTGGAACCAATGCTCCTAGAATGCTGATTATGATTAACCCTACTCATATCCTTTGTGAGAGGATCTACAGGATTCTCTTCCGATGAAACGCTCTTCACTATGAGGTGGCCATCTTCAACTCTATGTCTAACATAATGGTACTTTTTTCGATATGTGTTGACTTTCCATGATCTCTTGGTTCTTTATTCAATGAAACCGCTCCTTCATTATCTCAGAAAAGTTCAATAGGCTCCTGAATGATTTGAATTACTCCAAGATCTCCGATAAAGTTTTTTAGCCAAGCCGCTTCCTTTGATGCTTCACTTGCTGCTATGTACTCTAATTCGCACATAGAATCAACCAATGTGTCTTGCTTGGAACTTTTCCAAGTAACTGCTCCATCATTTAATGTAAACACCCGACCAGATTGAGTACATATGTTTTCTCTATCTATTTTAAAGTTGGCGTCACTATACCCAATCACTCTCAACGTATCACTGCCTCCAAATACTAGAATCATATCCTCTGTCCTTCGCAGATACTTGAGAATGTTCTTAACTGCTATCTCGTAAGCTCTGCTAGGATTTCCTTGATAGCGATTGACCATGCTTAAAGCAAAGGACATATCAGGGCGAGTACATGGCATAGCATACATGATAGATCCTACAACCAAAGCCTAAGGGACTCGACCCATACTAGCTATCTCTTTATCCGTACTGGGGCTTTGAGTCTTAACTAATTGGGCATTTCTCTGAATAGGTAGTTCTCCTTTCTTGGAATTTTCCATACTAAACCGTTTTAGTACCTTGTCAAAGTATGTACTTTGATTAAGTCCAATTAGTCTTTTCTTTCTATCTCTCAAAATTCTTATCCCGAGAATATAGGCAGCCTTTCTTAGATCCTTCATAGTGAAACACTTTCCAAGCCAAAATTTTACTTCTTGCATGGTTGGAACTTCATTTTCTATAAGTAGTATGCCATCAAAATATAATACTAGAAAAGTTACAATACTCCCACTAGCCTTGACATACACACATGACTCATCTTCAATTCTAGAGAAACCAAATTCTTTGACTTTCTCATGGAAGCAAAGATTCCAGTTGTGAGATGCTTGTTTCAATCCATAAATGGATTTCACTGGCTTACACACTCTATTGGAAAACTTTGCTTCAACAAAACCCTCTAGCTCACTAATGTAAACATCTTCATCCAACTTCTTATTAAGGAAAGCGGTTTTAACATCCATCTGCCAAATTTCATAATCATGAAAAGTAGCTATGGCGAGCATTATCCTAATAGATTTTATTTTGGGCACTAGTGAGAATGTCTCATCATAGTCAATCCTTAGGGTTTGAGTAAAGCCCTTCGTAACAAGTTGTGCCTTGAATGTGTGCACATTTCCATCCATTTCGGTCTTCTTCTTAAAGATCTATTTGTAACCAACTTTCTTTCGACCAGATTCTTTATCAACCGAATTCTAAACTTGGTTGACATACATACACTTAATCCAGTTGTCCATTGCCTCTTTCCATTTGGTAGCCTCAGGGCCTGCCATCGCTTCCTTGTAATTAGCTAGCTCATCCAAATTTATTAGTGTTTGATCACTGATAAACGTATCACCATCTGACGTTATATGGATACCATAGAACGTTGGTGGCATACTAACTCTATTGGAACGACGAAGTGGTAATGAATTGTCAATTGGATCAATTGGAATTTCTTCTTCTGTTTGAGTGCTAGTGTCTTCTAAGGTTCTTCATTAGTTGACTCTTGAATCTCTTAAAGGTCAATTATGCTCCCATTGTCCTCTTTGCATATGAGCTCTCTCCCGTGAAAGACTCATCTTCATGCTACAAAGACCATGTGTTCACTACGTCTGTAGAACAAGTATTCAAAGGAATTTTGTGGGTAACCAATGAAAATACATCTCTCACTTTTGGGTTCTAGCTTATCATGTGTCTCTCATCTAACGAAAGCTTCACAACCCCAAACTTTGATATGTGCTGACGAGGGAACTTTCCCTGTATAGATCTTGTCAGGTGTTTTGGCAACCTTTTTTGTTGGGACAAGACTGAGGATATGGGCGGCTGTCTCTAAGGCATACCCCCATAAGGAAATGTGAAGAGTGGCTCGAATCATCATGGAACGTACAATGTCCCAAATGGTTTGATTGCACCTCTCAGCCACACCATTAAGTTGTGGTGTCCTAGGTGGAGTCAGTTGTGAAACTATTCCACACCATCTGATTGGAGAATCTTTATCTTCCCGCCTAATTGATTTTCGACTTCACGTTTAAACACTTTGAACTTTTCAAAGGTTTCTGATTTACGTTTGATCAAGTACAGATAACCATGCCTGCTATAATCATCCGTAAACGTTACACAAAATCGATTAACATCCCTTGTAGTGGATCGGAAGGGTACATACACATCTGTGTGTATGAGGTCCTACAAACCTTCACCTCTTTCACAAGATCCACTGAAAGGTGATTTTGTCATCTTGCCCAAAACACAATATTCACATTTATTATTTGGCCTTAGGTGAAATGATTCCAAGACTCCATCCTTTTGGAGTTGGGCGATGCGTTTCTTGTTAATATGCTTAAGACGACAATACCACAAGCATGCCTTATCTAAACCATTAGACGAATCAATGTGAAATACACTATTGCCTAAGTTGTCAACACAAGTCACAATTTCATACACACCATTACAAGGTAAAGCTTTAAATATAAAAACACCATTTGGATAAACTAGAATTGAACCATTCAAATCATTAAAAGAGTAACGAAAACCTTTTCTAAACAATGCATGAAATGAAATAATGTTTTGCGTTATTTCTTAAGAATAACATAAATATATCAAATCTAAACTAACATCACTACTAAGCATAGGACGATAAGTTCCAATCTTGGCAATAGGAGAAGATCGCCAATTTCCCATGATCGGATTCATCCTCCCATGCTCCACATCTTCACTTTCTTTTAGTCCCTGCAAATCAAAACAAATGTGAAAACCACATACTTAATCAAGGGCCCAAGAACAAGTAGATTGTGAGTTATTAGTTTGAATATTCTATATACCTGATGATGATGGCTTCACCTTGCCATCCTTGATATCTTGCAGGTACTTAGGGCAGCTCCTCTTCCAATGGCCCTTATCATTTCAAAAGTAAGAAATGGACTCTTTGGGGTCACAAACAGCTAGAATGTCTGAGTTGGGCCTTGTATTTAGGCTATTGATAGATGAACCAGCTTGGGCCTTGTTCTTCCAGTTAACTTTGGGAGCAACCTTGCTCTTCTTCCCTTTGCCTTTACCAATGGAAAGAACAAGAGTATTAATGGAAGGGGCCAAATTCTTTCCCTTCATTCCTAACTCAACAGTCTGTAGCAAGTTGTGGAGTTTTGCCAATGTGGTTTCTATTTTGTTCAAATTATAAGCCAATATGAACGGATCATAAAAACTTGGCAAGGATTTCAAGACCATGTTAATGGCCAACTCCTCATCAAAGTGCACGTTCAGCCGAACAAGGCGTTCCATGTATCTTTGCATTCTAGGCACATGGTTGCACACAGAATCTCCCTCTTTCATCTTGCAAACCATGAGGGACTTGACCACTTCATATTTCTCTTGACGAGCTCTCTTGTGGTACTTTTACACAAGGTCATTGTTCATCTCATATAGCCAGTAGTCCTCATAGAATCTCTGCAACTCAGGAGCCATTATAGCAAACAAAATGCAAGAACTTTTTTTAAATCATCGTAGTGTTTCTTGTAGGAGGCTAGTTCTTATAGAGTAGCTTTATCTTCATTAATTTCAATGAATTTTTCTTCAAGGACATATTCTTTTCCCTCGAATCGAAGAGCCATCTTGATGTTACGCATCCAATCATTGAAGTTGGTGCCATCAAAGGTCACATTCGACACGATAGAGAGTAGGGACAAACCCGACTGGTGGGTAGATGACGAAGGAGCAGAAGCATCACCAGGAGTAGACATCTATAGAGAAAAAGAAAATAGTTTTAGTTTGATGTCAATAATCCTTAATATTTTAACCCATAATAATTAACTAACGCTAGGATCCAAAATAACAGTTCACAACTAAGAAGAGGGACGTTGTACCCTTATTGTGAATTTACAAAGGTGGGTAAAATCAATTTACCAATTTCGAACTATGATATTCCTAGATCTTTTGAGATTCATTGAATCTATCAATGGCATGTTTAATCTCAGATTATCCTCTACTATTTGTGACTGGGATACTGAGGATCACAAAAAAGATGTGAATAACCATACAAATATGGTTGGTACTCTCGATGTCATTTTTCATCTCAGATTATCCTCTACAATTTGTGACTGAGATACCGAGGATCACAAAAAAGATGTGAATAACCGTACAAATATGATTGGTACTCTCGATGTCATTTTGCATCTCATGTTAATGTGTCGGTTAACCATACGCACCTCATTAATCAATGATAATTTTCAAGATGCCCAGTATTACTCTTTATAGTCACTATTAGTGTTCCGGTTAACCATAAACTAACTAAGAGTGGGATTTTATAAAAGATTTTAGTTAATTTATATCATTATACTTATTAATGAAGTTATTGTCCTTTCAGATCTGTTCTGCTAATGACCCTCCACCAAACAAGGAAACGGTGGGTGAGAATGGACACCTATTCAACCGCCATTTTATAGGCAGTTTCCTTATACCGCCTTATAGTTCAGCTACGTGAATGAGGCATACTAGCGATCCAACTTACTTCATCTTATACATATAGTAATTAACTTTTAATATTATATATAAGGTGTATTTTAAAAACTTCTTCAACATACTAGGTTTAAATTAGATTTTCGAAATTAAGGAATTAATTTAATTTAAAATAAACCAATTATATTTTTAATCTTTATCTTTTAATTAATCAAATAATTAAATGTTATAAAAACATAAGGATAATTCAAAAATTCAAGATTAGGATATTTGATTAGAAAGATAATTATTCAGTTTTATACAAATAAAAACATTATCTAAAATAATTATCCTAATCAATTTATTAATTAAGCAAAAAAACAGTTTTAGCTGATCTGAGGGTTCACCACGTCGTGGCGGGCAATTGCCACGTCGTGGTCGAACGAAAGAAAAAAATGTGGATTCAAAGATCACCAAGTCATGGTAGAAGAAGACCACGATGTGGTGCCGCAATAGAATGTCGATTTTGTTTCTTCCAATTGGGTTTTGTTCAATTTGAAGCAATGTACATTCAATTGATAGATAACCATACGCTCTGATACCACTGATGGTTTTCACATGCAATAACGCAAATAAATCCTTATACACTTAAGGGTACATGCAACCTACTAGATCTAGTCATAAATCTATTGAAGTAACAATCTATTGAACAACCAAAACCCTATAACCCTAGGTAATTTCGAAAATCATAGAAGAAAACATACCTCTTGATTTTGTAGTAAACAATCAAACAATCCTTCTTGTAGTTTCTTGGAAACTAGCACCAGAAATCTCGTGCATATGATGGTTCACACCCAACCCTAGAAACAAGGAGGCTTGAGAGAAAGGATAGGGGATGATGGAATTTTCGACTAACTCTAGGAAAGGAGGAGTGGCCAAAAATCCAAGGCCAAAGGTCCTTTATATAGTGTACCTTGGAAACCCTAGATAATCCTAATTTGAATAAAATAATATTAATCCAAATTAGTAATTATCCAGCTTCCAGTTCATCTGTAAGGAATATTCCAAATGCCCTAAAATACCCTAAAAAAGGTCCACCCCTTCAAAGGAAGGTTATGGAACCTCTCTTGTTTAACAATTGAACAATTACACTTTAACCCTAATATAAGGAAAGTATAAGTTAGGGTTTACTCATCCTTAGCCTCCAACACCTTCCTTTCTAACCCTAATGAGATCTAGCCTCTATTGTTGAGCTTTTGAAGGATTTCGTGGTGTCCTTGACATTTTGAAGGAAAAGGGAGCTAAGTTTGTGCATTGTTTCATCAAACCAACCTCATCATCATCGACAAGCACCCTTTTTGTACCATTGTAAGTGTCCGAGATTCAAGATTTTTGGTTGCATGTTTCTAGATCTAAGTTCTTTGTCCCCTTTCTTCTAATTGTGGAAGTTCAGAGGAATGGATTCCATAAGGTATAGAACTTTATGGATCCTTAACGTTCTTTTGGTTTTATATGTTCTAGGTCTATGGTTCCTTGGAGTTTTTGGTTCCATACTCAAGTTTGAGTTCATTTCTTCATAGTTTTGACGTAGTTTGGAAGAGACATGCATTAGAAATTCATGTCCATAAAGCAATGATTTTTATGGTGGTTTAGGAGTAGGAACTCTTCTGGAAATTGTGGACTAGCAAATTTAAGGTTTAAGAGCTTAATGGTTGACTTTATGCCTTAAGTTGCCATTAAGGACCTATGTTTTGAGATATTGGTTTACTGGGATGTATTAACGGATAAAGTTGGAAAATTTATCCATCAAGACCTTGGGAAGAATCAGATCTAATCTTTGGAGCTCATTAAATGGATAAAAAACAGCTTAATCCATTAACCTGTTATGACTCAGTTCCTACGACATGACATATATCCATCACGACGTGGCAACTGGGGGGAAACCTGTAACATCCTAAAATTCAAAGTAAAATATTTCATTTCCCAAAACCAATCCAAAGACCATAATTGCTTACAAAACATTGTTCCAAAAGAAATAATGATAATCAGAGTATCCCAAAATCCAATATCATAAGATCAAAAGGATGAACATGATCACACCTTAGCTTCCCCCCGATCATCTGAAGTACCTAAAATAATAAGCTGTAATTGTAAACTAAAGATTGTTCAGTTCCTCCAAGTACCACACACACAACCATATAGATAACATCATGCATACATGAGCCTTCAGCCTAACTAGACCGACTCTTAGGGTCTGCTGCCTATCTGGACCACTCTCAGAGCCTTCAGCATGACTGGACCACCTCACTAGGCCTACAACCTATATGCATCGCTCTCCGGGCCTTCGGCCTGCTTGGACTACCTCGTAGGCCTTCAGTTAATCCGGACCAGCTTGGGTGTCTGGGCCTTCAACACAAAGCTGGATCACCTCAACCTAAGAAACCATAATATGTCGACATATACAATAACGACGAATAACCAGCAACATAGATAATTTTACAGATCTACCAGTCTAGCACATAATTAGCATAACATCAAACCAATATACCAGGATCCATGATCCAATGGGTCGTCATTGGTGGCTTCGACCCACTAGTACAGTGAGGAAGTCTCACCTCACAGACTGACGAAATCATTGAACAACATGTTGCTCTGAATACGAACTCTACTGATCACCTTCACAATAACCATTGACCAAAACTCATTCCACAGCTCAAAATACCCCTAATTCAAAGTTATTCAAAATTCTAGTCAAAGTCAAAAGTCAAAGAGGTCAACCGAGTCAACTCAACTATGTACGCCCATCGTACTTAGCTCGTACGCGCGACGGAATATGCATTGGCCAGATTATGGGGAGTTGACCACGTATACACAACGTACGCGTCTGCTAGCTTTTCTTTAGAATAAGTGCTTAATCCATTTAGACACTTCATCCAAAACCCAGATCGAGTACCAAAATAACATTCTAAGTCATATAGTTTCCATCTTTATGACTTTGCATGGCTAGAAAGTGCCCAATACCAAAAAACCCTTACTTCTTAACTCATTAAGACCTCATATGCCATGCATGGAAGGAAACTAAGGACCAAGATTACATTTTTATGAATCTAAACACTCCAAAACGTATGAAAGGATAGATCATATGATTCAGAGTAAACCATACCCATAAAAACCATGCTTATAGGACCAAAATGAACACAAATCCATGGCTAACAAGATCTAAGCAAAGCTTCATCAAGATCAGAGTTGTTTACCTCCAAGTATTACAAAATGATGATGAACTTCTAGATTTAGGCTGTCTTTGAGCTCCCAAGATGATTCCACTTCCTTCTTCTTCCTTCAATATCACCAAAATACACACTCAATGTAAAAACTGCTCTCACAAGAGATTAGGGTTAGCTAGGGTCGAAACTGGGGATGGAGGTTGATGAATGAAGGGGATTTTAGGAGTTAAGGATGTTTAAATAAGGTCCAAACCCAAAAAATTAGGGTTTGAGTCTTTATCATGTACGCCCAACGTACATAGAGCACGCCCTGCGTACGCATGCAGTCCGTGTTTTTCTCAATTAAGTGCCAAGGGACCATTTTCAAAACAATTAACATAATAAGGGTCAAATGTAAAATTACCTAAATAATGGAATGTTACAAAAGCCGACTATTTTTTCTTATTCTACAATAATGTGGCCAATAGAAGACCACGATGTGGCGACTCCATGAGGTTGACTTCGATAGTAGATATTGACCGTTGGCTTGTTGAACCAGGTTAACTTTTGGTCAAATTTCTAGTTCTAAAATTTAGACTAAGGCAGGACCTCGTATGATTCGATAGGTGTGTTGTAGCACCGTCTGTATAGCATTGAGTTGTGTTTTTGCTAAATTCATGAGACAAGTGAGTCATCTCACAATATTATGTAGGATGCAAGTTGTCTTTGTGAGTCTAGCATTGTGTGCTGGGTTGGGCCTGTTTGTATATTGGTCGGGGGTTTGTATGTTAGGAGGGGCCCGTTTTTATGTTGGGTGATGCCCATTTTCATGTTACACGGGGACCATTATGATGGATGGGACCAGATATGATGTATGGTATGTGGTATTTTGGGGAACTCACTAAGCTTTGTGATTACATTTTTATGGTTTAAACATTTTTAGGTACTTCTAGTTCCAAGGGGAAGGGCATGGCTTGATTGCACTGCATCACCCGATGATTTCAGCACTAATGATTGTTGTTTCACTCTGATGATTGTGATACATTTTGTTATGACTGATTTTGGGAAAACAAGTATTTATGTATGGATTTTATGTTTGAAATGAAATTTTTTATCAGTATTTTTTTGATGTTACAAGTTGGTATCAGAGACATGGTTTGAGGGATTCGGGCACACTCTCGAGTGTGACTGAACTCAAACTAAGGAATTGAGAATCTTTTTGAAAGAAAATAAATTTTCTAAAAATATTTTTACAAAGAAAGGGGTGTGAGGTGTACCGTCATCAGAGCTCAAGAAAGTTATTCCCAAAACATTCATACATGAGTATTATGATTAGTATGTTATTATGTGAGTCGCATGCCATATTAAGCCTAAAGATTTCTTCAGGAACTACAACATAGATTTGGTTGAATTGTGTGATGTCTTTTATCCAAGGGATGTTGGATGCTATGTATTTACTTAAGATAGATATTAGCAAAGTTAATTGTTAAGTTTTTGTTAAAAAATTATATACAATTAGGATCATATAGCCCTAGAATTACTGATTTAGCCTTCTTTCTTGTTCCTTGTCTAGTTTTGGGCTTAGGTTAGAATAATTTATTCGATAGTTTTGATTCCGTATTATGTATAATTTGCATGCATAAGGAAACCAGTAGTGTTGGTAGAAGTTCGTTGTAGTGTAGAAGCAATTGAGATGATGATTCCTATAAGATCCTATGAAGTACTGTAATAGGTCATGTATGATGCTTAGCACAAGGTTTATGAGATTTTCCATGGTTAAGTGACTTAGAGGTTTTGGGATGATTCTTGAGAGTTTCCATTGTTAAGTGACTTAGAGGTTTCTAGATGTTTAGCACAAGGTTTATGAGAGTTGCCACGGTTATGAAGTACTGTAGTAGGTCATGGATGCCCGTTTAAGGGATTTTCATGTTGAGATTGCAATGGGTCAATTGAGGGCTCAAAATCTCTATTTTTGGGAATTCAAGGCTTGTGGTGCCTATTATGAGGGATAGAGCCCACAATTGGTGAGAGGAGGTTAGACACTCTTTGGGAACTGAGGTCATAGCAACCATGTCCTGGGATGAGTTTGTGACGAGATTCAAAGTTAAGCTTCCACTAGCCATTGTGGTACAATAGTTGGCTATGGAGTTCCATGTGCTTCGCCAGACTACAGAGACTGTAATGGAGATCACCGCCAAGTTCCAGGAGAGAGCTTTCCTAGTTCCACAATATACCACATACGAGTATATGAAGAATAAGAGGTACCATGACATCCTCCGGGATAACATTCTGGAGTTTATGAGTATATCGAGTTATAGGACTCTAGAGGAAATGATTGCTAGATCACGAGAATTGGAGTTTGTGGGTATGGACTGGTTGGGCCCAAATGGGGCTTTGATTGACTGGTTAGGTATGGATTGGTTACGACCCAAGCGAAGAGGCACAAGTCTTTTGATTCGTGATTGAGGGGCTAGAAGAGTGTGGGTTATTGTTCCATGTGTGGGGGGGTCTCATGCGGGTGAGCTTCCGTGAGAAGGGAGGGAGATGCTTTAATTGTGGTGAGATTAGACATTATAGTAGGGATTGTACTCAAGGAGCGCTCAAATGCTTCAATTGAAATCAGAAAGGCCGCAAGAAGGCCGATTTCCCTAGATTTACAGGAGGATCAGTGGTGGCTCCCACGTCAGCCACCTTAAGGATTACCGATGGCCACCAAAGCAAGGTAGAGGCTCTGGTGGTGAAGAGCAGGGTATTTTAGTTGATAGCCAAGGAGGCTCGAGTGACACCAGATGTGGTTACCGGTATGTATCTTTATCATGTCTTTTAATGCTTTCTTTGTTTATGCTTATATTTTATCTGATCATGTATAGGGACGTTTTTAGTCAGTGGTGTGTCTGCTCATGTTCTGGTGGATTTGGGTGCTACATGTTCCTTCGTGTCACTTGCACTTAGCACGAAGTTTAGCGATAGTCCATGGGTTTTGGATTATCCATTAGAGGTGTAGATTGCAAATGATCATTCATTAAGTCCTTCAAGAGTTCATCGGTGATGTGTTTTGAATATATTCAGCTAGAGATATTTGATTGATTTGGTTCTCATACCTCTCGAGGATCGAAGGTTATTATAGGTATGGATTGGTTAGGCCCTAATGTGTCTATGATTGATTGGTTAGCTATGGACTGGTTGGGCCTGAAGCGAAGAGGCCCAAGGCTTTTGATTCACGATAGAGGGGCCAGGTAGGGTTGGGGTCGTTGTACCAAGTGTGGGAGGACTCATGAGGGGAGTTGTCATGAGAAGGAAGGTAGTTAATTTAGTTGTGGCCATATTGGACATTACAGTAGGGATTGAACTCAGGGAGCGCTCATATGCATGCATTACAATCTCATGGGCTACAAGAAGGCTAATTGCCCTAGATTGACAGGAGGAGTAGTGGTGCCTCCCATGCCAACCACCTTGAGGATTAGAGCATTCCAGTTGACAGTAGAGGACGATCGAGCAACACCAAATGTGATTACCGGTATGTATCTTTATCAAGTCTTTTACAACTTTCTTTTTTTTATGCTTATATTTTATCTGATCGTGTATAGGGACATTTTTAGTCAATGGTATGTAAGCTCATGCTCTGTTTGATTCGGGTGCTACCCGTCCTTCGTGTTTCTTACTCTTAGCAAGAAGTTTAGTGATGCTCCAGGGGTTTGGGATTATCCATTGGAGGTGGAGATTGTAGATGATCATTTAGTGAGTGCTTCGATAGCTCATCGGGCATATGTTTTGAATATGTCCAGCGAGAGATATTTGATTGATTTGGTTCCAATACCTCTGCGAGGGTCGATGGTTATTGTAGGTATGGATTGGTTGGGCCCCAATGGGGCTGTGATTGACTGTCAGTTCTAGTTGGTGAGAGTTTTAATCCCAAGTGGGGGAGAACAGGTTATTCGTGGCGAAGGTGCTCAGCGTGGACCACCGGTCTTTTAAGCTGGAAGAGCTAGCTAGTATCTTTAGTAGGGGTGCTCTAGATTCCTAGCTTATGGGGTAGATATGCAAGTGGAGGGTAAGAAGATGGTGGATGATGTGACCATTGTTCAGGAATTTCCTTATATGATTCCCAAGGATTTTTCGGGAGTGCCTCTCGAGAGGCAGGTTGAGTTTCAAATTAATTTAGTTATGGTGGATGATATAGGAGTTGTCTACATAGCTACAAGAGCTATTAGACAAGTGATTCATCATACCAAGTAGTTCACCATGGGGAGCACCAATCTTGTTTGTGAAAAAGAAGCATGGTTCATACAGGATGTGTTTTGATTACCGGGAATTGAACAAGCTGATGTTGAAGAACCATTATCTAGTCCGAAGGATTGACGACTTATTTGATCAGCTTCACGGTACATCTTGGTTCTCCAAGATTGATTTGATATCGGGTTATCATTAGATGAGAATCATAGATGAGGATGTGCAGAAGACAGCCTTTAGGACTCCATATGGTCATTACGAGATCATGGTGATGCCATTTTGGCTGACCAACCCACTCGTAGCATTCATGGATGTCATGAACCGGGTGTACGGGCCGATGCTGGATCGGTCGGTGATATTATGTAACGATGATATCCTTGTCTACTCTATGACCTAGAAGAAGCATGAGTAGAAAGTATGGGAGGTTTTGGAGACCTTGAGCAGGAAGCGGATTTATGCCAACTTCACCAAATGTGAGTTCTGGTTAAACGAGCTACATTTCTTGGGGCACATCATTAGCCAGAATGGTATATTGATCGATTCGGCCAAGATAGAGGCAGTTATGCGGTGGGAGGTTCTGAGGAAACCATCTGAGATTAGAATTTTCCTTGGTCTAGCAGGTTATTATCAGAGGTTCATTTAGGATTTCTCCAAGATTGATGTTCGATTGACCCGTTTGATAAGGTAGAATGTTTTAGTTGGGGCCTGACCAACAGGCAACTTTTGAGACTTTGAGGAAGAAATTATGTGAGGCCTCGGTTTTTTACCCTTCCCGAGGGGATGTATGACTTTGTGGTGTATTTCTATGCATTGATTCTTAGATTGGGTGCAATGCTTATGCAGAGTGGTCATGTGATTGCATACGCATCGAGATAGTTGAAACCTCACGAGGCATATTATCCTACACATGATTTGGAGTTGGATATATGGTATTTTCCTTGAAGATTTGGAGGCATTATTTGTATAGGGTCAGGTGCACTATTTATACTAATCACAAGAGCCTGAGGTATCTAATAGATCAGCCGAACTTGAACGTCAGACATCGTAGATGATTCGATGTGCTAAAGGATTATGACTTTGAGATTTTGTACCATCCTGGGAAGGCCAATGTTGTGGTGATGCCTTGAGTCGCATGGCCACAAATTTAATCATCAGAGATTTGTGTTTGACGATGGTTATTGTTTCACCACTGTTGGATTTGATCAAGGAAGCTCAAGTACAGGGGTTAAAGAAGGAAATTTGGAAAGAAGAGAGAATCAGGGGTCACATTATGTTATTTGTCGGGGATAGTCGTGGGCTATTGACTCAGTGCGACAGAGTATGGGTCCTAGTTAGTGGTGGGGTTAGCCAGACGTTAATGGAGGAATCTCACAAGTCGAAGTTTTCAATTCATTTAAGAGCCATGAAGATCTACAAAGACCTGAGATTGAGCTACTGGTGGCCCTGTATGAAGATGGAGATAGCATGGTTTGTAGAGTAGTGCTTGACTTACCGGAAAGTCAAGCTTGAACATTAGCGACCCCACACCAAAATGCAATTGTTACCCGTTCCCATGTGGAAGTAAGAAGAGATCACCATGGATTTTATTATGAAGTTCACGAGGATAGTGCATGGTTTCCATTCTATCTAGTTATTGTTGGCAGATTAACCAAGAGTGCTCATTTCATCCCCATTCCTGAGAGCATCTCTATCGAGAAATTGGTTCACGTCTACATTAGGGAGGTAGTGTGCGACATACTCATTTTCATAGCCAATTTATAATTTTTATTTATGCTTATTTAATTAAGAGTATAAAACTTATTGTCTAATTATTCCCAAAACATGATAATATCATTATCAAATCATTTACAAATAAATGTATTTCAATTATATTTGAAAATTTCAGATGTCATCATCAATACAGATACATAACCATAAACAAGTCTTACTAGGCCTCACAACATCTTATTATACGAATGTCCTACAAACTCCTGAAATAACTAATCATCCATGTGCCTTTGTCGAATATTGAATAATACGTAATTGATCGAACACTACTTGAAAATGGCTCTTCTGCTCATAAATGAAATGTTCCTGGAAATTCTTGCTCCCAATGGACAATTTGTATCCACTACTATGATACAAGGAAACTGAATGGGTCAGGCTTGGCAACCAGGTAAGCACATAGGGTTTTCAACCCACAATAACTAAGTTCTTTAATTATATATTTCACATGAAATAATTTACCCGATTACACATTCCCGTTAATCTCACATATTGTTCCTAAAATATTGATCTCAGGGGACCTATCCAAAGGATCACCATCAGCAACGAGTAGACAATATTGATTAGGGGATTCCTCTAGTAATATATGTCAATAAGGAAACCATGGGGGGATAGAGTACATCAAATGAACAAATAGTTTATTAACACATATAGGTTGCAAGCCTGCGAAGGTTCAACTGGATTGTCTAGAATAGTCTATGGTCGTCATCTACATTCTAGTAGATGACTGGTTCATCAAATGTCAAGACCTCTCATCATCATCTTATCATTTTCATCTTTCATCACCCATCACTACCCATTATATATATATATATATATATATATATATATATATATATATATATATATATATATATATGGTTAAAGCTAGTAAAATCATATTATCTAACACAGGTACCAAATAATGTAGATAATAGGCACATATAACATTTAATCTTCAAGGACTTTATATCTATGTGTAAGCTGAAAGTAACTATACACTCCTTTGATAAAAGTGGATGACTGCAAAGTTGGGCAATGCTTCCCTTCAACAGTTGATTTTTCCTTTGACGTAACCTAGGTTAAAATATCACTATGTCTTAGTCTAATATTTATTATGACCAATTAATAATCTAGATTCCTAAATAATCCCAATGTCTATATTAAGATCTGTCAAGTAAGGAGCAACCACGTAACATCATATCGGAGGTAAGGTCCGTTTGGTATACAAAGTATACTGTTTGGAAATCCCACTTTAAACACCTCATCAAATCTAGGCTACACAAAAGTCTGAAAATTACAATAGCAGAACTCCGACCTGATAACTACTAATTCCTGAGCTATCAAGGACTTTAGGGCTTCTCCAATAACTAAAAATTAAAGTAATTTTTCGGCCAAAACGAAGAAAAACCAAGAGAGATAGAGATAGAAGGTGTGAAATTTGAATGAGAGGAGATGAGAATTTATAGGGCTGAAAATCGACATGCGAGCCGCGCCTAGACCAAAGGCACGCCGCTCCCTAGCCTGGTCAGCCTCCCTACTGCAGACACGTGCCTTGAATTGGATGGTGTTGCGTGGCAACTTCTACAAAGGTGCGAGTCATGTCTTTTTGCGCTAGGCACATTCAGGAAAACTTCAAAAATTCATAACTTGTTCATACTAACTCTGTTTTTTTACGTTCATTATATTCGTGCCTAGCTACCGACGAGATCTACAACTTTCTTTTAGACTTTGTCGGCTAATTCTCAATTTATTTTTTATTTATTATTTTAGAAGGCTTAGACTTCTAAACTCCATTTCAAATTCATATATTTTTCATAAGACATCCACTCTCGACTGTATTTATATCGAAACTCCTATCTACAAGATCCTCAACTATCACTTAGGTTGTTTTGGCTAAAAATCAACCGATTCTAACTTCGATTTCTGTGTCCGCACTATTGCGTTGAATCTTCGAAAAATCATAACTTCCTCATATGAATTCAGATTTGCACGTTCTCTATGTTCACGAGTTCGATTTTATGATTACCATGACTTTCGTTTAGATTACTTAAGCTAATAAGCAACCCATCTCCGATTCACTATTTAGGATGTATTCAACTATATCTATTGAAATGTGAAACTACGACGAATCATAGGTTTTTCATACAAAGTCAGATTTAAGAGTTTCTTATATCCCCGAGATCCTCGTCACGACTACTTCAACTTTCATCAAGGTTATTTATCCTAATTAATATTTTTTAATATTTGTTTTAGCCCTATTTGTTAATTTTTTACCTAATATTATATACACATAATATAAACACATAAATCACGTAGATTCAAATGATTTGTTATTATTTATTCATCAAATGATTACAATTTTTGACCAATTTCAGTTATATATTCTTTCAATGCCTAGCGAGAAACGTGGGCATTACATAGTTGTTCGACATGGGGTACCAGTTTCGATTGTTTATGATCATGATGTTCGCTACACCTCCATGTTTTGGAGGAAATTTCATGAGGAGTTGGGTACTCAACTATTTTTCAACACCGCATACCACCCTCAGACTGACAGACAGAGTGAGCGACATATTCAGACGCTTAAGGATATTCTTAGGGCTTATGTGCTGGATTTTAGCAGGAGCTGGGATACCTATCTTCCATTCACCGAGTTCTCCTACAACAACAACTATCATGCCAGTATTGATCGACCTCCCTTCGAGATGCTTTACAAGAGAAAATTTCGGACCCCGGTTTGTTAGGGCATGGTAGGGCATCGAGGTATGGGGAGTTCTAAGGTCGTACTCAAGGCAATAGAGTTGGTACAACAAGTGCACGATCGATTGCAGAAAAAAACAAGAGTCATCTTGATTTATAATCAAATCACACTATGTAATTATCTTATAAGAAAGAAGATTCTTACTTTGAGATGTTAGATTAAATATGAGAAGATTTTCAATCATGTATGTTTTCTCCCTTGAAAAACACTTACTCTATATAGTCAAACTAAATCGACGAAGATTAATCAAGCCCATACTTGATGATCATACATGAATGCATCTCTACGTGTTTTATTAGTTTCTGATCAACTATTGAGCAGATTCAATAACAATTGAAAACTTGCTAGTTCCAAACTATGATACATTTAGTTTATGGTTCTTAAGCTCTTAAAGTTACATATTGCTCCCACTTAGAAAAAGCACTTTCTAATCACTTGTGTTATGGAATGACAAATAGTGGGATTAGTAGAAACTTCATCCTAAACAATCATTTAGGAAATTCTACATAAATGTAGTTAGTAGATGCTTGGGTGGTTAAGCTTAGTGTCTAACATGAGCTCAATGACTTCATATCTTTTAGATAAGGATAAACCATTTCATCCTTAGCCTAAGAAAATATCTAATCCACTTGTTTGGTTGGAAATATATATTTAATATATATTTGTTGCAGTGAGCATAATTTCAAAAAATTTATAAAGTAAATAGTTCTTTTTTATAAACATCTTGTGATAGACTAAAAGGTCTATGTTTATACTCTTCAAAAACTTGTACTATCGACATTCAGCTAGTGGCTAGGTGACCCTATTCAACTAGAGAATTCGAAGGCTACCTCGAATATCAAAAGATAGATTCAAGTGACTAGGTGATCCTGTGCCACAAGAAACATACTAATGATGAGTGAGTATTTTAGTCGGAATGAGTTGTGAATCAATTCCACAACTCCTAAGATGTTCCAAGAAGACCTGGTTTATAAAACTCATTTTCTTTATCACAACGAAAGGTTAATGATGATCTCATTAAGTCGTATTTCAATCTTCACTATGAAACAATTTGATCAAATGAAAGGTTTCATCAATAACAAATAAAAGTCGTCAGTGAAATTTATTAAGTATCTATCACCAAATATATTCATGGATTGAAAAGATTACATACATCACTTATGTATAACTGTTTGCTAAGCCTTTTGTTCTTTAACTACTAATAGACAAAGACACTTGTGAATCATCTTCCCATATAAATAAGATTCACATATATCAAATGAATCAAGCTCATTTTCCTTCAAAAATTCCATCCTTTTGAAGTTGGTATATGTATTTCTTATTTATATTAGACAAAACTTCAAAAATGGTCCCTGTGGTTTCCGAAAATATCAAGTTTAGTCCCTAAGTTCAAAAAACCTCACAGATGGTCCCTGTGGTTTCAAAACTTTTAACAAATGATCCTTTTCGCTAACTCCGTTAACATTTAGCCGTTAAGTGAAGGGCATTTCTGTCATTTCACAACCACAGGGACCATTTATGAAGTTTTGCCTTAATTTAAAAAAAAAGAAAAATAAATATAATTATTTAATATTAAACACCATTTCTCTCTCTCTTTCTCTCTCTCTCTCTCTCGTGAATCAAATCATTCTTTGTTGCCCCCACCATCGCATCATTCCTCACCATTTGTCACCACCAAATTCTACCACTGGTTCCTCTGGTAAACACTCCGATCCCCATCCCATCCTTCTCTTCCTCCCTAAAAGTTCACCAAGAAATTGAGCCTGAGTAACACATATGAAATCGATTAGCAGCCCCAATGAAATCATTCACAAAATCAAGAAACGGGTTCTCCGTTTTAGTCACCGGAGCAGCCAGAAGACGAAATGGGGACAGCCCTCCTCCACCCCCCCTCCTGTTGATCGAAAACAACCAAACACCCAAGGAGGCAACCGGAGCAACCCCCTTGCTGTAACAGTCACCCAACATCATAAGTTGCCTTCGTTTTCTTCCTTCATTTTGGCGATTGTCCAAACCCCCCACCGAACCACCTCTGCTTCCATTCTTCTTTCTCCATTCGATCTAGTGTTTCCATTCCCATCGATTTGTGATCACCGACGACGAGAGAAGAGCCAAGGGGAGTTTGCTGGAGATCGACTCCCTTCTTGCGATCTATTTAACCATCAGACCACCATTTTGACTGCTCCCATTCGTGTTCCTTCTTCCCTTTCCCGATCAATAAAGAAGAGGCGTAAACCAACAAGGGGTTATCGGTCTCGACGGACACCCTTTTCCCTCCTCGTGATTTCTCAGCCGCACCGGACCTCCCATCGATCTGCCTTTCGTTCGTCTGTTCCTTGCCCAATCTGATGGATACGATGATTATTCAAGGTCAAAGTTGGTTTGGCTTTTTGGGGAAAATGAAGCTATAAGAATACGTACTGTACAAGTCTAAAAGCAATAGGGAGAGAGAGAGAGAGAGAGAGTGAGTGAGTGAGAGAGAGATCAAATTTCTTTCATTTTTTCTTTTTTTTAATAAAAAAATTAAGATAATAAGAGAAAACCTCATAAATGGTCCCCAGATATTGAAATGACGAAAATACCCCTCACTTAACGGTAGAAAGCTGACGGAGTTAAGCGGAAGGACTAAACATTAAAAGTTTTGAAACCACAGGGACCATCTGTGAGGTTTTTTGAACTTAGGGACTAAACTTGATATTTTCGGAAACCACAGGGACCATTTTTGAAGTTTTGTCTTTATATTATGATGATTATGACATAGATAAGTTCCAATCAAATATCATTTGATTATATAGGTGTTATGATCAGAACTATTAATTTAATGAAATATTACAGATTTACTTCATAAATAACATTATGAGACAATATTCTTAACACATAATACATCGTTTCAGAACATGAATGTGAACATCCATTAAACGATAAGTAAATCTAGATTTATTCATAAATTACAACTGTTACATGTCCCTAAAAGGATAGGAACAAAACATCTATTGTTTAAATAAACAACAATTGTTATATCTTCAACACGAAATACCATTCGTTTGTAATCAGTTGATTATTTCTTCCAATCATCAACACATAATATCAGTTATTAGTGTAACATGAAGTATTACATACTCAAGCGAATGATGGAGAAATAAATAGTTCTATCATATAGATATCTGAAGTCTTTTCCAAGTCATACTTCTTCAGCTCGATGAGATGAGAGGAGTAATTCCTCGTTTAGTGTCCAGTTTCTTCCACATTAGAAACAACACTAATCATTTGGTCCTTTCTTGATTTCTAGGTTTATGCTGTATTTCCCTTAACTGAACTATAAATCTATATGAGTCCACAATCTCTTAGACTTCCTTTTATTCAATGCTTGAACAGACTTGAAGCTATTTCTAGTGTTTTGATTGAATATCTACTTTACTTGATGAGACATCTGATATGTTTCATAATTATCCAAGACTTTCAGCAAGTGATGGTTAATCACTCCAGTATGATGTGAGACACATCAACATCATCACAATAATACTTCCATCAAAGTATCATGATCAAACTAACTGGTTGCAGAGGTTACTCAAGTATGAGATCTTTCAGTATATATAATTTCTATTTATCTTAAAGGTAGAACCTCAAAATATTATACCAGTTATAGAAATTATAATAATCAAATGTTATTGTCTTTTGAAACTCAACAAGCGAGAGATTTTGCAGGGTATAAAATTATTAAAAATTATTATTAGAATTTAACAAAGTTTCATTTAGTATTTTCAATATTTAGTCTTTAAAAATTAATACCTTATATTGTTTCTTAAAACATTAATATATTAAAGTCTAGCATCCAACTAACGACACAAGTAAATGGTTAGGCAACCTTAATCCCGTAAACTTAATCAAACTCGGTAAGTAGCGATTACCAATTGTATACGATATGTAACTCCTAGATTATGGGATCCTAAACAACTATTATTTAGCTTGGCATGTGTATCCCATCTATGCCTCAAAACTCTTATGCTCAGGCAACCTTTATCACATAAGAAATTGATCAAATCATCCATTTAAAAAACATGTGAGTTCTATTTCACAAATGGTTATGTAACCTTTATCCCATAAGAAAATACAAAAACACCTTGACTATTTTTGACAACTCAAATGAATAAGGTGACCCTAAATTCCATATGAAGTTCACAAAAATCCCAAGTGAATTTTAAATGGATTGCATAGACTTGAAGTTTTGTGAATAAGGGTTTATATATGTTTTACAATTATAGTTTATAAAAACATGATCTCATGAATATTGCATGCATCCAACAATTCATGTACCCTTTTGTAAAATTCATATCACTTGTTATGAGGTTCTTTTGGTGCCAAATAAAACTTCATTTTATTTGCCATTAACCGCGATCACTTATAAACTAAAATCCGGTATTTTACAGTTTAGTCGTAGATCGGTTTTAAGAACCGGTAAGAGTCTTAATAAAACTTTAAAAGAGAGAGAGGGAGAGGAGTAGAGAACTAACTTCTAAATCACCAAACTAACTTCAAAAGAGAGAGAGGGAGAGGAGTAGAAAACTCACGGTTTTAGAGAGAAAGAAAGGAAGAATAAGAGCTTCACTCTTGCAAAAATGCAAGCCTCGTGCATCTCTTAGATAGCCCATGAAAAGTAAGGCCTAACTATTAAAATAATCTAAAGTAATGGTAGCCTTTAAAAGCACGGGAGACAAAAAGGTTGAAGGTTGAAAAAGCAACCTCCTACACCATCATTATGCCTTTTAAAACGTAAGATTCTTTATTTTTTATAAACTCAAAGTTTATACAATATAAACTTTGTCTTTAGGTAAAAGACAAAAGAATCAAACTAGTCCAAAATGTTGTGCATGACTTATTAGTTCATACCATATGTAATAATAACTAGTAATATTCTCTTATAATTATTATTTTCACAAAACAATAATTATTCCCTAATTAAAATACAAGAATCGATATTATTTATTAATAATCATATTAATAATAAATATACAAAATGTGCCAACTTGATAAAGGTGTGACCCTATAGGATCATATATTATTAGCAATATCACTCCACAATGATTCTTGGGCATACAGATCCAACATGTGGGTATTCACGACTCCCCTTATTTTCGGTTTTAAATGTTTTGGGGTAGAAAAGCATGTCCAAAAATTGTTTAGTGTTTATTGTATTTAATTTGACTTGTATAAAACTTGGTTCCTATATTTTGCTGTGTATGTGTAGGTTATTGTTAATTCATGAGGCCTTATCGCGTTTAAGTCCCTAGAATCAGTTCACACAACTCATTAACTCATTTGAGCTCATGGTCATTATGGATAGCGCTATTAGGAGGTAGACAAGTCCTCACTCGCACGATTCGCTTGAGTGCATTTTACATTTATTTCTCCTTATGTTAGCGATAGACATAGCATTCAAGAGGGCATTCGGTCTTAGGCTTGGGTTGTGAACTCATGATTTGATGACTACGCACATGCAAACTTTTTTTCTCATTATAGCTGTTGGGTTTTGAGCATTCTAACACTCCTATGGTGTACATGCAACCCTATAAACCTTGGATCTATGTTTTCTCTATTATACATGCAAATATTAACTATTCCAAGGTTTCATCCTAACTAGCATATTATGAAGCACGTATACTACAAAGTTCTAGTTAGATGACATACCTTTTGATGTAGCTTGATGTCTTCAAGCTTTAAGAGCTTAGCCCCAATAGTGTGGAAGCCTCAAATGGAATCACAAATCACCAAAACACCTTGGAAGAACTTGAGAGAATATGTATGCACACTAAAATCGGCCCACTCTTATTTTCACACACTTGTGCCAATTTTGTGAGCCAAGGACCCCTTTATATATTATGGAGGATTAGGGTTACATCCATGTAAACCCTAATACCCATGACCTTTCATTTACATAGGATCCATGGGTTAAAAGCTCCATGGACCATCCATGAAAGCTTAGCCCAACCTAAATGAACTTGGCCCATTCCATATATATAAGAGTCCATATTTAATTAGTTCTTTTTGATCACTTAATTAATTCTAAATTAATTCTTGATCAATACTAATTAAATAATATGATTCCATATTAATATATTAGAACTTATAATATATTAATATAAATCATAAATATACTATTCTCAAAAGACTATCCATATAAATTGTGCCGGTGAAGTGCAACCCAAATGGACCATGCTGGGTCGGGTCAAGTACATACCAAATATAGTTATGGACTTAGAAATTAATCCAACAGTCTCCCACTTGGATAAGTCTAAAACTATTATTGAGTATGACTTCAAAACCTAACTGGAAATCGTAGCTCTTAAAGCCGCTGTCGAACTCTGACCTTGTCAATGACTTGTCCATTAGATAAGGGATCATATATTCCTCCATTCTAGATATCATATGGACTGAGACATGGATTATAATCATTCTCTCTGTCCATTTGTTGTTTCCCGATTTCCGATTTATGATGACTGACTGATTGAACAAATCAAATCAGTCCTGGCTTGGCCAAGCACTCACATGTGTCATCGCTAAATCATCGAGGGGCCCACAGATATCGCTTTTATCCCGAAGGTAAAAGGAATGGATAAACTTCGACTCATATGGCTTGTTCTACTACTTGTTGAATCATACACAAAGGCACGTTTTATAACATCGAGTTACCAAATGCGTTTTCGTGCAATCAATGTATAACCAACTCATAGTAACAACTCATATCTCTAGGTTTGAAGAATATAAGATATTATCGTCTCATGATCACTCGTGATAAAATCCATGAAGTGATTCAAATGAGTGCGGGTTGAATCCAATACTCAGAACTTATGAGCACTCATGAGTGTTGTAGCACCACTTTTTCCACCAACTTGGACCTCTACAAACCAACCCATGACAGTCTTGATTCATATCTACTTCCAACATATGACCGACTGTGGATGGTTTGAATAACTTAATCATTCAGGAAGAGCGACTTAGTTATTCTGGAAGTCAAAACATGCAAAGTGAAACACAAGAATAAATGAATCAAATATGGTATCAAACCCTATGAATATAAATAAACACTTTTATTTATCACCATACTGATTACTCATTATTCATTGTTTCGGTTTTCTCAACTTTATACTTGAATTAAAAACACTAGTTGTCCCATGCTCCAAGCATGTACACTATGTTTTTCTTAAACAATAGCTTTGCCATACACCAAGTATGCACTCTATGTTTGTCTATGATCCTTACTTTGTGAAATAAACCAATTGAACATAATTTCAATGATTCTAATTTCACACTCCCAAATCCTTATCGAAAAATGTGAGAATTTCAAATTCCTATCATTTATCGAAATTTGTTTAGATTTTAAACTTATAATTTCAATGATTCTAATTTCACTGACCCTCCTGTAATGAATATGTACAAAGTCACAAAGACTTGTCAACAGTCATTATAAGGTATTCCAATGGAGATCAACTCCATGGAAACTAAGTCTCATATTCAAAGTACATTGCTTTGGACATGCTTCTTGCATTAAGTTTTCTAATCTTACACAGATAACTTCCACCTATGGAGACAACTCCATATTCTCATTTTGACTATCACTTCTGAATAAGAGATGCCTCTTTTCAGAATATGTCAATATGGTCCTTCCAAAATTAGCACTATACTTCCAACTGTCCCTGAGCAACCAATCTTTGGTAAACCTCAGATTGTCCTCGACAATTGCTTAATCATTTTAGTCATATCCAATTCTAGACCTTATCCCTTCTTAATGCCTCTGGGCATTTGGAAAAATTTAGAAATGACAAATATTATAGCACATGCAATCGATCCTGTACCCAAAGCAAATGGTACACAATTCATGATGTCTCACATAAAGACATGATTCTAGACCAGTCTTTTGCTACAATATTTTTATTTGCCATGTTTTCAAAATTTGACTATGAAGAGGGATGCCGTAATCATAATCGAATTTTGAGAACGCAATATATAGAATTTCCTTAAGTTGAACCAATCCAACATGAAATTCATATGTATATTCTTGACTAAAGATGATTAAGGTCTTAATCTAAGCCTTTAGAACTGAAATGAAGTATATCCTCTCCCTTAATTATAGCAAAACAACTTTTTCAATCCCTGCAGCCTCATGAATTGAAACTTTTGTTTTCTATAATTAACATTGCTAACTTGCAACACTAACAATAATTATCATGCTCCCACTAACATGATGATTATTAGCATAACACTTATGCTCCCACTAGCTTTGACATGTACTCAGAAATCAGCTGGACTTCTAAAAATCAATACTTTATTGACTTTCTTACCAAAGTTCAGATTTCTGATACGAGATGCTTTGACAAAACTTTATCAAAATCATACACCTTTCCTTAGATAGCATGCATGTGTGTCTAAACAATTTCAGAACTATGAAAAGGGATGCCGTAATCATAGTCTCAATTGTTTAGACCTTTTGCCATCTGCTTCAAATCTACTTGGTGGAAGTGTTTCCTCACCATCATTTTCATGAATCGGAGAGAAACCTTATGACCCTTAGATTTTATGGTGTATGTGTTCTTATCCATGTGAATCGTCAAAACCATAGTCACAAGACAAGGATAATGACAAATCCAAACTCATATGGACTAAACTTATGCAATCTTAACTTCTTGCCACCTGGCAGTACAGGGCCTGCCATTGCTTCCAAGTTGTTATGCAACCAATTGAGAACTTTCAGAACTCCTATGCAAAGCCAACTTTAACTGGAATGGGCACAGAATATGTCAACACGATAGGTTATAAACCTCAAGTCGTGTGCTAGTGAAGAACCTCAGGTTTTATTCTTGATTAGTTCTTGAAATTCTTTTTAGGATCTTTAAGACTCCCACTATCCTCTTGACATATAAGACTATCTTGCCAAATATTCAAGAGATAGTGCGGATTCTTTATCAAGACAAACACTTCACACAATTGGCCTTAGTTGGTCTTTGTTTTATCCAAAACATCACAACTTACCAATTTCAAATGTACAAGAGTAGGACACTTTTACTCTTACATTTGACAAGTGTTTTAAACCTTTCTTTAAGATATGTCACTCAAGTTACAATCTTGGAGTATGACTCTAAGAATTGTTTTGGAACGAAGTATGACTCATCTTCCTGATCTAACCATTTCAACAATTCATGACTCCTCTTCTTAGTCATAATAATGCACTAAGATGACCTTTAGAGGACTAATTGTGATATGATTTCTAAATCATTAAGATGATCACAAACATGATACTAAAGTACTCTCCCATCTTTTCAGATTTGAGAAACTTTTATCTTTCTGCCTAATTTGATTCTTCCCATTCGTTCTGCCATACATTGAGACTTTTCCAATGTTTCAGAATTATACTTAAACTTGTAAGTATAACCATATTTACTAAACTTTAGTAAATCAAATAGTCTTAACGAGCTTTGTGGTGGACATAACCAGTGCACAAGAATGTGTACCCGATCCCTTTAGTCCTTCACTTGACTCACACATCCATGTGAACAAGTAATTAGTCTTGATTTTCCAATTCTTGAAAGTTCTCATTCATCATACTATTCAACTTGCATGATTCCAAGTTTCGGTCCAATTGAAACTTGGGTGATAAGGAACTTTCCTGATTTGGTAAATTTAGACACTACCACAAATGAAAGAATCAAATCCATTTTCCAATATTGATGTCAGTGGAATCATATAAGCAACAATTTTCCATAAATGCCATTGTAAGGATACTTCAAATAAATAAAATTAAACAATTTTCTTTTATTTTAAAACTTTGCGGAAAAACTTATCCTTACAATCCACATGGAAAATTGTTGTTATCTATTCCTTAGCAATATATCATAACTTCTTAAGCAACTGCTCAAAATTCTGATGCGATCGAAATCCACCTTCGCGATCAGAATTAGCATATACTTCCTTTAAGATTTCTCTCTATTCTTTGATTCTTAAAACATCAACATGTGACCCAGTCACATCATGTAATGAGGATCTCAGAATAGAACTTAACAGAGTTAGATAATGGGCTCTACCTGATGTAGAGTCAAACTTATTGACTTTAACATCCTTCGGTAAATTTGGCAGCTTTGCAATCAACTCCCCTTCCTTTGGAGAAATAAACATATGGACCATTTGGTAATGGGACTATCTCAGACTTAGCCTTTCTCTTTACCATTTGGTCAACCGGGTTGACTATGGCCAATCCCTTTCCATTGGGAAGAGAATGCTTTTTCTGGATTTCCAGTGTCACCATTGTCACTGTCCATATAGTTTTTGGGAAGTTGATCTTCTAATCAAATTTGCTTTACTATCGTTCCAAATCATTGCTGATTCAGCAGCACCAAGCAAATAGATATGATCATTAAGGTTCATGTCATAGTCTGTTTCATAGTAGTCCCAAAGGAACTCACTATGTGACTTAGAAAGTGATTGAACATCCAACTTTCTCAAGACTTTGACACCCAACTCTCCCGGCTTGTCAATATGTGACTTCATCTCTAAGATGTGATCACACATAGACCTTGCTTGCCATTAGGGCTTGAGTGACCTTGAACTTGTGGGTTAGGGAGAATAATTGGAGGAGGTGGAGGAAGAGAAGTATGACTTCCATGAGCCAAACTCGGGAAGTCATATTCATTAGAAAAGCTTGGTTTGGGAAGATCATTGTTGTCTAAACCAGACATCAACAATGGGAGAAATTCACGTAAAGTTGATTTAAGTCCTTAATATAACACCCAATATGATATATTAAGGCTAGGACCCAACAAACTATTTTATAACTTGGAAGAGGGATGCCGTAATCCAAGCTATAAAATATTTGAAGGTAGGTGAATGACGATTCACCAATTTCCACCAAGATAAACGAAATGTATTATTAGGTTTTAATTGGTTTTGAAACTCCTAGATTCTTTTGAGATTCATTGAACTTTTCAATGGCATGTTTCAATCTCGAGTGTGCCCTTCAGGTTTTGTGACTGGGATGCCGAAGATCACAAAACAAGGTGTGAAGTAACCATGTAAATATACTTGGTACCCTTAATATTTACCCCTCAATCGATGTGTCGGTTAACCACACACGCTCCAACGATACTATGATAAACATTAAGTTACCCTTTGCCTACCTTGTTAAGTCCAGGTTAGTGTGCCGGTTAACCACACACGCTCCACTAACAGCTTAAACAAAGTGCAAAGTGTAATTTCATGGATTAGCACCTTATTCACATTTTTCCTAAGTAACTAAGATTGGGAATTTATAAGTGTTTAGTTACTTAGTATTTATCATTATACTTATAATGAAGGGAGAATTATAGTCCTTGTCCTACCTGTTCGGCTAACGACCCTCCACCGGTCAAGGAAGCGGTGAGGGAGAGTGGACACCCATTAAACTGCCATTTTATAGGCAGTAACCTTATACCCCCCTTATAGACCGGCTTCGTGAATGAGGCCTACTAATGGTAAGACGACTTGCTCTTATACATATAATATATTAAACTTTTAATATTATAATAGTATAAGGGTGTATTTTAGACATTTAAAATACTTGGTGGTTTAATCTATTAATTAAACTATACTCTTAATTTAATTAAACTTAAACCATGTCATTATGGAATTATTAATTCTCTTTTAATTAAACACTTTAATTATCTATTAATAAAGTCCATAAGAGTTAATTGAATTATTCAATAAAAACATCATAATTCCAATTATTAAATTCAAAATTAAAACCATTTAATTAATTGTTTAAGTTATGAACCCAAGAGTTTTAGAATTCAATTCTTTTTTTATCATAAAAAAACTTTTTCCAAATTCCAAAACTTGAGGGCAAGTTTTGTAACTCTTGAAAACTTTTGAATTCCATAACTTATGGAGTTAAATACTTGTTTTATGATGAAACTTTTCATGTTCCATAACTTAAGAACAAGTTATGGAATTCTTTAAAACATTAACACCAAATTTTGTAACTCCATAAAAACATTGAATCAAATTTTTTTTTTAAAAACCTTTCATATTCATAACTTATGGAAGTTTCAAAACTCTTAGGATCACAAACTTAAACAAAACTTTTGAGCTCCAAAATTTTATGACAAAATTTGTAACTCCTTAAAACATTTAGATCAACCTTTTAAAACTAATAAAATAATCATATCATTTTATCTTTTACTAAATTTGACCTAATTCAACTCATATAGCAAATGATTCAAATTTTACAAATAATTAGTTTTTCACAAAACAAGTAATTATCTTAAAATTTGACAAACGTCATGTTTTTTTTCCTTTTTTTTCAACTTTGAAAATAAAACATTTGCATCAATATAACAGAAAACAACCCATGGTTCTGATACCACTGTTGGGTCTTGAACATTCTAACACTCCTATGGTGTACATGCAACCCTATAAACCTTGGATCTATGTTTTCTCTATTATACATGCAAATATTAACTATTCCAAGGTTTCATCCTAACTAGCATATTATGAAGCACCTATACTACAAAGTTCTAGTTAGATGACATACCTTTTGATGTAGCTTGATGTCTTCAAGCTTTAAGAGCTTAGCCCCAATAGTGTGGAAGCCTCAAATGGAATCACAAATCACCAAAACACCTTGGAAGAACTTGAGAGAATATGTATGCACACTAAAATCGGCCCACTCTTATTTTCACACACTTGTGCCAATTTTGTGAGCCAAGGACCCCTTTATATATTATGGAGGATTAGGGTTACATCCATGTAAACCCTAATACCCATGACCTTTCATTTACATAGGATCCATGGGTTAAAAGCTCCATGGACCATCCATGAAAGCTTAGCCCAACCTAAATGAACTTGGCCCATTCCATATATATAAGAGTCCATATTTAATTAGTTCTTTTTGATCAATTAATTAATTCTAAATTAATTCTTGATCAATACTAATTAAATAATATGATTCCATATTAATATATTAGAACTTATAATATATTAATATAAATCGTAAATATACTATTCTCAAAAGACTATCCATATAAATTGTGCCGTGAAGTGCAACCCAAATGGACCATGCCGGGTCGGGTCAAGTACATACCAAATATAGTTATGGACTTAGACATTAATCCAACAATAGCAACAAACTTTTATTACTGGAAACTTATTTACTTGTCTTAGCAATGAACTTATTTGTTTTTTGTAGCAACGAACTTGTTTGCTCTTTGTAGCAACGAACGTGTTTTCTCTTTGTAGAAGTGAACCTGTTTACTCATTTGAGCAATGAACTTTGTTTCCCATATTAGCAACAAACTTCTATTTATGGAAACTTTATTACTCGTATTAGCAACGTATTTCTATTCATGAAAACTTATTTACTTATTTTAGCAATGAACATTTTTTTATGGAAACTGATATCAATATTCTGATTTTCATGACTTCAAACTATATTATGTTATAAACCTTTGAGTACTCACCAACTATTTTTTATAGTTGACGCTCGTTTTACGTACTTTTTCAGGAATCATCTAGCAAGAGGCACCTAAGGACACATCACTTGTAGGAGCATTCGCATGTGTGATTCTTTTTATACATTGTAATTACTTTTAAAAGTTGTTTAAACTTAATATAAATTGTAAAGCTTCTAATACTATGGTTGGTGTTGTCTTTTAACTTTTGCTATGAGACCCTTTGTACTGCCACACCCCGTATTTCCGCTTTAGCAGGGTGTGACATAAATGGTATCAGAGCCGAAGGGTATAGAGAATACCAGTTTTCCTTTAGAGAACCACAACTATAGCAAAAAAATTTCAAAATATTGACCATACTACTGGTATAACTAATTCAAGTATGCATTATTGGACTTTAATTAAGTATAGCCTGACCAACTATGCTTAATTAAGGAAAAACTAATGTGAGACTAGAAACTGTTATAGTAGAAATATGTTCAAAACGATTTCAACTTAAAATTTTTAGAAACAAAATTTTTCGGTGTGCATATGGGCATTGCATATTATAGGCATTCATCTAGGTACACTTACAAACTAAGTTGACTATTATCACAATGCGTTTATTTAGAAATATTCTTATCCCTTATCAAGTGCTAGGCTAACCTGTTAGGTTATATCACTAGCCACTCTAGGAGCAATCCACTTAGTATTGAGAATGAGTATTCCTCGGTAGCTATTAAGTTTAGACGTATGGATAGTAGCTAAATAGTCATTAATAATAATCTTAAGTCTAAACCAATACCAATTATACCTCAATACCTCTTCATCGTCTTTGTACTAGAGTTACAACTAGGAAAAGCATTCTGATACCGACACATGAGACAATTGGGGCATCGCGTTAGGAGGTATATTAGTCGCCACTAGTAGTCACTTGGATACCATTTGAGAGCATTCCCAATTCGACTCACGAGGAGAAATGGAGGTTTAACCCATTGTTTCCAAAATGTGAGACCTTCTTTCTACGCTACGATTTTATCTTTCGGTTGTTTCAACCTTGAGATTAAAACTTAACCTAGGATATCTCTTTGACCCAAAACCTTATCTTTGGTGATTCTTACCCCACCATCATTACCATGAATTAAAGCACAAACCATGCCCCTCTGGCAAAATTTAGAAGTCTTAGTTCGAGACTCCCAGATGCACTGTTGATTATCACAAGTATACCATCATCTTACACTTTCAAAATTACTAACATGTTTCACACCCAACACCAGCCTTAAAATTTTTATGCTCGATCAAACATCGCACTACTTCGTTGTACAATCCTTCCTACAAATTTCGAATCCTACTTCAAACCTTATCGTTTTCATACATTCGATTGAGCCTTATCCACATTACTGACATTCCTATCAATATAAAGGATTACATCCTCTTACGCCGTGAGCCAGATGCCAAACCTATAAATTAACCTTTGACCTGTATAAAAGGCTGCGAAACTTCATTGACACCATAAAATGTTTTACAAACAATTTTTCTTGTCCTTTGTTTTGGGGAAAAAGCCACTGGTACTCGCCTTATACTCGCATTAGTATTAGGTACGACTAGTTTCACTAACCCACTTAGTCCTTGCTTCTTAATCTTTCACCAAACCTATTTTACTTCACCAGTTTTATTTACCATCAGTACAATAATTTGTAACTACTTCATATAACTTACTAGACCTTTCCTAATAATGTAAGTTATCTTTCTCGTTAAAAACAACCAACTTTACTTATGACAACTTGCTTTAACTTAACACTTTTCTCCAAAACTCAATTTAACCAATGTTGGTTTTAACCTTGCTATTTCAATTTCATTTCAAATCCATTTCAATTGATAAATGTGCTTTTTAAGAGCATATAAACCATTTTAAACCTTGCTTACCATTTTGACATGTTTCAAAAAAGCTTAGAAACATTTTTTTTATAAAAGTGTTAAAATCTATGATATAAAACTTAAACATATGACATTGAAGTTCATATTATGTGTAAAAGCTTCATTGAATCTTCAAAACACTTTTGTTCTGACTCTTTTGACCACTTTCTCATTTAGTAATTATACTTTACTTAAATGTGTTTTCATGAAACCCAACATGATATTTTTACAACTTTTTACTCCAAACATGGTTACAAGACATCACCTATACCTACATTTCAAAACATACCTCATTTGTTTATTTTATTAAAAATTAGTTTTATAATCTATAAAGTTTCTAAAATTTACAGCATTTCATAACTTAGTATTCACTTTCAAATTTTCAGTGATGCACTTTTAACAAAATGTAATTATTCTTTTATATATACTGAGTTTTAGTTTATCTGTTTTAACCATTGTCGAACTCTAGTCTAAAAGGTCAAAACTGTCAGATTTTCAATTACCACTTGTAGTGCTTCTTCTTTTTCACAAATGGCGTTTAACTTAATAGATAACTCATGCATTTTTAGCAAACCTTAGCAAACAATTAAAAACTTCTTCATGTGTATGTAACCATCAACATACATCAAAGGGTGAACTTTGAAATATATCTCGACCTGGTTTTAAATCTACCAATATGTATTTCTCTTAAAATTTTATCAATTGCAATCATTGCTGCTACCTTCCTTTTCTTTCCCCCGAACTTGATTTCTTGCTCTCCTTCTGATTTGAGATCTCACAAACTCATAATAATAACACAATGCATGGTCTAAATTTTTTTCTGTCTATTTTGCTTCTCTTGGTACCATGTTCGTACATATACAGACTAGAAGTCTACCCTTATCAACCTAAGCAATTAATACGTGTATAGTCATGAGGCATAATTTTAACTTGATCAACTTTGATATATTCAATTACGTCTTTTGGCATATACATTTTGTTTTTATTTTGAAATCTACTGTAAACAAGTGATCCTTATTTACATTTGCTCTTTCATTCTAAATTCGGAAACTTGATTTAAAATGTAATTTTTATTGTATTTTCCTTACAATAATACACAAGATGAATACTCGTGCGCTTATCATTTTTCTAAGACCGGAAAGTATATGTGAAGGATATATATTCTTATGTTTCTTCTTCTTAAAAACATAAAAAGTTTTAAATATTAGGATTATCTATCCTTCAAATGATTGTTTTTCGTAGAATCATTGAATTAAGAATGCACTATTTTCAAAAATCGACATTTTTACACCTTTCTTAAAATAGCATTCTACTTTGCAATCCTCAGTGAGTTCCTAAACTCTCAAACTTGTTTTCATAAATATTCTGACTCCTAGTAATCTTGACTTTGTCATGACTTAAACAATTGGACAATTTTTCAAAATGTGTAATACCAATATTTTTATACAAATTTGCTTAATGAAGACTTAAACATTTAACCTTAATTAATCTTTATATTACTTTACTACTTCGTTTGATTGTCTCTCATGTATCTTCATTCTCTTGGAATTATTACACATTTTGATAATAGTGAAATTACTTATCATTTCTAAACACTCAAAATGCTATCTAGACAACGTGATTTAATTTATCATAAACTTTTATCGCCTCCATTTGCAACAATGACTCTCTCTCTCTCTCTCTCTCTCTATATATATATATATATATATATATATATATATATATATATATATATATATATATATATATATATATATATATATATATATATAGTTCTAATATGATTTTATTGTAGAGAGAGTAACGGTAGTAGTAAATATAGCTTCATAAATCTTTGGCTGTTTCGTAATTTCTTTGGTAGACGGGACTTAAATAGCCTTTAGATTTGAGATGTACCAAAACTTCTTTGCCTAGCCTTAGTACGTATCTTTAGGAACTTACCCTCGATCGCTTTTCTTACATTCGTGCTACCTCTTCTTATTTCGGAATATATCTTTTCCAGATTTAGTAGCCAACCCGGAAGTGAAGAAATTGTTCCTAATCTCTTCTTTATTAGGCGGAAAATTTACACTTAGTGTTGATTTAGAACGCGACTCAAGGATCAATGTGGACTTAACGCTCAATGCAGTTGGTGCTTCAGCAAAACTTATAGCGCTCTCTTAATTCAGATAATATCTAATTTGATAATCTTTTTCTTCTTGGTCGCCATGGTTGGATTATGATTCCATGAACCAAATTTCCCATAATCTAGACTGTAGAACTGGAATTAGGGAAACACTAATTTGATTATAGCTTAAAAGCTGGGCGCTTCCCTTGAGAAATTAACCCAAAATAATCAAAGAGCTCTTCAAGTCACCACCTCTCCAACTATACAATTGTATTCGGCTGAGTACTAATAGAATATGTCATGAATATAATTTCGGGATGAAATTCTTTCAACCGGGGGAGACTGTGACAACCGTAAAAACTTGAGACAACTCTAGATTTGGTGGAGTATCACCCAAAGAGATGACGAGAGAGATGAGTTATCCAGAGAGATAGAATCTCTCTTTTCTCTCTTTTCTTCTCTCTAAAACCCCCACTCTTTACCTCTATGAATTAGCTCCAAAACCCACGAAATTTCCAGAAAATATCACTCATTTTACTCAAAAATCTTCATCATTTGAAGTTGATATTCAAGGTAAAATTAATTTCCTTATATTTTCTTTACTCTTCTTTCAAAAATTTCATGTTTTCTTGCATTTTTCTCCCTCTTCTACACTTTTCTTTGAGATTATTCACATGCATGTTCATGCACGTCAAATTTGATGATGATGGTGGTAGGATTTCACCCAAAAACAATATGCATGTTGTTAGAAGGTGAAATCCAATAATCAAAACCTAAATCAAATCCATCAACTGGAGTTTTACAAGTTTTAAAAATTCAAAACCACTTGCATTCAAAATTTTCATTTAGAAACATTATTTTAAACAAAAATGAGTTCATTCATGGTCTTCAAATCATAATGCATGTGATGAACATCAAGCTTAAATGCTTGATTATCAAAGTACAATGTTAAGAATGCTTATAAATGATTTATTCAAAAATAAATATTTAAAACTTCTTTTCTGCTCAAATCCAATTTTTCCCAGAATCCAAACAACAAAATAAGTTGATCTGGAAATTTTCAGAAAATAACTCATTTTTCTTGATTTATTGTAGTTTTTGCAAGAAAATAGAGCAATAATTCATATAAAATACTATGATGGTTAATAAATTCTGGTAAAATTCAGGTATCACCTATGCACTGATGAAAGACTTTTCATGAGGTTGTATGCATTTCTAAGGCTGTTTTCCGTTGATTTCTATTTTATTTTTGTTGAAGCGAAATAAATAGCAAACATACAGTTATGAATGTCCAAAGCCATATTTCATAATTTTAACATGTTCTAGGCATTATGAGGACTTGATGAAAACTTTTCCTGGTTTTTCCAAGACAATTTCGTATTTTTGAAGATTTAATGAATGTTTAAGGGATTAAATTGATGAAAAATAGCTACCACTATCCAACAATTCTGAAACTTCATCAGATTATCTTATAGTACTTATAAATCATAAATAAAAAGTTAAGTGAATTTTACCTACTATTTAATAATTTTCACGAATTAATGCTTATTTAAATGAATAAAACAAAGAAAAAGAAGTTAACCTGTTTGAAAACTAGCTTTGATATTGTTTCCAACTTGTATGTGTTAAATAAGAGTGGCACACAATGTTTGGAGAAGTTTATAAACTGACTCCTATTTATTTTGATTTTTGCTATAATAAATACACAAAAATCATAAAATCGGGTTAAACTATTTGAAAATCAATTTGAATATTTTTCCCAGTTTATATATATCATATAACAGTTTTACAAAATGATTGGGAATTTGTATTTACTTTTTATTATTTTTCACAATTTTATGATGTTTTCAAGGAATTAAATGGTGAAAAAATGGTTAAACATATTTAAAAATCATGAAAAATTCCAAGAGGGTTCTAAATTATAGTTAGAACTGAAATGTAAAGTTTGGAAATTTTTAGAACTGATTTGATTTAGTTTTGGATTTTTAATTTGTAAAGCCCTTCCAAAAGTGATAAAATGCATTTCAAACAATAACACAAAATGGGATATGTCACTTGCAAATGTTAATAAGTAAATTGGTGTATGGAAATTTGAATTTTCAGAAAAGTGTTTGTAACTCATACAAAACCTAATTTTGACACAATATTGGCATAATTCTATTGTAAAAATTAAGTATACTAGTGTTAGATTTTCGACTAGAGACTTACTAGTGTGTAACCTTATCATAGTGAATCGGTAGTAGGACGTGAGGGAAGGTAGCTCAAGGCATCAAAAATACGTTCATGTATCATTGTGACTATTCACGACTCCCCCTATTTTCGGTTTTAAATGTTTTGGAGTGGAAAAGCATGTCCAAAAACTATTTGTTGTTTGTTGTATTTAATTTGACTTGTATCAAACTTGGTTGTTATATTTTTCTGTGTATGTGTATGCTATTGTTAATTCATGAGGCCTTATTGCGTTTAAGTCCCTGGAATCAGTTCACACAACTCATTAACTCATTTGAGCCCATGGTCATTATGGATAGCGCTATTAGGAGGTAGACAAGTCCTCATTCACAAGATTCTCTTGAGTGCATTTTACCATTATTCCTCCCTATGTTAGCGATAAACATAACATTCAAGAAGGAATTCGGTCTTAGGCTTGGGTTGTGAACTCATGATTTGATCACTACGCACATGCAAACTTTGTTTCTCATTATAGCAACGAAATTTCATTACTGGAAACTTATTTACTTGTCTTAGCAATGAACTTATTTGCTCTTTGTAGCAACAAACTTGTTTGCTCTTTGTAGCAACAAACTTGTTTGCTCTTTGTAGCAGTGAACATGTTTACTCATTTGAGCAACAGACTTTGTTTCTCATATTAGGAACAAACTTCTATTTATGGAAACTTTATTACCCGTTTTAGCAACGAATTTCTATTCATGAAAACTTGGACTTTGTTTCTCATATTGGGAACAAATTCTATTTATGGAAACTTTATTACTCGTTTTAGCAATGAATTTCTATTCATGAAAACTTATTTACTTATTTTAGCACTGAACATTTGTTTATGGAAACTTTTATCAATATTCCGATTTTCATGGCTTCAAACTATATTATGTTATAAACCTGTGACTACTCACCAACTATTTTTATAGTTGACGCTCGTTTAACATGCTTTTTCAAGAATCATCTAGTAAGAGGCACCTAAGGACACATCACTTGTAGGAGCATTCGCATGTGTGATTCTTTTTATACGATTTAATTACTTTTAAAAGTTGCTTAAACGTAATGTAAATTGTAAAGCTTCTAATATTATCGTTGGTTTTATCTTTTAACTTTTGCTATGAGACCCTTTGTACTTCCATGCCCTGTATTTCCGCTTTAGCGGGGTGTGATAGAGGTTGGACCTTGTATGATGCGATAAGTGTGTCTTGTACCACTGTATATGTAGCATTGAGCTGTGTTTTAGTTGACATCGTGAGATAGGTGAGTCTCCTCACTATACTATATAGGATGCTAGCTATCTTTGTGACTCTGCATTATATGATGGGACGCGCCCATTTGTATGTTGGGTGAGGCTTGTTTGTATGTTGGGTGGGGTCCGTTTGGATTGACGTGTCCAGACACATGGGCGGGTTGTTGGGTCTAATTGTGTTGCGTCATTGGGCTCGGTCCTTATCCCAGTTTTGTTATCCGGTTTGGGCCTGTCCAACCGTGATTATTGTATTAGGGTTTAGTATTTAAGGTGCATGCATGCATCCTTAGTCATTATCGCTTTCATTATTATTCATAGTAATTGTACTACAAACCCTAGCTCGCCTCTACAGTGGAAGTTCTTTGTCGAGCTCTGCTGAGGCGTGACTACATTTGAATCATTAAGCATTACTTTGATTCCATCTCGTGTTTACAGTATTTATTTGTTTACTTTACTGATTAACCTGTTGAATATATCTAATCGATCTAAGAGTTTTTCAACTCATCAATTGGTATCAGAGCAGGAGACTGTGTAATTCATACACATCTCTTCTGTTGAAGAAGATCTTAGGGTTTTCCGCTTTGATTGATATTGCTAGAGCCGTCATTACTGTTGACGTAGTTCTTTAAATACTCGATCTTACCCTAACGTTATTTACAAGTCTGATCTTAAGCAAGTTATTGAACACACATCGTCATGTCCATGGATGATTCTCAGTCAAATCCAATAAATATCTCCAACAGCATTGGATCGACGACAAGGCTTCCTATATTGTACACTCAGGATTACGAGGTCTGGACGCATCACTTTGAAGACTACGTGATTGGCTCAGAAGACAATGGATACTTAATTTGGGAGGCGATTACTGTAGGTCCATTCGCTCACTCCAGCACTTCAAGAATTGTTAAAACTCAAAAGGAGTACAATCAACTTGTCAATGATGTGATAGACATTCCCCAAGATGAGAAGGAAAATTTTCAGTGCAACATCAAAGCCTTAAGAATGATTAGGTTTGCTTTACAATCGGACATGTTTCGGTTGGTGAGTTCATGCGCAACGGCAAAAGAAATATGGGACAGGTTGAAGGAATTGTATTCTACGAATGAAGATCTTGAGCATCGATCCAAACTTTATTGCTCTCAGAATTTGGTGACTTCAAACAGAAGGCTGAAGAGAAGCTTATTCAAGCTTTTGATCGTTTTAATCATCTTCTTAGTAAGATGATAAAGCATGGGATAGAAAGGAAAGGCATTGAACAAAAGGTCACATTTATGAATGGCCTTAGACCCGAATGGATGGCTGTGGTGTCCACTGTGAAGGCACACAAACAATTCAAGGCTTATTCTCTGGCAAAGCTAGTAGGAATATTAAAGTCACATGAGAGTGTAGTGACTAAGGAGACGAACGTGGTTTCTAGCATGGGTTCGTTAGCTCTAATCTCCAAAGGAAAGAATGCTGCTGAAGAAGAAGAAGATTTAGATCTTTCTGAATATGATCTAACTAGCGAAGATTTTGCTTTAATGGTGTCAAATCCCATGAAATTCATCAACTCAATCCCATATTCAATGTGAAGATTCCCGGTCAATAAGAACCGAAACTGGCAGGGAAGCTACAGTGCTGAGAAGGTGAAGGAAGAACCGAAGAGCGTTCCTCAGTCCGAAGAACCAAAGAAGGAAGCAAAAATTGGTGGTGACTCACGCTTTAACTATCACTATTGCGGAGGCAAATATCATTTTGCCAAAGATTGTTTGTTGAGAAAGAAGTCTGAAAAGAATGACGACGATGACGAGGAAGCGAACCTCTTGCGACGATTGGAGGAAATCAAGAAGAAGAATGCTGGATCTCATAACACTATGAATGCTTTAATTATGCAGGGAAATACTGTTGACGATGAATTTGGCGGTGTTGAAGTTTGGTCAACTGACTTTGAAGATGAAGAAGTGAGGAAGCCCACTCATGCCAGGGCTTTGTTGGTAAAAGAAGAAAACGTTGCTGGAAAGTGTCTGATGGTGACTTCTGAGGTGTCACAGATGAGAGGTTATACCATGGATGTAGGAAGAGACGTAGCGAAAGAGCGAGAAGACAGGTGTTTTGCAGTGAAACCTGTTAGTGTGCAGATCAACGAATGCTATGAGTTGATCAACAAGGTACAATCTATTCTTGCATCTTTAAATATCCCCATCACAAACTTTGAAAAAGAACTAAATGGATTAAAATCTAAATTTTCTTGTATAAGTGGTAGTTTAACTCAAACTCGCGTCACAAACTCTAACCTAACTGATCAAATCAGCAGAGTATCATCAAAGAGTGAGGAGAGACGTATGTGGATAGAGCAAAAGGAGAAGGAGTTGATTAGATCTAGGGATGAAACAATTTATTTGCAAAGAGATAATTTAAAGTTTTTGAAACAACGGAATGTTTTTTGTTTGATTGCTAAAAGATTATATTCCAACATTACTCAATTGCATCTTAATTGTGATATAGGAAAGAAGATACATCGTATGATTTTACCCTTCATTGAGTTAAAGGAGGATGAAATCGATGCCGATGCATACAACTGTGAAAACGTTATTTGTTCTGATGATATCTCTCCTTCATATAAAATTGGTCTAGACAAAATAGAGTCCTTCATAAAGTCAAAAGACCATAAGGACATGCTCAAAAATTTGTTAGATGAAAATGAAAAGTTAAAAATCAAAACCGAAACTGTACAGAAATTTGACTCTTTGAATGCCAAGTTGAATTCAGAAAACAAAATCGATATTGAAAACGCTTCTGAATTCAATGAGGATGATGATATGAGTGTGATATCTGTAGAAGATGAGGTGCACTGTTCTGAATTTGTCAAGAGCGAACCCGAAACCAATAAAAATCTTATTTCTGAAAAACTCTGTTGAGTTCGCTCGCTCATCAAAAGACAAGACTAAATTTCTCAAGGCAAAGGCTATTGTATATCAAAATGTCCAGACAACTCCGAATCAAGTTTACAGAGCTCAAGGAGTTACACAGCAACAGACAGCCGAACTAACATCATTAGTAAAAGAAGATAATGCTGATGGCTGCGATGAGTTTTTCTGGCCAACACCGATAGATAATGCCGATGAAACAGAAGGTCTGTCTCAGAAAACATCATGGAGGGTAAAGGGTAGGTATGTGACAGAACCACTTAATGATCCTACACGATTTGATGTGCCAAGCACAAGCGGCACTAAAATTGACTCAGGCGAACCAATCAGGATGTCAAGCGAAACCTCTTCTCTAAAGAGCGAAAGTCATGCTCAAGTACCAAAGCGGAAGGACAACATCCATAAAACTCCAAAACAAGTGTTAGAAAGAAAGCATCAATGAAATTTAAGATACAAGAAGAATCTTTCTGAAAGGAAGCAGTTTTGGCGATCTCAAAATCCTAGTTACGTTCGCTATGAAAAAGCTTCTAAGTCAAAAGAAGAAACAAAAGCAAACTCGACTTCACATGTTCCTCAGAATCAAGACAACCGAAGGAAGAGTTTCGGTCATCAAAGTCAAGACAACTGAAAGAGGAGTTTCAGTCCTCAAAGTCAAGACAACCGAAAGAGGAGTTTCGGTCCTCAGAGTCAAGACAACCGAAAGAAGAGTTTCGGTTCCCAAAACCAAGATAACCGAAAACAGAGTTTCGACCCTCAACCAAGTAAGGGCCCTTTCCTGAATGCTCGAAAGGGAAAAGGAAAGCTCTTTCCAGGAGATGAAAAGAAGACGATGTTTGAACCTAAATTGGAGAACAGAAAGATTGCTGACGTCAAATCGAAAACCGAAAAGAATCTTTCTAATAAAATCAAAGTTTTCACCATAAAAAGAAAATATGAAACAACACTAATAAAAAGAACCTTTCTAGTTGATGTTTCTCTTACAACTCCTTATTATGTAAAAGGCTCACGAGGACCCAAGAAACGTTGGGCTCCTAAATCTGCTTAACTTTTGCAGGTTATACGTGACGAGCAGTTTGACGATGCATGGTACATAGACAGTGGCTGCTCGCATCACATGACAGGAAGAAAGGAAGAGCTGAGGGAATTTCAGTCCCTTCAAGATGGTGGAAGTGTCAAGTATGGTAATAATTCGTTTGGCACAATCAAAGGTTATGGTATGATCACCAATGGTGATTTCTCGATACAAAAAGTGGCGTACGTTGAAGGTATACAACACAACCTCATCAGTGTCTTTCAACTGGTGGTAGGTACCGGGTTAAAGGTTTCGTTTGATGACGATGGCTCAGAGATTATCGAAAAGAAGACGAACAACATCTTGCTGAAATCGAAGCGAAAAGGAGAGATGTATCCTTTGAATCTCAATCCCATTCGAGGGAAACCAGCGGTTTGCTTACTAACGAAGGCTGATTCAGACGAAAGCTGGCTTTGGCACCGGAGACTCTCCCATCTTAAATTCAAAGACATCAACAAGCTAGTGCTTGGTGATCATGTTCGAAGTCTTCCAGTTCTGAAATTTAATAAAGAACACTTGTGTGCCGCCTGTGAAATGGGAAAACAAAGTCGATCTATTATGTTACCTTTGATGATAGAGTTCTCAACAAGCGTTCAAAGAAAATAGAGGAGACCTATTATGTTACCTTTGATGATAACTACGTCAAGAAACTGAAGACAACCGAAGACTCTATGGAGGAAATATTTCCCATTTCTGGTCAAGTTACGATACCCATTTCAAATCTCTTTGAACAGTACATGTTGTTATTTGATGAACCAGAAAAGGCCATTCACTCTGAATCTGAAGCTGCAGACAACAAGGTAGATCACCTGAAGAAGATAATCCATGACACTGCAAAGAAAATGCCAGATGAACAACCACAAGCAACCGAACAGTCTAACTCAAGCGAACTTCCCAGAGATAGATCTTATGTTCAGGGGGAGGGTTCGTCTCCTCCAAATAACCAAGATTCATCATTCCAGGGGGAGAGTCCATCATCATCAACATCAACCGAAAGCCAAGTTCAGGGAACAAATTCTGAGCCTGAACCGGAGGAAGTATCATCGTTCGAGGGGGAGAATGCAAATTCAAACGATGATGATATTCAATCAGAACTCGAAGAAGAAGTGGATGCTGAACTGGATCCCTCTTATGATCTTAATTACCTACCACTCACCAAATGGACCAAAGATGATCCTCAAACACAAATTATTGGTGCACCATCAGAAAAAGTTCTCACATGATCACAACTGAAAGCAAAACAAACTGCATTATTCTCTAAAGTGGAATTTTGCATGTTTAATTCATTCGTCTCAAAGGTTGAACCGAAGATGATCTACACTGCACTTGATCATTCTGATTGGGTACAGGCAATGCAGGATGAACTCAATGAGTTCGAGCGAAACAAAGTGTGGAGACTGATTCCAACACCAAAGGATGCTTCTGTGGTTGGTCTAAAATGGGTTTTTAGGAACAAAATGGACAAGGAAGGAAATGTAATTCGCAACAAGGAAAGATTGGTTGTGAAAGGTTATTGTCAAGAAGAAGACATTGATTATGAAGAAACCTTCGCTCCAGTAGCGAGGCTTGAATCAGTTCGTATTTTTCTCGCCTATGCAGCACACAAGAATTTTGAAGTATTCCAAATGGATGTAAAGTGCGCCTTCTTAAATGGAGAACTGGAAGAGACAGTGTATGTAGAACAACCACCAGGCTTTGTGAACGAGAAGTATCTGGATCACTGCTACATTCTGGACAAAGCAGTCTATGGTCTCAAGCAAGCACCAAGGGCATGGTATGAAACTGTAACTAGATTTCTTAAAATGTCTAAGTTTAAACAAGGTTCGGTTGACCCAACCTTCTTTCGTAAGAAAGAGGGTGACCACCTTATGATAGTTCAAATTTACGTCGATGACATCATCTTCGGCTCCACAAATTCTAGATTAATAGCCGAATTTAGGAAGTTGATGGAGACTAAATTTGAAATGAGCTCAATGGGTCCGATTAACTTTTTCCTTGGCTTGAATATTAGACAGGGACCCGAAGGCATTTTCATTAATCAAGAGGCTTACATAAAGACATTTCTTGCCAAGTTTGGAATGTTGGGAGACTCAAAAGTAAAGGTTCCTATGGCGTTTGGCACAAAGTTAACACCTTCTCTGGACAAACCGGCTGCTGACATGACCCTCTATCGTCAAATGATAGGGTCCCTGATGTACCTAACAGCAAGTCGACCAGACATAATGTTTTCTGTTTGCTATTGTGCTAGGTTTCAAGCTAATCCACGCGAACCTCACCTGCTAGCTATGAAGAATATCGTCCGTTACCTGAAGCGAATCTCTTTGCTCGGTCTATGGTACCCAGCCAAGTAAGGGTTCTTTGTCCAAGCATTTTCAGATGCTGATCTTGGAGGATGTGGACTGGACCGAAAAAGTACCACTGGAGGATGCCAATTTCTGGATGGCAAACTGGTTAGCTGGCAGTCAAAGAAACAAACCTGTGTCTCACTCTCCACTACAGAAGCAGAATACATAGCTGCAGCATCGTGCACATCTCAGGTCATTTGGATACAAAGTCAACTTCGCGACTATGGCCTAAACATGAAGAAAATCCCACTATATTGTGACTCAGAGAGTGCAATTAGGATTTGTCACAACCCAGTGCAACACTCAAAGACGAAACACATAACAATGAGGTATCACTTCATCAAAGATCATGTGGAAGACGGTAATGTAGAAATTCATTTTGTTAGAACCACTGATCAATTGGCTGACATCTTTACTAAAGCCTTGCCTGAAACCAGTTTTAATAAATCCTTCAAGGCTTAGGAATGATGGAAGCTGAATCTGTACCAAAGTCACTTTCGCCTCAATAAAAGTAGGAAGCGAAATGGAGCGAACGCTCGGTCCATTTCGGGTTCGGTTCTTTTGGGAACCGAAATGAACCGAACGCTCGGTCAATTTCGGGTTCGGTTTAACCGGGCTCGGCTCGCTTCTCATTTTTCAAGTGATGGTTTCAGTTGTATAGTTTGTATACACTCTTTTCTTATAATTTTATTTTTATTTCTGTTTTTATTTCTTTTTCAGAAAATCTTTTAAAATCCAAAAATATTTTTATGTCTGTCCTTATTTCTTTTTCAGAAAATCTTTTAAAATCCAAAAATATTTTTCATTTCTGTTTTTATTTCTTTTCAGAAAATGCAAACAATAATTCAAAAATAATTTTCTTTATTTTAAATTATTCAGTCTTTATCTAATCAATGTATAAGAAACTTTCTTAATGATGGAAATGGGACAGGTATAATTTCGTATCTTTGTATTAGCTAAGTGTCCCTAGAAGCATGCTGATGTATGTTGACCCAAGCCTCTAACGATTCTGAGTGAAGCCTTAATGACTAGATAATTACCAATCATGTCTTCCCAATTAGGCTGACAAATTCACTCTCATCATGAGCTACCTAACTCTACTCTAACATGAGTTAAGAGTTTTCCTGCTTGGTCCAATTTTATAGCAGAGGTACATTCGTTCTTTAACTCCCTTAATCTTATTCTCCATTAATCATTCATTTCATAATTGTAACCCTTGAGACTCTCAGCCCTACCACTGAGGTTTATGGTTACACAACTTCTGTGTTTATGATCTTAGTTTCGTGTCACTACGTGCTAAGTGAAACCCAAAATTCAATACCTATAATGCATTGACGGTGAACAAATAAATGTTCTAGCTTTCACCTTGAATTAACGAAAACACTTCCGTGGATGTACCCTGAAATCTCCTATTCTTGTGAGAGATCCTTATGAAAATGTCTATTACCAAGACTTTTCTTCCCGAAGGGTCCAGTTTTAATTTTTCAATGAGATTTCGAATTATTTATTGTCAACAAGTCACTAAATATTTTCCAAACCTACTTGTTTAACAGGCCACATCGGTCTCACAACTACTTCGTTCTATTTCGGTCCTATGTCAGGTATCGAAATCCAGAATTGAAGTGAAAGCCACCCTTAATAGCCTTACATATAAAAGATGCCTTTCAATGCTTCTTAACAAGTACTTGATCATAATTCAACGGGAATCCAAATAAGCACTTTGAAGTCTCTCTTGACTTTGAAGGAAGAGATTTGTGCCCGGGATCCACTGCTTTGTGTCTTAAATGACATCACAAAATCCCACAAATAGTTTGATTTATTTCTTTATCTTTGACACTATCTTGCACGAAAATCTTGGATTTTCCAAAAGTCTAGTTCGGTTACATACAAGCTATTCACAAAGATATAGCTTCGGTTCCTAACGATGTTATGCAGTGATTTTCAAATGAAGGAATGAAATCTATATCAAGCCTTTGGTTATTTATGGAGATAACGCTTTTATTAAAGGATTGAAGAGATGAGTCAGCCGGGAGCTTAATCGATTGGAATTTGAAAAGGAGATAAGATTGAAAAGGCACGTGAATTCGAACAGTTACATAGGCGTGCATCACTCGCTGCTTTATCGGGGTGCCAGTTGTCAAATCCCACCTTTTTAGGCGACGTTTCCCAAATAAATGGCATCATTACCTTTGATTTTTCTCTCTCCTCAGAATCGTATATAAGGATTTTTGGTACTGTGATCTTGTTCTTTACCACACTTATTCTCTCTCAAGAAGGCGATTTCCGACGATTCTATTGACACTGTTCATCTTCTTCTTCCTCAAGCTTCAACAATGGTAGAGTCTTCGTCTGTTCAAGAAACTTCTGCTCGTTCCACTCTTCTCGCAATCAAGCCCAACCAGAACCTGTTGATCGATCTTTCACCGTTCCTCTACGATACTTACATGTATCAAGTGGTGGAATGTCTAAAATATTCCCCACTCGTCAAGGCTCTCACAACGGTGGAAGTCGTACCAATGGCATGCCTCTCCCAACTTTATTCCACTGCTACGTACGACAAAGGTGCAGAGAAGATTTACTTCGACATTCTCAAACAAAAAGCTTCGATCTCCAAGAGTCGATTTTGCTCGTTGCTAGGGCTTCCTTATGACGAATCCATGGTGAACCCTGACTCCATCTCCACCGGTCAGCTTTTCTCTATGTTCTACAACATGGGGTACATTGAAACCCTACCTACTGTGACCAAGTTCAAGAAATCATGCCTTCCTCCTCAATGGAATGGCCTCTTTTCCCTTCTTTTCAAAGGGCTTTCTGAACGCAGTGCTGGATCTGATGGTGCTAGCAAGTCTTTCATGACTCTACTTTATGGATTGTACACTGGTATCAATCTCGATTATGGTATGGGTCTATGGCTTGAACTTGTACAAAGTTTTTCATCTGCTTCTCGCCACATAGAAGTTTCTTGTGCCCGGTTTTGGACCATTATCACTCAATGGATTATGGAGCGTTATCATGTTCCTATCATGACAGACTCACTTCTCTCCTCTATTGCTACCTTTCATACCACTAACATCATTGTCACTCATCCGTCGAAGTTTCACTTCGTTGGCTCAATTCCTGAGGCAATGTATGCCTGTGTGTCCCCTGCGAGCAAGATTATTCAGGAGTACAAGAAGCTCCCCTCTTCTGGTCCAAGGGAACTTTCTCCTTAAATGATTAAATCTCTTGAGGAAGTAGACAAACCTGCTAAGCGGGGCAAGAAGCAAGAAGTGAAAAAGGGGGATAAAGGAGGTCCAGTTTCAAAGGTTTAGACTCCAAGGAAGCGAAAGTCTGAGAAGGAAGCACCTTCCCAGCCCAAGCAGAAGAAGACCAAGAAACCTGCTCGGAAGCTTATTCTTCAATCATCAAGCGACTCAGACTCCGAGTACGTTCCTACTGGTCATAAACACCCCATCCCTAGCGAATCTGAGAGCGAAAGCTCAGATGATGAAGGTTCGGCTCGTGGTGGTACCCTACCTCCTTCGCCTACACCAGAGGTAAATGTTCGCTCCAAAGCCCCTTCTACTCCACCTGTTTCCATTCCTATTTCCTTACCTCTCATTTTCCCTATCATCACATCACAACCTTCCTCAACCATTCCCATCCCTACACCCATTTTTTCTGAAGCTACAGCTACAACCACCACTGGAGTTCAAACCAACGTATCTGATACGGGGTTCGTTCTTCACCACCCGAAACCCCTGTTACCACCAAACCTCTATCACCTACCCAATCAACAGAAACCAATACCGTTCTTGGTGGTGAGGACTTGGAGTTTGATTCTACTTACTTCAGTCCTTATCGTGTCCAAAGCGATGATGATGAAGACGCTCCCCTTACCAAGCGACATCTCAAGGTTGTGACTGATAAGCTTGATCAGTTACTTTCTTCATCCACTGCTGGTACTTATTCAGAAGCTGCTCTCAAAGCTTTGTTCTCTTCTGTAGTCAAAGAACATGCTACCTCAATCTCCGATGCTGCAAAGGCTATTGCCGACTCTACCTCCCAATGCCAGAAGGCTTCGCTTGCTGTTGACGCCTCAACAAAAGACTACAAGGATGCGACCGCAAAAGTAGAAAAACTAATATCAGAGGCTTAACTATTTTTGGATTCTTTGCAAGCAGCTGCTCAAAAAAACGCACAAACAGTGAATGCATCTGTTGACACTCTCACACGTTCACTGGAGGCAGAGATGACACAACTTGAAGTGGCTCCAAAAGCTATTAAGGCTGCTAACGAAGAGCTTCATACTAAAGTTGATACTCGTTTAACTCAGCTTGAGGCTGAGCTTGCAGTCGAAAACAAAGTAATGGATGAGCTGGACAAGCAAACTTCTCAGCTCAAAATTCAGTATTTAAAGCTCCAGACCGCAACTAAAGAGCTTGATGATTTAAAATCTGAACGAGAGGTGATTCGAAGCTCTGTGGGTGATGTCCATTCAATCTTGTTGCATCTACTGGACGCCCATGAATCCATTTTGACTATCTCCATTCGACGTCACTTAGCTGAGAAGCTACGTCCTGCTTTGGATATTTTAAGTAGGATTGAGGGTGTTCCGGAGACTAGTGTTCTTCCGAAACAAGGGGGAGAAAAGATTCCTCAAGACAAGGCTGACAATGCTCAACCTCAACCCCCTTCAGAACCAAAAGCTACTGCTGCACTGAAGGATAATGTAGCTTCGGTCAGTCAGAGCAAAAAGAAAAAGAAGAAGATTGGAGAAGACAATGAAGATGAAAATGATGATATTGAAGACATCATGAAAGGGAATCCTTCTAAGCCTAATCAGAAATTCAAGCCTTCTGATCAAGAGATTCGGGAAAAGATGAATCTTTTGGAGAAAGAGTTGAAAGAAAAAGAACTCTTAGAGAAAAAGAAGTCCATGTTTCCGGAATGGACTATTGAATCACTCCAGAGGGAAGTCATTGATGAACTGAGTACTCACTGGCTTGAACCTGTTATGTCGTTCGGTCTTGAGAACTCAAAGGATGCTCAATTCGATATGCCAATCACCCGAAAGGCATTTATCTTCCATTGCTTTGTCTCAACGGCTATCGTTCCCTCTCCAGACCCGAAGGTAGATCGGGATTTATTGGAGTTTTATCTGGAGTTTGGTCAGCCACAATACTTGACATGGAGCCAAAAGAAGATTACAACGGTCAAGGTATTGAAGCCCTCTTCGGCTGGGAAAACTGTTAATGTTAAATTCAAAGTAACCCGAGGCTCGGATAGCTCGGTCCATACTATTTCCCTGGCTGATCTACCAAACTTGAACCCACACGACTGGATACTCCTCAACAATATTTTGTTATCCAATCCTCAGGAGTATCAGCCGATCATTGATCACGTCAAGCGAATGCTTGTTTGTTACATTCACGAAGTAGCAAAGATGGATCAAGAAATCGCATCTGCCATTCACAAGCGAACTACGATAAAACCAATTGGAAGAACTGGCAATGTGAATGCAATGATCAAGGGCACGATCGATCCTAAGTTTCATACAGTGATGTTCATTAGGGGCGAAGGTCAAAAGTGCCTGTTCGCTCTTATTGACAAGCACCTGTTCTCTACTGCTTGCTTGGAGCACATTTTGGAGATCATACACAGATGTAATCAGAACAGTGAAGCTGACAAGCAGTTGTTCACCGATATGCTTCGTTGGTACATTCAGTTTCGGCAGACACTTCTTGCGATTATCCCTCGGCTGTTCAAGGTTGTGAAGCAGGTCAAGGTAACTCAACCGAAGTCGTCTCTCGCCTTATTTGATGCAAAGGGGGAGATTGTTGGGTCTAATTGTGTTGCATCATTGGGCTCGGTCCTTAGCCCAGTTGTGTTATCCGGTTTGGGCCTGTCCAACCGTGATTATTGTATTAGGGTTTAGTATTTAAGGTGCATGCATGCATCCTTAGTCATTATCACTTTCATTATTATTCATAGTAATTGTACTACAAACCCTAGCTCGCCTCTACAGTGGAAGTTCTTTGTCGAGCTCTGCTGAGGCGTGACTACATTTGAATCATTAAGCATTACTTTGATTCCATCTCGTGTTTATAGTATTTATTTGTTTACTTTACTGGTTAACCTGTTGAAGATCTAATCGATCTAAGAGTTTTTCAACTCATCACGGGTCATGATATTATGTATGGTATGTGGTATTTTGGGGAACTCACTAAGCTCCAAAGGAAAGGGCTTGACTTGACTTCACCACATCCCTTGATGATTTTCAACACGAATGATTGTTGTTTTACTATACTGATTGTGACATTTTACTATGACTGGTTTTGGGAAAACAAGTATTGATGTATGGATTTGATGTTTACAAATGAAAACTATTATCGATATTTTTGGGATGTTACATAAGCGCTAGGTTTACGTTTCAACGTTCTCTCGGGAAGTCAAGGTAATCGACATAAATTTTTTTCCAAGATTCTCCATCAACGGGATAAAACATAACACCATCTTCTGATCTCCCGATACTATGCCAACTCATAGTTTTGGAAGTGTGCATTGAGGAATACAAACGTCGTAGTCTACGGGTCACTAGAAAGTACCATAACACCTTATGAGCTACCTTCTTACTCTTGGTGTTTTTATCAATTCTCGACTCCCTTTACGAACGTGAGAAATCTGCAATGACATGTGTTCCTTCCCGAAGAGAAAACATTCATTTTTGCATACATGTAATGACTCATACCCCAAACATATCTTCTTCTATTTCTTTTTGGCTAGATAATATGAACGGGGAACCTTATTGTCTTGTGGAAATTAACGATTCAAGGAGTTGATCAAATGAACTATTAGTCCATTTGTTGTTGACCTTGATGCATCAGCTTTGCTAAAAAATCATGGGAAGAAAATGTACAACTAGGATATAACTTGGTTTCGACTTCCTCTAACAACTGTACAAAATCATCATCAGCATCGCTACCCCCTATATTCGAGGATCCTTCATCAAGGTTGGTATAATGCCTCTTGACTACGACATCTACAACCGAATGAACTAAAGGTTCGATGCGAGTCCGTATGACTGACTGAATCCATGTGTACGTACATCACATATCATTGTTCTTGCATCAGTGAAGTAATGGTTATCACATTTCTCACACGGACATCCGATTTCATCATTAGTATCTGGATGTGACATGAATCTATCGATAAAAGAGTCAAGTCGAAGCTGGAACTCGGGAGATTATCGATGTGGATTAGTAGCCCAACTTTAATCAATAGACATGATGCAACTGAAACATAGTTTACTGTTTAGGGATTACTCTACGGGAAACAAAAATCATATAGAGTAATTATAAAGTAGATGATTTGAAAAGTATCCCCCAAATAGGAACAAATAATCTTAAACGGATAGAGTATTCATAATAGTATGCTTCCCAACCCACTTTTTAAATACCTTATCTCATATGTGAACGTTTATTACTTGATTGTCCACTTAAGAAAAATTCGGAAACATTTTTCCCTTAGCTCCCAAGTGTGTGTGTGTGTGTGTGTGAATATATATATATATATATATATATATATATATATATATATATATATATATATATATATATATATATATATATATATATATATATATATATATATATTCAAAAAGAAGTACCAAAACCGGGACAACCAAAATAAATTCCTAAATCAATTTCGGAAGGTATTTTATAATCTCATGATGATTACATAGAAGACATGCAAAAGAATAGAATTTGGAAGATTTTGTTTGTCATTTATAGAATCTATGTTTTGTATATTTTTGTTATTTATTAAATTTGATTTTGTTTTAAGTTTTGTATAATAGCATCATACTTTAAATATTATATTGTTTTTTCTATTTAAGCATTCTACTTTTCATATATTTTTTTTATTTATAGTATCATATTTTATCCTATTATAGCATTGTACTTTACAATATTTTTGTTATTTATGGCATTTGTTTTTGTTTTAAGTTTTCTATAATAACATTGTTGTAACGACCCAAATATCAAGGGTAGAAATTTCATTTTTATTATAGTCAAAACACATATATCTTTTAAATCCAAGTATACCAAAAGCATTGCTAATTAAAACATTTATCAGAGTTCATCCCAAAATCACATGTTGCTGAAACATGGGTGTGTGTGCTACGATCAATTCGGGCCCTTCCTTTCAAAACCAATGATAACTGAAACCATAAACAAAATTGTAAGCACGAAGCTTAGTGAGTTCCCCATAACATACCCCTCATAATCCACATAACCAAATAATCCATATCAATCACATAAGCCATACATACAAAACTATAAGGAAGTTGTGGAAACCCTCCAAGGTCTAACTCCGGGTGCCATAGGAACCCCCTCATGGTCTTAGCCCACTGCCATGGGAACCCCCACATGGTCTTAGCCCACTGCCATGGGTACCCCCACATGGTCTTACTAATTTCCATAGGAACCCCATTATGGTCTTACCAAATGCCATGGGAACCCCCACATGGTCTTCACTAACTGCCATGGGAACCCCCCCCCCCCCATGGTATTAACTAGCTGCCATGGGAACCCCCACATGGTCTTAACATAAATTCATACATATGGATAGCATATTCGCAATAAACATCACTGCTAAATAAACTAACTGCCATGGGAACCCCCACATGGTCTTAAATAACTGCCATGGGAACCCCCATATGGTCTTCGTACACATACATAACATATCGACAGATCATTCGCAAATAACCGCTACATGCAAGAGTCATGGAGACAAATGACATACTATATATAACTAATTTCCATGGGAACCCCACATGGTCTTTACTAACTTCCATGGGAACACCCACGTGGTCTTCTCAAAAATACCTAACACATCGATAGCACACATGCAATAAACATCCCAACTAAATAACTTGGGCCAGCCTTGGTGCCTTCGACCCATTGGTATGGTGAGGAGACTCACCTCGATTGCAGAAGCTTCCTGGAGGAAATCCTTAGCTGCTGCCCCGCCGACTTCCTGAGCTATCAATACCAGAACTAGATAAAATCTTAGTTAATAGGCCAAAACCCTCAAGTTTGGCGCAAGGTTAAACTTGGTCAAAAGTCACCGGTCAACGGAAGTTAAAGTCAACAAGTCAAACTTCAGGCTGAGTACGCCCATTGTACTCACCTTGTATGCATGGCATAATTACCAACCAGAATCAGGACACTATACGAGTACACGCAACGTACTCTAAGGTACGCCCGGCATACCCGGCCAAATGGCACTCTTCCATTAAGTGCTTAAGCTCTTAAGTCCTTTCATCCAACACTCAGATCTAGTCCCACAACATCATTCTAAGTCATAAAGTTTCCACCTTTATGACTTTCCATGTCTAGAAAAGGCCCAAAAGCTAAAACCTTAACTTACCAATCCATGAAGACATCATGACACTTTTCAAAAGTGCATCTTTTCAACTTATACCATTAAGTCCAAGTCTCCAACCTTCATATCTGAATCACAATGATGTTTAGATGGATAAAGTTTCCAACTTTATCCATAACAAGGTCACAAACTTTCAAGATCTAAAATTTATGCACTAAAATGACCAAAAGCTCATAACATCCAAAACTAGCTAGATCTAACAAATACATCATCAAGATTCAAACTTTATACCTCTAGACGATAGATCAAGGTGAACAAAGTCCAGATCTACAAGCTCGAATGCAACCAACACTTCTACAAGAAGTTCCTTCTTCTCCAAGGTGCACCATGCATACTCCAAAGCACTCAAAATCACCTTCTTTTAGCTCAAAAGGCTCATCTAAGGTTAGGGTTTCATGAAAGGGGTGTTGGAGGGGTGGAGGCTGAGAATAGAGTGGGTTTGGGAGAGTTAAGGAGCTTAAATAAGGCTTAAACCACAAAAATAGGGTATAGGCACTGATTACGTATGCCCAACGTACTCCTGGTATGCCCAGTGTACTTAGGATTCCATTAGTACGCCCAACGTACACATTTTTGTACGCCCAATGTACTCAGCTTGGCCCAAAATCATACCAAACTTCAAACGGTCATAACTTGTTCATTCTAACTCCGTTTTCGACGTTCTTTATATCCACAGAAAGGTATTGAGGAGCTCTACAACCCTATCTAATTAATTTTGACTTAAAAAAGATAGAACTAAAATCCATAATTCATAAAAGAAGTCTGAAAACACTACATTCCCATTTTACCCTTTGACTCCAAAGTGCAAACCGAACTATTGGGGCACATATCCACATTACCCACATCCAAATGGGCCTAAATATTACCTTTTTAAAGGCCTAATCCTTATGATGACCGCTCTTCGGGCCACAGCCTCGAATTAGGAATCGATTCGGAACAGGGCGTTACAATTGTAGTTTAAATATTTTGTTTTTTCTATTTGAGCATTGTACTTTTGCATATATATATATATATATATATATATATATATATATATATATATATATATATATATATATATTTATTTATTTATTTATAGTATCATATTGTATCTTGTTATAGCATTGTACTTTACAATATGTTTGTTATTTATGGCATTTGTTTTTGTTTTTTCATTATAGCATCCTACTTTTTTTTTTCATTTTGTCCACTATAGCATTGTATTTTACAAATAAGCCCTTAAAATTTAAGTGATATTCCAATCATTGCATACATACATATACATATAAATACACAAATTTCATATACATATAGTTACCCTTTCCGTTATAGCATCCTACTTTTTTCATTTTTTCCATTATAGCATTGTACTTTCCAAATAAGCCTTAAAAGTTAAGTGATGTTCCAATCAATACATGCATACATATACATACAAATGCATATAAACATACAAATACACATATCACGTATACATACAAATACACTTTCCATTATAGCATCCTACTTCGTTTTCTTCATTTTTTTCATTATAGCATTGTAGTTTCCACATTGCATACCAATACACAAACTACATACATAATTTTCTATACATACAAATACACATATACAAAAATAATACATATCCCATTATAGCATCCTACTCTGTTTTTTCATTATAACATGGTAGTTTCAAAATTGCATAAAAATACTCAAACTACATACATAATTTTCTATACATACAAATACACATATACGAAATAATACACATCCCATTATAGCATCCAACTTTTTTTTCATTTTTTTCATTATAGCATTGTAGTTTCCAAATTGCATACAATACACAAACTATATACATAAGTTTATATACATACAAATATATAAAAAAAATAATGCTCATCCAAAAACACATATACATGCATCATACACATACAAATTCACATCATATATATATATATATATATATATATATATATATATATATATATATATATATATATATATACTACCCATTTACCCGTGCCAAGCGACGGATGCAAATAGTTTTTTAGTAATTAGTTTTTACACCTTTTTACCTTACACCTGTAATCTTTGCAGTCTAATCTCTCGGCGCTATTAGTTTTGTTTCGGCGAATATTTTCGTTTCAGTGATTACAGTTTGCGTGGAGGATTATGTAAACAGTTGTAACATACGTAATGGAGGTGCTCAAAATATACGAATCCGAAAAACCTACGAATATATGAGCGTTGACGTTTTAGGTTAAAAATAAATGTACATTGTCGTTTTTAGTTCAAATGAAAAGTACATTACTCTTTTGCTTTATATATATATATATATATATATATATATATATATATATATATATATATATATATATATATATATATATATATATATATATATATATTGTGATTATGGTTTAATAATAAAAATATCTTGTTGTTTTGTATTAAAAAATATGTTGTTTTGGGTTAAAATAAAAGTAAATTGTTTTGGATTAAAATTAAGTATTTTACTATTTTCAATTAAAAATGAAAATATATTTTTTTGATTAAAAATAAGAAAATATATTGTTTTGATTAAAAATAAAAGTACATTATTGTTTTGGATTTACAAATAAAAGTATTAGTGTATTGTGACGTCTACAAATAATTTCATTTATGTGGATAGCTTTCTTTTAACCAATATTTACGCTTTCACGGTTAGTGATTGTTTGATGGATTAGGGGAGTGGGGAGTGTGTATGATTAATTCATTTCAGATTCTAGAACCACCATTCGTTTTTATCTTTCTGTTATTACTGATCGGTTAAAATAGAACTCGATTGTCAAATAGAAAAACATTATTGACTATAAAACATCAACTGAAAATAACAAATCATGCCTAGTAACCTTTTTTGAATCAAAATGGCAACTGCATATACAATTAATTAACTCTAATGTGTGGAATGTGGAAGCTTCCATAAATACATATCATAATTAATCTTACACTGATTGATATGACACAAAACATAATAATCAACATGTTTTGATTAATTGCAACATACCTTAAATACCCCCTAATCAAGATCTTGAAACTTATTGATTATAAGAACATATACCAGACGCATTTTACTTTTTTTTTAAATTCAAATCCACCCACATATGCTAGTTTGACCATTTTGCCCTCGGGCTGATGTTATTCTGCTTCGATGCATATGCCTCTGTCCATAGTAAACTAATGTTAGGTGGATTTGGGACAAAATCTTGGCAGGCTGCTACTCGTTTCTTGGTTGCTAAAGTTGGTTTGACCATTTTGCCCTCATGTTGTTTACTGCTTGATTGGTTCTCCCCCTATGATGTGATTTTGTTGGGTTCTTAAGGTCTCAACTTTTAGTGGGGGTAATTGGTTATAGTTCTTAAGGTCTCAAGGTTATAAAGTGATTGTGAATTACACTAGATGGTTACTTACCATCATGTCCACCAGTTTCACTCTTTCTCTGCTGAAGATGTAGGTGAACGTTATCAATGAATTCTCATTGACCACCAACCCAAATCCACCTGCACAAAATTAAAGTTGAGGATGAATTACAACCATACTTCATTTGATAGTCAAATCATTAAAGAAAAACCAATTATGATTAATGTTACATACCTCTCAATTGTCACTTTGTAACAATCGACATCATAGGCCCTCTAGTTCTCTTAATCTCTCCGGTACACACTATAAGCATTTATCTTATGAAATGTAACCAATTCATTATCTTGTCACCAAGACTTTTCAACCAGAATCATCTTTTATTTTAAAACATGAGTTGCAAGACCATAATTAGTTCTTCCAATCTCGTTCAAGTGTATTCCGGTCAGTAACAATAATGAATTATAAATAATTGATCATTAAGATTATTAGACAAAGTATATCACAAGACATCAACATATGGAACATAATACATGCGAAGTAATGATCAGTAAAGATACATCAATTTGAATTTCTTTGGAGGTCAAAATACTTCATCATGTTTCCATCTACTCTGTAAACCATATCAAGGGCGACCAAGCATGCCTCATTGATCCACATGTTGTCAAGGCACAAGATATGAAAGGAAGAATTTTATTAGAAACAAATTGTTGAACATATAAGGTAAAGATGAGATAATAGTTAAGTATATCTATATAACCTTTAATTAGTACCTCAAAACCAAATAGTTGTGATTGTTGGAGATCTTCATCATGATATCTCTGCACACACCGTAGTCCTACAAAACAATACAATTTATCATTTATATGATCAGTTCAAATCAACAAAAATAATGTTGGGCAAGTAAAACACAAATATTTCCAAAATATAAAAAATAGTAGCCTCATTCTCATAGCCATGGTATTTTCCTGGACCTTTTTGCAAACACTACTAAATGAGAACTACAATCCACCAGCCCACCTTCATACATGCATCTTCCCTGTTCGCCTTCGAGACTGTGACTCAGCTATGTTCTGTTTCACATTAACCCATGTTGAGGGATGACTTGTGAAGACTCCATCATAATTCTAATTTTTGAGTGCCATTTCTCAGATTGACATCAGGATTTGCATACCATGAAAATCAATGTGGAGTAGTACTACTCAATGTCACTTTAAAACACCTCTTTGAAAAAATCCTTTGGCACCTCAAAACTCATCTTTACATTTTCTTGACAACACCAAAAAGAATTTTTTTTTAAAATCATTGTAATTTATAATCTTTGGAAAAAAACTTAGAAAACACAAAACTTTACATCGGCTTGTTTTGATTCATTATTGTTGTTATTCTATTTAAGACATCTGCCATTCCCTGCTTCAAAAAATCAAATTATGGTCATAAAAATCATTTTAGAAGGAGATTAGCATGATTGCATTTGCAAGAAGGAAAGGAAAAACTTACATCTTTGGAGATCCGTTATTATCCTTGTTAGAAACGATAAAAACCAAACAAATAACTCTGAGGAAATACATCAAACACCTTATGTGCAAACACATTAAGGTCTAAACCATTCTTGTATATGTGTATCGGTAGACAACAAAAACAAAGAAATCAATGCTAGATGTGTATAAATTCATGATTCTTACCTTCCCGCTGATCTCGAAAGGGGAGTAATGACTTTTGGAAAAAAGATTGGCAACAAAGAAAACTCTAAACATTTAAAATCGTGAACCAGTAACAAAAAAACTGGAGTAGAGAAAGATGGTACCTAAAGACTGAAAGGGAATGTCCTGGCTGCAAGACCGCTGACGTTTGACAGTGCCAAACGGTTGGCGCAGACTTTGATTGATCATGGAGCTCGCCAGGATCCCGTGCCAGCCGCCCACAAACCACCCAAGTAGAGCGGTGGAAAGAAAAAGTTTTGGAATAAGCGCAAGGGCAAGTCTTCGTAAGAACCCTCCAAGAAACAGCAAGTAGTGGTTGTGCATGCCGCTACCACTCCTGTCGCTGCCCCCACAAATCAAGCACCTGCCAGTAGATATGTTGGTACCCTCCCAAGGTGCGACAAGTGTAACTTCCATCATCACAGGCCATGCCATGAAATGTTATGTAATAGTTGTGGCAAAAAGGGGCACACAACTCGCTTTTGCAAAACACCAGCCCAACCAACCAATCAGGCTCCTGGAGCGGGAGTTGGTCAAGCCTGCTATGGTTGTGGTGAAACCGGACACTTCAAGAGAAACTGCCCAAAGGCAACAACTGCAAACACGAGGAGAGTGCTAGCTATGGGCCAGAAGGAGGCTGTCGCAGATCCCACCATAGTAACGGGTACGTTCCTCCTCGACAACTCTTATGCATGCATCCTTTTTGATTGTGGTGCAGAGAGAAGTTTTGTTAGTCATGCATTTAAGCATCTACTCAAGCATAAATCCCAACCTTTAACCGAAACATTTACCGTCGAGATGGTTAACAGTAAGAAAGAGAGTACTGACGACATATTCATAGGCTGTACCCTTACCCTAAATGATTATTCCTTTCCAATCGACCTCATGCCAGTTTCCATAAAAAGTTTCGATGTCATTATCGGAATGGACTGGTTAAGTCTTCATCGTGCCGATATCCTTTGTTTCGAAAAAGCCATTCGCCTCAATCTACCTAATGGCGAAGCCCTCATCATTTATGGTGATAAACTCAGCAAAGACCTCCGCGTCATATCATGCATCAAAGCCCAGAAATATCTTCGAACATTGAAGCGGTCCTTGTGTAGCGCACCTATTCTGTCTCTGCCCAAAGGGACGGAGGACTTTGTTGTCTATTGCAATGCGTCTAATCAGGGCCTAGGCTGTGTGCTCATGCAACGAGGAAAGGTCTTTGCTTATGCCTCGAGACAGTTGAAAGCACATGAAGTCAATTATACAACTCACGACCTAGAGTTGGGAGCAGTGGTCTTCGCATTAAAGATATGGAGACATTATCTTTACGGAACCAAGTGCACTGTCTTCACCGAACATAGGAGCCTACAACACATTTTCGATCAGAAGGAATTGAACATGAGGCAACGACGATGGGAGGAGCTGCTCAATGATTATGAGTGTGAAATACGCTATCATCCAGGCAAGGCCAATGTGGTAGCAGACGCCCTCAACTAGAAAGAGTACTCGGGTCGCGGAGTAAACGTACTGACAATGATCATCCATTCCCATCTACCCACTCAGATAAGAGAGGCTCAGCTGGAAGCCTTGAAACCAGAGAACACGTCGAATGAAGCTTTGAGGGGAATGGAAAAGAATCTAGAGATCAAGGGAAACGGAGTCTATTATTTCATTAACCGGATCTGGACCCCAAAGTTTGGCAGTTATAGAGAGGTTGTCATGAATGAAGCTCATAGGACTAAATACTCTATTCACGCAGGTTCGGATAACATGTATTTGGATCTCAAAAAGCTCTATTGGTGGCCAAACATGAAAGCAGAAAATCGCTACCTTCGTGGGCTAGTGCCTGACTTGCGCCAAGGTGAAGGTGGAATATCAAAAGCCCTCGGGTCTACTTCAACAGCCTGAAATACCTGAGTGGAAGTGGGAAGGGATTGCGATGGATTTTATCACTAAGTTGCCCAAATCTTCGAGTGGGTACGATACCATCTGGGTAATTATCGACCGATTGACTAAATCCACCCACTTCCTGCCAATCAAATAAACCTTTAAGATGGAGAGGTTAACATGAATCTACATTCAAGAGATAGTCTGTATGCATGGTGTGCCTGTGTCCATTATCTCCGATCGGGATAACAGATTCACCTCGAGTTTTTGGCAGTCGCTGCAGAAGGCTCTTGGATCTAAGCTGGATATGAGCATAACTTACCATCCACAAACCGACGGGTAGAGTGGGAGGACCATTCAGACATTGGAAGACATGTTGAGAGCGTGTGTTGTAGATTTTGGTATGTCGTGGGACACCCATTTGCCCTTAGTCGAGTTCTCCTACAACAACAGCTATCATACCAGTATCAAGGATGCGCCGTTTGAAGCCCTTTATGGCCGTAAGTGCAGATCCCCTCTGTGCTGGGCTGAGGTGGGTGACATGCAGGTAGCTAAGGGTCAAGTCCCCGACAACACTCTCATAGGACTGTAAATCATTCGCGAAACCACCAAAAAGATTGTGCAAATCAGAGAACGACTAAAAGCATCCAGGGATAGACAAAAGAGCTACGCTGACAAACGACTAAAACCATTGGAGTTCCAGGTTGGTGACCGTGTTATACTGAAAGTCTCACCCTGGAAGGGCGTGATACGCTTTGGGAAGCGTAGAAAGCTGAATTTGAGATACATTGGGCCGTTCGAGATTCTCGCTAGGATCGGTCCCGTCGCATACAAACTTCGTTTACCCCAAGAGCTTAGCAACATTCATCCCATCTTCCATGTGTCGAACCTTAAAAATTGTTTATCCGATGAAACCCTTGTGATCCCTCTTGATGAGATCGTGATCAACGAGAACCTTAATTTCATGGAAGAACCAATCGAAATCATGGATCGGGAAGTCAAACGAACAAAGCAAAGTCGCATACCGATAGTGAAGGTCCACTGGAATGCCAAGCGAGGACCTGAATTCACTTGGGAGCGAGAAGATTCAATGCAACAGAAGTACCCTCATCTCTTTCTGAGTCCATGATTTTTATTCTATGTTCGAATTTCGGGACAAAATTCCCTCTGTCGGGGGGATGATGTGACAACCCGAATCTTCTCCGTTAACTTTAGCCGATTCCGTTAAATAAAATTTGAATTTATTTAGTTCCGTGAAAATTCTTATGGTTTGGTAAATCATTTAAGTTGTATAATTGAATTTTATATATGAGTCGGAACCAAAATCGCGCGAAAACCCGAGTCACATAGAAAATCAGCGAATTCGGTCTGACTGGTGTTCACGACCGTAAACCCGATTACGGTCGTGAACCATTCACGGCTGGGCCCCACCACCGACCATGAAATCCTCCCTATAAATATGTGCTCCTACCCCTCATTTATAATTTTCTAGCCAAAAACTCCTCATTTCTCTCTCTAACCTCTCAACCGTAAACGCCAAAAATACCCTCCTTTCTTCCGAAGATCATCAAAAATCACCTTTGGGTTAGTTGTTCGAAAAAAAAATCACCTTTGGGTGTTGTTGTGGAGCCTCTAAAACGCGTTTTTCGTCAAAACCGGTGTTTTTGTTCTTGAGTTCACGGCTGCAAACCCTTCGGATCTTCATAATTCAGACCGTGAACCCTTCAAACCTTCAAAGACCGTGAACCCTTCAAGGGCAGTAAACCGTTCACGGCCGAGATCAGTTCATGGTCGTAATCCCTTCACGGCCGTAAACAGCCCTACACCGTGAATCTTGGCTGCAAACCCGCTTCCACCAATTCAATCGAGTCCCAGATCCCATTAAATGCCGCGTACATCAACCCGAGGGTCTTCATTCCCAATCTTGTTGTCCGACACTTTCACACAACTATCTGTGAGTTCATACCCCTATGCTTTTACCATTTTTAACGTTTTCAGGGGGAATACAAGCCAAACATAAATGATTTTGTAAACTTATACAAAAAGATTTAAACACATATAAAACTAATGCAATTGATACAACCATTGATTTCCACATTTTTATAAAATATTTGGATACTATATCCCTTTTTGTAACATGTTGAGCATAAGGGACGTTTTTAACTTACAAACATAGTTGCACAGTTTTCAGATCAATACACAAACCAAGTACATATCATACATGCATACTATAATAGGTATAGTTTGGGGGTTTCAAAACACGGTTTTACATATACAGGCATATAAGCTATGACAGACTTAGCTTATGATATTCAATGATACTTCTCGGATAATAAGAATACATTACCAAATAGTTATTTATGTATAATATTATTATTACTCTATTCGATATACAAACGGATCCAAATACAAGAGAACAATACATAACTACACATAAACTAGTTAATCCAGGATTGTGAGACAACTCTTCAATTGTACCTTTCGGGGTACATGTTAAACCCTATCATTTAGTGTAACCAGAGTCTCCTGGAGGGAGAACATGAGATTTGTGAATAGATCTATTCAGGATTGACAATCCCACGCCTAAACTGCTAGCTACAGTTAGGCAGGCATGCCTTGGGGTGACAAATATCATACCGTCTGACGCCTGAAGAACGTCGCAGAGGTGATCAGTCATATCAAGCATGGTTATACGACTCACAATAGTATAAACTAACCTTTGTTTACGGGATTTCATTTCTTCATTAGTTTTATTTTAATTAATAGAACTATCATACATTACACTGGAGGATTACAGGAATACAATTCAGGGTTTTATTTTTAGTAATAAAACTACTATACATACTGGTGGTAACCAGGGTTTTCGAGCAGAACATTTCATACATTACTGGTGATAGCCTTGGTTTTCATACAAAGGATTTCATTCAAAGCACGATACACAATACAATTGGTAGTAACCAGACATGCAAACTAATACTATATGGAGCACAGTAACAAATTTATATGTTAGAAAATATTGGATTTTCTTGGAAAGCATACAAACACTTTTATACAGATTTCAATGGCAGATTTTCATTACAGAATATTCTTATGAACTCACTAGCTTTATGCTGATACTCTTTTCAAAATCGTTTTTATTCTCAGGAAATCAGTAAACAGGTACTCCCGCAGCATTTTGAGAAGACGGAGTGTATAGAGTCACATCTTTACTTTTTATTATACTTTTGATGTATACAACTATGAATCAAACAGATGTAAATATCTATATTTCAATGTAATGGTTGTGTTTACTTTGATTACTATGATGCAATCGTTGTGATACTGTACATGATGTCCTCCACCCCCGAACGTTTCCTCCGTTTCGGTTTGAGGGTGTGACATATATGTTGCAATAAGCCTTGTACCTCTTAAAGTTCAGCATTTGAGGCTAAATGTTTATTAAGGTGTGTGTGTGTGTATATATATATATATATATATATATATATATATATATATATATATATATATATATATATATATAAAATAGAAAAAAGAAAACAGTAGTGTTGTGATTGTGACAGTAAATTGTTGTTGGGGATCGGCAACGCAAACTTCTAGCTTGGTGGGGATTTTAAAATTTCGGCAATATAATCAAAATTCCTTCAACCCACAACCAACACCAACAGCCAACTGGTGCAATTAGTAGCGGAGAGGAGAAAATGAAAACAAAAACAAAAATAGAAAAAAAAACAAAAAACTCACAGATGTCGCCGAAAATGGAGCTGGGAGGCCGCTCATGTGGCGTCGCCGGTGATGAGCTTTGGGTCACGGGTGTCGTGGATGCCAATGACGGCTTTGGACAAAGAAAAACTTTCGTTCGTCAGTGTTTTTCGACAAAGGAAGAGTTGTATGCGACAGAACTGTGAAGAACGAGGAAGGGGGGTATCATATGCACATTGTATTAGCGGCGACGGGTATTAGCGGCGACGACACCCAATTGCAGCGACGAAAGAAGTAATAGCGCGGCAGCTTTGGACGGAATCTTAGGTGGTATTTTTTCAAGTGTTAACGACGACACTATCACCAATAAAAATGTTGACGCTAAAGGTTACATACCATGTGGATTTCCTGTCATTGGATTTGGACTAAACCGATGGCTCCACTTTCACCCACGGATCAATGACGAGTAGTCATTAGGTGTGTCGCTGATAATTAATATTATTTTTGAAGTGTCACGATAAATTCTAGGCCTCAATGACTTTATCCATATTTAAAATGATTTTTAGGGGTATTGTTAATAAATTTTATTGTGTTTTTCTTATAAAATTAGATTTCGAAGTATATATCCCTTGTTAAATGGCAAAATGAAAGACGTTTTCGCCACTTGGCAGAGTCCAATGACATATTTGAACCTGCAAGATCCATGATTATATTGAATGTTATATCTCTAAATTTTTGCTCTGTTTTTTTAAGAAACTTAAATATAATATGCTTATGTTTGTCCTTTCTATATTAACTATATATTTCGTTTATGTTTACTAGAAAAGATTCCCCAGCGTTGCCGGGATCGGAAGGTATTGCTTTGTAAAGTAAAGTAGCATGTTGGTTGCTTTTTGTCTGTTAATGTGAGGGTAATTTGGTCTTTTCAGGTAGTAGAGACTGAATTTGTCACCATCGGTAAACCATATGGACCATTTATGTAATTTTGGCGGTGGTGGTGGTGATGATGATGGCAGATGGTGGGTGGGTTTATGGTATTGGGTGGGTATTTTCTAATAAATAAAACATTAATTTAAAACTAAAAAGAGAATGTTAAATCTGGTAAACCACAGGGACCAACCGTGTAATTTTGTCTAACAATAATAATAATAATGATGAGTGACCATTTCTGCCAAAAGACTAAATACTAATAATATGTAATAAAAGGCGAGGGTTATGAAAAATTCAAACCAAAGTGAAAGGGTTGTTTGTGAATAAAAGCATAAAGATGAAGCGTCAATGTTGTAAGTTGAAGGACCAAAATTGACAAAAAAGATAGCACTTTACTGTTAAAATCTTTCATAACTTTAATATATATATATATATATATATATATATATATATATATATATATATATATATATATATATATATATATATATATATATATATATAATTAGTTTGATTAATCATATTTAGGGCAACACAATGATCAATAAAAGAATAATTCCATATTAAACGCAAATATTCCAAAATTTAATACTCCGTAATAATTTATTTTCAGATATATAATTCAATTTAACTTAATAAAAGTAAAAAATAATATATAATACAATTGTAAAAATATGCGTATACTACATGTTGGGGGCTTATCATACCGAGGGGTCGGATTGGCAATATTACATTTTATTACTTAATTGACTTGTCAATATAAATATGACACATTTATAATGAATTAAGGATAATATTAAAAATGATCGACAGTGATCGGTTACCACACTATTTACATTACTTTTGGAGCAAATTGTTATTCTTTATGTTATTCTATGAATTACATAACACAAAAATATAGTTTGTTATACGTTCATGAGTTTTTAATACCAGAGGGCTGCCTATGATTCTAAGCAATGTTTATTCTACGATGCAATTAATTAAATCAAATTTGATTTGTCTTTTCTTTCTAAAAACGTATACTAGAAAGGGACTTGTCACCTAAATCGACGAAAGGCTTTATTGGTATAGGTTAATTACTACAGACAACGTTTGACACGGATAATTGAATAAATTAGAATAAAAGCAACCGAAAAAACAAGCTAAATGCTTAAACAATAACCATTTTATTCAGGAACTCGTATTTACGTACACTTCATGATGAGTGTAGACCGGAGAGTGTCAAAAAGCTAAAATTTGATGGATTATTCAAATTTTAAAGAAACATCTTAAAAAAGTCTCAATATTTTATTCCAGATTTACAATAAAAAATTTAAATCAGCCAATTTTTTACAGGTAAATTATTTTTTATCCGGTTATGTCTACAAATATTCAATTATTTTGGCTAAGTTTACGAAAAAAATCATATTTTATTTTACTTCATTTCTTTTTGTAACGACTGTCAAATTTCGGTCAAAAGAACATCGATCAATCCCAGTGAACTCTGCTAAGACTAGATCAAACGGTTAAAATCATAGCCTTAATTTGAAAGTTTTAACGAAAACAATAGTCATATTTTCAATTCTTATATATATATATATATATATATATATATATATATATATATATATATATATATATATATATATATATATGATGCGACCTGGCCCCGAACCACTGGCTATGTGGAAGAGCTCCTTCACGGCGGAACCTGAGAGGTCACACAAGAGAAAAGGATGTCAGCCGTCGTCCGGGACGAGTTCTCGGAAAGACGCTCCGACGGTCAAGTTAGTCTACAGTACGGGAGAATATGGTAATACGTGACTGGAGTTGGGTTCACTTACCTTGGCTGAACCGAGTGTTAGTCCTTTTATATTGAGGATCCTCTTTGGTCCGTACAGGGACAGGGACTGTGATCCCGACAGGATCCGTTGTCCTCATTGGAGGCTCTGCTCCACATTCCTGTCCCGGCCTCCAATTCATTCCGGCGATTGTGCTATGTATGGACGCTTTGTCGCCTGAAGCCGTTGTCTTTGGACTGTAGCTAAAAGACAATTCTTGGCGAGAGCGAGCTTTCTACGCGATCGCTGCGCGGGGGCTTGGAGCCACCCAGGTCGCTGGGTCGACTCCTTCGCTAGAGGCGCTCTGCCGCGACTCGGTTGTTTCTGGCCCGCTCTGAGGGGCGCGTCATCAAGTCCCCCAGTCCAGTAGTCATAGTGTATGCTAGCTAGATATGATGTTCTGGACTTAGCTACTGACACGCGTCGTGCTCTTATTCTGTTGACGCTTCATTTTCGGTGACGTGACGTTTCGACGTGTGTGCGACGGTTACGTCAGCGGTGTCAGGGATTTTCGCAGATCCCGCCTTTTTTTCCTTTTTATTACCCTGAACGGTTTCTCCTTTTAGCTTCTTTCTCGCCTTTTCGTTCTCCTTTTTCTTCTCTCTTTTTGTTTCGCTATGGCTTCTACTCCAAGCTTGATCCCTACTGCTGCCGAATTCGACACTCTTTTGGAGGCTTATGGCCTCACCCCCGCTGATGGAGTGGAATTTCATGTTCCAGGTTCGTTGATCACCCGTCCTCCTGCCGGGAAGGTGGGTGTTTATTTGAAAACCTTCGACGCTGGTCTCCGTCTCCCATTGACCGACTTTCAGGAAGAAATACTCTGACGCTGTGGGTATAGCGTGCAGATGTTAACTCCCGACGCCGTTCACAAAGTGGTCGCTTTTGAGATGATATGTCGTGCTAACGGCATCATCCTCGATTACTTTGTTTTTAAGTATTTTTTCCGGTTTGCCGCCACTAATGACAAGTATACATTGTCTGCTCGCCGTGGTGGGCATAACCTTGTTCTTGATAACAAGCCTCCAAAAAACTGGCAAGAAAAGTGGATGTGGGTTAACCAGGAGTTGCTCGGCCGTGACCATCCTCGATCGGTCATGCCTTCTGATACCATCTCTAAGTTGTTTCCTCATAATCAAGCAACTGCAGATCTCATGCATTCTCTTCAAGTGGATGTTGATGCTATGTCGGAGGTTATCCTCGCCGGAGTCGGTATGAGCCCCAGCTGGCATTCCCGGGGAGAAATGTATGTGTTCTACTCTATTTCCGATGGTAAGTTGTTATTATCTTCCCATCTATTTTTCCTCCGCCTTCTTCTTTTCCTTCATCATCCACCCCCCCCCCCTTTTTTTCTTTAAAAGGAGAAAGAGGGAGGAGGTTATTCATTTATTGCTGTTTTTTATGTGTTTGCCCTCTTCCTTTTGCCTGGTAGGTGTCGAGTATTCTATCTCCATGGATTTTGTGCTTCGAGGTCGTTATCAAGGTAAGCTGGAGCACCGTGTGGTGCCATTGTACGAAACTCTTCCTCCTCCCCCCCCCCCCCCCCGTCGCTTGGTTGCTGCTGCTCCGGTACCTCCACAAGCCGCAGGGAGTTCTACCGCGTCGGGGAGTCGGTCGGGCTCCCGCACTATCGTGACTCCTGTGACCGCGTCTGCTGCTTTTGCTGGGTCGACTGTTGATAGTCCTTTGGACAGCAAGGCTGGGATTTTGGCTGGTGCTCGTCGGGCTGCTGAGAAGAGGAAAGTTGTGCAAGCAATGAGTGGTCCGGCACCTGAGGGTAGCTCGGGACACATTGGACGGCCTGTGATGCAGCGTCGTGGCCTCATGCGCTTGTTATCAGCTACTCCATCCGGTTCAGGGGATGTGTTGGTGATACCCGATGATGACACGCAACAGTCGGTGGGTGTTAAGGGGGCGTTTCATCAGCCCATTGTTGCTGTTTCTTCAGATGTTAATGCTAGTTCTCCGACTTCAGGGGGTAGTCCTACTGCTGTGGCGCCTGTGTTTACGCCGGGATGGAGTCTGTGGCCAGACTCTCGCCTGTCTGTGCGGACTGTGGCATTGGATTTCACGCGTAATGCTCTTCCTCCGGCCAGCGTGAATGACATGGACGCTATGAGCAACGTTGTTCTGGCTCATAATCTTGCATATGCCGCTACACATGCCATGACGTATCTGGCCGCTGGATCTCGTCGCGTACAGCGGTTTGATGAAGTAGAGCGTCTTCATTCACCCCTTATTGATAGTGAGGCTGATTCGAAAGATAAAGTGTCAGATTTGAGTGCTACTGTTAGTCGGTTGGAATGCGAGAACAAGTCTTTGGTGTCAGGGAAAATGATATTGGAGGATGTGCGTGGTGTTTTGGAGGGGCAGGTGGAGTCTCTAACTCAGGCCAATGAAGGCTTGATGATTCAGAATGAGAGTTTGGAGCGGGATCTCGCTAATCGTGAACGGGAATTGGAGGTGTTGAGGGGAGATCATAGTTGGCTCCTTTAAGTTGGTTTTGTGCGCATAATGGATAGGCTTCTTGAGCACCCCGAATTTACGGGTGGTATTAGTCGAATCCGCCATGCTACCTTTGTCGCTGGGGAGGAGTCTGGTTGGTCGAATTTGAAGGCTCAAGTTGATGCTGGGACGTATGATCCTTCGGCCAACGATTCCCGGTCTAGTCATTCTTCAGCGTTGGAGGTCGCTTTATTAGGTTTCGCAACTCTTGACTTTGCAGGTTTGCTTGGGCTCGGTTAGTTGGGTATGGATGAAGTAAGGGCATTGTGTGCTTTTGATGAGGATGAAAAGGCTGTAGGTGTGTTGGGTGTGGGGGCAGGCGGTGTTGTTAAAGGCGGTGCTGGCGGTGGTGATGTTGCCGGTGGCGGTGGCGGTAGCAGTGCTGATGGTGGCGATGCTAGCATTGGCGGTGCTGGTGGTGGTGATATTGGCGGTGGCGGTAGCGGTGCTGGTGGTGGTGATGTTGGCATTGGCAGTGCTGGTGGTGGTGATATTGGCGGTGGCGGTGCTGGTGGTGGTGGTGTTGGCGGTGTCGTGTAAGGTTGTTTGTGGCTGCTCCTCTGGAGCACGAAAAGTGTTATTAAGACGTTTATTTTGGTTGTATTATGGCCTTTAGGGCTCCTGTGTTGTTTTATGGCCTTTGAGGCTTTTGGTGTACCGAACAATATGACTTGTGTTGGGATGCTTTTGTGTTAATGCTTTTATGTCGATTATTGCAAACCTGCTATGTAGGTTGACTTTCTTTTTCTCTTTCATATATATGTCCGTGCATGCGTATATATTGTGCGTTTTGGATTCACTAAGTATCCTCTATGCTAGCATTTCATACTAAAGACAATGCGTGTTTTCATATATTTGCAACTTTAATACATAGTTGTTTCTTACAGCGATTCCCTATTGGACTGCTCTAAGGGTCCATCTGTTGACCCGGGTGATCAGCCCGGCTACCAGATATCTTTCACTTCCTCCCTGCAGTTTAGGGTGCTTCGAGTTTGCTCGTGGTGTGCCTCTGTCTTCCCTTCTGCATAGGGACTCTTTCTTTCTTTAGATGTGAAACTTCCTCAAATTTCTTGCGTTCCAAGTCCTGGGAATCTGCTTTCCTTCTGTAGTTTCGAGGGAGTATGATCCGTTGCGGTGTACTTCGATTATTTTGTATGGGCCTTCCCATGTGTGGCCTAATTTCCCCTGGGGTTGCGCATGGCTGACTTCGTTCCTTCGCAGGACGTAATCTCCAACTCGAAACGCCTTATTTTTCACACGCTGGTTGTAATATCTCTCTGTCACCTTTTTGTAGGCGTCCTGGCGTATGCTCGAGCGCTCGCGTCGGTCTTCTAAGAGATCCAAATTTTCCCTTAGTCCTTCGCTATTTTCTTGTTCCTGGCAGCACTCCGTCCGTATCGATCCTATCATCATTTCTGCCGGTAGCATTGCTTCTGCTCCGTAAGCCAAGCAGAACGGCGTCTCTTTTATACTAGTCCTTGGTGTGGTCCGGTATGACCAGAGGACTTCTGGCAATTCATCTACCCAGTTGCCTTTCGTTGTGCCCAACCCTTTTTTTGATTCCCTGGAGCAAGGTTCTGTTGGATACTTCCGTTTGTCCGTTGGCCTGGGGGTGTGCCACGGATGTGAATCTCTGCTCTATTTCCCTTTCTTGGCACCAATCCTTAAAGGGATTCTTTGCAAACTGTAAGCCGTTATCGCTAATTAGGACCCTAGGCGTCCCGAATCTCGTTAAGATGTTCTTCCAGACGAACTTGATTATCTGCCTCCCTGTGATATAGGCCAACGGTTCTGCTTCTATCCACTTGGTGAAGTAGTCAACCGCCACGAATAGAAATTTTACTTTCCCTGGTGCTTCTGGGAAGGGGCCCACTATGTAGATTCCCCATTGATAGAAAGGCCAAGAGCTGAGTATGCTAGTCATCTTGGATGGTGGCGCCTCTTGTGTTGGTGCGAAGGTCTGGCATTCTACACAGGTTCGCATTAACTCGATGGCGTCTTGGTGTATTCCTGGCCAGTAAAGGCCCATTCGCAGTACTTTGCCTATGAGTGCCCACGCTCCTTCGTGAGCTCCAGCCGACCCTGCATGGCTTCCTTCAGCGTTAATTTCCCCGCTGTGCCGTCGATGCATTTGATCCATGGGGCTGTGTAGCCTTTCCTATACAACGTTCCCTTGAGCATCACGTACTGAGGGGCTCGTACCCTTGTCTTCTGAGCTTCTCCATGGTCATCTGGGAGCATGTCGTGCTGGAGATAGTCTATAATGGGTGTCATCCATTTTGGTTGGGCCATTGATAGGGAATCAACTTGCAGCTCGTCAATGCTCCTCTCTTTTAGCACTTCCACCAGCACCTCCTTTGATAGGTTCCCAAAGCATGTTGACGCTAACTTGATGAGAGCGTCTACTCGCCTATTGTTTCCTCTTGAGATTTGCTTTATCGTGAAGCTTTTTAGGGTACCGGTGATCCGTTGTACTGCTTTGACATACCTCTCCATTCGTTTGTCTTTCGCTTCAAATTCTCCTGATACTTGGTTGGCTGCTAGGCGCGAGTCGGTCAAGGCCACGACTCTTTCTGCTCCCATCTTTACTGCTAGCCTGAGACCGGCCAGCAGAGCTTCATATTCTGCTTCATTGTTAGATGTGTGGAAGTCGAAACACAAGGCATATGTGACTTCCTCTCCTGTGGGGCTGGTTAATATTAGTCCGACGCCCGACCCCTCTTTGTTGGAGGCCCCATCCGTATAGAGAGTCCATTGTTGGTCGGGCGCTCCTGCTGATTGTTCCTGCTTGCCCGAGTCAGCCATTTCTCGCTGAAGTTCTCCCGAGATTTCGAGTAAGAAATCCGCTAAGGTTTGTCCTTTAATGCTTACTCTGGGGTGGTATGTGATATCGTGTTCTCCTAGCTCTATGGCCCATTTCGCGAGTCGCCCCGATGTCTCCGGCTTTAGGAGTACTTGTTTGATCGGGTAGTTGGTCAAGACTTGTATTTGGTGGGCCTGGAAGTATCGGCGGAGCCTTCATACTGCGTATACTAGGGCGAGTACCAGTTTTTCAATGGTAGGGTAATTCATCTCTGGACCCTGCAGGGCCCGGCTCACAAAGTAGACTGGTAGTTGGCGCCCCTCTCTGTCGACTAGTAGTGCTGACGAGATTGCGTCTCTTGACGTGGACAAATACACCTGTAGCACCTCCCCGGGTATCGGGCTAGCCAGGGTTGGTAATGTATGGAGTACCTTTTTTATTCTTTGTAGCGCCTCCTCGGCCTCTGTCGTCCATCTGAAGTTGTTTTTCTCTATGCATCCTCTGAGCGTTTTGAACAACGACATGGCTTTTTCGGCTGACTTGGAAATGAATCGACTGAGTGTCGTTAGCTTCCCCTTTAGACCCTGCGCGTCTCTCATCGTCCAGGGCTAGGGTGTTTCTTCGAGCTCGTTTACCTTGGTTGGGCTCGGCTGGATGCCTTCCTTCGTGACATAGTACCCCAAAAACTGACCTTTTTCGACCCCGAAAGTGCATTTGGCGGGGTTCAATTTCATCCTGGCCTTTTCCAATGTTCGTAGTGTTTCCTCGATATCTCGCTGCAGCATATTCTCGTCTGGGCTTTTTATAACCATATCGTCAACATAAACCTCGATATTTCGTCCCATTTGATCGGCGAATAGGGAATCGACAAGGCACTGGTAGGTTGCCCCAGCGTTCTTCAATCTGAATGGCATTTTAGTGTAACAAAATGTGCCATGGTCCGTGTAAAAGGCTGTTTTCTCCTCGTCGTTTGCGCTCATCAGGATCTGGTGATATCCTTTGTATGCGTCAAGGAAGCATTTCCACCGGAATCCTTGCAGGGATTCTATTTTATGATCTATTTCGGGTAGTGGGTAACAATCTTTTGGGCATGCCTTATTTACGTCTGAGTAGTCGATGCACATTCGCCAACTACCGTCGTGTTTCCTCACCATTATCGGGTTGGCGATCCATGTTGGGAAAATCGCTTCTCTAAGGATTCCAGCGTTGGCCAGTTTTGCTACCTCCGCATTGATCGCTTTGTTTCGATCCCCACCTTTGACCCGCTTCTTCTGCTTTATTTCCTTGGTCCCCGGCTTTATCATTAGCTTATGCTCTATGATCTCTCTATCGACCCCTACCATGTATGTGGGTCTCCATGCGAACACGTGCTTGTACTTTCGTAGTAGCTGGACCAGCGCCTCCCTTGTTTTTGCAGGGAGGGCCACTCCTACCATCACTCGCTGGTTTGGATGCTCCCTGTTGATCACTTCCCATCCGTCTGACGGGTCTGGCTTTGGTCTTTTGGCTTCGGCTGAGACGTCTCTTGGTTGCATAATCTCTTAACATTTAAGGTCCTTCAGGGGTGTGGCCAAGATCGTTCCTGGTCCTTGGCTGGTGCTAAACTTAACCAACCCATGGATTGTCGATGGGACTGCTCCAAACCTTAATAGGGTCGGTCGTCCCAGTATGATGTTGTGTTCCGACGGGTGTCGTACAACTACAAAATCTACAAGGGTGGTTCGTTTCCTAGTTTTGTCCTGGCTGAATGGTGTGAATGGCAAGTGGATCGTACCTAATAGCCATAGGCTGTGCCCCTTGAACCCTGTGAGTTGGCCTGTGGCGGGTTTCAGTCCTTCTTTCGACTCGCTCGGCAGGCGTCGGAAACAGTGTTCATAAATGATGTCTGCCGAGCTCCCGGTGTCGATGTATACCTGGTGAACTATGACGTTCCGGATAGACCCTTGAATGACGAGGGGGTTGTCCCCGTTCCACCCGGCTGGGATTGGGTCGTTCCTAGAGAATGTTAATCCTTGTGCCGTTTCTGCGACGTCGCGTGTTTGTTCCCCGTGCTCCGCTCCCCCCTTTTGTGGTGGATTGCCAATATCTCCAACTTGATTTCTGGTTTCCTGGCAGCGTCTTTGGGGTTATCTGCGTCGAACTTAGCGCTCAAGCTTTTGGCGATCTCTATTACGTTTCCTTTTAACTGTTTCTCTTCGATTTCCCGTTTTAAGACAGCGCAATTGATCGTATCGTGTGTCCTACTCTTGTGGTACTCGCAGTATCGCGTTTTAGTACCTTTCGCTGTTGGCTTTTCGTTGACTGTGTAGACTTCTGTCTGTCTCCCTCGCCTATCATCTCTAGTGAAGGGTCTGAAGCGTCCTATCGGTCATCTCTCTCGTCCCATAAACCTATTGTTTCCCCGAAAATCATGGTGGGTTGTGTTGTAGTTATTCCGCCTCCCCACGGAGGCTGTCATGGCGTTGAGGTACGCCTGCTTCGATGCTTCACCTTCCTCCTGGCGTAAGAAGCACTCCACCCTTTCTTTCAACTCAACTCTTGTCTTGGGTTTCTTACCCATGAGTTTTTGGGACAACGATCCTGGTAGTAGTCCCTAGGTGAATGCCCCTGCGATTAGGCCTTCGTCGTGCCCTGGAACATCTAGTGTTGCCTTTGTGAACCTAGCGAAGTAATCTTTAACTGTCTCTCCTTCTCGTTGTTTGCACCCAATGATTGTGTGGCAGTCACCTTTGTATTTCCGAAGTTGCATGAAGTTTGTTAGGAATAGGTATTTCAGCTAGTTGAAATTGCTGATGCTACTCGGTTTCAACGTTTTGAACCATGTTCCTACGTTGGTAAATATGTGCACCAGAATCGCTCATCTAGTTTCAGGGACGTCATCGTCCATTCATACATGTCGATATGGCTGTCCGGGTCGGTAGTTCCGTTGTATGTCTTAAGGTGAGGTAATTTAGCGGTATTAGGGATTTCATACTCCAGGAGTTCTTTAACAAACGGTGACGTGACACTTCGTGATGAGCAGTCTTGGGTTGGGATATGTTGGCTAAGGTAGTATCCTGGTTGTTGTGCCGTCAGAAATGGTTGTACCAGCATGTTGTTGTGGGCGGTTAGATCTGGTATTGGTATGTCGTAAGGGTTGGACGGTTGGGTTATAACAGGGGAATTGTATGGCGTGGGGTGAACGGTTGGGACATAATAGGGGGTGTACGGCGTAGGTGTTAGTTGTTGAGCCGGGGGGTTCTGTTGGTGAGCTATGGTTGGCTGTTGGTAGAACAAGAATGGTGGAGCTGGTATGGCAGCTGGTAGTTCTGTAGCTATGATGCGGTGCCTGTGCCGATCATAGTGCCGTTGAGATGTGCACTGCTCGCGAGGGGTGTGACAGTTGTCGTTTGGGTATTACGAGGATTAACGATAGCGGGGAGAAGGGGTAGTGTGGTGTATATTGGTCGGTTCTGGGATGGGGTTAAGTGTGTCACAGTTGGTATTGGTCGGGGTTGAGACGGGGCGGTGTGCACAGCCGTGGTGATGGGATTTAATAGCAAGTCTGTTGGTACAGTCACCGGAGCTTGCGGCAGCGGACCACTTGGAGAGCTGGTGTTGCGTTGAAATTTGGCCTCGGATTCCCGATTAACGGCGGTGCACCGGAGATTGGTGTTTGGTTGCCGGGAAATGGGGCTACCGGAGTGTCTTCCGTCCCCAAAGGTCCCATCGGGCGTATGGGGATGTGCGGTTGTTCCGACGGCTCGCCCGTCACTTTCTCCGTCATACGTGGCTGTGGAAGGTAGTAAAATAGGAAAGGATTTGCGTATCTGTTGTCACACAAACGGCTGGCGCAAAATGATGCGACCTGGTCCCGAACCACCGGCTATGTGGAAGAGCTCCTTCACGGCGGAACCTGGGAGGTCACACAAGAGAAAAGGATGTCAGCCGTCGTCCGGGAGGAGCTCCCAGAAAGACGCTCCGACGGACAAGTTAGTCTAGAGTACGGGTGAATATGGTAATACGTGACAGTAGTTGGGTTCACTTACCTTGGCTGAACCGAGTGTTAGTCCTTTTATAGTGAGGATCCTCCTTGGTCCATACAGGGACAGGGACTGTGATCTCGACAGGATCCGTCGTCCTCATTGAATGCTCTGCTCCACATTCGTGTCCCGGCCTCCAATTGGTTCAGGCGATTGTGCTCTTTCTGGACGCTTTGTCGCCCGAAGTCGTTGTCTTTGGACTGTAGCTAAAAGACAATTCTTGGCGAGGGCGAGCTTTCTACACGATCCCTGCGCGGGGGCTTGGAGCCACCCAGGTCGTTGGGTCGACTCCTTCGCTAGAAGCGCTCTGCCGCGACTCGCTTGTTTCTGGCCCGCTCTGAGGGGCGCATCATCAGTATATATATATATATATATATATATATATATATATATATATATATATATATATATATATATATATATATATATATATATATATATATATATATATATAGAGAGAGAGAGAGAGAGAGAGAGGTGGAGGGTTCAATTGAAAAAAAAAGTTGAGAATCACGGGAATCATTCCCAGCAACGCATTTATTTTGCCGCAAAAAACTTAGACGTACCGGGGTAACGGATATACATGTGTTTTCCAACCAAACATGTTTCCTTAAAGTATGTTAATCATTACCTTAATATACACAAAAACATGTTTTTTATTTTTTTTTTATTTTTTTATTTTTATAATGTTATTTTTATCGAAAATTTATTTTAATTATATCAAAATTAATAATTTTTTATTCTCTATAAATAGACATCAATATTGATATAGTTTTGAGATAAAATAAAAAATTATTTTTTTTATTCATAAATGAATAAAAACGCATCAGGTTTTTAATACAATACATTCGTTATTCACTTATGAATAAAAAGTATGCTTAACTTTTTTAGGGTTTAAGTATCATTTATATATAAATATAACACGCTATAAAGTTTTCTTACCTAAAATATATTTTTTTAAATCATCTTTCGTCACATTTTATATTTATATATAAATAAAACGTGTATTAGTTATCGTCATATGTTATATTCATATATTAATAAAACATTTATAAGATTTTTGTTACAGTTCATTTGCTATGCATATATAAATAAGTAGTGTGTTTAAAAAAGATGAAGTGTTTTGAAAATTTGAACTACTTATTCATATAAGAATAACAAATGAACTGTAACAAAATTATGATAAATGTGTTCTTCGTATATTAATATAACTTGTGAGGAAAGTCAATACATGTTTTATTCATATGTGAATATAACATGTGACGACAGTTGATATAAGTAGTAAAAAGTTTATTATATGTTATATTTATATATAAATGATACTTAATCTGTAAAAAAATAATCATATTTTATAACATCCCAATTTTTCAGGCCAAAAGTTTCATTTTTAAAAAAGTTATTACATAAAACCATCGGTATAAAAACATTCATAATGATATCTCGTGTCAAACCAAAGTGTCAGTAATCAAAACATATTATCATAAAACCATATCAGAGTGTAATCTCAAGGATCTCATGTGCGGAAAACATAGTTTGAGGCGTTGCGATCAAGCCGACTCCCTTCCTAACAACCGAACTTGGGGACTATTCCCCTCCTACTACCACTATCACATATAACATATCATGCCAGCATATAAACATATCATCACATACTGTCAGACATATCTGGGGTGTCTGACCTACCCTTCAGTCCTAACAACCGAACTCTACTACTATCACATATAACATATCAGGCTAGCATATAACATGTCAGGTAGTAGCAAACCTAGATGATATCACAAAGACATCCATCTAACTTACAAGTCCTACTGGTGGGCCGGCATTGTGGCCGTAGAACCACCGCTACTGGAAGGTAACTCACCTCACACTGCTGAAGTCCCGTAGACACAATCCCACGCTGCTGAAGTCCCGCAGACTCAACCCCATCTGCTGGATGACAGATTCCCGAACTGTCAACACCAAAACAACACCCAATTAATAATTGGGTCCCAACCCATAACCATAATACATACTTGAATAATTACTACATTACCCCAGGCTTGGCTTATTTAAGCCCAAGGCCCAATCCATAGGTTCAAAGCCAACTAGGAATCAAAGCCCAACATATGGCCCAATTTTCCAAATTGGGCCCAAATCCTTACAAGGTCTTACCATAAGGCCCAACCGTTTAGTCCAGTCCAACATTCAACATTCTAATGGCCCAATATCACATAATCATAAAGGCCCAAACTGTGGCCCAATTTTCAAAATTGGGCCCAACTCCTCATATGGGCCTTACCACAAAGCCCATTAATTATTTTAGTCCATTTGCTTGATCTTGGATGACCCATTAATAACCCAGTCATCAAGGCCCAATAGAAAGGCCCAACAATAAACCTAAGTGAAATTAGGGTTTCACATAAAATGACGATTAGGGTTAAGTGTTTCTCACTTAACCCATTAAGGACTTAATCCATTAAGTCCATCACTCTTCTAAACAAATCATATGGTGTGATTGGGCTTAACATACAATTCCATTCCAGTGGCCCAAATGTGGGTCCCGATAGGTCCAAGCCCATAAATCCAATATTAGGGTTTTCAAAACCCTAATTAGGGTTTCCAATCCCCATCTTAGCCCAATAGGCCCAATAGCTAGGTCCTTAAGCCCATTAGGGTTTCCTAAGGTCAATTAGGGTCCATTAGACCCATTAGACACATGTTTGGGGTTTAATGTCAATTAGGGCTTCATTAGGCCCAATAGGGTTTTACTAAGCCCATTAAGGCTTCTTTGGGCCCATTAGGGTTTTAGTCTCTTGTCCAAACATCCAAACCAAATCACAACATCAACGAGGCACACCGCCACCCGACACGGCGGCCGGTGGCGGTAGGAGGCGGCAGCCACCACCTCACGGTGGTGGTTTTGAGTTTCCTTTCATTATTCAATTTGTAATTTACACTTTACAATGCTGAAACTCAAAATAAACACACACACTAAACAACATAAACACGCACACAGCCACCCTATGGTGGCCGGTGGTGGTAGAAGGTGGCAGCCACCATGGCTGGCGGCCATGGTGGTTATCCTCTCCGTTTCCAGCCATCAACACTACCTACAACACACACACGCGAGCTGGACACGTAGAACACACGCTATCGGTCATCTTGAGGCGGCAGCAACGTTGATATGCAAAGACAGCTACCACCTCACGGTGGTGGCAAGCTTTCTTGAGTCCTCACCAACAACACGCGCCTACAAAACACCCACTCGTCGGGGGCTTGTCCCTGAACACACTCTGATCTCAGCTATCCTCGTGGCGGTACAAGGCAGTCGGGAAAGAAACCACCCGCAACAGTGGCACTCACAACGTCAAACACCTCGAGGAGCAAAGATAAGCGAGACGAGGTGGTCTAACCGAGAGGTTATGGTTGTTCGCGACCTTCCCCTCTTCGTTTAAAGTCGCACTCCGATCTCGGGGGGTTTCTCCGGTCATTTTCGACTGAACCACGCTCCTTCGCTGGTCTCCTTCTCCAGCAACAACAGGAACAGCGACAGCGGCGCATGACTTGATGGGTTGCATCCTCCACACGGTGGTGCACGGCGACTATGAGAGAGATGGTGGCGGCTGAAGTTTCAAGGGAGATGGTGGCTGCAACACTTGAGGCTAGGGTTACTTGTGTCTCAACGGGAGGGAAGGAGTGACGGGTTTTAAGTCCCGTGCTGCTTTCAAACTTATAGCCCCTTTTTCCACTTTTGATCCCTCCTCCATAAAGATTTTTCAAAACAAGTCCAATATTTACCAAATAACCCTTATCTTAAATTATTCCTTACAATTCAAGTCCTAATAGTTACCATACAGCCCCCCCGTCTTCATAAATATTGTGACAATTAGCTCTTCGAGACCATCCTTTCATATATAATTATTTGTTTTAGGGCTACGAGCCATTCATTAATTAATTTATTTATTTAATAAATAAACGGGGTGTTACATATTTTTTATTCATAAGAGAATAACGAATGTACTGTACTAAAAATCTGATGCATTTTTATTCACTTATGAATAACGATAGCTGAAAAAATAAAAATAAAAAACAATGTTTTTTATTTTATCTTAAAACTATATCAATATAGATGTCTATTTGTAGAGAATAAAAAATCATGAATTTTGGTATATATTTTAAACCATTTTTCGATAAAAATAGCTTTTTAAAAATTCAAAAAAACGAAAGAAAACTATGTTTTTGTATATATTAAGGTAATGATTAGCATAGTTTAAGAAAACATGTTTTGTTGGAAAATACATGTATAATCCTTTCCCATTTCCGTTGGTACAACGGAGGCTTTTGCGGCAAAATAAGTGAGTGGTTGAGAATAATTCCCTCATTCTCGACCTTTTTTATTTTCACAATTAAACTTACCTCTCTCTGTGTGTGTATATATATATATATATATATATATATATATATATATAAAGTAAAGTTTTGTAGCAAGATTTAACACATGTATATGTATATAAACATAGTTCTCATAATATGAGGTTAATACGTAAGTATATAACGAGATTATGAGCTGAAACCTAAATATACACACATAAGGAAAACTTGAAATTTCTGCAAGTAATGTTTATAGATGTATATACTTAAAATCGAATGGAATATGAGTAGAGTAGATTTAAATCTTCCAAATAATTGTCATAGTTACAATAAGATCATGTTAATTCTACATAGACCTTTGTATAACAATTTGTCATAACCACATATCCTACCTCCTAGAACTCGACTAATGCTTCATATACACTTACATACAACAAATACATACATACATGGATCATGGAAGTGATACCCGCAAATTTACTCTAAATATTCTAATGTACCAACTGTGGTCTATTAATCTTGCAAAGAATTTGCATGTGTGAGTAATGTACTATCTTATTCTTGACAAATCTTCCCTTCTCTTCCCCCTCCACACGATTTCATTCCCTTACACACACACATTCTACACTTGCAATATATATAGATTATATATATATATATATATATATATATATATATATATATATATATATATATATATATATATATATATATATCCTAGTACCCTCATATCTTCAAGATTTGACTCATTGTACAAAGAAATCTTCTAATATCACATTAAATATGAAGGTTATGTCCCACCCCCATACACACATAACCTACTATATGCATGTGAAAACTCCATTTCTCGCTAAGTATTACAATTGTGTGAGGTAAAAGAGTAAGATATCAACTTGTTACTTTATATCTCTCAAACAAGAGTCAATTATACCATGTAATCTCATAGAAATCTGCCTTATATCACATTCCTTTCCTTGCAATCTAACACAACACTTCCCTACTTCACTCTTCCTCCCACCGAAACATCTCTATCTCTCTCTCTCTCTCTCTCTCTCTCTCTCTCGTTGTTGCACGATCACCGGATGAACCCAAACAGAAAACCGAAGGTTGTTGGCTCCGATTTGAGCCCCTACCTCACCTACTTCCACCCTCCCTTATGTACTGATTAGCGTACCTGAACACCTCCTAATCAGGTTTTGATCTCAATAGAAGCAGTCACGACCACATCGAGTTTTGTGGGTTAGTTCGTCGGAGAAAAAGAACCATTGACCACCACCGATTCTTCCATTTTCCTCATATGTTTCGACGACCAAGAAGCTCCTTGGCGACCTTCTGCTTCATTCAATCGAGTTATATGTGAGAAACCATCCCCTATCGTCGATTTTAGTCCATAAAAACCACCATGTAGCCCGCCACGCGCCACCGTGGCTAACGGTACATGCAACTCTGGTAGGGTGGCTCTAGTCGGTGGTTCCTTTTTCAATTAGTTCATGTAGTGTTTTGTTCCAACTCCTTTATGTTTTAATGATGTCTAGATCAATCTCAAGACCTTCGAGTGCAAAACGCGTTTCGTGGTCAAGTCCGAAAATCCCGACAATCCCAACTCACGCATCTAGGGTGAGCTTCTATGACCCTCTTTACAATTTTTTTACACCTTTGGGGGAGAATACATATATGTTAGATGTTGAATTTACGAATTTTTAAAGTATGATTTAATTATAAGTATATATTTCAAAATTTATCATAAGCTTTAAAACTTGTAAAGTGTTAAATTAAGAATCTATAGTTTTCTTTTGTGACAATGTTATGAATATAAGAAAGATGCAAGTTTTTATAAACCACAAACTGGAAAGTAATGTAAAAGTTGTTTGTGATGAAAAACTACTAGATTACGTCAAAATAGTTGTAAGTGGAACTAGTATGTTTAGATTGTAACTTAAAAATCGGTTTTATATGTGACCTTGTAGAGTTAGTTTAATAAGTTGCATGTTTAGTGAATGAATATCATGTATATTCGGATAAATATAATGTGGGTTCAAACCTTAAATAACAATGGAGTGGTGGTTGTTAACGACTTGTGAACTTCATATAATTAATGAATATGTGGATATCCGCTAATAATAGAAAATAAGGGTCAAAACACGAAGTATATATGTGACTAAAATTTGTTAATGAAAACTTGATTTATAACGAGATAAAAGTTTATTGGAGATGAAAACTCAATGATCATCATGTGAAAAGTCGTTTAACTAAAAATAAATGCCTTATTAATACATTGACAAAAATTATATAATATTGAAATCGTGAGTTTCAAGTAAATTCAACGAGAAATTATTATAATTAGTCATGTAACATCCCGATGTTGTGGCACTTCTAATTTTGAACCTATAATTTGTTTATATTGCAATTTGGACCCTAAGTAAAGGAAAGAATGCAATGAGGGCCCTAGTGGCATTTTCGTAATTTGGGTGTCGTCCTAGTACGCAGGGCATACATGGCAAGCATCCAAACCCTAATGTGGTGCGAGCTTATGTGGTGCCCAGGGGTGCCCAGGGGTCTGATTCTGACCATTTTTACACTTTGACAATGTAATATATTGGTATACCATATAAAACACAACTTCCTTTTAAATTGTTTGGTGCAAAGTTTTTCATGTAGTGTAGCCATATTCAGCCTTGCAGTTTGATTTGTTACTATTTATCGAAGCCTAATTTCAAGCCCTAAATCAAATTAATTTTCTTATCCGGATGTTCTCGTTTTCAAGGCCAGGTTGGTTCACTTCTTGATATCTTTGATTGAGTCCAGTCTTCACGCTATTTTTGTAATCTTGAAAGTAAAATTCAATTTAATTCATGATTTTTTTTTCAATTTTCTGTGCTATCTCATTGGCAGACTTGATTGGTTCATATTTTTTTTTCGATTTCAGGATCTGAATTCTTAAGATATGAAAAATTAAGAGGTCTAAATTTCTAAGTGGGTTTGAATTCTTAAGACCTGAATTTTTAAATGTTGTTTGGTTGGAACCTCTGAATTCAGTGTAAAATGATAAAAATGACTATTTTACCCTTAAATGTTATTTGTTTGTTGAATTTAATTGTAACATCCCATTTAGAATATAATAATTAAATGATAACCTGGAACCCGAGAAGCAAATTGTATTATTATTATATGTCATTATGGCCCAAAAATCAAATAACAATTAGCTGGGAGTTTATTTCGGGAAGCCAAGTGGCAGGATTTGAATCTCCGTGGATGAAAGTGTAATTCTGGGATTTATTTTGTAAAGATTTATAGAAGTCAAGTGTTAAAATGTAAGTCCCGGGTTAGTTTTGCAAATATTTATGAAGGCAGGGACTAAGGGGTAAATATTGGGACTTCACTTGAAGAGATTTTGGAGGCATAGGGGCTATTTGGTAAATTTCGTACTTAATGTGTAATGGATTTTAAGGCTGAGGGTTGAAATCGTAAATTATGGATTAGCTTGAAAGAAAAGATGAGAATGGGGGACCATTTGTGCCATTTTGGGCCAAAGATTATTGGAGCCGGGTATATAGCCTTTCATTCCCGTCAATACCCTAACCCTAAGCCTCTAAGCACCAGCCGCCATCTCCATCCTCTTTCTTGGCCGCCACCTCGTCGCTTGTCGTCTTGCCATCGGATCATCACCATCATTCGTCGCCGGTTGTTGTGCGTAGCCGGGAGAGACCACCGAGGGCTGTCGAGGGTAGCTGCACCTGGTAGGGATCGGAGAACCATTGTTGTGACCGCCACCTGCTGCCTCCCCATTGTGAAGCCGTCACACCTTTGCTGCCGGTGACGCCATGCGCGAGCGAAGAAAGCCGACTGGAGCGACGTCTGGGCAGTGTGATAGCGTCCTCGGACGCCTCTTCTTCTCTTTCTTCTCTTGCCCCGCCTTTTAGCCATGCCGCCATCGTCGCTAGGGCCGTCGAGCGCCGCCGCTAACCGATCTTTTGATGCTGGTACTGTTTCATCGATGCCATCAGATGTCGTTATTTCCGTGGTGGCAGAAGAAGAAGAAGACCGACGTCGTGGTCGTGAGAGAAGCCGGTCGCGTTTGGGGCTGTGGGCTTCGTGGTTGCTGCCGCCGACGTTGCCGTTAAGCCGCTGCTGCCGGACTTCTTGTGTCACCATCACCGCCAGGTGGGTGGCTAGGTTTATCTCGCAACATAAGGATGTGTGTATGTGGTTTTGGCTGTGGTTTTTGGTCGGATTTCGGAAGAAGACTACCACCACCACCGTGAGGTGGTGGCTGCCGCCATGCACCACCGTCGGCTACCATAGGGTGGTTGTGTGTATGTTTGTCTATTTAGTGTGTGTGTGAATATTTTGGGTATCAGCATTGTAACATGTAACTAGAAAGTGAAATAATGGAAAAGAAAACCCTAACCACCACCGTGAGGTGGTGGCTGCCGCCTCCTGCCGCCACCGGCCGCCGTGTCGGGTGGCGGTGTGCTTTGCATTGTGGTATTGATTCGTTGGGATGCTTGAAACCCTAATGGGCTTAATGAAACTCTATTGGGTTTAATGGGGCCCAATAAAGCCCTAATTGACCTAATAAAATCTTAATGGGCCCAATGAGGCCCAAAGTGACCTAAAAGCCCAACCGGTTGACTAATGGGCTAGTATTGGGTAGGAAACCGTAATTTGGATTTGGAAAATCCTAATGGCTTAAAACCTTAATTTTGAGAATTAATCTGGACACACATGAGATTATTTAATAACTTGAAATATTAAATAATAATCATTGGAAAACTAACTTAAGGCAATAATGGACTTAATGGATTAAGTCCTTAATGGGTTAAGTAAGAAACACTTAACCCTAATCATCATTTCATGTGAAAGCCCTATTTTCACTTGGGCCTTGAGTTGGGCCTTCCTATTGAGCTTTAGTGATTGGACTATTGATGGGCTATCCAAGAACAAGTTAATGGACCAAAATAATTAGATGGACTTTAGGATAAGGCCTATGTGAGGACTGGGGCCCAATTTGGAAAATTGGGCTATAGATGGGCCATAACTGGGCCTTTATGGTTATGAGAGATTGGGCCATTAGTATGCCAAGTGTTTAGACCAGGAGGGATGATTGGGCCTAAGGGGTAAGGCCCATGTGAAGGGTTAGGCCCAATTTGGAAAATTGGGCCATGTGTTGGGCTTTGGCCCATTACTTGACTATTGGGTTTTGTAGTGTGAGTTGGACTTTGGGCTTGGAACCCAATTATTAACGGGGTATTGTTTGATGTTGACAGTTCGGGAAGCTGTCAACCAGTAGCTGGAGTTTTATCCGCGGGACTTCAGCAGTGCCAGGTGAGTTCTCCTCACTATATCAATAGGGTCTAAGGCACCAACGCCGACCCTTATCAGATTTGTATTTGAGTTTATTGCATGACATGCTTATTGATTTGCATCCTGGTATTTTGGATGGTGATATGTTTAATGACCTGGTAGTTAGGGTGTTGTCATGTTATTATGATCTGTTAGATCGGTATCCTGGTTATAGTATGCTTGTATGTTGTTATGATCTGTTAGATCGGTATCCTGGTAGATAGGATGTTGTTATGCTATTATGATTGTTATATCGGTATCCTGGTATATAGGATGATGCTATGTTAGTGACCTGGTTAGGTCGATATCCTGGTTATAGGATGTTGCTATGATTGGTATGACTGTTATATATATGCAAGTGTATGATATTTATGTACACATGCTTGTTTGATTTGGGGTTGGGTTGAGGCGGTCTTGCTTTGTGCTGGAGGCCAACATACCAGGGCGGTCCGGATAACCTGAAGGCCCTGCAAAGGGATTCAGTCAGACCGAAGGCCCGGCGAGCGGTCCGGATAGGCTGTAGGCCCTGCGAGGCGGTCCAGACGTGCCGAAGGCTCGGAGAACAGTCCATATAGACTGAAGGCCTGTGAGGCGGTCCATTCAGGCTGACGACTCATTATGCATGTTGTTTTGTATTGGTTATATGATATGGTTATGTTTGTACGGTGTTGGTATTTTGGGGTAACTCACTAAGCTCTCGGGCTTACACATTTAGTTTATTGTTTCAGGTACATCAGATGATCGTAGGAAGGCAAAGGCGTGATCGTACAGCTCCTCATATTTTATGGTTTTCTGAATTGATTCTGGGGATACTCTGATGTCTAAACTATTTTGAAAACAAACTATAATAACTTGATGGTTTTAAAATGTAATAAAAAGTTTTAATTTGGCTTGAATTTTATGAGCGTTACATTAATGTTTTTTTTATATAATGTAACTGAATGAACTTCTTGAATAAGCATAAAAAAAATATATATAAAAACCATATAAAATCCAAGTTAAACACAAATCCATTCCACATCATGTACATTTTGGCCATCACTCTTCCCCTTTTGGTTGAATCTTGAGTAAGACGGGTGAGGGTAGAACTTAGCCCCCAACCATTAATGCATGTCAAAGTCGCGTCTTCAAACAATTGTGTGCAAAGGTTGAGGAAGGGTAGTGGTGATCTTCTCAAAGTTTCAACATGCTTGTTCGACTGCTTGAAAAAATTTATATTAGATTATTAAAATATAATAAAAAAATTTATTTATAAAAGAACAAAATACCTTGATTTCTAGTTGTCATTCTTTGTCAGAAACACTAAAGGTGTTGGTTACGGGATTATAAACATTCCTAGTTTTATTTTTAAACTATAACCAAGCTGAAAACTTTGAATTTAAGTAATCATAGAGATTCTTCATTTGTTTTTGGTCCACAACAAAATTATGTTCATTTGCTTATTTTCAAGCTACAATCCTCCAATAGAGTGCCTTCAAGCTACCCCCTTCCCGACCATTGACCGCAATTTCATGCAAACATGCTTCTAGGATAGTTCTTTCTGTAGCTTCTACCTTCCAACTAATCCTAGGCTTCTTTTGTACCATGTGTAATATAATTTCAATAACAATTCAACACATAACAATACAAATCAACAAAAATCAGGAACATATTTCAGCAAGCGAACAACATATTCCAACACAAATCAATAAAGAGGAACAAATCAGAACTATAACCACATTATCAACTACTATGAACACATTTTTAACAATATATTTCACCAAAAAAACACAAAATAAGCAAGGTTCAGCAACAAAATTCAGTTATGAATGAACATATATTTCAGAAATCAATGAAATCAACAACTTATACTTAGAAATCAACCCATCTCAACTAAGTAAACCCAAAATCAGCAACAAAGGTGGTGTTTGTTTTTTTTTTTCTAAAAAACCACTTCTGACCACTTATTGATGCGCCGCACAGCACACGCGCAATACTTGGCCCTTCGTAACTGTTTATTTTTCAGAAGACTTCTGTATAAAAATTGTTGTGTGTGTGCTGCGTGGCACAGCACTTGACCTTATGCTTCAAACCTCTTTACACCTTATTTTAACTTATTGCAACAGTCTATAGAGGTTAAAAAACAAACATACTTTTTATTACACGCTACAGCTGTTTGGTCCCCCTCTTATGCTATAGAGGATTGCAGAGGTGGTCCGCAGACTTCAGACATTTTCTCTTTGAAGAAACAAACCGCACCTAAATCAACCCATATATTTCAGAAATCAACACATTATTAGAAATCAGTCAAATTATATCATATGGAAAATTTTAAATTAGTTTATGTAAAGGGTTTAGTGTTTAAAGACCAAGAACATGATGCATAGGAAATATGACATGTCTGTGGAAACAGATTTGAATATGAGCATCTTCTACACTAAAAGAATTTTTAGTTTGAAGCCATATCCCAAAAAACAAGAAAAAAGAGAGAGAAAGACGAACCTATTGTGGATACAACTAGATTTGTCGATGGTGAGGGTGGCGATGGCCAGAGATGGCATTGGGAAGGGTGGTGACAACGACAGACGGCGAAGGGGAGGTGCTCTTCGGTGGGGAGCGAGAGAAGTGATAGAATTTTTCGCAAGGGAAGAAAGTGAACAGTAGATGTGAGGATGGACTAGGGTGTCTTTTTTTCTTTTTAGATGGGCTCCTACATCTGATTCGGTAAGTGCTAAAATTAAGTGGTAAACAAACGGTCTGAATGTTACAGATTCCGACCTAACCCTTATTAGGAGGTATTAAGATGCCAAGAAACAGGACCTACGTCAATCAATTTTCACACTTCATAATTAGTATGGACTATAGAGGGTTAAAAAGTTCAAATTTCCTAGATTACTTACACGGATTAGTCGAATAACAACAGGATACATTGAGTTAATCGAGCTGAAAATAGGAATTACAATAACAACGGGAATAATCGAAACTTCATAAATTATGAAAACCACAATTACAAGGATGGTTTTGGGAATAAAGGTGGGAACATGTACTAGAGGAATCAAAATGGTGGATTCAACAATGAGAACGACGATGGATATAACAACGAACATTGTAACTGAAGTAATCAATTTCCATATCTTTAGTTTCTACAAACAAAAAGGCAATATGTAGCTTCTCATTTCCAGTTAGGATAAACCGATCCTTCCTTACCCACAATCTTTTTGGAAGGAAACGAGCACCACATGGAAATTAGACTACAACTCATTAGTGTCCTACAATGTTTTAGAGGAAATAAACATGACGACCAATATAATATTCTTTTATGAGTTATGCATGATTCCGCATGGAACTAATTGAAACCTTTTTTAGCTTAATATAATTCTATTCACTTTAGAGGAAAAAGCTATGTATTACTACTTGTGATCACTTGAAACTAAATTTTAACAAGAGTTTTACCATTCTAGTAGATCCATGAAAATAAGAAAAGCGATTCAACGTTACACATAAAAACCCAATAAGGAATTTCATGATGCATTTAAGCAACTTAAGGAATTGTTTGTGTTCATGCCCATATCATGAATTTCCCCATTGGAAACTGGTGAGATTCTTTTATGATGCAACCAATAGTACTAATCAATCCATGATAAATTCCTCGTTTGTTGGTACTATCATGATGTAGGAGACTGAAGTCAGTTGGAAGATTTTAAAGCAATTGATTAATGGATAAAAATGATGAGTTTGATAGGTTATAAATACATGTACAATGCAGAAAAATACTTAACAATTAAGTTGGCACACACAACCTATAAGGATCTATGTCATGACACTTTGAAGGCAACATACTATGAACAAAAAAACTAACATGAACCCTATTAAATTCAAAATCATGGAATTAGGGTTACAAACCTTTAATTTGTTGTAGTAAACAAATGACTTCAATCCCTTGTCGTTGTTGGTCTTGGAAAGCTTAGCACGAAAAGGATGATGCTTCTAATGGCTCACACCCAACCCCTAGAACTAGAAGACAAGAGGTATGTAAAGCTAGGCATATTTAAAGCTAGGGAACACACGGAAATAATAAGCGATGGGGTCATATTTAAAGCTAGAGATCACACGGATAAACCCTAATTTGAATGATTAAATATCAGATTTAATCTATTCAAGGCAGTTATCCTTATAAGCTATAAGGGACATTCTAGAGACCATAAAGGCTTCAAGAAACCGTTCAACCCTAGGAATAATCTAGAATTGCTTCTTTTGTTTAACTATTGAGCAATTATAATTCAACCCTTGCACGTTTAATTAATTCTAATTAATCCGGATTAATAATTAGTCAATTCTTATTGATTTCACATTTATTTATTAATCACATAATAAATTAACAAATCAACAATCTATTTCCAATTAATATATCAATCATATAATAGATTAACAAATTATTTATTATAATTTATTTATCATAATAGACTAATAAATTTATCTTCTCTTTACAAAATTCATTCTAACCAAGTTCTAGTCATGAGGGCAACCCAAAAAGAACTTTGCGAATTACAAGAATATACTAATTTAGTTATGAGCTTAGACACCTTAATCCAACACTCTTCCACGTTGATAAGTCAACAAATAAAATTGCTATTATAATGTAACACCCCATTTTATCGTTTCTGTAAATCTTCACGTTTAATATATATTCAAATTTTAGTTAGATGACTTAGTACCTTAGTAACCCAAACAAAAGTTGTAGTACTCATAAAAGCGAATTTATGTGTATAGAGAACATTTAAATCTGAATTCAATAGAGGGAGTTAGGATTTTCTAGGATTTTAGCACAGTAGTTTGAAGGCAGAAATCGAATTTTAGATCGATAGATTATTAGGTAAAATAATCTAAATGAGAATTGATGATCTCGCCAATAGGAGTCCGTTTTTATAAAGATTATTGAGAGCAGAATCAGTATGTAGGAGTTATGCTTTCTGCAGCGATCTCTAACATGTTAATCCTATAAAAAAGTATATTTTTTATAGATTGAGAATTAGCTATTGGGATATAAAGAAAAGTTGTCGATCTCGTCGAGGGCTTTCCGGAAATATAACGAACGTTGAAAACGGAGGTCGTATGAAGAAGCTACACGATTTCGAAAATATAGAAAACCAGGCCGCGAAGTGCCCGATGCGCAATGATGACGTGCAATACTAGAAAGCACCATGTGGCAAGCTAGCTCTTTAACTCCCCCATGAGATGTGATGTCGTGGTGAGCTACGGACCGGACGTGACAAATGACACCATAATTTTGGGACACATGTCTTGCTTCTAGAAGGGAGGAGTTGGAGAATCCCGACATCGACACGTGGCAAGAGGGAGGAGTGGAGCCAGCCAGGCATGAGCATTCAGCGCACCTCCAGGACCTGTACGACGCACCCCTAAGGTGTATAAATACCCCTCCAAATTTTCTTCATTTCTCAGCCATTTCACTGCATTCTCTCTACAATCTCTCTAGTTCTTTGAGGTCCGACATTCCCTTAGTTTTAGGATAGTTTAGCAAGGACCTAGAATATCTAAGAGGACAACAAGAATGAAGCTTTGGATATCGAGATTCTGGCAGTATAATTTCCTGGTTTTATCCCAGGTCTCTGTCAGTTAAGCTACACTCTCTCCATTTCAGTGTAACTTATATTTATAATCATAAGTCGTTATTATGGACCTATAAATAAGATTTATTAGCAATTCCAAGTTAAAATACTAATCCATCTACTTATGAAAGAGGTGTCTAGAATGGTCACGTTGGCTTGGTTGTTAGATTCTAGGAAAGCTATATGCCGAAATGATCATGCCTCCCAACTGTCCTGCCTGGCTCATTCTTACTTGATAGATCTATCAGTATTCATTGCGATTAGTGAAAGTTATAGCCTTCGTTACCAGATTCCCTTAGAATATAAGAAGTTACCGTATTATAGGTTAATACTTAATAGACTCGGTGTCATCAGTAGGATCGTCCGGTTATGTGTTGATCTTTGAAATAATTGTTCAGGTGAGTTCTTCTCACTAAATTGTATACTCAAGTATGTACCCTCTGTATATTAAGAGATAGTTACCTTATAGTATACACTTAGGCAGTTAGACTAGACTAGTTAGTTCCCAGTTATGTGGACTATTGCTTTATATATATATATATATATATATATGTGTGTGTGTGTGTGTGTGTGTGTGTGTGTGTGTGTGTGGAGTTCAGGGAGGACCAGCCCTAGACTGAAGTCCAATAGACTAGGGCATACTAACTTTATGCTAAAGGCCAGAAGAGAGTGGACAAGCCATATGCTAAAGGCAAAGGGGCGAACCATCTATAAGATGAAGGCCAATAGGTTTATACATTATATGTGTTGTGGTATGGAATATTTTGAGGGAATTCACTAAGCTTCGTCATACAATTGTTGAATAACTGCTTCGTAGGTTATTCATCTGATAGTAGAAAGGATCACGCATGACTATATCTGCATCGAGACATCAATAAATTTTTATGGACTTCCGGTGAGACGCTCTTTATAATTAATCAAGTAATAAAAAGATGTAATGTTTTGTAAGACATATTTGAAAATAAAAATGAAAATTTTTCATTGAAATTTCAGGACGTTACAAGTTGGTATCGGAGCCTTGGTTTGAGTGAACTGGATGAACACTCGTAGGATTCTAGACTCATACTAAGGATCTGACTATCTTAAATAAAATTTTTCATAAAAGAAATGATATAAGGAGGAAAAGCATGCGATGCGTACAGTCAGGCAGAGGTCAGGAGGTAAAGTGATTCCTAAATATCCATAATTCTTTATTTATTGATATAGGATCTGTTAGAAATGCATGCTATTGTAAGGCTAAGGATCTCTTTCAGGATTTGTTAGTTAGAATTGACTGATAATCATGATGCCTTGTAGCCTTAGGGATTGCTTTTATGTGTTACTTGAAGCCTGCAGTGATATCCTATAGTTACTAAGTGTATGCTTTAGAGTTGTACCTAATTAGGATTCCATAGCCTTAGAATGCTTAGTTCAGCCTTACAACGTGTCCCTCATTTGGTTGTGGGCTTCAGGTAGAATTAATTATTTGAGTGACTATCCAAGCTCGGATTACATATGACTTGCATACACGAGGAACTTATGGATATTAGGAACGTCTTCCTGCAGTACAAGAGTTCAGATAAGAGGAATCTTAGAAGAAAATCTAGGAAAGAGAGTAGTTAGGCTTTTGAACACTGAGTTTGTGAAAAAGGCAGTAGATAAGGGCGTTTAGTGACATAGAAACGTTAGGACAATTCTTCGATCAAGTATGGATAGGTATGGAAGGTAGTATGGGCTCGTACTACCGAAAGCACATAATCCATACAGGATTCAGGAAGGGTCATAAAGTTACTAAGAAACTGGAAAGGATTGAGTGTTATCTCTAGGACTTGTATTAAACCATTCCCGTTTTCATCTTCAACATGGTGATGATCACAAGAGCAAGCGGATCTAGTTCCAAATCTTAAGGGTCAGGACCAAGCGAGGCTGACATACGTGATTGGATTGAGACAACAATAGTAGTATCTGTGAGAGAGATGATCCCAGAATTGTTCAGAAGTATCAAAACCGAACTAATCGCTCTGTTTGATCAACGATATGCTGTCATTGCTAGTACGGCTTCTACCACCGCCACTTCTGATGTTGCTGCTACAACCTCATCTGGAGATAAGGAGATGCTTTATTGAGAGTTCAATAACACCAAGCCCCCAAAGTTTAACGGTGTAAGGGATCCATTTGCTACGATGAGGTGGATCTATGATGTAGAAGGATGCTTCTAAACTTGTGCTTGCTCGGCTAACCTAAAGTTTAGGTATGTGCAAAATCTAATGCGTCATGGGGTAGAGGACTGGTGGAATTTTTTCACCAAGGATTATGCACCATCGGAGAAGGACGTAGTAACCTGGGAGCAGTTCTTGGAGAAGTTCAGAGAGGAGTATGTTCCACTGGTGGAAAAGGAGTGACTGGCCCATGAGTTTTTTTCGCTCAAGAAGACAACTAAAATGGTGATGGATATCACCAAGAAGTTAACAGAGAGAGCCTTGTTCTGCCCTAATTATGCATCCTCGGAGCAAGTGAAGTTTTCTAGGTATTTGAGTATACTCAAGACTGGTATTAGAGAGTTTATAGCAAATAATCGCTACAAGATCTTAGCATAGATGCAAGATCATGCTTGGAGGAGAGAGATAGAGTTAGAGACCTAGACAAGGGATAAGAGGCAGACTCTGGCTCCATCACAGCCGGCAGCCAAAAAGTTCAAATCTACTAGTTCAAGGTTTGGAGGTCAGAAGGGACGCACTGGAAATAAGTTCAGGAAGTTTCACGATGGTCCTTATAGAATAAGACCAGGATGCCACACGTGTGGTAAGGAATGGAACTATGCCAGGGACCATAAACATAACATGTTGTCTGTTTCAACTGCACCCAGCTCGGACAATTTAAGGCTGAATGTCCCTTTCTGAAGTAGAGGGGAGCAATGCATGCTCCAACGCTCGTAACTATGAGGATAAATGATGGACGTCAAGGAGGAGCTGAAGCCCGCTAGGATAAGGGGCATGCTTTTCAGATCACATCATAAGAAGAAAAAGAGGAACCTGATATTTTAGCTGGTACATTTCTAGTCAACTCCATGCCCGAATTAGTATTATTTGATTATGGAGCAAATCATTCTTTCGTGTTTCTTAGGTTTAGGAAAAAATTTAGTCATGCCATAGGAAATTTTGATCATCCCTTAAGATTAGAAATATCTAACGATCGAGCGAGTAATGCTTCAAAAGTTTATCATTGTTGTACCTTAGTAATAGGCAACGATAGTTTCTCAATAGATCTCATTCCTATTCCTATGAGAGAGATGAGAGTAATAGTAGGCATGTATTGGCTAAACCAGTTTAAGGCCCAGATTAACAAAAGAAGATAGTAAGGTTTCGGATCCCAAGTGGGGGAGAACATATCATCTGAGGAGAGGGTTCCAGGAGAGATTCAACATTCTGTTCTGTGGCAAGGGCCCAAAAATAGATGTCTCACGGATGGAAAGGTTTCTTATCTTATGTAATCGACACTTGAGAAGAAAAGAAAGGAACCGTGGCAGAAATGCCAATAGTTCATAAGTTCCCTGATGTGTTTCCTGAAGACCTCCCTGGTGTGCCTCTGGAGCATCAAGTGGAATTTAGGATCGACTTAGTTGCACATGTAGCCAAGGCATTTTATTGTCTAGCATGCCCAGAGATACATGAATTGTCTAGTCAGATACAAGAACTGATGGACAAGGGGTTCAATCGTCCAAGTAGTTCTCCATGGGGAGCGCCAATTCTGCTTATTAAGAAGAAGGATGGGTTGCACAGGATGTGCATAGACTATAGAGAGCTTAAGAAACTCACGGTAAAGAAACGTTATCCCTTATCTAGGATAGACGACCTTTTCGATTAACTTTAAGGAGAATCATGGTTTTCAAAAATTGACCTACGTTCAGGATACCACCAAATACATGTAAGAGAAGAAGATATTCCAAAGATGTCATTTAGAACTCGGTATGCTCAGTATGAGTTTGTAGTGATGCCTTTCGGGCTCACGAATGCACCTGCCACATTGATGGACCTAATGAACTGAGTACGTAGACCTATTCTTGATCGATCGGTAATTGTGTTTATACACAATATCTTGGTCTTTTCGTAGACCCAAGAACAACATAAAGAGAACCGAATATAGGTACTCGATGTTTGAAGGAAGGAGAAGTTGTATGCCAACTTCTCTAAATGCCATTTTTGGTTATGAGAGGTCCAGGTTCTTGGGCATGTTGTTAACCAGAATGGTATTTTAGTAGATCCGGCCAAGATAGAGGCAGTAATGTGGTGGCCAGTCCCGACTACTCCTTCAGAGATTCGAAGCTTTTTGGGATTAGCGAGATATTGTAGAGGATTCATTCAAGAATTCTCCAAGATTGTAGTGTCGATGACCCATTTAACGAAGAAGGGAGTTGCTTTTCATTGGGGTCTAGAGCAATAGTTGGTGTTTGAAACGATAAGGAAAAAGTTATACGAAGCTCCAGCGTTAGCCCTCCCAAAAGGTGTTGCCGACATGGTATTTTATTGCGATGCGTCAGTCACGGGTTTTAGAGCAGTCCTCATGCAGCAAAGTCGAGTACTCACATACGCATCAAGACAGTTGAAGCCTCATGAAGCTAATTATCTGAAACATGATTTAGAATTAGGATCTGTAGTCTTTTTCTCAAGATCTGGAGGCATTACATGTATGGAGTGTGGTGCACCTTCTACATAGATCATAAGAGCTTCTGATATCTAATGGATCAGCCAAACCTAAACATGAGACAACATTGATGGTTGGATGCAGTGAAAGACTACGACTGTGAAATCCTCTACCACCTAGATAAGACCAATGTAGTAGTTGACGCATTAGGTCGTAAGGTGTCACACCCCAATAAAGCGGAAATACGGGGTGTGGTAGTACAAAGGGTTATATAGCAAAAGTTAAAAGACAACACCAACCATAGTATTAAAAAGTATTACAATTTACAATGTCTTTGAACAACTTTTTAAAATAAATTACAATGAAATTGAAATACAACACATGCGAATGCTCCTAAAAGTGATGTGTCTTTATGTGCCACTTACTCGATGATTCCTGAGAAAGCATGTAAAATGAGCGGTCAACTACCGAAATAGTTGGTGAGTTCACAGATTAAAAATAATATTGGTTTCAAGAATCGAAATCAAATTTTGATAAAAGTTCCCATAAATAAAAATATATTGCAAAAATGAGTAAATAAGTTTGCATAAACAAAGTTCGTTGTCATCATGAGAGGTAAAGTATGTTGCCCAAATGAGATGCAACGTTCATATTCTCATGGGAAGTAAAGATCGTTACTAAAACGAGTAAACAAGTTTCATTGCTATAATGAGCAATCAAGTTCATTGCTACAAGGAGCAAACAAGTTCGTTGCTAAGACAAGGAAGTAAGTTTCTAGTAATAAAATTTCGTTGTTATAATGAGAAACAAAGTTTATTGCTATAATAAGTAACACGTTTGTATGTATATGAGCAAACACTGAGTTCACAACCAAGCTTATGACTGATGCCCTATCAATATCTATGCTTATCGTTCCATAGATTAATATGGTATCATGCACTCAAGCAATCGGGCGAGTGAGGAGTTATCAATGCCTAATAGCGCTATCCATAATGACCATTGGTTCAAAGAGTTGATGGTTGGAGTAAAGTGGAAGGGACTTAAGACGATAAGGCCTCATGTTTCAAGTTGCATAAACCTATATGGCAAAATATAGCAATCAAGTTTGATACAAATCAATTTAAATACAACGAATAATAATTTTTTTTTCGGACATACTTTTCCACCCCAAAGCATAAAAACCGAAAATAGGAGAAGGCTTGAATACTCACAATGCATTGAGATGATGTAAATGATTCCTTGAACTACGTTCCACTTGTACCACTACCGATTCCTACAATAATGGTATACACTAGTGAGTCTTTAATCGAAATCTAACACTAGCATACAAAGTTTATTGCTATAATAAGTAACAAGTTTGTATGTATATGAGCAAACAATGAGTTCACAACCAAGGCTATGATTGATGCCCTATCAAGATCTGTGCTTATCTGTAACAACCCGTTATTTTTCAAGTCAATAAAAGTCAACCTCTATAAATAAAATTCGAGGTTTTGTTAATTTCGTTAAATTCTTGAGGGTTAGAATATGACTTAAATTATATAAATAATGTTTTTATATATATAAATGTTTAGAAGAAAATACACTTAAAAATCAACGGTTTCCCTTTAGAACCGAGAACCCTCGCACCGAAAACCCTTCTCGGCCGCAAAATCCTCGAACCGAAAACAGATTTCAGCCAAGAACCCCTTTCCGACCGAAAACTCTCTCGGTATATATATTTTCCCTCGAAAACTCACTCATTTTCTCACATTTCAAACCGAAAATACACTCATTTTACTCTCAAACATCATCCAAGAATCTTCAAAGCTTCAAGAAAAATCCTTCAAATCTTCATAGATTTTCACCAAGAACACCAAGAACAATCTTCAAATCTTCAAGTTGACCGAAAACACCCTTGGACCGAAAACCCACTCATGACCGAAAACTCTTTAGGACCGTGAACTTGGTTCTCCATTGAGGTTTTAAAACCGAAATCCAGGATTTCAGTGAAGGCTAGACCGAAAACCCTCATCAACACTTCCAATAATTCTCGGTAATTATTCCTTACATAAAATAAGTGTTGTCTAACACTTTAAATTAATTATTTCGCTAATTTAAATACGATTACGTGTTTAAAAAATAATAGCAAACCGTTCCTTCCACATACGTTAAGCCGATGATCGTCTCTACAGTTCACTATCCAAGCTCGGCGAAATAGAGGTGAGTTCATACCCTACATTTAAAAAAATAATAGTAAACCCTTCCTTCCACACTAGAGGTGAGTTCATACCCCTACATTTTCACTATTTTCAATGTTTTCAGGGGGAGGCAGGGATACAAGTAAAACACAAGAACTCTTTTGATAATATTCAAATGATTTCAAACCATTTCAAACCACGCAATTGTTTTAGATTGATTACTGCTACATTTCTAACAAAACATATTCACATATATTTTTATATAAATAAGTTACGACAGACTTAGAATTTGCAATTCCGCCCTAGATCCGGTTCCTTGTTTGGTTGTGGGTTTAGGATAGAATTACTTATTCGGCTGTTTTTTTTACTATTGATTATATTTTAGGAATATATGTGAGTATAAAACATATTAATTACCCTTTTGTATCATGCAGAGCAAAAGGAAATTTTATACAAATCTTTATCACTATTTTACACATACTGACAAATTGCAAAGGTTTTCAGTTCATTACAGAATATACAATTAAACTGTAATTGGTATAGTTTGTGAATCGCTACACTATATTGCTAAGTTCAAACGACAATACCAGATTATACAAATAAACTATAATTGGTATAGTTTGAGAATCACTACACTAGTTTACAAATTCAAGAACACTACAGAAACAAGTATATAAACTATAATAGGTATAGTTTATGGAACATTACTCTATTTCATTAATCCAAAGATACACTACTAAAATAATCGTTTAAGTATATTTATTTTACATTACACAGGACACTACTACAAGGTAATACATACAGTTTCAAGTACAAGAGAACACTACTACACTACACGTAATCTAGTTAATACATGATTGCAAGGCACTACTTTATTTTACTCATCAGAGTACAGGTCCACGCCCTATAAATTATAACCAGAGACTCATGGAGGAAGAGCGTGAATTTGTGTATAGATCTATACGGGACTGACAATCCCGCACCTGAACTGCTAGCTACAGTTAGGCCGATAGGCCTGGGGTGACAAATGTCATAACATTCTGACGCCTGAAGAACATCGTAGAGGCCACTAGTCATATCAAGCATGGTTATATGAAACTCACAATAGTATCAACTAAAATTTTAGTTTACGGGATTAACACTACTTCAAAGGTTTTATTTTAAATAATAAAACTACAGTACACTACTTTACACTACAGTGCACTAATTTACACTACAACTAGTGGATTCCAGGCATTCATACAAAAGGTTTTTCATACAAACACTACTACTACGATACACTACCTCTCTAAGTACAGGGTACACTGGTAGAACATACAAATTCAAGAAACATTCATGACATAATTTTATTTATTAATAAGACTACATTTTGCTAATACAGACTATTGTTTACTACTTCAGAGTATAACTCACTATTTTAAAATACAGTTCACTATTTCAGAATACATTTTAGTCTTAATGCCTAAGACTACATTTTATTCACTAAAGAAAATAATGGATTTTCTGGAAGAGCACTATAACATTTTCAAGTAACCAAGACAAGTTTTCCCATCTCATAAACATACTTATGAACTTACCAACTTAAATGTTAATACACTTTCAAAATCACTTGTATTCTCAGGGAACCAGTAGAGAGGTACACCCGCCGGATTTTGAGAAGACGGAGCTTTATAGAGTCGCGTCTTTTATACATTTTCTTATACACTTTTGATGTCATACAAACTATGTTACACACATATGTAAATACTATATTTTATTAATGTAATGGTTGTGTTTGCTTTGATTACTATTATACAATTGTTGTGATACTGTACATGACGTCCTCCGCCCCAGAGCGTTTCCACCGTTCTGGTTTGGCGGTGTGACAGATTGGTATCAGAACATTGTTTATAGTGAACTAAGTTTATCAAACCTTACAAGATATACAACTATAAACACTATGGGGCCGAAGCGCTTTGAACTAAATGTATACTTTTAAAATATAACTACTTTACAAGAAGTATACGAATATGAATACACACTAGAAATAGTATCACAGTAAGAACTACATAAAATTATTTAGATGTTGAACACTGCAGTTAAACCTGGATAGTTATGTAATCATATCTAGGATAAATATAGCCTGGTCAACTATATTTATTCGAGATACGACCAACATGTGTTTGGGAGTGATCGTGGTGTTGCAACAAGTCTAAAACTTACCAACACTATATACAAGAAAAAATGTAGAACCAAACATAAAGTTAAAATACTATAGGAGTATTTTATGGCTCTATAACACTATACAGATTCGTTACAAGTATTAGTAATTCTCACAATTGAAAATCTGCGATTGTTTTGCTTATTTTAGTAAACCTCTATTGTAAATCGCTGATAGAGCACTATAGAAGTCAGGTTATGATGCGTTTAGGACTAAGTTATATCTTGTTCAAATATCACCTGACTCATGACTACTATGGATGACTTATCTTCATTTCCTCTTCATTTCCTCTTCATTTCCTCTTCAATCTTTTTAGAAAAAGATGCCTCCAAAGAAGTCCAACAGGAAGAAAAACAACCCTCCAACGAATCCACCACCTCCACCACCTCCTCAGTACGATCATTTTGTCTTCCAAGCAACAGTAACCGCCGCCGTGGTAGCCACCATGACACAAATCAACGCTAGTGGCACTAGCGGGGCTGGTAGTGGTGCCAACCCATCAAACCACGGGGATAGTCATAGACACCCAGAGGAGTGTTCATATAAGGATTTCACAACCCAAACCCTTCGACGGCACTGGAGGAGTCATTGCCTTAACCCGTTGTTTCGAGAAGACCAAATCAATATTCGAAATTTACGCATGTCCTCAAGCTAGCAATGTGAAGTTTGCAGCATGCACTTTCACAGACAGAGCCCTCACTTGGTGGAATAGCCATGTCAAGTCATTAACTCTTCCAATATCCAATGCTATGAGTTAGTATGATTTAAAAGAACTCATGTTAGTAGAATACTGCCTGCGGAGCGAGATAAAAAAGCTAGAGCAGGAGATCTGGAACCTAAAGATGAAGGGTTCCAAAATCGCTGCTTATACTGCCAGATTCAGTGAACCGACTCTTCTTTGTCCCGGGATGGTCACCCCAGAGAGTAAAAAGGTGGAAAGATACATATGGGGATTGACACCCCCGACCCAAGGGAATGTTTTAGCTGCCAATCCACTTACTTTCAATAGTGCCAAGCGTCTGGCGCAAACCCTGGTGGATCACAGAAATCGCCAAGACTCCGTGACAGTTATCCATGAGCAGCCCAAGGAAAGTAGTGGCAAGAAGAAATTTTGGAACAAAAGAAAAGGGCAGTCATCTCAAGAGCCCTCAAAGTAACAACAAACTGTGGGAGTTCACACTGCTACTCTTCTTGCTGCTGTTCCTGCTACTCAAACACCTCCCAGTCGATACGCTGGGAACCTCCCGAAATGCAACAAATGTAACTTCCACCATGATGGACCTTGTCGAGAATTGCAATGCACTAACTGTAGCAAAAGGGGGCACACAGCCCGATTCTGTAAGACGCCAGCCCAACCAACCAATCAAGCCCCTAGCGGAGGAGTAAGCCAAGCTTGCTATGGGAGTGGTGAAACCGGACACTACAAGAGGGATTGCCCGAAAGCAAGAAATGATGGCAACACAGGAAGAGTGCTAGCAATGGGCCAGGAGGAGGCAGTAGCAGATCCCATCGTAGTCACGGGTACATTCCTCCTCGATAACTCTTATACATGCATTCTCTTTGTAAGTGGTGCGGAGAGGAGTTTCGTTAGTCATAAATTCAAACACTTACTCAAACACAAAGCACAATCACTAAATGAAAATTCACTGTCGATATGGCTAACGGGAAGAAAGAGAGCACTAACGACAGATTCATAGGCTGTACCCTCACACTCAATGACTATTCCTTCCCAATCGACCTTATACCAGTCTCTATAAAAAGCTTCGATGTCATCATCGACATGGATTGGTTAAGTCCCCATTGTGTTGATATCCTTTGTTACGAAAAAGTCGTTCGCCTCAATCTGCCAAATGGCTAAGCCCTTGTTATCTATAGCGAAAAACCCAGTATAAACCTTCGTATCATCTCTTGCATTAAAGCCCAAAAATACCTGCGAAAAGAATATCACGCATTCCTAGCCCGTGTAATTAACGAAAAACAAGAAGTAAAAGACCTTGCGAGCATTCCCGAAGTCTGTAATTTTCGTGACATCTTCCCCGAAGATCTTCCAGGAGTTCATCCTGAACGCCAAGTCGAGTTTCGAATCGACTTGATTCCTGGAGCTACCCCCATAGCCAAATCCCCGTATCGCCTAGCACCGGCAGAGATGCAAGAATTATCCAGCCAATTAAACGAATTGCTTAGTAAAGGATTCATTCGACCAAGCTTCTCACCCTGGGGAGCACCGGTCCTATTCGTTAAAAAGAAGGATGGATCTTTTTGCAAATGTGAATTGACTACCGCGGACTAAACAAGCTTACCATTAAGAACCGATACCCTCTCCCGTGAATACACGACCTCTTCGATCAACTCCAAGGAGCCAACTATTTTTCAAATATAGACCTAAGATCGGGGTATCATAAATTACGAGTCCATGAGAATGATGTTCCCAAAACAACATTCTGAACTCGTTATGGTCACTACGAGTTGGTAGTAATGCCCTTTGGTCTAACAAATGCACCCGCGGTATTCATGGATCTAATGAATCGAGTGTGTCGTCCCTTCCTAGGAAAATTTATGATAGTATATATAGATGATATACTTATCTACTCGCGAATTAAGGAAGATCATAGCCAGCATCTGAGACAAGTCTTAGAAACATTGAGGGAAGGGAAGCTTTATGCAAAGTTCTCAAAATGCGAGTTTTGGATTAGAAAAGTAAATTTCCTTGGTCACGTGGTCAGCGAAGAAGGAATACACATGGACCCTTCTAAAATAAAAGCAATCGAGAACTGGTTAGCACCCAGAACGCCATTAGAGATTCGTCAATTTTTAGGACTTGCTGGCTGCTACCGCATGTTCATACAAAACTTCTCCAAAATTGCTAAACCGCTTACCGCCCTGACTTAGAAGGGTGTAACTTTTAGTCGTGGAGAGAAACAAAACACTACATTCCAAACACTGAAGCAAGTCTTGTGCAACACACCTATCTTGTCTCTTCCTGAAGGGACATAAGATTTCATAGTATACTGCGATGTATCCAATCCGGGACTAGGTTGTGTGCTTATGCAGCGAGGAAAAGTTATTGCTTATGCCTCGAGATAGCTAAAGACACACGAGGTCAACTACACCACTCATGATCTTGAGTTAGGAGCAGTAGTGTTTGCTCTGAAGATCTGGAGACACTACCTCTACGGTACCAAGTGCACTATTTTCATCGACCACAAGAGCCTTCAACACATCTTTGATCAGAAAGAACTTAACAAGAGACAGCGACGATGGGTAGAGCTACTCAATGATTACGAATACAAAATTCGCTATCATCCCGGTAAAGCCAATGTAGTAGCAGATTCCCTTAGTCGAAAGGAGTACTCAAGTCGTAGAGTGAAGGCACTAACCATGACCATCCATTCGCATCTGTCCACACAAATCAAAGAGGCTCAATTGGAAGCCTTAAAGCCCGAAAATGTGGCAGGTGAAGCCTTAAGAAGAATAGTGAAAAACTTGTAAATCAAGTATGACGGGGTTCGTTACTTAATGAATCGGATCCGGACACCGAAGTTTGGTGGATTCCGAGAGGTTGTCATGAATGAAGCCCACAAGACTCGATACTTCGTTCATCCAGGTTCAGATAAAACGTATCTGGATCTCAAGAAACTATTTTGGTGGCCAAACATGAAAGCCGAGTTTGCTACCTTTGTAGGAAAGTGCCTAACTTACGCTAAAGTCAAGGTAGAATACCAAAATCCCTCAGGTCTATTGCAGCAACCAGAGATACCTGAGTGGAAGTGGGAGCGGATTGCAATGGATTTCATAACCAAGCTACCCAAGACCCCGGGTGGTCATGACACCATTTGGGTAATCGTCGACAGATTAACCAAATCCGCTCACTTCCTACCAATTAAGGAAACAGACAAGATGGAGAAATTGACCATAACATACATCAAAGAGATTGTATGATTGCACGGTGTGCCAATCTCTATTATCTATGATAGTGACAGTAGATTCACCTCAAGATTTTTGCATTCGCTACAGAAATATCTAGGAACTAGGCTGGACATGAGCACAACCTACCATCCACAAACCGATGGCCAGAGTGAGAGAACTATACAAAATGTAGAAGACATGATGAGAGCATGTGTGATTGACTTTAGTAAAGCATTGGATACCTATTTACCACTTGTTGAGTTTTCATACAACAATAGTTACCATTCTAGCATTAAAGTTGCCACGTTCGAAGCCCTATATGGCCGCAAGTGCATATCCCCTTTGTGTTGGGCTGAAGTAGGAGACACGCAACTGGCTAGAGGCCAAGTTCCTAACAACACTCTCACTGGCCCAAAAATTATTCGAGAAACTACATAAAAGATTGTCTAAATCCGAGAACAACTGAAAGCCTCTAGAGATAGAGAAAAGAGCTACGCAGAAAAGAGACGATAACCCTTGGAATTCCAGGTGGGTGACCATGTTTTGTTGAAGGTCTCACCTTGGAAGGGCATGATACGCTTTGGAAAGTGTGGAAAACTAAATCCAAGGTACATAGGACCGTTCGAAATCCTCGCTAGAATCGGCCCAGTAGCTTACAAACTTTGGCTTCCACAAGAACTTAACAACGTACACCCTATCTTTCACGTGTCAAATCTAAAGAAGTGCCTATCCGACGAAACTCTTATGATTCCACTGGACGAGATTGAGGTAAACGAGAGTCTTAAATTTGTGGAAAAACCAATAGAAATTATTGATAGGGAAGTCAAACGAACAAAAAAAGCCGCATACAATAGTGAAGGTTCGCTAGAATGGCAAGCATGGATTTGAATTCACTTGGGAGCGAGAGGATCAAATGAAACAAAAGTACCCACATCTTTTCCCTAGTCCATGATGTACTTGCTATAGAAAGAATTTCGTGACAAAATTCCCTCTAACAGGTGGATAACGTAACAACCCGTTATTTTTCAAGTTAATAAAAGTCAAACTCTATAAATAAAATTCGAGGTTTTGTTCATTTCGTTAAATTCTTGAGGGTTAGAATATGATTTAAATTATATGAATGATGTTTTTATATATAACTGTTTAGAAGAAAATAAACTTAAAAATCAACATTTTCCCTTTGGAACCGAGAACCCTCGCAACGAAAACCCTTCTGGGCCGCAAACAAATTTCGGCCGAGAACCCCTTTCCGACCGAAAACTCTCTCGGTATATATATATTTTCCCTCGAAAACTTAGTCATTTTCTCATATTTCAAACCGAAAATACACTCATTTTACTCTCAAACATCATCCAATAGTCTTCAAAGCTTCAATAAAAATCCTTCAAATCTTCATAGATTTTCACCAAGAACACCAAGAACAATCTTCAAATCTTCATACATTTTCACCAAGAACACCAAGAACAATCTTCAAATCTTCCTGCTACTCAAACACCTCCCAGTCGATACGCTGGGAACCTCCCGAAATGCAACAAATGTAACTTCCACCATGATGGACCTTGTCGAGAATTGCAATGCACTAACTGTAGCAAAAGGGGGCACACAGCCCGATTCTGTAAGACGCCAGCCCAACCAACCAATCAAGCCCCTAGCGGAGGAGTAAGCCAAGCTTGCTATGGGAGTGGTGAAACCGGACACTACAAGAGGGATTGCCCGAAAGCAAGAAATGATGGCAACACAGGAAGAGTGCTAGCAATGGGCCAGGAGGAGGCAGTAGCAGATCCCATCGTAGTCACGGGTACATTCCTCCTCGATAACTCTTATACATGAATTCTCTTTGTAAGTGGTGCGGAGAGGAGTTTCGTTAGTCATAAATTCAAACACTTACTCAAACACAAAGCACAATCACTAAATGAAAATTCACTGTCGATATGGCTAACGGGAAGAAAGAGAGCACTAACGACAGATTCATAGGCTGTACCCTCACACTCAATGACTATTCCTTCCCAATCGACCTTATACCAGTCTCTATAAAAAGCTTCGATGTCATCATCGACATGGATTGGTTAAGTCCCCATTGTGTTGATATCCTTTGTTACGAAAAAGTCGTTCGCCTCAATCTGCCAAATGGCTAAGCCCTTGTTATCTATAGCGAAAAACCCAGTATAAACCTTCGTATCATCTCTTGCATTAAAGCCCAAAAATACCTGCGAAAAGAATATCACGCATTCCTAGCCCGTGTAATTAACGAAAAACAAGAAGTAAAAGACCTTGCGAGCATTCCCGAAGTCTGTAATTTTCGTGACATCTTCCCCGAAGATCTTCCAGGAGTTCATCCTGAACGCCAAGTCGAGTTTCGAATCGACTTGATTCCTGGAGCTACCCCCATAGCCAAATCCCCGTATCGCCTAGCACCGGCAGAGATGCAAGAATTATCCAGCCAATTAAACGAATTGCTTAGTAAAGGATTCATTCGACCAAGCTTCTCACCCTGGGGAGCACCGGTCCTATTCGTTAAAAAGAAGGATGGATCTTTTTGCAAATGTGAATTGACTACCGCGGACTAAACAAGCTTACCATTAAGAACCGATACCCTCTCCCGTGAATACACGACCTCTTCGATCAACTCCAAGGAGCCAACTATTTTTCAAATATAGACCTAAGATCGGGGTATCATAAATTACGAGTCCATGAGAATGATGTTCCCAAAACAACATTCTGAACTCGTTATGGTCACTACGAGTTGGTAGTAATGCCCTTTGGTCTAACAAATGCACCCGCGGTATTCATGGATCTAATGAATCGAGTGTGTCGTCCCTTCCTAGGAAAATTTATGATAGTATATATAGATGATATACTTATCTACTCGCGAATTAAGGAAGATCATAGCCAGCATCTGAGACAAGTCTTAGAAACATTGAGGGAAGGGAAGCTTTATGCAAAGTTCTCAAAATGCGAGTTTTGGATTAGAAAAGTAAATTTCCTTGGTCACGTGGTCAGCGAAGAAGGAATACACATGGACCCTTCTAAAATAAAAGCAATCGAGAACTGGTTAGCACCCAGAACGCCATTAGAGATTCGTCAATTTTTAGGACTTGCTGGCTGCTACCGCATGTTCATACAAAACTTCTCCAAAATTGCTAAACCGCTTACCGCCCTGACTTAGAAGGGTGTAACTTTTAGTCGTGGAGAGAAACAAAACACTACATTCCAAACACTGAAGCAAGTCTTGTGCAACACACCTATCTTGTCTCTTCCTGAAGGGACATAAGATTTCATAGTATACTGCGATGTATCCAATCCGGGACTAGGTTGTGTGCTTATGCAGCGAGGAAAAGTTATTGCTTATGCCTCGAGATAGCTAAAGACACACGAGGTCAACTACACCACTCATGATCTTGAGTTAGGAGCAGTAGTGTTTGCTCTGAAGATCTGGAGACACTACCTCTACGGTACCAAGTGCACTATTTTCATCGACCACAAGAGCCTTCAACACATCTTTGATCAGAAAGAACTTAACAAGAGACAGCGACGATGGGTAGAGCTACTCAATGATTACGAATACAAAATTCGCTATCATCCCGGTAAAGCCAATGTAGTAGCAGATTCCCTTAGTCGAAAGGAGTACTCAAGTCGTAGAGTGAAGGCACTAACCATGACCATCCATTCGCATCTGTCCACACAAATCAAAGAGGCTCAATTGGAAGCCTTAAAGCCCGAAAATGTGGCAGGTGAAGCCTTAAGAAGAATAGTGAAAAACTTGTAAATCAAGTATGACGGGGTTCGTTACTTAATGAATCGGATCCGGACACCGAAGTTTGGTGGATTCCGAGAGGTTGTCATGAATGAAGCCCACAAGACTCGATACTTCGTTCATCCAGGTTCAGATAAAACGTATCTGGATCTCAAGAAACTATTTTGGTGGCCAAACATGAAAGCCGAGTTTGCTACCTTTGTAGGAAAGTGCCTAACTTACGCTAAAGTCAAGGTAGAATACCAAAATCCCTCAGGTCTATTGCAGCAACCAGAGATACCTGAGTGGAAGTGGGAGCGGATTGCAATGGATTTCATAACCAAGCTACCCAAGACCCCGGGTGGTCATGACACCATTTGGGTAATCGTCGACAGATTAACCAAATCCGCTCACTTCCTACCAATTAAGGAAACAGACAAGATGGAGAAATTGACCATAACATACATCAAAGAGATTGTATGATTGCACGGTGTGCCAATCTCTATTATCTATGATAGTGACAGTAGATTCACCTCAAGATTTTTGCATTCGCTACAGAAATATCTAGGAACTAGGCTGGACATGAGCACAACCTACCATCCACAAACCGATGGCCAGAGTGAGAGAACTATACAAAATGTAGAAGACATGATGAGAGCATGTGTGATTGACTTTAGTAAAGCATTGGATACCTATTTACCACTTGTTGAGTTTTCATACAACAATAGTTACCATTCTAGCATTAAAGTTGCCACGTTCGAAGCCCTATATGGCCGCAAGTGCATATCCCCTTTGTGTTGGGCTGAAGTAGGAGACACGCAACTGGCTAGAGGCCAAGTTCCTAACAACACTCTCACTGGCCCAAAAATTATTCGAGAAACTACAGAAAAGATTGTCTAAATCCGAGAACAACTGAAAGCCTCTAGAGATAGAGAAAAGAGCTACGCAGAAAAGAGACGATAACCCTTGGAATTCCAGGTGGGTGACCATGTTTTGTTGAAGGTCTCACCTTGGAAGGGCATGATACGCTTTGGAAAGTGTGGAAAACTAAATCCAAGGTACATAGGACCGTTCGAAATCCTCGCTAGAATCGGCCCAGTAGCTTACAAACTTTGGCTTCCACAAGAACTTAACAACGTACACCCTATCTTTCACGTGTCAAATCTAAAGAAGTGCCTATCCGACGAAACTCTTATGATTCCACTGGACGAGATTGAGGTAAACGAGAGTCTTAAATTTGTGGAAAAACCAATAGAAATTATTGATAGGGAAGTCAAACGAACAAAAAAAGCCGCATACAATAGTGAAGGTTCGCTAGAATGGCAAGCATGGATTTGAATTCACTTGGGAGCGAGAGGATCAAATGAAACAAAAGTACCCACATCTTTTCCCTAGTCCATGATGTACTTGCTATAGAAAGAATTTCGTGACAAAATTCCCTCTAACAGGTGGATAACGTAACAACCCGTTATTTTTCAAGTTAATAAAAGTCAAACTCTATAAATAAAATTCGAGGTTTTGTTCATTTCGTTAAATTCTTGAGGGTTAGAATATGATTTAAATTATATGAATGATGTTTTTATATATAACTGTTTAGAAGAAAATAAACTTAAAAATCAACATTTTCCCTTTGGAACCGAGAACCCTCGCAACGAAAACCCTTCTGGGCCGCAAACAAATTTCGGCCGAGAACCCCTTTCCGACCGAAAACTCTCTCGGTATATATATATTTTCCCTCGAAAACTTAGTCATTTTCTCATATTTCAAACCGAAAATACACTCATTTTACTCTCAAACATCATCCAATAGTCTTCAAAGCTTCAATAAAAATCCTTCAAATCTTCATAGATTTTCACCAAGAACACCAAGAATAATCTTCAAATCTTCATACATTTTCACCAAGAACACCAAGAACAATCTTCAAATCTTCAAGCTGATCGAAAACACCCTTGGACCGAAAACCCACTCCTGACTGAAAACTCCTTAGGACTGTGAACTTGGTTCGCGGTTGAGGTTTTAAGACCGAAATCCAGGATTTCGGTGAAGGCTAGACCGAAAACCCTCATCAACACTTCCAATAATTCTCGGTAATTATTCCTTACATAAAATAAGTGTTGTCAAACACTTTAAATTAATTATTTCGCTAATTTAAATACGATTACGTGTTTAAATATTAATAAGAAACTGTTCCTTCCACATACGCTAGACCGAGGATCGTCTCTACAGTTCACTATCCAAGCTCGAACACACTAGAGGTGATTTCATACCCCTACATTTTCACTATTTTCAATGTTTTCAGGGGGGAGGATACAAGTAAAACACTAGAACTCTTGTGATAATATCAAATGATTTCAAACGATTGCAATGGTTTCAGACTGATTACTGCTACATTTCTATCAAAACATATTCACATATATTTTTATATAAATAAGTTTTGACAGACTTAGAATTGGCAATTTCGCCCTAGATCCTGTTCCTCGTTTGGTTGTGGATTTCGGATAGAATTACTTATCCGACTGTTTTTTTACTATTAATTATATTTTAGGAATATATGTGAGTATAAAACATATTGATTACCCTTCTGTATCATGCAGAGCAAAAGGAAATTTTATACAAATCTTTTATCACTATTTTACACATGCTAACAAATTGCAAAGGTTTTCAGTTCCTTATAGAGTATACAATTAAACTATAATTGGTATAGTTAGTGAATCGCTACACTATATTGCTAAGTTCAAACGACAATACCATAGTATAAAAATAAACTATAATTGGTATAGTTTGAGAATCACTACACTATTTTACAAATTCAAGAACACTACAGAAACAAGTATATAAACTATAATAGGTATAGTTTATGGAACACTACTCTATTTCATTAATCCAAAGATACACTACTAAAATAATTATTTAAGTATAATTTTTTTACATTACAAAGGACACTACTACAAGGTAATACATACAGTTTCAAGTACAAGAGAACACTACTACACTACACGTAAACTAGTTAATATAGGATTGTGAGGCACTACTTCATTTTACTCATCAGAGTACAGGTCCAAGTCCTATAAATTATAACCAGAGTCTCCTAAAGAGAGAGCATGAATTTGTGTATAGATCTATATGAGACTGACAATCCTGCACCTGAACTGCTAGATACAGTTAGGCCGGCATGCCTGGGGTGACAAATGTCATAACATTCCGACGCCTGAAGAACATCGTAGAGGCCATTAGTTATATCAAGCATGGTTATATGAAACTCACAATAGTATCAACTAAAGTATTAGTTTATGGGATTAAAACTACTTCAAAGGTTTTATTTTAAATAATAAAACTACAGTACACTACATCGCACTACTTTACACTACAGCTGGTGGATTCTAGGCATTCATACAAAAGGTTTTTCATGAAAACACTAATACTACGATACACTACCTCTCTAAGTACTAGGTACACTAGTACAACATACAAATTCAAGAAACATTCATAATATAGTTTTATTATTAATAAGATTACATTTTGCTGATACAAACTATGTTTTACTACTTCAAAGTACAGCTCACTATTTCAAAGTACAGTTCACTATTTCAGAATACATTTTAGTCTTAATGCCTAAGACTACATTTTATTCACTAAAGAAAATAATGGATTTTCTGGAAGAACACTATAACATTTTCAAGGAACCAAGACAAGTTTTCCCATCTCATAAACATACTTATGAACTCACCAACTTAAATGTTTATACACTTTCAAAATCACTTGTATTCTCAGGGAACCAGTATACAGGTACACCCGTAGGATTTTGAGAAGACGGAGCTTTATAGAGTCGCGTCTTTTATACATTTTGTTATACACTTTTGATGTCATACAAACTATGTTACGCACATATGTAAATACTATATTTTATTAATGTAATGGTTGAGTTTGCTTTGATTACTATTATACAATTGTTGTGATACTATACATGACGTCCACCGTCCCCGAACGTTTCCGCCGTTCTGGTTTGGGGGTGTGACATTATCGTTCCATAGATTAATATGGTATCATGCACTCAAGCAATCGGGCAAGAGAGGAGTTGTCTATTCCTAATAATGTTCTCCATAATGACCCTTGGCTCAAAGAGTTAATGGTTGGAGTAAAGTGGAAGGGACTTAAGACGATAATGCCTCATGTTTCAAGTTGCATAAACATAAATGGCAAAATATAGCAATCAAGTTTGATACAAATCAATTTAAATACAACGAACAATAAATAGTTTTTTTTTCGGACATGCTTTTCCACCTCAAAACATAAAAACCGAAAATAGGGGAAGGCGTGAATACTCACAGTGCATTGAGATGATGCAAATGATTCATTGAACTACGTTCCACTTCTACCACTACCAATTCCTATAATAGTTGTATATAGTAGTGAGTCTCTAATCGAAATCTAACACTAGCATACTTAACTTCTACATAGAATTATGCCAATATTTTGTCAAAATTTAATATTGTTAACTTACAAACATTTTTCTGTGAAATTTAGATTTTTATGAATCAATTGTTATATAAAAATTTAAGTGGAAAATTTCCATTATTGAAACATTAATATTTAACATTTTAAGAGGTGTTCAAATGATTAAATATTCAAAAACTAAATCAATTTAGTTCCAAAACTTCCCAACCTTTGTATTTTAATTCTAACTAAAGTCAAAGACCCCAATATAATTTTCATGAATTTTTGTTTTTTCTAACTATTTTTCACCATTTTAATTTCTTGAATAATCATAAAATCATGAAAAATAATTAACAGTTAATAAAATTTGCCAAACTTTGAATTTTGGTTCTAATATATTAAAGGGCTTCCAGATAAGTTTTCATGGATTTTAGATATGTATAGCCATTTTTCCAATATTTAATTCTCTAGTTCAATATAAATTCATGAAAAATAGCAATCAGTTAAGCAAATTCCCCAAACCTTGTACATCACTGACACGAAGCGTACATAATCTGGAAAAAATATAAAAATGGATTTTCAAATAGTTTAACATGACTTTTCGTATTTTTGTTTATTTATTCTATCAAAATAGAGATAAATAGAAAAAAGTTTCAAAAGTTACCTAAACTTTTTGTACTAGTGTTATTAAACGTATAAAATCTGGGAAAAATATAAAAGTTTGTTTACAAGTAGTTTAACTATTTTTCTTTGTTTTATTCATTTAAATAAACATTAATTCGTGAAAAAATATTAAAAAGTAGGTAAAATTCACTAAAATTTTTATTTATGATTTATATGTAATATAAGATATTTTGATGTAGCTTCATAATTTTTCGATAAGTGTAGTTATTTTTGATCAATTTAATCCCTTAAACATTCATTAAATCGGGAAAAATAAGATATTGTCTTGGAAAAATCTGGAAAATTTGGAGTCCCTATGATGTCTTGAACATGCGAAAATTATGAAATATGGCTTTGGACATTCATAAATGTATTTTGCTATTTATTTCTCTTCACCAAAAATAAATTAGAATTTAACAGAAACAACCTTAGAAATGCGTACAACTTCATAAAAAGTCATTACGCAGTGCACAAGTGATACCTGAATTTTACCAAAGTTTAGTAACCATCTAAAGTATTTTATATGAATTATTATTCTATTTTCTTGGAAAAATTACAATAAACTGAGAAAAACGAGTAGAAATTTCCAGATCATCTTCTTTTGTTGTTTGGATTCTTGAAAAAATCGTATTTGAGTAGAAAAGAAGTTTTAGATATTTATTTATGAATAAATCTTTTATGAGCATTCTTCACAATGTACTTTGATAATCAAGCCTTTAAGCTTGATGTTCATCACATGCATTATGATTTGAAGACCATGAATGAACTTATTTTGTTCAAAATGATGTTTCTAAATGAAAAAATTGAATGCATGTAGTTTTGGATCTTTAAAACTTGTAAAACTCAAGTTGATGGAAATTGATTTTACCTTGAAGATCAACTTCAAATGATGAACATTCTTGAGTAAAATGAGGGATATTTGTTGGAGATTTCGTGGGTTTTGGAGCTAATTCATAGAGGGAAAGAATGGGAGTTGTAGAGAGAAGAAAATAGAGAAAAGAGAGATTCTATCTCTCTTGATAAGTCATGTCTCTCGTCATCTCTTTGGGGTTATACTCCACCAAAATCGTCTACCAAAGTACATAGATGCTTATAAACTCATGTAGAATTGAATGTCAAAATCTCTCCTAATTATTTTGCTCCTAAGTTCCGATTATCTAGAGAGAAGTGAGAGAGTCGTTTTTAAAGAGAGAAGTAAAGAGGTGGAGTGAGGGAATGAGTATAATGATCAGGGTTAGGGAAGAGGTGACTTGGGGGAATAGATGTGAACGTGATTTTGAAGAGAAAAGGAGTATTTCCAACATTCATTTTTTTATTTATATAATTTATAAGGTTTAGGGGATATGTTTTTGAAATATAAAATCTTGTATTGAATTTTATGACATTTTGGCTCCTATGCTCATAAATAAGCTAATGTTTATAAATTATCGTCCATAATATAATTTAGATCTCATGATATATGTAAATAATTAAAGATGTTATATATAATATAAAATTTTAGGGGAAGTTTAAATTTTATAAAACTTGCATTTATTTTATAAAATTTTGACACTTGTTATAAAGTTTGGGCATTTTGGAATATCACAATGGATGTAGAATATCATGGATTGTATTGAACCAAATAAAATTTGTGAACACCATAATGAATTAAGTTTAATATTTGAAAAAAAATCAAATTTCTCAAAATAAATAATTATATTTGGTAGAATGTTACATAGTTTGATTGAAATCAGATTATTGACATTCTATGTAGTGATTCCGAGATTCAAGTGAAATTAAGGAATCAAGTATACTACTCCCAATTTTCAACTTTGACTTAAGTTTATATGAGACTTTGACCTAATTTCTACTTCTAGGTCAAGTGCATGATTTGTAGAGTCAAAATATCTTGTAATATGTCGAAGTCTGTGTAATAGATAGTTTCGTATGTTTCCTTATGTATTTGCTAAGGCATCTTTTTAAGGAAGCTTAATGTCTAGCCTTAGTATTTTTTGTACTTTCAGCCTCCTATAAATAGGAGCTGAACATAGACTTGATAGTAGAGTTTTTCGATCATTTTACTATCAGTTTTTTACTCTTGTTCTCTGAAAGTAATATGACCTGAACCAGATCTTATTTACTTCTTGTGTTGATATTTCATTGTCTTACTCTGATTTTGATTCTCATACTCGATTAAACACTTCTACAAATGGTATCAGAGCAGGGATCAATACTGAAAAGATCTGATTTCCTTTTGAATCTTTCGTTTTTGAGTCACGAGTTTGTCTCAAAAGTTTCCGCACTATTTGATTCTGAAAATCATCTCTAATCAACAGTTTTGATTGATTATGCGTTAGAATTGTGTAATCGAGTAATCGATTTTGAGTTTCTAATCAATTTATTCATTCAATTTCAAATTTCTTCAAGTTCTTCTGAAAAATCTCATCCGTACGTTAATGGCGAATTTCAACATAAACACGATGACTTCATTTTCTCATCTGTTAGGATCTTCTACGAAGATTGCTATGTTGATTCCAGAGTACTATGATCAGTGGGCTGATCGAATGGAGGATTACTTGAACGGATTGGACGAGGAACTCTGGAGGTGCATTTCAGAAATTGCTCAACCGCCATCGAATGTTCAAAATATTGGATCATCTGGATTAACACCTGCAGTTACTGATCAATCCACCAGGTTGAAGAACAACGAAAAGCGTTGTTTGAGAGAGTTGCGAGGTGCCTTACCACCTGTTGTTTACAATTACATTCGTGGTTGTAAAACTGCAAAGGAAATTTGGAACACTCTTAAGGAAAAGTATCAAGGTAGTGAGAAAACGAAGATAAATTCTGTAAAACAATGTCTTGTTGAGCTGAAAGAGTTCAGACAAAAGGAGAGTGAATCGATTGAAGTTTACTATGATCGTCTTAATGAACTGATCTATAGATGTAATCGTTATGGAATCATAAGGTCATAAATGGAGTTCAATCTTACTTTTGTGATGGGACTTCGTAAGGAATGGAGAAGTGTCAGTATGGTGGTGAAGAATCAACAAAGCTTCGATACTTCATCTCTGAATGATTTGTATAATCAGTTGAAAACTCATGAAAGAAGTGAATGAGATGGCTGAAGAGTCGACACTTAGTTTGGGAGGTCCTTTAGCTCTTGTTTCGAAAGTGTCCGAGAAAGAGGCAGTTGAAAAAGATAATTATGATGAAGAAGGTTTTATTATAAATTCAGATGATGAAGCGGTTGCTTTTTACTCGAACAACTGAGTTAAAAAGTTCTTTAAGAAACCATTCAACCTCAAGGTGAAGCAAGGTGATGCTAAAGCAAGTTTCGTTAATAAATTTGTGGGTGAGGAGAAGAAGAAATTTGAGAAGAATGATGATTCTAAAGCTTAAAAGAAACTTAAAGGAGATTCAGGAATTGATTGTCATTACTGCAACGGAGCAAATCATTTGGCTAATGATTGCATGCTTCGTAAGAAAGAAGAGAAAAAGAATAAGGTCAAGGACGGGGCATACTATGTGCAGAAACTGGAAGAGGTACGTACAAAAGCAGAAGGGATGCCATTGGTTGCAAGAGGAGAAAGTGAGGAAGATGGCAGGTATCAGATCTGGTTTTCAGGATCTGATGACGAAGAGATGCGTAATCCGACGCATGGGGCTATGTTCGCACAATTTGAAGAAGATGAGGATGAAATGGTGACTGGTCGTTGTTTCATGACCAAATCAGGAGACAAATCACCAATGACAACGAAGGTACGTTCTATTCTTCAATCTTTTAATATTCCTTTACAAGCTTATGATTCTGAAATAATTGCATTTGATGAAACTGTTGCATACTTTGATACAATTGTGGTGTCAGCTAGTAATGAAGCTAAGAAACTAAACATCCAGTTGCTAGAGACCCAAAAATTGCTAGATTCGAAACGATGCAGGGTAGAGTATCTGGAATTGCAATTAATAATGTGAATAATGATAGGGAATGTCTAGATAATGAATTTTGAATTTTACTTTCTCAGAGAAACATTTACTGTAATTCAGCAAAAATACTATATGCTAAATTGACTTCATTGCATCATTAATCTGAAATAAGCAAAGAACAACATAGGAAATTATTTCCCTTTCTTGTTTTCGAAAAAGAGAAATTTGATAGTTTGTCCTATGATTGTGAGAAAACCATAGCAGAATTCGAGAAAGTGCCTGATAATCGATTTGCTTATGGTATTGTTAAGATAGACGAATATTTGAATGCTGATGAACTCGTTGAGATAGTGAATGATACTTTGACCAAAAGTGAACAAATCAAAATTTTGAAAAGAACTGAGAATTCGAAACTTGACTCTCAATCTAATTTTGCTGATATCGATAATAATTCTGATAGTTTTAGCGAAATCAGTGAAATTGAGGAGGAAAGTATCGATTGTTCTCAGTTATCTGTCATTAATGTCACATATAAGTCAAAAGGTAAAGAAATTTGTGATGATTCGATGGTTGAGGATGACACTGATAGACCCTCTACTTCGAATGTTTGTGACTTTGATCATGTGAGTGTAAGAGACAGTCAAACGGATAGTAGTGATGATGAGAATGAAGAAGAAGTGTCGAACAATTCTGAGCCAGAAAAGAATGTTTCGAATGAAACATCCATTCCACGAGTTGTTGTTGATCAAGTGTTTGGAGACACTGAAAATTTCGACAAAATCTTATCTGAAAAAGGTGCTCATTATTTGGAAACAAATACAGTTGTGTATCCAAATTTTAAGTGTTCAGATGATGTTGTATTTCCGAATCAAGTGTTTGTCACTACTGGAAATGTTGAAAACATCAAACCGGAGTTCAACAAAATGGTCGAGAAGATAACAAGAAAACATCAGACAAAGGATTTTTTTCAAATCAAAGCATTGTCGAAAATAATCTACCAAAGAATTTGTCTGTTTTTCAAAGACAAAAACCACAACGAAAATGGGTTGCAAAACAAGAAAATACAAAAGAGATTTTGAAACAAGAATCAAATGAAACAAATGAGAATGTGAAATTTAATCACAAGAATTTAAGGTTTTTGTTGAAAAATTTTCGAATGAAAAAGGAATTTCGAAAACACATGCACGAAAGAAATTTTTTTGGCAAGTAGTGTCAAATGAAAAGCAATCAAAAATACCAACCCAGAAAATGTCTGAAAATGGGTTGTCTAAATCAGTACAAACAAAGTTTTCAACTCGTTCGGATAAAAAGGAAAATCCCGCTCAACCAATTTCGTCTGATTCTCAAAAATTTTCAACGAAAATTTCAAAATCAACATCCTCAAGGACTTTTCAAACAAATAATCATCAAAAGAATTTCAGTGCTAAAAATCAACAAACGTTTTCAACTCCAAATACTTTCTATCCCACACCAACAAATGAGCAAAATAAATTTTCTTCGAAAATACATATTCATGCAACAAATCGACATTTTGAAAATGTTCGTCAATTTCAGAATATTCGAAAATTTGACAATGTTCGAAAATTTGAGAATGCTTGAAAATTTAAGAATGTTTGAAAATTTGAAATTGTTCGAAATTTTGCGAATAATCAAACATTTGTGAATGATAAATTCCATCCATCTGCGAAGTTTACTCCACAAAAACAAAATTTTCCAAATCCATCCGCACACAAAGCTAATAAAGTATCGTGCACAAAAGGTTCTTCTAAGGAACAAACTATAAATCATTGGCTTGAAGAAAAAGGGAAAAAGTATCAATCGAGAAAGTTTTCTCAAAATCAGATCAAAAATGCTTATGAACAGTATTTGAATGAATCTTCATCTGGAAGTTCATCTTCGAAAGAATCAAATACTCCAGTTCAGAAATGGCAACCGATCTCAAAAGTACAACATACTGAGAAGCACGAAGTGAAAGTCAGTGAAAGTCCAAAACTGTCGAAAAATTATGTTTCGATATCTTTAACTAATGATGTTGACATAATTGATACTTTCAAGAGCAAAGTTTGAAATTGGGCTTTAGGTTCTAAATTCCATTCACTTTTTCAAGCTAATAACCATGGACCCAAACAGCCTTGGGTACCTAAATTCTTTTAATAATTGCAGGTATTATGTGACGAGCAATATGATGAGAAATGGTACACTGATAGTGGTTGCTCACGTCACATGACTGGAAGAAAGGAGAATTTAAGAGATTTTAGAAGTTTGGAAAATGCTAGTGTTGTGAAGTTCGGGAACAATCAAAAGTGTCAAGTAAAAGGATATGGGAAAGTAACGAATGGACAGTTTACTGTAAATCGTGTTGCTTATTTCGAAGGTCTTCAACATAATTTGATAAGTGTTTCACAACTTGTTGTGGGCACTGTCAATCAAGTTGTGTTTAATGAAGAAGGAAGTACCATTTCCAATGTTGAAACGAAGGAAGTTTTGTTCAAATCAAAAAGATATGGCGATATGTTTACCCTTGACATCAAACCAATTGTTGGGAAACCCTCAGTTTGTCTACTTTCAAAATCTCCAACTGATGTCAGCTGGTTGTGGCATAGACGTTTATCTCATTTACACTTTCGAAATATGAATAAATTGGTGGTAGAGGATCTTGTTCGAGGTTTACCTGTTTTAAAGTTTGATAATGATACTTTATGTGCATCTTGCGAACAAGGAAAATAGCATCGGAAAGGGCATCCAATTGTCATAGATTTGAAAATGGTTGAACCGTTGGAACCTCTTCATATTGACCTCTGTGGACCTTCAACTGTTGAAACACTCAACAAGAAACGGTACATTTTGGTTATTGTTGATGATTTTTCACGTTTCACTTCGGTGTATTTTCTCAGGTTAAAATCTGAAGTCGCTCAAACAATGATTGAATTTATCAAGAAAATTGAGACGAGCCTAAAGAAGAAAGTTAGAAAAATCAAAAGTGATAATGGTTCAGAGTTTAAAAACAATGTCCTCGATTCATTCTTAACAGAAAAAGGAATTTCGCATAATTTCTCTTCACCATATACACTACAACAAAATGGTGTGGTTGAAAGAAGGAATAGGTCTCTGTGTGAAGCAGCACACACAATTTTAACATATGCGAAGCTTCCTCAATATCTATGGGCAGAAGCAGTTTCGACAGCATGTTTTACTCAGAATCGATCTTTCATTCATCGTCGTTTTAATATAACTCCGTATGAAATCATAAATAACCAAAAACCTAATGTCAAATTCTTACATGTTTTTGGTTGCAGGTGTTTTATCATGAATCTCAAAGATAATCTTTCGAAATTTCAAGCTAAGGCTGATGAAGGAATATTTTTGGGATATTCAAATAACTCGGTTGCATACAGAGTCTTAAATAAACGAACACGAAAAGTTGAAGAGACATTTAATCTCACTTTTGACGATTACTATGTGAAACAAGTTGAAAAACGTTTCGAACAAAAACCAATTCTTAATGAATCAAATGATGAGTTTGAAAATTATAATTCATCTGATTTTGATTATGATTTAATTTTTGGTGTTCCAGACAGGGCTGCTGATGCTGAAGTAAATGATGCTGATAATCAAACTCCTGAATCTTCGAAACATACTGATGATTCGACAATCACATCAGATACAACTGCTAATGGCGAAAGTATGCTACATGCACAAGTGGAGGGGGAGCACTTGCATATACCCTCAAATGTTGAGGGGGAGCATCCTTTCGAGGGGGAGCATCAGAATGACAATTATGTTGAGGGGGAGTATAATGATACTGAAACCATAAATCTTGATCAAAACGATGAATTTCATGAACTAAATGATATTAATTCTTACCATTTTTCCAATGGTGGATATGCTATGGTGTTTTGACTAGAGCTCAAATTCGTGCAAAGAATGAGGTACTGAATACTCATCAAGAATTTTGCATGTTTAATGTTTTCATTTCCAAATTAGAACCAAAGACAGTTAAGGATGCAATGGATCACTCAGATTGGGTTGTAGCAATGCAATCTGAACTAGCTGAGTTCGAAAGAAACAAGGTTTGGAGGTTAATTCCTAAACCTGAAAATGTTTCGATTGTCGGATTAAAATGGATTTTCAAAAACAAAACCGACAAGGATGGAAATATTCTTCGAAATAAAGCACGATTAGTTGTTAAAGGATATTCGCAACAAGAAGGAATCGATTATGAAGAAACCTTTGCCCCTGTCGCAAGACTCGAGGCTGTTCGAATATTTTTGGCTTATGCAGCTCACAAAGATTTTAATGTGTATCAAATGGATGTGAAGTGTGCTTTTCTCAATGGTGAACTCGAAGAAACAGTTTATGTTGAACAACCTCCGGGTTTCGTAGATGAAAAATATCCTGATCATGTATATATTTTAGATAAAGCTGTATATGGGTTAAAACAAGCGCCAAGAGCCTGGTATGCAACACTTACCAATTTTTTAAAACAGTCAAAATTTAAACAAGGATCAGTTGACCCCACATTATTTCGAAAGAAAGTTGGGAATCATCTAATTCTTGTTCAAATTTATGTTGATGATATTATTTTTGGCTCTACTGACCCTGTTTTGTCTAGTGAATTTGAAAGTTTGATGAAAAGCCAATTTGAAATGAGTATGATGGGCAAGATAAATAACTTTTTAGGCCTGAATATTCGTCAAAGCAGAGAAGGAATTTTCATCAATCAAGAAAAATATACCAAGAATTTGCTCGAAAAATTTGGAATGACGAATAGCACAAAGTTAAGAGTACCAATGGCGGTTGGAACAAGGTTTACACCTTCGTTAGACACACCTGCTGTTGATCTTACTGTATACAGGAGTATGATAGGTTCATTGCTTTATCTTACAGCAAGTCAACCTGATATCATGTTTTCTGTATGTAATTGTGCTAGGTATCAAGCAAATCCAAGAGAACCACACTTGACTGCGGTGAAAAATATTTTTCGTTATCTCAGGGGAACAATTTCGTTAGGATTGTTGTATCCTTCGAAATCAAGATTTTTCATTCAAGCATTTCAGATTCAGATCTAGGAGGATGTACTCTTGATAGAAAAAGTACAAGTGGAGGATGTCAGATGTTGGATGAGAAGCTTCTAAGTTGGCAATCGAAAAAGCAAACATCTGTTGCAATTTCAACTGCTGAAGCTGAGTATATTGCAGCTGCAACTTGCACTTCGCAAATTATATGGATCCAAAGCCAATTGCGTGATTATGCAATTAATATGAAAAAGATTCTATTGTATTGTGATTCACAAAGTGCTATACGCATTTGTCATAATCCATTACAACATTCGAAAACAAAACACATTGCACTTCGTTATCATTTCATGTGGAAGATGGAAACATTGAAGTTCATTTTGTAAAAACAACGGATCAGCTTGCTGATATTTTTAAAAAACCATTGGACAAAAAATCATTTGTTAGAATTTTGACAGGATTGGGAATGCTTGAAGCAAGTTATGTTCCAGGACTAATTTCGAAAGAATGAAAAAGAAGTGATAAGCAAATGTGTCGATTCAGAGGCAATAATGATTCATTCAGAGGCTGATAGTATTAACCATTCAGAGGTTACTGTTCACGTTCAGGGCTTCGATATGCTTCGTTTTCGACAACTGGGAAAGATAATTTTCGTTAGTTTGGTACACTCTTAAATTTTCGTTTGTTTGTATTCTTTTTGAAAAATATTTTCGTTTATTTGTATTCTTTTTGAAAAATCAAAAATTCCAAAAAGATTTTCTTTTGTTATTTGTTTCTCTTTTCAAAAAACTCAAAATCACAAAAATATTTTTTTTCTTTTCAAAAATAAAAAATCCAAAAGGATTTTTGTTATTTTGTACTTTGTCTTTTCTTTCTTAGTGTAGATTCCAAGGAAGTTTTACAAGGGTCATGCTTACGTTTCTAGGGTAAGGTAACTTTTCGAAACTTTGTACTAGTTAGAATGTCCCTAGAAGCATGTTGCAGCATGTCGATCCAAGCCTCTATTGACTCAATGTGTGATTTCGAAAGCCTTGATGAAATCTTTCATCATGAAAATTTCTTCCCAATTAGGCTTGCATTCACATTAGCCTACTGAGCTACCTAACTCTTCTCATCTGAGTTAAGAGTTTTCTGCTTGGTCCATACATAGCAGAGGTACATTCGATTCGTAAACCTAACTTTTTCATCTCAAAATTCTTAACACATTTCACACACAATGACATATGTCCAAGAGGTCTTTGATTAAACCAATAAAGACTTAGACATATCAAAACTTTGTGTTTATGATCTGAATTCATGAGGCCGTGATGAAAGTGAAACCCAAATTTCTAAATTTTTAAGGAATTGACGGGGAAATATGTTCCAGATTTTCACGAAACATTTGTTTCAGTACCAAATTTTCGATGCTCCAAATCATATTCTTTCATTATGAGTGGTCCTGATCAAATGTTTGAAGCCCACGACATTTGTTACCCAACAGGATCCAACTGAAAATAATTTTTCTTTGAATATGATTTTCATGTGAGTATCAATTCTTTCAATTGTCACTTTCAAATTCATCCAAAGCATACTTGTCACTGACTACACTGGTCACACAAGTAATTTCTGTTTCAATTACTCACCTTATGTTTAGGATGAAATGTAACGAAATTTTTAAGCCACCCACGAAGCCTTGAAAAAGAAGCCCTTTGATACTTCTTTCAAAGTATTCGATTGTAATTAACGGGAAACCACACAAGATGTTGATTATCTCTCTTGATAATTAACGAAGCAACCTTTGCCCGGGGTTTAACTGCTTTTGTGTCGAAACTTTATTTTTCGACATCACAGATCTCAAATTTTCATTAGTTTGCTTCTTATCTTATTTTATTGGCACACGACACACACGAAATCCTTGAGGTTCTGAGTGTTACCAACTCAGGCTGATGATTTCGTCAGTCTGGCATATGACTTCGTTTTTAATCACAAAGACGAAAGAGCCTAACCTCCATGCCGAAAGTTTTTGATCTTATCCACTTGGTACTCACGAACAGTTTGATGTGACGATTTAGTAAAGTGGTCCGAATTTCAAGGTACTTTATCTGACATGGCGAGTTCAACGGCTAGTGTTGCGAGTTTCAAGGACAGACGTGGCTTACTCTTTAAAGCAAACGTTTGAAATTCTATTGGGGATACATATAAAAGGAAGTTATTATCTCCAACCAACACTACTGACGAAATTGCATCTCAACCAATTATGAAGATTCAAAGCACAAACTATCAGGTTGAAGGAGATGTGTCAATGTATCCTGAATAACTCAAGATGTTGATTGTTGCTCTTCAACATTCAGGTCTCGCAACTGCGATGTTCAATGCTTTTGATGTTCCGATGTCATGGTTATCAATGGCTGGTTCCACTGCATCTTACAGCAAAGCTACTGATGTAATCACATTTAATCTGGTGAATGAAAAGCAAGTTCGACTCACGAAGAAGATGTTTACTCAAATCTTGGTAATTCCGAATTCACCTCCATTCTTTCAACTTACTACTGCTCAGATTATGTTCATGTCTAACGAGATGGGTCATCAGCCACCACATGTCAAGATCAGTGACTTCGGGGCTTTGGCCTCTTTCCCACAAGAAGTCTGGTCTTCCTTGCATATGGAATTTCTTGTTCGGGATATACCTTCGTTGCTTAACTGGGCGAAGTGTAGGGCTTGACAAGGGGAGAATGGAAGTCTATGCTATGATAACAGGGTTGTACTATGATCTCAATGTTGATTATGCTACTCAGATTTGGAAAGAGTTTATAAAGAGCCTGGAAAACACGAATGTAGTAAAAGGAATTTCGTGTGCACGCTACTGGAGTTTGGTTCTTCAGTTTGTATATGAGAAAGAAGGCATTCCAATTCATGCTGATGAGGCTAAGGCAGAATTCATGAAGTATCATTTTCTAAAGACTGTTGAAGATGATTCAGAAGTATTCCCAAATGTTGCTCGAATTCCTGATGGGATGATGAAGAAAGTTGATCCAATAAATTCAGTATTGGTGGCATACTTGAAATGTGTTAATCCTTCAGTCGAAACTGGGATTTTGTTGAAAATAAGTGATGAAGGATCATCTAAGAAAACTAAGAAATAGAAGAAGGGAGCTGATGATGTTGTTCACGAAAGTCCCCAGAAAGAAGCTAAGTCTAAGTCTCTTAGGAAGATTATAATCGAAACTGAGAAGCCCAAGGAGAAGGTTGTTGTTGAATCTTCGGAGGAATTGATCCCTTCAAAATCTGGTGTGTTCAAAAAGTTAAGGAAATTATCTTATAAGAAACAAACTTCAACTATTTGCAAACCTCAGCTTAACAGACAAGGAGTGAAAGTTTGTGAGATTCCTGCACCAATTTCACCATCCTCAAAGAAGCGAAGAGTTGAGGATATGGCGAAGCACATCACCGAGAAGAGAAAGAAACGAAAGCTGGTGATTCGTGATGAGTCATCAGATAGTGAGATCGTCCCAAAAACACCTTTGGGTTCAAATTACCCAAAACAATCACAACCATTAATCCTCACAAGTGTTTCATTACCAACAACAACAATTCCACTCGAAGTTGTAGTAACCAAATCAGTTTCTGAGGAGGTTCCAATTTCGACCATTGTTGCAAACGTATCTGATACGGGTGCACATGGTTTTGTGAGTGTTGATCCATCATCTCAAGGTATTCCTACTACATCTACTTCCGAACCTATTTCAAGTACTTTTGTTTCACTTCCACCTTTTATTCAACACATTTCAACTACCATTACTTCACCCACTTTCGATCAAGTATTTCAACAACCCATTACTACACTTTTCTAATCAAAATCCACAATTCCACCAAAACCAAATTCCGATGATGAAACAGATGGAGGAGGTTTCGGAGGAACATTTGCTGATTTGGAATTTGATTCCGAAGAGCAGAACATACCGGATCATATACTGATGTCGGGGAAGCAGTTCAAGATTCTTAATCGAAAACTCAATTCTATTCTTCAATCACAAGCTGATTCCGGAGCAAAGAATTCAGTGTCAGGGATAGAAGTTGATGTGATGCTCAAAGTTGTAGAACTTCGAATGCAACATAAATTGGATGTTATTGATAAGAACAACGAGTTAAGAGTCAAGGCTCAGGCTGATTCATTTAACTCTGAAATCAAAGATCTTCGTATGGCAACAAAAGAACGTCATGTTCTTTTTGTTAAAGATGTCAAAACCATAAGAGAAGATGTTAATCGAAAACTTGAGGAGCTGAAGGTTGATGTCTCCAAAGAGCTAAAAGAGCTGAATTCCAACTATTCGATAATCAAGTCAAATGTTGAGACTATCGCGGCTGCAGTCAGAACGATTGTCGAATGGTATCAATCATTAACTCCTAAGTTTGATGCAAAGGCTATAGAAGATGCTCAAGATTTTGACAAGATGGGTGTTTTATTTGGTGAACTGAAAGAGTTAGTATCGAAACCGGCTCCAAATTCTTTTTTAACTCCTGAGTTTTTAACTCAGAAGTTACATAGTTTGGATAAAGCCATTCAGAAGGCTGTTGCTCCAATTTCGAAATTTGCCAACATGTTGCCTACTGGTGCCCCTCCTGTTGTCATAGGGGTGCAAGGGGGAGAAAAGAAATTTCAAGAAGGCAAATCTTCGAAAATTACAAAAGGGGTTGAAAAGTCGAAAAAGATTGAGAAGATTGCAACTACTGGTGAATTAACGTAAGTTGTATCTACTCAAGTCCCAACACCTGTATTTTAAAGGTGAATACAACAGAAGCCATCAAGACAACAACAAGACCCATTCTAAAGGGAATTGTTATTGGCTCTTCTACTGAAAGAGGAAGTTCAAGTTCTTCTAAACTAAAACCTTCTAAAAATGATGAAAAAGGGAAGGGGATTTTGGTTGAAAAATCGAAAGAAGAGAAAAAGGCAGAAATTGAAGTTGAAATGGAGAAACAAAGGCAGTTACATAGTATACTAAGACTTTGTGAAAGCGATCCACCTGGTATGGATAACGGAGATCCAAAGTAGTTGTACAACTATGAGAATATTGAAGCAAGAGTTGATTTTAATAACATGTATGCGTTTGAGAAAAAGCCTAAGAAAATCTATTCTATCACTAACACTCATATGAGTCAGCTTGATTTTCCGGTGAATGAAATGATGTTTATCTTGGCTCAGTACAAGATAGTTGAGAAGTTCGACAACGAGGATGATTTTATTCATATGAAACTTAGGTTTCATGCGGTTTTTGAAAAAGAACCAGAAGAAATATGGTCATTAGTGAAGATTATGAAGGTTATCAGTATAACAAAAGATGTAATGTTCGAGATTATGATACAAAATTTTTGGTATCATGTTGTAAGAGCGAACAATCAAGTATGTGATTTCTCGATTGCTGATTTTCCTCTAATCAACTTGAATGACCTGATTCAAGTTGCATTAATGCTGAAAGACATGGAGGCTTCGCAACTTCAAGGGACTGATAAAGATGTATTGAGGCTTGGTCTTACCCATATCAAAATCTTCATAGACAATTACTATGATTTTCTATCATTGACTGATGTGGAGTTAGCATCAACAATGGGAAGGGAAGTAAAAGTTTCTATAGAATTATTGAAGACCCAAGCTGAACTGAAGAAATATGCTGATGGGGAGATATGCTTAAAGCCTTTTGGCTTGGTCTTTGCAGGAAAAGATAAGAATGGAAAAGCTAAGAGGTTTTTATTCCAGTCTTCAGAGATAGAAATATATACTACTTCGCAATATACGAACTTCATTGTTCGTATTAATAATTGCAAGAAGAATAATGATGGAGATAAAGCTGAGTTAAAGAAGATATTGACATGGTACTCAGAGATACGAAGGATGATGCACTTTGCTACACAGATTCTCACAAATTGAGAAGTTCGACATGATTACAAAGGGGGAGATTATAGAGTCAAAATATCTTGTAATATGTCGAAGTCTGTGTAATAGATAGTTTTGTATGTTTCCTTATGTATTTGCTAAGGCATCTTTTTAACGAAGCTTAATGTCTAGCCTTAGTATTTTTTGTACTTTCAGCCTCCTATAAATAGGAGTTGAACATAGAGTTGATAGTAGAGTTTTTTGATCATTTTACTATCAGTTTTGTACTCTTGTTCTCTGAAAGTAATATGAGCTGAACCAGATCTTATTTACTTCTTGTGTTCATATTTCATTGATTTACTCTGATTTGATTCTCATACTCGATTAAACACTTCTACATGATGTGTCTACATGATTCATGCAAAGATGTTCAATTCAAGGAATGACCCGAATATGGATAGTCACTACAGTTAAGCAGTTGTAGAATTCACATACCAATGTGAAATCTATGTACACTATTCTTCGGTTCTACTTGTTTGCAAGTTTCTAGTAGGTTATAACTTAGCTTCTAGTTACCAAGTCTAGTATGTGTCGTGCCTATATGTGTACCTAAGTTTATTCAAATCTAGAACTGTCTCGAATTTTGATGGTTTTCATAGTCTCCCCTGGTTGAAAGAATTTCGTCCCGAAATTCAATTCGTGACGTATTCTATTAGAACTTAGCCGAATACAATTGTATAGTTGGAGAGGTGGTGGCATGAAGAGCTTTTTGATTATTTTAGGCTAATTCCTCAAGGGAAGAGCCCAAATTTTTAGCTATAATCAAATTAGTTTTTCCCTAATTCGAGTTCTACAATATAGATTATGGGAAATCAGGATTATGGAAATCATGATCCAACCATGGAGACCTAGTCGAAAAAGATTATCAAGTTAAATATCACCTAAATTAAAGAGCATTATAAGTTTTTCTGAGGCAACAACTTCATTAAGTGATAAGTCTGCATCGATTTTTAAGTCGCGTTCTAAATCAGCACTAATTGTAAATTCGATGTCTAATAAAGAAGAGATTAGGAACAATTTGTTCACTTTCTCGTTGGCTACTATGTCTGGAAAAGGTATATTCCAAAATAAGAAGGGGTAGCACGAATCAAAGAGAAGCAATCCAAGATAAGTTCTTAATGCTACGTACTAAGTGTAGGCAAATACAATTGTAAGAATTTCGTCCCGAAATTCAATTCGTGATGTATTCTATTAGAACTTAGCCGAATATAATTGTATAGTTGGAGAGGTGGTGACATGAAGAGCTCTTTGGTTATTTTAGGCTAATTCCTCAAGGGAAGAGCCCAACTTTTTAGCTATAATCAAATTAGTGTTTTCCTAATTCGAGTTCTACAGTGTAGATTATGGGAAATCAGGATTATGGAAATCATGATCCAATCATGGTGACATAGTCGAAAAAGATTATCAAGTTAAATATCACCTAAATTAAAGAGAGTTATAAGTTTTTCTGAAGCAGCAACTTCATTAAGTGATAAGTCTGCATCAATTTTTAAGTCGCGTTCTAAATCAGCACTAAATGTAAACTCGCTGTCTAATAAAGAAGAGATTAGGAACAATTTGTTCCCTTTCTGGTTGGCTACTAAGTCTGGAAAAGGTATATTCCAAAATAAGAAGGGGTAGCACGAATGAAAGAGAAGCAATCCAGGGTAAGTTCCTAATGATACGTACTAAGTGTAGGCAATGCAGTTCTGGTACATTTCATGTGTAAGGACTATTTAACTGTCGTCTACAAAATAAATTATGAAATGACCAAGGATTTCTAAAGCTATATTTACTACCACTATTACTCTTGCTACAATAAAACCATATTCGAAGAATATACTTATTTAAAGAGTCATGGTTTTAAATGGTGGCGATGAAGGTTTATGATAAATTAAATCACATTGTGTAGATAGCATTTTGGGTGTTTAGAAATGATAATTAATATCATTGTTATCAAAATGTGTAATAATTCCAAGAAAATGAAGATACATGTGTGGCAATCAAACGAACTAGTAAAAAAAAATAAAGAGATTAATTAATGTTAAAGGTTTAAGTCGTTGACGAGGGAATTTATATAGAAATATTCATATTACAATTTTTGAAGAATTGTCAAATTATTTAAGTTATGACAAATTCAAGTTTACTAGTAGTCAGAATATTTATGAAAACAAGTTTGAGAGTTTAGGAACTCACTGAAAATTGCAAAGTAGAATGCTATTTTAAGAAAGGTGTAAAAATGTCGATCTTTGAAAATAGTGCAATCTTAATTCAGTGATTCTACCAAAAACAATCATTTGAAGGGTAGATAATCGTAATATTTAAAAATTTTTATGTTTTTAAGAAGAAGAAACATAAGAAAATATATACTTCACATATACTTTCCGGTCTTAGAAAAATGATAAGCATAAGGGTATTCATCTTGTGTATTAATTGTAAGGAAAATACAATGACAATTACATTTTAAATCAAGTTTCCGAATTTAGAACGAAAGAGCAAATGTAAATAAGGTTCACTTGTTTACATTAGATTTCAAAATAAAAACAAAATGTATATGATAAAAGACGAAATTGAACATATCAAAGTTGACCAAGTTAAAATTATTCCTAATGACTATACACGTATTAATCGCTGAGGGTGATAAGGGTAGGCTTCTAGTCTGTATTATGCGTAGGAACATGGTACTAATGGAAGCAAAATAAAAAAAAGTTAGACCATGCATTATTTTATTTTTATGGGTGTGCGAGATCTAAAATCAGATAGCGAGCAATAAATAAAGTGCGGGGGAAAGAAATGGAAGGTAGCAGCAACAATGATTGCTATTGTTACAATTTTAAGGACAATATCCATAAGTAGATTTAAATCTAAGGTTGAGATATATATCAAACTTGAATCCTTGATATATGTTGATGGTTACATAGAAATGCAGAAGTTTTAAAGTATTTGCTAAGGTTTGCTAAAAATTTATGAGTTATCTATTAAGTTAAACTCCATTTGTGAAAAAGAAGAAGCACTGCAACTGGTAATTGAAAATCTGACAGTTTTGACCTTTTAGACTAGAGTCCAACAATGGTTAAAACGGATAAAGTAAAACTCAATATATTTAAAAGAATAATTACATTTTGTTAAAAGTGCATCACTAGAAATTTAAAAGTGAACACTATGTTTTGAAATGCTATAAAATTTTGAAACTTTATAGATTATAAAACTAATTTGAAATAAAATAAACAAATGAGGTATGTTTTGAAATGTAGGTATAGGAGATGTCTTGTAAACACGTTTAGAGTAGAAAGTTGTAAAAATATCATGTTGGGTTTCATGAAAACACATTTAAGTAAAGTATAATTCCTAAATGAGAAAGTGGTCAAAAGAGTCAAAACAAAAGTGGTTTGAATATCCGATGAAGCTTTTACACATAATATGAAACTAAATGTCGTATGTTCAAGTTTTATAGCATAGAGTTTAAACACTTTTATAAAAGAAAATGTTTCTAAGTTTTTCAAAAACGTGCCAAAATGGTAAGCAAGGTTTAAAATAGTTTATATGCCCTTTAAAACCACATCTATCCATTGAAATGGATTTGAAATGAAATTGAAATAGCAAGGTTAAAACCAATATTGGTTAAATTGAGTTTTGAAGAAAAGTGTTAAGTTAAAGCAAGTTGTCAAAAGTAAAGTTGGTTGTTTTTAACGAGAAATATAAATTACATTGTTAGGAAAGGTCTAGTAAGTTGTATGAAGTGGTTATAAAGTATTTTATCGATGATAAATAAAATCGATGAAGCGAAATGACTTTTCGACGGAAGATGAAGAAGTAAGGAATAAGTAGATTAGTGTAGCTGATCGTACCTAAATACTAAGGCGAGTACAAGGCGAGTATAAGGCGAGTACCGATCTCTTTTCCCCAAGATAAAGGACAAGAAAAAACATTGTTTGTAAAACATTTTATGGTATCAACGCAGTTTCAAAGCCTTTTATAGGGGTTAAAGGTTAAGTTATAGGTTTGGCGTCTGGCTCACGATGTAAGAGGATGTAATCCTTTATAACGATAGAAATGTTAGTAATATCGCTAAGGCTCAAAGGAATGTATGAAAATAATAAGGTTCGAAGGAGGATTCAAAATTTGTAGGAAGGATTCGTACAATGATGTAGTGCGATGTTTGATCAGGCATAAAAATTTAAAGTTGGTGTTAGGTGTGAAATATGTTAGTAATTTTGAAAGTGTAAGATGATGGTATACTTGAGATAATCACTAGTGTATCTGGGGGTGTCAAGCTAAGACTTGTAAGTTTTTTCATAAGGGGGTATGGTTTGTGCTTTAATACAAGGTAAATATGGTAGGGTAAGAACTACCTAATGAAAAGGTTTTGGGCCAAATAGATATCAGCAGCAATGGGTTAAACCTCTGTGTCTCCTTGTGAGTCGGATTGGAATGCTCTCCAATGGTATCCATGTGACTACTCGTGGCGACTCACCTACTTTCTAATGTGATGCTCCAATTCTTATTCGTGTTGGTATTGGAACGCTTTTCCTGTTTGTAACTCTAGTATGAAGACGACGAGGAGGTATTAATGTATAATTGGTATTGGTTTCGGTAGTAAGTGGATTGCTCCTAGAGTGGCTAGTGATATAACCTAACTGGTTAGCTTAGCACTTGATAAGTATATAAGAATATTTCTAAATAAAGACATTGTGATAAGAGTGCACTTAGTTTCTAGGTGTGCCTAGATGAATGCCAATAATATGCAATGCCCATACAAACACCGAAAAATATTGTTTTTCAAAATTTCAAGTTGAAAATCGTTTTGACCATAATTCTACTATAAAAATTTCCAGCCTCGCATTAATTTTCCTTAATTAAGCATAGCTGGCCAGGCTACACTTAATTAGAGTTCAATTCGAATTAGTTATACCAGCAGTATGTTCAGTAATTTAAAAACGTTTTCAAATTTTTTGGCTATAGTTATGGTTCTCCAAAGGAAAACCGATATTCTCTATAACCTTCGGCTCTGATACCATTTCTATCACACCCTGCTAAAGAGGAAATACGAGGTGTGGCAGTACAAAGGGTTTCATAGCAAAAGTTAAAAGACAACACCAACCATACTATTAAAAAGGATTACAATTTACAATGACTTTGAACAACTTTTTAAAATAAATTACAATGCAATTGAAATACAACACATGCGAATGCTCCTAAAAGTGATGTGTCTCTATGTGCCACTTACTCGGTGATTCCTGAAAAAGCATGTAAAATGAGCGGTCAACTACTGAAATAGTTGGTGAGTTCACAGATTAAAAATAATATTGGTTTCATGAATCAAAATCAAAGTTTTGATAAAAGTTTCCATAAGTAAAAATATACTGCAAAAATGAGTAAATAAGTTTGCATAAACAAAGTTCGTTGTCATCATGAGAGGAAAGTATGTTGCCCAAATGAGATGCAACACTCATATTCTCATGGGAAATAAAGTACGTTACTAAAACGAGTAAACAAGTTTCATTGCTATAATGAGCGATGAAGTTCGTTGCTACAAGGAGCAAACTAGTTCGTTACTAAGACAAGTAAATAAGTTTCTAGTAATAAAAGTTCGTTGTTATAATGAGAAACAAAGTTTATTTCTATAATAAGTAAGAAGTTTGTATGTATATGAGCAAACAATGAGTTCACAACCAAGCCCATGACTGATGCCCTATCAAGATCTATGCTTATCATTCCATAGATTAATATGGTATCATGCACTCAAGCAATCGGGCGAGTGAGGAGTTGTCAATTCCTAATAGCGCTATCCATAATGACCATTGGCTCAAAGAGTTAATGGTTGGAGTAAAGTGGAAGGGACTTAAGACGATAAGGCCTCCTGTTTCAAGTTGCATAAACATACATGGTAAAATATAGCAATCAAGTTTGATACAAATCAATTTAAATACAACGAACAATAAATGTTTTTTTCGGACATGCTTTTCCACCCCAAAACATAAAAACAGAAAATAGGGGAAGGCGTGCATACTCACAATGCATTGAGATTATGAAAATGATTCCTTGAACTACGTTCCACTTGTAGCACTACCGATTCCTAAGATAATAGTATACACTAGTGAGCCTCTAATCGAAATCTAACACTAGCAAACAAAGTTTATTTCTATAATAAGTAACAAGTTTTTATGCATATGAGCAAACAATGAGTTCACAACCAAGCCTATGATTGATGCCCTATGAAGATCTATGCTTATCGTTCCATAGATTAATATGGTATCATGCACTCAAGCAACCGGGTGAGTGAGGAGTTGTCAATTCCTAATAACGTTATCCATAATGACCATTGGCTCAAAGAGTTAATGGTTGGAGTAAAGTGGAAGGGACTTAAGACCATAAGGCCTCATGTTTGAAGTTGCATAAACATAAATGGCAAAATATAACAATTAAGTTTGATACAAATCAATTTAAATACAACGAACAATAAATAGTTTTTTTTCGGACATGCTTTTCTACCCCAATACATAAACACCAAAAATAGGGGAAGGCGTGAGTACTCACAATGCATTGAGATAATGCAAATGATTCATTGAACTACGTTCCACTTGTACCACTACAGATTCCTACAATAGCGATATACACTAGTGAGTTTCTAATCGAAATCTAACACTAGCATACTTAACTTCTACATCGAATTATGCCAATATTTTGTCAAAATTTAATATTGTTAACTTACAAACGTTTTTATGTGAAATTTAGATTTCTATGAATCAATTGTTATATAACAATTTAAGTGGAAAATTTCCATTATTGAAACGTTAATATTTAACATTTTACGAGGTGTTTCAATGATTAAATATTCAAAAACTAAATCAGATTAGTTCCAAAATTTCCCAGACTTTGTATTTTATTCTAACTAAATTCAAAGACCCCAAAATAAATTTTCTTGAATTTTTGATTTGTCTAACTATTTTTCACCATTTTAATTTCTTGAATAATCATAAAATCATGAAAAATAATAAACAATTAATAAAAATTACCAAACTTCGAATTTTGGTTATAACTGTATTAAAGGGCTTTCGGATAAGTTTTCATGGATTTTAGATATGTGTAGCCATTTTTCCAATATTTAATTCGCTCGATCGATATAAATTCATGAAAAATATCAATCAGTTAAGCAAATTCCCCAAACTTTGTACATCAATGATATGAAGCATACCTAATTTGGGAAAAATATAAAAACCGATTTTCAAACTGTTTAACATGATTTTTCATATTTTTGTGTATTTATTTTATCAAAATAGAGATAAATAGAAAAAAGATTCAAAAATTACCTAAACTTTTTGTACTAGTGTTATTAAACATATAAAAGCTGGAAAAAATATACAAGTTGGTTTACAAACAGTTTAACTATGTTCCTTTTTTATCCCTTTAAATTAACATTAATTCGTGAAAAATTATTAAATAGTAGTTAAATTTCACTAAAATTTATATTTATGGTTTGTATGTAATATAAGGTATTTTGATAATGCTTCATAATTTTTGGATAAGTGTAGCTATTTTTCATCAATTTAATCCCTTAAACATTCATTAAATCGGGAAAAATAAGAAATCGTCTTGGAAAAATCTGGAAAATTTTTAATGGAATCCCTATAATGTGTAGAAGTCGCGAAAATTATGAAATATGGCTTTGGACATTATAATGTATTTTTCTATTTATTTCTCTTCAACAAAAATAAATTAGAATTCAAAACAAACAACCTTAGAAATGCATACAACTTCACGAAATGTCGTTACGCAGTGCATAGGCGATACCCGAATTTTACCAGAATTTATTAACCAAGAAAAATATTTTATATGAATTATTGCTCTATATTCTTGCAAAAATTACAATAAATTGAGAAGAACGAGTTATTTCCTGAAAATTTCCATATTATCTTATTTTGTTGTTTGGATTCTGGAAAAATCAGATTTGAGCAGAAAAGAAGTTTTAAATATTTATTTATGAATAAATCATTTATGAGCATTCTTAACCATGTACTTTGATAATCAAGCCTTTAAGCTTGATGTTCATCACATGCATTATGATTTGAAGACCACGAATGAACTTATTTTGTTCAAAATGATGTTTCTAAATGAAAATTTTGAGTGCATGTAGTTTTGGATCTTTAAAACTTGTAAAACTCAAGTTGATGGAAATTGATTTTACCTTGAAGATCAACTTAAAATGATGAACATTCTTAAGTAAAATGAGGGATATTTGTTGGAAATTTCATGGGTTTTGGAGCTAATTCATAGAGGGAAAGAATGGGGATTTTAGAGAGAAGAAAGGAGAGAAAAGAGAGATTCTATCTCTCTGGATAGCTCATCTCTCTCGTTTTCTCTTTGGGGTTATACTCCACCAAAATCATCTACCAAAGTGCTAGAGATGATCAAGCTATCTCAGAATGAAGCAGTCAATGTAGAAAACCAAAAAAGCAAGAGAGTTGTAGGGCAGATATCAGCTTTCGACATAGATAGTTGTGGGTTGTTGACTCTACATGCCAGATTTTCGGTTCCATAATCAGCAGGAACTTGAAAAATACCGATGGATGAGGCTCACAAGTCCAAGTTTTCGATCCATCCAGGAGCTACAAAGATGTACAGGGACCTCTGACATAGTTAATGGTGGCCTTGTATTAAGAGAGATGTAGCATGGTATGTCCAAAGGCGTTTGACATGTCGAACGGTCAAGGCCGAACACGAAATGCCCCATGGGAAGATGTAACCTCTTGATATCCTGATGTGGAAGCGGGATCAAGTAACGATGGAATTCATCACCAAGTTATCAAAGACTCCTTGTAGAGTGTATACTATCTGGGTGATAGTGGATATATTAACCAAGAGTGATCACTTCGTGCCAATACAAGAAAGCTCCTCGACAGAGAAGCTTGAAGAGGTGTACGTTAAGGAAGTAGTCTCTAGGCATAGAGTACCAATCTTAGTTTCTGATAGAGATGTCTGTTTCACTTCTCGGTTTTAGAGGAGGTTCCATGATGATTTGGGCACCCAATTGCATATCAGCATAACTTATCACCCTCGGACTGATTGACATAGTGAAAGGACTATTCAAAGTCTTGAGCACATGTTGAGGGCATGTGTGCTTGATTTCGGTGGCAGTTGGGATGCATATCTATCGTTAGCATAGTTTTCATACAGCAACAACTACCATTCCAGTATTGGTAGACCCCCCTTTGAACAATTTTACAGAAGGAAGTGTCGAATGTCCATATGTTTTAGAGAAGTAACGAGTCATGGGGAGCACTGATGTTGTGATCAAGACCACCGGACTTATCAAACAATTAATCAAAAGGCTGAAGACGGCTCAGAATTAGCAGAAGAGTTATGCAGATCAACAAAGAGTGGATCTTGAATTCCTAGTAAGAGACCTGGTGTTACTTAAGGTTTTGCCATGGAAAGATGTTATTAGGTTATGAGAGCGGGATAAGTTAGGCCCTAGGTATATCGGAACCTTTCGAGTAATTAATCAAGTGGACAAGGTTGCCTATCGTTTTAATCTGCTAGAATAGTCGAGTCAGATCCACAACACCTTCTACGTCTCCTAATCAAGGAAGTGCATTATGGATGAATCCGCAATTGTACCTTTGGAAGATATTCATGTAGACGAGTGTATGAACTATGTAGAAAAGTCGGTGGCGATCTTGGATAAGAAGGGGAAAACCTTGCGCAACAAGGTGATCAACTTAGTAAGGGTTCAGTGGCAACATTGCAAAGGACCGGAATGGACTTTGGAGCCAAAAGAAGAGCTAAAGAGCAATTACCCATAGTTATTTAGTTAAATTTAAGGGACGAAATTCTCGTAAGCGGGGGAGAGTTGTAACACCCCATTTTATCGTTTTTGTAAATGTTCACGTTTAATATAAATTCGATATATTGTTAGATGACTTAATTACCTTAGTGACCCAAACAAAAGTCATTGTACTCTTAAAAGAAAATTTGTGCATATAGAGAACAATTAAATTTGACTTCATTAGAGGAAGTTAGGATTTTCTAGGATTTTAGCACAGTAGTGTGCAAGCATAAATTGAATTTTAGATTCTTAGATTGTTAGATAAAATAATCTAAACGAGAATTGAAGATCTCGTTAATAGGAGTTCGTCAATATAATGATCATCGAGAACGGAATCCGTATGTAGGAGTTATACTTTCTGCAGAGATCACAGGATAAGCCTATCAAAAATATAATTTTTTTTATAGAGTGAGAATTAGGTATTGGGATCTAAAGGAAAGTTATAGGTCTTGTCGACAGCTTTTTGGAAGTATAACAAACATCAAAAATAGAGCTTGTAGAAAGAAGATACACTACTTCAAAAATCTGTAAAAAAGGACGTGCGAAGTGCCCGGCGCGCACCGAAGACATGGCGACACCAGAGAGCGCCATGTGGCAAGTCGGCTCATCAACTCTCTAAGATATGCGATGACATGGCGTGCTATAGACGTGACACATGACACCATAATTTTGGGACGTGTGGCTTGCTTCCATTAGGGATGAGGTGGACAACTCCACCGTCGATATGTGGCAAGAGGGGAGTGGAGCCAGACAGGCTTGAGCGTGCGGCTCGTCTCCAGGACCTGCGCGGCATGCACCCATGAGATATATAAATACCCCTCCTAATTTACTTCATTTCTCACCCATTTCACTCCATTCTCTCTACAATCTCTCTAGTTCTTTGAGGTCTGACATTCCCTTAGTTTTAGGATAGTTAGCAAGGCACTGGAATATATAGGAGATCGACAAGAAGGACGATTTTGGTATTGGGATTCTGTCAGTACAATTTCCCGGTTTTCGCCAAGATCTTTGTAAGTTATGCTACACTATCTCATTTTCAGTGTAACTTATATTTATATTCATAAGTCATTATTATGGACCTATAAATAAGATTTATCAATAATTACAAATCAAAATATTTATTAATCTACTTACTGGAGAGGTGTCTACAATGGTCACATTGACTTGATTGTTAGATTCCAAAAAAGCTATATGACGAAATGATCCCGCCTCCCAATTATCCTGCATGGTCAATCATTACATGATAGATCTATCAATATTCATTGGGATCAGTAATAGATCTAGCATTCTTTAATAGATTCACTTAGAATCTAATAAGTTATAGTCTTATAGGTTGACACTTATAAATTATTAGGCTCGATGCCGTCAGTTGGATCGTCCAGTTAGCTATTTATCTTCGAAATAATTGTCCAGGTGAGATCTTCTCACTATATTGTATACTCCAATATGTATCCTATGTATATTAGGATATAGTTACCCTGTATTATATACCTAGGCAATTAGACTAGAATAGTTAGTTGTCCGTTATATGGATTGTTGCTTGATATATGTATGTATGTATGTATGTATGTATGTATGTATGTGTGTGTGTGTGTGTATATATATATATATATATATATATATATATATATATATATATATATAGAGAGAGAGAGAGAGAGAGTTGAGAGCGGACCAGTCCTGGGCTGAAAGTCAATAGAGTCAGGCGGACTAGTTTTATGCTAAAGGCCAGAAGAGAGTGGACCAGCCATGTGTTGAAGGCTATATATGGCGGACGAGCTATATGCTGAAGGCCAAGGGGCAGACCAATTGTATGCAGTGTATATATGTTGTGGTATGGAGTATTTTGAGGGAATTCATTAAGCTTAGGCTTACAATTGTTGAATAACCGCTTTGCAGGTTGTTCATCTGACCGTGGAAAGGCTCATGCATGACTGTATCTGCATTGATACATCTATAAAGTTTGATAGACTTCCGTTGAGATGCTCTTTATAATTAATCATGTATTAAAAAGATGTAATATTTTGTAAGGCATATATTTTAAAATAAAAATGAAAAATTTTCTTTGAAATTTTGGGACATTACATATAACCTTGAACTAAACAGCAAAGTGTGCTTTCCAAATCCAATGCTAAACTCTAATTCAAATAAAACGTTGGCCTTAAGATAAGTGATCGGCTATTCCTTCATTCTACAATATATCGTATCGACACATGACATTTATTAGAATCAATCTCATTATCCACAATTCTATTTCTCGATTTCCCGATTTATGACGACTAAATTTAGACTATTAATTGAAGACATCAATTTAGTACGGGCTTTAGCCAAGCACTTCAGATGCGGTCAACATATCATCTAAGCGCCTAATGTAACACCAGTCAAAATAGGTCAATAACAATCACATGTGATTATGACAATCATGTAATGTGATTTTATTAACTAGTAATGTGATAAACTTACTATGTAGTTCATGATAAATTCTAATACAAATATGAACTTTCTTTATGATACAACTAAAAGTATACGTCCATACGATTCCAAAAATATAGACAACGTCTAAATCTGACTTCGCATGAAGAAGTTATGATAAACCCTAACACTATAAATCTCTATAAATAAAAGGAATTTAAAATAGACTTAGAATTAGCTATTAGAGTCTAAACGAGAGTTGTAGTAATCGTAAATACCTACACGTGGATATAAAGAATGTCAAAACAGAGTTCGTATGCAAAAGTTACGACCTTCCGAAGATACAGCTGTCAGAAACCCTAATATGACTAAGCTCACGATGTGAGCATATATGTTTACGACATGGGGAGTTAAAATGCCACATTTCAGACCTAGCAGATGCATGGAAAGTCTACAAAGCGATAAGTTAAAAGCTCACGACGTGATCAAGGATTTCTCACGTTGTGAGGAGTCAAAGGGACACCATCCGAAGCTAGGGGCCAAATGGCGGGTGTACAAGGTGAGCAGGCATGGCTCACGTGAGTATGCTTGTTTCGCGTTGTCAGAGGCCAAAAATCAGCCTATAAATAGCCATTTTGAACCCAAGGCTTAGTACACCTAATCTCTTCTTTCTCTCTCTCGTTTGTTGAGACCATTTCGCATCCCGAGCCCGGCGATCTCAAACCGCTGACTGTTTCTAGTTAGATTATATAAAATCACGATACTAGGGTGATTTTCACGGCCCCACTTTTTAATGTTTTCGGGGGAAAACGCATGCTAAATATTGTATATAAGTTAATATTATTTCTATATGATAGTATATTTGTATCAGCATAGATAGTTATATTAACCGGGATATAGTTGTTTTGAATCTGATATTTTGAAAACATACAACTATCGTAAACTTGTTAGCATGATATTATACTAATGTAGACCCTGAGTTATACTTGGGACTTCTATATATATATATATATATGTTGTGTGCGATATAGTTCCGGAGTTATATTCATAAGTTCTATATACTAATTATTAAGTATGTTGCTATTGTTGGTTTTATGTCAAGATAAAACCTATTATGTTATTAATATAACCCTGAAGGTATATTCAGGAGTTCTATATATACTTGTTAAGTATGTTGCTATTGTTGGTTTTATGTCAAGATAAAACCTGGTTTTAACTCAATATATATATTAGGAGTAATGCTTAAAGCATAGTCTAATAACTTAGGGTTTTAGACACGAATATGCTTTTACTACTAGAACTAATGGAACTCGAAAAGTCTACATGAGCTATTGTATTCATCAACTAAGATTGGAAATCTTAGGGAAAATCCTCTGACTCGTAACTGTTAATCTCGTGCGAGCGAGGAAGTCGTGTATGAATAAGATACAGGTTGACAACCCAACTCGTGGTTGCTAGCTACAACAAAACTTAAGCGAGTGACGAGCTGTACTTTTATTTATTTATTGTTCTGATGTTGATGAAGCGTGTGGAACTTATCTTAAGATGCGAAACTTGTAGCATCAAGCAGAGGTTTGAAACTAGTCATACAGTCGTGGTTACGGACTCATGGTAGGACAACTTTAGAAGCATTATACTTTGTCAATATACAAGTATGAATGTTAAGTATAAGTTTCCCAAACACTTATACTCTAACTAAATGGAACTTGTAGGTATACTACTTAGTCATTAAGTAGACAACTATACCTATACTACATACTCATATAGAATTGAAATAAGATTTATACGTAGCTGTTTTTACTCGTAAAGAATTGAAATAAGATTTATACGTAGCCGTTTTTACTCGTATAGAGTTGAAATAAGATATATACGTAGCCGTTTTTACTCGTATAGAATTGAAATAAGATTTACACGTTGTAACCTACGTTTTTATGGAATTACAAACACTTATATTCATAGTATATGAGACTTATAGGTATACTACTTATTTGGTAAGTAAACCGTTATAACTAGGATATATATGCTATATGTTAGAAAGAAGTATGACTCAAAATGATATCTTCAAACTATATTGTACACTTTTCCAACTTGGGAAAAAGTACTATCTTTACTCAGAGTCAAAACCTGTGTTGACGTATTTTCAAAACGCATGTGTTTTCAAGAACTTGATATGCTAGAATAATATAACTTTCTATTATCAATAAAGGTACGTAGTTTAAAATAATTATGTTGTGCTGTTCAATATATATTTGATAACTATGATACAAGGAATGACGTTACACCGCGCGGTGTCTCCGCCGCCGGCTAGGGGTGTGACAGATTGGTATCAGAGCTATTGACTATAGCGAACTAGTAATTTCTTAAGAAAGCACAACTATAGCCTAGGGCTTACTCTTTAGGTTTAGGTATATCCCGTAACCTACAAATAAAAAAAGTATTATTAATTATACTACTGAAGAACTACTTACGGGAGCGGTGACAGGATAGACATGTTGCTTGGGTTGCTGGATTTCAGAACGGCTATATGCTAAAATGATCCTGCCCAACGACTGTCCTGACTGGCTGGTGCCTTATCAGCTAGACCTGAAGTAACAACCAATAATTAATAATACCCGCGAATACAACAAACACAAAGATATAGATTTATGTATGAACTCAGTCCCACGATGAGAACACATATATACACCAAATATATAGAAAACCCAAACCCTCGATAACTATACAACACAATGTTTTAGGTCAAACTCCTTAGTCGAGTTTTATTGTACATGGGCCGAACCACAACTAAACATATACTGATCACTTATTTTTAATTATGGTCAGACCGATGCACAACTAAACTTGGATACAGTGTTTGATAGACTAAAACACCTGAAGATTCTAGAAGATTAAAGATAGATCTCAGATCAGGATACCGTCAGCTCGGAGTACAAGAAGACGATGTTTCGAAAACAACATTTAGGACTCGGTATGGTCATTAAGACTTCTTAGATATGACTTTGTATTGACCAACTCTCTAACAATGTTCATGGACCTCATGGATAGTGTTTGCAAACCGTACTTGGATAAATTCGTGACAGTATTTATCGATGATATATTGATATATTCACGAACCAAGGAAGAACACGGTCAACACTTGCAAATAATATTGGAACTACTAAGAAAAGAAAACTTGTACGCCAAATTCTCCGAATGTGAATTTTGGATTAGAGAAGTACAAATTTTTAACATATGGTTAGCAACAAAGGGAATTCATGTCGAACCCTCCATGGTTAAAGAAATTAAGAATTGGGAAGCACCAAAGACGCCAACAGAAGTGCGCCAATTCTTAGGATTTGCTGGCTATTACTGTAGATTCATAGAGAATTTCTCCAAGGTAGCCAAGCCGCTTACAACATTAACACGGAAAGATATGAGGTTCAAATAGGAAGACAAACAAGAAGCTGCTTTTTAGAAACTAAAGCAAATGTTGTGTAGTGCACCAATCCTATCCCTCCCAGATGGGACAGAAGATTTAGTCGTATATTGTGACACATCAAATCAAGGATTGGGATGTGTGTTGATGCAAAGAGGAAAAGTTGTTGCATACACATCTCGACAATTTAAGGTGCATGCGAATAATTACACTACCCATGACCTTGAATTGGGAGCTGTAGTTTTTGCATTGAGAAGTTGGAGACACACAATTGGCCAGAAAACATATAGGTGATACCTTATGTGCCGAGCCAGAAATAATCCACGAGACAACTCAAAAGATCTTGCAAATTAAGGATCGATTAAAGGCAGCACGTCATCGTCAGAAGAGTTATGCTGACGTAAGACGTAAGCCTTTAGAATTCCAAGTTGGAGATAGAGTAATGTTGAAGGTATCCCCTTGGAAATCCGTAAATCGATTCGGGAAAGAAGGCAAACTAAACCCACGGTATATAGGACCTTTTGAAATTATAGCAAGAATTGGTTCTGTCGCATACCAACTCAAGTTACCTCAAGATCTAAGCAATCTACATGATGTTTTTCACGTGTCAAATCTCAAAAGATATCTGTCCAATGAAACTCTTATTGTACCTCACGACGAGATACAAGTCAATACCAAACTCAACTTTGTAGAAGAACCTGTCGAAATCATGGATCGAGAAGCCAAACGATTAAAACAAAGTCGTATTCTCATAGTGAAAGTTCGATGGAACTCTTTACGAGGACTTGAATTTACTTGGGAACATAAAGATCAGATGAAACAAAAATACCCCCAACTATTTTACAAAACCCCATCCACATGATAAATTTCGGGACAAAATTATTCTAATGGGGGGAGAATGTAACACCAGTCAAAATAGGTCAATAACAATCACATGTGATTATGCCAATCATGTAATGTGATTTTGTTAAACTAGTAATGTGATAAACTTACTATGTAGTTCATGATAAATTCTAATACAAATATGAACTTTCTTTATGATACAACTCAAAGTATACGTGCATACGATTCCAAAAATATAGAGAACGTCTAAATCTGACTTCGCGTGAAGAAGTTATGATAAACCCTAACACTATAAATCTCTATAAATAAGAGGAATTTAAAATAGACTTATAATTAGCTACTAGAGTATAAAAGATAGTTGTAATAATCGTAAATACCTACGCGTGGATATAAAGAACGTCAAAAACGGAGTTCGTATGCAAAAGTTACGACCTTCCGAAGATACAGCTGTCAGAAACCCTAATCTGACTGAGCTCACGACGTGAGCATAGATGTTCACGATGTGAGGAGTCAAAACACCACATTTCAGACCTAGAAGATGCATGACAATTCTACGAAGCGATAAGTCAAAAGCTCACGACGTGAGCAAGGATTTCTCACGTCGTGAGGAGTCAAAGGGACACCATTCGAAGCTAGGGACCAAATGGCGGGTCTACGAGGTGAGCAGGCATGGCTCACAACGTGAACATGCTTGGTTCACGTCGTGAGAGTCCAAAAATCAGCCTATAAATAGCCATTTCGACCCCAAGGCTTAGTACACCTAATCTCTTCTTTCTCTTTCTCGTTTGTTGAGGCCATTTCGCATCCCAAGCCCGACGAACTCGAACCGCTGACCGTTTCTAGTTAGATTACATAAAATCAAGCTACTAGGTTGAGTTTCACGGCCCCACTTCCTAATGTTTTCGGGGAAAATGCATGCTAAATATTGTATTTAAGTTAATATTATGTCTATATGATAATATATTTGTATCAACATAGATAGTTATATTAACCAAGATATACTTGTTTTGAATATGATATTTTGAAAACATACAACTATCTTAAACTTGTTAGCATGATATTATACTAATATAGACCGTGAGTTATACTTGGGAGTTCTATATATATGTTTTGTGCGATATAGTTCCGGAGTTATACTCGGAAGTTCTATATACTAATTACTAAGTATGTTGCTATTATTGGTTTTATCTCAAGATAAAACCTATTATGTTATTAATATAACCCTGAAGGTATATTCAAGAGTTCTATACATACTTGTTAAGTATGTTGCTATTGTTGGTTTTCTGTCAAGATAAAACCTGGTTTTAAGTCAACTTATAGTTGTTTTACTGCCTAAGTACTATAAATATTAGGAGTAATGCTTAAAGCATAGTCTAATAACTTAGGGTTTTAGACACGAATATGCTTTTACTACTAGAACTAATGGAACTCGAAAAGTCTACATGAGCTATTGTATTCATCAACTAAGATTGGAAATCTTAGGGAAAATCCTCTGACTCGTAACTGTTAATCTCGTGCGAGCGAGGAAGTCGTGTATGAATAAGATACAGGTTGACAACCCAACTCGTGGTTGCTAGCTACAACAAAACTTAAGCGAGTGACGAGCTGTACTTTTATTTATTTATTGTTCTGATGTTGATGAAGCGTGTGGAACTTATCTTAAGATGCGAAACTTGTAGCATCAAGCAGAGGTTTGAAACTAGTCATACAGTCGTGGTTACGGACTCATGGTAGGACAACTTTAGAAGCATTATACTTTGTCGATATACAAGTATGAATGTTAAGTATAAGTTTCCCAAACACTTATACTCTAACTAAATGGAACTTGTAGGTATACTACTTAGTCATTAAGTAGACAACTATACCTATACTACATACTCATATAGAATTGAAATAAGATTTATACGTAGCTGTTTTTACTCGTAAAGAATTGAAATAAGATTTATACGTAGCCGTTTTTACTCGTATAGAGTTGAAATAAGATATATACGTAGCCGTTTTTACTCGTATAGAATTGAAATAAGATTTACACGTTGTAACCTACGTTTTTATGGAATTACAAACACTTATATTCATAGTATATGAGACTTATAGGTATACTACTTATTTGGTAAGTAAACCGTTATAACTAGGATATATATGCTATATGTTAGAAAAAAGTATGAGTCAAAATGATATCTTCAAACTATATTGTACACTTTTCCAACTTGGGAAAAAGTACTATCTTTACTCAGAGTCAAAACCTGTGAACTCACCAACTTTATGTTGACGTATTTTCAAAACGCATGTGTTTTCAAGAACTTGATATGCTGGAATAATATAACTTTCTATTATCAATAAAGGTACGTAGTTTAAAATAATTATGTTGTGATGTTCAATATATATTTGATAACTATGATACAAGGAATGACGTTACACCGCGCGGTGTCTCCGCCGCCGGCTAGGGGTGTGACAGATTGGTATCAGAGCTATTGACTATAGCGAACTAGTAATTTCTTAGGAAAGCACAACTATAGCCTAGGGCTTACTCTTTAGGTTTAGGTATATCCCGTAACCTACAAATAAAAAAAGTATTATTAATTATACTATTGAAGAACTACTTACGGGAGCGGTGACAGGATAGACACGTTGCTTGGGTTGCTGGATTTCAGAACGGCTATATGCTAAAATGATCCTGCCCAACGACTGTCCTGACTGGCTGGTGCCTTATCAGCTAGACCTGAAGTAACAACCAATAATTAATAATACCCGCGAATACAACAAACACAAAGATATAGATTTATGTATGAACTCAGTCCCACGATGAGAACACATATATAAACCAAAAATATAGAAAACCCAAACCCTCGATAACTATACAACACAATGTTTTAGGTCAAACTCCTTAGTCGAGTTTTATTGTACATGGGCCGAACCAGAACTAAACATATACTGATCACTTATTTTTAATTATGGTCAGACCGATGCACAACTAAACTTGGATACGGTGTTTGATAGACTAAAACACCTGAAGATTCTAGAAGATTAAAGTTAGATCTCAGATCAGGATACCGTCAGCTCGGAGTACAAGAAGACGATGTTCCGAAAACAACATTTAGGACTCGGTATGGTCATTAAGAGTTCTTAGATATGCCTTTGTATTGACCAACGCTCCAACAATGTTCATGGACCTCATGGATAGTGTTTGCAAACCGTACTTGAATAAATTCGTGACAGTATTTATCGATGATATATTGATATATTCACGAACCAAGGAAGAACACGGTCAACACTTGCAAATAATATTGGAACTACTAAGAAAAGAAAATTTGTACGCCAAATTCTCCGAATGTGAATTTTGGATTAGAGAAGTACAAATTTTTAACATATGGTTAGCAACAAAGGGAATTCATGCCGAACCCTCCATGGTTAAACAAATTAAGAATTGGGAAGCACCAAAGACGCCAACAGAAGTGCGTCAATTCTTAGGATTTGCTGGCTATTACTGTAGATTCATAGAGAATTTCTCCAAGGTAGCCAAGCTGCTTACAACATTAACACGGAAAGATATGAGGTTCAAATAGGAAGACAAACAAGAAGCTGATTTTTAGAAACTAAAGCAAATGTTGTGTAGTGCACCAATCCTATCCCTCCCAGATGGGACAGAAGATTTAGTCGTATATTGTGACACATCAAATCAAGGATTGGGATGTGTGTTGATCCAAAGAGGAAAAGTTATTGCTTACACATCTCGACAACTTAAGGTGCATGAGAATAATTACACTACCCATGACCTTGAATTGGGAGCTGTAGTTTTTGCATTGAGAAGTTGGAGACACACAATTGGCCAGAAAACATATAGGTGATACCTTATGTGCCGAGCCAGAAATAATCCACGAGACAACTCAAAAGATCTTGCAAATTAAGGATCGATTAAAGGCAGCACGTCATCGTCAGAAGAGTTATGCTGACGTAAGACGTAAGCCTTTAGAATTCCAAGTTGGAGATAGAGTAATGTTGAAGGTATCCCCTTGGAAATCCGTAAATCGATTCGGGAAAGAAGGCAAACTAAACCCACGGTATATAGGACCTTTTGAAATTATAGCAAGAATTGGTTCTGTCGCATACCAACTTAAGTTACCTCAAGATCTAAGCAATCTACACGATGTTTTTCACGTGTCAAATCTCAAAAGATATCTGTCCAATGAAACTCTTATTGTACCTCACGACAAGATACAAGTCAATACCAAACTCAACTTTGTAGAAGAACCTGTCGAAATCATGGATCGAGAAGCCAAACGATTAAAACAAAGTCGTATTCTCATAGTGAAAGTTCGATGGAACTCTTTACGAGGACTTGAATTTACTTGGGAACATAAAGATCAGATGAAACAAAAATACCCCCAACTATTTTACAAAACCCCATCCACATGATAAATTTCGGGACAAAATTATTCTAATGGGGGGAGAATGTAACACCAGTCAAAATAGGTCAATAACAATCACATGTGATTATGCCAATCATGTAATGTGATCTTGTTAAACTAGTAATGTGATAAACTTACTATGTAGTTCATGATAAATTCTAATACAAATATGAATTTTCTTTATGATACAACTCAAAGTATACGTGCATACGATTCCAAAAATATAGAGAACGTCTAAATCTGACTTCGCGTGAAGAAGTTATGATAAACCCTAACACTATAAATCTCTATAAATAAGAGGAATTTAAAATAGACTTAGAATTAGCTACTAGAGTATAAAAGAGAGTTGTAATAATCGTAAATACCTACGCGTGGATATAAAGAACGTCAAAAACGGAGTTCGTATGCAAAAGTTACGACCTTCCGAAGATACAGTTGTCAGAAACCCTAATCTGACTGAGCTCACGACGTGAGCATAGATGTTCACGATATGAGGAGTCAAAACATCACATTTCAGACCTAGAAGATGCATGACAATTCTACGAAGCGATAAGTCAAAAGCTCACGACGTGAGCATGGATTTCTCACGTCGTGAGGAGTCAAAGGGACACCATTCGAAGCTAGGGACCAAATGGCGAGTCTACGAGGTGAGCAGGCATGGCTCACAACGTGAACATGCTTGGTTCACGTCGTGAGAGTCCAAAAATCAGCCTATAAATAGCCATTTCGACCCCAAGGCTTAGTACACCTAATCTCTTCTTTCTCTTTCTCGTTTGTTGAGGCCATTTCGCATCCCAAGCCCGACGAACTCGAACCGCTGACCGTTTCTAGTTAGATTACATAAAATCAAGCTACTAGGTTGAGTTTCACGGCCCCACTTCCTAATGTTTTCGGGGAAAATGCATGCTAAATATTGTATTTAAGTTAATATTATGTCTATATGATAATATATTTGTATCAACATAGATAGTTATATTAACCAAGATATACTTGTTTTGAATATGATATTTTGAAAACATACAACTATCTTAAACTTGTTAGCATGATATTATACTAATATAGACCGTGAGTTATACTTGGGAGTTCTATATATATGTTGTGTGTGATATAGTTTCGGAGTTATACTCGGAAGTTCTATATACTAATTACTAAGTATGCTGCTATTATTGGTTTTATCTCAAGATAAAACCTATTATGTTATTAATATAACCCTAAAGGTATATTCAAGAGTTCTATACATACTTGTTAAGTATGTTGCTATTGTTGGTTTTATGTCAAGATAAAACCTGGTTTTAAGTCAAATTATAGTTGTTTTGCTGCCTAAGTACTATAAATATTAGGAGTAATGCTTAAAGCATAGTATAATAACTTAGGGTTTTAGACACGAATATGCTTTTACTACTAGAACTAATGGAACTCGAAAAGTCTACATGAGCTATTGTATTCATCAACTAAGATTGGAAATCTTAGGGAAAATCCTCTGACTCGTAACTGTTAATCTCGTGCGAGCGAGGAAGTCGTGTATGAATAAGATACAGGTTGACAACCCAACTCGTGGTTGCTAGCTACAACAAAACTTAAGCGAGTGACGAGCTGTACTTTTATTTATTTATTGTTCTGATGTTGATGAAGCGTGTGGAACTTATCTTAAGATGCGAAACTTGTAGCGTCACGTAGAGGTTTGAAACTAGTCATACAGCCGTGGTTACGGACTCGTGGTAGGACAACTTTAGAAGCATTATACTTTGTCGATATACAAGTATGAATGTTAAGTATAAGTTTCCCAAACACTTATACTCTAACTACATGGAACTTGTTGGTATACTACTTAGTCATTAAGTAGACAACTATACCTATACTACATACTCATATAGAATTGAAATAAGATTTATACGTAGCTGTTTTTACTCGTAAAGAATTGAAATAAGATTTATACGTAGCCGTTTTTACTCGTATAGAGTTGAAATAAGATATATACATAGCCGTTTTTACTCGTAGAGAATTGAAATAAGATTTATACGTTGTAACCTACGTTTGTATGGAATTACAAACACTTATATTCATAGTATATGAGACTTATAGGTATACTACTTATTTGGTAAGTAAACCATTATAACTAGGATATATATGCTATATGTTAGAAAAAAGTATGAGTCAAAATGATATCTTCAAACTATATTGTACACTTTTCCAACTTGGGAAAAAGTACTATCTTTACTCAGAGTCAAAACCTGTGAACTCACCAACTTTATGTTGACGTATTTTCAAAACGCATATGTTTTCAAGAACTTGATATGCTGGAATAATATAACTTTCTATTATCAATAAAGGTACGTAGTTTAAAATAATTATGTTGTGCTGTTCAATGTATATTTGATAAGTATGATACAAGGAATGACGTTACACCGCGCGGTGTCTCCGCCGCCGGCTAGGGGTGTGACAGATTGGTATCAGAGCTATTGACTATAGCGAACTAGTAATTTCTTAGGAAAGCACAACTATAGCCTAGGGCTTACTCTTTAGGTTTAGGTATATCCCGTAACCTACAAATAAAAAAAGTATTATTAATTATACTACTGAAGAACTACTTACGGGAGCGGTGACAGGATAGACACGTTGCTTGGGTTGGTGGATTTCAGAACGGCTATATGCTAAAATGATCCTGCCCAACGACTGTCCTGACTGGCTGGTGCCTTATCAGCTAGACCTGAAGTAACAACCAATAATTAATAATACACGCGAATACAACAAACACAAAGATATAGATTTATGTATGAACTCAGTCCCACGATGAGAACACATATATAAACCAAAAATATAGAAAACCCAAACCCTCGATAACTATACAACACAATGTTTTAGGTCAAACTCCTTAGTCGAGTTTTATTGTACATGGGCCGAACCACAACTAAACATATACTGATCACTTATTTTTAATTATGGTCAGACCGATGCACAACTAAACTTGGATACGGTGTTTGATAGACTAAAACACCTGAAGATTCTAGAAGATTAAAGATAGATCTCAGATCAGGATACCGTCAGCTCAGAGTACAAGAAGACGATGTTCCGAAAACAACATTTAGGACTCGGTATGGTCATTAAGAGTTCTTAGATATGCCTTTGTATTGACCAACACTCCAACAATGTTCATGGACCTCATGGATAGTGTTTGCAAACCGTACTTGGATAAATTCGTGACAGTATTTATCGATGATATATTGATATATTCACGAACCAAGGAAGAACACGGTCAACACTTGCAAATAATATTGGAACTACTAAGAAAAGAAAATTTGTACGCCAAATTCTCCGAATGTGAATTTTGGATTAGAGAAGTACAAATTTTTAACATATGGTTAGCAACAAAGGGAATTCATGCCGAACCCTCCATGGTTAAACAAATTAAGAATTGGGAAGCACCAAAGACGCCAACAGAAGTGCGTCAATTCTTAGGATTTGCTGGCTATTACTGTAGATTCATAGAGAATTTCTCCAAGGTATCCAAGCCGCATACAACATTAACACGGAAAGATATGAGGTTCAAATAGGAAGACAAACAAGAAGCTGCTTTTTAGAAACTAAAGCAAATGTTGTGTAGTGCACCAATCCTATCCCTCCCAGATGGGACAAAAGATTTAGTCGTATATTGTGATACATCAAATCAAGGATTGGGATGTGTGTTGATGCAAAGAGGAAAAGTTATTGCTTACACATCTCGACAACTTAAGGTGCATGCGAATAATTACACTACCCATGACCTTGAATTGGGAGCTGTAGTTTTTGCATTGAGAAGTTGGAGACACACAATTGGCCAGAAAACATATAGGTGATACCTTATGTGCCGAGCCAGAAATAATCCACGAGACAACTCAAAAGATCTTGCAAATTAAGGATCGATTAAAGGCAGCACGTCATCGTCAGAAGAGTTATGCTGACGTAAGACGTAAGCCTTTAGAATTCCAAGTTGGAGATAGAGTAATGTTGAAGGTATCCCCTTGGAAATCCGTAAATCGATTCGGGAAAGAAGGCAAACTAAACCCACGGTATATAGGACCTTTTGAAATTATAGCAAGAATTGGTTCTGTCGCATACCAACTCAAGTTACCTCAAGATCTAAGCAATCTACACGATGTTTTTCACGTGTCAAATCTCAAAAGATATCTGTCCAATGAAACTCTTATTGTACCTCACGACGAGATACAAGTCAATACCAAACTCAACTTTGTAGAAGAACCTGTCGAAATCATGGATCGAGAAGCCAAACGATTAAAACAAAGTCGTATTCTCATAGTGAAAGTTCGATGGAACTCTTTACGAGGACTTGAATTTACTTGGGAACATAAAGATCAGATGAAACAAAAATACCCCCAACTATTTTACAAAACCCCATCCACATGATAAATTTCGGGACAAAATTATTCTAATGGGGGGAGAATGTAACACCAGTCAAAATAGGTCAATAACAATCACATGTGATTATGCCAATCATGTAATGTGATTTTGTTAAACTAGTAATGTGATAAACTTACTATGTAGTTCATGATAAATTCTAATACAAATATGAATTTTCTTTATGATACAACTCAAAGTATACGTGCATACGATTCCAAAAATATAGAGAACGTCTAAATCTGACTTCGCGTGAAGAAGTTATGATAAACCCTAACACTATAAATCTCTATAAATAAGAGGAATTTAAAATAGACTTAGAATTAGCTACTAGAGTATAAAAGAGAGTTGTAATAATCGTAAATACCTACGCGTGGATATAAAGAACGTCAAAAACGGAGTTCGTATGCAAAAGTTACGACCTTCCGAAGATACAGCTTTAAGAAACCCTAATCTGACTGAGCTCACGACGTGAGCATAGATGTTCACGATGTGAGGAGTCAAAACACCACATTTCAGACCTAGAAGATGCATGGCAATTCTACGAAGCGATAAGTCAAAAGCTCACGACGTGAGCAAGGATTTCTCACGTCGTGAGGAGTCAAAGGGACACCATTCGAAGCTAGGGAACAAATTGCGGGTCTACGAGGTGAGCAGGCATGGCTCACAACGTGAACATGCTTGGTTCACGTCGTGAGAGTCCAAAAATCAGCCTATAAATAGCCATTTCGACCCCAAGGCTTAGTACACCTAATCTCTTCTTTCTCTTTCTCGTTTGTTGAGGCCATTTTGCATCCCAAGCCCGACGAACTCGAACCGCTGACCGTTTCTAGTTAGATTACATAAAATCAAGCTACTAGGTTGAGTTTCACGGCCCTACTTCCTAATGTTTTCGGGGAAAATGCATGCTAAATATTGTATTTAAGTTAATATTATGTCTATATGATAATATATTTGTATCAACATAGATAGTTATATTAACCAAGATATACTTGTTTTGAATATGATATTTTGAAAACATACAACTATCTTAAACTTGTTAGCATGATATTATACTAATATAGACCGTGAGTTATACTTGGGAGTTCTATATATATGTTGTGTGCGATATAGTTCCGGAGTTATACTCGAAAGTTCTATATACTAATTACTAAGTATGTTGCTATTATTGGTTTTATCTCAAGATAAAACCTATTATGTTATTAATATAACCCTGAAGGTATATTCAAGAGTTCTATACATACTTGTTAAGTATGTTGCTATTGTTGGTTTTATGTCAAGATAAAACCTGGTTTTAAGTCAAATTATAGTTGTTTTACTGCCTAAGTACTATAAATATTAGGAGTAATGCTTAAAGCATAGTCTAATAACTTAGGGTTTTAGACACGAATATGCTTTTACTACTAGAACTAATGGAACTCGAAAAGTCTACACGATACAGGTTGACAACCCAACTCGTGGTTGCTAGCTACAACAAAACTTAAGCGAGTGACGAGCTATACTTTTATTTATTTATTGTTCTGATGTTGATGAAGCGTGTGGAACTTATCTTAAGATGCGAAACTTGTAGCGTCAAGCAGAGGTTTGAAACTAGTCATACAGCCGCGGTTACGGACTCATGGTAGGACAACTTTAGAAGCATTATACTTTTTCGATATACATGTATGAATGTTAAGTATAAGTTTCCTAAACACTTATACTCTAAGTACAAGGAACTTGTAGGTATACTACTTAGTCATTAAGTAGACAACTATACCTATACTACATACTCGTATAGAATTGAAATAAGATTTATACGTAGCTGTCTTTAATCGTATAGAATTGAAAGAAGATTTATAGGTAGCCGTTTTTAATCGTATAGAATTGAAATAAGATTTATACGTAGCCATTTTTACTCGTATAGAATTGAAATAAGATTTATACGTAGTAACCTACGTTTGTATGGAATTACAAACACTTATATTCATAGTATATGAGACTTATATGTATACTACTTATTTGGTAAGTAAACCATTATACCTAGGATATATATGATATATGTTAGAAAAAAGTATGAGTCAAAACGATATCTTCAAACTATATTATATACTTTTCCAACTTGGTAAAAAGTACTATATTTACTCAGAGTCAAAACCTGTGAACTCACCAACTTTATGTTGACGTATTTTCAAAACGCATGTGTTTTCAAGAACTTGATACGCTGGAATAATATAACTTTCTATTATCAATAAAGGTACGTAGTTTACAATAATTCCGTTGTACTGTAAAATATATATTTGATAACTATGATACAAGGAATGATGTTACACCGCCTGGTGTTTCCGCCGTCGGCTGGGGGTGTGACACCTAAGGATTTTGCTTTTCATGTTAAGGAAAAAGGAACGATTAAACTTTGACTATATAATTGTAAACTTTACTTATCAAATCATACATGACACTACGTTTTATAACATCTTGTTAGTGATCGTTTATGTAACACCAATGAACAATCGACTTACAAATTACAAGTTATGTATCTCCCTTTAAAGAATAGAAGATTTATCATCTTAGAATTAATTGTGATAATATCCATGAAGTAATCTCTAAGCCTGGGTTTAGCCAATACGCAAAACCTTAATTTTCTAAGTACTCATGAATATTGTAGCAAGCCCATGCATTGTCCAATCTCTATGGACAATCTACAATTGATTCATGATAGTCTTGAATTACTACTTACTTCTAAAAGTACAAACGACTGTGGAATTTTGACTAATATTTAAATTACTCAGGTAAGTAAAACATGCAAAGAGAAAAACAACAATAATTTAACTAACTATAGTATCATGCCCATTGTATATAAATAAATATCTATTATTTAATCACAATAACAATTATGAATTTATTAATTGTATAATATTTCGAGTAATCAACTTATCACTTGAATTAGATAACATCAACCAAGCCATATTATGAACATGCATACTATGCCTCTCAATGGTCCTTCCTTTGTTAACAGATCGACTGGACATTATTCCAATAATGCAAAATTTCATAATTCCAAACTCTTATCACTATCCAAGATGTAGCGGAATTCCAACTTTACATGCATTGACCTCCTATGATGTCGAGGTTCTAAAGTCACATAGACAAACCCTTCGATATTTTAGAATTTTTTGTTGGATTAGTGTCTAAGTCCATAACTATAATTGGTATGTACTTGACCCGACTCGGCATGGTCCATTTGGGTTGCATGGCATCGGAACATTTGGATAGACCGTTTGTGAGAAGAGGACATTTGTGACATATTAATATATTATAAGTTCTAATATATTAATATGAAATCATGTTATTTAATTAGTATTGATCAAGAATTAATTTGGACTTAATTTAGTGATCAAAAGAGACTAATTAAATATATGGGGATTGATTGTGAAAATCGTTAATTCTTATATATGTGGGCTTATGATCCAAGATTCCTTATGTTGGGTTTAACCCATGTGGTGACCCATGGATAGTCCATGGAGCATAAGGAATGGGTAAAGTCATGAGTTACATGGTGTAACCCTAATAGCCACACTATATAAACACCCCTTTAGCTCAAGAAATTGGCACTAGTGATACTTATATGAGGGCTAGCCAATTTGAGCATGAAGTGTCTTCTTTTCATGGTTATTCCAAGTGTTGATGATGTTGTGTGAACCATTTGAGGTGTCACACTTGGGGCACTAGGCTCTCAAGCTTCATGGAGTTAAGCTACATCAACAAGGTATGTATTTCTATCTAGTTTATTATTCAAGTATCAAAAGATTGTATGCTAGTTAGGGTAATACCTTGGAATATTCATATTTGCATGTATAATAGAGAAAACATAGATCCAAGGTATTTAGGGTTGCATGTACACTTAGGAGTGTTAGAATGCTAAAAACCAACAGTGGTATCAGAGCCAAGGCTTGTTTTCTTGTTATACTTGCAAAATTAGCTGAAAAATCGAATTGTATTAGTTTAAAAGTTATGCTAATTACTTGAAAAAAATTTGATGTGAATTATCTTTGTTCATATGAGTTTATTAGATTAATAGAAAAGTTAATTGATTATGTGTTTTCAATCCATTTTAATCTAAGAGTTGATTCTAAAATGTGTTTTTGTAACTTGTCCTCAAGTTATATGAAAAGTCACATTTAAGTTTCATAAAACTCATAAAAAGTTGACAATGGTTACAAAAATGAAGAGTCTTGTCCTCATTAAATGGTTTTATGACTCCATAACTTGTCCTCAAGTTATGGAGGTTCAAGAGTCACTTCATTAAATGATAAAATGTGTAACCTTAATTAGTTCCATAAGTTACAAAAATAAAGAAAAGTTACATTCTTTTATTAGTTTAAAGTCTTCCATAACTTGTCCTCAAGTTATGGAACTTGAAGAGTTTTTTTTAATTAAAACTACTTTAAGCACATAAGTTATGGAATTAATTAGTTTTGAATATTTTCAAAACTTGCCCTCAAGTTTTGGAATTTGTAAAGTTTTCCCCATGAATACTTTAATTCCAAGTTAGCCCTTAGAATTTTAAAAGTTAAAATTCAACCCTTATACTTTATAGTATTATAAGTTAATAATAAATATATGTATAAGAGCAAGTCAGTCTTACCGTTAGTAGGCCTCATTCACGAAGCCGGTCTATAAGGGGGGTATAAGGTTACTGCCTATAAAATGGCAGTTTAATGGGTGTCCACTCTCACCCACCGCTTCCTTGACTGGTGGAGGGTCGTTAGCCGAACGGGTAGGACAAGGACTATAATTATCCCTTCATTAAAAGTATTAATGATAAATACTAAGTAACTAAACTTCTTATAAATTCCCAATCTTAGTTACTTAGGAAAATGTGAATAAGGTGCTAATCCATGAAATTACACTTTGCACTTTGTTTAAACCGTTAGTGGAGCGTGTGTGGTTAACCGGCACACTAACCTGGATTTAACAAAGTAGGCAAAGGGTAACTTAATATTTATCATAGTATCGGTGGAGCTCGTGTGGTTAACCGGGACATCGATTGAGGGGTAAATATTAAGGGTACCAAGTATATTTGCATGGTTACTTCACACCTTGTTTTGTGATCCTCGGCATCCCAGTCACAAAACCTGAAGGGCACACTCGAGATTGAAACATGCCATTGAAAAGTTCAATGAATCTCAAAAGAATCTAGGAGTTTCAAAACCAATTAAAACCTAATAATACATTTCGTTTATCTTGGTGGAAATTGGTGAATCGTCATTCACCTACCTTCAAATATTTTATAGCTTGGATTACGGCATCCCTCTTCCAAGTTATAAAATAGTTTGTTGGGTCCTAGCCTTAATATATCATATTGGGTGTTATATTAAGGACTTAAATCAACTTTACGTGAATTTCTCCCATTGTTGATGTCTGGTTTAGACAACAATGATCTTCCTAAACCAAGCTTTCCTAATGAATATGACTTCCCGAGTTTGGCTCATGGAAGTCATACTTCTCTTCCTCCACCTCCTCCAATTATTCTCCCTAACCCACAAGTTCAAGGTCACTCAAGCCCTAATGGCAAGCAAGGTCTATGTGTGATCACATCTTAGAGATGAAGTCACATATTGACAAGCCGGGAGAGTTGGGTGTCAAAGTCTTGAGAAAGTTGGATGTTCAATCACTTTCTAAGTCACATAGTGAGTTCCTTTGGGACTACTATGAAACAGACTATGACATGAACCTTAATGATCATATCTATTTGCTTGGTGCTACTGAATCAGCAATGATTTGGAGGACCAGTAAAGCAAATTTGATTAGAAGATCAACTTCCCAAACTTCTATGGACTTTGAAAATGGTAACATTGGATATCCAGAAAATCTTTCGCTTCCCAATGGAAAGGGATTGGCCATAGTCAACTCGGTTGACCAAATGGTAAAGAGAAAGGCAAGTCTGTGATAGTCCAGTACACCATTCCCAAAGAGTCCATATGTTTCTCTTTCCAAAGGAAGGGGCATTGATTGCGAAGCTGCCTATTTACCTGAAAGATCATAAGGTTGATCAATTCAAGAAGTTTGACTCTTCTTCAGGTAAAAGTCCATTATCTAACTCTGTTAAGTTTCTATTATGAGATTCTCATTACATGATGTGACTGGGTCACATTTTTGTGCTTTAAGAATCAAAGAAAAGTGAAGAAACTTAAAGAAAGAATATGCTGAATCTGATCGCGTAGATGGATTTCTATCGCATAGTTTGAAGATCGGATTCTTGAGCTACTTCTTAGGAGTTATGATATATTGCTTAGGAACAGATAACAACATAGTTTTCATGCTCTTTTGCATTGTAAGGATAGTTTTTCCGCAAAGTCTTTAAAATAAAAGGAAAAAAATGATGATTTTATTTATTTTAAAATATCCTTACAATGGCATTTGAGGGAAAAAAAATTGTTGCTTATATGATTCCATTAATAGCAAGAGTGGAAATATGAAATTGATTCTTTCATTTGTGGTAATGTCTAAATTTACCAAATAAAGAAAGATCCTCATCACCAAAGTGAATTGGACCGAAACTTGGAATCATGCAAGTTGTACAGCATGATGAATGAGAATTTTTCATCTTTGGAAAATTATGACTAGTTCCTTGTTCACATTTATATGTGAAGTCAAGTGAAGGACTAAGGGATTGAGTACAAATTCTTGTGCACTGGTCAAGTCCACCACAAAAGATCGATAAGATTATTCGTCATAATTTACTAAAGCTCAGTAAATATGGTTACACTTACAAGCTTAAGTGTAATTCTGAGACATTGGAAAAGGTTCCAATGTATGGCAGAGCGAATAAGAAGAATCAAATTAGGCAGAAGGATAAAAGTTTCTCAAATCTGAAAAGATGGGAGAGTATTTTAGTATCATGTCATATGATCATCTTAACGATTAAGAGACCTTATCGCAATTCATTCCCTAAGTGCATTCTGATAGCTAAGAAGAGGAGCTATGAATTGTTGAAGTGGTCAAATCAAGAAGATGAGTAATACTTCGTTCCAAAACTAGTCTTAGGGTCATACTCCAAGACTGTAAGTTGAGTGAAATATCTTAAAGAAAGGTTTAAAACACTAGTCAAATGTAAGAGTAAAAGTTTTCTACTCTTGTACATTTGAAATTGGTAAGTTGTGATGTTTTGGACAAAACAAAGACCAACTAAGGCCAATTGTTTAAAGTGTTTGTCTTGATAAAGAATCCAAACTATCTCTTGAATATTTGGCAAGTGAGCCTTATGTGTCAAGTGGATAGTGGGAGTCTTAAAGATCCTGCAAGGATAATCAAGAATAAAAACCTGTAAGTTTATCACTAGCACACGACTTGAGGTTTATAACCTATCATGTTGTCATATTCTGTGCTCATTCCAGTTAAAGTTGGCTTTGCATATGAGTTCTTAGAGTTCTCAATTGGTTGCATAACAACTTGGAAGCAATGGCAGGCCCTTGAGCTGCCAGATGGCAAGAAATTAAGATTGAGTTCTGTCCATATGAGTTTGGATTTGTCATTATCCTTGTCTTGTGACTATGGTTTTGACAATTCACATGGATAAGAACACATACACCATTAAATCTAAGTGTCATAAGGTTTCTCTCCGATTCATGAAAATGATGGTGAGGAAACACTTTCACTAAGTAGATTTTAACTAGATAGAAATTGTGATATTTGCATTCTCAAAGTCGTTAGTGGAGCGTGTGTGGTTAACCGGCACACTAACTTGGACTTGTGAGAAGTGACAAAGGTCTAAACAATTGAGACTATGATTACGACATCCCTTTTCATAGTTCTTAAATTGTTTAGACACACCTGTGAGCTATCTAATGAAAGGTGTATGATTTTGATAAAGTCTTATCAAAGCAATCTAGTATCAGAAAACTGAACTTTGGTAAGAAAGTCAATAAAGTATTGATTTCTAGAAGTCCAGCTGATTTTTGAGTACATGTTAAAGCTAGTGGGAGCATAAGTGTTATGCTAATAATCATCATGCTAGTGGGAGCATGATAATTATGATAAGTATTGCAAGTTAGCAATGTTAATTATAGAAAACAAAAGTTTCAATCCGTGAGGCTGCAGGGGTTGAAAAAGTTGTTTTGCTATAATTAAGGGAGAGGAAATTATACTTCATTTCAATTCTAAAAGCTTAGATTGAGATTTTAATCAAATTTAGTCAAGGATATATATATATGAATTTCATGTTAGAATGGCTCAACATAAGGAAATTCTATATATGGGTTCATTATTTGCGTTCTAAAATTCGATTATGATTACGGCATCCCTTTTCATAATCTGAATTATGAGAACTTGGCAAATAGAAATGGAAATATTATAGCAAAAGACTGGTTTAGTCTTTATGTGAGACATCATGAATCGTGTCCCATATGCTTCGGATATAGGATCGATTACATGTGCTATATTCATGCTTTCTAAAATTTTCCAAATGCATGGGGCATTAAGAAGGGAAAAGGTCTAGAACTGGATATGACTAAAACGATTAAGCAATTGTCGAGGACAATCTAAGGCAACTCTTGTTCATAAGTGATAGTCAAAATGGGAATGTGGAAATGATCCCATTGGTGAAAGTTGTTCAATAAATCTGTGTAAGATTAGGAAACTTAATGCAAGAAGGATGTTTCCAAGGAGTTGATCTCCTTTGGAATGCTCTGCAATGTTTGTTGTCAAGTCTTTGTGACTTTATGCATAATCATTACAAGAGAATCATTGCATATAAGTTTAGAATCTAACAGATTTCGGTAAAATGGCATGAATTTGGAATTCCTGCATTTGCCATAAGAATTCGGGAGTGTGAAATTAGAATCATTGAAAGTTTGGTCAATTGGTTTATTTCACAAAGTAAGGATCATAGACAAACATAGAGTGCATACTTGGTGTATGGCAAAGCTATTATTTAGAAAAACATAGTGTACATGCTCGGAGCATGGGACAACTATTGTTTTAATTCAAGAATAAAGTTGATAGCTGAAACAGTATGCAATGAATAATGTGTAATCATATGGTGATAAATAAAAGGTGTTTTATTTATGTTCATAGGTTTTGATACCATATTAGATTCAATTATTATTGTGTTTCATTTTGCATGTTTTGACTTCCAGAATAAACTAGGTTATTCTTCCAGAATGACTAAGTTATTCAAACCATCCACAGTCGGTCATATGTTGGAAATAGATATGAATCAAGACTGTCATGGGTTGGCTTGTAGAGGTCCAAGTTGGTGGACAAAGTTGTGCTACAACACTCATGAGTGCTCATAAGTTCTGAGTATTGGATTCAACCCGCGCTCATTGGAATCACTTCATGGATTTTATCACGAGTGATCATGAGACGATAATATCTTATATTCTTCAAACCTAGAGATATGAGTTGTTACTATGAGTTGGTTGTACATTGATTGCACGAAAACGCATTCGGTAACTCAATGTTATAAAACGTGCCTTTGTGTATGATTCAACAAGTAGTAGAACAAGCTATATGAGTCGAAGTTTATCCATTCCTTTTACCTTTGGGATAAAAGCGATATCTGTGGGCCCCTCGATGATTTAATGATGATACATGTGAGTGCTTGGCCAAGCCAGGACTGATTTGATTTGTTCAATTAGTCAGTCGTCATAAATCGGAAATCGGGAAACAACAAATGGACAAAGAGAAAGATTTTAATCCATGTATCAGTCCATATGATATCTAGAATGGAGGAATATATGATCCCTTATCTAATGGACAAGTCATTGACAAAGGTCAGAGTTCATCGACAAGGTCAGAGTTCGATAGCGGCTTTTGAGAGCTACGATTGCCAGTTAGGTTTTGAAGTCATACTCAATAATAGTTTTAGACTTATCCAAGTGGGAGACTGTTGGATTAGTGTCTAAGTCCATAACTATAATTGGTATGTACTTGACCCGACTCGGCATGGTCCATTTGGGTTGCATGGCATCGGAACATTTGGATAGACCGTTTGTGAGAAGAGGACATTTGTGACATATTAATATATTATAAGTTCTAATATATTAATATGAAATCATGTTATTTAATTAGTATTGATCAAGAATTCATTTGGACTTAATTTAGTGATCAAAAGAGACTAATTAAATATATGGGGATTGATTGTGAAAATCGTTAATTCTTATATATGTGGGCTTATGATCCAAGATTCCTTATGTTGGGTTTAACCCATGTGGTGACCCATGGATAATCCATGGAGCATAAGGAATGGGTAAAGTCATGAGTTACATGGTGTAACCCTAATAGCCACACTATATAAAGACCCCTTTAGCTCAAGAAATTGGCACTAGTGATACTTATATGAGGGCTAGCCAATTTGAGCATGAAGTGTCTTCTTTTCATGGTTATTCCAAGTGTTGATGATGTTGTGTGAACCATTTGAGGTGTCACACTTGGGGCACTAGGCTCTCAAACTTCATGGAGTTAAGCTACATCAACAAGGTATGTATTTCTATCTAGTTTATTATTCAAGTATCAAAAGATTGTATGCTAGTTAGGGTAATACCTTGGAATATTCATATTTGCATGTATAATAGAGAAAACATAGATCCAAGGTATTTAGGGTTGCATGTACACTTAGGAATGTTAGAATGCTAAAAACCCAACATTTTTTACTCGAAACAATTCCATGGTTATGAAGTCTCAGATTCAAGGTACACTCCTTGGACACTTCTCTTGCATTAAAGTTTCCAACTGACATGTAGATTCTACAAGCATCTCCCATTATGGAAACCTTTCTATATTTCCATATGACTATCAATTCTAACCAAGAATCATCTCAATCTAGAACAAGTCACTATGGTCCATCCTAAAAATATCATACTCCTAATTGTCCATATGAAACTAGTCTTCGGTAAACCTCTTAATGTTCTTGACTATTGATTCACAAATTTAGTCACATGAAATTCGAATCCTTTTGACAGAATGCTAAAGGAATTTGAAATATAATAATAAGTGAATATTACATCATATGTGATCGATCCTACACTTGAAGCATATGAAACTCGACTCATTATGTCCTACACAAGTATTTGATATTTGTTCAATCTCTTGCTATAATATATGTATATATATCGAATCTCCTATGTTAAAACATTTCAACATGATATTCATATATGTCTTTGACTAAGTTCCAATAAAACAATTGATCTAAACCTTTAGATCCCAAATGAAGTATGAGTGCCCTCTCCATTAAGTGTAATATAACAAAACATTTTCCAAACTTTGCAACTTGAAAAATATTGTCATTGTTTCCAACGAGCATTATTGTCAATATGCAATACTAGCATAACAATTATGCTCCCATTAGCTTTGACATGTACCCAGAATTCAACTGGATTTCTAGTACACATTTTGGCTTACTATTGAACGATCAGCCAACTGAATGATGATACCAGTTCTTTTCAGTAGCCCTACCCTAATACTTTTATAGAGTTAATAAGGTAAAACGTTTATAGGAGCTCCTAATTCCAGCATGGCATGTGGCACTAAAAAACTCACCAACTTGCAAGGTACAGTGAATACTCCTGGATCCTTGCATTTTGTTGGTAACCTTTTCTATAGAACAGCTAAAACATTTTCACTGACTTTAACTGTTCCATTACCTTTTATTTTTATTTTAGAGGCACATAATTCTTTTAGAAATTTTTCATAATGGGGTACCTATTTTATAACATCTAGGAGTGGGATTTTAAACTCAACTTTTGTGAAAAAAATACATAAACTCTATATCCCCCTTTTCTTTTTCGTGTTTTTCAGTCTTGAAGGATAAGGGGGCAGGGGGGGGACTGATTTTTACATCAGTTTTTACAAGTTTGTATTTTTTCTACACCTCATCAGTTACTTCAGGTTCTTGCTCAACCACCATATGTTCTTCTTCATCTTTCTGCTAATCCAGTCCCTTGTAGTTTTACCACTTCTTAGAGTCACAACACAAGCATTGTGCTCTAGGTTTTTCTCAGTCTGATATAGGAACTTTACTCGCGCTTCCAGTTTGCTTATAGCATTCACGAGTTGTGATACTTGCTGCTCTAGATTTTTGATATGATACTTGGTCTCATTCTAAAAGGCTTGGGTATTGGTAGCTAGAATTTTTATAATGTCTTCTAGAGTCATGTTGGAACTGTTGGCTTGCTGTTGGATAGGTGGCTGTTGAAAAGTGGGCTGTTTCTGATTTTGATGAAAAGCAGGTTGGTGGAACCTTGGTGGTTGCTGGTACTATTGTCTCTATTGGAAATTCTACTGGGGCCTCTTCTGAAAGTTGTTGTTCTGGAATCATCCCCAAGCTTTATTGTTGCGAAGTTGATCAAACCGTCTCTGTTTTGCTTGATAACCTCCCATAACTTGGGCAACTTAAATGTCTTCCTACAATATTGGGCACATGTCTGTTGGGGGACCAGTCTTCAAGCATATCCTGCAAACGACTTTTGTCTCAATACCCTTATGTTTTGTAAGAAAGAGAACAACATTCATTAATTCTAAAATTTGAGATTCAAGGTGGGCATGGCTGATCTCTTTTACCCCTCTCGGCTGATCTAGCTATAATTCTTCTTCATTTGCAGAATGTTTACACTCGATTTCTAACTTGTCAATTAGTGCCCTGATTTCAGTTGGTGCCATATTTGTTGTTGAACCACCACTCAAAACATTGATCAGCCGTCTCTTCATGGGTTTTAAGCCTTCAAAGAAGCACTGTTAAAGTTGTTAATCACATATCTCATGTTGTGGGCATCGAACCAGTAACTTCTTGAAGCCCTCTCAGTAGCTAGGGAGAACTTGTCTTTTTTCCTTTCTTTATTCCGAGGATTCCCTGCGAGGATTTGAAAATTTTGTTTCTAGAAAATAGTTTTCTAGAAAAAGCTTTCCCAACTCGTTCCATGTGATGATAGATCCAGAAAGGAGATCGTAACTCTTTTGCTATATCCTGGATTGAAAAATGGGAATACCCTCAACTTGTTTTGGTCTTCTTTAATAGCATGTGGCTTCATCCCAGAATAGAAAACATGGAACTCCTTGAGAAGTTTGTAAGGATCTTCATTCTCAAGGTCTCGAAAAACTAGGGAGCAGATGGATTAATCCAGAATTCAACTCAACGTTTTAAGCTTCTGGAAAAAATGATACAAAGAGGTTGTGGTGTAACCTATTGTGTTGACCATTATTTGAGAGTCCTCTCTTCTCCATCTTCTGCATCACTCATAGCTGATTTTGATGAGTCGTGTTCAGAAGGTTCGGGTGTTTTTGATTTACGATGATGGTGAGTATGTTTTGTATGGACTATGAGAAGGCTAGGATGGGTGTGCTTTGGGAAATGATGAAAAGGTTATTTCAGGCTAGGATGGGTGTGCTTTGTGGATCTGCTTTCTCTAAAGCTAGAGAAGATGTGGATGCAAAAAAGATCGCTAAATTTTCCTGTTGTGCTCCTTATTTTCGTAGTTATCTTGTTTGTCTTCTTTATTACTGGATCGAGGCTTAGTGTGGTACTTGTACATGAAGATCTTGGCATAAACCGATTAGTGTTTCCCGTGTCTCCTGTAACGGCGCCAATTTGTTAGAGATTCATTGCAACGCTTAAAGAAATAAATACTATGAATAAAAATGCTACTCAAATGCACTAAGGGTAGTACAGGAAAGCAGGGTCGAAATCCACAGGGACACGTCCTAAATTCTATGCCTTTATTGCATAAGGCACACACTAGTTTGACAAAAATTTAAATGGGGGGAGGGGGTTTGATGATTATTAAAATTGATTTATATAGACATTTATACAAGATACACAATTTAAATACTTGAGAAAAAAATCAGAAAATAAAAGCAATTTCAGTTTTTTAGTGACTCTCCTAATCATGTAAATAACCTACAAAACGATTGTTTGAATTTTGTACTGTTTAAACTGGTATTAAAAATCATTAATAAGCTCGAACAGTTTTCTTTTACTAAAATGTTTAACCAAAATAAGATCTTTTAATTAAACCTTTAATTTTTATTGAATTAACTAAACAAGCTCTTAAGTAATTGAGAAAAGTAGCATTAGACATAGTGTAAAATTCTCAGTAAAGTCCAATACTTGTCACAAGCTCGGAAGGATAAGAGCTTGTTCGATCGGTTTATATATATATATATATATATATATATATATATATATATATATATATATATATATATATATATATATATATATATATATATATATATATATCAGACTGGATCCCAAACACATAATCAATCTAGTTTTTGTTACTTTTACTGATTAATAAAGAAACTTATGGATCTAAACAATCAGATAACTGGAATGATTCAATAGCAATTAAAGTGGCCATTAGAAATTGAATTAAAATCAAATGTTCAATGAAGCATAAAACTGATCAAACTAAAAAGTAATCACAACCAAAAATCATGCCTAACGATTACTTGCACGAAAAGTTGAGTCTTTGTCAAACTGAAATCTAGGGTTTTTATTGTGACATGGCTTAAAATGAATTACATAAGATAAAATAAGGTTCTAAATATCAAGTCTTAGTAAACTGATGATACAGATCAGATCGCGTTCTTCAGATCTTCGTTTGCACTTGGAATCTTCAGAAAATCGCCTCTCTTCAGTCTGGAATTACCAATTAGGTTAACTGAAGAGTTATGGGGTACTTTTTATATGTTAAGCAGGAATTTGGCACTAAATGCAATCACATTTATGACAACCACAATCGTATTTTTGTCAAAACGCGTCTTGGATCACATAAATGAAGTACACTGCTATTTGTGAACATTTTTTAGTAAATGAAAGGAAACTGTGATCGCATTTTTGGAGGGTCCACAATCGCGTTTTTGCGAAAAAGTTCCTAGATGAATTTTTCGTTCCAACAATTCCTCGATACATAAATTCGATCACATTTTATGGGAAAGCACAATCATATTTTCTATTTTTTTTTTGTGGATCGATTGTAATTCTTCAATTCAAGTAGCTTTCAGCCATTCCTTAGCATCCTTCTTCAATTCGTAGCTCCACTTAAGCTCCAAAGGTCCATCAAAGGTATCCTTAAGGTTTCGTATTCTCAATCCATGCTAATTTACCCTGAAAATCATAACAAAAGTGAGTAGTATAGGCATTCTATGAAGATACTAAGAAATACACAATTCATAGTTAAACAAGGGAGATAGCTAGCTTTTTATTAGAAAACATTGACAAAAACATCCTATTAGATACATATAAAATGCATTTAACAATATATTTACAAATCAACATATCTCAACAATATAAACACAAAATCAGCAACTAAATCAACCTATATATTTCAGAAATGAACCCCTTATCAGAAATTCGTCGAATTTTATCATATGACGATTTTTAAATTTGTTTATGTAAATGGTTTAGGGTTTAAAGACCAAGAACACAATGCATAGGAAAGAGGACATTTATGTGGAGACATATTTCAACCTGAGTGTCTTCTATACTTGAAGAATTTTCGGTTTAAATCCATATCTGAAACAAACGAGAAAAAAGAGAGAGAAATATGAACTTGTTGTGGATACAGATAGAGTTGACAATGGTGAGGGTGGTGACTGCCAGAGATGGCATTGGGGAGGGTGGAGACAACGACAGATGGCAATGGTGATGAGGGAGTGATACAAGCCAGAGGATTTTACGCAAGAGAAGCAAGAAAACAATAGATGTGAGGATGTGCATCTTTTTTTCATTTCAGATGGGCTCACACATCTGATTTGGTAAGTGCTAACATTCAGATAAACTGCTAGAGCTAAGAGTTAAAAAAATGGTCTGAATCTTATAGATTCAGACCTACCCCTTATTAAGAGGTGTTAAGATGCAAACAAACATGCCCTAAGTTAACCAATAATCACACTTCATGATAAGTGTTGATTGTAGAGGGTTAACTATTTCACATTTCCTGGATTATTCACACATATTATTCGAATAACAATGGGATAAAAGTTATTCGAGGTGAAAATGGGAATTACAATAACAATGAGAATAATCAGAACTTCATAAATGATGGAAACTACAATTACAAGGATTGTTTTGGGAATCAAGTTAGGAACTTTTACTAGAGGAATCCAAATGGTGGATTCAGCAATGAGAACAACGAAGGATATAACAATGAACACTGTAACTGATGTAATCAATTTCCATATCTTTATTTTCTACAAACAAATAGGTAATACGTGGCTTCTTATTTCTAGTTGGTATAAATTGACGATGCACTAACTATACTTTTTTTGGAAGGAAATGAGCACCACAGGGAAATTAGACCACAACTCATTAGTGTCCTACTAAGATTTAGAGGAAATAAACATGGCGACCTATATAACATTCTTTATGAGTTATGCGTGATTGGTAACGAAAATGTTCTACAAGGAAGTAATAGAAACTCATTTTAACTTCATATATGTCTATTAACTTTAGAAGAAAAATCTAAGTATTGTTTCACTTCACTTGCTCCCAATACTATTACTACTTCTGATCACTTGAAAACTAAATTTTTACAAGATCTTTACAATGTGAGTAAGTCGATGAAAATAAGAAAAGCGATTCAACATTACACAAAAAATTCAATGATGAATTTCATGATGCATTTAAGCACCTCAAGGAATTTTTTGTGTTCGTACCCACATCATGAATTTCCCCACTGGAAACTAGTGAGATTCTGTTATGATGCAGTCGGTAGCACCAATCAAACCATGATAAATGCCTCGTTTGTCTGTACTATCGTGATGCAAGAGAGTGAAGTTAGTTGGAAGATTTTAGATAACTTGAGTAATGGTTCAAAAATGTATTATTCGGCTAAGAAACGGGACACCCTGATTTTAATAGCTACTTCAGTTTGACTAGAAAATGCTTGCAAAAGGGAAGTCAAATATTACATTAATTCCTTGAATAAAAGTTTCACGTACTACTTTCTAGCCTTGGAAAGGTAAATGGTGTTTTTGTTTTATAGGGCTAATAGATTTGTGTAAGTTATGGAGATACGAGACATATTATAGAGGAGTGCATGAGGAGTCAAGAGGAAATAAATCAAGTATTTGGATATGGTCAACTTCAAATAGAGAGAGACCATTAATAGGAATTATAAGATCCAAGGGACTATAACAATCTGGGAAAGTACAACAAGAACTATCAAGGAAACCTTTAGAATTAAAATCAGCAAGGAAAGTACATGAAATCAAACTACAACTAGGAATGTGGGACATCAATGAAGATAGATAAAGATAGCAACAAATTGGAAAGATCTGGAGTTCATCCCTCAGACAGACCAAAAGGTTGATAAAAATTTGAAGTAGATATCTACCTTCAAAAATTAAAAAGCATAACTCGTGAAGCAAATTAAGAAAACATGAAGAAAGGAAGTTCCTAAGAAACAACACAGTTAACCCAGACCATGGAAAAGAGCATGGGGTGAATGAGATAATAACTCTGCGTACTGGAAAAAAGTTCGACAACATGGTAGGTACTACTCCATTAGATAATGATAATGATACTGATGTAAGTGGATGAGAAGAAGAGTTATAAAAAATTTTAAAATATGAATAATCAAAAGTATATAAGGTTAATAAGAATCCCATAAATGGGGAGCACGGTGTGAAGATTAATACTACACCATACCCTTTAACTTTAGAGGAGCCACATTCATTTCCTTTTGGGAAGGGAGGGTCCAAGAGCACCTCCCTAAAAAGGTTTATTTTACATAACATACAAGTTCCATAATTTAAAATATGATCCACAAAAAATTTAGGATCTAGAGGCACATTTAATTTATGTTACCTTAGGTAACGTTAATATCAAAAGGCACTCCTTGATCTCAGATCTTCTTTTAATATATTTTTTGGTAAACCTATTTGATTAGCTTGACTTACACACTTTGGAACAAACGATCATGATTTTACAATATTTTGATAAGCCAACAAAAGTTTCCTAGAGTATATTAATTGATGTCATAGTCAAGGTGGAGAATTTGTATTACCCTATTGACTTTCTTGTACTTGACACTGAGAGCACCCGTAAGGAAAGTCAACCTACTATAAGTTTTGGTCTCCCATTCCTAGAAACAACGAATGCACAAGTTAATTAACAAATGGGTCCCATGGAAATGTATATTTGAAACATGAAACTTATAATTAATTTGTTAAATACTTTTCCTAACTCAGCATCTGGTCATGAGTGTTATTGGGTGGATATCGTTGATAACTTAATTCATCAATTCACTCCCAAAAATTTATCTTCGATCTATTGGAGCTCTTTCTTTCCCATGACAAGGATGTAGTATGAGATTTATAATAAATCAATATTTATAAAATGCATTCGCAGATGCTATCAAGCAAGGGACGCCACCATGGAGTCATCAAATCGTAAAACCATGGGGAAACTTTTCGGACCCGCTAAACCATCTCCAGATGAACTACTTAATCTATAACTCAAAACCCTTCCATGTCATATTAAATATTATTTTTTGGGTACTTTTGATATCTTACCTATTAATATGTCTTATGACTTGACACGTCTACAAGAAGAACCATTAATGTGTTTTCCAAATACAAAGGAGAAATTGAATGGTAAGTTACAGATCTGAAAGGAATTAGCCCAATCATATGTATGTATCACATCATCACCAAAGCTTGAGACTAGCCGTCCCGAAACACACAGTGAATACTTAACATAAATTAATGATAAGTTTTCAAAAAGAGGCATCGAAGCAGCTCGATGCGGGTATTATATACCTGATATCATACAGTAATTGGGTGAGCCCAACAAAGACAATATTGGAGAAGTTGGGCATCACAGTGGTGGATACTAAAGATAGAGAGAAGATTTCAACAAGACTGGTAACCAGATGGAGAGTTTGCATCGATTATTGCAAACGTAATGATGCAACGTCAAAGAAACATTTTCCTCTTTTGGGAAACTTTTTTATTATTTTTTGGACGGATCCAGGGTACCATAAAATTCCTTTCCATATTACGTATCAATCCAAAATTACATTCACATGTCCCTATGTCACTTTTGTTTTTGAAGGATGTCATTCGACTTGTGTAATTTCCTACCACATATCTAAGATATATGATTATTTGTTCAGACATGATGGGGGAATCTCTAGAAACTTTTATGGAAGATGTCTCAATTTTTTTATCTTCTTTTGAGACTGCAATAGATTAATTAGAAAAGGTTTTAAGACGTTGTATTTAGTCTAATTTGGTTTTAAGTTGCGAGATAACTCATTTTATAGTTAAAGAAGCAATTATACTTGGATATGTCTTCTTAGAACGTGGTATCTGTTGAGGTATGAAGTCTTGTCCAATATGAACCACTTAGAATCAAGTGGAGCACTTGGATGAAGCATTTTGTTTTCATTTGGAGCACTTAGAACTCAATAGAGCATGTGTCAAAGGAACGGATCATCTAAGATGGGTTTAGATCATCTGAAAAAGGAACGGATCAACTGACAATGGAGCGGATCTTCCAAAAGGAGGTTTGGAGCAACTTGGAGTGGCTTGGAGCAACATAGAGAAACTTGCAGCACTTGGACCAACATGGAGCACTTGGAGAACTTGGAGCAACATGGAGAACTTGGATCACATGGAGTACATGGAGCACTTAGACCAACATGGAGCAGCATGGGGCATCATGATGTTCCATGTAGAAGGAAGTTGCGCCATTATTGGGGATTTTGCACCAAATGATAGCATGATGCGCCATCATGTCTGACGTTGCGCCAAGGTGATGTTGAGCCAAGGAGATGTTGAGCCAAGGTGATCTTGAGCCAAAGAGATGTCGAGCCATGAAGATGTCTTTGCTCCATCAAGAAGGGAAGTTGTACCATGGAGGATATGTTGTGCCATCATGGACCATCTGAGTACATGATGCGCCATCTTGATTCCTTTGTTGTGTCATGTTGATCTATGTATGGTTAAAAGATGATCATGCTTAATAAATACACCATGTTGTGCCACCATGATGGATGTTGGACCATTAGTGATTATAATACTCCACCCGTGCATCATGTTGCTCCACTATGGTCAAGGTGGCCCATCATGTGTGTTGCTGATGCTCATGGGTTGTATGATATGGATGAATGTTCTAGAAGATGTTACATGATGGAATATGATTGGTTCTCCCTATTCATAGGCCTATGGGCCAATAGGATTGGCCATTTAGGGTTTTAGGTCTGATCCCTCTAGTATAAATAGGCTCATATATCCTTCATTGGAAATGCACAGAAATTTCAAGACAATAATCATTTTGATGTTGAGAGCACTCTTTTGGAGCAGTTAGTAAGCAAGAAAGATTCTTTTGTTTTGAGAGCGCAAGTGAGGTGTAACCTTTTTGTGTGATTGTAATTGTTCTTGGAAGTTAATAAAATCCTCTTTCTCTCTATTGTTCGCCTGTGCATGTAGGTTACCTTGACTGAACCATGCTATGTATTGTGTTCACTTGATTTACATTTTCAGAAGTTTTATTTCCGCAAGTTCACCGAAGTTTGTTTTGATATTTGTTTGAAGTGCTTATCTTGTTTTGTTGTCACCCAACATACTTGTATAAGAGCTATGGCTGAACACGGGAGAGTTAGGATCGACAAATTCAATGGGCAGGATTTTAGTTTCTAGAAAATGAAAATCAAAGACTACCTCTACCAGAAGAATTTATATGAACCATTGTCCAAAAGTAAACGTAAAGAAATGAAGCAGGATGTTTGGGAATTGCTAGATCGGATGGAACTTGGTGTGGTGAGATTATCCTTTGCAAAGAATGTACCTTACAACATTGTAAATGTGAAGACTACTCATGAGTTCATAAATTCACTATCTAACACGTATCAAAAACCTTTAGCAGCGAATAAGGTTCACTTGATTCGAAAATTGGTAAATTTGAAGATGAAGGAGGGTGGCTCAGTGACTGATCATGTTAATGAAATTAATTCAATACTATCAAGGTTGATGTCGATTGATATTAAATTTGAAGATGAAGTCATGGCATTGCTATTATTATCATCTTTGCCTGATAGTCGATCCAGTATAGTGACAACGGTTAGCAGGTGAACTGGAGGTGCTAAGCTAACATTTGAAGGCATTCCCGGTTTAATACTTATTGAGGATGTACGCAGACGGACTACTGGGGAAGCTTCTAATACTCTTCTAATTACTAAAGACATAGGAAGGGGGTCCAACAGAGGATGTATGGGTAGTGGAAGATCGAAGTCGAGAAGGAGAAGTGGACAGAACAACAAGAGGGACATGACCTATTGGAACTACAAAGAGAGTGGTCATCTCAAAAGTCATTGCCCAATGCTCATGGCAGATAAAGGCCAAATGTAGATGAATATGGAAGAAGATTTTGAAGGTGTCGCACTCATTTGTTTAGTTGAAAACTCAATAGAATCATGGGTGTTGGATTTGTTGGATAAGGTGTCTAAGTCCATAATTATATTTAGTATGTACTTGACCCGGTTTGGCATGGTCCATTTGGGTTGCATGGCATCTCAACAATTGGATAGACAAAATGAGAAAAAGGACACTTATGGTTTGTTAATATATTATAAGTTCTAATATATTATTTAATTAGTATTGATCAAGAATTAATTTGAATTAATTTTGTGATCAAAAGGAGACTAATTAAATATATGGGGATTGATTTGTAAATCATTCATTCTTATGTAGTGGGCTTATGGTTCATGATTCACTAGATTGGGCTAAGACCCATTGGGTGCTCCATGGATGCTTCATGGAGGTTAAAACCCATGGATCATGGAGGAAATGAAAAGTCATGCACATTAGGGTTTACATGGTGTAACCCTACATGTGGCACAATATATAAAGAGCCCCATGGCAAGCAAAATCGGCACTAAGACTATAAGGCTGAGGGCTAGCCGATTTTGTGATCAAGTGTTCTTCTCTGAAGTTATTCCAGGAGTTGTGGTGTTGTGTGAAACATTTGAGGCATCACATTTGGTGTGCTAGGCTCACAAGGTCTTAAGGAATCCAAGCTACAAGAAAGGTATGTCATTCTACTAGTTTTTATATTATAAGTACCCCATGCCATGCTAGTTAGGATGAGAACCTTGGAAAATCAAATTTCCATGAATATTAGAGAAAACATAGATCCAAGGTTTCTAGAAATGCATGTACACCATAGGAGTGTTAGAATGCTCAAAACCCTTTAGGATTCTAGTGCATCATTTCATGCTAGTCATTCCAAAGATGTGATGCAGAACTTCAGGCATTACCAAGGGAAGGTTAGGCTGGCAGATAACAAGTGTATGTATATCATGGGTTTCGGAGATGTGGTTTTGAAGACGACTTTGCGTACGGATTGGACTTTGAAGAATGTCAAGTTCATTCCAAATCTAAAGAGGATGTTGATATCAGTTTGACACCTCGATAATGAAGGTCATCATGTTATGTTTGGTGATCACAAATGGAAAGTGAAGAAGGGAAACTTGATCATTGCTAAGGGTCATAAATATGGTACACTATATATGGTGGAGATTTCTGAAGAGGAAGCAAGAATTGTTGAAGGAGTTGGAACATCCACTTTATGCCATAAAAGATTTGTTCATATGAGCGAGGAGGGAATGAATAAGTCTGTATCCAGTGGGAGGATGCCAGATTCAAAGAATGTGACAAATGCTTCTAAGCCATGTTCTATTAGCAGACAGAAGAAAGTCAATTATGTGAAGATAGGAAATCCACCTAAGTTTGGGAAGTCGGGTTCAGTCCATTCTGATGTTTACCGTCGAACATCATATTCTTCAGTGGGAGGGTCCTAGAATCATGCAAAACCTATCCCATGTCAAAGGATAGACAGATGTTCAAGAAGTAGTGGGAAATATGATAAACCTTGAAATAGTGGGAGCTCTAGCGATAATGATTATGGGGTAGAGTTGTAGGTGTTTCAAAGATCAAACCACATATTATCCAGAGGACAACAAAGCAAAGTAATCTAGTGAGGTATTCTCCATCAACCAATGACACGATGATGTGATATTATGGATCAAAACCAGAGGCCTTCAGGATGAATTCCATACAGTGGAAAAAGGCTATGGACGACAAGTTAAGCGGACAACAGAGTAGTAAGATGTTTTAAGTTAAGGGTGAGATAGATGGCGGTAAAACTTGCAAGGGAATATTGGCGGTCAAGGGAATACAACAGAAGGGAGAGGATGATTCTCTAGTTTAAAATATGACTACATTTACATCTATGTTGAATGTAGTGGCCTCTGAAAATCTCCATCTAGAGCACCTAGATGTGAGTACTACTTATCTCCTTTATCATAACTTGGAAAGAGACATCTTGAAGGCACATCCAGAAAGTGTTGTTACAGCTGATACGAAAAAGCTGGTGTTCAAAAAGAAAGAAAACTTTTATGGCATGAAGCAAACTTCTAAGCAGTGGTACTTAAAGTTTGATAACTACATGAGTAGGAGTCAATTTAGAAGACGTGAGGTTAATCACGGTTGTTACTTGAAGAAGTTAAGCTCCTCATACATGATCCTCGTATTAAATGTTGATGCCGTGTTGATTGCTGGTTCCCACACGTAAAAGATCAATGAGCTTAAGATGCGCCTGACCAGAGAGTTCAAGACAATGAACCAAGGGGCTACTAAGCTGAAGAAAGCCCTTAGTATGGAGAACTCATCAGATAAATATACTAAGGTGTTTACTACTAAAACGTTGAAGCTAGGCATGGTTTCAGTTGCCCTTCCAAGATTTTGAGGACGGGGTTGGCATAGATGGGGAGAGAGATTGAGAGCATGATGAAGACATTGAATGGACGATGAAGTTGTTCAAGCCTTCAATTGGGAAATTGTTGAGGTATGAAGTCTTATCGAACATGGATCACTTAGAATCAAGTAGTACTTGGATGAAGCATTTTGAGTTCATTTGGAGCACATAGAACGTAATGGAGCACTTGAGGTTAATGGATCATGTAGCAAAGGAACGAATCATCTAAGATGGCTTTGGATCATCTGAAAAAGAAAAGATCAACTTAAAAAGGAACAGATCTTCTAAAAGGAGGTTTGGAGCAACTTGGAATTGCTTGGAGCAACATGGAGCAAATTGGAGCACTTGGAGAACTTGGAGCAACATGGAGCACTTGGAGCACATGGAGCACTTGGAGCAACATGGAGCAACATGGAGCATGATGTTGCGCCATGTAGAAGGAAGTTGCGCCATCATTGGTGATGTTGTGTCAAATGATAGCATTATGTGCCATCGTGTATGAAGTTGCGCCAATTAATGTCGAGCCATAGAGATGTTGAGCCATGAAGATGTTGTTGCTCCATCAAGAAGGGAAGTTGCGCCATGGAGGAGATGTTGCACCATCATGGACCATCTTGGTACAAGCTGTGTCATCTTGATTCCTTTGTGGTGTCATGTTGATCCACGTATGCTTAGAAGATGATTATGCTCAAGAAATACACCATGTTATGCAACCATCATGGATGTTGGACCACTAGTGATCATGGTGCTCCACTTGTGCATCATGTTACTCCACTATGGTCAAGGTGGTCCATCATGTGTGTTGTTGATGCTCATGGGTTGTATGATATGGATGAATGATCCAGAAGATGCTGCTTAGCGGAATATGATTGGTTTTCATCATTCATGGGACTATAGGTAAATGGGCTTGGCCTATTAGGTTTTAAGTTTGATCCCTCAAGTATAAATATGATCATATCTCTATCATTGAAAAAGCACATAAATTTCAAGAGAGTAATCATTATGAGGTTGAGAGCACTCATTTGGAGCAATTAGTAAGCAAGAGAGATTCATTTGTTTTGAGAGCTTAAGTGAGGTGTAACCTTTGTGTGTGACTGTAATTGCTCTTGGAAGTTAATAAAATCCTCTCTCTCTCTCTCTCTCTCTCTCTCTCTCTCATTCACCTGTGGATGTAGGTCACCTTGACTGAACCACATTAAATATTGTGTTCACTTGATTTACAGTTTTAGAAGTTTTATTTCCGTAAGTTCATCGAAGTTTGTTTTGATATTTGTCTAAAGTGCTTAACTTGTTTTGTTAACACCCAACAATATCAGAGTCAACTAGGCGAAATTACATATTATTTCTACTCTTCCCCCACCCACTTCGGTAAAAGGAGTCCATTCCTTCCTTGGACATGCTAACCGTTATCGAAAATTTATCAAGGATTTAGTGTGATTTCAAACCACTTTGTAATTTTAAAATAATGCATCATTTCCTTTTGATAAAACATGTCTTTTATCTTTCACCATTGAAAGAATAAATATGTTAAAGTCCCTATCGTAGAATCACCGATTAGATCTTACCTTCGAAATCATGTGTAATGCGACCAAAACATGTTGCAATCTGTTGTGCAAGCAAAACTTTTTCGGATGCACATCTGAATTACACTACAACTAAACAAGAGACACTTCTAGCCATATTCGGATTAGAAAAAACTAGATTTTTAATGACCATAGTGTCATCCGCCACCTCTTGGAAAAGAAGGATGTCGAACAACGTTCCATTAGATGGATCCTTCTTCTTCAAAAGTTTGATCTAAAAATAAAATGTTGTGGCAGATCACTTATCTCGGATAGTCACAATCGACAACTCATCAATGTTATTCAATAAAACTTTCTAGATGATCATATTCTTTTTGTTAATGCATTGTCATTGTTCACTAATTAATTGAATTATTTTGTGACGTGAAAAACACCAACACATTCACTGCTCAGCAAAGGAGATTCTTTCACTCGCATACGAAATACTACATTTGGGAGGACCCGGATCTCTTCAAAATTGGAGTGTACCAAGTGATTATGTGTTGTACACCATATACAAAACAATAGGACATTCTTCGGTATTGCCACTCATTTACATATAGATGTCATTTTGGTGCTAAAAAGATGGGACACCATATTCTACAAAGCGGTTTTTCTGGCGCTCTATTTTTAGGGATGCACACATTTTTGTAAAAGTTAGTATGCATTGCTAAGAGATCTCACAGAGTGAACATGATGTTAACGTCCCCAAATTTAGTAGTTGAAAATTTTGATATGTATGGTGCATTGATTTCATGGGTATGTTCCCCACTTCTTTGGGCAACATATACTATGTATCCAAATTGGTCAAAGCCAAGGTCACACACGAATTATCATAGTGTCGTTTGTAAATTTGTCAAAAAAAAAAACATATTATATGAAAATGTAATCACTATCAATCTATCATTAGTGACGAGGGTCACACGTTCAAAAAAAAATGTATTCTGCAAAGCTCTTAAAAAACTATAGGATTACACATGGGATAGCGACTTAAATGGAAACTATCAGTGACACTATCAATCTATCATTACGTGAGGGACAAATTACATTAAATCATGATAGATTCTAGGGCCTCAGTGACACTATCCATATTTAAAACGACGAGTTGGTAAGATTGTTTATAAAATTTATTTTGTTTTTCTTGTAAAATTAGATTTCGAAGTATATATCCCCTGTTAAATGGACAAAATGAAGACGTTTTGGCCGGTTGGGAGAGTCCTATTACATTAAACAAGAACCTGCAAAATCCATGATTATATTGAATGGTTATATTTAGGGCAACAAAATGATCAATAAAAGAATAATTCCATATTAAACGCAAATATTCCAAAAGTTAATACTCCGTAATGATTTATTTTCTGATATACAAGTCACTATAACTTAATAACAATAAAAAATTAATATATAATACAATCGTCAAAATATCCGTACGTAGTCGATCAATAAATTGTTATTCTTTATAATTTTGTTAACATACTTACTACATGTTGGCGGCTTATAATACCGACGGGTCCTATTGGCAATATTACATTTCTTTACTTAATATTGAATATTGATTTGTCAATATAAAGATGACAAATTTATAATGAATTAATGATAATATTAAAAATTATTCAATGATAATATTAAAAATGATCGATAGTGATCAGTTACCACACTATTTAGATTACTTTTGCGGCAAATTGTTATTCTTTATGTTATTCTATGAATTATATAACACAAAAATATAGTTCGTTATACGTTCATGAGTTTTAAATATAACTAGGTGGGGACCCCCGCGTTGCGGGGGTCGGATGCGACAATTTTTTCCGTTACTATTAACCACCAAAATGTGTATCTTCAAAAATAGAAGGCACCTTAAAAACTGCATGACCAACCTCAACAAAAAGGGAAATATGTGTAATCAAAGTATTACGAATGCACATGGAAAAAAGATGTCCCACAAAAAAAACAAATGTAGAAAGATACAAACGGACACAATTGCAGACAATGAAAGGAAGAACAATTGCATGTAATGCCTTACCTGCAAGTTTGCAAATACATTGCTCTTCTTCCTCTAGGGAAAAACACCCATATAAATCATACACTAAAATGTGACATTACAATTAAATGATAAACTAAAAGACATCAATTACATAATCAGTATTGTATTCCATATATGACATTAACCAAAAATTCCAAATAGACTCTCAGATGCAGCATGAACATTACCTGCAGTGGCTGTCAGTGCTTGACGATTCTCACGTGTGTCAAAGAATCCCATTTCTTGTAGCTGTGCCGGCTGTGTAGCATACAATTCTTCCGGAGGCACAGCGTTTTTTATTTTATTAATAAAAAACGAAAAATATATGAGTTTGTTTATTTGTGAGATATAAATGATGATTTTGACAGATTAAATAATAAGTAAATAAGTTAGTTACCATTTGAATTGTTTGGCATTGTAAAGCCACCGGTTCCAAGCCCCCAAAAGATGTTCATAAGCATATATCCAATCCCATGTTGTCGGGCCCACCTGCTACACCAAAAAACAAAATTATTATAAATATAATAATATTTATTAAGATTTAGTTTGCTACACTGGTTTACAAACAGAAAATCGATATGAAACCATGAATATCAATTACATGGTGAAGTGAAAATCAACGTTTGAGTTGACCTATTAGAAAAAAAAAGGATAAACATTTAACTGAATGGGTGGTTGCGTACCAGACAAAAGAGATTGATGCAGTGTGATTATTTACTATAAATTGTAACAAAAGTATGTGAATGGATGCCTAGACCGGTGATGGTAATTAGCAAAAAAGTAACAATCTAAAATTGTAAATTCAACAAATACAAAAACTCTTTACAAACCCAAACATAAATCTTTTGCTATTGTTCATTTGTTCTTGTTTTTTGTTTTAACAAAACATTTTGTGTCCCCTGCTTCAATCACCTTCAATTACCTACGGGTATGGGGATAAAATGACCGGCAAACCGGCACTATTCCTAAGGATGGAGAAAACAAATACATATAAAAATAAGCACAGAGATAAATATAAATTGTTTAAATGCTTCAATATAAACTGTATAATTTGTAGATTAGAAACGTGGCATGAATAAGCCTAAGGCTAGGCTTAAGTGCAGCTGTCTTAGCACTTGTGTAAGCCATTGATGTAGCAACTGCTGTTGCCCAAATTGTGCCTACATATACATTTTTATCAACACTCCATTATATTTTGTCGGGTTGATTATTCAAAAAATAAAATCTATCATTATATTGAATAAAAGTTAAAAGTTTATAAATTAAACTAACCTAAATTAAAGTAAGCTCATATTTGACCAAACTAACCTAAAAGCCCCAAATGATTGAAGTAGTAGGCTAGTAAGCCTATAATAACAGGAACATGCAAACACGTCAAAATTAATGGTTTTGTAACATATATTGCTATATGCTCCTTATTTTGGAGAATCATAATAATGTTTGTCCTTCTTCCATATGCAAATGACTATATTACCCTTTATTTAACTTTTTTATATTATTTTTATTATTTATCATGTAGTTCTATTATTATTGAAATCAGGTAATTAAATAACACATATTAAAAAAGGGGTAATATCGTTTTTTACTTAGAAGAGAAAAAAAAAGAACTTACAGAAACTTAAAATGAGGACCATAATTTCAAAAGACAAACTTTTTGGCACCAAAAATGTAATGAAAACTTTTTTAGGACTAGAAATGAAAAAAAAAAAAAAACTGGAACGAAAAGTGCAAAAGAAAATAAAGACCAAAATTGCAAAAGAAAACCTTTAGAGATGAAATTTGCAAAAAAAATAAAATAAAATAAAATAAATAAATAAAAAAAAATCAGTTATATTAGTAGTTTTTTCGTTTTTTTTTTTTTTGTAAAGGAATCACTTAGCAACTGATTTTGATCAGCATTTGCAGCAACTGATTTTGTAATTCACGTAACGATAGTATATAAAAGGGTACGTTATCGACTTTAATGACAGATCCAACGATAAAAGTTATGGTTGCCCAGGTTAACAAAATAGATATTTATAATTAATTTACATTTATCGTTTTAGATGTTCAAGATCATTTATACTTCTTCTAAGACTTGATGTTATATTTACTATTTTACCAAAAGAAGGGTTAAATTCATTTATTTAAAGATTGGGAGATTACTTAACCGGTGGCTTCACAACTATGTTTGGAGTTTGGTTCATAAAATAATTTTGGAATAAACTAAATCGGTCAAAGGAATTAGAATCTAAGGAGTCATAATTTGTCAAGTAATTGGTTCTTTCAAGAAATGGAATATTGTATTCAATAGTTGAATATATATATATATATATATATATATATATATATATATATATATATATATATATATATATATATATATATATATATTCTAATCTGTGTTCAATCTTTTTTGTTTATTGTTCGTATAAATACAATATATACACAAAGAGGGTATTTTGGTCTTTTACTAAAAAAAGAATTAAATTGAATTCCTTACACCCTTCCCAAGAAGGATGAAATCAATCAAACACAGAATTTAAAGGATTGGAATGGAATCCCAAATTCCAATTCCATCAAAAAAAAATCTTACTTGTCTAATTTTCTCAATCCCAGTGGCTGCAATGAAGTCAGGAAGTTGAAAGGGCTTTTTCTCAATACCTCTTTTCCCCTGCCACGCGATTCAAAACATGATCAGATCCACTAAAAATATAATATAAAACCATAAATTACAACATTTATATTATGCAACAAAGTGACAGAGAGTATATATATATATATATATATATATATATATATATATATATATATATATATATATATATATATATATTTGTTAAAACCAAAATCACCATTATCATTCTAGATACATAGATAAAGTAAGATGGTAATCTGCAAAAAAAAAAATAAAGTAGTAAGGAGTAACCATTCAATTATGTTGGCACTTATATAAGCAACTTTTCATATTTGGATTCCATTTTCACCCACTCCTCATTACAGTTCATCACATCCAATAAGAGGCTTCAACCAATTCTGATCGGATAGAATAAAACATCCAATACAAGTCTCTTCTTTATGATCACTATTAGCATTTAAATGTACCTAAGAAACCAAAGGAAACCAAACTACCTTCTTCATGGTAAGTATTAGCATCCGTTGAGTGAATCCCTGATCAAATCCTGCAGAAAAGTTAGCCACATCAGGTCACCTTTCAATTCGCAAAGTCGAAAAAAAAATCATATCAAAAATGAAAACCAACCTAATTATCCCAGAAAAGAAAACGAATCACATTAAGGTGTTTGAAATGATCCCTAAAACTATTTGGTTTCAAAACCTGAATCAAGCAATGGTTGATGCATTCAGTGATAGTTCCCTCTGCAGACAGCTTTGAATAATCCGAGACTTTCTGGCAAGGTCAATTTGGGAATTTAGTTTAAATGACGCAAATTGGAAAACCTGCATCAAAGGTAGTTAGTTACCTGTGCCTTTTACAGGCCATCCACAGCTTCAATTGTCATTCTCTTATCCAAACAAATGATTTCCTCAGACTCCAAATATTTGTTGTAATAGTATAATGCATCATCTGCCTATCCTAAAAGTAAACGACAGTTGGAAATAGGATATAAAAAGAAAATTAGGTTACGATTTTTCCTATGTAATAAGTAACTGAGAGATAGAAATTTTACTTTGCTAATCCTCATTCCATCTCTTCCAGATAAGTCTTCACCCATCTTTGTCTGTAGAAACGCAAAAAGAAATCGAGATAGCAAAATATTATCGTAACTGAATGGTCCCCTCATGATTATCGTACATAGCAAATAGGATTTGATGAGAAAAAACAGAAGCAGCCTTCCTGAATGGTCCCCTCATTCCGATACCCTGATCGAGAGGATTGAGAAAAAACAGAAGCAACCTTCCTGAAAGTGTTGATTTTCCAGAATACACATGACAAACTTGCAAATGTCAGATAGGACTTAGAAGTTACGAAGAAGCTGGCAAAAGGATGAATATATGCCGACAGAAATTTGATTACATCTCCACTTGCAAACCTCGTTTGTATATATAGGCATGGTGAAATGATTGCAAGAAAGGAGATAATTTTGGGGAAACAAAATACCTAATTAGGACCCTTAAAAATTGATTCGTCGACTTTCTCGATCAAAGCCCTAATCTTCATAAAGAAGAGAATTTGTGGAATAAAGCATCCGAAAATAAACCCTTCGTGAACAGATAAAAGCCAAACGAAGTGACATGGTGACGGTGTTGCCGTTCGATTTATGGAGATTAAGGCAAAATGGGTTCTAGAACCACAACCAAAGATGGAGACACCACTTCCTTCTCTAAGTTGAATATGTGAAGTAAAGAGGCGGTGGAGTCGGGAAGGATAGAAACGCCGGCGGTATCGTTGATGCATCTCTATCCTTCTCTGTTATTGAAAAGGAAGCGAAACACATCCGAATATTAGTGGATGAGAAAGCGGGTAGGGGGAATGAAGCAGAAAAATCAGAAGAATCGAGAACCTCAACGGAAGATATTGGATAAGGACGCGGTGGGAAGGATCGGAAGCGTATAAACCCAAACGATGATCGACACGTGTAGAAAAGAATGTAAATGTTTACATAAAATGCCCAGGTAAAAAACAAAACCAAAAAATGATAATCAGGGGACCATTTCTGCCAAACACTTGCCGAGTTCACTATTCTTTTTCTTCATAACTTTAATATATATATATATATATATATATATATATATATATATATATATATATATATAGTAATTATATTCCTTTTTACTTTTGGAAAACTGCTGTTGTTTTATCATGAAGTTAATTAATGTAAGGTCTGCATGGTACAACCATACAAATACAAGAGGGCTGCTTATGATTCTAAGCAATGTTTATTCTAGGATGCCAATGCCATCACTTAAATCTAATTTAATTAATCTTTTCTTTCTTAAAAAACACATACTAGAAAGGGACTTGTCACCTAAATCGATGAAAGGCTTTATTGGCATAGGTTACTTTTTACAGACAACGTTTGACGTGGATAATTTAATAAATCATAATAAAAGCAACGGAAAAAACAAGCTAAATGCATAAACAAAGACCATTTTATTTAGGAACTTGTATTTACCTTGGAATAAGTCAATCAATCGTCACACTTCATGATGAGTGTCGAGTGCAAAGGGTCAAAAAGTTCAAGTTTCCTGGATTATTCACATGGTTTATTCGAATTTAAAAAAAATATCTTTAAAACGTCTTAATATTTTATTCCAATTTACGAAAATTTTTAAATTTTATATTGTTTATAAAAGATTCTCAGATAAAAAAATCAAATCAACCATTTTTTACCAATAAACTATTGTGTATCCGGTTATCTCTACAAATATCTAATTATTTTGGCTCAGTTTACGAAAAAATCATATTTTATTTTACTTCATTTCTTTTACCTTTTCATTAAAAATCTGAAAATATCTTCGTTTTAAAAAAATTATATGCTTCAAACCATTTGTCACAATTCGAAGCCTGGGCGGACTTATGTGGTGTCCGGGGGTCCCGGGCCACCACTCCGATTCTGACCGTTAGTGTAAATTTTTTTTTCCTATTAGGTGCAACCTTTTCAAATAGGGAAGTGATTCGTACACAACATTTTTTCTCCGTACACAACAAATTATGCTTTACAGGATTGTATTGTACAACATTTTAAAGCATGAATTGTTATGTATAGAAAAATATTGTTGTGTACGGATCAGCTCCCTTTCAAATATGAGTGTCACTACCATTTTAGGTTTGTTCGGGAATTTTTTTGTGTCACCACTACTCAAAATTTCTGCATCCACCATTGCTTTGAGAACTATTTTCTATGATGTAAATGGAGAATAAATTTTTGTCTTTTGTACAAACTAGGTCGAGAGCAAGTCCATCAGTACATCATTTGTCATAGTATAAAATGACAATGTTATATATTAGTATACCATGTAAAACACAACTTCATTTTAAACTATTTGGTGCAATGTTTTCCATGGAGGATGACTTTATGGTGTGGAATACTCATTTATGACATGTAGATAAAAATATCTTTTGACTTATATGGGTTTTAGCTTATCTATATATAGTGTAGTCATATTCAGCCTAGTAGTTTGATTTGTTACTGTTTATCGAAGCCTAATTTCAGGCCCTAAATCAAATTAATTTTTGTAACACCCATAAAAATTGAGCCAAATTAAAACATTTTAATCCATTCAAAAACCATTAAGTTCATACATCTCGTTTTCAAAATAGTTTAAACATCAGAGTATCCCCCAGAACCATATCACATAAATCATAAAACATGAGGAGCGGTACGATCACGCATTTGCATTGCCACGATCTCCTGAAGTACCTGAAACAATACACTGAACTGTAAGCCCGAAAGCTTAGTGAGTTACCCCCAAAATACCAACCACACATAAACATACTCATAACATATCACAAATAGAACAGCCATGCACATCGGGTCTACTATGTGACTGGTCCGCCCCCACCGGACCTTCAGTCCACCTGGTCCACCCTCCGAGTCTAGCCACATATACCGAGTCTACAGTGTGATTGGTCCGCCCGCACCGGGCCTTCAATCCACCTGGTCCACTCTCTGAGTCTACAGCATGACTGGTCCGCCCGCACCGGGCCTTCAGTCGGCCTGGTCCACTCTCCGAGCCTCGGCACGTCTGGTCCGCCCTCTTGGGGCCTTCAGCCTATCCGGACCGCTCACTGGGCCTTCGGAATATCAGGTCCGCCCCGGGTATGTTGGCCTAAGGCATAAAGCAGGACCCGCCTCAACCCAACCCCTGTCAAACAACCATGTGCACATAAAACCATTAATCACATAACAAATCCTTAACCAAACAAACAATCTAACAGATCACATAGCATATCAACATCCTAACCAGGAGCCCGACCTAACCGGTCACTAGCATAACATTACCCTATATACCGGGTACCGACCTTAACCAGGTCACTAACATAACACCATCCTAAATACCAGGATGCAGATCTAGAAAATCAATAACATAACAAACAATACCCGGATTTCCCATCCGATAAAAGGCCTTGGTGTCGTAGACCCTGTCGATATAGTGAGGATAACTCACCTGCAATTGCCGACTGAAGAGATAAGACCAAGCTGCTCTGACCACCGACACGAACTTCACCACAGAACACTACCAAAGAATCAATTCCATAAATACCAAAATTACCAAAATACCCTTGGAAGTCAAACTGGTCAACTCTTGGTCAAAGTCAAAGTCCTCAGTCAAAGTGAACCTTCCTGGTTGATTCTACTCGCCGAGTCGACCCGTCGACTCGTCGAGTTCCTATACTCAGAAACTCCCACAACACGACTCAACTCACCGAGTCGCCCCAAGACTCGTCGAGTCCAACAATCTCCGAGTCCCATCCTGCTCAACTCACAGAGTCGTCCCTCGACTCACCGATTCGAGGCTTAACCAGAAGAGGTTTGGGTTCCGCGACCAGACTCGCCGAGTCCAAGAACAGACTCGTCGAGTCCCAGGCAATCTTCAACAGACTCGCCGAGTCGTTCTTCCAACTCGTCGAGTCCAACGCAATCTTCATATAACTCGTCGAGTACACCCATGTGACTCGCCGAGTATCTCCAGTTCTCAATCCATTCAGAGGCTTTTCGAGCCATGCAGGGGCTCCAATCCATAGATCCAATCTTCTACAGCCTAACCCTCACATAAAGTTGCAAACTTTACGTGAAAGCAAGGAGATATAAGCCCAAAACACTCTAGGGCTAGGGCTAAGGACTAGGGGGCTTCAGCAACAACTCTTAAACATAAACTTTATGACAATAAGGACCATTACAAGCTTAGATCTGGAGTAGCAACCTCAGATCTAAGCTCCAAACCCGAAATAGATCTCAAACAAGCTAAGGAACTCCAAATCAACCACCAAGGATGAACCCAAAAAGGAAATAGCTTAAGATAATGGCTCCTTACCTCTAAGATGTGCCTAAACTGATGTAGATCCCAGACCTACACAAGCCCCTTGATGCTAGTCTCCAATTTCTCAAGCTCCTTCCACCAATTTCCTCTTTCAAGCTCCAATCTCCTCAACAATGAAGTCTCACACGAAATTAGGGTTTTCTGGAATTCTCTGGGCGATTAGGAGGCTGGGAGGAGGACATAATGTCCTTTAAATAGGGTGCAACCCTCAGGATTAGGGTTTTCTCTCTTCAGCACCAACTCGTCGAGTCCAAGCCGCCGACTCGGCGAGTTGGCCACTTAAACCGCGATAGAATCCCGCTCCGACTAGGCGAGTAAGCGGACCTACTCGTCGAGTCCCTTACCTAAATTTGCACTTTGCATCCTTCAACTTCTTGCTTCCGAACTTGGGATGTTACAATTCTCCCCCACTTAAATTAGGCTTCATCCTCGAAGCCTGCGGCAACACAAACTTCCGAATGACACTCCCATAATGCATCCACTGATCTCAAACCGACCCAGATTCCTTCAAACACAGTTATCGAATCTCTAAAATCCCTCTCTTCCCTCGCAGGGTCCTGATAACTACTTCAAGCCGGCCACCGACTTCTTTTCTCTGATGACAACACTCATCAACTAAGTGCCACCTGAAGACACTGCCTTACTTCTGTCTTACGTATTCATTCGCAACCTGCGAAAACTGGATACCACAACACCCTCTGAGCTCCGCCAAGACACTAATCCATCTTCCTTCGCCCAAGATTGGCGATAACCCTGATAACTTGCAACCTGGAACGACTCTAGGAATGGCAACGGGGCGGGGCAGGGTTTCCCAAACCCGGACCCGATTTCTAAAGGTGTACCCAACCCCGACCCGATACCCGACGGGTTTCTTATCGGGGCGCCCCGTCGGGACTGAAACTTTCCCCGAACCTGGCCCAAAACCCGATAACGACCCGAAAACCCGACCCTAAAACATATTACAAACCAGAAACCAATTGTTCAACTCAAACCAATGTCATATCAGACTCAACAGACAACAAATAGACAACAAATAAGTTCATTTGAAAAGAAATCAACTAATATATGTATTTGAATATCACAAAACAGATTCATCAGACAACAAATAATTTCATTTAAAAAGAAATCAACTAATATATGCATTTGAATATCACAAAACAGATTCCATCGGTACAAATCAGCATTATCCAAAACCAATTCGTCAATCATATTTGAAATCCAAAATCAATTCATCATAAAGACGCAACTGGTCACTGGATTCGAGATGCTCATTATTCTTACCTGGATTGCCGTCAACGAGGCGACAACAGAGAGAGGATGCGAGCCTGCGAGGGTTGAATGGTGATGGTTGCTGGACGAGGCAACGATTTCAGACTTCGATGAAACGGAAAAAGCTTCAGGACGCTGCTTTCTGGAGGATGGTCGGCTGGTTGCAATCGCTTGTTATTGATCGACAATGCCATGATGGTGTAATTGATTAGTAAGTCGACGATGGTGTACTCGATTAGTCGACTTCTTATTCATCGCACCATAGCTGAATTTTTTTGATTTTGTCGATTTGAAAGAATGAGTCGGCTGCTGGAAGGCTTGAACGAAGCGTGATGCGAGAGAATGATTGAATGTGTTAGGGTTAGTCTTCCATCAGGGACAGAAGTGTAATATTATATATATATATATATATATATATATATATATATATATATATATATATATATATATATATATATATATATATATATATATATATATATATTCGGGGCGGGGCGGGTCGGGGCAGGCACTCCTCACTCCCTGACCCGAACCCGAAAAAAATACCTGATAAGGACCCGATACCCGATAAGAGCGACCCGACCCGACGCGAAAACTTCGGGAATCGGGTTTCCCCGTCGGGTTCGGATTTTTTTGCCATCCCTAAACGACTCCCCAGATTGGAATACCTCCACATACATAACTCAAGCCTACGACCATACTCGGAACTAAGGACCTTGTCCTTGCATCACCCTCGAACCCTTCGGTTCGACACAACGGAGTGCAACCCACTCACACCTCCCTATCACGATCCTTAGGTCCTTGACCTCCGACTGTAATATCCTTATACAGTCCCCAGCACCAGTCCATACTACTTCCGAGTCTGTTAACCTGCTGTCTCACCTTCCTCTGTCCCAATCTCCAATCTGGAACCACTTTCCTCCTCCTCTTCCAAGGAGACTGAAAACATGCATGCGCATCATCCAACATTGCCACAACCTCAACAGGCATCGAACCCGTATATGCTTCCATATACCTGGTACAATCCCAGTGCTTACTACCAAGCACTTTCAATCATCCATTTACTCCACTGCCTTCCTTTCAGAGGACCCAAACTCCTTCCGGAGCTACATACCTTCCCTTTCTAGGAAGTCTACTCAACAACCCTTACCGCACCTATAAGTGCCACAGAGCTAAACTCCACTCTACACTATCCATGTAGAGCAACCGCTATTCTCGAACTCCCATATACTCCGATTCCGATCACATAACTAACAAGGCCCACGCACGGCCTCCAGCCAACTTCATCATCATGATCAATACTTGGGGCCAGACCATATCGATTACTATTGCATGGCGACATATTCACTCATTCCCCTCCTACCGATCCACTAACACATACAGAGCCTTCAGCATGACTGGAGTGCCTTACCAGGCCTTCAGCCTATCTGGACCACTCTCAGAACCTTCAGCATGTCTGGACCGCCCTCCTGGGCCTTCAGCCTGTCTGGACCGTTCCCCGAGCCTTCGGTCTGACTGGTATGCCTTTCGGCCTTCAGTCTATCCGGACCGCTCAACACTGTCGTACGTCACCCTGAACCATCCTTCCCGGGAATCTCTCCCATGCAGTCTGTTCTAGCCCTCTTGGGGTTCCGAACTCCAGTTCCGTTCCCGGAATCCTTTCCATGGCCTAAACCCAGGCCTCACATTGACCAACTACCTCACCTGAAACCATGGTCTGTTCCCTGCCCCACTTGTCTATCACTTGCTCCAATCATGCCACACTCTCGTCTAACAACACTGATAACTCTAAGCAGCTAACCAACCCTGGATACTTGCTGTTTTACCGGAGAATTTTCCAATTCTCCCCACCTGGTGTACCAACTACTAACTTCCGCTGACAAACCGGCGTAACTCGATCGACCTTACTTGATAAAGTTTCCCCCTCTTCTCTCGGAACTAAATCCCTCCAGGGTGAGCAACCTCCACAGAACACTTTCCCGTCATCGCAGTTGCTATTCCTAGCAACGAGATCATATACCTTATCTTTCGACCAAGAATCCTCCTGAACACTAACCAACTACAACTCCTAACTACTAAGATCCCCAATCATACTATGAATCATGCGAAAAAGGCGAACAGATTTACAATACCACATAATCAGCAAATAACAAGATATCAAAATGGAAACATACCCACCACTGCATCTGGCTCTGCCCTGACCTCCTCTGCTGTAAGCTGGAAAACGCGTCCCTGAGCCCTCGGAGGCTCCGCTCCACCCTGACCCCCGTCAGCAATCCTCAAAGTGGCCGGTGCTGGAGCTTGCACCGATCCTGCAGCAAACTGTGGGCAGTTGGCTCTCAAGTGTCCAACCTGATGGCAGTGATAACAAATCCTCATATCCTATATCGGGGCTGACTGACGACAATCCCTCGCATAATGCCCCTCTCTCCCGCACTAGCGGCACGCACCACCGGACCTACAAACTCCGGTATGACCCTTCCCACACTTCTCACTAGTGTGGCTGCTCTGACCCCCAATCCTGGAGTCAACGGTTTTGAACCGTTTCGGCGCCGGCTGCGACTGCACCGGGGTCTGCCTCTGCTCTTGCAACTGCAACTCCATCTCTAGCTCCCGCCGCCTGGCGGCCTCCTGGAACTCTAACAAGGTATCACATCTCTGCGTGGACACAAACTGCCTGATGTCCCTCTTGAGCATACTCAGATATCCGGACATCTGAGCCTGCTCCGAAGCAAACTCCGGGCAAAACATCGCCCTCTCAGTGAACATCCTGGTGATCTCCGTCACCGACTCCGAATTCTGTTTCAGCTCCAAGAACTCCTGAGCCAACCTCTCTCTCTCTCTACCCACGGAACATAACGAGTACTGAACATCTCCCGGAACTAATCCCAAGGAACCGCAGCCCGCTGCGCATCAGAATAAGATCCCGTAGTCAACCTCCACCAATCCTTCGCCCCGAGCCTCAAAAGGTTCAGGGCACACCTCACCCTCTGATCCGCAGGGCATGAACACGTGAAGAAACAACCCTCCACGTGTCACAACCATCTCATAGCAACGATCGGATCCTGAACTCCATCGAAAGTAAGGGGCTTCGTATTGTCGAAATCCCGATACTGAAAGCCCCGACCGGCTCCTCCCCCTGCCGCTGCAGCTGCCGCGGCAGCCGTCTCAGTAAGAGCTGCATAACGATCATCGAAGTACTCCCTCATAGCGGACTTAATAGTCCCAAACAACTCCGGGATCTGACCCCGAACAATCTCGACCACCTCCTCGCGGATGATCTCCCTGACCCGATCCTCTGTCAACATTGGCCCCTCCTGGCTGATAATCTCAGGTGCCACTGGGGCCTCCTGCTCACCTTGTCCTGATCCCGATCCGGATCCAGTCACGACACGCCTCGTAACCACCATACTACAATACACCAACAAGATCCTCAGATACCTCGCATAACCTCCGATAACTAACCTCTAACCAACAACCTAGGGGTTGTGACTTCCTTAACACGCGTATGGGTCCTGTGCTTTCAGTAGTACGGGCCCATACTAACTTCCACACCTACCTATATTTGTCTCAAGTATCACCACAACGCCCTAAGCACCAACATACATAGCAAGCACTCAATCCTCACCCCTAGAGGAATACCGAATATCTCATATCAAGAAAACCCTAGGCTAACAGGCATCACAAATCAGGCAATTCTATCATGCAATTCCTGAAGATCCCTAGCCTAGTACTAGCATGCTGTTCTAACATATCACATAAACAAATAACTTGTATGTTATTTTGGGGTCTACTTACTGGCTCTGGCTGATCGTACCCTCTGCATCCTCCTTTACTTATTTTGAAAACCTTTTGAAAACCATTTTGAAAATCCCTCCTTGATTTAAGACTGGATTCACACGATTGTTCCTCCAATTCACTCAAACCAAGGCTCTGATACCAAATTGTAACACCCATAAAAATTGAGCCAAATTAAAACATTTTAATCCATTAAAAAACCATTAAGTTCATACATCTTGTTTTCAAAATAGTTTAAACATCAGAGTATCCCCCAGAACCATATCACATAAATCATAAAACATGAGGAGCGGTACGATCACGCCTTCGCCTTGCCACAATCTCCTGAAGTACCTGAAACAATACACTGAACTGTAAGCCCGAAAGCTTAGTGAGTTACCCCCAAAATACCAACCACACATAAACATACTCATAACATATCACAAATAGAACAGCCATGCACATCGGGTCTACTGTGTGACTGGTCCGCCCGCACCGGGCCTTCAGTCCACCTGGTCCACCCTCCGAGTCTAGCCACATATACCGAGTCTACAGTGTGATTGGTCTGCCCACATCGGGCCTTCAATCCACCTGGTCCACTCTCTGAGTCTACAGTATGACGGGTCCGCCCGCACCGGGCCTTCTGTCGGCCTGGTCCACTCTCCGAGCCTCGGCACGTCTGGTCCGCCCTCTTGGGGTCTTCAGCCTATCCGGACCGCTCCCTGGGCCTTCGGAATATCCGGTCCGCCCCGGGTATGTTGGCCTACAGCACAAAGCAGGACCCACCTCAACCCAACCCCCGTCAAACAACCATGTGCACATAAAACCATTAATCACATAACAAATCCTTAACCAGACAAACAGTCTAACAGATCACATAACATATCAACATCCTAACCAGGATTCCGACCTAACCGGTCACTAGCATAACATTACCCTATATACCGGGTACCGACCTGAACCAGGTCACTAACATAACACCATCCTAAATACCAGGATGCAGATCTAGCAAAGCAATAACATAACAAACAATATCTCAATTTCCCATCCGATAAAGGGCCGGCCTTCGTGCCGTAGACCCTGTCGATATAGTGAGGATAACTCACCTGCAATTGCCGCCGACTGAAGAGATAAGACCAAGCTGCTCCGACCACCGACACGAACTTCACCACAGAACACTACCAAAGAATCAATTCCATAAATACCAAAATTACCAAAATACCCTTGGAAGTCAAACTGGTCAACTCTTGGTCAAAGTCAAAGTCCTCAGTCAAAGTGAACCTTCCTGGTTGATTCTACTCGCCGAGTCGACCCGTCGACTCGTCGAGTTCCTATACTCAGAAACTCCCACAACACGACTCAACTCGCCGAGTCGCCCCAAGACTCGTCGAGTCCAACAATCTCCGAGTCCCATCCTGCTCAACTCACAGAGTCGTCCCTCGACTCACCGATTCGAGGCTTAACCAGAAGAGGTTTGGGTTCCGTGACCAGACTCGCCGAGTCCAAGAACAGACTCGTCGAGTCCCAGGCAATCTTCAACAGACTCGTCGAGTCGTTCTTCCAACTCGTCGAGTCCAAGGCAATCTTCATACAACTCGTCGAGTACACCCATGTGACTCGCCGAGTCTCTCCAGTTCTCAATCCATTCAGAGGCTTTTCGAGCCATGCAGGGGCTCCAATCCATAGATCCACTCTTCTACAGCCTAACCCTCACATAAAGTTGCAAACTTTACGTGAAGGCAAGGAGATATAAGCCCAAAACACTCTAGGGCTAGGGCTAAGGACTAGGGGGCTTCACCAACAACTCTTAAACAGAAACTTTATGACAATAAGGACCATCACAAGCTTAGATCTGGAGTAGCAACCTCAGATCTCAGCTCCAAACCCGAAATAGATCTCAAACAAGCTAAGGAACTCCAAATCAACCACCAAGGATGAACCCAAAAAGGAAATAACTTAAGATAATGGCTCCTTACCTCTGAGATGTGCCTAAACTGATGTAGATCCCAGACCTACACAAGCCCCTTGATGCTAGTCTCCAATTTCTCAAGCTCCTTCCACCAATTTCCTCTTTCAAGCTCCAATCTCCTCAACAATGAAGTCTCACACGAAATTAGGGTTTTCTGGAACTCTCTGGGGGATTAGGAGGTTGGGAGGAGGACATAATGTCCTTTAAATAGGGTGCAACCCTCGGGATAGGGTTTTCTCTCTTCAGCACCAACTCGTCGAGTCCAAGCCGCCGACTCGACGAGTTGGCCACTTAAACCGTGATAGAATCCCGCTCCGACTCGGCGAGTAAGCGGACCTACTCGTCGAGTCCCTTTCCTAAATTTGCACTTTGCATCCTTCAACTTCTTGCTTCCGAACTTGGGATGTTACAATTTTCTTATCTGGTTGTTCGCGTTTCAAGGTCAGATTTGTTCAATTCGTTTCCCCCACAAATATATATATATATATATATATATATATATATATATATATATATATATATATATATATATATATATATATATATATATATATATATATGAGATACAACTAGCAACAACCATAGTTACTTACGAACTTGTTTCATATTATACGACAGAATCATGCTGCAACACGGAAGTAGCTAGCATGCCGGCGAAGCACCCGTTCTACAAATGGACCTCACTATATTTCAAGCCACTGTAATAGCCGCCGTGACAGCCGTCATGGTATAACTTATCGCTAACAATGCAAACGGAAACGGGAGCGGTGTCAGCAGTACCCACCCCGGTGGCAACCAAGGACACCAACAGGTGTGTTCCTGCAGGACACCCCAAATCACAAAACCTAAGAACTCCCGCGACAAAGGAGGGGCACTACCCAAGAAACGAAAGTTTTGGAACAAGAAAGGGGGTTGTTTGACTCTAGTACCTGCCAGAAGACAACAAACTATGGAAGTCCATACCACCACTGTACCTACTGCCTCAGTGCTGACAAGACCATATGCTGGAAACCTACTAAAGTGCAAAAAGTGCAACTTTCATCACCATGGATTGTACCAAGAATTGCATTGCAACCACTGAAATAAAAAGGGGCATACCACTCGTTCCTGTTGGGTGCTAGCTCAAGAGACCACCTCGGCCACCAATACTAAAATGGGCCAGGCATGCTATAGATGTGGAGAGGCTGGGCATTTCAAGAGGGAGTGCCCAAAGACTAAAAGCAAAAAGGTCATCCATGACATCCCCAATTTCACGGCCAGAAAAGACCAATTTCGTTTATGCTTTTTAAAATAAAATTAGAGTAAACCCTTTTAAAAGATGTTGCGGAATTTGTTCCCAAAACAAAACATGATAGAAGTTTATCAAAACCTTTCTTTAAGAAATATATAATTTCCTTTTATATCAAAACCTCGGGATGTCATGTTCCGATACAGATCAAAAGCATAAACAAGACATTATAAGCCCTACAACAGTTATTTACAACTACTGGCCTATAATCCATAAATCATTCATCATCATCCGACTATGCTCGGGGTCCACTACTTGTAATATAAAAAGCTAAGTGGGTCAGGCTTGGAAGCCTAGTGAGCATATAGGGTTTTCAACCCACAATAAATAATAAACTTATTAAGTTTATCAATCAACAATAATTTTATTAATTTCATCAACCAAAAATAACCCTAATTACTCATTCCCATTATCCTTACTTTATGTCCCTAAAACAACTATCACAAAGGACCTAGCCTAAGGATTTTCATTAGGGGTGACAACATTGCTTCGGAGGTTCCTCAGCAATTTATATCAAATAAGGGAACCATCGGGGTGACAACACTGCTTTTCTCAGCAATTTATGTCAAATAATACAGCCAATGGGGTGACAACATTGCTTTCTTCAGCAATTTATGTCAAAGGGGTGACAACATTGCTTTCCCTCAGCAATTTATGCCTAATAGGCACGAAGTCACATCGTCGCCAAGGTTTATACAACAGGCACTAAGTCCATAGCTGCCAACGTACTAAATCCATAGCTACCAACGTACATCTAAACTGTACTAAATTCATAGCTACCAACGTACATCTAAACTGTACTAAATTCATAGCTACCAACATACATCTATACTGTACTTTTATCCCTCATCCTTTATCTACCCATGTTTTACCCAACATATTTGAAGATAAAATATATATACATTTTAAATTATTTTAAACATGTATAAAACATCCATTCAACATCCATTTCAAATAAATAAACAACATATATACACATAGCACGTAATTTATATAAAATACTTCATATCTATGTGTAAGATGAAAGTGACTATACACTCACCTGATTTAATGAAAATCGGGCAGCAATTCGTTTCCTAAAACGTTCGTTTCTAATAAAACCGGGAGTTTTATTCAGAAACCGGGCTCTGCAACGGCCGGGCTTCGAAACCGAACAGATAAATTTTTTGGGCTTCTCGGGCACTTCGGGGCGTATTCCGGGCGTTATAATCGATACCGGGGCTTCGGGGGAGGTCAAAATAGCTAAAATATTGAAAAAGGGGCCAAAATTACCAATTTTCCAACTTTAGCTGGGAGGGTTCGCACCCTCCTAATTTATAGTGTGCGAGACCGAGGATCAACGGCTGAGAAGGAGACACGCGGCAGCAGATCCGAAGAGGGCAGCACCTGCTCGCACGTGGACTGCGCATGCGAGGGCCTCGCTGCAGGCTTCTGATTGGACCAAAGTCCGGGTCCGAGGTGGGTGACTCGTGGCTCCTGCGAAGGCTCGGACACGAGGAAAGGGGCACGCGTCGGATTTTCAGTGGACCGCTTTGGATGACTCAGCGGTTTCGGACACGTGGCTCGCATGACTCACCGATTTCGGACACGTGGCACTCATACAGCGAAGGTGACGTAGCCTATGCAAAATTTCTCGGATTTTGAAATAATTTCTCGATTTTCGCGCCAAAACTTCTAAAATCCGTAACTTTCGCATACGAGCTCCGTTTTTGACGTTCTTTATATGCACACGTAGGTAAAATTATGCTCTACAACTTTCGTTTAGACTTCGTCGGCTAATTTTGATTTAATTTTTATATTCTTATTTTTAACAGACCAGGACAGGAAATCCGTTAAAAATTCATAACTTCTTCATCCGGCGTCCGTTTTCGTCTGTCTTTTTACAGTTGTACTACTATTTACGAGACCTTCGATTCTCGTTTAGGTTGTGTCGGCTATAAATCACTAGATTTAAAATTCAAGTTTTTAACTGTCTACTGCTAAGCTGAAACTTCGAAACATCATAACTTCCTCATACGAAGTCAGATTTGGGCGTTCTTTTTATACATACTCTCGGTTTAACGAATACGATGACTTTCGTTTAGATCACCAAGGCTAAAAAGTAGTTTATCAAAAACTCACTTTTTACGACATTCGACACCGTGCCGGTTTTGTCGCGAAACTTCGACAGGTCATAACTTCTTCGTTATAACTCGGATTTCGACGTTCATTATGATGGGTTTTGAGCATTCTAACACTCCTAAGTGTACATGCAACCCTAAATACCTTGGATCTATATTTTCTCTATTATACATGCAAATATGATTATCCAAGGTATTATCCTAACTAGCATATCAAAACATTGATACTAGGATACTAAAATAGATAGAATACATACCTTGTTATTGTTGCTTGCCTCCATGAAGCTTGAGAGCCTAGTGCCCCAAGTGTGACACCTCAAATGGTTCACACAACATCATGAACTCTTGGAATAACCATGAGAAGAAGACATACATGTTCAAATTGGCTAGCCCTCTTACATATGTATCACTAGTGCTAATTTCTTGAACTAAAGGGGTTCTTATATAGTGTGGCTATTAGGGTTACACCATGTAACTCATGACTTTACCCATTCCTTATGCTCCATGGGTTTTAACCTCCATGGAGTATCCATGGATCACCACATGGGTTAAACCCAACATAAAGGAATCTTGGATCATAAGCCCACATATATAAGAATGAATGATTTACACAATCAATCCCCATATATTTAATTAGTCTCTTTTTGATCACTAAATTAAGTCCAAATTAATTCTTGATCAATACTAATTAAATAACATGATTTCATATTAATATATTAGAACTTATAATATATTAATATGTCACAAAATGTCTTTTCCTCATAAACGGTCTATCCAAATGTTCCGATGCCATGCAACCCAAATGGACCATGCCGAGTCGGGTCAAATACATACCAATTATAGTTATGGACTTAGACACTAATCCAACAGTCTCCCACTTGGATAAGTCTAAAACTATTATTGCGTATGACTTCAGGAACGAACTGGCAATCGTAGCTCTCAAAAGCCGCTGTCGAACTCTGACCTTGTAGATGAACTCTGACCTTTGTCAATGACTTGTCCATTAGATAAGGGATCATATATTCCTCCATTCTAGATATCATATGGACTGAGACATGGATTATAATCATTCTCTCTGTCCATTTGTTGTTTCCCGATTTCCGATTTATGACGATTGAGTAATTGAACAAATCAAATCAGTCCAGGCCCGGTCGAGCACTTACATTTGTCATCACCAAATCATTGAGGGGCCCACAGATATCGCTTTTATCCCGAAGGTAAAAGGAATGGATAAACTTCGACTCATATGGCTTGTTCTACTACTTGTTGAATCATACACAAAGGTACGTTTTATAACACCGAGTTACCGAATGCGTTTTCATGCAATCAATGTACAACCAACTCATAGTAACAACTCATATCTCTAGGTTTGAAGAATATAAGATATTAGCGTCTCATGATCACTTGTGATAAAATCCATGAAGTGATTCTAATGAGCGCGGGTTGAATCCAATATTCAGAACTTATGAGCACTCATGAGTGTTGTAGCCCCTTGTCCAACATCTTAGACCTCTACAAGCCAACCCATGACAGTCTTGATTCATATCTACTTCCAACATATGACCGACTGTGGATAGTTTGAATAACTTAGTCAATCAGGAAGAACGACCTAGTTATTCTGGAAGTCAAAACATGCAAAATGAAACACAATAATAATAGAATCTAATATGGTATCAAAACCTATGAACATAAATAAAACACCTTTTATTTATCACCATATGATTACACATTATTCATTGTATACTGTTTCAGCTATCAACTTTATTCTTGAATTTAAAACAATAGTTGTCCCATGCTCCAAGCATGTACACTATGTTTTCTAAACACTAGTCATGCCATACACCAAGTATGCATACTATGTTTGTCTATGATCTTCACTTTGTGAATTAGATCAATTGAACATAACTCCAATGATCCTCTTTCACAGTCCCAAATCCTTACTGCAAATGCAAGAATTCCAAATTCATGCTATTTACTGAAATCTGTTAGATTCTAAACTTATATGCATTGATCCTCCTGTAATGATTATGCACAGAGTCAGAAAGACTTGACAACAACCATTACAGAGCATTCCAAAGGAGATCAGCTCCTTGGAAATATCCTTCTTGCATTAAGTTTCCTAATCTTACACAGATTGAATAATCTCCAGATTCCATTTTGACTATCACTTCTGAACAAGAGTTGCCTCCTTACAGATTATGTCAATATGGTCCTTCCAGAATTATCACTATACTTCCAACTGTCCTTGAGCAACCAATCTTTGGTAAACCTTAGATTGTCCTCAACAATTGCTTAATCCTTTTAGTCATATCCAGTTCTAGACCTTTTCCCTTCTTAATGCCCCAGGCATTTGGAAAATTTTAGAAAGGATGAATATAGCACATGAAATCGATCCTATATCCGAAGCATATGGGACACGAGTCATCATGTCACACATAAAGACTAAACCAGTATTTTGCTATAACATTTCCATTTCTATTTGCCAAGTTCTCATAATTCAGATTATGAAAAGGGATGCCGTAATCATAATCGAATTTTAGAACGCAAATAATGGACCCATATATAGAATTTCCTTATGTTGAGCCATTCCAACATGAAATTCATATATATATATCCTTGACTAACTACGATTAAAATCTCAATCTAAGCTTTTAGAATTGAAATGAAGTATAGTTTTCTCTCCCTTAATTATAGCAAAACAACTTTTTCAACCCCTGCAGCCTCACGAATTGAAACTTTTGTTTTCTATAATTAACATTGCTAACTTGCAACCTTTATCATAATTATCATGCTCCCACTAACATGATGATTATTAGCATAACACTTATGCTCCCACTAGCTTTGACATGTAATCAGAAATCAGCTGGACTTCTAGAAATCAATACTTTATTGACTTTCTTACCAAAGTTCAGATTTCTGATACTAGATTGCTTTGATAAAACTTTATCAATATCATACACCTTATCTTAGATAGCTCACAGGTGTGTCTAAACAATTTTAAGAACTATGAAAAGGGATGCCGTAATCATAGCCTCGATTGTTTAGACCTTTACCGCTTCTGACAAGTCCATGTTAGTGTGCCGGTTAACCACACACGCTCCACTAATGACTTTGAGAATGCAAATATCACAATTGCTATCTAGCTAAAATCTACTTAGTGAAAGTGTTTCCTTACCATCATTTTCATGAATCGGAGAGAAACCTTATGACACTTAGATTTAATGGTGTATGTATTCTTATCCATGTGAATTTGTCAAACCACAATCACAAGACTAGGATAATGACAAATCCAAACTCATATGGATTGAACTCAATCTTAATTTCTTGCCATGTGGCAGCTCAAGGGCCTGCCATTGCTTCCAAGTAGCTGTGCAACCAATTGAGAACTCTCAGAACTCCTATGCAAAGCCAACTTGAATAGGCACAGACATGTCGACACGATAGGTTATAAACCTCAAGTCGTGTGCTAGTGAAGAACTTTAGGTTTTATTCTTGATTAGTTCTTGAGACTTTCAAGATCTTTAAGACTCCCACTGTCTTCTTGACATATAAGACTCTCTTGTCAAATATTCAAGAGATAGTGTGGATTCTAATCAAGATAAACACTTCACACAATTGGCCTTAGTTGGTCTTTGTTTTATCCAAAACATCACAACTTACCAATTTCAAATGTACAACAGTAGAAAACTTTTACTCTTACATTTGACAAGTGTTCTAAACCCTTTTAAGACACGTCACTCAAGTTATAATTTTAGAGTATAACTCCAAGAATTGTTTTTGGAACGAAGTATGAATCATCTTCTTGATTTAACCATTTCAACAATTCATAACTCCTCTTCTTAGCCATCAGAATGCACTTAGAGGATGAATTGTGATAAGGTCTCTTAATCATTAAGATGATTACATAACATGATACTAAAGTACTCTCTCATCTTTTCAGATTTAAGAAACTTTTATCTTTCTGCCCAAGTTGATTCTTCTCATCCGTTCTGCCATACATTGAGACTTTTCCAATGCTTCAGAATTATACTTAAACTTATAAGTATAACCATATTTGCTAAACTTTAGCAAGTCATGACGAATAGTCTTATCGATCTTTGTGGTGGACTTAATCAGTGCACAAGAATGTGTACTCGATCCCTTAGTCCTTTACTTGACTCACACATCCATGCGAACAAGTAATTAGTCTTAATTTTCCAATGCTTGAAAGTTCTCATTCATCATACTATACACCTTGCATGATTCCAAGTTTCTATCCAACTGAAACTTGGGTGATGAGAATCTTTCCTTATTTGGTAAATTTAGACACTACCACAAATGAAAGAATCAAATTCATATTTCCACTCTTGCTCTTAATGGAATCTTATAAGCAACAAAAAATTTTCACAAATGCCATTGTAAGGATATTTTTTTAAAATAAATAAAATCAAAATTTTTTTTTCTTTTATTTTAAAACTTTGCGGAAAAACTATCCTTACAATGCAAAAGCACATGAAAACTTTGTTGTTATCTAATCCTATGCAATATATCATAACTCCTAAGATGTAGCTTAAGAATCCGATCTTCAAACTATGCGATAGAAATCCATCTACGCGATCAGATTCAACATAATCTTTCTTTAAGTTTCTTCACTTTTTTCTTTGATTCTTAAAACATCAACATGTGACCCAGTCACATCATGTATCAAGAATCTCAGAATAGAAACTTAGTAGAGTTAGATAGTGGACTTTACCCGGAGTAGAGTCAAACTTATTGACTTTAATATCCTTAGGTAAATTTGGCAGCTTCGCAACCAATGCCCCTTTCTTTGGCAATAGACCCTTGATAATGGGACTATCTCAGACTTAGCCGTTCTCTTTACCATTTGGTCAACCGAGTTGACTATGGCCGATCCCTTTCCATTGGGAAGAGAGAGCTTTACTGGATATCCAATGTCATCATTGTCAATGTCCATAAAGTTTTAGGAAGTTGATCTTAGCAAATAGATAAGATCATTAAGGGTCTTGTCATAGTCTGTTTCATAGGAGTCCCAAAGGAACTCACTATGTGACTTAGAAAGTGATTGATCATCAGCTTCCTCTAGAATTTGACACCCAACTCTCCCGGCTTGTCAATATGTGACTACATCTCCAAGATGTGATCACACATAGACCTTTGCTTGCCAATAGGGCTTGAGTGACCTTAAACTTTTCAGGAACTTGTGGGTTAGGGAGAATAATTGGAGGAGGTGAAAGAAGTATGATTTCCATGGGACATCATCTTCATTTAGGAAAGCTTGTTTCAAGAGATTTGGGAAGATCATAGATGTCTGAACTTAGACATCTTTTGGGAGATATTCAAGTTAGTTGATTTAGAGTCCTTAATATAACACCCAATATGAAATATTAAGGCTAGGACCCAATAACCTATTTATAACTGGAAGAGGGATGCCGTAATCCAAGTCATAAAATAGTTAAAGGTAGGTAAATGACGATTTACCAATTTCCACCATAGAAAAACGAAATATAATTAAGTTTTAATTGGATTTGAAACTCCTAGATCTTTTGAGATACATTGAACTTTCAATGGCATGTTTGAATCTCGATTGTGCCCTCTCAAGTTTGTGACTGGGATGCCGAGGATCACAAACAAGGTGTGAATAACCATACAAATTGACTTGGTACCCTCAACAATATTACCTAATCGATGTGCCGGTTAACCACACACGCTCCACCGATCTATAATAAAGTCAAGTTACCCTTTGCCACTCTTACTAGTCCATGTTAGTGTGCCGATTAACCACACACGCTCCACTAACGACTTGGTAAGGTACAAAGTGTAATTTTATGGGCTAGCACCAATTTCACATTTTCCTAAGTAACTAATATTGGGAATTTATAAGCGTTTAGTTACTTAGTATTTATCATTAATACTTTTAATGAAGGGAGAATTATAGTCCTTGTCCTACCCGTTCGGCTAACAACCCTCCACCAGTCAAGGAAGTGGTGGGTGAGAGTGGACACCCATTAAACTGCCATTTTATAGGCAGTAACCTTATACCCCCCTTATAGACCGGCTTCGTGAATGAGGCCTACTAACGGTAAGATTGACTTTTCTTATACATATCTATATAATTAAGATTATAATAATAGTATAAGGGTTGAATTTTAACTTTTAAAATTCTAAGGGCTAACTTGGAATTAAAGTATTCATAAGTGAAACTTTTCAAATTCCAAAACTTGAGGGCAAGTTTTGAAACTATTCAAAACTAATTAACTCCATAACTTATGTGTTTAAATTAGTTTTAATTAAAAAACTCTTCAAGTTCCATAACTTGAGGACAAGTTATGGAAGACTTTAAACTAATAAAAGAATGTAACTTTTCTTTATTTTGTAACTTATGGAATTAATTAAGGTTACACATTTTATTACTTAATGAAGTGACTCTTGAACCTCCATAACTTGAGGACAAGACTCTTCATTTTTGTAACCATTGCCAACTTTTATGAGTTTTATGAAACTTAAATGTGACTTTTCATATAACTTGAGGACAAGTTACAAAAACACATTTTAGAATCAAATCTTAGATTAAAATGGATTGAAAACACATAATCAATTAACTTTTCTGTTAATCTAAGCAACTCATAAGAACAAGATAATTCAAATCAAACTTTTTCATGTAATTAGCCTAATCACTAAACTAATACAAAACATGAATCTATTGACAATTATCTTTAAAATTGGATTAGTATGAACATTACCACATCAAAAACAAGTTTATAAGTTCAAAAACATCTTAGGGTAATGTTTCTAGTCCATTTCTAGCCAAAAAACTCGAAAATATGCTGTCTGGGGCTCCTACTCGTCGAGTGTATCAACCTACTCACCGAGTAGGATGATTTTCTTCATGGACTCGGCGAGTTCATCAGTGGACTCGGCGAGTCCAGTGCCCAGAATGCCCGAAATTCGACTTTTTCAGCATTTTTCAGCAATTTGCATCAAGTATAATTGAAAACAAGCCTAGGCTCTGATACCACTGATGGGTTTTGAGCATTCTAACACTCCTAAGTGTACATGCAACCCTAAATACCTTGGATCTATGTTTTCTCTATTATACATGCAAATATGACTATCCAAGGTATTATCCTAACTAGCATATCAAAACATTGATACTAGGATACTAAAATAGATAGAATACATACCTTGTTGTTGTTGCTTGACTCCATGAAGCTTGAGAGCCTAATGCCCCAAGTGTGACACCTCAAATGGTTCACACAACATCATGAACTCTTGGAATAACCATGAGAAGAAGACATACATGTTCAAATTGGCTAGCCCTCTTACATATGTATCACTAGTGCCAATTTCTTGAATTAAAGGGGTTCTTATATAGTGTGGCTATTAGGGTTACACCATGTAACTCATGACTTTACCTATTCCTTATGCTCCATGGGTTTTAACCTCCATGGATCACCACATGGGTTAAACCCAACATAAAGGAATCTTGGATCATAAGCCCACATATATAAGAATGAATGATTTACACAATCAATCCCCATATATTTAATTAGTCTCTTTTTGATCACTAAATTAAGTCCAAATTAATTCTTGATCAATACTAATTAAATAACATGATTTCATATTAATATATTAGAACTTATAATATATTAATATGTCACAAAATGTCTTTTCCTCATAAACGGTCTATCCAAATGTTCCGATGCCATGCAACCCAAATGGACCATGCCGAGTCGGGTCAAGTACATACCAATTATAGTTATGGACTTAGACACTAATCCAACACTTTATATGTACGGAATCCTTGTAACATATACTACAACTCAGTTAAGATTAATCCTTCTAAATAATCTTCCATTAAAAAGTCATTTTTGATGCTTATCGTCTCTTAATTGACTAGCCCTGATCTACAGGCGTTACAACTATCTCCCCCTTAGGATGATTACGTCCCGGAATCATCAACGAAAATAGGGCTTGTATAATGATTCCATACGTTATCTTTCCATCCTAAGTAATAACCGTGATGCTAAATCTTGCACCTATTCTTCATACCATGTTGGACTTTCATTTGTAACCTTCAAGTTACAAAATAAATCCTTATTGAGGACTCCTTCTTCTTCTTAGGATAAGTACTTCCCCTTATCTATTGTAGCAGATCAATGGGTCATGTTCTAATGACCTTTCATCGGATGATGCAACGCCTAGAATCAAGTGTCTTTGAGTCAAATTCCAGAATGGAATATACCTTCCTTCATATTCTAATGTGATATAATCACATTATATCATATAACATTTCTGGCTACAAGCTTCATTCACAACGAGCGCGATGCTATTGATCTCATTGATTTCAATCTTCTGACTTAATTCAGATGTTACATCGAACTTGGTTCTCTGAACCACGTAACAAACTCATCGTAGTCGGACTCAATTTGATATGACCACTAGGGTCAGAATATCAATCATCTCATTAGTCATTACCGAAACGATGGTAACGACATACTTGAATAAAACGAGACCAATTACTAGCTTCTTGGTAACCTTGTGACTTTCCCTGATCCAAGCGTGAGTCATGTGCTTCCAGTAGTATAGATCTCTACTACTATTCACACCTACTCATACTCGTCCCAAGTATTGTCTTGCAGTCCCTAAGTCCTAAAATCACAAAACAACTTAACACATACGAATGTGTCCAATTAATCATAAAATTTTCCTAGACTCTACTAGGACTTATTCCATGCGTATCTTCAATTATCAATTCTACTTCAACTTGGTTGGTGATGGTAATTCCAAATGATGGGACAACTTCAAGAATTACACCAATCATTCCATCATCCTGCCAATCGAAGGTGTACTTCAGACGTACCGTACCCCTCTAAACGTTCCATTATTTTATTAGACATATTCTAAAGACAAGATACCACTCTTACGATATCTTCTGATAGGTATCATTCACTATCATAAGCTTTTCATTTCCTCCATCTACTCAATTCTCTACGAGTCTTCACCATAATATTTTGTACACCCAAACAAACGTTCGGTATACCGGGTGAGAATTTAAGATAGGAAAGCTTTATTTACGATAGACGTATAAATCTCCTTATCACTTCGAAACGTTTACATGTTAGTTCTAATCTCGTAATCATACGCTTAGAATCCTACACACATAAGGTTTCCAGATCCGGTCGGCAACAGACCATAGATCCGAACAAATAATAGCATCATTATAGCTAGAACACAAAACATTTAGCACATAAAAGCATTTTAGGCATCCTTCCTAAAATAAACTAGTGCTCGTGTCTAAAATATGGTAGACACTCATCTCACAATCATCACTTAGCATTCTAAGTTTAAGTCTAGAAATCCTACAATTTCTTAGTTCGCTTAAACTAATGCTCTGATACCAACTGTGACATCCCCAATTTCACGGCCAGAAAAGACCAATTTCGTTTATGCTTTTTAAAATAAAATCAGAGTAAACCCTTTTAAAAGATGTTGCGGAATTTGTTCCCAAAACAAAACATGATAAAAGTTTATCAAAACCTTTCTTTAAGAAATATATAATTTCCTTTTATATCAAAACCTCGGGATGTCATGTTCCGATACAGATCAAAAGCATAAACAAGACATTATAAGCCTTACAACAGTTATTTACAACTACTGGCCTATAATCCATAAATCACTCATCATCATCCAACTATGCTCGGGGTCCACTACCTGTAATATAAAAAGCTGAGTGGGTCAGGCTTGGAAGCCTGGTGATCATATAGGGTTTTCAACCCACAATAAATAATAAACTTATTGTAAGTCCCCAAAATGCTTGTGTATCAATCAGATCCGTTTGATGGTGCGGAATCCCAATCAAACGGATGATGCCAGATCAATAATAGAAGAGAAGGAGAAGAAGAATAATATGAATCTCAATGTATTAATGAATACAATGATGATCCTTTACATGAGATTCACACACACTAACACACACTTGTTCTTCTCTCTAGTTTCTCTCTCTAGAACACCTTAGAATACACACACTTAAGCTCCTTGTTCCGTACACTCTCTTCTGTTCATCAATCCCTCCTCAACCACCTAACACCTATATATATATACTTGGGGAATATGGGCCATAAATGGGTTTACGGCCGTAAATGGGTTTACGGCCGTAAACACCCATTGGGCCGTAAACAGGGTTTACGGCCGTAAACACCCACCTGGCCGTAAACCTGACCGTAAACTCATAAAATATTACATAAAAATACAATTGCTCAGAAAAGCAAAGTATAAACCATAATTTTGACCCAACAATCTCCCCCTTGGTTTATAGCTTTCTTTTCTTAATTGAACCAACAAGCTCCCCCTAAAAAGGTAGCTGGCTTTTCTTGATAATCATCATTGGGAGCTTGGCTTCAGCATTTATCTTCAATGAATGACTTCATCTTGAGCACTTGAGCTTTTCTTCAGAATTTGGCATTGAACGCACATTCGGTGAGGAGGCTTCTTGTACTGATTCTTGAAAGATAGCACTTTCAGCTTGAGAATCTTCAGAGAGAACATCAGAGAGAACAAATCTTCTGGATCACTTCAGCAGGTTCAAGATAGCAGCAGACTGATTGAGGAGGCTTCAATGCAAGCCGTCACATAATCTTCAATTTCAGCTTCACCTTGCTTCTGGGGTTGAAAGATTGAATGTCGAAAGAATAATCTTCATTTCTTGCTCCTTCGAATGAGAATTCTTCAATGATCACGGATCCTTGGCTCAGAAATCTTCGACACAAACTCCATGAGTTTCATCATCACCTGAATTCACTTTTCAAGACAAAACTGAACTAAAAGAAAACTTAGCACACAAATTAAAACAAAAACAAAAATATTTTTTGGATTTTTCATATTTTCTGAAAAAGAAATAAAACAGAAATAACACTATTTTTTTTTGGATTTTTAATTTTCTGATTTTTGTTTGGTTTTTAAAATTTTTAATTCTCCCCTAATATTTAAATTAGAAGAAACTATGAACAAATTTAACAAAAATAAAATGATATCTAAATTTAAGAGTGACTTGGGATCAAAGTTTTTAAACAACCTTTATCCGTTTATCAGTACCTCTCCCTTCATGAATAGATCTGGTCAAACGCTGATATTGTGGTCCACTTAAACACGAGAGATTGTGACAAAATTAGGACATACTATAAGTGACAAGACAATGTGATCCTAAGATCCTATATAATTTTCCTTAAGGATCATTCAGCTGACGACGACCAAAGATATTGTTGTCCACCTAAATTGAGCAGCGAGATCTACAGACAACCTAGTGATTGTTCAATTTTAAATGTACTAGAACATGTTTCCCGCTTCCTGACATACCCCAATAATCAGGAACTTCCAAAGTACTCCTTACTTTAGGTGAGTAGACAATTATTATGAGAGAAGTCAGATTTAGAGTGCATATGCTATACACCCAGGTCGGATCTCTTCCAATCTCGCAGAGGGTGAAACATATGACTAACCAGATTTAGAGGGATTGAGAAGTAGAATTGTGCATATGTTGTGTACCAGGTCGGATGTATCTCAATCACGCAAAGGAGACATCATATGACTAACAGACAGGAAGAATTGCATAGATAGAAGATGCAGAGAAATAGAATTGCATATGTTGCAGTCCAGGTCGGATGTATTTCAATCACGCAGAGGAGGCAACATATGACTAACAGAAATAAAGCAAGAAAATAATTTCCTACAGACCTACTTTATCGGAATTCCCCAGTCGCCCCATCAATACCGGAATTAAGGACAAAGTCCGTACATCGAGGAAGAGTTAAACCACGGTTCTAGATACATATTATTTTAGTGTGACCGGTGGATTATCATGTATATCTCCCTGCTCAACCTATATGAGCGTCGTACTGTCAGGCTAAATGGATCTATATAGGTCAAGATTTTTCAAGTCTCTAGATTCCTTAAGTTCATTAATGCCTACTCAAGTCCATTTTAATCTTTCGTGCCTACCAGCGCATCGAACATAGAGCCTAGACAATTCAGATTCAGTCCCTTACACAGATTCAGATTGCCTGTTATCACATGATTATATCACTTCCCATCACATCACCTGCAAGCACATTCCATAACCAACATATTTTTGGATTTTCTGATTTTCTAATGTTTTTGGATTTTTTTTTAAATTTTTTAATTTTTGTTTAGTTTTTATTTCTCCCCCTAAATTTGTGCATAGGAGAGAAACGAAAGTAAATGCGCAAATTTAAACTATCCTAAAACAAAAATTAGTCTTTAAAGCGAATCAGCTTAAGAAAAACTCAGGAGTATAGGGAAGAAAACTCAAACCGTAAGTCACCAATTGAATTTGCCTCCAGAAGGTCTGAGAACAGCACGCATAATCTCAGAACAGATCCGAAAATTCTTCATGTCATTAAGTACAAACCCCATGTGTGATCCCTTCTTTTCTTCCTTTCCCGCAAAGGACACATACTCCCAAATAAAGTTATGAATGTTGTACAGTTGAGAGATGTCCCCTATCATGTGCCTGGAATAGCCACTAACAACAAACCGAAGTCTGATGATATGCCTCCATAGCAGCTCCGACACAGAGCGGGATTAGTTGGTCTTTGGAACCCAGTCCATTTTGAATCTGGGTTGACCTTTGTCATCCTTGCACGGTACTCTCTCCCATGACATATCCTGTTTATGACAAACAGAAGATGTAGAAATATTAGAGTCATTAGTTGATTTGGGAGATTGAACCTTCGGAACCCATTTGTAGTTGGGTTTAACCCATTTCTTTTTAGATCTGATGGGTGGCTCAGTACTTGCTTTTGAGCTTGATGTCGGCCGTTGAGATGACTTTGACCTAACCGGTCTTTGTTTCACTGGAGCATCTCTTGGATTGGGCTTCTTGGCCGACATTTCCTTCTTGCCCTTGGGATTCGAATTCTTGGCCTTGTGGGTTTGATTCTTGGCCTTCTGCGCGTTCCAGTCACCATTGTCTGAACGTGACCTTGAGGGGTTTCTTTTGGAGTATCTCCCTCTTGGCGCGTTGTGCCATCCTTGTGCGTAGTAGGGATCGTATGCGCGATTAGGACAATTTCTGGCAATGTGTCCAGGTGTTCCATAGTGAAAACATGTCTTTTTCTTCACTGTGAAGTTGTTTCTTCCTGCCCCTGGTGGCGTATCCTTGCCCTGTCTCTTATTTTTCCCACAAGCACAATTACAATAGGCACTCTGTTTCACTGGAATTGGTGGCCTGTATTTCTCAATAGCAGGTTGATCAGATGCAGCTGAGTTCGAAGCAACATATTTAGAGTTCAAGGAGATGTTGGTTTGTTCAATGGTGTTCTCCTTGTTCTCATCCTCTGCTATTTTACCTGCACATGAAGTAGATGTGCTAGAAACAAGAACATCAGTATTTTCAAACAAATAATCAAATATGTCAAAAAAATTCAACTCAACATGATCCGATGCAGAAGCATCACAAGATGTATCATCAATTTTAACATCAGAAACAATAGAGTTTTTATTCGAAACAGAAACATCAGGTTCAAACTCAGTTTTGTTATCAGAAACAGATCCTTCAACTTCATGCTTTGACTGATCTAAGGATTGATCTGCATGGGAAGTAGAAATGTTAGTACTTTCAACATTAATAAATCCTCCTGAAACAAAACCAGATGGCTTGTCATAAACCATGAATGGTTCGTTGACAATCTCCTCTTTAGACAAAGGTTGATATTGATATGTATGATTAAAAGGAGGAGGTACATTATCGTATCCTAAACCCTTTTGCTGGTTTCGTTTGAACTGTAGGCAATGGTCAATCATATTGGCAACTACCTCGCTTGATAGATCAAACCTTTTAAAATCAAAATTTGCAGTTTCAAATTGTCTCTTTAATGTATCAAGCTCAGTAATTAACTCATCATTCTGTCTCTTGATATAATCATAATTTTCACATTTTTCACTGTATTCTTCCTGAATTCTCTTAAAGTCCTTTATTTTTGTTTCTAACTGGGCCTTTAGGGGTTTCTGTCCTTTCCTAAGTTGATATCATTCATATCTCAGGTCCTCAACATCTCTTTTTAATAAATCAATTTGTTCCTGAAGAAATTTAATCGTAGTTTCACAAGATTGAGAACATGAAACTTCATTGACCGGAAGGTTTGAAGAACTCATTGTTTTTTTTAAATATGCCCTTTGACTAAAAACTCAAAAGTCAACCTCAAAAGTCAAATTTAAAAAGTCAAACTCAAAAGTCAAACTCAAAAGTCAAACTTGAAAAGTCAAACTTAAAAGTCAAACCGAAAAGCTAAATTTGAAAATTTAAAAGTTAAATGAGAAAGTCAAAGGTCAAAGTCAAAATTTTAAGAAAAAATCAAAAATAAAAGTCAAAATTTAAAAACTAAAATTTTTGGTTGAAAATGGAGCTTAAAAATAAAAGAAATTGATTTTTGGGCTGAATATGTCAAATTGGCGAAATTAGAATCGAAGAAAGACGCCTTTTGAATTAGATTTCGAAGAAATGAACCAAGGTGTCCGTTAGTTGAGTTGGTAAAACACTGTGTTGCTCAACCAGAGGTCCCGGGTTCGATCCCCGTCGCCCTCAAATCTGTTTCTCCCCCCCCCCCCTTTTTTTTTAGTGTATACGATGCGAAGATGCTGCTGCGAGGACGAGGCCGATGACGCGATGCGAGGGTCAACTCCGAAGCGAAGACCGAGGCTGCTGGACCGCAAACTCCGAGGACCGGCCGTAAACTCCGGCGGAACCCTAGCTGTAAACGCCGCCGCCGCCTCGCTGGTTATGACCAAAAACAACGATTTTTGCCCCTTTTTGCTCCAAAACTCGATCAAAAACCCGTTTTTATCAAAAACACGAAGAACAAACCCCCCCTAATTTTCAGAGATCTATCCAAAAACGCAGGAATTTTTCAAAAATAAGGTCAAATATGCACCTATATATATACTTGGGGAATATGGGCCATAAATGGGTTTACGGCCGTAAATGGGTTTACGGCCGTAAACACCCAGTGGGCCGTAAACAGGGTTTACGGCCGTAAACACCCACCTGACAGTAAACCTGACCGTAAACTCATAAAATATTACATAAAAATACAATTGCTCAGAAAAGCAAAGTATAAACCATAATTTTGACCCAACACTTATTAAGTTTATCAATCAACAATAATTTTATTAATTTCATCAACCAAAAATAACCTAATTACCCATTCCCATTATCCTCACTTTACGTCCCTAAAACAACTATCACAAGGGACCTAGCCTAAGGATTTTCATTAGGGGTGACAACATTGCTTCGGAGGTTCCTCAGCAATTTATGTCAAATAAGGCAACCATCGGGGTGACAACACTGCTTGTCTCAGCAATTTATGTCAAATAAGACAGCCAATGGGGTGACAACATTGCTTTCTTCAGCAATTTATGTCAAATAAGACAACCTGACATAAAACAACCAATAAGGTGACAACATTGCTTTCCTCAACAATTTATGTCAAATAAGACAAACATCGGGGTGACAACATTGCTTTCCCTCAGCAATTTATGTCAAAGGGGTGACAACATTGCTTTTCCCTCATCAATTTATGACAAATAGGCACGAAGTCACATCGTCGCCGAGGTTTATACAACAGACACTAAGTCCATAGCTGCCAACGTCCTAAATCCATAGCTACCAACGTACATCTAAACTGTACTAAATTTATAGCTACCAACGTACATCTAAACTGTACTACATTCATAGCTACCAACGTACATCTATACTGTACTTTTATCCCTCATCCTTTATCTACCCATGTTTTACCAAACATATTTGAAGATAAAATATATATACATTTTAAATTATTTTAAACATGTATAAAACATCCATTCAACATCCATTTCAAATAAGTAAACAACATATATACACATAGCACATATTTTATATAAAATACTTCATATCTATGTGTAAGATGAAAGTGTGTAACACCCATAAAAATTGAGTCAAATTAAAACATTTTCATTCATTCAAAAACCATTAACTTCATGCATCTCGTTTTCAAAATAGTTTATTATCAGAGTATCCCCCAGAACCATATCATAAAAATCGTAAAACATGAGGAGCGGTACGATCACACCTTCGCCTTGCCACGATCTCCTGAAGTACCTGAAACACAACACTACAACTGTAAGCCCGAAAGCTTAGTGAGTTACCCCTAAAATACCAACCACACATAACATACTCATATCATATCACAAATAGAACAGCCACGCACATCGGGTCTACTGTGTGACAGGTCCGCCGCACCCGGCCTTCAGTCCACCTGGTCCACCCTCCGAGTCTAGCCATGTACGTCGAGTCTACAGTGTGATTGGTCCGCCCGCACCGGGCCTTCAATCCACCTGGTCCACTCTCTGAGTCTGCATTATGACTGGTCCGCCCGCGCCGGGCCTTCAGTCGGCCTGGTCCACTCTCCGAGCCTCGGCACGTCTGGTCCGCCCTCTTGGGGCCTTCAGCCTATCCGGACCGCTCGCTGGGCCTTCGGAATATCCGGTCCGCCCTGGGTATGTTGGCCTACAGCACTAAGCAGGACCCGCCTCAACCCAACCCCCGTCATACAACCATGTGCACATAAAACAATCAATCACATAAAAAATCTCTAACCAGACAAGCAGTCTAACAGATCACATAGAATATCAATATCCTAACCATGATTCCGACCAAACCGGTCATTAGCATAACATTACCCTATATACCGGGTACCGACCTTAACCAGGTCTCTAACGCATACCATCCTAACTACCAGGATGCAAACATTAGCAAACCAATAACATAACAACAACTACCCGGATTCCCATCCAATAAAGGGCCGGCCTTGGTGCCGTCGACCGTGTCGCTAAAGTGAGGATAAGTCACCTTGTGGCTGCCGAAATCCTGTAAATCTCTGACTGCTGACCCACCGGGAATCCCAACTATCACATGCAAATCATCACATTAGAATCCATCATGACTTTCTAGGCCAAGGGCCCACAACACTCATTAAGTCCATCATCCTCTTATTGGGCCAAGACCCAAAACCAAATTCTCATGCAAAGCCTAATATTGGCCCAATTTACTAAATTGGGCCCACCTCACCAAATGGGCCTAGATCCAAGGTCCATAATAATTATTGGGTCTAAATCATTCCACCCATAATGTTCAGTCACGGCCCAAGCCCCACTAGCCCATAAACAGCCCAATCACCTAAGGCCCAAAATCAAACACCCAACAGAGGGCGTACGCTGGGCGTACTCCTCTGGTACTCGGGGCGTACGCTCGTCTGTACCCAAAAATCTTTCCAGGTGCTTGATGGCTTAAGCACTTAAGCCCATATGCTAGATCAAGTAACAAAAAGGGCCTAGGACTCATAAAGCCTCAATCTTTATCCTTTTGGACGTCCATAAAGCTCTTAACTCAAGGTTTTAACCCATTAAGACCTTCCTACTTCTTATATGGGACAACCAAAGCCATTGGGACCTCATTTTTCTTACTCAAGACCTCTCTAATGGTCTGAAAGGACAACTCATCTTAACCAAAACACATCATACATCAAGATGGGGGTTTTTTGGGACAAGAATGGTGTCAAAACTTCACCATACATAGATCTACACAAAATAGATGTCAAGCAAGAAGCTTTATACCTTCAAGTGGTTGCAAAGGGTGATGCTATCTCGGATCTACAAGCTCCAGCCACCAAGTTTCCTTCTTGCCAACCTCTTATTTCTTCTTCTAAGCTTTCCTTTGCCAAACTAAGCTCCACAAGGTCAAATATCCACAATAATGGAAGAAATTAGGGTTTCTGAGAGTAAGAGGGCAGATATGGAGGTTATGGTTGGAACCATAATGTTCCTTATATAGTGGATGGCCCTAAAATTAGGGTTTTGAGACTTTGAGCTTACGCTGGGCGTACGCGTCCTTGCACCCGCGGTCATTCACCCTATTACGCTGGGCGTACCCATGCGTGTCCCAAAGGCATGCATGGCCTTCCTCGTCAACTTTTCCCATTAAGGGCTATAAATGTCAATATCTTCAAAGTGTCATAACTCCTTTATTCTAAGCCCGTTCCTAACGAACTTTATATCCACGCGAAGGTGGCGAGAAGCCCTACGCTTCTATCAACATACCTCGGTCCGAAACCTTCCCGAATGAAACTCATTCCCCACAAAAGACCGAAACGCCCTTACTCCTGATCTCAGAAATTCATAAATAAGTACTTTTCGAACGGGACATTACAATTCTCCCCCACTTAAATTAGGCTTCGTCCTCGAAGCCTGCGGCAACACAAACTTCCGGATGATACTCCTACAATGCATCCACTGATCTCAAACCGGTTCAGTTTCCCTCAAACACAGGTATCGAATCTCTAAATCCATCTCTTCCCTTGCAGGGTTCCGATCAAATGCTTCAAGCCGGTCACCAGCTTCTTTTCTCTGATGACAACGCTCATCAACTGAGTGCCACCTGAAGACACTACCTTACTTCTGTCCCAATCTCCAATCGGGAATCCCTTACCTTCTCCTCTTCCAAGGAGACCGAACACATGCATGCACATCATCCAACATTGCCACAATGGGCATCTCAACGGGCATCCAACCCGTATGTGCTTCCATATATCTGGTACAATCCCAGTGATTACTACCAATAACCGAAGCATCTTCGATCATCCTTTTACTCTGCATGCCTTCCTCTCAGAGGACCCACACTCCTTTCGGAGCTACATACCTTTCCTTTCCAGGAAGTCTACTCATCAACCCTTACCGCACCTATAAGTGCCACAGAGCTATACTCCGCTCTACACTATCCATGTAGAGCAACCGTTATTCTCTAACTCCCATATACTCTGAATCCGATCACATAACTAACAAGGCCCACGCACGGCCTCCAGCCATCTCCATCATCATGATCAATACTTGGGGCCAGACCATATCGATTACTACTTCATGGCGACGTATTTACTCATTCTCCTCATATCGATCTACTATCACATACAGAGTCTTCAGCATGACTGGACCGCCTTTCCAAGCCTTCAGCCTATCTGGACCACTCTCGGAACCTTCAGCATGTCTGGACCGCCCTCCTGGGCCTTCAGCCTATCTGGACCGTTCCCCGAGCCTTCGGCCTGACTGGTACGCCCACCGGCCTTCAGCCTATCCGGACTGCTCAAAGACTGTCGCACATCACTCTGATCCATTCTTCCTGGGAATCTCTCCCATGCAATCTGTTCTAGCCCTCTTGGGGTTCCGAACTTCAGTTCCATTCCCGGAATCCTTTCCATGGCCTAAACCCAGGCCTCACATCGACCAACTACCTTAACCGAAATCATGGTCTGTTCCCTGCCCCACTTGTCTATCACTTGTTCTAATCATGCCACACTCTCGACTAACAACACTAATAAATCTAAACAACTAACAAACCCTGGATACTTGCTGTTTTACCGGAGAATTTCCCAATTCTCCCCACTTAGTGTACCAACTACTAACTTCCGCTGACAAACTGTCATAACTCGATCGACCTTACTTGATAAAGTTCTCCCTCATCTCCCGGAACTAAATCCCTCCGAAGTGAGCAACCTTCACAAAATACTCTCCTGTCATCGCACATCCCGAACTCCAATGAAGTTCGAATCCCAACTGAACACTTCTCGCATCGCATTTGCTATACCTAGCAACGAGATCACATACCTTATCTTTCGACCAAGAATCCTCCTGAACGCTAACTACAACTCCTAACTACTAAGATCCTCAATCATACTACGAAACATGCGGAACAAGGCAGACAGATTTACAATACCACATAATCAACAAGATAACAAGACATAAAAATGGAAACATACCCGCAGCTGCATCTGGCTCTGCCCTGACCTCCTCTGCTGTAAGCTGGAAAGCGCGTCCCTGAGCCCTCGGAGGCTCCGCTCCACCCTGACCTCCACCCGTAATCCTCAAAGTGGTCGGTGCTGGAACCTGCACCGGTCTGGAGACAAGCTGTGGACAGTTGGACCTCAGGTGACCAACCTGATGGCAATGATAACAAATCCTCAAATCCTGAACCGGGGCTGACTGAAGGTAATCCCTCGCGTAATGCCCCTCTCTCCCACACTTGCGGCACGCACCACCGGACCTACAAACTCCGGTATGACCCTTCTCACACTTCTCACAAGTGTGGCTACCCTGACCTCCCAACCTGGAATCAACGGTCTTGGACCGTTTTGGCGCCGGCTGCGACTGCACCGGGGCCTACCTCTGCTCTCGCAGCTGTAACTCAATCTCCAACTCACGCCGCCGAGCGGCCTCCTACAACTCCAGCAAAGTCTCGCACCTCTGTGTAGACACAAACTGCCTGATATCCCTCTTGAGCATACTCAGATATCGGGACATCTGAGCCTGCTCCGAAGCAAACTCAGGGCAAAACATCGCCCTCTCAGTGAACATCCTGGTGATCTCCGTCACCGACTCTGAATCCTGCTTCAGCTCCAGAACCTCCTGAGCCAACCTCTCTCTCTCAACCCGTGGAACATAACGGGTACTGAACATTTCCCGGAACTGATCCCACGTAACCGCAGCCCGCTGCGCGTCAGAATAAGATCCCGTAATCAACCTCCACCAATCCTTCGCTTCGTGCCTCAAAAGGTTCAGAGCACACCTCACCCTCTGATCCGCAGGGCATGAACACGTGAAGAAACAACCCTCCACGTCTGACAACCATCTCATCGCAATGATCGGATCCTGAACTCCATCGAAAGTAGGGGGCTTCGTATTATCGAAGTCCTGATACTGAAAACCTCGACCGGTTCCTCCCCCTGCCGCTGCTATAGCCGCTGTAGCTGCCGTGGCAGCCGTCTCCGCAAGAGCTGCGTAGCGCTCATCAAAGTACTCAACCATGGCGGTCTTGATCAACCCAAACATCTCCGATAACTCAGCCCGGAACATAGCATCAACCTCATCATGCAGGATCTCACGAATCCTGGCATCCAACTCTTCCGTACTCATCTGACCGATGACCTCGGGTGGCACTGCTCCATCCTGACCACCCTCTCTTGATCCCGATCCCGAACCGGATCCTGCCCCGAAACGTCTCGTAATCGCCATACTGCAATACACCAACAAGACCCTTAGTCACATCACATATCCACCCGGGGAATTATCTCATAACCGATACCCTAGAGAGTTGTGACTTCCTTGATACACGTATGGGTCCTGTGCTTTCAGTAGTACGGGCCCATACTACCTTCCACACCTACCCATATTTGTCTCAAGTATCACCACAACACTCTAACCATATATACACACCCGCTCAAATCTCACTCCTAGAGGGAAAGCTGCATATCTTATATAAGGATAACCTTAGGCTAATAGGCATCATATAATCAGGCAATTCTATCATGCAAATTCCTGAATATCCTTAGCCTATCACTAGCATGTTGTTCTAACATATCACATAATCAAATAGCTTGTATGGTATTTTGGGGTCTACTTACTGGCTCTGGCTGATCGTACCCTCTGCATCCTCCTTTACTTATTTCAAAAACCTTTTGAAAATCCCTCCTTGATTTGAGACTGGATTCACACGAATGTTCCTCCAATTCACTCAAACCAAGGCTCTGATACCAACTTGTAACACCCATAAAAATTGAGTCAAATTAAAACATTTTCATTCATTCAAAAACCATTAACTTCATGCATCTCGTTTTCAAAATAGTTTATTATCAGAGTATCCCCCAGAACCATATCATAAAAATCGTAAAACATGAGGAGCGGTATGATCACACCTTCGCCTTGCCACGATCTCCTGAAGTACCTGAAACATAACACTACAACTGTAAGCCCGAAAGCTTAGTGAGTTACCCCCAAAATACCAACCACACATAACATACTCATATCATATCACAAATAGAACAGCCACGCACATCGGGTCTACTGTGTGACTGGTCCGCCCGTACCGGGCCTTCAGTCCACCTGGTCCACCCTCCGAGTCTAGCCATGTACGTCGAGTCTACAGTGTGATTGGTCCGCCCGCACCGGGCCTTCAATCCACCTGGTCCACTCTCTGAGTCTGCATTATGACTGGTCCGCCCGCGCCGGGCCTTCAGTCGGCCTGGTCCACTCTCCGAGCCTCGGCACGTCTGGTCCGCCCTCTTGGGGCCTTCAGCCTATCCGGACCGCTCGCTGGGCCTTCGGAATATCCGGTCCGCCCTGGGTATGTTGGCCTACAACACTAAGCAGGACCCGCCTCAACCCAACCCCCGTCATACAACCATGTGTACATAAAACAATCAATCACATAACAAATCTCTAACCATACAAGCAGTCTAACAGATCACATAGAATATCAATATCCTAACCATGTCTCTAACGCATACCATCCTAACTACCAGGATGCAAACATTAGCAAAGCAATAACATAACAACAACTACCCGCATTCCCATCCGATAAAGGGCCGGCCTTGGTGTCGTAGACCCTGTCGATAAAGTGAGGATAACTCACCTTGTGGCTGCCGAAATCCTGCAAATCTCTGACTGCTGACCCACCGGGAATCCCAACTATCACATGCAAATCATCACATTAGAATCCATCATGACTTTCTAGGCCAAGGGCCCACAACACTCATTAAGTCCATCATCCTCTTATTGGGCCAAGACCCAAAACCAAATTCTCATGTAAAGCCCAATATTGGCCCAATTTACTAAATTGGGCCCACCTCACCAAATGGGCCTAGATCCAAGGTCGATAATAATTATTGGGTCTAAATCATTCCACCCATAATGTTCAGTCACGGCCTAAGCCCCACTAGCCCATAAACAGCCCAATCACCTAAGGCCCAAAATCAAAAACCCAACAGAGGGCGTACGCTGGGCGTACTCGTCTGGTAAGCGGGGCGTACGCTCGTCTATACCCAAAAATATTTCCATGTGCTTGATGGCTTAAGCACTTAAGCCCATATGCTAGATCCAGTGACAAAAAGGGCCTAGGACTAATAAAGTCTCAATCTTTATCCTTTTGGACGTCCAGAAAGCTCTTAACTCAAGGTTTTAACCCATTAAGACCTTCCTACTTCTTATATGGGACAACCAAAGCCATTGGGACCTCATTTTTCTTACTCAAGACCTCTCTAATGGTCTGAAAGGACAACTCATCTTAACCAAAACACGTCATACATCAAGATGGGGGTTTTTGGGACAAGAATGGTGTCAAAACTTCACCATACATAGATCTACACAAAATAGATGTCAAGCAAGAAGCTTTATACCTTCAAGTGGTTGCAAAGGGTGATGCTATCTCGGATCTACAAGCTCCAGCCACCAAGTTTCCTTCTTGCCAACCTCTTCTTTCTTCTTCTAAGCTTTCCTTTGCCAAACTAAGCTCCACAAGGTTAAATATCCACAACAATGGAAGAAGAACGGCTACTTAGGGTTTCTGAGAGTAAGAGGGCAGATATGGAGGCTAGGGTTGGAACCATAATGTTCCTTATATAGTGGCTGGCCCTAAAATTAGGGTTTTAAGACTCTGAGCGTACGCTGGGCGTAACTCTAGTACGCTGGGCGTACGCGTCCTTGCACCCGCGGTCATTCACCCTATTACGCTGGGCGTAACCCAGCCTACGCTGGGCGTACCCACGCGTGTCCCAAAGGCATGCATGGCCTTCCTCGTCAACTTTTCCCATTAAGGGCTATAAATGTCAATATCTTCAAAGTGTCATAACTCCTTTATTCTAAGCCCATTCCCGACGAACTTTATATCCACGCGAAGGTGGCGAGAAGCCCTACGCTTCTATCAACATACCCAGGTCCGAAACCTTCCCGAATGAAACTCATTGCCCACAAAAGACCGAAACGCCCTTACTCTGGATCTCGGAAATTCATAAATAAGTACTTTTCGAACGGGGCGTTACAAAGTGACTATACACTCACCTGATTTAATGAAAATCGGGCAGCAATTCGTTTCCTAAAACGTTCGTTTCTAATAAAACCGGGAGTTTTATTCAGAAATCGGGCTCTTCGAGGGTCGGGCTTCGAAACCGAAAAGATAGATCTTCCGGGCTTCTTGGGCACTTCGGGGCGTATTCCGGGTGTTATAATCGATATCGGGGCTTCGGGGGAGGTCAAAATAGCTAAAATATTGAAAAAGGGGCCAAAATTGCCAATTTTCCAACTTTAGCCGGGAGGGTTCGCACCCTCCTATTTATAGTGTGCGAGACCGAGGATCAACGGCTGAGAAGGAGACATGCGGCAGCAGATCCGAAGAGGGCAGCACCTGCTCGCACGTGGGCTGCGCATGCGAGGGCCTCGCTGCAGGCTTCTGATTGGACCAAAGTCTGGGTCCGAGGTGGGTGGCTCGTGGCTCCTGCGAAGGCTCGGACACGAGGAAAGGGGCACGCGTCAGATTTTCAGTGGACCGCTTCGGATGACTCAGCGGTTTCGGACACGTGGCTCGCATGACTCACCAATTTCGGACACGTGGCACTCATACAGCGAAGGTGACGTGGCCTTTGCGAAATTTCTCGGATTTTGAAATAATTTCTCAATTTTCGCGCCAAAACTTCTAAAATCAATAACTTTCGCATACGAGCTCCGTTTTTGACGTTCTTTATATGCACGAGTAGGTAAAATTATGCTCTACAACTTTCGTTTACACTTCGTTGGCTAATTTTGACTTTAATTTTTATATTATTATGTTTAATAGACCGGGACAGGAAATCCATTAAAAATTCATAACTTATTCATCTGACGTCCGTTTTCGTCTGTCTTTTTACCGTTGTACTACTATTTATGAGACCTTCGATTATCGTTTAGGTTGTGTCGGCTAAAAATCACTCGATCAAAAATTCGAGTTTTTAGCTGTCTACTGCTAAGCTGAAACTTCGAAAAATCATAACTTCCTCATACGAAGTCAGATTTGGGCGTTCTTTTTATACATACTCTCGGTTTAACGAACACTACAACTTTCGTTTAGATCACCAAGGCTAAAAAGTTGTTTATCAAAAACTCACTTTTTACGACATTCGGCACCGTGCCGGTTTTGTCGCGAAACTTCGACAAGTCATAATTTCTTCGTTATTACTCGGATTTCGACGTTCTTTATATGTACGGAATCCTTGTAACATATAATACAACTTAGTTAAGATTAATCCTTCTAAATAATCTTCCATCAAAAAGTCATTTTTGATGCTTATCGTCTCTTAATTGACTAGCCCTGATCTACGGGCGTTACATCATCCGTGTCGGTGGATCTCCAACCGCGGGACATGAGGGAGCCACAGGGAACCCCGTTGTGATTTTCGGTATGTTTCCCCTATAAATAACTCATACGCATGCATACACTACAATGGGAATGAGGAGAGGAGACTCGTGAGTCTCGAGATATAAATGCATACTCAACTAAAAACCTCAACATTCACGAAAATATTCCTGGTAGATATGACTAGGGGAAGAACTAAAACCACCAACAATACATATCTAGGATGCACTCTAACTCTAAGCGAACATTCCTTCTAAAATCAACCTAATATCAGTAACAATAAGAAACTTCGGCGTGACCATTTACATGTTTTAGATAATCCCTCGCCGAACCCATATCATACGTTACGAGAGACCGTTCAACATAACTTACTAAATAACGAAACCCGTGCTATCTATAACGACATACCCGACACAAACCTGCAAATCATCCCATGTATCCAGGCTCGGGAGTACCTATGCAAGGGGTACCACGCTCTTTCTTAGCCCACAATAGAAATAGGGAACAGGAAGCGAAAGATATCAAGGATATTCCAGAGGTTTATAACCTTCCCGATCTGTTCTCAGAAGTTCTTTTGGAAATACCACCCATGTGCCAAGTTGAGTTCAGAATCGACTCAAATCTTGGTGCCATTCATGTATCCAAAACCCCACTACCACTTAACACCAACATAAATGCATAAATTGTCCATCCGATGGAACGATCTAACAAGTAAGGAAATTATCAGACCGAGCCTCTAACCTCAGAGACCACCCGTCTGGATCATAAAGAGGAAAGGCGAATTGTCCATATGACCATTGACTACCATGAACCAAACAAACCCGCCATCAAGGGCCAATATCCCCTATTCCAAATAGACAATCTATTCAACCAACTTCAAGGAACGAGCAAAAGTCGGCATACCACTAGCTTAGAATTTCATAGGAAGAAATTCCCGAGACAACCTAAGATTTATAAAGCTAACTGCACCACACGCAACCTTAACTTTTGTAACAATAATGTTCGCCTTAAGGTCTAGAGACATTACCTTTAGGGCGTCAAGTACACAATCTTCATTGGCCATGACCATCCATTTACGTCCGCCCCGAAGATCGAGGAAGCGCAAGCTCGAGACCTTGAAACCCTATATGGATGCAAATGCGGGCCACCCCTGAACTAGGCTGAAGTGGGTGACGCACAGTTAGAAAGAGGACAAGTACCCGACAACACCATCATAGACCCTGAAATTAGCAAAGAGACAACCAAAAGGATCGCTCAAATTCGAGAATAAATAAAGGCATCCAGGAACCGACAAAAGAACTACGTGGATAAACGACGGAAAACCCATAGATTTTCAAGTCAACAACCGTGTGAGTTTAAAGTCTCGCCCCGGAAGGGGATGACACGCTTGGGAAGCATGGAAAATTGAATACAAGGTACATTAGACCATTCGAGATCCTTGCCAAGATCGGGCCGGTGGCTTATAAGCTTCAACTATCGCAAGAACTCAGCGATATACATCCCACATTTCACTTGTTCAACCTTAAGAAGTGTCAGTCCGCCGAAACTCTTGTAGTCCTACCCGACGAAATCAAGGTAAACGAGAACCTACATCCCAAAGAGGAACATGTAGGGATCATGGACAGGGAAATCAAAAGAACGAAACAAAGTCAAATACCAATAGTGAAGGTTTGCTGGAACGCCAAGCAAGGACCCAAATTCATATGGGAACACGAGAATTATATGAAACAGAAATACCCACAACTTTTCCATAGGGCTACCAAGAACCCGTTCAAGATACAAATTTCGGGACGAAATTTCCTCTAACAGGGGGATGATATGACAACCCGAAAAATTTGGATCAAGCAAGGTCTAAATTGTAACCACGTGCAAGTGAATTCACAACGCGACTTTGTTGCAATAAGATTTTGAAAGCCTAAGGGGCATTATTTGTGGGATTGAATATACATATATGAATGTACTTATATGCATTTTGAAAACCATAAGGGCATTGTTATTATAAGTTAATACACACACACACACACACACACACACACATATATATATATATATATATATATATATATATATATATATATACACACACACACCTTAACAAGCCATGTCGTAAATAACATTGACAAGTCAAGACAAAATCAAATAGTTGAAACATAAATCATGAACTAATACCTTGCCTTATAATCTTAAGCATATGACCCTCCCATTTAATGATTGGATTGCCCAAGACCGAAATCACAATGTTTAGGAAGCGCCAAGACCGAAATCAAACACTAAATAAAGCACCTAGGCCGAAATCACAATTGGAAAAGGATGTAGGACCGAAAACCCCAAGGACAAGCCCACTAAGGCCGAAATCTCCTAGTGTGAGAGAGTTAGGACCGAAATCACAAAGCAAAAGAAGTGATTTCGATCATGCATGGCCGAAAACACCACCATGTGCCATACTAAAGTGAATTCAGTGGGATTTAAGTGGATAAGGTTTGACTTTATGATTTGAAAGTGTGATCTTTTCCCATCCAAAACAATACACAACGTATATCCATATGTTGACCCACAGTTAACCAAGTAGACATCACATCAGTTTCGTTTCCTTATATTTGGACGAAATCACACCCAAACTCCACCATTTCTTCATCCTACTTCCTGTTAACTTCCTCATTCTCTCAAAAATTCATTTCCATGTTTCAAAGGACTTTAAGCTCCAAGTCCATCCTTAGATTTTGGTAAGTATTTTCATAATACCCAAGTTTTTATATACATTTTTATGTTGGTTTCATCATCTTTACACACATTAATATGTGTTAAACACTTACGATAATACTCTTTCCAAGGAAGTTCAACCATCTCATTCAAGAGTTTAGGCTTGAAATCTTCACTTCATCAGTCCAAACAACCGACAAATCCACTCAAGGTGGCTTCATACCCCCATATTTTCAAGCTTTTTTTATGTTTTAGGGGGGGGGGGGGGGGAATACAAGTAAAACTTGTTTATCACACAAATATTTACATGTTTTCATCTTTATGTTAAAGAGAAGATATTATTTGCATAATATATGGTTAATACTAATTTTTGCACAATTATTTGTGATATATAATAATTTAAATTGCAAAACTAAAAAAACAAACATAATCTATGTTATAAAATCATAAGAAAATTTACGATTTGTAAAACTACATGGTTTTTGTAAACTTTTACTAAAAGAGAGCTTTTCTAGCAAAAATGGTTACATTATAGTCATTTACTAATTTGATGGTTACCACCCAAAAATATTATGTTTTGATTTTATATTTTGACACTAGACAAGAGAACAACTTTATATTTATGTAATAGATTTTATAAATGGTCTCAACAAAAAAAGATAAACTATAATTGTTATAGTTTGTAAGACACTTGGTTTCATTTCAAGAGAACTATATAATTATTCCAAGGTATAATTATTTCATTCTACAAGAAAAAGGATTCTTAGTTCCCGTGACTGTGTTGATGCTCTTGTGAGACATTCGCTTCACCGAATCTACCTAGTCTACACTTTAATTCCTTCATTATAACCAGGGTTTCCTTGAGGGAGAGCGAGATAGTTGTGTATAGATCTATATGGGATTGACAACCCCACACCTCAACTGTTCGCTGCAGTTAGACCGGGAAGTCTAGGGTGACAAAAGTCTACCTACTCTGACGCCTGAAGAACGTCGTTCAGGCATATCAGTCATATTAAGCATGGTTATAATAACTCACATAGGGATTGACAAAACGATCTGCTTTATGGAGTAACTTACACTTCATTAGTTTATTAAAAAGATATAACTACATACTATTTTTAGTACAACAATACTTATACATTTTTGGTCTTAGGGTTTAAGACTACAGTTCACATTTAAGAAAATATCGGATTTTCTAGAAACATACATTATTATTTTACAAGGAAAATATACAAAGGAAATACATACATCTACACTTCATGCTTAAGAAAATATTGGATTTTTCTGGAAACATACATTATCATTTTACAAAGAAAATATACAAAGGAAATACATACATTTATAGTTCATATTAAAGAAAATATCAGATTTTCTAGAAGTATACAAAATCACTTTACATGAAAACGTTAAAATCCTTCTCACACACAAATGCTTATGAACTCACCAACTTAACTGTTTACACTTTTCAAAATCACTTGTATTCTCAGGAAATCAGTAGACAGGTATCCAGCCCTTCTTGAGGGCCGGCATCGTCGTTTCATGCTTTCTACTTTTCAGTTATTTGTACTCAACTTTTGAACAAACAAAGATTTATAAACAATGTAATACTTGAAATCTGAATGATGAATGTTTGTATTGCTATGTTTCATTTATATTCAGTTGTTATGATACTGTGAAATGATGTCATCCACCCTCAGACTTTTCTGCCGTTCCGGTTTGGGGGTGTGACATCATCCCACCCATCCAAAAATCAAAACACACTTGGTCCTGAAGGATCAATCAAAGAGTTCATAGGTGCTTCATTCTTGCTTGAAACTACAACACACCAAAATACATCAAAGGGAACATCCATTACCATATTGTGTCCATCCTTGAAGCATGGTAGCTCTCTACAATATACTACATGCACCCCAAAAGACTATAAACATGCCTTCCACAGACTACGCATGTCTCATCAACAAGGAATATGGGTATCATGAGGTGATACTTAAGCATGGTACTATATTCCACGGGTGTATTGGCCAAGACCCTTAATAGGTATAGCCAAAATAAAATCACGAGCATGTGTAGCACGTAGAAACTAAACACAAAGTTATATCTAACAGCCACATCGAAGTGTACGTCGAAGTGTTGTACAATTTACTAAAATCAAAACTCATCAATGCTTCTTGGGCCTTAGGTAGGGCGGTAACCATATCAGTGAAACCACATAAATCAAAGATCAAATCTTATCATCGATACAAGCAAAATCAAAAAAATAATCATAATCCGTACTAGATATATCACTGTTTCATAAGATGTGGTCTTGTAATACCGAAGATTGGGCCATAGAGGCAACAAAACCATAGGACGAAGCCTCTACTTCTAAGTTTAAGCCCAACCTACCAAACCTTTTGGTTAAACTAGCATGTCTCCAGTAGAAGTCTCTAAAAAACCGGCTTCCACAAACCACTATATCCTCGATCGACCCACTTAATCTTTTGTCAAGGAATACTATTGTATCATGTATATGTATAGGCTGGCATGTCCTCAACTCAAAGAAAAGTTCTAAAATATGCATGCGTGAAGTACACAAAATAGACTTACTTTATGGCTCACATAACTATGGAAGAAGGTGTATCATGTCAAGAGCATCGGTATCTATCTTTATGGCTAACCCGCTAATAAATCTGACATTCGTGCTAACTGTCCCATATTAAGTTTCACCCATAATGTTGACATCCAAATGACTATAGGGGAAAAAATCTTTACGGTGCTTCCCATTGTCATATGAAGGCCAAAATACCATAGTTTTCTTTATATTACGATGAAGACCCAATACTGGACTGATCTCCTTAATGATGCCTAAAACTCTAGCCACCTCCTTTGAATCTCCAATGACAATCCCATCATCATGATACCATACATGAAGAAGAATCTTGCAACTGTCTCTAATTTTATGCACAAGCAGGTGCAACACAAGAGAAAAACGCAATGGTCCTACGGAGTCACCTTGTTGAACCCTAGTGTATTCCATATAAGCTTATCTCCCACAAATATTTGACTTACCCGACCATATATGAATTCTACCCACAAAGAATTATAAGGGAACCTCAACTGAACCTAATGAAATAGTGTTGATATATCCACAATATTAAAATAATTTGAGAAATCCACTATAAGCATTTCAAGAGACCCATCAGTGTGATGTTTGTTTAACACTCCTGAAATATGCAATAGAACCTCAGGACATCCTGACATGCCAATACCAAACTAAAATCATTAAGGTATTTTTTCGATTTGTAACCAACACCAATAATGAAAACATGGAAACCAAACTGCTCTATTTAAAGCACACCATAATACGTCAAATCCCATTATCGGGTTTTCGTAGTGGTGTAAGAGGAACAGAAGAAACAACCTCATCCAAACTTGACAAACATATTCCCCCTAACAACAGATTAACCACTACGGTGATGTCTCACAAGAGATTCACGGCTACGACTGGCCCCTCCCTAGATAAAGTATCCAAAATGTGTTGTTCCCTCAAGTCATGTCTCCCACATGAAGTTATTTTAGGAAACTATTTAATGAAACAAATGGCATTATCAATATTCGCAACAATGGGATGCTTATAAAAGGTGGTATCACTACCGCATGAAGCGATACCCGAGTAGCATAACATTTTCATAATTGTAGTAAAATGGCCATATGAAACTTTAGTAACCTTACAGAGACCACTACCAGGATATAGGCCTTTAATGACATGCGAAACATGACACGTAGTGATTTATGATACACAAATGTATGTGTCCTAAAAATAATGGCATCTTTCCCAAAATTTAAAGAATTTAGGACACGCATTTTTGCGTACCCTAAAATTAGTGTCTAAACAAAAAAAACACGGAGGGCACCTATAATAAAATGTGTGTCGTCTAAGGATGTCGTTTTACAAATTTTAATAGAATGCACATTCCATCCTTTAATAGTTAGGGGAAATCGAAATTCCCAAAAATTAAAAACTCCGCCTTATATTGAAAACCCTCGTCTCCTTTACATGGCTGAAAACCTGCTTCTCATCAGATTTCCAGAGCTATCTCCCCATTTTGTCGAGATTGTTGTAAACTGCAACATTCTTAAACCAGGGGATTCAATTAAATACCATAACCCAAACCCTTTCTTGTAATTGGGAGCCAATTATGAACGCAACCGTCAGACCACTTTTGCTCCCAGTGGAAAGCTCCAGTAAACTGCAATAACCGGAGCACAGTGAAATCAGGAAATGGAAGCGTCATCCAATCGAAAGTGTGCAGGTTGTTTTAAATTGAAAGTAGTGAATGCGTTATCCAATAACGGAAATGGAAGCGTTAGCTGTGGAGCTCCCGTGTCATTGCCATTTTCTCCGACGAATAACGGAGCTGCCTCGCCACTTTCTTCCATGTAAAACTCCTCTTACCAACTCTTGAATTAAATAATTAATTTATTGATTGATTTGATTGAGAATGATTTTTCGATGTTGTACACTGATGATTCAAAAAGTTGTTATGCATAACATCTTTTGATCAAAATAAATTTTGTTTATGCATTGACTAGAATGAAATGCCACACAATCTCAATGTTTGTTGGAGATGAAAGCGGTATAATAAACTGAATTACAGGGGGTTTTGCTAGAAGAGGTTACAATATTGAATCTCTTGTTGTTGGCTTGAATAAGGAAAAAGCTTTGTTCACCATAGTTCTCTCTGTAATTGAGAAGGTCTTGCAACAAGTTGTAGAGCAGTTCAACAAGCTTGTTAATGTCTTAAAGGTTGCATCATTTTTCTTCTATTTGGCTTTGTTTGACTATCAACCTAAAGTAAAAGTTTTGTCCGATTTGTTCAACGCTGTTTTAATTTGATGCATCAGGTGGAAGATCTTTAAAAGGAACCACAGGTAGAACGAGAATTGATGCTTGTGAAGCTTAATGTCAATCAAACCACAAGATCTGAGGTTTTATTTTCTGTACTTGTGATTTTCTTACTTTCAGAAGACATGCATATATGTTATTGGTTTCTATCATGTTGATTGATTATATATGAGATTGAAGATTGATACGCATACGTTATTACTTCTCCTTCAGATTATGTGGCTAGTAGACATCTTTTGAGCCAAAGTTGTGGATACAACATAATACTCATTGACATTAGAGGTGACCTATTCATTACATCTGCACTTACATATGACCACTGACTCGTTATAAACATACACTCATACAATTAAAGTAAACGACACTTGTTAATAGTAATTTAGCCAAGTTTGTAATCAAAGAGCTCGGATGGTTAATCAGGTATGTTTCCCATTCACTATAGTATTTGTACCATTATCGTATTTTTTATTATTTCCTTTTAGGTAGTATAACTATTTGGTATATAGTAATCAAAGAGGGAATGAGAATGGAGCATTCCTCATTGAACGCGATTCCTTCTCCTTACGTTCCATTCCTTGAACTTGAAGGAATGGAATGATATATTATGATCATAAATAAATTACTTTTATTTATATATCTTTAATAGCACTAAACGTTTTTAGAAGAATATATAATTTCAATTTAGTTATATATTTATATTCCATGTATACTAATTCTATTCAAGATTTCATGGTATTTAAATTTTTATTTTGGTAAAAAACTTTTTTTTCCAAATGATAAATCAGTTTTTTATTTACTATTTGAAAAGCATGATGTTTAATGTTTAATGATATTAAATATATTTATGTGCAATCTATTTAACGATAATAGACTTTCTCTAATTATACATAATAAGAAACAAGATTCTTCCATTCCTTGGAGCCAAGAAAACATGAGAATGTGAATTGTTTGTACTGATCCATTACTTTAATCATTATATTTGTGTGTGATTACATTATTACAGGTGGAATTGAAGCCTTTAACAGATCAGCTTGGAAGAGTAAAAGACATTGAAGCCCTTGATTATGGAACTCTTTAAGCATGGGAAGTACGTGCAAGTGTTGTTGCACGTGCATCTAATAATGATCCTGGTGGCAACGATGCTTCTAGATCTGGACAAGGAGGGACACCTATGTCGTTTCTTGGAGAGACAAAGGTAGCTTTTTTATGACCATTTTGCCCTCCATGGATGATTAATGAATGGATGAATCGTACAAATGAATAGCGTGGAGGTGTAAAGCAAGAATAATAAAAAACGGAAGGAGGATCTTCTTCTGTTTTTGGAGCTGCTGCTATGGATTTCAAAGATGACAAGAAGTTGAATAATCAAGAGGATGATGTCAAGAATCTTCAGGTTGGTTTGGTTTGGTTTAAAAGGATGTATATAAATAAATAATAAAATTGTGTTTTTTGTAATAAAATCTGATGATATGATACTTTTGTATTGTAGGATGAATATTTCAAAGTGTATTATGCTGCATTACTCTAGAGGCAAAAAGAACAAGAAGAAGGCACCAAAAAGGAACAAGATTTCTTTTAGAAAAGAAAAACTTATGAGTCAAATTTGGAATCAAAGAGATCACAGGAACATAGAAGGTGAGATGTGTCTTAAATGTCCTTATTCATGCAACACACTCACACACACACATACACACACACACACTAAGGTGCTGTTTGTTTTTTCTGAGGCAAAATGTCTATAATCTGCGGACCACATCTGTAGACCTCTGCAGTAGAAGAGGTGGACCAAACGTCTGCAGTCTGAAAAAAGAAGACTGTTTGTTTTTTTAACATCTGCGGGCTACTAAAATAAACTGAAATCTAAATAAACTGATTTTTTTAAACTTCAAAGTGATTTTTTAATATTTTTATGACTTTGTTATAAATAATTAATGAATCTAGATCAACTTTTATGTATTATTTTATAAAAAATAAAAATAAAAATGGTATGAATTAACGTATATATTTGATAAAACCAACAACTTTGGTTGCAAAGTTATAACTAAACATTATAATTAGTGATCAAAGAATTTGATACATAAATGGATGGAAATAAATTTGATTTTTTCAATTAAATCCATTAAAAACGTACCATAAATATTTTTTCGAGAAATTGACGATACTGTATTAAATAATGTTTTACAAAATTTGGCAAAAAAATATAAGAATATATTATGATTTTTTTTCATATTTATATAAACAACTTCAACGACTATTATTGTAATAAATCTTTATTTATAATTTTGTCAAAAATATCATGTTTGTATCGTCGAACGTTTTTTTTTAAGTTTTGTAATTTTTTTTTTCAAATTGTTTATCATTAATAAAGTTGGAAAAAATATAAATTAAAAAAAAAACTTAAAAAACTAAAGATTTATATGTTTTTTTAGGTTAGAAGATGTCTTAAGATGTTAGAAGACCCTGGTCTACATCTGCGCCAAGAAGAGGGCGCACATACATTTTTAGGTATGCAGTCTTCGAGAAAACAAACAATCTGCGAAGGCTAATGTCTGCGCGTGGTCTGCGCGGCGCAGACAGAAGAGGCCACACAGATCTGCAGACAAAAAACAAACACTACCTAACTGTGTATGCTGCAAATTGTAAATTGCTTTAAGAAGAGAAAAACTGGGCGAAAGTGCACCATTTTGGAACTTCTGTGCAGCTTGTTATCAAGATCTGGAAGCCCCAACTCCAATTCCTACTACCTCAAGTGTAACTCACATGGTTGATGAGAACTTGAGTGTGGTTTCAGGGCTATATTCTTTACTCTTTGTGGGTTTCTATTTGTGATAATTACTTCTTCTTTTTTTATTAACTTGAGTTATGATATTTTTTTTTGAATGAAGGGAGATGTTTATCATGTGGAGTACTACGATAGGTTCTCAATGAATCGCACTGTCAACATTCTTGTGAATAATGCTCCTGGAGTTCTCAACCTGGTCACCAGAGTTATATATCCAGAAGGGGTTACGACATCCAAGTTTGGTTTTTTGTTTTTTCCTTATATAATTTTATTATAACAGTATTTAAAAAAACTATGTTGTGTAATGTGTACAGAGTCTGGCTGCAGGTCCTGCAGAAATGGAGGGTCTAGCTTTGATTACAACTGCGATTCCTGGAACAGATGAATCTTGTAGTGTAAAACTATTCTTTTTTTTTTTTAAAGAAAAATCTTGTAGAAGATGTACCAGGAGTTGTGGTTCAACTCAAGGGACGTTTTAAAGTGACAGAAGCTGATTTTTCCCCAAAGGTATATAATTCTTTACTATTTACTGAACAACAATTGGATTGTATCTTTTTTATTCAATGACTTTGTAAGCATTGAGTTTCAAGTGCCAGGTGGCATGCCTAGTCCTCCAACTTCAACTGTACCAGTTGCCTTTCTTCTTCTATCCTTACAAAGGATTTTGCAGCATAATACATCACAAAGGGTAAATCATATTTGACTCTATCATCCCAAATTACAAATTTACCCTCTAGTTTGTTGTCTTGAGAACTGTTTGAAACAAACAGATGAAAACATTAGCATGTTATTTCCTAATCTATCCAATTGTATTTGTTTTTGGATGACATTGCTATAATTTAGTATATTTTTTCAACTACAATTTTGTTACATTAATCAAGTGATATTTATATTTCTTCTGTTTTCTTGTGTATCTGTTGTGCCATTATGGTTAGGCATAAAGAGGTGTTGAGATGTCAAGAAAGCTTCGCTTATTTAAAGATCAAATATACAAGGCCAGTTTACTATCTTATGTTATGCCTAGGTTACAAAGATGAATTAAGGAAATTGTTTCTTTTGATAGTATATTTATGGTTTGAAATTGATTTTTTTTATGAAACACAAAGTAGATTAGATGATTAAATGTTAGTAAATTAGATGAATGAATGTTGGTACATCTATTGTATGAAATATTTTTTTTTATTATATAATGTATTTTATGTAGTGTTATGAGATATTAATTGTCATTTAATTTGGAATTTAGTAAATCTATAATATATATATATATATATATATATATATATATATATATATATATATATTAAAAATTTTAAAATTGTGACACACAATGCATGTTGTAAAACCACGTCATAAGGTTACGACACGCAAATGCGTGTCATCTTCCTTTATGACAGGGGCTTCCTTGATACACATTGTGTGTCATCTATGCGTGTCATTAATGCGTGTCGTAAGTTTACGACACGCAAAAGCGTGTCGTAAGTTTACGACGCGCAAACGCGTGTCGCCTTTCGTTATGACAGCGCCTTTTTTGACACGCATTTGCGTGTCGTCTGAGCGTTTTACGACACACATTGTGTGTCGTTAAAGGGTATTTTTTTGTAGTAGTGGACATTTTCTAGTGTTTCACTACAAGATAGTTTTTATGAAGTGTACATTGATGAAGTAAAAAACGCAACAACATTTTTACCAGTAGAATCTGGTGAGATAAAAACACAGTTGGTGATGCATATCAAACATTTGTTTCTTGCCAAAATATCTTGTCAAATGTGAGAATAAGGTTTGTTCCTAAATTAATTTTCTTCATGCATTACTTTTTTTTTTTTTCATAAACGAGTCGATAGTGTTACTTAATTTTCATATTTGTGGGTTTCTATTTGTGATAATTACTTCTTCTTTTTTTTATTTTATTTTTTTATTTTTATTTTTTTATTAATTTGAGTTATGATATATTTGTTTGAATAAACGGAGATGTTTATCATGTGGAGTACTACGATAGGTTCTCAATGAATCAAGTCCTTGACCCCCATTGGGGTGTGCTTTATGAAGAAGATGTAATATATGCATCAATTTCTCATTTTTCATTAATGTCTTATCAACCATTATTTAGCAAATAGTTTATGGGGTATAACTGAGATTTGAAATTTGAATAAAAAAGTCAACTGGTCATAAGTCTCACACTGTCAACAATCTTGTGAATAATGCTCCTGGAGTTCTTAATCTGGTCACCGGAGTTATATCCAGAAGGGGTTACGACATCCAAGTTTGGTTGTCCACTCAAACCAATGACCGAACGTTATATACAACTACAATTAAAAAAATTCATGTGGATTTAGATAAACATTAGTCACACTATAATAACAAAATGTTGATATAAGTACTAATTATTGATGGTATTAACCGTTATATATATATATATATATATATATATATATATATATATATATATATATATATATATATATATATATATATATATATATATATATATATATATGAAGTAGACAATAGTTACTTTGGTTACTGAACGAAATCAGATGTCATGGAAAAAATAAATTAATATTCCTAAATGTTAAAGTTTAGCCACCCTTAAAATGCTTTGATGTGTCTTTAGACAAATTATGGATATGATTTCATTGATTAGAGATCTCTATAGTACAATCATTAAAAACTTTAAAAAATTTCGGTGTGTTGAAGGATAATAAATGTTGTGGATAACTTGACATCATGTGGCTAAAGATACGACATTAGCCACATCAAAAACAAAATGTGTGTATAAAGTGATAAAAACGCTCATGCTAATAAAAGTTCATGTGACTATAGGTTCTATAGTTGTCACATTTAAATAAAGAACATTATTTGGCTATACCATATTTTCAACTACAATTTGCAAATAATGTTCGTGTAAATTATTAACAATAGTTACATTAAACAATATTTGTGTGTAATTGATAAGACAGGACATTGAAAACTAATTATTAGGGTCGTGAAGTGAATAATGGCCACAATGACAACATATTTGTGTATGTAAGATAATTACAATCATTGCTTGATTGATTTTGAATATCGAAATGATATATAATTTTCATCGTGACACATATATGTATGTATGAATGATAATAATGGCCATTCTTAAAAGAAATTTCTTATGGTCGTACGTTAAAGGATAAACATCTTCAAAATAAAATTATGTAGCTATAAAACACTTTTGGCCAAGCTTTTTTCAAATTCGTGTGACTAAACTCATAAAGAACAATCCTTTTTGTAACTAAATAAATTGCTATAAAATGAAAAATATTGTTGTGGCCATTTGTTAGATGCATTTTTATGCATCTTTTAGGATATCTATTTCATGCATTTTTATCATATTTAGGCTTTAAATCTCATGTATTTTGTATATTTTTGCACATTTATGTAAATTTGTGGAACCTATTAATTTTCATAGTTTTATATGATTTTTCAAGTGATTAGAAGCTTTGAATGTGCTTTAGAGGGTGATTGGGAGTAGCTATATAGATTTCACGAAAATCGAAGATCATATGCGAAACTCAAAAAATTAAAAGAATTTGGACGTTCCATAGATGTGGATGGTTAAGTCAGGTTGTGTTTAAGCCTAGACTCGGTCCATTCAATAAAATCTCAAGCTCTAGGATAAATTTATTTTGACTTAGCCGAATCAAAATTGACTTGATTTGACTCTGCCAAGTACGGATCAAAATGGTTTGAATGTTAAAAAACAATCCATATATTACATTTTTGGTCTCCACATGAGTTAACTCAGTCGAATCGGTCTCAAGGGTAAATTTGACTAAGCTAAGTCAGCCATTACTTGTGCACCATGCTTCCTAAAACCTATATAAATGAACGCTGTGTTAATATCTTTTTTGGATCTAGTTTTTAGAGGCCGAAGATGAATTTTTGGAGCATCGGAATTTTGAAGAACACGATTTGGAGATTATATTTGATATTTTTGTCATTTCATTTGTAAAACCCTCTATTAATTACATATGCCAAAGCATGTTTTTAGATATGTCCGACTAAACACCCTTTTTTTTTGCTTGTAGTTCTTTTTTGACGCTGTGTAGTTGATCTCAACAAATTGATGTGTTAGACTTGATTTCAACGTAGTGATTTATGTTTTGTATTTAATAAAATGCTTGAATTTATTCTTTTCTCATGAACAACCACATGAAATAGTTTAACTAAACATAGGATTTAACTCGTTTACATACTTTTAAAGTTTTGGGGTTATGAGAAGTATTAAGTATTGCCGGAAAAATTGTATGAAACTTAATGCGACTTTTCAATTAAAATCTAAGAGTTTGTCAAAATTAGGGTTAGAAAGGTAGGTAATTGTAACATCCAAAAATTTAATTAAAAGTAAAATAAGAATGTTAGTATTGAAATTATGTCAAATAACATGTTAGAGTTAGGAATGAAGGTTTGTATCGATTGGATATGCTTCAAGTATGATTAACAAAGAACGGGTTAACTAAACCAAATAAAGAAAAGAAAAATTAAAGAACATGAATTAATACAAAGATGTCTTTCACCAAGAAATGAGTTGTTCTCACAAAGAGAACGAATGTCACAAAGACGGTCACCAAGACGTTTACATTAGGGTTTCACCCTAATGTTGAATATATACTAACTATACTAGTATATCCCTTTAATCAATGGATTGTATCTAATCTACATATAACCATATCCTTATCACCAAGATATCAGATCTCTTATCTATTCTATACATATCCATATAATTTCCTAATATACAAAGAGTACATAAGATTACTTTCTAGACGTTGATGCTAATAAGGTCTTGAGACGTTGGCGCTGATGGTGATGTTGGCGCTAGCGCTGGCGGTCAGCTTGTAAGGTGTTTGACTCATCAAATCATAAGATGTGACCTTACCATTGTAGAATTTATCAGCTTCAACAAATGTTCCCTTGTATAACTGCCCAAAATTTTTGTAATCAGCAACAACAATAGGAAACCATCATTAGTGTATCATGAGTCTTAGCTGATATCTGCTCCCCCTTAGATTTAGCTACCCCTTAAATTTAGTTTTTCTTTGGATCAGGTAGGTCTCTCACCCTTTTTGACATTAACAACGTATATATTACAGGAGGAAGTGATTAGTGTATCGGAGTTGCAGTTGGTAATTCAGTGAGTTTGTGATGTCTCCTGATAGTATGGGTATGAACTATCATTTACTGACAATATATAGGGAAATTTCATGAGCGTGTGGTTTTATACGCTGACTCATTAATTGCTTTTATTAGAAGAAAAGAGCAAGAGTACTGGAATGATGTGTATGATAAGTTGTGGTGTTTTAGCTTAACCATCCACACAATTTTTTCAAGCTCTCATCGGCGTATGGTATATTAAGTTGAGTCATAAAGCTTTAAAGAAGAAATTAAGGAGAGAACAGAGTGTTTCAATCATAATATGGTGGAATCAGCATGAATCATAAACAATGTCAACTAATCAACAAGAATTAGTTTAACTTCCGTATCATAGAGGTGAGTTACAATCTACAACTTTAAAGTTCACCGTCAACTCGTTCAATGGTATCATGCCATAGCTCAGACTAGGAGGTCAAGGACATGAACAACCCTTTGTCATTTAAGGACCAAACAAGTATCTCTTACGCTGATGATTGTGTAGTCAATGTAAGCCACTGGGTTATGCTCGATGTTTCAGCAGAACATGACCTTTGATGCATACGGCAAGCATGCTTACAGTGATAGATTTAGGTAGAAAACTATTAACAAAAAATAAACACCTTAGCCGTTCTACAATTTTTTTATTTGGACCAGACAATCTCACTTAGAAGGTTTGGACAATTCAAGACAGTCAGCGTGAGTAGGTGACTCAATGTCATCTCAACATCTGCTCTTGCTGATGAGATACTTAGAGATATTTAGGCACATACAACATCATGCTTCTAGAGACAATGGTTCATCAATATTTACATACTTGGCTTATGAAATTCCACTGTCAAATCATTAAAAATGGTATATGACAAAATAAATAAGAATACAAACAATAAAGTTAGTCAAACAAGGAAATATTTTAAAAGTGATATTTTTACAACTTTTTCAGAGGCTCTTTATGTAGCCTTTTAAAAAGAATCATAATGGTAAAAAATATTTGAAGTAGAATCACAAAAGAATGATATTTTGAAATAAATACTCATAAATCAATTTCCTTTCTTCGAGATATCTTATCTTCAAATCTGGCTATAAAAGAAAACATAATCAAGATAAAACACATTAATATACAATACAACTCACTACAAACCAGGAATGATCAAGCCATTTATCAATGAGATGTTGTAGATGGATTCCATGTTTCATGTTCATGAAGAGAAAGAGAAAAACAAGAACTAGTCTTTGTAACCAACGAGTTAACTAACTTTAATCCATGAAAACAACGAGTTGACAAGATCATGACAAGGGCACTCGAGGAGGTGCAGATAAATCGTAGATAGTCCTGAAAGATAGATGACAGAGAGAAAAGAGAATACTTGTAAATATTAGAAGCAAAGCAAAAGAAAACTATGTAAAGTTCTAAAAACATAATAAAATTAGCACTTGTTTTTGTGTTTTGAGAAATCGAAAAGAAGCAAATTTATTTCAAACAACTAAGTTATTGAAAGCATGCCAAGATCTGCACTCAATTTGTTTAGAGTCTTCTCATTCGATGCCTTTGTGAAAATGTCAGTCAATTGATCAGTGGATGGAATGTAAAACAGCTCCAATTTTCCCTTTTGAACAATATCTCTAATGAAGTGATAATGGATGTCAATGTGCTTAGTTATGGAATGTTTCACTATATTTTGTATCATCTGAATGGTGCTGGTGTTGTCACAACAAATAAGATTCTTTGAAAATTGTAGAACATAATCTAAGACTTGATTCTGAATCCATAGAATCTGAGCACAACACCTTCCAGCGGCTAAATATTCAACTTCAACAGTAGAGCAAGCCACTGATGTATGCTTCTTGCTGGACCATGTCACCAATCTGTCTCCAAGAATTTGAGCCCCTCCTAAAGTACCCTTACGATCAATTCCACATCTACCATGATCAGAGTTAGTGTAACCCACCAGCTTGAACTCAGAATCATGAGGATACGTTAACCCATGATTAGGTGTATGCTTTAAGTAAAGAAAGATCCTTTTTACAGCGAGAAGATGAGATTCCTTAGGACTGTCTTGATATTATACACATAATATGGTAGCAAACATAATGTCTAGATGACTGACAGTAAGATAGAGTAGTGAACCTTTCATTCCCTTGTACATGGTTGCATTTACATCAGCGCCAATTGGATCAATGGTAATAGACGTTGATGAGGACATTCGAGTCTTTGTTGGCTTGCTATCTGAGAAACCAAACTTCTTCAACATATCTGCAATGTAATTAGCTTGACAAACAAAGATTCCATCAGGTAGTTGTTTAACATGTAAACCTAAAAACAAATTTAGTTATCCCATCATGGTCATCTTAAATCTCTTGGTCATTACCTCAGCAAACTCACAACTTAGTTTCTCATAATTGGATCCGAAAATTATTTCATCAACATACACTTGAGCAAGAATGATGGGAGATCCATAATGCATTATAAACAAATTGTTGTCATTTTTTCCTATTTTGTATCCACTCTCCAGAAGATAACTTGCCAATGTGTCATACCATGCCCTAGGTGCCTGCTCCAAAGCATAGACAACTTTATCAAGATGATATTCATGATTTGGAAATTCTTCACTTCAATCCCTGGAGGTTACTTTAGAAAGACTTCTTCTTGAAGATCCCCATGTAGGAAGGCAGTCTTAACATGCATTTGATAGACTTTGAAGTTGCTGAATGAAGCGAAAGAAAGAAACAGACAAATTGCTTCAAGTAGGGATGAGCGTGGGACGGAACCGGTACCGACCCGTACCATTCGCGATTTCCCGAAAACCGAATTTGGTCGAAAGTCAATCCCGAGTATCGAACCGAATTAACATCACCGATACCGGTACCGGGAATGGTACCGGTTTTCGGTACTTGTACCGGTACCGGCGGTACCGATTCCCGAATTTCATGTATTTGGAGTACCAAGTACCGTCCCGTATTTTTAGATTCGGTACGGTTCGGTACCAGTTCCGGTACGGTACCGGTACGGGATAGGGACTTGGGACAAACTGATCATCCCTAGCTTCAAATCTAGCAACAAGGGAAAACGTTTCATCATAGGCTAACCCTTCCAATTGGCAGAATCCTTGAGCCACAAGTCTTGATTTGTTTCTAGTAATGATCTCATCTTCATCCATCTTTTTTCTGAACAACCAGCGAACGACAATGATAGTTTTTCCTTGAGGTTTGGGAACAAGAGTCCATACACGATGTCGTTCAAATTCATTCAACTCATCACACACAGCCTTGATCTAGTCAGCTTCTTTCAGGGCATCAACTACATTATTTTGTTCAATCATTGAGACAAAATTCATTAACACACCGAAGTTGTTGCTGACTCTGCTATGAGTGATAATCCTAGAATTTACATCTCCAATGATTTGAGATTCAGTATGATCTCGAAGAATTCTAGGATTAGAACATTCATTCGTATTATTTGGAACAAAATCTTCCTGATTAGATGGCTCAACTTCCTTAGAGACTATATGCTGATATTTAGAGCTAGATTGGCAGTTGATAATTTGATCAACATTGGGAACAACAGGCTCAGTTTCAAATGAGAAGAAATCAGGGACACGATCTAAATGACTGAAAGTAAGTTCATTTAGAATGGATGAAGGATGATTAATGCAATCATGAATAATTGATTCTTCATCAAAAGTGAGATGAGAAGTTTCTTTAACAGTTTGTCTTGAAATATTGAATACCCTGAAAGCCTTGGACACACTAGAATAACCTAGAAACACTCCTTCATCAGCTTGAGCTTTAAATTTAGATCGCGGATCTCTTTGTTTCAATATCTAACAAACACACCCCAAGCACATGAAAGTAAGATATGTTAGGTTTTCTCCCCTTAAGTAGCTCATATGTAGTTTTCCCATGATGCTTAATAATGACGGAATGGTTTTGGGTGTAAGAAGTTGTGTTGACAACTTTAACCCAAAATGATAGAGGAAGACCAGCTTCAATCATCAAAGTTCTTATAGCTTCAATGAGAGTTCTATTTCTTCTTTTAGCAACGTTATTTTGTTGGGGAGTTGTAAAAGCAGAGAAGTTCTGAGAAATTCCTGAGATTGAGCAAAAGTCTTCCAAGGAGGAATTTCTAAATTCAATTTCATGATCACTACGCAATTTCCTGACTTTATGATCATAAAGAACTTCTTATTGCTTAATGAGTGAAATGATCTCATCAGCAACATGGCTCTTCTTTCTTAAAAATACTACCCATGTAAATCTTGAAAATTCATCCACAATAATGAAAGTATATTTCTTCATAGACCTTCAATTGATTGGGACCATTCCAAAAGTTTCCATGTGAAGAAGATGAAGATGGTTGATAATGGAAGAACATGACTATGGCTTAAATGAGGACTTGGTTTTCTTTCCCTTTTTACATGTTGAGCATAATTTATCTTTGATAAATTGCATCTTAAGAATTCCTCTCACAAGATGATTCGTAGGAAATATTTTATATGTTCTTGAAGTTCAAGTGAGATAACCTTTTATGCCACATCCAATTTATATGAGACTAAGCACAAGAGAAAATGCAACGACAAAGAGAGATTTTAGCAGAGAACATATCCAAGAGATAAATCTTGTTCTGTCGATTTGCTGTCAGAACAGTGACATTGTTTTCATCAACAACTTTTCCTTCTTTCTTGTTAAAAGAAACTTCATAACCAACTTCACATAGTTAGCTGATTGAAATGAGGTTGTGCTAAAGACCTTTCACGTAGGATACATTCTTGAATACAAAAGAATTGAACTTGATAGCTCCTTATCCCTTTGTAGATACTTTGCAATTATCCACATATGAAATAGTAGGACCATCCTTCTTTATGAAATCTTCCAGAAGAGACTTGAATGTGGTCATATGTCTTGAGAAACCGCTATTTAAATATCGAATATGTTCTTTACCCTGAAACAAAAAATATACAGTTAATATATACTGACCCATCTTCCAATGGGTCACAAAAGAAAAAATGTTATAACAAGCATCAAGGAGATAATTAAAGAGTTTCCCTTTTAGATCCACTTATCATTTCGATTCATGATCTTGTCAGTGCGAACCGAGCTTTTCTCAAAAGTGCACTCACTGACTTTATGAGAAGCATCACCACATTAATAATAAATGAACTTCACCATTAGATATAGGAAGTTTAAGCTAATTCTTAGTGGATGGCAGAGCATACTCACGATGAGGAGGTTAGTAGGAAGGATCAAGATTAGATAACTGAGATACACATTTTATGTTACCATTAGAGTCAACAACGTAATGAGTATCAATTAAAGTTTGATTTATAAAACAAGTACTTACAAATCTACTTTAAAGTCTTTCTCCAAACAATCAACTTTATAAAAGGTTTGTTTAGTCTCTACGTTTTTGATTAAGGAGACAACACCTTCTATATTGCCTCCAAGAATTTTCTCACACTGATCAGGAATTTGACCATTATTAATTCTCATGACATTATAGTGAGAAGAGGCCCATTTTTTTTTTGTAAATAAGTTGAGTACATCTAGCATGATCAACAACGTTTTCCTTTTCAGATTGAAGAAAATTATTGGTCAATGAGATATAAGTGTTTTCCTGTTCTAAAAGAGAAAGAGATTTTACGAAAGAAAAGAGTTTTTATTTGAGTTTTTTTAACTCTATTTTGAGAGAAGATCTTTCTTTGTTTGAAGCAGATAAATCAAAATGAAAGTGATCAATCATGTCAACTTTTTCAATGTTTTCAATGGAAGAATAGTTAACATAATTTTTTACCTGATACATTGATGTTGAGTCCCAGACAAACTTAGGGTTTGTAGTAGCTTGAGAAAGATCAATGTCAAGAGTGCCAACGCTGTCATTCGATGCATCAACATGAGATTCAACGATCTGATACATGAGATACTTACCTTTTGGAGTTTCATCATTTGAGACATTTTCTTCATCAAACACTGATGATAGTGTGTTCATCATCTCTTGTGCATTTGAGCTGTTATGAACCAAACCATAGACAAAAAATGTGGGTGAGTTTCCAATAGCAACTCTCGCCTTTACATCGAGATTTAACACCCTTTTTTCGTCCCTATTGCATCCTAGTACAAATGTTTTCTTTGACTCACTATGGGATACACCATCATTAGATGATTGATGCATAACGAGGATGGGGCCCTTGTTGATGATGTCAAGCATGTCATAGTCCTAGATCTTGAGAACGTCCATGACCTTTGATTTCTAAGCAATAACGTTGAGTTTATCAAAAGGAAGGATATTGTTAAGAGTAGACTATTTACGGTTGTAAGAGGTCGACATAATTACTTGTGTGTATCAAAAACCCGCTCTGATACCAATTCAAGGTTTGTATCGATCGGACACCCTTCAAGTATAATAAAAAAGAATGAATTAATTAAACCAAATAAAGATGGAAAAAGTAAAGAACATGATTTAATCACAAAGATGTTTTTCACCATGAAAGGGGTTGTTCTCACAAAGAGAATGAATGTCACAAAGACAATCACCAAGATGTTCACATTAGGGTTTCACCCTAATGTTGAATATATTCAAAACTATACTAGTATATCCCTTTAAACAAGGGATTGTATCGAATCTACATATAAACGAATCCTTATCACCAAGATATCAGATATGCTATCTATTCTATACATATCCGTATAATTTCCTAATATACAAAGATTACATAAGATTATTTTCTAGATGTTGACGTGGATAAGGTCTTGAGACATTAGCGCTGATGGGGATGTTGGCGTTGGTGGTCAACGTGTAAGGTGTTGGATTCATCATATCATAAGGTGTGACCATATAAGGAAAATGAATGTAATGATATGAACTAGCCAAATTCTCAAACTGAAGGGGCCATAAGTGAAAATTTGAGAAAACAAGGTGCAAGAATACTTCCCCCATTCTTGATTAACGTTTTCATAAAGCGGAGTCAATTCTAACTGTGAATTCCTCATTTCTATACATTTAGGGCTTGATTCAAGAGGAGAATTGGGAAATAAAGCAAATGAAAGAAGGAGTCAAGGCTAGCAAGGTAAAACTCTACCTCAATACCCTTAAAATTCGAAGTTGTGAAGAGGGTGATGTAACACCAGTCAAAATAGGTCAACAACAGTCGCATATGATTATATCAAACAAGTAATATAATAAACTTACTTTGTATTCCGTGGAAAAATCTAATATAAATATGAACTTTCGTGCATACCTTATGGTATAAATCAAAGTACATGTCTATACAATTCCAAAAGATTTTAACAAATCTCAGTCTAACTTCGCATGAAGAAGTTATGATAAACTCTAACACTATAAATGTCTATAATATATAGAAATTGAAATATAGTGAGAATTAGCTATTGGTATCTAAAAGAAAGTTGTAGTACTCAGAAATACCTACGCATGGATATAAAGAACGTCAAAAATTGAGTTCGTATGCAAAAGATATGATCTTCTGAAGATGTAGCAGTCTGAGAGCATGGTACATGGCAGAAACCCTAATCTGTCATGGTTCATGACGTGAACATGAAGGTTCACAACGTGAAGATGATCTATGACACTTCTCAAGGTTAGAATGAAGATGACAAGCCTATGGGAGTGAGGTGTTAAGATTCCATGATGTGAACATAAAGGTTCACGACGTGAAAGTGTTATCCGAACACTTTCCGAAGCTAGGACCCAAATGGAAAGTCTACGAGGTGATGCTGCTATGATTCATGACGTGAACAGATATGTTCACAACGTGAACTTGTCTTGGACAATCTATAAATAGAAAGTTCGAACCTAACCCTCCTTACACCAAAATCTATTTCCTCTCTCTTATTTGCTAAAGGCGTTCGTTGTCCCAAGCCCGACGATCACGAACCGCTGACCGTTTCTAGTTATATTCTATCAAATCACGCTACTAAAGTGAATTTCATGGCCCCACTTTTTAATGTTTTCGGGGGAAATGCATGCTAAATATTATATAAAAGTTAATATTATGTTTATATGACAATATGTTCGTATCAACATAAATAGTTATGTTGACCAGGATATAGTTGTTTTGTATCATATATACCTAAAATATATGTGATATTTTGAAATCATACAACTATCTTAAACTTGTTACGTGTTGTTATCATAGATTTTACTAATATGGCCCCGGAGTTATATTCAGGAGTTCTATATACTATGTGTGTCATAACCTCGGATTTATACTCAAGAGTTCTATATACTATGTTGTGTTATAGACCTAGAGTTATACTCGGGAGTTATGTATTATTTGTTAAGTATGTTATTAGTATTGGTTTTATGTTAGTTAAAACCTGGTTTTACTTCAAGTTATAGGTTTTGTACTGCCTAAATATTATTTAGGAGTAATGTTTAAAGCATAGTCTAGTAACTTAGGGTTTTAGACACGAATATGCTTTCAATGTTAGAACTATAGGAACTCAACAATGTCTACATGAGCTATTTTATTCATCAACTAAGATTGGAAATCTTAGGGGAAATCCTCTGAACCGTAACCGCTAATCCCGTATAAGCGAGGAAGTCGTGTATGAAACTATATGGGTTGACAACCCCACTCGTGGTTGCCAGCTACAACCCAACATTTGGCGAGTAACAAACTATCATTTTATTTGTTTTATCTTGATCCAACATCGATGAAGCGCGCGGCGTATTTATATTGGTGGAATCCTTCGTGGTACCCTGGGCAAAATCTTTGATGGCATCAATGGTAGAATCCTTCGTGGAACCATTGGTGGGATCTTTTTAGTCTGAGGTCTTGCATGTTATATAGCAGCGATTATGGACTCATGGTAGCACACTTTTAGAAGCATTATAATTTGTCAATATACAAGTATTAATGTTAAGTATAAGTTTCCCAAACACTTATACTCTAGGGACAAGGAAATTGTAGGTATTCTACTTATTCATTAAGTAAACAAATTATACCTAGCATATATACTCGTATAGAATTGAAATAAGATTTATATGTAGTAACCTTCCTTGATTTAAGTATATGGAGATTTTAGGTATATCACTTATTTAATAAGTAAACTATTATACCTAGGATATATACTAAATGTTGGAGACAAGTATGAGTCAGAATGACACTTTTGAACTATGTTTTATACTTTTTGAACTTGGAAAAAGTACTATTTTACTCGGAGTCAAAACCTGTGGACTCACCAACTTTATGTTGACATATTTTCAAAATGCATGTGTTTTCAGGAACTTGATAAGCTGAATGTTTCTCGAACATGAGAAGTTTTACTATTATCCTTTTTCTTTGTATGAAAGATATATTTGTTAAGACGTATGCGATAGTTCGGATACTATCTAATAATTACTAGGAAACAAGAATAATGTAACTTTGTATTATCAATAAAGGTATGTAGTTTATTAAATTCTTTTTTACAGTTCAATATATGTTTGATAACTATGATACTAGAATGAAGTTACACTGCCCGGTCTTTCCGGCACCGGCCGGGAGTGTGACAGGTGAAACCCTAATGTCATGTTTAATAGGATTAAATGATTAGAGTTTCGACTTCTAACCCCGGTTGGGTGGTTTTGATGGTTCCAATCTCAAAACAATCATTCCATTGAGGGTTTTGATGATTTGGGTAAAAAGATCACTAAGAACCCCATAATCTCAAATCGAAAGATATTGTATGTGAATGTGAAGTTATGATGGATTCAATGACGTAAATGAGGTTTGACAATAAGAAAACCCAATGGGAAATGCTCAAATCCATCCTTGATGGTAGAATCATGTACAAGCTTCAATTGAAATGGAATTGGAGACATTAAGATGAAAAAATAGAATTCCTTGGAATTAAAAAATTGATGAGTAAAGTAAGTTCATAATCATGAATGGATACTCTTGGAAGGGATTGAACTTAAAACACAAGCGGTTGTTTGATTCATCGATTGAGATATAGATTTATTGACCTAACGGAAATTTGGGAACACGGAATGGAATTGAGGATTCCAAGGTTAGATTAGGATTTTACAATGAGATTTGTTGTGATAACCTTCACTTAGTAACAATCATTTAAGTATACAATAAGTTGGGAGCAAACTTTTTTAATTTTGGAATGTTCAACTGAACAATGAAAAGTTAGCCTTTCTTATGAAATTTAATGATTTATATGATCATAGAAGTTTCAATGAGCATATAATGGATTAATTGGAGTGTTTTAAGATGATAAAACACCTCCTAATCATGTATGAGAACCTATACAAATGACATAAATAAAATGGGAAAAGGGACTTCATGAACTATGTAGAGTAGAGTGTTAGATTGAGAAAATTCGAGATGTTGTCTGTGCAGACCTCATTACACGACCGTGTAATGGAAACAAAAACCATTGCATGGGCCATGTTTTTAACTGAACAATGCCACATAAATTTTTCGTAACTTGTGCATACATACATGGTTTTTGCCTATGTTTATATTTTTGCATGAGCAATAATTTAAAGCAATAAAATTTAGTAATGGAACCTATGAGGGGTATTTTGGTAATTTTAATAACCTATGTCTATATTATATACGTTGTGTCTAAGGGGTGATTGCTTTAGAAGTTGAGCTAGAAAAGAGTAGCATTCTACATTGGAGAACTAGGTTAGTACGTGTGGACTTTTCCCACTTTGGATTAGATGGCTAAATGTTAAAATAACTTATGCATAAATGTTTTAATAATTAAAGTATGTATTTTTTAAGTGCTTAATGATTTTATGTTAATGTTAAAGAAAAGGAAAGAAACTATAGATAAAGTAAAACTCATCTAACCCATGATGCCTCATAAGAGGTCTAGATGAATCTACAGGGGTGGTACCTCCCCTTCTCGAAGTGGATGTCGTAATTATCAGGATGCCTTGGTGGATTGATTTATTATTCCAACCTTGGTCGAGACTTGGGGGTACCTTAAGTATAAAAATGGCAACAATTATGTACCATAATTAGCCTTAAGGTTAAGAAGGAATGGTATGTGATAAGATATGCCTTCGAAGTATACTATGCATAATAAAATGTTTTTTATAGAATGTAAAAAGATATTCTTTGTCTTATGTAAATATTTTTAATGTCATGTATCTCAGGTAATAGCTAAAGGTGTGAAGTGTGCTAGAAGTAATGAAGTCCAAGGGAGACTAGTGCGGCACAAGTTACATATAGCTTTGATCCTATAAATATTGGTTTCCTTGTTATGTTTTATTTGATAGAATGCTAGTAACACCCTAGAGATTTTGTTTGAAACTATTAAATTAAACTCTAATATTTTTTTTAAATCTTGTTTTCAGATTAAACCATAACTTTTAAATTTGTTTCAAAAATTATAAGTTGTTACAGTTAGTATTTGAGCCATAATTTAAGCAAATTAGGATTGGATCATTCCACTCCTAGGCTTAGCCTTTGGTTATGGAAAATATGAATACGAGATAGGAATGTGTAACGCCCTGCTTTGAATCGTTTCCTAATGTGGGGTGGTGACCCGAAGACCGAGTATCATCAGGCTTAGGGTCGTTGAGGAAAAGGGATTTGGACCTGTTTGGGTGTGGGTAATGTAATTTGGATGATCCGGGAGTTTGGGTTGTGTTTTGGAACCAAGGGGTATTTCGGTAAAGTATCAATTCATTATTTTATGAATTTTGGATTTTATTTCAGAAAGTTGTATGGCAAGGGGGAGTTGATAGAAGTGTAGAGCTTCTCATTACCTTTCCGTGGATATAAAGATCGTCAAAATCGAAGTTGAAACGAAGTAGTTATGGTTGTTCAAAGTTGGAAAGGATTTGGGTGAAAACTGATCTCACGACATGAGCAGTAGGAGCTCAAGACGTTAGAAGCGATTAAATAAAAATGCCGATTTAAACTGTCCTCACAACATAAGCATTAAGGGCTCACGACATGAGAACTGTGCAGCCCAAGCCCATAAATTTTTAGGGTTTTTAACATATATAAAGGTTGGTTCCATGTTTTTAGGGCATTTTATGAGCCTCCATCATATCTAAATCATCTTGAGAGAAACCCTAGCCCCATTTTCACCATTTTGAGCCTCCCTTGTCCTCTTCGATCCATTTATGGAGATTTTCGTGCTTTGAAGAGAAAGAATATGTTCTTCGTGCTTAGATCTACCAAGCAAGTTCCCTCTCCACCTTAAAGATCTTACATTGGACCATGGTAAGTCCTCAATTTCCAACCATTATTTGTTATTCTTCTCATATTTAGAATTTTATGCCTTTTTTTCATGTTGGAGGTGGTTTGAGTGGTTGGATTCCATAAATTTGGCAACTTTATGGATCCATAAGGTCCCTTTGAGGTTTGGTGTGCTAGATCTATGGTTTGGTTGAGTTTTGGTTCCATGAATGATATTTGGATCTCATTTCCACCCATTTTAACCTAATGAAGTTCAAGACATGCATTGGACATGCATGTCCACAAAGCAAAGTCTTTTAGGATGCGTTTGATGTACAAAAGCCCTCCGGAAAGTTGGAATGGATAAATTAAGGAATAAGGACTTAAGACATTTGGATTTAGCATTAGACGTGGCTCACGACGTGACGGAGGGAGTGTCATGACAGAGGGAGTGTCATGACGTGACCAAGGAAGGTTCACGTCGTGAGGTCTGCTGAGTGGGTCATCCAGGACCTAGTTGACTGAGTTGAAGTGAGTTAAGTTGGAATATGGACGAGTGCATTCTCACGAAAAGTGACCAAGGACTGGTCATGACGTGAGTGTCAACTGATGGAAACATTGACCGTTGACTTTGAGTTTAACCCAGGTTGACCAAAATTGACCTAAGGATATTTTGGGTATTTCATGGATAGGTGTCGGTTGGAGCTGAGATTTAGAGTCGGGACCTCAGCGGCTATTGATCAGACCGAGAGGTGAGTTTTCCTCACTATAATTACAGGTCGCAGGCACCAAGGCCGGCCCATTGAGGCGGTCCTACTTTGTGTTGAAGGATATTGAGGCGGTCCTACTTTGTGTTGAAAGCTAACAAACCAGGGTGTCCTGGATAGACTGAAGGCCAATGGGGCATACCAGTCAGACCGAAGGCCCAGAGAACGTTCCAGATAGGCTGAAGGCATAGTGACGTATTCCAGTCATGCTGAAGGTTCTGTGAGCGTACCAGATAGACTGTAGGCAGGTGGAGCGTTCTAGTCAGACTAAAGGCTTTGTAGGCGTACCAGATAGACTGTAGGTCGGTGGGGCGTTCCAGTGATGCTGAAGGCCTTGTATGCATGTTGTTGTTTGTTATGTATGTGTGATGGTACTTTGGGGAACTCACTAAGCTTCGTGCTTACAGTTTCAAATACTTCATATGATTGTGGCAAGACGAAGGATTGACCGTACACATCCTTGGTTTTACGACTGATTGGATCTTGGGAGACTCGGATTTTAAGTAATGTTTTTGAAAGCGTGGTCGTACACAACCTTGTAATTTTTGGGATGTTACATGTTGGTATCAGAGCCTTGGTTTGAGTGAATTGGAGGAACACTCGTGCGAATCTAGTCTTAAACTAAGGAAATAAAAAAGTTTTTAAAATTATTTTCAAAATTGTTTTCAAAATAATCAAGAAAGGATGCGATGTGTACGATCAGCCGGAACTAGTAAGTAGACCCCAAATTACCACACTGTTACATGATACTGTGATATGATAGAACAGTATGCTAGTGATAGGCTATGGATCTTCAGGAATTGCATGATAGAATTGACATCATTATTGTAGTTTCTTAGTGTATGCATCATAGTTGTACATAACTAAGATTCTATAGCCTAAGACTGTTTGGTTTAGCCTTAATTCTTGTTCTTGTTTGATGAAAGGCTTAGGGTAGAATCAAGTATTCGACTCTCTGTAGGATCCAGTGTTATGTATGATTAGCATACACAAGTGTTGCAGAGTTCATGGAAGTTTCATGAGAGGGTGTAGTTTATGGCGAGTTAGGGTGAGGATTGATTAGCCACTATTGAGAGAGTAACGGCAGGGAGAAGGTGCATCTAAGATGCTGGGAGATAGAAATCGAGAATTTTGTATGAGGATATGTCTGATTTTATTTTGTCTTAGTGCCAGTCGACTTCACTGCTCGAATGCTGCTTACTTTGTGCTTTGTGGGAGCCACATTAATGTGCGCTAACTACCAAATAAATACATTAAGTTACATGCTATGGTGGATAAATAATCTTACGGGGGAGGATTTGGCTCTATTGCATAACTCTCGTTTGAGTCTAACCATTGTAGGGTTGGGTCATTTAGTCGAAATATTATTTAAGTTTTGTTGCATGTAATTGTATTGATGAAGTGGTTGGCTGAAATTGATTGGAGTCCTTCGGCAGCTGGTGGCAGGGGAGGTAGAGAATCCTAGGAGAACCTAGGAAGTATTTTAGTGTGGTTGTTTCGCTATTGAGCATGTATCGGGAGGATATTTTTGAGTAGGTTTTAGGGGACGTAAGATGATTCTTAAGGAAAGTATGGATAGGTGTGGAAGGTAGTATTGGGCCTGTACTACTGGAAGCACAAGATCCATACTCGAATCAAGGAGAGCTTCGGGGATTCTAAGGCTTGTTAGAGAGCGATAGCATGGGTTGATACCATGATTTGTGGTAGTGGTTATGTATCTATCGATCTTTTGGTTATGGTTTCTCAGGCATGAGGACGGGTCTAGTAATTGTTTTGGGCCCTAATGGCGATATCTGTTTGGGTTAAATGGTGCAGACCTAGATGAGTTTGTTGGTTTTTGAGGTCTTGAGGGTTTTGCTCAGGGCCGTGCATTCGAGTCACGGGACTCAAGAAGGAAACGATTGTTATGGCCGTCTTGGGGATTGCAGCTAGATGTGGAATGGTTGATTGATGGATTGGAAGGTCGATATCTGTGGCAAGGGTTATGCCCTTTCAGTTTTCCGAGTTCGGAGAAGGAGCGTGCAGACTTGTGATTTTCAAAAATTGGATGTAAACCCCGCATAGGGTCTGTTGGTCGCGTCGTTTGGTGACAGTATATCAACATGGGGGTGTGCAGGATGATTGATGTGGTATGGATGCTTTGTGATGTGAAAAACGATACATGTTCTTTAGATATAGGAAAGTCAGGTATCAGATTGACAGTTGGGATTACAGGTAGGGAGTGTATGTGTTGGATCATAAGTCGGTGTTTGGTTATGCATTGCATGAAATCCTTGATGTTAAAGTGGATATAATTGGAAAGGTTCAGAGGTCTTCAGCTGAATTTCAAGATTCTCTTAGAATATGTTTGATCTATATCTGGGAAATCATCCTGGATGTGTTATGCAATCCAGACTCAGAGATACTTGTACATGGTTGAGCCGGTTGAGTTATGGTTTGGTTTCAACACCAACAAGTAGTAGTTCGAACCCTAAGTGGGGGAGAACTGGGTATTCTGCTTGGAGGATCGTCGATCTGTTCGACTTTGTGATATTGGAAGAATGGTTCATAAGGATTCGCAGTGCGAGTATGAGGGATCTTAGTTCAGGATTTGGTTAAGGCAAGGGCATATAGTAAGTGGCAATCGGTTGTATGTGTTCATGAGGTACATGGGTTGTCCCTTAGCAAAAAGTGGTTGGTCAAGGAGCCCGTTATAGCTATTATATCCCTTTTTGGGATGCCCAGGGATAAATGAGGAGGTGCTAGGATTTTGGTTGAGTATCGATTGTTGAGGGATTCGTCAACTAGTTGTTGGGCTTCCATTTTTAGTCTGGTGTGGGCAGATGCCAATCGGTAGATCCGTTCCAGAGGCGGGTATGTCCAGCTCCACGTAGGTTCTGGTTCCCTAGATAGGTGTTAATACGATCTCAACCGTTGGTAGTTTCAAGTATCATCAAAATGGAGGTTCTTCAGAAGTTTGGGCTGTATCAGTTGAAGTTAAATAGATGTATCAACCTATCATCTAGTCCAGTACGATTTATGTTCCTTTGGTCTCTGGGTATGATTACCTTTAATGTTGGTGTGGAATTTTTGTTCATGGCAGGCTCAGGTTTTGGTAGCATTTAGGATCACCATGGAAGTCTTCTCGAGCCATTTGTGTATTGGTGGAATCTGTTCAGCCTCAATCAAGTATGGGATCTTGTTTCGACCGATCATGGGGATGCCTTCTATTATGGATTTAAGGTTTGTCATTTCAATAGACCTCTAGTATTTCTTCCCTTTTGGGACGATGTTATGTGTTCCCTATGGATTTGCATTGTGGTAATTCATTATGCGTATTGTCGAGAGGGGTGTATGTGGTTTGGATAAAGGGAACAATTAACGGTTGTTGGGAATGTCAGTTGTATATCAGAAAGTCTCTGCGAAATGTTGCATTATAAATTTCGTTTATTCACAAGTTGTTGTTAGGGGTTGGATAGCAAGGTTGGGTATTGGTGATGGAATCTCAAATCATGAAGTTTATTGCGAATGTCTCGAAGGATCTGCCAAGTGAAGGTACACCTGAGTTGATAAGGATTGGAGGTGAATGTGAAAATTCTTGGATTGATCATACTTGCTCGTAGAAGCAGTGGTTGGTAATGGCGTGTTAGTAGTCCATGGTTCATTTAAGGTTTTAGGTTCATATTATGGATTTGGAATTACTTGAACTTCGCGATCGACGTGCTTTGCGTACTTCATTCCACGTGTTTGGTGGTGTTCTTAGTCAAAGCCAAGGGTGGGTTCAATGAAAGGATGAATATCAGTTCTGTAATTTGAGTTATGAAGTTTAGATATGTTGGGTTCCAAGTCTAAGGAATAATATTGATTGAAATGATTTGGTCTTATAGTTATGATGTTGTAGAATATTTTGGTGTTGCACGTGTTTCTCTGTCGTGGTTATATAGATAAGATTCACAGTGGGAGCCGACATGATATTGATGTATCAGAGGTTTTCATCAGCATGTTATGGTATATGTGATATGTGATGGTAGTTTGGGTTGAGGCGGTCCTGCTTCGGGCTGAAAGCTAAGATACCTAGGGTGGTCCGGATAGAGTGAAGTTCTGTGTAGCGGACGAGTCAGACCGAAGGCTCAGAGAGCGGTCCCAATAGACTGAAGTCCCAGCAAGGTGGGCCAGTCATATTGAAGGCTCTATATCCGGGTCTACCTGTGCGGAGGTCAGGCAAGTTGGGGCTTCGAAATTATAGCAACAATGTGTTGGATCGACAATTAACGGATCAGTGTCCTGTTCAGCTAGAGGGTTTTGTTCTGAACATTGGTTCCCCGGAGGTAGTAAGGAGTGATTTCAAGGACGAAATCTAACTTAAGTGGGGGAGAGTTGTAACGCACCGTTTTGAATCGTTTCTTAATTTGGGGTGGTGAACCCGAAGACCGAGTATCATCAGGCTTAGGGACTTTGAGGAAAAGGGATTTAGACCCGTTTAGGTGTGGGTAATGTGATTTGGATGATCCGGGAGTTCGGGCTGTGTTTTAGAATTAAGGGGTATTTCAATAAAGTATGAATTTTAGATTATATTTCGGAAAATTGTTTGGCAAGGGTGAGTTGATAGAAATGTAGAGCTTCTCATTACCTTTCTGTGGATATAAAGATCGTCGAAATCGGAGTTGAAACGAAGAAGTTATGGCTATTGAAATTTGGAAATGATTTGGGGGAAAACTGATCTCAAAACATGAGCAGTTGGAGCTCATGACTTGAGAAGCGATTAAAAACAAATGTTGATTTTAACTGTGCTCACGACGTGAGCATGAAAGGCTCACGACATGAGAACTGTGTAGTCCAAGCCCATGAGTTTTTAGGGTTTTCAACATCTATAAAGGTTGGTTCCATCTTTTGGGGGGCATTTTATGAGCCTCCATCCTATCTAAATCATCTTGAGAGAAAACCTAGCCCTCCTTTCACCATTTTGAGCCTCCCTTCTCCTCTTCCGTCCATTTATGGATATTTTGGTGCTCTGGAGAAGAAGAAGATGTTCTTGGTGCTTAGATCTAGCAAGAAAGTTCCATATCCACCTTAAAATCATACCTTGGACCATGCTAATTCCTCAAGTTCAAACCTTTATGTGTTATTATTCTAAGATATAGACTTTCATGCAGTGGACATGCATGTTGATAAAGCAAAGGCTTTTATGTTGCTTTTGATGTATGAAAGCCCTCTGGAAAGTTGGAATGGATGACTTAATGCATTAAGCACTTAAGACATTAGGATTTAGCATCAAATGTGGCTCACGATGTGACACCGGGAGTGTCATGACGTGAGAGTGGTTTTTTCGTGATTGTTTCGGCAAACTGAGCTCACGACGTGACCAAGGAAGATTCACATTGTGAGGTCTGCTGAGTGGGTCATCTGGGACCGAGTTGACTGAGTTGAAGTGAGTTAAGTTGGAATATGGCTGAGTGCATTCTCATGACGTGACCAAGGACTGGTCACGACATGAGTGTCAACTGACGGAAATATTGACCGTTGACTTTGACTTTAACCAGGGTTGACCAAATTTGACCTTAGGGTATTTTAGGTATTTCAGGATTTTGATTGTGATTCATCACTTGGATGGTTAGGTGTCGGTTGGAGCTGATATTCAGAGTCAGGATCTCAACCGCTATTGATCAGTCCGAGAGGTGAGTTTTCCTTACTATACTTACAGGTCGAAGGCACTAAGGCCAACCCACTAGATTGTTATCTTGTTTTTTCGCATGTTGATATGTTGTAGTGATATGTTAGATCTGTATCCTGGTACATATGATGATGCTATGATTAGTGATTTGTAAGATATACCTGATTGTCTATTGACTGGTTATACGTTTAGCTGAGTATGTGTTGCTATGATGTGGGTGGGTTGAGGATGTACTGCTTCGTGCTGTCAGTCAACAAAACCGGGAACATTTATATCGATATGTTGTTATAGTTTGCTGGGCTAATATGTATTTTGGATTTATATATGTGTGTCAACATGGTGTATGTGTGGTTAGGTTAAGGCGGTCCTGCTTTCTACTGAAGGCTAAAAGAGCCAGGGCGTCCCGGATAGACTGAAGGCCAGTGGGGCGTACAAGTCAAACCGTAGGCCCGAAGAATGTTCCAGATAGGCTGAAGGTCCGGTGAGGTGTACCTGTCATACTGAAGGTTCTATGAGCATACCAGATAGATTGTAGGCCGGTTGGGCGTTCCAGTCAGACTAAGGGCTTTGTAGGCGTCCCAGATAGACTGTAGGGCAGTGGGGCGTTCCAGTAATGCTGAAGGCCCTGTATACATGTTGTTGTTTGTTATGTGTTTGTGGTGGTACCTTAGGGGAACTCACTAAGATGTGTGCTTACAGTTTCAGTTTATAGTTTCAGGTACTTCATATGATTGTGGCAAGGCAAAGGCGTGACCATATATATCCTTGGTTTTATGACTGATTGGATCTCGGGAGACTCTGATTTTAAATAATGCTTTGGAAACAATGGTTTTGTAAACACTTCTTTTAGTAAATGGGTTGCTTTAAAAAGTTTCAATTTGTTGTAATTTTTTGGATGTTACCGAATGTTATGCTTTAAGTTAGATAGACTTGTAGGATATTATATTGAGTGCTCTTAAAAAAACAAAGGAAGTGATACCAGCATAATAGTGGTTTAAACTAATTGAGCAAACCTTCTAAGTGGTGAAATCAAGTTTGATTATGTATGATGTGAGTATAATAGTATAGTGTCACATCGCCGGTCGTCCGCGGAAACGTCGGGCAGTGTAACGTCATCTTTGGATCACTATTATCAAACATATTGAATATTGCTGATATCAAACCTTTATTTTTGTTAAAAAGGAGTTACATCATTCTTTTCTCTTGGTACATTGTTATATTTTGAAATATGAGCTACGTCTCATATGAACAAAAGTATAATAACTAAAAAACTTCCATACTATTGTAACATTCGTGTATTTACATCCTTGAAAATATATGCGTTCGAAGATACATCAACGTAAAGATGGTGAGCTCGACTATGTGTACTCTTATATCAAAATGTGTTAAAAAGTACATAGTTTCTCTACCAGTTTTAAAGATACTTTTATTGATCAAAGTATGTTGTTTATAAGGATCTACCGACTTATAAATAGTTTCGCTCTATCGTGCATGTACCAGGTATAATTGTGTACTTATTATATAAGTTTTATACCTACAATTGTTCAAGCACTCCGAGTATAAGTTTTCATGGTACATATACTCAACATTAATACTTATCGAATAAGTATAATTTTCTAGAATCTAACAGACACTACATGATTCCATAACCACTGCTATATGATGTTTAATATGTCTAATTGGTTCTAATAAGATGGCACACCTAGTTCAAACACTCCGGACACATCATCAATGCCGGATCCAAAAACAAAAAAAACGACATTTCGTCACCCGCTGGTTTCTTCCGTTAAACCATGGTTGTAGCTAGCAACCACGGGTGGGGGTTTCAACCCATATTGATATGTACACAACATCCTTGCTTACACGCGATCAGTGGTTATGGGTCAGAGGATTTTGTTAAAAGTTTATTCATAATCGATGAAGTACATAGGTCATGTACACTTTTCGGTGCTAACAATGTGTGTGTCTAAAACCCTAAGTTACTAGATGGACAACACAACTATTGTATATAATGCAATTCCAGGTTTTCACCAACGTAAAATCAATAATACTGAATAGGTCCAAATAATTATAGCCTGGCTATTTAGCGGTTAAAGCTATAACATTATCAATAATCATTCATATTCCTTATAAAAAATATATTTGTCGCTTTTATAAAAGCATCAAATATGTATATATAACATGCATATATTTCCCCCCAAAACATTAAAATGATTAAAAGTGGGGTCGTGAACTCACTTTTGAAGCGTGTTATATTCAATGTAAAATTTCGTCGGATAGAGGTTAGAAAGTCGGGATGATCGGCCTCGAGTGTTGGAAAAATCTCAAGAAAGTAGATAGGAATCGAAGTTGGTTTGTATGAAAATAATCTAATTTTAAGAAATATTTATATGATGAGTTTGGCGGCTGCTCATGTCGTGACCATAAGAGTGTCACATCATGAGAATTTGGATCAGTCCGAATTCACCACATGTCGCACTCTCCATGAGTTGGTGTAAGATTTATCCTCGTGACTCCTCACGTCATGACCATCAGGTTGTTACGTTGTGATGAGTTGGATCCGAGTTAGCTAAAGAGACTTCGTGACTTGCCACGTGGCATGCTCTCGGGCCGCCACGTCATGACTTTCACGGGTATTTTCAAAACCATTGGAAATTAATAACTTTCGCATACGGCCTCCATTTGTCACATTCTTTATATCCTCGTGAAGGTATTTCCGAGTACTACAACTTTCCTTTATATCTCATAAGCTAATTCCTAGTCTATTTCAAATTAATATTGCAATAGAGAATGTACTGTTAAAATATTTGTAATACTCATAACTTCTTCATATGAACTCCGTTCTCGACTATATTTTTATTAACGGATTCGTACTTACGAGATCTTCAACTCCCGTTTATATTGTTTTGCTATCAAGTAATCAATCTCTATTTTGATTCTCTATGTCGCACACTGCTATACCGTTTCTACATGAAATTTTGTAAAATCAGAACTCCTTCATACGAAGTTAGATTCATATGTTCTTTACATTTCCGGAATCGGTTTGACGTGTACCTTTGCATTATAATTTTATTTATACAAAATCTGTATTTTTATTAAAAGTTGTTTAAATATTACAAATTAAGCCTATTACATCTGATTCATGTCACATTCATAGGTGATGATTATTGGCGTAATTTTAACTATTGTCACATATACGGCCCGTACTATTGTAAAAATTGATACAAACTTTAATTATGTGTAACTGTGAAGGTGGTTTGCGAATTACAGGATACACCATTACTATGAATGACATTAAAAATTTCATATCTTAGGGATTATGATGCCTTATGAGTCCCTTAAAAACCAGATTCCCCGTAACGCAAGTAGTTAAAATATATTATAATAACACTTTGTATATTACATTTTATAATGTATATATAATGTTTATAAGTTCATAATAACGATATTGAACCTAAACATAAGCTATACTTAATGTAGGGTAAGTATAACTCACTTACTCGGAGGTTTGGTTAGGAACCGGGCTCTGCGGGGGCAGAACTTCCGAGCCGAAAGATCTTCTTCTGGGAGCCTTCTAGCGCTCCGGGACTCGCCTCTAGCACTCAGGAAGTGCTAGGGATTGGGAGGGGTGTAGAGGGGTTTTTGAGAGAGAAAGAATGGGAAAGGTTTGAGTTTTTGGGGTCTTTTGCGCCTCTATTTATAGGTTGAGTCCAGTGCGAACGAGGAGCGTTCCCTTTCTAAACGTTGGGCGTTTGTGGCCAAGTGTCATCATCTGGTGCCAAGCCGTGGTGAGGAAGCAGTGGCTCAGATCGCGCTACGTGTCCCTCGATGGTTACTCTAAAAATTAATTATCTTCTAAAATCCGTAACTTTTCCGTATGAGCTCTATTTTTGATTAACTATATATCCACGTGTAGGTATTGACGGTATGTACAACTTTCGTTTAGACTCCGTCGGCTGATTTTGACTTTATTTTTAAACTTATATTTTAACAGACTTAAGCATTTAAAATCCATTAAAAAATCATAATTTTTTCATCCAACGTCCGTTTCCAACTGTCTTTATATCGTTGAGCTCCTATTAGTGATATCTTCAATTCTCATTTAGGTTGTGTCGGCCAAAAATCAATCGATCCAAAATTCTATTTTCGGGCTGTGTACCGCTATGCCAAATCTTAGAAAAATCATAACTTCCTCATACAAAGTCAGATTTGGGCGTTCTTTTTATGCACACTCTTGGTTTAACATATAATATGACTTTTGTTAAGGCTAAAAAGTATTTTATCACAAGCTCACTTTTTACGACACAAAGCGTCGTGCTGGTTTTGTCGTGAAACTTCGATAGGTCGTAACTTCTTCGTTATAACTCTGATTTCAGCGTTCTTTATATGTACGTAACGCTTGTAACATATACTATAACTTAGTTAAGATTATTTGTTCTGAATAACGTTCTATTAAAAAGTCATTTTTGACGCTTATTGTCTCTAAATTGACTAGCCCGAATCTGCGGGCGTTACAATTATCTCCCTATAGGTTGATTACGTCCCGGAATCATCAACGAAACCAGGCTTGTATAATGACTCCATACTTTATCTTTTCATCCTAGGTAATAACCGTAAATTCTACGTTCCTTCGAATGAGTATCTAGCTCTTGGACTTCTTGACTGCAAGCAGTGCTCAATCTTGCACCCGCTCTTTATCCTATGTTGGACTTTCAATCATAACCTTTGAGTTATAAAATCAATGCTTATCGGAGACTCCTACTTCTTATTAAATAGATTTAACTTAAGAGAAGTTCTTTACTTCGATTATCATGACAGACCGATGGGTCATGTTCTAATGACCTTTTATCGTATGATACAACGCTTAGACTCAGGTCTTTTTAAGTCAAATTCCATAATGGAAGTTTCATACCTTCATGTTCTAATGTGATATAATCACAGTCTAGCATGTAGCACTTCTAGCTGCAAGCTCTTACTTTAACAATGATCGTGATACTTCTATTGATCGTTTCATTTGTATTTCACTTCAATCGTATGGCTTAAGTCAGATGCTACATCGATCTTGATTCTCTGAACCATGTAACATACTCATCTTAGTCGGGCTCAATTTGATATGACCACTAGGGTTGGAATAACAATCATATTCTTAGTCATCACCAAAATGACGGTAACGACATACATGAATAAAACGGAATCAATTACTAGCGCCTTGGTAACCTTGTGACTTTCTCTAATCGAAGTGTAGGCCTCTACTACCTTTCACACCTACTCATACTCGTCCCAAGTATTGTCTCGCAGTTTTCCAAGTCACCATACAAGAATTTCACAATCATTTAACATAACGTATAACATAACCAAGCTTTATATTATTTCTTGAAACGATTACATAGATGTTCAAGTTCAACCTATACTATGTCTCTAATAGGCTACACCACATGATACTATCCACATGGCTACTTCATATCTTGATCTTCGGATATAAAGTCTTCACTCCTGATTCCGTGCATTGTCACCTGCTTTGTCGAGGATCATCTGGAATGCTCTTGCCTTTGGCTTTGGCGGTGCATTTGGCCTTGCTGCTTCATTTTTCTTTGGGAAATCCCTAAAATATGCCTTTCTTTGTTACATCCGAAACAAACCTTATTGTTGAATGTGCACTTATTGGCGTAATCCACAGACTTTCAACACTTGAAACATGTCACCTCCTTGCCACATTTTCCAAAGCGTTTCTTCTTGCACTTATCGAACCATCTTGCTTCACCTTCTCCTCCTCCTTCATACTTCGAGAATTTGCTCTTCTTGTTGGACCTTGAAGATCGTTCAAACTCTCTCTTCTCGCCAACTTCAACCTCATTGGCGGCTCTACTCTTGATCATCTCCTCGACAAAAATAGCAGCCCAGATAGCCGCCTCAAGAGTAGGTGTATGGCGTACTGCCACAACATACTCCCATGGTAGTCCCTCAGTATACTTATCGACTTTCGTTAGTTCGTCAGGGACGATGAGAAAAAGAAACTCCATCTTGTTTGTGAAAGGATTGGTATAATCATCAATCGGCATGTTACCCTTCTTCAATGTAGGAAACTGGTTTTCTAGTTCCAACATGTTTTGGACCGAGCAGAACTTGCGTTTAAAGTGGACAAAGAACTTTGACCATGTCAGTTGTAGTGGCTCATTGGGGCTTATGGTCTTCACCAATGTGTTCCACCATCGAACAACACTACCTTTAAATTGACGCACTGCATAAGTAGTTTGTAGCTTGCCCTTGTAACCACACTTTATGAAAGCTAGCTCCATTTCAAAGATCCAGTTCATAACTCCGATTGGATCTTCTTTCCTAGTAAAAGTTGATGGTTTGCAAGTCGTGAAGTCTTTGTACTTGCATCCGTTTCTTTCAATACCTTCACCTTGGTTATTTGTCATAACCAATGGCGGTTCATCTTGGCCAACGATTCTACTATAGTTTCCATCTTCTGATTGACCTTCATTCAGTTCAGGCTGTTCAACAGGCACAGTAGGTTCATCCCTATTCTGTTGAAGTAGATGCCTTGTCTCTTCCATCTGATGATCCAACATCATTTGAATCATTGCTTGTAGTCCTGCCATAGTGATTGGCTCGGGTGTAGCCGCTACTTTTGGTGCACGCTCAATCACAGGCTGCTGATTAGTGTTAGTATTTCCATTAGAATTTCCAAATCCACTTCAAGTTCCCACCATGTCGATCTATGCACCATATCAGACGTTCGGTGTGTAGTTGTAAGGGTCGAAATATTGTAATGAGTCGAAGTATGTGTTGGTGTCTTCGAACATTTTTGTAATGTATTTTACTAAGGCATTGTATTCGAAACTTAATGTTTAGTCCTTAGTATATTTTTTGTACGCTTTTCTCTCCTATATATAGGAGTGTTTACTAGAGTCTTAAAAATAAAGTCTTTATAGAATATTCACTTGTACTCTGTAAAACTTGAAAGCGTAATAGAGCCAAACAGATCATATTTACATTCTGTGTCCAAATTTCATATTCATACTTTGAATTCAACTCTGATTAATTCAATACTCGATTCTTTGTTTCATCAATTGGTATCAGCGCAGGAATCATAATCTCTGATCTGATTTTTACTTTGTTCAAAAGGTTTTTGAATCAACTTTTTGATTCAAAAGTTTCCGCACTTTTTGAAAGTGAAAATTTGTCGAGATCTTAGTCTGTGATTCGATTCTGCACTTAATTCATTGAATCGAGTGTTCTAATAGTGATTTTGATTTGAATTAAATAGTTTGTTGTCAAATTTTCGAAGTTTTTTAAAAATTCTCAAGAATTTTTCCGTACATCAATGGCGTCTTTCAATCTGAATTCCATGACTTCATTTTCTCATCTTCTAGGATCATCCACCAAAATTCCTATGCTCATCCCTGAGTATTACGATCAATGGGCTGATCGTATGCAGAATTATCTAAATGGATTGGATGAAGAACTGTGGAATTGCATTTCTGGCAATCTCAATCCACCATCGAATGTTCAACCACTTGGATCATCTTCTGGAAATTCTGAAGTTGAGAATCAAACTGATCGTCTGAAAAAGCTGTAGAAAAGGTGTGTAAGAGAGCTAAGAGGAGCTTTGCCTCCAGTTGTGTATAACTATGTGAGGAGTTGTACAACTGCAAAGGAAATCTGGAACAATCTCAAGGAGAAATTTCAGGGAAGTGAGAAGACAAGAGTTAACTCTTTGAAGCAATGCTTAGTGGAACTGAAGGACTTCAGACAGAAAGATGGTGAAACGATTGAAGTTTATTACGATCGTCTTAATGAATTGATATATCGATGCAATCGATATGGTATCACCAGGTCAGCCATGGAGTTCAATCTAATCTTTGTTATGGGACTTCGTAAGGAGTGGCGTAGTGTGAGTATGATGGTTAAGAATCAACAGAGCTTTGATACGTCAACTCTGAATGATTTGTACAATCAACTGAAGACTCATGAAAGCGAAGTGAACGAAATAGCTGAAGAAATGAAGGCAAGTTTGGGAGGTCCACTAGCTTTGGTTTCGAAGATTTGTGAAAAAGAAGCTGAGAAAGACGTTTCGGATGAAGATGAAGGGTTCATCATGAACTCAGACGATGAGGCAATTGCTTTCTATTCAAACAATCGTGTGAAAAAGTTCTTCAGAAAGCCTTTCAATTCGAAGGCAAAGTTATCTGAGAAAAAAGGGAGTTATGTGAGTAAAAGTGTTGGGGATGAGAAGAAAAAGGAAGAAATGAAAGACACGAAGCCTGTTGAGGGAAAGACAGAGAAGAAGTTAAAGGGAGATGCTGGGATTGATTGTCATTATTGCAACGGTGCTAATCACCTTGCGAATGACTGCATGCTTCGAAAAAAGGATGAAAGGAAGAATAAGGTCAAGGATGAGGTGTACTATGCTGAGAAGCTAGAGGAGGTTCGTGCTAAAGCCAAAAATTTGTCTCTGGTTGCAAAGGGTGCGAATGAGGATGAAGAAGGTACTTATCAAATCTGGTCATCTAGATCAGATGATGAGGAGATGCGAAATCCGACCCACGGGGTAATGTTTGCAAAGATGGAGGAAGAATCAGATTAGGAGGTATACGAAGTGCGTGGGAGATGCTTCGTATCAAAAGCTGCTGACAAATCTCCGATGACCACAAAGGTACGAAATATTCTTGAATCTTTCAATATTCCAGTACATGCTTATAATTCTGAATTAGTATCTTTCGATGAAACTTATATTTACTTTGATTCGATTGTGGTATCTGCTAGCAATGAGGCTAAGAAGCTGTCTATACAGTTGCTAGAGACACAGAAGAAATTAGATTCAAAAATCACTAAGATAGATTGTTTAGAACTTCAAATAACTAATATCATGGTTGATAGGGATAATTTGTCTAGTGATAATAAACTGTTGTTAGCCCAGAGGAACATTTACTGTAACTCTGCTAAAAGATTGTATGAGAAATTAACTGAACTTCATCATTCATGCGAAATCAGTAAAGAACAACATAGAAAATTGCTGCCATTTTTAGCTTATGAAAGAGCTACGGTAGATAACATTTCGTATGACTGTGAAAAGGAAATAGCTGATTTTAACAAAGTTCCGAATGATAAGTATAGATATGGAATAGTCAAAGTTGACGAATGTCTTGATGCGAATGGATTAGTTAACATTGTGAATGATACTTTGACTAAATCTGAACAAATTTAAATTTTGAAAAAGACTGAGAATTCAACGTCTGATTCTCAATCTAATTTTGCTGATATTATAGATAATTCTGATAATATTAGTGAAATTAGTGAGTTTGAAGATGTTGATTGTTCTCAGTTGTCTGTTGTTAATGTTGCTTCAACATCTAAAGGGAAAGAAAAAGTTAAGGATTTGATGGTTGAAAATGAAACTGATATACCCTCAACTTCGAAAGTTTGTAAAATGAACTTCATGGATCTCAAAGATTGCCAAACTGATGATAGTGATGATGAAGAAGTAGAGAAAGTTTGGAAAGAAAAAGCATCCTCAAAGGAAGAAGAAATTCCACGAATAGTTGTTGATCAAGTGTATGGTGATACACAAAAGTTCGAAAAAGTAATGAATGAAAAAGGTGAACATTATCTTGAAACGAACACAGTGGTCTATCCAAATTTCAAATGCACAGATGATGTCATTTTTCCAAATCAAATTTTCGTAACTACTGGAAATGTTGAGAATATCAAACCAGAATTAAAGAAATTGGTTGAGGAAGATAATTCAAAAACAACTGAAAAAGGTTTTTTTGCAAATCAAAACACAGTTGAAAACAACTTAACAAAGAATTCGTATAAGTTTCAACGACAAAAACCACAAAACCAATGGGTTGAAAAATCGAAAATTGAAAAAGAGAAAACAAAAAATGTTGAAAAAGAAAATGAAAAAGTTGTCAAACTGAACTCTAAGGAATTTAAAGATCAAATTGACAAATTTTCGAAGGAAAACAACATTTCGAAAAGACAAGCAAGAAAGAAAATATTGTGGCAAAATGTTGAATCTCAAAAATTGTCTGAATCACAATCAAACAAAAATGTTTTCAAGGCGAAAAATTCTACTTTTTCAACAAAAACTCAACAATCATCTCAATCAAATTATACAAGGTCTGAAGTGAATAAGCAAACAAAGTTTTCGAAAATTTCTAAATCAAGAGTATTTTCAAATAATCTAATTCAAATCAACAAATTTTTCAACAACAACATCTTAAATCAAAAGTTCGTTCATCATATACTTACTCTTTTGTAACAAAACCCAAAGTTGATTTTGTACCTCAAAAGCCAAATTTTCCTAATCACACAAAAACAGAAACTATGAAAACGTCACAAGAAAAAGGAATGACTTCTAAGAAGAACATTGATCATTGGCTTGAAGGAAAAGGAAAAATGTATCAGTCAAATGCATATCCAAAGGAGCAAATTCATGATGCATTTGAAAAATATATAAATACTTCTTCGAATGGAAGTTCATCATCCAAGGATTCGAACATCACGGTCAAAGCTTGGAGACCAGTTACAAAAGCAAAGACAGTTCAGTCACAACCTCAAAATGCGAAGGGTAATGTTAGTAAACATTGGAAACTATCAAATATTTATGTTTCGGTTCCTTTAGATGATGAAGTAAACTTAATCGATAGTCTCAAAACCAAGGTTTGTGATTGGGTTAAAAGTTCTAAATTACATTCGAAAATGAAATCTAATTTCCAAGGACCCAAAAAGCCTTGGGTACCTAAAATTTTCCATTAATTGCAGGTATTGTGTGACGAGCAATATGATAATAAATGGTATATTGATAGTGGTTGCTCTCGTCACATGACTGGAAAGAAGGAGAATTTACGAGATTTTCGAAGTCTCAAAAATGCAGGAGTAGTAAAGTTTGGGAACAATCAAAAGTGTCAAGTCAAAGGATATGGGAAAATCACGAATGGACAATTCACAGTGAATCGTGTTGCATATGTTGAAGGTCTTCAACATAACTTGATTAGTGTTTCTCAACTTGTTGTGGGCACTGGCAATCAAGTTCTTTTCAACGAAGAAGGAAGTGTTATTTTGAATGTAAACACAAACGAAATATTACTGAAATCTAAAAGGAAAGGTGACATGTTCACTCTGGACATCAATCCAATTTTAGGCAAACCAGTTGTATGTCTTCTTTCGAAACCCACATCTGATCTAAGCTGGTTATGGCATCGAAGACTTTCACATCTCAATTTTCGAAACATCAATAAACTTGTGGTACAAGATCTGGTAAGAGGTTTACCTGTACTGAAATTTAACAATGATTCTTTATGTGCAGCTTGTGAAGTTGGCAAGCAACATAAACAAGGTCATCCAATAACAATTGATTCGAAAATTGTTGCACCACTGGAGCTTTTACATATTGATTTGTGTGGTCCTTCGATTGTTTCAACTCTTAACAAGAAACGGTACATTTTAGTTATTGTTGATGATTTTTCAAGATTTACGTGGGTTTATTTTCTCAGGCTTAAATCCGAAGTTGCACAAATCATGATTGACTTTATCAAGAAGATGGAAATCACGTTGAAGAAGACTGTTCGAAAAATCAAGAGTGATCATGGAACTAAATTTAAGAACAATGTTCTTGATTCATTTTTAGTGGACAAAGGGATTTCGCATAATTTTTCATCTCCATACACACCACAACAAAATGGTGTTGTAGAACGAAGGAATCACTCACTATGCGAAGCAGCAAGAACCATGTTGGCATACGCGAATTTATCTCAATATCTTTGGGCTGAGGCTGTTTCAACTGCATGTTTCACTCAAAACAGATCGTTCATTCATCGTCGTTTTAATATTACACCATACGAAATTCTGAATAATCGTAAACCAAATGTGAAATTCTTTCATGTTTTCGGATGCAGGTGTTTTATTATGAATCTCAAGGATCATCTTTCGAAATTTCAAGCAAAAGCCGATGAAGGGATTTTTCTTGGATATTCGCATAATTCCGTCGCATATCGTGTGTTAAACAAGAGGACACGAAAAGTGGAAGAAACTTTCAATCTCACGTTTGATGATTACTATGTTAAACAAAATGAGCATAAATTTTCAATTCATCGAATTTTACAAGAACCTCACAATGAATCTAAATCTATACAAATGGATGCTATTGATTATGATTTGTTTTTTGGAATTTCAGATCATGCAGTCGATGCTCAAATTCAAGCTCCTGATAATCACATACCCGAATTTACGAAACTTACTGATAATACAACATCAGATCCTCAAGAAGGCGAAAGTAAGCAAAATAATCCAGTGGAGGGGGAGCACTTGGATTCGAATACTCTAAATGATGAAGAGCATTCTTTCGAGGGGGAGACAGAACGATTGAATGCTGATGTTGAGGGGGAGCATGTTGTTGAGGGGGAGCTTGATGGTGAGGGGAAGCATAATGTTCATGATGCTTGTTCAATTGCAGGCTCAGAAAATGATGAAATGTACGAAGATGCACCTTTAGAATTTTATCCATCATATCCACCATTGGAAAAATGGACAAGAGATCATCCGAAGGATCAAGTTATTGGGAATCCACAAGAAGGAGTTTTAACAAGAGCTCAGATTCGTGCAAAGAATGAGGTACTGAATATTCATCAAGAATTTTGCATGTTTAATGTTTTCATATCTAAAATTGAACCAAAAACAGTTAAGAATGCAATGGAACACTCAGATTGGGTTGTTGCAATGCAATCTGAATTGTCTGAATTTGAATGAAACAAAGTTTGGCGATCAATTCCTAAACCTGAAAATGTTTCAATTGTCGGGTTAAAATGGATTTTCAAAAATAAAACCGACAAAGATGGAAACATTGTTCGAAACAAAGCCAGACTTGTTGTAAAAGGATATTCACAACAAGAAGGAATCGACTATGAAGAAACTTTTGCCCCTGTCGCAAGACTCGAGGCGGTTCAAATATTTCTGGCTTATGCAGCTCATAAAGATTTTGATGTTTATCAAATGGATGTGAAGTGTGCATTTTTAAATGGAGAGCTTGAAGAAACTGTTTACGTGGAACAACCCCCAGGTTTTATTAACGAAGAATATCCTAATCATGTTTATATATTAGACAAGACAGTTTATGGTTTAAAACAAGCACCACGAGCATGGTATGCAACTCTTACATCATTTTTGAAACAATCTAAATTTAAACAAGGATCTGTTGATCCCACATTATTTCGAAAGAAAGTGGGGAATCATCTTTTGCTTGTTCAAATTTATGTTGATGATATTATTTTTGGCTCGACTGACCCTGCTTTGTCTAGAGAATTCGAAGATTTGGTGAAAAGCAAGTTTGAAATGAGCATGATGGGAAAAATCAATAATTTCCTTGGATTGAATATTCGTCAAAGCAGAGAAGGGATTTTCATTAATCAGGAAAAATATACGAAAAATCTGCTAGAAAAGTTTGGATTGACGAATAGCACAAAGCTTCGTGTACCAATGGCAACATGCATAAAGTTAACACCATCATTAGACAAACCTGTTGTTGATATAACGTTATATAGGAGCATGATTGGTTCATTACTTTATGTTACAGCAAGTAGACCTGATATCATGTTTTCTGTGTGTAATTGTGCTAGGTATCAGTCTAATCCACGCGAACCACATCTCACTGCTGTGAAGAATATTTTTCGTTACCTTAAAGGAGCAATTTCGTTAGGATTGTGGTATCCTTCGAAAACAGGATTCTTCATACAAGCATACTCAGACGCAGACTTGGGTGGTTGTAATCTTGATCGAAAAAGCACAAGTGGTGGATGTCAATTTCTTGATGGCAAATTAGTAAGCTGGCAGTCGAAAAAGCAAACATGCGTGTCAATTTCCACAGCTGAAGCAGAATATGTGGCTGCTGCTGCTTGCACTTCACAAATAATATGGATCCAAAGTCAATTGCGTGATTATGCAATTAATATGAAAAAGATTCCATTATATTGTGATTCTCAAAGTGCGATAAGAATTTGTCATAATCCTGTGCAACATTCGAAGACTAAACACATAGCTCTTCGTTATCATTTCATTAAAGATCACGTGGAGGATGGAAATATTGAAGTACATTTCGTGAAAACAACTAATCAGTTAGCTGATATTTTCACGAAACCTTTGGATGAAAAGTCATTTGTGAGAATAATAGAAGGGCTTGGAATGATCGATGGAAATTCTGTTCCATGCGAAAAAGAAAACTGATGGGTTACAATGAATGAATCAGAGGCGCTGAATAAAAGAGAATGCAAAGTCATTCAGCATTCAGCGGTTACTGTTCCTGGTCAACGCTTCGAATTCGCACGTTTGTCACTTATTTTAAAGCGTTGAGTTAGTGGTTACTGTTCATAGTCAACGTTTCGACCGCTTCGAATTCGTACATTTGTTACTCATAAAAGAAGCTTTTTGCAACAAATATAGTATTTTTTTCAACTTTTTGAAAAATCAAAAATTCAAAAAGATTTTCTTTTGTTTTGTTCTTAAATTTTCGAAAAATTCAAAAATCCAAAAAGATTTTCTTTAGTTTTGTTCTTAAATTTTCGAAAAATTCAAAAATCCAAAAAGATTTTATTTAGTCTTGTTCTTAAAATTTTCGAAAAATTCCAACATTCAAAACGATTTTCGTTTATTATGTCTTTATTTTCGAAAAATCCAAGACCACAAAAATAATTTGATTTTTACTTCTTTTTAGTATTTTGTTGCAGATATTGATCACAATACAGAGGGGATTAAGCATGTCGTACTAGGATCAGGTACAATTTTTTTTTGAATTAGTTAGGTTGTCCCTAGAAGCATGCTGCTGCATGTTGCCCAAAAGCCTCCATGACTCAATGTGTGTGTACGAAAGCCTTGATGAAATTTTTCATACGAAAATTTCTTCCCAATCAGGCTTATATTCACATTAGTCTCTGAGCTACCTGACTCTTCTCAAAATGAGTTAAGAGTTTTCTGTTTGGTCCAATATCATAACAAAGGTACACTTCGTGTCTTATACCAATCTTTTTCATCTATAAAGTTCTTACACGATCACACACAAAGAAATATGTCCGAGAGGTCTCTGATCAAACCCGTCGAGACTTAGATATATCAAAACTCTGCGTTTATGATCTAACATCATGAGTCCGTGATGAAAGTGAAACCCAAATTTCTTGCAAAATTAAGGAATTGACGGGGAACTAAGTTCCAGATGTTTACGAAACTTTTGTTTCTGTACCAAAGTTTGAAACTCCAAATCATATTCATTTTAAATGCGTGGTCTTGATCAAACATTTGAAACCCACGATGTTTGTTACCCAACAAGGTCCAGTACATAATTTTTTTCTTGAATATGATTTCCGTGTGAGTTTCATTCGAATGTCCTAGTCATGATTAAAATTTCTCAAAGCAACTTGTGACTGACTACACTGGTCAAACAAGTAATTTCTGTTACACTTTATCACCTTATGTTTAGGTTGACATGTAACAAAATTTTGAACCTACCCACGAAGCATTCTCAAAAGAAGCCCTTTGATACTTATCCAAAAGTATTCGATTGTAATTCACGGGAAGATACACAAGCAGTTGATCATCTCTCTTGATGATTAACGAAGCAACCTTTGCCCGGGGTTTACCAGCCTTCGTGTCAAATTAAATTTTTGACATCACAAAATCCCAAAATTTTTATTTCTTTGTTTCTTGTCTAACTTTCTTTGGAACACTGCACACACGAAATCCTTGAGGTTCTGAGTAATACCAACTCAGGCTGATGATTTCGAACATCTGGCATATGACTTCGCTTTTTATCCCAAAAGTGAAAGACCCTTGCTTCCATTCGAAGGGTTCCGATGGTGACAATTCTCTTGTAGGGGTAATGACAGGCTGGGTATAGATGACGTATGGTATTCTGTCCGGTTTTCTAGGTGATGTGACAGACACTTTTTGACGCATGGCTATCTTTACGCAGTAATGGTCCGATTTTTAAGATGCCACGTCGGATCTCATTAAATGCATCCCGCTTCAAATTAAAAAATTCAGGGTTACATATAAAAGGGGATTCTAGGGTTAATTCTCCGTTTATGCGATCAAAAAGCAAAATACACAAATTCTTTTTTCATCATTCTCTTCAAACCCTAACAATGGCGACTTCTGCTCATGTCGATCCTTCCACTGAAGATATTTCATCCGCACCAGTTATAAAGATTCAATCCACTAACTACTATGTGGATGGTGAAATTTCTCAATATCCGGAGGAATTGAAGATGCTCATCGGTGCTCTGAAACACTCTGTTTTATCCACGGCGATGTTCAATTCTTTTTCAGTTCCAATATCCTGGCTTTCTCAAGCAGGATCCACTGCAACATACAACAAAGCCTCAGATACAATCACTTTCCATCTTGTGAATGATAAAAAAGGTTAGGTTATCCAAGAAACTTTTCTGTCAGATTCTTGCAATTCCGAATTCGCCTCCTTTTGTTGAATTCACATTCCCACAAATTCTCCATATGTTTAATGAAATGGGATATCAGCCCCCATTCTCAAAAATCAGTGATTTTAAGAAGTCTGGACTTCCACGATTATGGAATTTCTTGTTTGGGATCTTTTTAAGATCTTTGACTGGAAGAACTGTTGGCTTAGACAAAGGAAGGATGGAGGTGTATGCTATGGTTGTAGGCCTCTACTATGATCTTGAAGCAGATTTTTCTACACAATTATGGAAGGAATTCCAAAAGGGTGTAGAACATACGAATGCTGTTCATGGCATTTCGTGTGCACGATATTGGAGCCTTATTTTACAGTATTTTTATAATAAGGAAGGAATTTTAGTATCAAATGAAGAAGAGAAGGTTACTTTTCAATCTTATCATTATCCGAAGGAGGTTGTCGATGATGCTAATACTTTTCCAAGTGTTGCTCGGATTCCAGATGCAATGCTTAAAAGGGTGGATCCTACGAATCCGGTTTTGGTAGCATATCTGAAAACGGTTGATTCTTCTATTCAGACTGGGATCTTGTTGCCTAGAGAAGAGAAGAAGTCCAAAAAGTCGAAGAAGGCTGATCCTGCTTCCTCTGAAAAGAAAACACAGGATTTGAAATCCTCCAAATCTCCAAAGAAGAAGGTTGATGAAACCCAGGTGATTGAGCCAATTGTTGAAGAAACTCAAGAGAATGTTATAATTCCTTCGAAGACTGGGATGCTTCGAAGAATCAAGATGAAATCTCTTTGCAAACGCAAGTCACCTTCATAGAAAATGGTTCGAAAACCTCAGATTACTCATCAGGGTGTGCTTATTCGTGAAGTACCAGCTCCTGTTTCTCCGGGGTCAAAGAAACGAGTAGTTGAGGATATGGAAAAACACTTGTCACAAACGAAGAAGAAGAAGAAGACTCGAAAACTTGTTGTATCTACTGAGTCCACAGAAGACGATGAAAGGATACCTGAAACCCCAGAGTTTACTCATCTCATTACCAGTTCAACTCCTGAGAAGACAGATGTCATACCACCCGAAACAATTGTTTCTGTCACACCATCATCTACAATTCCCATTACTTCAACCACAGACTCACCTACCTTCGAACAGATCATAAATCAACCATTTACTTCCATTTTTTCTTCTCAATCCACTGACCCAACAAAACCACCTTCGCCTATTCACGAAAACATTGATATGGAGACAGAAACAGACAATGAAGGCTTTGGAGGTACATTCGAAGATTTGGAATTTCATGAAGATGAAGAAGAATTTCCTGATCATATGTTGATGACAATGAAGCAGTATAAAATTCTTAATCAGAAGTTGAACTCCATAATTCAATCCCAAGCCGATCTTGGAGGAGCTTCATCAGTATCGAGTCTGGAAATCGATACTATGTTAAAGATGCTGGAATCAAGAATAATCAGCAAAGTTTCTGGAATGGTGAAAGCTTCAGAGTCAGTCATTTTGGAGAAGGTTGATTACACGGATCAGAATAATGAACTTCGTGTTAAAAATCAACGATCTGATTTTATGGGTGAAGTTAAGAATCTAAAAAGCATAACAAAAGAACAAAATATTCTTTTTGTTCAAGAAGTGAAGAAGGTAAGAGAAGATGTTAACAAGCAGATTCATGAACTCCGAGAAGAAATGCAAAAAGAAGTTGCAGCTGTACATCATGATAATGCATCAGTGAATCAGAAGGTCGATATCATTTGTGATGCAGTCACTCGTTTTGTCAAGTTATATGAAGGTTTGAGTCCTCAAATTAGTCAAATCTCAACTTCCGAAACTGCATGTTTTGAGGAAGTGATAATGCTGCTCAAGGAGTTAAAGGAGATTTCAACAAAGCCAGTTTCGTCTCCACTGATTACTCCCAAATTTTTATCCCAGAAGTTCGTTCAGTTCGAAGCCATTCTCAATAAGCAGCTTGCACCACTTTTTCGCATCTCAAGTCTTCTTCCCACAACAACTGCCCCTCCTGGTTTTACAGGGGTGCAAGGGGGAGAAAGGAAGTCAGGTGAAGAAGAAGCGAAAGTGGTGGGCAAAGTATTTCCTTCGAACATCCCTTCAACAAAACCGGTGATAGTTACTGCTCAACCAGTGACTTCAACTATTATAACAACAATGCCAACTGCAAGACCAATTTCGAAAGGAATTGTGATTGGTAAACCATTAGAAACTGGTGGGAGTGGTTCGAAGCTAAAAGAAGTAACAGAAAAACCGGCTTCAAAAGACAAAGGGAAATCAATTCTTGTCGAAAAATCAAAAGATGAAAAGAAGGCGGAAGCAGAGGCTGAACTGGAGAAAATGAGGCTCATCCAAAGTATCATGACTCAGAGGGCTAGTGATCCGAAGGGGATGAATAAAGGTGATCCAGCAAAACATTATAACTATGAGACAATCGAAGCCAAGGTTGCTTTCAATCACATGTACTCATTCGAAAAGAAGCCAAAGCAGAGTTATGTGATCACGAACACTGATGTATGCCAGTTGGATTTCCCGATAAACGAAATGATGTTTATTATGCCACAGTTCAAGGCTGAAGGGAATTTCAAGGAAAAAGATGAAGGCACACACATGAAAATTCATTTTCATGCTGTACTTGGAAAAGACCCTGAGGAGGTATGGTCACTGATCAAAATCAAGAAGGCGATCAGTATGAAAAAGGATGTGGTTTTTGAAAACACAGTCCAAAACATTAAGTATGTGGTGACCAGGGCAAATAGAAATATTTGCGAATTTACAATTGCAGATTTTCCATTGATGAACTTGTATGACCTTATACAAGTTGCATTGCTCTTGAAAGACAAATCATTTTCTTATCTTCAGAACACAGAGCCGGAGGAATTCAAGCTTGGAGTTGCTCACATCAAGATCTTTATAGAAAATTACTATGAGTGCCTAGCACTAACTGATGTGGAGTTGGCTACTGCCAAGGGAATGGAGATAAAGGCCTCAATGGCTCCTTCGAAGACTCAGACTGAATTAAAGAAATATGCTGATGGACAAATCTGTCTAAAACCTTTTGGGTTAGTCTTCGCGGGAAAAGATAAAGCTGGGAAAGCGAAGCGCTTCTTGTTCCAGGCAAGCGAAGTGGAAAGATACTCTACATCTCAATATACGAACTTAATTGTTCGTATGAATCACTGCAAAAAGAACAATGAAGGAGATAAGAAGGAGTTGAAGAAGGTCATCTCATGGTACACAGAAGTTCGAAGAGTTTTGCTGTACTCCATCACGCTTCTAACAAACTGAAGACTTCGACTTTGATTACAAAGGGGGAGATTGTAAGGGTCGAAATATTGTAATGAGTCGAAGTATGTGTTGGTGTCTTCGAACATTTTTGTAATGTATTTTACTAAGGCATTGTATTCGAAACTTAATGTTTAGTCCTTAGTATATGTTTTGTACGCTTTTCTCTCCTATATATAGGAGTGTTTACTAGAGTCTTAAAAATAAAGTCTTTACAGAATATTCACTTGTACTCTGTAAAACTTGAAAGCGTAATAGAGCCAAACAGATCATATTTACATTCTGTGTCCAAATTTCATATTCATACTTTGAATTCAACTCTGATTAATTCAATACTCGATTCTTTGTTTCATCAGTAGTGATGAGAATTTTGATAAGAAAGCTTTATTTACGATAGACGTATAAATCGCCTAATCACTCCTAAAAGTTACATGCCAGTTCTAATACCGTAATTCAACGTTTAGAAATATGAACACATAAAGTTTCCAGATCCGGTCGGCAACAGACCATAGATCCGATCAAACGATAGCATAAAGCATCACAAATCATTTTAGCACATAAAAGCAATTTCGGCATCTTCCTAGTTCGCTAAAAACTAATGCTCTAATACCAAATATGACATCCCCAAATTCACGGTCATTTTAAAAATTTTATTTATGCTTACTTCAAAAATCAGAGTATCCTTTTTGAAAAGTAGTATTGCGGAATTTGTTCCTAGAAAACATGATAATGATGTTATCAAAGCATTTATGAAGAAATTTATTTTATTAAAACTTTGGGATGTCATTGAAACATAAGCAAGAACAGACCTTACATTTATTTACACTACTGATTTACATCCCCTTTAATTTCTCAGTGTAATGTAGCTTCGTATCGATACCTGTGATACACATAAACTGAGTGGGTAAGGTAGGGAAACCTGGTGAGTACATAAAGTTTTCAACCCACAGTAATAAAGTTATTATGTTTCATCATCAAACAATTAACCCAATAACCCATCCCCATTATCTTCTTTAGTTCTTAAGGATCTACCCTAAGAGTCATCTATTATTCACTCATTCATTCCTAAGGATCGTCCTAAGGAATAGGCACGAAGTCGATCGCTACCAGGGTTTATTTAACAGACACTAAGTCCATAGCTGTCGATATTCATCTATAGGGAACTAAATTCATAGTTGCCAGGGTTTATCTCTTTTATTGACAGTATTATTTTAGGGATGCCACCCACAATACATGTCAATGGGTTTTTAGAGTACATCTAGTGAACACATCGTTCAAAACACCTATACGTTGCGAGCCTGCTAGTATTCCACTGGACTGTCTAGAATAGTCTGTGGTTGTCATCTATGCTCTGCTAGATGACTGGACGATCGCTTGGCTCATCGCTTCTCATCATCTTTCACCTCTCATCATCTATATTATCTTTCATCTTTCATCTCTCATCATTCATCTATTATTTCATCTCTCATATCATCTCATCTTTCATCTATCCTCATTCATCTCATCTTTCACCTCTCATCTCATCTTATCTTTCATCTACCCATCTTTCCCCATCATAATTATAGGTATAAAATATGTATACAGTTTAAATCGAATAAAACATGTATACTTTGTTCATCCAACATATATATCAAGAACACATATAATATGCACACATAGCATGTAATTTGTATTAAATACTACATATCTATGTGTAAGATGAAAGTAACTATGCACTCACTTGTTAAAGTGATGATTCCAAACTCGGGCAGCGCTTCGCTTCTAACAATTCTACTTTCCTTCGGCCTAACCTAGTATCATTACCGCTAGATTTTAGTCTAATATTTATAGAGACTATTTATGAGCAACATTGTTTTATAAGTGTTAAACAATACTTTTCAACCACTATGTACCGACAGGGGTCAGACATGAAACATCGGAGGGCATGACCATTTTGGCATTATAGCACTTTTGAAATTCAACAAGCTTATGCGACCCTTGAAACAAGATTCCCCGTACGCGAGTAGTTAAAAGATATTATAATAACACTTTGTATATTATATTTTATAATATATATATATATATATATATATATATATATATATATATATATATATATATATTGTTTGTAAGATCATAATAAGGATATTGAACTTAAACATAAGCTATACTTAAAGTAGGGTAAGCATAACTCACTTACTAGGAGGTTTGGCTAGGAACCGAGTTCTGCGGGGGCAGAACATGATAGTCAAAAGCTCTTCTTCTCGGAGCCTTCTAGCGCTCCGGGACTCGCCTCTAGCACTTGGGAAGTGCTAGGGTTTGGGAGGGGTGTTTGAGAGAGAAATAATGGGAAAGGTGTGTGTTTTTGGTGTGACTTGCACCTCTATTTATAGGCAGAGTCTAGTGCGAACGTGGGGTGTTCCCCTGCTGAACGCTAGGCGTTCGTGGCCAGGTGTCATCATCTGCTGCCAAGCCATGGTGAGGAAGCAGTGGCTCAGATCGCGCCACGTGTCGCTCGCTGGTTACTCTAAAAACTAATTATATTCTAAAATTCGTAACTTTTGCATACGAGCTCCATTTTTATGTTCTTTATATCCACACATAGGTATTGATAGGGTCTACAACTTTCATTTAGATTCCTTCGGCTAATTTTGACTTTATTTTTAAAGTTATATTTTAGAACACCTAGACAGTTAAAATCCGTTAAAAATTCATAACTTTTTAATCCGACGTCCGTTTTCGACTGTCTTTATATCGTTTAGCTCCTATTAGTGAGATCTTCAATTTTCATTTAGGTTGTGTCAGCCAAAAATTGATCGATTTAAAATTCAATTTTTGGGTTGTGCACTACTATGTCAAATCTTAGAAAAATTATAACTTCCTCATACGAAGTCAGTTTTGGGCATTCTTTTTGTGCACGCTCTTAGTTTCACGTATACTATGACTTTCGTTTAAATAACTAAAGCTCACTTTTTACGTCGCACAACGTCGTGCCGGTTTTGTCGCGAAACTTTGACAGGTCATAACTTATTCGTTATAACTCGGATTCCGGCGTTCTTTATATGTAAGGAACTATGACAACCCATTAATTTCAATCTTGTAAAAGTCAAACGTGGGTCAACTAATGTCAAACTTATTATTTTGATCTATCTTATTAAGTTAGATTTAAAATCTCTATGTGTTTTATCCTTATATTAGAAGTGTTACAAAAATTGGAAGTGAATTGCATAAATCCAAGAAGTCTCGCTAGGACCGAAAACCCTCGTATAGGCTTCAATTTTCGGACCGAAAACTCTTCGGACCGTAAACGCCTGTCAATCGCAAACCATTTTCGGCCCTAAATCCTCAGACTACAAACAAGCTTGGACCGCAAACGGTTTTCAACCGAGAACCCTTGGTCTTATCCTCTCGGTTCGCAAACCCACGCATGCGTCACGTCAAGATTATCCTCCTATATGAGCATGGAACTGAAAACACTTCCTCACTTCTACACCTTCTAACCGAAAACACACTCTTTTCTCTCAAGATCTTCAACTGAAAACCGACCATTTTCTCTCAACTATCATTCGAAAAAGCCTTGAATCTCCTTAGGATCTTTGCTAAGAACACCAAGTGTCCTTCATTTTGGCAAGCTATCACCTTCCTTTTTCGTGATCTTCAACCGAAAACACTTGAATCATCTTGGTTTCACCAAGAACACCAAGAACACACCCTTTGAATCTTCATGTGGCCGAAAACCCAAGGCTGACCTAAAATGCATTGCAGCCTCACGAACACACTTCTAACACTCCTTTTTGTCAGTGAATCTTACAAATTAGTCTATTTCCTTAAGATACTTTTCATTATATTCACTAATTGTATGCATATATATATATATATATATATATATATATATATATATATATATATATATATATAGTACGTGAAATGCTTTTAGGACTCGGTTTTGTTACGGGACTTAACTTGTGGAAATAACATCATATATCAAACCTTCAATCGAATCACTTGAATAAGGTGAGTTCATACCCCTACAATTTACCTTTTTCAATGTTTTTAGGGGGAGAATACAAGCAAAACACAAGATAATTGTGTTAACACTTACATGTGAAAACAAACAAACAAAATAATTCTTATGCTTATAAATATTGTTAAAACCATTTTCTAACTCTTTTTAAACTATTTTAGATTTCCGTTTATATCAAAATCACATTCATTTGTATATTTATGTATAAGTAGGCTTTAACAGACTTAGGACTATTGCTAATACCGTAACTCTTGTTCATTGTTTGGTTGTGGGCTTAGGGTAGGATCACTAGTCCGACTGTCGGCTAAATCATAATTATACATGATAAATATATACATGAGTACTAAAACTCATTTAAAAAAAAAATTAACTCATTTGTATATGCTGAGCTAATGGGACTTTTCTCCAAATCATTTACAGTTCAAACAAACATACTAGTAAACTATAATGGGTATAGTTTAGAGAATCAATTCATACTATTTTCTAGATCATAGAAACATTACATGAATCAATACATACATACTATTACTTTTCATTACAAAGTATACTATTCATTTACAAGAACAAGAAGGCATATACATACTATACGTAAACAAGTTAACTAGAATGTGAAATACTACTTCATGGTACTTAGCAAAATCCTTCCTAAGTCATGTTTTATAACCATAGTCTCCTGGAGGGAGAGCGTGAATTTGTGTATAGATCTATATGAGACTAATAATCCCGCACCTTGGCTGTTAGCTACAGTTGGGACCGGCAGGTCTACGGGTGACAAATGTCATATCTTTTTTGACGCCTGAAGAACGTCTTGTGTATACTAGTCAATTTAATATGGTTATAACCTCATTCACATTAAACATTAACTAAACAATTCGGTTTACTAGACAAACACTTCTTCTGTGGTTTTCTTTAAACAAAACTACTAAAAGATATTATCTTCCATTACATACATACAGTAATGTTCTTACATGAACAAGTATACTATTTTTCTCGTAAGGATAATATAAAATCATGGAAAACTTACATTTACACTACTTCAAGTACAAACTTATATTTTACACTATTTCAAGAGAACAAAACATACAAAAAGTTGGGTCTTGGGTAAAAGACTACTTTTCATTTTAAGTAGAAAATATAGGATTTTCTGGGAAGTATACTAACATTTTCATGAAACAAATACAAAAATTAGACACTAAATACTTATGAACTCACCAACTTAAATGTTGATACTCTCTTTCAAAATAACTTGTATTCTCAGGGATCCAGTAGACAGGTACACTAGCACTGGTTTTGAGAAGACGGAGCATGTTCAAGACTCGTATTTTATTTTGCTATACATTTGGTGTCATACAACTATACAATGAACACACATGTATTAACTATATTATTAATGCAATGGATGTTGTTGCTTGTTTTACTATTGTGCATTGTTATGATACTGTACATGACTTCCTCCACCCCCGAATGTTTCCGCCATCTCGGTTTCGGGGTGTGACAGGAACCCTTATGACATATACTATAGCATAGTTAAGATTATTTATTCTAAATAATATTCTATCAAAAAGTTATTTTTGATGCTTATTGTCTCTAAATTGACTAGCACGAATCTGCAGGCGTTACAGCTCTACTTCATCTTCCTCCACTGGGATCATTCTCAGAGAAACAACCCAGTTGTTCTCCCTTGATCCGATGGATTATGATGAGTCTGTGAGTATTATGATTGAGTTCATCTCTCTCCATCCCATTGATGTTCCTCTCACCAAAATCACTAACACTAATTTCCCTCTCAGACTTCTTCACAAAGTCTTCAAAAGAGTGAAGATCGAAGATGGTCTTCTTGAAGTGATGATTACTGATGATAGTATTGTTGTGGTTCACAAGTCTACCTTTCTTAAAGCGATTGGAATTACAGAAAACCCAAAATGTTTTCGAGTGCAGGAACCAATGTCTGAAGAGTTCCAGTCATTCTTTACCCAAATCGACTATAATGGCGATTTTAAGGATAAGGAGTTAAAGAAGTCATCTGTTCCTGGTTTATGGAATAACTTGATGCATTTCACTTTTAGGGTTTGTCAACAAAAGATGGTGGTATAGACACCATGAGCAAAGACTGGCTTTATGTGATGTACAACATCTTCACTGGAAAAGACAACATCGTTGATCTACCAGAAGTGTTGTAGCAAGATTTCATAAAGTTTGTTGTCAAGAGACATGAGGCCACTCCACTCAACTCTGACATCTTAGAGGTATACTGTTCTTTCAAGACTATCAAAACATATAGGTTGCCTAGTGAAATGATTTTGGACCTGTAAGACGCTTAAATGACAATATGTTATGCACTATTCCTTCCAACTCACGTCATCTCAAAAACCATCTTGAGACCTCGGTTGTGTTCGACCTAACACAACATGCCCCGGTCTTGGATGATATGGCCTCGAAAGAGAATAGACATGCTGCCCCAGAAGGTAGTGTGAAACAGATTTCCAAATGAAAGGCATCCCCCTCCAAAGTCAAAGCTAGAAAGAGAACCAAAGAGCGTGAATCCTCTCAAAAGGTTTTACAAATCACTATTCGACCTGACTCTGGGTCTTAGGCTACCCCACCCGACCACTCTTCCGAAGTACCCTTCGGAGTTTCAAAATCACTTGCACACACAGGGAGTCTATGCATAATCTGCCCCCAGATTCTCAAAAAGGTGGTATTGGTATTGAAAAAAGTCCCTTGGAGCTCCCTGGGATATAGTCATGAGTCAATTTGAACATCCCTTTCTTTTCAACGCAAGCATAATCAGTGACCCCTGTCATTGATTCCATGCTTTTCGAAGCAGGAGTAGTCTCTCCTACTTTGAAAGCCACAAACTGTCTGATAACTGTTTTTGGTAAAGGATGATCTGGTATTTTTGAGAAGCATTGGGTATATTTTGTTGATAGGACTCATACAATGCATTCGGAGCTCTCAAGAGAAAAAGTGGAATACACGCTTATCTCGATGCTCCAACGAGCAATGAACAGCTGCATCCCCTACGTGTATCAAACAAATGCAGGAATTCATCAAGAAATTCATCCTTCTATCGATGTAGTCACAGTGATACAAAGTTCTGAAGTTTATGTTCCTGACGTATCTCCACAAGCCAATGATGATGTCATAGCAGATGTCCCTAAGCAAACCAATGTCTCTGATGATCCTCCTCCAAAGGTTGTGAGTGTTGAAGATGTTTCTTCTCCTGATAACGACGATGAAGTCTTGGAAGAAATTCTTTTTGAAGATGAAAGTACATATGTGGTGTTCTTCTTGGTCGCACCTCGCTTAACATTTTTCAGAAGCCTTCCTCCTCTAAAGCTCATTTACATTTCAAACTCCATTCATCCTCGGAGGCTTCCGATGAAAATGTTTCACCTGAGCACAATAACATTGTTCCTCCTCCTCCAGAAGTTACACCTAAAGGTCATCATGATTCTCGTACACAAGAAGCTCAACATGATGATGACAAGAGCAAAGATGATGTTGATCAAAAGTTATAAAGTTCCATCTCGGATACATGTTCCTCCGACAAAAACATTGCAAATCCATTTGCATTGCTGGAACTCCGAGATAATGTTGCTACAATAAACTCCAAGGTTGACAAATTCACTCAACAAGTTGCAGGCCTTGAGTAAAAACTTGACATGGCACTTAAATCATTTTTCGAGATCAAAGTTGATGCTCCTTCAGAACTTGATCGTGCAAATCAATTGGATCAGTTTATCTCACCTTGTCTAGGTCGCACTCTTGAAGATGTCGAAGCACGCTATAAGGAAAACATGGATTATCATATCTCCATAGTCACTACTATGGTAAAAGTTTACGATGATATGCTTTTTGCCACAAATACTTTGATCAAGCAAACTCACGTATGACATGAATAACAAATTCAGAGGTTGGATAATTAAATTCATCACAAAGACGCCATGAACCTGGTTATGCAAGAAGTTCTTATCAACATCATTTATACAATTCAACATCACTTGGATGTTTCAAACTACAAGTTCGATGAAATGCTTCATATCACTGATGAAACCTTTAATCACCTCAAAGGTCAAGCTTCCACTGTCGATGCCTATGATTCGCCTTCAAAGACAATTAACACATGCATTCAACAAGATTTTAAATGCCTAAGTGAGCTCAAGTCAACTCTAGTGCTTGCATCTAAGGCAGGGTCGTCCCATTTAAGAGGGGGAGAACAATGTGTGGAAGAAAAACGAATAGTACAATGTGAAGGGTTTTGAGCATTCTAACACTCCTATGGTGTACATGCAACCCTAGAAACCTTGGATCTATGTTTTATCTATGATACATGCAAAATTGATTTTCCAAGGTTCTTAACATATTTAGCATACAAGGGAACTTTTAATCATAAAAGATAGTAAGAAAATATACCTTGCAGTGATTTGGATTCCTTGAAAACCTTGTGAGCCTAGCACCCTAAGTGTGATGCCTCAAATGTCTCACACAACACCAAATGCACTTGGAATAAACCTTGAGATAAATGTCACACTTAGAATCGGCTATGCCCTCTATCTTGCATCTAGTAACCGATTTTGGTGAGCTTCATATCCTTTATATAGTGTGTTACCATTAGGGTTACACCATGTAAACCCTAATGTAACATGACTCTTCATTTCCATGACCCATGGGTTTGTAACTCCCATGGAGCATCCTATGGACCTTAGCCCAACTTGATAATCCATGGAGCATCTAGCCCACTATACAAGTATGGATGATTTACACAATCAACCCATATATTTAATTAGTCTCCTTTTGATTACTTAATTAATTCTAGATTAATTCTTGATCAATACTAATTAAATAATAATATTATTAATATATTAGAACTTATAGTATATTAATAAACCATAAGTGTTATTTCTCTCATTTTAATTTATCCAAATACATGATGCCATGCAACCTAAATGGACCATGCTGATCGGGTCAAGTACATCCCAAAATAGTTATGAACTTAGACACCTAATCCAACTGTCTCCCACTTGGATAAGTCTAATAACTATATCTGCAAGAATAACTTCAGGAACCGATCAGCAATCGTAGCTCTTTCAAGGTCTTCGTGGAACTGAGATGAAGATGATTTTCCATTTAAGATAAGTGATCATATAATCCTTTGTTCTAGATATCAGCCGGACAAATACATGGAACAATGTCTTACTTATTCTCCAGCAGTTTGTTTCCCGATTTCCGATTTGGTTGACATAGAACTTAAGTGAACAGATCAACTTAGTTCTGACCGGGCCCGGTACATGGGTCAACACAATATCATCGAGGGGCCCAGATATCGCTTCTAATCCAAGAAGGAATAGATAAACTTCGACTCATATGCTTGTTCTACTACTTGTTGAATCATACACAAAGGCACATTTTATAGCATCGAGTTACCAATGCGTTTTCGTACGATCAATGTATAACCAACTCATAGGCAACAAGTCATATATCTAGGTTTGAAGACTTATATGATATTACTGTCTCACGATCACTCGAGATAAATTCCATGAAGTGATACCAGTGAGCGTGGGTTGAATCCAATACTCAGAACTTATGAGCACTCATGAGTGTTGTAGCACCACTTTGTCCAACATCTTAGACCTCTACAATCCAACCCATGACTGTCTTGATTCATATCTACTTCCAACATATGACCGACTATGGATGGTTTGAATAACTTAGTCATTCAGGAAGAGCGACTTAGTTATTCTGGAAGTCAAAACATGCAAAGTGAAACACAAGAATAATCGAATCCAATATGGTCTTAGAACTTATGAATATAAATAAAACATCTTTTATTTATCACCATAATGATTACACATCATTCATTGCATACTGTTTAAAACTATCAACTTTATACTTTAATTAAAAACAATAGTTGTCCCATGCTCCAAGCATGTACACTATGTTTTTCTAAACACTAGTCATGCCATACGCCAGGTATGCACACTCTGTTATTTCTATGATCTTTACTCTGTGAAATAGATCGATTGAACATAATTCCAGTGATCCTCATTTCACAATCCCAAATCCTTACCGCAAATGCAAGAATTCCAAATTCCTGCCATTTACCTAAATCTGTTAGATTCTAAACTTATATGCATTGGTCGTCTTGTAATGATTATGCACAAAGTCGCAAAGACTTGTCAACAGACATTACAGAGTATTCCAATGGAGATCAACTCCATGGAAACGAAGACTCATATTCAAAGTTCATTGCCTTTGAACATTCTTGTTGCATTAAGTTTCCTAATCTTACACAGATTTAATGAATACCTTCCACCTATGGGAACATTTCCATATTCCCCTTTTGACTATTACTCCTGAACAAGAGTTGCCTCTTTTCAGAATATGTCATTATGGTCCTTCAAAAATTAACACTATACTTCCAACTGTCCCTGAGCAACCAATCTTTGGTAAACCTTAGATTGTCCTCGACAATTGCTTAATCAAATTAGTCATATCTAGTTCTAGTACTTTTCCCTCTTAATGCTCTGGGCATTTGGAAAATGTAGAACAGATAAATCTTATAGCGCATGCTCTCGATCCTATGTCCGAAGCATATGGGACACGATTCATAAATACATGATACTAGACTAGTCTTTTGTTATAATATTTCTATTTCTTTTTGCCAAGTTCTCATAATTCAGATTATGAAAAGGGATGCCGTAATCATAATCGAATTTTAGAACGCAAATAATAGACCAATATATAGAATTTCCTTATGTTGAGCCATTCCAACATTAAATTCATATATATATATATATATATATATATATATATATATATATATATATATATATATCCTTGACTAAATATGATTAAAACCTCAATCTAAGCTTTTAGAATTGAAGTGAAGTATAATTTCCTCTCCCTTAATTATAGCGAAACAACTTTTTCCCATTGAAACCTTTTGTTTTCTATAATTAACGTTGCTAACTTGCAACACTTATTATCATTATCATGCTCCCACTTGCATGATGATTATTAGCATGAAGCTTATGCTCCCTCTAGCTTTGACATGTACTCAGAAATCTGTTGAACTTCTAGAAATCAATACTTTATTGACCTTCTTACCAAAGTTCATATTTCTGATACGAGATGCTTTTGACAAAACTTTATCAAAATCATACACCTTTCCTTAGATAGCACACATGTGTGTCTAAACAATTTTAGAACTATGAAAAGGGATGCCGTAATCATAGTCTCAATTGTTTAGACCTTTGCCATTTCTCACAAGTCCATGTTAGTGTGCCGGTTAACCACACATGCTCCACTAACGACTTTGAGAATGCAAATATCACAATTGCTATCAAGTTAAAATCTACTTAGTGAAAGTGTTTCCTCACCATCATTTTAATGAATCAGAGAGAAACCTTATGACACTTAGATTTTATGGTGTATGTGTCCCTATCCATGTGAATTTGTCAAAACCATAATCACAAGACAAGGTTATTGACCAATCCAAACTCTTATGGATTGAACTTGTGCAGTCTTAACTTCTTGCCACCTGGCAGCACAAGGGCCTACCATTGCTTCCAAGCTATTATGCAACCAATTGAGAACTCTCAGAACTCATATGCAAAGCCAACTTTAACTGGAATGGGCACAGAAATAGGAATATGTCAACACGATAGGTTATAAACCTCAAGTCGTGTGCTAGTAATAAACTATAGGTTTTTCCTTCTTGATTAGATCTGGAAGTATTTCCAACATCTTTAAGACTCCTACTGCCCTATTGACATATAAGACTCACTTGCCAAATTTTCAAGTGATAGTGCATATTCTTTATCAAGACAAACACTTCACACAATTGGCCTTAAGTTGGTCTCTATTTTATCCAAAACATCACAACTTACCAATTTCAAATGTACAAGAGTGGGATACACTTTACTCTTACATTTGACTAGTGTTATAAACCTTTCTTTAAGATATGTCACTCAAGTTACAATCTTGGAGTATGACTCTAAGAATTGTTTTTTGGAATGAAGTATGACTCATCTTCTTGATTTAACCATTTCAGCAATTCTTGATTCCTCTTCTTAGCCATATGAATGCACTAAGATATCTTTAGAGGACCAATTGTGACATGGTATCTAAATCATTAAGATGAACACAAAACATGATACTAAAGTACTCTCCCATCTTTTCAGATTTGGGAAACTTTTATCCTTCTGCCTAATTTGATTCTTCTCATTCGTCCTGCCATACACTGAAATTTTTTCAATGTTTCAGAATTTTACTTAAACTTGTAAGTATAACCATATTTACTAAGCCTTAGTAAATCATGACGAATAGTCTTATCAACCTTTTGTGGTGGACCTTGATCAGTGCACAAGAACGTGTACTCGATCCTTTTGTGCTGAAAGTTCTCATTCATCATACTGTACAACTTGTATGATTCCAAGTTTCTATCCAACTGAAAACTTGGGTGATGAGAAGCTTTCCTTATTTGGTAAATTTAGACACTACCACAAACAAAAAAATCAAATCCACATTTCCATTATTTCTACAAATATATAAAGATCAATTTTTTCAATAAAAGTCATTGCAAGGAAATATAAGCTAAAATAAAATCAATATTTTATTTATTTATAAAAATGCGGAAAAACTTTTTCCTTACAATGCAACTTGAAATGAAAACTATGCTATTACATGTTTTCTAGCAATCTATCATAACCCCTAAGTAGTAGCTCAAAAATCTGATCTTCAACCTTGTGGTAGAAATCCATCTTTGCGATCAGATTCAACATACTCTTTCTTTAAGTTTCCTTTCCTTTGCTTGATCCTGCCAAACATCAAAATGTAACTTAGTCACATCATGTATTGATAATCAACCATTAGGAACTTAACAGAGTTAGATAGTGGACTTACCTGAATTAGAGTCAAACTTTTTGATTCCTTTCTTATTCTTCAGGTAGCTAGGGCAGCTTCGCTTCCAATGCCCTTTTTCTTCACAATGAAAGCATATAGACTCTTCGGGAATGGTACAAAAGGCTATTCCATACTTAGACTTTCTATTTAACTTCTGGTCAATCGGGTTGACCAAGGCCAATCCCTTTCCATTGGGAAGAGAAAGTTTTTCTGGACTTCCAATGTTACCATTGTCCATGTCCATGAAAGTTTGAAAAGTAGTTTTTCTGGACTTCCAATGTTACCATTGTCCATGTCCATGAAAGTTTGAGAAGTAGACCTTCCACCCATATTTTCTTGACTATTGCGCCAAATCATTTCTGATTCAGCAGCAATAAGCAAGTAAGAAAGATCTAATAGGGTCATGTCGTGATCTGTCACATAATAGTCTTAAAAAAAACTTACTGAAGAGAATAAATCTCAGATCGATTAGATCTTTCACAGGTAAAAGATGAAGATCAAACAAAACAAACACAATAATATTAAGAACACATAACAGAATCAAGGTTATGCTTATGATTCAAATATAGTCACGCCTCAGCAGAGCTCGATGAAGAACTTCCACTGTAGAGGCGAGCTAGGGTTTACAAAACTTGTGTGAGAAAATAATAAAAACCTTAATGACAAAGACTGCATGCATGCAGCTTAAATACTAAACCCTAGAGAAAAACATGCACGGTTGGACAGGCCCAAACCGGCAATCAAAACTGGACTAAGGACCGAGCCCATGACGTAACACTATAAGCCCAACAGTCTCCCCCTTTGCGTCAAATGAGGCGAGAGATCATTTTCTTTGAGTAGGCTTCACAGTTTTCACCACCTTGAACAGCCGAGGGATGATTGCAAGAAGTGTTTGCCAAAACTGAATGTACCATCGTAGCATGTCAGTAAACAGCTTCTTGTCGATTGTAGAATTCTGATCGCACTTGTGGATAATCTCCAAAATATGCTCCAAGCAAGCAGTTGAGAATAAGTGCTTATCACACAGAGCGAAGATACACTTTTGCTTTTCGCCTCTGAGGAACATCACTGTGTGAGACTGGGGATCAATTCTACCCTTGACCACAACATTTACATCGCCCATTCTGCCAGAAGGTTTTATCGTTGGACGCTTGTGAATGGCAGAGGCGACCTCTTGGTCCATTTTCGCTACTTCGTGAATGTAGCATACAAGCATTCGCTTGATATGGTCTATGATCGGCTGATACTCCTGAGGATTGGACAGCAAAATGTTGTTGAGGAGTATCCAGTCGTGTGGGTTAAGGTTCGGTAGATCAGCCAGGGAAAAGTTGTGAACCGAGCCTTCAGATCCTCAAGTTACTTTGAATTTCACATTAACAAACTTCCCTACTGAGTAAGGCTTCAGCACCTTGACAGTAGTAATTTTCTGTAAGCTCCATGTCAGGTACTGTGGTTGAGCGAACTCCAGATAGAATTCCAATAGATCCCGATCAACCTTCGGGTATGGAGAAGGAATAGGCACAGTAGAGTTGAAGCAGTGAAAAATGAATGCCTTTCGCGTGATAGGCATGTCAAACTGTGCATCCTTGGAGTTTTCAAGCCCAAACGACATCACAGGCTCAAGCCAAAGAACACTTGGTTCGTATATGGCGCTTCTTTGAAGCGAGTCAATAGTCCATTATGGAAAAATGGACTTTTTCTTTTCCATAAGCTCCTTCTCTTTTTGCTTCTTCTCTTGGTCAGCCGTTAGCTTCTTGATCTTTTCTTCAAGCTCATTATCAATTGGTTTTGTTTTCTGATAAGGCTTTTCAGGATTTTCTTCAAAAACATCATTTTCATCATCAATGTCGTCTTCACCGATCTTCTTTTTCTTCTTGTTCCTTTTACTGACCGAAGCTTCATTATCCTTCGGTTCAGCAGTTGATTTCGGTTCAGGAGGTGGTTGAGTCTTCGCTACCTTTTCTCCCCCTTGTTTCGGCTGGACACCAGTCACCGGAACATCCTCAATACGACTAAGGATAGCCAGTGCAGGTCTGAGTTTCTCAGCCAAGTGCCTTCGGATGGTAATGGTGATGATGGGATCATGGGCATCAAGAAGGTGAAGCAAAATGGAGTGAACATCGCCAACAGAGCTTCGAATAACCTCCCTTTCAGATTTCAAATAGTTGAGTTTAGTTGTTGCAGTGCGAAGCTTGAGGTTTCGCATTTTTAGCTGAGATGTTCGAATAAAAAGTGCTTTTTCAAATCATCGAAACGATTAGTTAACAGCTGACTCAGCTTTAACTATATCCCAAACGTCACCCCATATTTCTCATGAACCGTCATTGCCTTTGTAACTTTATCGAGCATTGTAATACTTGAAGATATTAGAACACCATGAATAGAACCAGATTTTGGAAAATCAAAAATTTTCGTGCAAAGAGTGTCAAAGATAAAGAAATAAAGCAAACTTTTTGTGATAAGTGGTGATGTCTTAAAAAGACATAAAGCAACTGATTCTGGGCACGAATCTCTTCCTTCAAAGTCAAGAGAGACTTTAAAGTGCTTGTGTGGCTTCCCATTAAATAACGATCAAATACTTGTTAAGAAGTATTGAAAGGCATCTTTTAATTAAAGCTTATAAAGGGTGGTCGTCGCTTCAATTCATGAATTCGAGACTTGATATAAGACCGAAACAGAATGAAGTACTTGTGGGGCCAATGTAGCCTTTTAAACAAGTAGGTAGGAAACATATTCAGTGACTTGGTGAAAATTATAACTGGATCCTTGGGGAAGAAAGATTCTTGGTAATAGAATTTTTCAGAAGAATCACTCAAAATAAAAGAGATTTCATTTATAATATATAGGTCATGTACCGTCAATTCGTTAATGATATTGAATGGTGGGTTTCACTTAGTACGTAGTGACACGAAACTAAGATCATTAACACAGATTTTGTATAACCATAAACCTCAGTGGTAAATGCTGAGAGTCTCAAGGGTTATATTGGTGAGACGAAGTATAATGGAGAAAAATGATGGAGGTGGTATACGAAACAAATGTACCTCTGCTGTAAAGGAAGGATGAAGCAGAAAACTCTAAGCTCAATGTGAGTAGAGTAAGGTAGCTCAAGATTAGAGTGGACATTGCAGCCTAGCTTGGGAAAACATGATTTGTATGTATCATGTTATTAAGGCTTCACTTAAAATCTGTCGAGGCTTTAGTCAACATCCAGCAGCATGCTTCTAGGGACGCGTAGAAAGTTTATAGAAAAGAGATTTTACCTTCTGAATCGTCATCATCGAGAGTAACACTTTATGCAAAAGAAATCATTAGATCAAAAACGGAAAATATTTTTGTATTTTGTGAAAATTGTTCAGTGGAACAAAAAAGGAAAATATTTTTGGATTTTATGAATATAAGAAGAATTTTAAAAGAGTGTATATAGGAATACAATCAAAATGCCTTGATAAGAAAAAGAAGCAAACGAGTTCAGAAGGAGCGAACCCGAAATAGACCGAACGCTCGGTTCATTTCGGTTCATGGTCGAGCCGAACCCGAAATAGACCGAACCCGAAATAGACCGAACGCTCGGTTCATTTCGGTTCACTCTATTTCGCTTCTTACCTTTATTGAGGCGAAGGCGATTTTGGTACTGATTCTGCTTCCATCATTCCTAGGCCTTGCAAAATCTTGTTGAAGCTTGCTTCAGGTAAAGCCTTAGTGAATATATCTGCCAGTTGATCAGTCGTCCTTACTAAATGAATTTCCACGTTGCCATCTTCCACGTGATCTTTGATGAAGTGATACCTCAGTGCGATATGTTTAGTCTTTGAATGTTGCACTGGGTTGTGACAGATTCTAATTGCACTCTCAGAGTCGCAATATAGTGGGATTTTCTTCATGTTCAGCCCATAATCTCTAAGCTGACTTTGTATCCATACAACTTGAGATGTGCATGATGCTGCAGCGATGTATTTAGCTTCTGCAGTGGAAAGAGAAACACATGTTTGTTTCTTCGATTGCCAGCTAACCACTTTACCGTCTAGAAATTGGCATCCTCTAGTGGTGCTTTTACGGTCTAATCCACAGCCACCTAAGTCAGCATCTGAGAACGCTTGAACAAAGAATCCTGAGTTGGCTGGATACCACAGACCGAGAGAGGAGGTTCGCTTCAGATAGCGAAAGATGTTTTTCACAGCTTGCAAATGAGGTTCGTGTGGGTTAGCTTAGAATCTGGCACAGTAACAGACTGAAAACATGATTTCAGGCCTACTGGCTGTGAGATACATAAGTTAGCCAATCATTTGTCGATAAAGCATCATGTCAGCAGCTGGTTTCTCTAATGAAGGTGTAAGCTTTGTCCCAAAAGCCATTGGAACTTTAACTCTGGAATCTCCCATCATACCAAACTTAGCAAGTAGTGTCTTGGTGTATGCCTCCTGATTAATAAAAATGCCTTCGGGTCCCTGTCTAATGTTTAAGCCAAGGAAAAAGTTAATTGGACCCATTGAGCTCATCTCAAATTTAGTTTCCATCAACTTCCTGAATTCAGCTGTTATGCTGGGATTCGTGGAGCCGAAGATGATATCATCAACGTAAATTTGGACTATCATAAGGTGGTTACCTTCTCTCTTACGAAAGAAGGTTGGGTCAACCGAACCTTGTTTGAATTTAGACATTTTTAGAAATTGAGTGAGAGTTTCATACCATGCTCTGGGAGCCTGTTTTAGTCCATATACCGCTTTGTTAAGAATATAACAGTGATCTGGATGCTCGTCGTTTATGAAGCCTGGCGGTTGCTCAACTTACACAGTTTCTTCAAGTTCGCCGTTGATAAAAGCACACTTGACGTCCACCTGATAGACTTCAAAGTTTTTGTGTGCAGCATAGGCAAGAAAGATACGAACAGACTCTAATCTTGCAACTGGAGCGAAAGTCTCTTCATAATCGATACCTTCTTCTTGACAATAGCCTTTCACCACTAAGCGAGCTTTGTTACGAATTACGTTCCCTTCCTTATCCATCTTGTTTCTGAATACCCATTTGAGACCGACAACCGAAGCATCCTTTAGAGTTGGAATAAGACGCCATACTTTGTTCCTTTCAAACTCATTCAGCTCATCTTGCATGGCCTGAACCCAGTCATAATGATCAAGTGCTGAATTAACAGTCTTCGGTTCAACTTTGGAAACAAAGGAGTTGAACATGCAAAACTCTACTTGAGAAAAGAGTGCAGCTTGTTTCGCTTTGATCTGTGATCGAGTTAACACTGTTTCTAAAGATTCTCTAATAATTTGACTATGAGGATGATCTTTGGTCCATTTAATAAGCGGTGGATAGTTTGGATCATAAGAGGGATCCAATTCTGCATTTTTTTCTTCTTCCAATTCTGATAGAGTATCATCATAATTGACATGTGTACTCTCCCCCTCGAATGATGACACTAATTCTGGATCAGAATGTTCCCCTTCGTTTGGACTTTCGGTTGAGCCAGATGATTGTGACGTTGAATTCTCCCCCTGGAATGAAGGACCTTGTTCATGTTGTAGAGTCGGACCCTCCCCCTGGACAGAAAGACGGTCATTTGAAGGTTCACATTCGACTGGCCTCTCGGTTGCTTTAGGTTGATCAGCAGCCATCTTTTGAGCAGCATCATCGATGATTTGCTTTAGACTGTCAACCTTGTTATCTTTCGCCATTAATTCAGAATGAATTGCCGTTGGAGGCTCATCAAAAAGAAGCATATATTGCTCGAAAATATTTGAAATAGGGGCTGTTACTTGACCAGTCTTTGGAAAGATTTCCTGAGTTGTACCTTCGGTTGCTTTCATCTTCTTGACATGTCTATCGTCAAAAGTGACATAGTATGTTTCTTCAATCTTCTTAGAGCGCTTGTTTAAAACCCTATATGCCTTAGAATTCAGGGAGTAACCTAAGAATATTCCTTCATCAGCCTTAGCATCGAACTTATTTCGCTTCTCTTTAGAGTTGAAGACGAAGCACCTTGAACCAAACACATGGAAGAATTTCACGTTCGGTTTGCGATTGTTCAAGATCTCGTAAGGAGTGTGGGAGAATCGCTTGTTTAGATATGATCTGTTCTGAGTGTAACAAGCGGCAGCTATAGCATCAGCCCAGAAATACAGAGGCAATGAAGCGAAGCTGAGCATAGTGCGAGCTGCTTCGCACAGAGATCGGTTTCGCCTTTCGACGATTCCATTCTGCTGTGGAGTATATGGGGCTGAAAAATTATGAGTTGTTCCCTTCTCAGCAAGAAAATCTTCAAAATCTTTGTTTTTGAATTCCAAGTCGTTGTCGCTTCTTACGTTACAAACAACTTTCCTTAGTTGAATTTCAACCTGCTTTATGAAGAGCTTGAGCCTTGGAGTAGCCTCCGATTTTTGCTTCAAGAAAAATACCCATATGAAGCGAGAGAAGTCGTCGACGATAACCAGAATGTACTTGTTTCCACCAATGCTTTCAATGGAAGAGGGACCACACAGATCGATGTGCAATAGCTCCAATGGTTCTATCACCTTTGTATTGATAATGGAGGGATGACTTTGTCTACTCTGCTTTCCCATTTCACAGGCTGCGCATAGATGTCCTTTGTCGAATTTGAGAACTGGAAGACCTCGAACATGATCTCCTAAAACCAGCTTGTTGATATCCTTAAAATTAAGATGAGAGAGTCGTCGATGCCATAACCAGCTTTCATCTGAATGAGCCTTCGTGAGTAAGCAAACTGCTGGTTTACCTCGAATTGGGTTGAGGTTCAAAGGGTACATTTCCCCCTTTCGCTTCGATTTCAGTAGAATGTTATTTGACTTCTTCTCAACGATTTCTGAGCCTTCATCATCAAACGATACCTTCAATCCAGTTCCAACTACCAGCTGAGATACGCTGATAAGATTGTGTTGGAGCCCTTCAACATACACGACCTTTCTGATTGAGAAATCACCATTCGTAACCATTCCATAGCCTTTGATAGTTCCAAACGAGTTGTTGCCATACTTTACAATACCACCATCCTTGAGAGACCTAAATTCCCTCAGTTCTTCCTTCCTTCCTGTCATGTGACGCAAGCAGCCATTATCAATATACCATTCTTTGTCAAACTGCTCGTCACACATAACCTGCAAAAATTAAGCAGATTTAGGAACCCAAAGTTTCTTGGGTCCTTGTGAGCCTTTTACAAGAGAGGGAATAGTAAGAGAGATATCAACCAAATAAGTACGTTTAATTAAAGTTGTTTCATCTTTTCTTTTTATAGTGAAAACTTTAATTTTATTTGACTTAGATTCGATAGACGTAGGATTTGAAGTGTTGACGTCTGCATTCTTTTGGAACTCTTTTGGACGTGTGTTATCTTCTGGAAAGAGCTTTCCTTTCCCCTTTAAATCTTTGGAAGAATAAGAATTGGAATGAGAAGAGTTAGGTTTAGAAGCGACATTGGATCTTCTGTTCGTTTGATTGAACTTTTAGGTTTGAGGACCAAAACCTCTCTTTCAGTTGATGTTGGTTTGAGGACTGAAACCACTCTTTCGGTTGATATTGGGTTGAGGACCGAAACCGCTCTTTCGGTTGATGTTGGGTTGAGGACCGAAACCAATCTTTCGGTTGATGTTGGGTTGAGGACCGAAACCTCTCTTTCGGTTCCTTTCAGTCGAGGGACCGAAACTACCCTTTTGGTTCATTTCAGTTGAGGGACCGAAACTACCCTTTCGGTTCCTTTCTTGCTGCGAACCTAAGCTTTCCTTTGGTTTCCTTATCTCCTTTTGTTTTGAAGGTTTTTCATAGTGAACATAATTAGGATTTTGAGATCTCCAGAATTGCTTCCTTTCGGTAAGGTTTTTCTTGTACCTCACATTTCTTTGATGCTTTCTTTCTCTCACCTGTTTTGGGTTTCTGTGAATGTTAGCCTTTTTCTCAGAACTTTGAGTATTAACATTGCACCTAGGTGAATTGGTTTCGCTTGAAATAATCACTTGCTCATCTGAAGACTTTTTAGTCCCACTTGTGCTCGGCTCATCAAAACGAGTAGGATCATTAAGTGGTTCGGCTATATATCTTCCTCTCACTCTCCATGTGGTCTTCTGTGACAGACCTACTGTTTCATCAGCATTGTCAATAGGTGCTGACCAGAAGAATTCATCACATCCGTCAGCATTATCTTCTGCTACTATCGCCGTCAGTTCGGCTGTTTGTTGCTGAGTTACTCCATTAACCTTGTATACTTGATTTGGAGTGGATTGTACCTTTTGATACACAACCGCTTTTTCTTTAAGGACTTTGGTCGTGTGTTTGGATAGTCGAGCGTATTAAACTGAATTTTCAGAAATCAGATGTTTGTGGGTTTTAGGTTCGCTCTTGACAAACTCAGAACAGTCCACCACATCCTCTACATAGATTTCACTCAGATCATCGTCCTCATTAAGTTCAGATGCACTTTCAACATTAATTTTATTTTCTGAACTTAATTTGGCATTCAACGAGTCAAATTTCTGTACAGTTTCGGCTCTTAAGTTCAATTTATCATTCTCATCTAACAGATTTTTGAGCATGTCCTTATGGTCCTTGGACTTTATGTAGGATTCAATTTTGTCAAGACCGATTTTGTATGTAGGTGAGATCTCATCAGAGGATACAACACTTTCACAGATGTAAGCTTCAGCATCGATTTCATCCTCCTTTAACTCAAGGAAGGGCAAAATCATGCGATGTATCTTCTTTCCTATTTCACAATCGAGATGCAACTGTGTGATATTAAAATAAAGTCTTTTAGCAATCAAACAAAACACATTTCGTTGTTTTAACAGTTTAAGATTGTCTCTTTGCAAATAAATCGACTCATCCTTAGACCTAATCAACTCTTTTTCCTTCAGCTCAATCCACATCCTCCTTTCCTCACACTTCGACGATACCCTGCTAATTTGATCAGTCAGGTTAGAGTTTGTGACATGGGTTTAGGAAAGACTACTACTTATACTAGAAAATTTAGATTTTAAGCTATTCAGTTCCTTTTCATAGTTAGTAACAGGTATTTTTAGAGAAGCAAGAATATTTTGTACCTTCTTGATCAACTCATCACATTCATTGATCTGTGTACTAACAGGTTTCGTAGCAAAACACATGTCCTCTCGCTCCTTCTCACCTTCTATTCCTCCATCAGTTGTATATCCTCTCATCTGGGATACACCTTCGGCCACCATGAAACACCTTCCAGCAGTGTGTTCTTCTTTTACCAGCATCGCCTTGCCATGAGTGGATTTTCTTACTTCTTCGTCCTCTGAGTCTGTGGACCATACTTTCACGCCACCGAATTCATCACGGTAGTCTGTATCATGTACAATTAAAGCATTCATAGTTTTATTGTTACCAGCAGACTTTCTTTTCTTGATATCCTCCAGTCGTCTCATGAGGCTCGCTTCCTCATCATCATCATCCGTCTTTTCTGCCCTCTTTTTCAGCATGCGGTCCTTGGCAAACTGATTCTTGCCTCCACAGTAATGACAATCAAATCCTGAGTCTCCACCAATTTTCACTTCTTTCTTGGACTCTTCTGACTTCGACACTATCTTTGGTTCCTCCTTAACCTTTTCAGCGCTGTAACTTCCCTGCCACTTTCGGTTCTTGTTGGCTGGGAACTTTCTTTTAATGAACTTTCTAGGATTAGACACCATCAGGGCATACTCTTCACCGGTTAGATCGTAGTCGGCAAGATCCAATTCCTCTTCTTCTTCAACAGAACTTTTTCCTTTAGAAACAAGGGCTAACGAACCCAAGCTAGAAACCACATTCGTTTCCTTAGACAGTGCACTTTCATGGGATTTCAAAATTCCCACCAGTTTCGCCAGAGAATACGATTTAAACTGTTCATGTGCTTTAATAGTAGATACGACATCCATCCATTCAGGTCTTAGACCGTTCATGAATGTGACCATCTGTTCAATAACCTTCCTTTCGATCCCATGCTTTATCATCTTACTTAAAAGATGATTAAAGCGATCAAAAGCCTTAACCAGTTTCTCTTCGGGCTTCTGTTTGAAATCACCAAATGCAGAAAGCAAAAGAGTTTGAATCGAATGTTCCAGATCTGCGTCAGTGGAATACAACTCTTTTAGCATGTCCTATATCTCTTTAACTGTAGTGCAAGAATTCACCAAACGAAACGTATCTGACTGCAATGCAAACCTAATCATTCTTAAGGCTTTAATGTTACATTTAAACTTCTCTTTCTCGTCTTGAGGAATGTCTTTCACATCACTCACAAGCTGATTGTACTCCTTTTGGATTTTGACAATCCTTGAGGTGTTTGAATGAGCAAATGGGCCAACAGTGATTGCTTCCCAGATCAAGTACCCATTATCTTCCGATCCGATCACATAATCTTCAAAATGATGCGTCCAAACTTCATAATCCTGTGTGTACAAGATTGGAATCCTAGTCGTTGATCCGATACTGTTGGAGATGTTAATTGGATTGGTTTGCGAATCATCCATGGACATTGTGATGAAGTTTGATCGATAACCTGTTTAAGATCAGACTTGTAATTTATCGTTAGAGAAAGATCGACAATTAATGAGATACGCCAATATGGAATGACGGCTCGATTAATATCAATCAATGCGGAAAAACCCTAATAACTTCTTCGACAGAAGAGATGTGTATGAATTACACAGTCTCCTGCTCTAATAACAATTGAAGAGAATAAATCTCAGATCGATTAGATCTTTTACAGGTAAAAGATGAAGATCAAACAAAACAAACACAATAATATTAAGAACACAGAACAGAATCAACGTTATGCTTATGATTCAAATATAGTCACTCCTCAGCAGAGCTCGATGAATAAGCTCAAGTATGTGCTCCAAGTAGGAATTGGAGAATAGATGTTTGTCAGCCAGCGCAAATAAGCACCTTTGACCTTCGCCTCTAAGAAACATGACGGTGTGAGACTGTGGATCAATTTTTCCCTTCACCATCAGCTTAGTGTCGCCTGCCTTCCCGAGTGGCTTGATTAAGGGCCTCTTGCGTATAGCAACGACAATCTCCTAATCCATCTTTGCCACTTCATTAATGTAACACACTAGCATACGCTTGATGTGATCAATGATTGGCTCATATTCCTTCTGATTGGAGAGTAGAATGTTGTTCAGGAGAATCCAATCGTGTGGATTCAGATTTGGCAAATCGGCAAGCGAGACTTAATGGACCGAACCATCTGATCCTCGGGTCACTTTTAACTTGATGTTAATGAACTTCCCTGCTGCAGTAGGTTTCAGCACCTTGACTGTTGTGATCTTCTTGTTACTCCAGGTTAGGTACTGAGGTTGAGAGAATTCATGATAGTATTCAAGCAAGTACTGATCAACCTTCGGGTATGGAGAAGGAATCGCCATTGTAGGCTCAAAGCAGTGAAAGATGAAAGCCTTACGAGTGATTGGCATATCAAATTGAGAATCTTTAGAATTCTCGACATTGAAGGAAAGAACAGGCTCTAGCCAATGTGAACTTGGAGCTTCAATAACCTCCTTTCGAAGCCTTTCCAACGACCACAGAGGAAACTTCAATTTCCTCTGATTAAGTAGATTCGCTTCTCTCTTCTCATTCTCCTTATTAATCGCTTCAGTAACTTTTTCTTTAATCTCCTGAGCAGTAGGCTTGGCTTTGAGAGGACTTGGTTTAGGAACCGTTTCTTCAATATCATCAACATCATCCTCATCATCATCAGCAATTCCTTTTCCCTTATCCTACATACCTGAACCCAAAGCTTCTTTCCCTTTCGGTTCAGAAACGACCTTTGGTTGTTGTGGTTTCGGGTGTTGAGGTTTCGGTTGTTGAGGTTTCGGTGGTTGTTGAGGTTTCGGTGGTTGTTGAGGTTTCGGTGGTTGGGATGAAGACTTCGTTTCTTCTCCCCCTTGTTGCGGAGAGACAACGGAATCCGGAATACCCTCTATCAGGCTTAGAATATCAAGTGCAGGCCGTAACTTATCAGCTAAATGACGTCTAACCGAGATGGTAAGAACAGAATCGTAGGCTTCAAGAAAAGGATTTGGTGATAGACGCTTCATGTTCTTTAACCCATGAGGCCATCAAGTCTTTTATGGCAGACTCATAAGAGGAATCCTGAGTAGAGGAGGAGGCCATAAGCTTATCTAGCTTCGCATTCAGCTCCTTAAGATGGCGTTTGGTGACAGGGGCATCGTCATCATCGTCGCTTTGCACCCTGTAGGGACTATAGTAGAAGGTGTCGATTGGGTAAGTGATGGAGGTTTGGTAGTAACAGGGGTATCGGGTGCTGAAGTATGAACCCCCGTTTCAGATACGTTGGGCGGAACTCCAGTGGTGGTTGTGGTTGTAGCTTCCGAAAAGACAGGTGTAGGAATGGGAATAGTGGAGGAAGGTTGATATGAGATGATAGGAAAAATTTGAGGAAAGGAAATAGGAATGGAAACAGGTGGAGGAGAAGGTGCTTGGGAGTGAACAGATACTTCTCGTGTAGGCGAACGAGGTGGTGTGCCACCACGAACCGAACCCTCATCATCTGAGCTTTCGCATTCAGATTCACTTGGAATGATGGGTTGATGACCAGTAGGCACGTACTCTGAGCCGGAGTCGCTTGATGACGCAAGAATAAGCTTTCGAGCAGGTTTCTTGACCTTCTTCTGCTTGGGCTGGGAAGGTGCTGCCTTCTCAGACTTTCGCTTCTTTGGAGAGTGAACCTTTGATACTCTCCCTCCTTTTTCTCCCTTTTTCGCTTCTTGTTTCTTGCCCCTCTTAGTAGGTTTGTCAGCTTCTTCAATCGACTTTAACATTTCTGGAGTAAGTTCCCTTGGACCAGAGGAAGAGAGCTTCTTATACTCCTGAATAAGCTTGCTTGCAGGGGACACACAAGCATACATTGACTCTGGAATTGAGCCAACGAAGTGAAACTTTGAGGGATGAGTGACTATGATATTTGTGGTATGAAATGTAGCAATGGAGGAGAGTAGTGAATCTGCCATGATGGGAACATGAAAACGCTCCATTATCGATTGAGTGATAATGGTCCAAAAGCGGGCACAAGAAATTTATGTGTGGCGAGAAGCAGATGACAAACTTTGGACTAGTTGAAGCCATAAAACCAAACCATAATCAAGGTTGATACCATGGTACAACCCATAAAGCAGAGTCATGAAAGACTTGCTAGCACCATCTAATCCTGCACTTCGTTCTGAAAGCCCTTTGAAAAGTAGGGTGAACAGTCCATTCTATTGAGGAGGAAGGCATGATTTCTTGAACTTGGTCACAGTAGTTAGGGTTTCAGTGTACCCCATGTTGTAAAACATCGAGAAAAGTTGACCTGTAGTGATGGAATCAGGATTCACCATGGATTCTTCATAAGTGAGCCCTAGCAGCGAGCAAAATCGGTTCTTGGAGATTGAGGCCTTCTGCTTGAGAATATCAAAGTAAATCTTGTTTGCACCTTTGTCGTAAGTAGCAGTGGAATAGAGTTGTGAGAGGCACGCCATTGGTACGACTTCCACCGTTGATAAAGCATTGATGATTGGCGAATACTTAAGACATTCAACCAAGTAGAGGAATGGTGTGAGGTCGATCAACAAGTTCTGGTTTAGCTTGATTGCGAGAAGAGTGGAGCGTGCAGAGGTTTCTTGAACGGAAGAAGACTCTGCCATTGTTGAACCCTGATCAAGAGGAAGATGAACAATGAGCACCAAATCGCCTGAAATCGTCTTTTTGCTTGAGAGAGTAGAAGTGTGGTAAAGAGTAAGATCACGGTACTCAAAACCCTTATATACGATTTTGTGGAGAGAGAAAAATCATGAGTAATGATTCCACTAATTTGGGAAACGACACCTAAAAAGGCGTGATTGGACAACTAGCAACCCCGATAAAGCAGCTGATGACGCATGATTGGGTAACTGTTCAAATTCACGCGCCTTCCATACTTATCCTCTTTTCAAATCACCAATCGATTAAGCTTCCTGCTGACTCATCTCTTGAATCTTTAATAGAATCGTTATCGCCATAATTAACCAAGGGTTTATACCAATGCATCCCTTCGTTTGTAAATAACTGCATTACACCATAAGGAACCGAAGCTATATATTTGTGAATAGCTTTTGAGTAACTGAACTAGACTTTTGGAAAATCCAAGATTTTCGTGCAAGATAGTGTCAAAGATAAAGAAATAAATCAAAAAGTTTGTGGGATTTTGTGATGTCATTTAAGACACAAAGCAGTGAACCACGGGCACGAATCTCTTCCTTCAAAGTCAAGAGAGACTTCAAAGTGCTTGTTTGGATTCCCGTTGAAATACGATCAAGTACTTGTTAACAAGCATTTAAAGGCATCTTTTGTATATAAGGCAATTAAGGGTGGCTTTCGCTTCAATTCAGGTTTCAGTACTTGACATAAGACCGAAATGGAACGAAGTACTTGTGAGATGGATGTGGCCTATTAAACAAGTAGGTTTGGAACATATTATGTGACTTGTTGACAATAGATAATTAGAAATCTCAACGAAAAATTAAAAATTGGATCCTTTGGGAAGAAAAGTCTTGGTGATAGACATTTTCATAAGGATCTCTAAAAAATAACAGGAGATTTCAAGGTACTTCCACAAAAGTGGTTTCGTTAATTCAAAGTGAAAGCTAGAACATTAATTGGTCACCGTCAATGCATTATAGGTATTGAATTTTGGGTTTCACTTAGCACGTAGTGTCACGAAACTAAGATCATTAATACAAAAGTTGTGTAACCATAAACCTCAGTGGTTGTGCTGAGAGTCTCAAGGGTTACAATTATGAAACGAATAATTGATGGAGAATAAGATTGAGGTGGTTAAAGAGTGAATGTACCTCTGCTATAAAATTGGACCAATCAAAAAAACTCTTAACTCAATTTAGAGAAGAGTAAGGTAGCTCATGATTGAAGTGAATTTGACAGCCTAATTGGGAAAACATGATTGGTATTTATCAAGTCATTAAGGCTTCACTCAAAATCTTTGGAGGCTTGGGTCAACATACAGCAACATGCTTCTAGGGACACTTAGCTAATACAAAGTTAAGGAATTATACCTGCACCAGCTCCATCATTGAGAATAGCCCTTATACATGGATTAGATTAAGACTAAAATAATACAATAAAGAAAATATTTTTGAATTATGTTTTGCATTTTCTGCAAAGAAATAAAAACAGAAATGAAAGTTATGTTTGGATTTTATGAAAATAAAAGGAAGAACATAAAATAAATTACGAGACAAAGAGTGAACATACTATACAACCGAAACCATCACTTGAAGATAAGAAGCAAACTGAGCCCAGTAAGACCGAACCCGAAATGGACCGAGCGTTCGGTTCATTTCGGTTCCCAAAAGAACCGAACCCGAAATGGACCGAGCGTTCGCTCTATTTCGCTTCCAACTTTTATTGAGGCGAAAGTGATTTCGGTACAGACTCAGCTTCCATCATTCCTAAGCCTTGTAGGATTTTATTAAAACTTGTTTCAGGCAAGGCCTTAGTAAAGATGTCAGCCAATTGATCAGTGGTTCTTAGAAAATGAATTTCTACATTACCATCTTCCACATGATCCTTGATAAAGTGATACCTCAGTGCTATGTGTTTCGTCTTTGAGTGTTGCACTGGGTTATGAGAAATCCTAATTGCACTCTCCGAGTCACAATATAGTGGGATTTTCTTCATGTTAAGGCCATAGTCTCGAAGTTGACTTTGTATCCAAATGACCTGAGATATGCACGATTTTGCGGCTATATATTCTGCTTCAGCAGTGGAGAGAGAGACACATGTTTGTTTCTTTGACTGCCAGCTAACAAGTTTGCCATCTAGAAATTGGCATCCTCCAGTGGTACTCTTTCGGTCCAGTCCACATCCTCCAAGATCAGCATCTGAGAATGCTTGGACAAAGAACCCTGACTTGGATGGGTACCAAAGACCAAGCGAAGAGGTTCACTTCAGGTATCGAAAGATATTCTTTACAGCTACCAGGTGAGGTTCGCGTGGATTAGCTTGAATCCTAGCACAATAGCAAACAGAAAACATTTTGTCTAGTCGACTTGCTGTTAGATACATTAGGGACCCTATCATCTGACGATAGAGGGTCATGTCAGCAGCCGGTTTGTCCAGAGAAGGTGTTAACTTTGTGCCAAATGCCATAGGAACCTTTACTTTCGAATCTCCCAACATTCCAAACTTGGCAAGCAAGGTCTTCGTATAAGCCTCTTGATTAATGAAAATGCCTTCGGGTCCCTGTCTAATATTCAAGCCAAGGAAAAAGTTAATCGGATCCATTGAGCTCATTTCAAATTTAGTGTCCATCAACTTCCTAAATTCAGTTGTTAAGCTACGATTTGTGGTACCGAAGATGATGTCATCGACGTAAATCTGAACGATCATAAGGTGGTCACTCACTTTCTTACGAAAGAAGGTTGGGTCAACCGAACCTTGTTTAAACTTTGACATTTTAAGAAATCTAGTTAGAGTTTCATACCATGCCCTTGGTGCTTGCTTGAGACCATATACAGCCTTGTCCAGAATGTAGCAGTGATCTGGATACTTCTCGTTCACGAAACCCGGTGGTTGCTCTACATACACCGTCTCTTCCACTTCTCCATTTAAGAAGGCGCACTTCACATCCATTCGGTACACTTCAAAGTTCTTGTGTGCAGCATAGGCGAGAAAAATACAAACTGATTCTAGCCTTGAAACTGGAGTGAAGGTCTCTGTCACACCCCCGAACCGTCAGAACGGACGGCGGAAACGTCCGGGGGCGGGTGACGTCATCCGTAGTATCACAACAATCGTATCATAGCAATCAAAGTAAACACAACCATTACTTTATAATATGAATATTTACATCTGTTTGAAAAACATAGTTTGTATATATTAGTATATAACAAAAGTAAAAGACGTGACTCCAAAATGCTCTGTCTTCTCCAAAAGTTGGCAAGAGTACCTGTCTATTGTTGCCCTGAGAATACAAGCAGCTTGAAAGAGTATCAGCATAAAGCTGGTGAGTTCATAAGTATTTAGTTCTGGTGAAAAATGTCTCTTTGATCCTTTGAAAAATGTTTCCCAAGAAAATCCTATATTTTCTTATGAAAGATGTTTGATTATCCATTAGTTATTTGTTAAACAGTCCGTTCATGAAAGGTTGTGTTATCCCGGGAAAATCCTATATTTTCCCTAAAAGTTGATAGTTGGTTATCTATTCTTGTCTGAGGTGTACAAGTATCTACCATACTTGTATCGTTAGACGTAGTTTTTTTTGAAAAAACATGTTTGTTCCCTGTGAGGTGTGTTAGCATTATTACATAAATAAAACTAATAAATACGTGGTGATCTAAATCCTAGAGGTACTATTAATACCCTCTGGTAATCAATTTCGTTATCACTTTGAGGTAAGTTCGCTTGTTTCATTCTTACAAATTCAAGTTACTGTTATCTAGGTTGCGAGTGTCATAACCGTACTTAGACTTGATATGTCACGTAACGGGGCCAGTATCTTTTTATAACTTTGTCACCTCTAACCTTATCGGTCCAACTGTAGCTAGCAGTAAGGTGCGGGATAGTCGGTCCCATATAGATCTATACACAATAGTCACGTTCTCCCTACAAGAGATTCTGGTTACAAGTGCTAATCCTACACCCAGATTCCGTGGGGGTGTTACCAAGGACGTGTCTCCAACTTTAGACTAACAATTTGTACGTAATAATACTGAAAATCTTGTTCAATATTTATATGAATACTTTATAAAATAACACATTTTACGATATGATTCAGGAATTCGTTGCTTTAGTTTTGAAAACGGTTTCTACGAGTTGATTTTCTTAATTGTTTGGTAAAACTGTTTTATGTGTTAAAAGCATTCTAAACATACAGTTATCTTAAGCAAAATAATATGTTTTGAGCCCAAGATTCCTCGTACTTTTGCTTGTATTCCCCCCCTGAAAACATGAAAAACTCAGAAAAACGTAGGGGTATGAACTCACAGTTTTACGTGGGATTCGAGTGTAAGTTCGGTGTGGATGCTGAGTGTCAACTGATGTTTCGTACGCAAGTGGATCCTATTAACATATGGTAACACATATATGTATTATATTTAGGGTATTTCATGATTAAACATGACGGTAAACCACCCTAAGGACCTGGAAATGCTTGAACTAAGTGTCGGAACCAGGCATGATCGAATGAGGGAGGTGTACGGCCATGGGTGTGCGGCCCATGAGTGTACGTTCATGAGGATGTGTGTGCGGCCGTACAAAGGGGTGTGAGGCCGTACAGAGGGGTGTGCGGCCATACAGAGCGGTGTGCGGCCGTACACTCTTCATCTAAGCCCAAAATGTCGATTTCTTCGGATCTTCGTGCTCCCAAGTGAATTCAGGTCCCCGCTTGGCATTGCATCGAACCTTCACTATCGGGATGCGACTTTGTTTCGTTCGTTTGATCTCTCTATCCATGATTTCGACCGGTTCTTCCACAAATTTAAGATTCTCGTTGATTTCAATCTCATCGAGAGGAACCACCAGGGTTTCGTCGGATAAGCATTTCTTAAGATTCGAAACGTGGAAGACAGGATGAATGTTGTTAAGTTCTGGGGGTAAACGAAGTTTGTAGGCTACGGGACCGATCCTAGCGAGGATCTCGAAGGGTCCTATATATCTTGGATTAAGCTTTCCACGCTTTCCAAAGCGTATCATGCCTTTCCAGAGTGAGACCTTTAGCAGGACACGGTCTCCAACCTAGAACTCCAAGGGTTTTTGTCGTTTATCGGCGTAGCTCTTTTGCCTATCTCTTGAGGCCTTCAGTCGTTCTCGGATTTGTATGATCTTTTCTGTGGTTTCCCGGATGATTTCTGGATCAGTGAGAGTGCTGTCAGGGACTTGCCTCTTGGCTAGCTGCGTGTCGCCCACCTCAGCTCAGCACATAGGGGATCTGCACTTGCAGCCACAGAGGGCTTCGAAAGGCTCAACCTTGATGCTGGTATGGTAACTGTTGTTGTAGGAAAACTCGAGCAAGGGCAAATGGGTGTCCCATGATTTACCGAAGTCAATGACACATGCTCTCAACATGTCTTCCAAAGTCTGGATGGTTCTCTCACTCTGCCCATCTGTCTGAGGATGGTAAGATGTGCTCATATCCAGCTTAGTTCCAAGAGCTTTCTGCAGGGACTGCCAAAATCTCGAGGTGAACCTCCTATCTCGATCGGAGATAATGGACACAGGCACACCGTGAAGTCGGACTATCTCTTGGATGTAGATTCGTGTGAGTCTCTCCATTTTGAAGGTTTCCTTGATCGGCAGGAAGTGGGCGGATTTAGTCAGTCGGTCGACAATTACCCAGATGGCGTCGTACCCACTCGGAGACTTGGGCAACTTTGTAATGAAATCCATTGTAATCCTTTCCCACTTCCATGCAGGTATATCCGGCTGGTGGAGTAGACCTGAGGGCTTCTGATATTCGACCTTCACCTTGACGCAAGTCAGGCACTTGCTCACGAAGGTAGTGATCTCTGCTTTCATGTTTGGCCACCAATACAACTTCTTGAGATCGAGGTACATCTTATCCGAACCTGGATGAATGGAGTATCTAGTTTTGTGAGCTTTGTTCATGACAACCTCCCTGTAACCACAGAACTTTAGGGTCCAGATCTGGTCCATGAAATAGTAGGCTCCGACTCCCTTGATCTCTAAGTTCTTTTCCATTTCTCTCAAGGCTTCACCCAGCATGTTCTCTGGTCTTAAGGCTTCCAACTGAGCCTCCTTGATTTGTGCGGATAAATGGGAATGGATAGTCATGGTCAGTGCCTTTACTCTACGACCTGAGCACTCCTTCCGACTGAGGGCATCTGCCACCACATTGGCCTTGCCAGGATGGTAGCGTATTTCGCACTCGTAATCGCTGAGTAGCTCAACCCATCGCCGTTGTCTCATGTTCAATTCCTTCTAGTCGAAAATATGCTGTAGGCTTTTATGGTCAGTGAAGATAGTGCACTTGGTTCCGTAAAGATAATGTCTCCATATCTTCAATGCAAAGACCACTGCTCCCAATTCTAGGTCGTGCGTTGTGTAGTTGACTTCGTGTGCTTTTAGCTGTCTTGAGGCATAAGCAATGACTTTTCCCCGGTGCATGAGCACACAGCCTAGGCCCTGATTGGATGCATCATAATAGACAACGAAGTCCTCCATCCCTTCGGGCAGAGACAAGATAGGTGCGCTGCATAGGGCCCGCTTCAACTTTTGGAACGCAGTGTCTTTCTTTTCAATCCAACAGAAAGGTACGCCTTTCTGAGTCAGAGTGGTTAAGGGTTTGGAAATTCTAGAAAAATTCTGGATAAATCTGCGATAATAGCCAGCGAGACCCAAGAATTGACGGATTTCTGTGGGTGTCTTCGGTGCTGACCAGTTCTCTATCGCTTTGATTTTAGAGGGGTCCACGTGTATGCCTTCCTCGCTTACCACGTGACCTAGAAAGGTTACTTTTTGAATCCAGAATTCGCACTTGGAGAATTTCGCGTATAGCTTCTCCGTCCTTAGAGTTTCCAACATCGATCTCAAGTGCTGTCGGTGATCTTCCTCGCTTCTGGAATAGACAAGTATATCGTCGATGAACACGATTACGAACTTGTCCAGGAAAGAACGGCACACCCTATTTACCAGGTCCATGAATATCGCCGGTGCGTTGGTTATACGGAAGAGCATGACTACAAATTTGTAGTGACCATACCGAGTCTGAAATGTTGTCTTAGGAACATCACTCTGATGGACTCGCAGCTGATGGCACCCTGATCTTAGATCAATTTTGGAGAAGTAGCTGGCTCCTTGAAGTTGGTCGAAGAGGTCGCCGATTCGGGGAAGGGGATAACGATTTTTGACAGTGAGCTTGTTCAGTTCGCGATAGTCAATACACATCCGAAAGGATCCATCCTTCTTTTTCACGAACAAGATCGGGGCTCCCCAGGGTGAGGAACTTGGTCTTATGAATCCTTTGCTGAGCAGCTCATTGAGCTGACTGGATAACTCCTGCATTTCTACTGGCGCTAAGCGGTATGGGGATTTAGCTACGGGGCTAGCTCCGGGGGTTAGGTCAATGCGAAACTCGACTTGGCGTTCTGGAGGAATTCCCGGAAGCTCTTCGGGAAAGACATCAGGAAAGTTGCAGACTTCGGGGATGCTCTCGAGGTCTTTAACTTCCTGCTTCTCGTTAATGACATGGACTAGGAATGCATGACACTCCTTTTGCAGAAGTTTCTGGGCTTTGATGCACGAAACGATACGGAGGTTTGAACTAAGTTTATTGCCGTAAATCATGAGGGTTTCACCAGAGGAAAGATTGAGACGGATAGCTTTTTCGTAACAAAGGATATCAGCACGATTGGGGCTCAACCAATCCATGTCGATGATGACATCGAAGCTTTTATGGAAACTGGCATAAGATCGATCAGAAAAGAATGATCGTTTAGGGTAAGGGTATAGCCTACGAATATGTTGTTGGTGCTCTCTTTCTCGCCGTTAGCCATCTCGATGGTAAATGTTTCGGTTAGCGGTTGGGGTTTATGTTTGAGAAGATGTTTGAATGCATGACTAACAAAACTTCTCTCCACACCAGAATCGAAAAGAATACAAGCATAAGAGTTGTTGAGGAGGATCGTACCCGTAACAACTATGGGATCAGCGACCGCTTCCTCCTGGTCCATTGCCAGCACCCTTCCTGTATTGTCACATGTTGCCGTCTTGGGGCAGTTTCTCTTGTAGTGTCCGACTTCGCCACAACCTTAATAAGCTTGACCGACGCCTGCTCCAGATGCCTGATTGGTTGGTTGGACTGGAGTCTTACAAGTTCGAGCTGTGTGCCCCTTTTTGCCACAGCTGGTGCATGACATTTCCTGGCACTGTCCTTGATGGTGGTAGTTGCACTTGTTGCACAGAGGTAATTTCCTAGCATAGCGACTGGGGTTTGTTGGAGTAGTGGGGACTGTAGCAGAAGTAGTAGCAGCGTGGACTGCCATAGTTTGTTGTTTCTTGGAGGGCTCCTGTGAAGACTGGCCCTTTCGTTGCTTCCAGAGCTTTCTTTTCTCACCACTTCCTTTAGCTGGTTCAGGAGTGGCTGTCACTTTATCGAGATCAACGCCGTGATCTATGAGAGTCTGCGCCAGGTACTTGGCGCTATCAAAAGTGATTGGCCTGGCGGCCAAGACATTCCCTTGAGTTGGGGGCATCAATCCCCAGATGTATCTCTCAATCTTCTTGCTTTCCGGGGTAACCATTCCCGGACAAAGAAGTACTAGGTCTTCAAACCTAGAAGTGCAGGCAGCAATGTCGGAACCCTTCATCTTTAGGATCCAAAGTTCGTGCTCCAGTTTCTGCATTTCGCCCCGTGGGCAGTACTCAGCTAGCATGAGTTCCTTCAAGCTCTCCCAACCCATAGCATTTTCCATTGGCAGGGTTAAGGATTTGACCCGACTATTCCACCAGGTCAATGCTCTGTTGGTGAAAGTGCATGCGGCGAATTTCACCTTGTTGGCTTCAGAACAGGAACAAATTTCGAAAATGGACTCGATCTTCTCGAACCATCAAGTCAGGGCAATAACACCTCCATTATCGTCGAAAGATGTGGGTTTTGTGTTCATGAAGTCTTTATAGGAGCACTCCTTCTGGTGTCCCTGACTCCCTTCATGATTCTATGGATGAGTACCACCTCCCGGTCCGCCAGATCCTCCAGGGTTTATCTGTGACATCGCGGCAGCCACTGTGGCAGTAACGGCTGCTTGGAACATAGCAGGATCGAACTGAGGAGGTGGCGGTGTCAGATCTGTTGGGGGATTGTTGCTCTTTTTGCTGGGTCTTTTATTTGGAGGCATCTTGTTCTAAAAATAATCAAGAAGGGGAGGATGGTAAGTCCTCTGGGAATCGAATCAAGAGATATGAAGCAAGATATATCTCAATTTGATAGCTAGAGTGTTCTACTAAGCGATAAACAAGGAAAGCTACCAATGCAAATAAGTTATCGCTAAAAGGAATGAGTAGCAACACTTGGAAGTGAATTTCTGCAATGAATTTGACTCTCGTAAAATACTCCTATAGTATTTTAAGTTGTCTGTTTTGTTCTATCGACGTCTTGTTGTATGGATACTTGGTAAGTTTTAGGCCTGCTGTAACACCACAGTCACTCCCAAGCACATGTTGGTCATGTCTCGAATGAATATAGTTGATCAGGCTATATTGACCCTAGACATGATTACATAACTGCCCAGGTTTAACCGCAGTATCCAATATACAAATACTTTTGTTTTTGTTCTAATTACGATACTGTTTCTGGTATGTAGGTATACTTGTATAGTTTTGTAAAAATAGTTATATTTTAAAACTATACTTTTAGTTCAGAGCACTTCATCCCCTTTTATTTTTTATAGTTGAATACCATGTAAGGTTCGGTATACTTAGTTCACTATAAACAATAACTCTGATACCAATCTGTCACACCCCCGAACCGTCAGAACGGACGGCGGAAACATCCGGGGGCGGGTGACGTCATGCGTAGTATCACAACAATCGTATCATAGCAATCAAAGTAAACACAACCATTACTTTATAATATGAATATTTACATATGTTTGAAAAACATAGTTTGTACATAACAGTATATAACAAAAGTAAAAGACGTGACTCCAAAATGCTCTGTCTTCTCCAAAAGTTGGCAAGAGTACCTATCTATTGTTGCCCTGAGAATACAAGCAGTTTGAAAGAGTATCAGCATAAAGCTGGTGAGTTCATAAGTATTTAGTTCTGGTGAAAAATGTCTCTTTGATTCTTTGAAAAATGTTTCCCAAGAAAATCCTATATTTTCTTATGAAAGATGTTTGATTATCCATTAGTTATTTGTTAAACTGTCTGTTCATGAAAGGTTGTGTTATCCCGGGAAAATCCTATATTTTCCCTAAAATTGATAGTTCGTTATCTGTTCGTGTCTGAGGTGTACAAGTATCTACCATACTTGTATCATTAGACGTAGTTTTCTTGAAAAACTATGTTTGTTCCCTGTGAGGTGTGTTAGCCTTATTACATAAATAAAACTAATAAATACGTGGTGATCTAAATCCTAGAGGTACTATTAATACCCTCTGGAAATCAATTTCGTTATCACTTTGAGGTTAGTTCTCTTGTTTCATTATTACAAATGCAAGTTACTGTTATCTAGGTTGCGAGTGTCACCGTACTTAGACTTGATATGTCACGTAATGGGGCCAGTATCTTTTTATGACTTTGTCACCTCTGACCTTATCGGTCCAACTGTAGCTAGCAGTAAGGTGCGGGATAGTCGGTCCCGTATAGATCTATACACAATAGTCACGTTCTCCCTACAAAAGATTCTGGTTACAAGTGCTAATCGTACACCCAGATTCTGTGGGGGTGTTACCAAGGACGTGTCTCCAACTTTAGACTAACAATTTGTATGTAATAATACTGAAAATCCTGTTCAAGATTTGTATGAATCCTTTATAAGATAACACATTTTACGATATGATTCACGAATCCTTTATAAAACGGTTTCTACGAGTTGATTTTCTTAATCGTTTGGTAAAACTGTTTTCTATGTTAAAAGCATTCTAAACATATAGTTATCTTAAGCAAAATAATATATTTTGAGCACAAGTTTCCTTGTACTTTTTCTTGTATTCCCCCCCTGAAAACATGAAAAACTCAGAAAAACGTAGGAGTATGAATTCACAGTTTGACGTGGGATTTGAGTGTAAGTTCGGTGTGGATGCTGAGTGTCAACTGATGTTTCGTACGCAAGTGGATCCAATTAACATATGGTAACACATATATGTATTAGATTTAGGGTATTTCATGATTAAACATGACGGGAAACCACCCTAAGGACCTGGAAATGCTTGAACTAAGTGTCGGAACCAGGCATGATCGAATGAGGGAGGTGTATGGCCATGGGTGTGCGGCCCATTAGTGTACTTTCATGAGGATGTGTGTGCGGCCGTACAAAGGGGTGTGCGGCCGTACAGAGGGGTGTGCGGTCGTACACTCTTCATCTAAGCCAAAAATGTTGATTTTGAGGTGCTTCAAGGCCAATACCAAGTCCTACTAGCAGATGGAGGCCAAACTCTCACTTTGGAGAGCCTTTAAGGTGTGTACGGCCCCCTTATGAAGGTGTGCGGCCGTACACCTTCAAAGGATGAAGAACATGATGAAACTTGATGAATTGAGGCTTAGATCGAGAAGTCTTACAATTATAACAAGCTAGATGATGGAATACTTACGTTTTTTAAGCCTTTGGAGGGTCCTTATATAAAGATTCTAGAGAGAGAAAGTAGTGTGCTGCCAAAAGGGGAAAAGAATGAATGAAGGGGTCTCCTCCTATATATAGAGGTGGGTGTACGGTTGAGAGGTGTGTGTGCAGCCGCACACCCATGTGTACGGTCGTACACTCCTCCCGAGAGAGTGTATGGCCCGAATATTATACTATGACTTGGTATTACTTGACCTAGAACCCAAACTTTGATTGTACGAGGCTTAGAATGCTTTATCAAACCCTTAAACGGTATTAAATGGTGATAAAAATCGAGTTTAATATTGATATAATTGACCAATTGTACATGATAGAAGTTCCGGGTTGTCACTGTCTCTTCGTAATCTATGCCCTCTTCTTGACAGTAACCTTTCACAACCAATCTTGCCTTGTTGCGAATCACGTTTCCTTCCTTATCCATCTTGTTCCTGAAAACCCACTTTAGTCCAACCACAAAAGCATCCTTTGGTGTTGGAATCAGTCTCCACACTTTATTTCACTCGAACTCATTGAGTTCGTCTTGCATCGCCTGTACCCAATTAGAATGATCGAGTGCAGTGTTGATCGTCTTCGGTTCAACCTTGGAGACGAACGAATTGAACATGCAAAATTCCACTTTAGAGAATAGTGCAGTTTGTTTCGCTTTCAGTTGTGATCGTGTGAGAATTTTTTCTGTAGAATCACCAATAATTTGTGTTTGTGGATGATCTTTGGTCCATTTGGTGAGTGGAGGGTAATTAGGATCATATGTGGGATCCAGTTCAGCATTCACTTCTTCTTCGAATTCTGACTGAATATCATTATCGTTTGTATTCACAATCTCCCCCTCGAATGATGATACTTCCTCAGCTTCAGGCCCAGAATTCTCCCCCTGGACTTGACTTTCGGTTGGTATTGATGATGATGGAATCTCCCCCTGGAATGGTGAATCATGGTTATTTGGAGAAGACGACCTCTCCCTCTGAACATAAGAACTATATTTTGGAGGTTCGCTTGAGTCGGACTGTTCGGTTGCTATCAGTTGTTCATCTACCATTTTCTTTGCAGCATCATCGATTATCGTCCTCAGATTGTCTACTTTGTTGTCTACATCTCTGGATTCAGAGTGAATAGCCTTTTCTAGTTCATCAAACAACAACATGTATTGCTCAAAGAGGTTTGAGATCGGTATCGTAGCTTGACCATATTTTGGAAATTTTCCTCCACAGAACCTTCGGTTGTCTTCAGTTTCTTAACGTAGTTATCATCGAAGGTGACATAGTAAGTCTGTTCGATTTTCTTTGAACGCTTGTTCAAGAATCGGTATGCTTTGGAGTTTAACGAGTAACCCATAAAGATTCCTTCATCTGCTTTGACGTCAAACTTGTTTCAGTGCTCTTTTGAATTAAAGATGAAGCATCTTGAACCGAACACATGAAAAAACTTTACATTAGGCTTTCGGTTGTTCAAGATCTCATATGGAGTGATGGAAAAATGTTTGTTGAGATAAGATCTGTTCTGGGTGTAGCAAGCAGGAGCAATGGCATCCGCCTAGAAATATAGAGGTAGGGAAGCGAAGCTAAGCATGGTTCGGGCTGGTTCACATAGAGACTGGTTTCGCCTTTCGACAATTCCATTCTTTTGTGGAGTATATGGATCCGAGAAGATGTGAGTTGTCCCCTTTTCTGCAAGAAAATCTTCAAAGTCTTTGTTCTTGAACTCCAACCCGTTATCGCTTCTGATATTTCGAACCACCTTTCGTAGTTGAACTTCTACCTGCTTGATAAAGAATCTAAGCTTGGGAGTGGCCTCTGATTTCTGCCTCAAAAAGAATACCCAGGTAAATCGAGAGAAGTCATCCACTATTACAAGTATATACCTGTTACGACCAATGTTCTCGATTGAAGATGGACCACATAGATCAACGTGAAGTAATTCTAGTGGTTCAATAATTTTTGTATTGACTCGAGAAGGATGAATCTGTCGACTTTGTTTTCCCATTTCACACGCTGCACACAAGTGTTCTTTCTCAAACTTTAGAACAGGAAGACCTCGAACATGATCCCCAAGCACCAGTTTTTTGATGTCTTTGAAATTGAGATGGGAGAGTCTTCGGTGGCAGAGCCAACTTTCGTTTGAAGGAGCCTTCGTTAGCAAGCAAACAGCTGGGTTCCCTCGTATGGGATTGAGATTCAGAGGATACATCTCTCCCTTTCGCTTCGATTTCAGCAAGATACTGTTCGTCTTCTTTTCAATAATTTCTGAGCCATCGTCATCGAACGAAACTTTTAACCCGGTACCGACCACCAGTTGAGAAACACTGATAAGGTTGTGTTGTAAACCTTCAACGTACGCCACTTTTCGTTTCGAGAAATCACCATTGGTGATCATACCATAACCTTTGATCGTGCCAAAAGAATTATTACTATACTTGACATTTCCACCATTTGTAAGGGACCGAAACTCCCTCAGCTTTTCCCTTGTTCCTGTCATGTGACGCGAGTAGCCACTGTCTATGTACCATTCATCATCGAACTGCTTGTCATGTATAACCTACAAAAATTAAGCAGATTTACGAACCCAAAGTTTATTGGGTCCTTGTGAGCCTTTTACAGAACAGGGAATTGTAAGAGAAGCATGACCTAAAAAGGTTCTTTTTATTAAGGTTGTTTCATCTTTTCTTTTTATGGTAAAAACTTTGATTTTATCAGACTTGAGTACTTTAGGTTCAGTTTTTGAATTTGAGAATTTGACATTGGCAGACTTTCGGTTCTCTAAATCGAGTTTAAATGACGTCTTCTTTTCGTTTTCTAGAAAGAGCTTTCCTTTTCCCTTTCGATCATTCTGTGAGTGAGAGTGAGAATGAGAGAGATGGGACTTGGGAGCAGAGTTAAGCTTTCGGTCATTGCTCTTGCTTGGTTGAGAACCGAAACTTCTTTCCCTTCGGTTCCTCTTATTGGTTGGTCTTGGACCGAAACCATCCTTTTGGTTTCTTTCATCTTGAGGACCGAGACTTCTCTTTCGGTTGTCGTCCATCTGAGGACTGAAACTTCTCTTTTGGTTGCTATGCCTTTGTGGGCCGAAACTATGTTTTCGGTTGTCTTGTTTCCGGGGACCGAAACTCTTCTTTCAGTTGTTTTCTTTATGTTGAGCACGAGAAGCTGAGTTTACTTTTGCTTCTTCCTTTGACTTAAAGGACTTTTCATAGCGAACGTAATTAGGGTTTTTAGATTGCCAAAATTGTTTTCTTTCAGTGAGATTCTTCTTGTATCTCAAATTACGTTGACGCTTTCTTTCTAACACCTGTTTTGGATTTTTGTGGATGTTGGCCTTTTTCTTCGGTCTTTGAGCATGAGTTTCGCTCTTTAGCGAAGAGGTTTCGCTTGATATCATGACCAGTTTGCCTGAAGGACTTTTTGTACCACTTGTGCTTGGCACATAAAAGCGTATAGGTTCATTAAGTGGTTCTGCCACATACCTACCCTTTACTCTCCATGATGTTTTCTTAGATAGACCTTCTGTTTCATCAGCGTTATCAATCGGTGCTGACCAGAAAAACTCATCACAGCCATCAGCATTATCTTCTTCTACCAAAGCGGTCAGTTCGGCTGTCTGTTGCTGAGAAACCCCTTTAACTATATAAACTTGATTTGGAGTTGTTTGGACCTTTTGATATACGACAGCCTTTTCCTTGAGGAGTTTCGTCTTGTTTTTGGATAAACGAGGGAACTCAACAAAATTTTCTGAAATAAGAATTTTGTTGGTTTCGGGTTCGCTCTTGACAAATTCGGAACAGTCCACCTCATCTTCTACAGATATTACACTCATATCATCATTCTCATTGAATTCAGAAGTGTTTTCAATATCAATTTTATTTTCTGAATTCAAATTGCCATTCAAAGAGTCAAATTTCTGTACAGTTTCGGTTTTGATTTTTAATCTGTCATTTTCATCCAACAAATTTTTGAGCATGTCCTTATGGTCTTTTGACTTTATGAAGGACTCTATTTTGTCAAGACCAATTTTGTAAGTAGCAGAGATATCATCAGAAGAAACAACGTTTTCACAGTTATAAGCATCGGCATCGATTTCATCCTCCTTTAACTGAAGGAAGGGTAAAATCATACAATGTATTTGCTTCCCTATATCACAATCAAGATGCAATTGAGTAATGTTGGAATATAATCGTTTAGCAATCAAACAAAAAACATTTCGTTGTTTTAAAAGCTTTAAATTATCTCTTTTTAAATAAATTGTTTCATCCCTAGACCTAATCAACTCCTTCTCCTTTTGCTCTATCCACATACGCCTCTCCTCACTCTTCGACAATATCCTGCTGATTTGATCAGTTAGGTTAGAGTTTGTGACGCGAGTTTGAGTTAAACTACCACTTATACTAGAAAATTTAGATTTTAATCCATTAAGTTCTTTTTCATAGTTTGTGATGGGGATATGTAAAGAAACAAGAATGGATTGTACCTTCTTGATCAACTCATCGCATTCGTTGATCTGCTCACTGACAGGTTTCGCTGCAAAACACCTGTCTTCTCGATCTTTCGCAACGTTCTCTTCTTTCACCAACAAAGCCCTGCCATGAGTGGGCTTCCTCACTTCTTCATCCTCAGAATCTGTAGACCAAACTTCAACACCACCGAACTCATCATCAACATTATTTCCCTGCACAATAAGAGCATTCATAGTGTTATTAGATCCAACTTTCTTCTTCTTGATTTCCTCTAATCGTCGTATGAGTTTCGCTTCCTCGTCATCATCATCATTCTTTTCTGACTTCTTTCTCAACATACAATCTTTGGCGAAGTGATTTTTGCCTCCACAGTAGTGACAATTATAACCTGAGTCACCACCAAGTTTTGTTTCCTTCTTTGGTTCTTCGGTCTGAGAAACACTCTTTGGTTCCTCCTTCACTTTCTCGGCACTGTAGCTTCCCTGCCAGTTTCGGTTCTTATTAGCTGGGAACCTTCTTCTGATGAACTTCTTGGGATTTGACACCATTAAAGCAAAATCTTCACTTGTTAGATCATATTCAGAAAGATCTAAATCTTCTTCTTCTTCAGCAGCATTCTTTCCTTTGGAGATTAGAGCCAATGACCCCATGCTAGAAACCACATTCGTTTCTTTAGTCACTGCATTCTCATGTGACTTTAATATCCCCACCAGTTTTGCCAGAGAATAAGCCTTGAATTGTTCGTGTGCCTTCACAGTAGACACCACAACCATCCATTCGGGTCTAAGGCCATTCATGAATGTGACCTTTTGTTCAATGACTTTCCTTTCTATCCCATGCTTTATCATCTTACTAAGGAGATGATTAAAGCGATCGAAGGCTTGAATAAGCTTCTCTTCAGGATTCTGCTTGAAGTCACCAAATTCTGAGAGCAATAAAGTTTGGATCGAATGCTTAAGATCTTCATCCGTAGAATACAGTTCCTTCAACCTGTCCCATATTTCCTTCACTGTTGTGCATGAACTTACTAACCGAAACGTGTCTGATTGTAAAGAAAACCTAATCATCCTTAAAGCTTTGATGTTGCTCTGAAACTTTTCTTTCTCAACTTGGGGTATGTCTTTCACATCATTAACGAGTTGATTGTACTCCTTTTGAGTTTTAATAATTCTTGAAGTGCTTGAGTGAGCGAATGGACCTACAGTAATCGCCTCCCAGATCAAGTATCCATTGTCTTCTGAACCAATCACGTAGTCTTCAAAGTGATGCGTCCAGACCTCATAATCTAGAGTATATAATATGGGAATCCTTGTCGTTGATCCTATACTGTTGGAGATATTGATTGGGTTTGACTGAGAATCATCCATGGACATGATGATGTTTGTTTAAAAACCTGCGTAAGATCATACTTGTAAATATCGTTAGGGTAAGATCAACTGTTAAAGAACTACGTTAATTACAGATGACGACTCTAACAATATCGATCAAAGTGGAAAAACCCTAAGATCTTCTTCAACAAAAGAGATGTGTATGGATTACACAGTCTCCTGCTCTGATACCAATTGTTGAGTTGAAAAACTCTTAGATCGATAAGATCTTCAACAGGTTAATCAATAAAACAAACAAACACAATACACACGATATAGAATCAAGTAATGCTTAATGATTCAAATGTAGTCACGCCTCAGCAGAGCTCGATGAAGAACTTCCATTGTAGAGGCGAGCTAGGGTTTGTAGTACAATCTTGAGAATAATAAAATAAAGCGATGCTCATAAAGGATGCATGCATGCACCTTATATACTAAACCCTAAGAAAATAAACACGGTTGCACAGGCCCAAACCGGATAACAAAACTGGGCTAAGGACCGAGCCCAAAGACGCAACACTTTCGGACCCAACACCTAAGTAACTAAGATTGGGTATTAATAAGAGTTTAGTTACTTAGTATTTATCATTAATACTTTTAATGAAGGGAGAATTATAGTCCTTGTCCTACCCGTTCGGCTAACGACCCTCCACCGATCAAGGAAGCGGTGGGTGAGAGTGGACACCCATTAAGCTGCCATTTTATAGGCAACAACCTTATACCCCCCTTATAGACCGACTTTGTGAATGAGGCCTACTAAAGGTAAAACGACTTGATCTTATATATATATATATATATATATATATATATATATATATATATATTATTAAACTTATAATATTATAAAGTATAAGGGTTGAATTTTAATTTTTTAAAATTCTAGGGATTGGAACTAAATTATTAAAAGTGACTTTACATGTTCCAAAACTTGAGGACAAGTTTTGTAACTTTCAAAACTACTCATCTTTCATAACTTATGAGTTAATGATGTAATAAAATGAGTGACTTTTCATTTTATGTAACCTATGTGGTTAATAATGGACTTTAAAAGAATGACTTTTGGTAATCGATAACTTGAGGACAAATTATGGATTCCATTAAACACATAATGATGAAGAATTAAACTAACAAGCAAGTTACAAATAATTCCTATGATCTTGTAAGCTCATAAGTTCTTGAACATGCGTAACAACAATTTCAAGAATCATAAATAAACCATATAAAACTTGAAGTTTTGATAATAACCTTTGAAATTGGATTAGCATAATCATTACCACATCAAAAACAGGTTTTAAGGTCCAAAAAACAGTTTAGGGTAATGATCCTCATCCAATTTCAAGCAAAACCCCGAAATTCTGCATACAGGGGCATCACCACATCGTGGTACATACTGCCAGGTCGTGGTGAGCAGTTAGATGCGAAATTTCAATTTTTGGAAAAACATGTAGCATCAAGTATCAAGCAAAACAACCCTAGGCTCTGATACCACTGAAGGGTTTTGAGCATTCTAACACTCCTATGGTGTACATGCAACCCTAGAAACCTTGGATCTATGTTTTATCTATGATATATGTAAAATTGATTTTCCAAGGTTCTTAACCTATCTAGCATACAAGGGAACTTTTAATCATAAAAGATAGTAAGAAAACATACCTTGTAGTGATTTGGATTCCTACAAAACCTTGTGAGCCTAGCACCCCAAGTGGAATGCCTCAAACGTCTCACACAACACCAAATACACTTGGAATAAACCTTGAGAGAAATGTCACACACTTAGAATCGAATATGCCCTCTATCTTGCATCTAGTAACCGATTTTGGTGAGCTTCATATCCTTTATATAGTGTGTTACAATTAGGGTTACACCATCGTAAACCCTAATGTAACATGACTCTTCATTTCCATGACCCATGGGTTTGTAACTCCCATGGAGCATCCATGGAGCATCCTATGGACCCTAGCCCAACTTGATAATCCATGGAGCATCTAGCCCACTATACAAGTATGGATGATTTACACAATCAACCCATATATTTAATTAGTCTCCTTTTGATCACTTAATTAATTCTAGATTAATTCTTGATCAATACTAATTAAATAATAATATTATTAATATATTAGAACTTATAATATATTAATAAACCATAAGTGTTATTTCTCTCATTTTAGTTTATCCAAATACATGATGCCATGCAACCCAAATGGACCATGCTGATCGGATCAAGTACATCCCAGAATAGTTATGAACTTAGACACCTAATCTAACACAATGGTGATCAATCTCGGAATTTGATTTCCGAGATGAAGGTTTGACAAAGAAATTGTGGAGGTAAAAACTTTTGAAGCTGAGGATGATGTAGATGATCTTGTTGGTGATGTAGTTCTTGGATTACAAGCCATCAGAGAACCTACAACCAAAGTTCTTTCCAAAGCTGAGAAGATGAAATGGTCCTCAGTCTCTTAGCCATCATCCTTGTCCGAAATGTTTAAAAGGAGTTGAGACATGAAAAATTTTAAAACAAAGCTGACAATTGATCCCTTCCGAGCCACTGAATCAATTCCTCCTTCGACTCCTGCTCCAAAGATCGTCTAGATTGACTAAGGTTCTCCAATTAGAACATCGGATGGGATTCATGAAGAGTCTTTGCTTCCTCCTCCATCTGAGTTGTTCGTTACCGAATCCAAACAACAAATCATCTCATCCATCTGATTTCAACTTGATCTATCAACAGACAAAGGCAAACGAATAGTCACTGATTCTGAAAGCCCAAGAAGTCATTAAAATAGTTTGACGGCTAGTCAAAGGAACAATTACAACAAGCATTGTAAGAAAGCATTCAGATTCAAGTTCTCGAGGACAATACAAATATGATGTTCAACATTTCTCCTCTCTTTCAAGAAGGGATTCTTCATGATCTACATTTTGTGCCCTTCATGTATTTCAATCTTCCAACGCAAGATGCAGATCAACTGGACCTACCAATCTCTCCACATGAACGCTATTATATCATCTTCGCACCCCTTCATCTAACTGATGATCCTCAAATCATTATCCGAACTAAGCATGAGAGATTGAGAACGTTTTACTCTACCACGCACGTACCCAAAACGAACTGTGGTCTTAGAAGCGAATTACCAAGATAGTTGTTCATGGTAGAAAGGTCCAAAGCAAGTTCGATCTTGAATGTCTTCTATACAAGTACTTCATATCTCGGAAAAATGAATCCACCATCACCATCACTGATGCAGACTTCCCTTCAATGAATCCAAATTACATTCTTGTCATAGCTACTCACTTTCGAGATCGTCAAACAAATGAATCGAGCATCAAAGCTTACAACTCTACTATCTGCTTTCTAAAGGACTATATCACTGAATTTTTTCCATCAGATGTGGAGTTAGCTCATCTCTTCGGAACGGAAAACCTTTTGGCCAAGATCTTTAACGAACTTCCTAAAGACCAGATCTTATCACAAGGACCAATTGAAGAACCATAACTTGGTTATGTCTACCTCAAGAAGAAGACTAATCTAAAGGATTTTTTCAAAGTGCTTGACAAACATCTTATTCCTACCAAGATTCTTCAAAAGTTCATTTCGAATGCTGTCAAGAGTGATTCTTCTGAGCACATCAAGAAGAAATTTATTGAGCACCTCCAATGGTACATCGAAGTCCGAAGCTGGCTCCAGAGTGCCTACTTGTTTGTGTTTGATGAAGCGAAGTGATAATTTGGATGATTGTGAAGGTCACTTAAGGGAAGATTCATAAAACATGAAAAGTGGTCCATATGCAATCTGAAGTGGTGGAAAGTCTAAGATGATGAATTCCAAAATACAGACTAATCTGAAGTAGAAGACAAGTCTGAGATGTATCTTAGTGATAGAATGTTTCAAAGTCTATAATGTACATTTATTGTTCTATGTACTATTTTGTTTTGTTCTTATTGTCTGAGATGTATCTTAGTGATAGAAGGAGTTGAAGAAGGTCATCGCATGGTACACAGAAGTTCGAAGAGTTTTGCTGTACTCCATTACGCTTCTAACAAACTGAAGACTTTGACTTTGATTACAAAGGGGGAGATTGTAAGGGTCGAAATATTGTAATGAGTCGAAGTGTGTGTTGGTGTCTTCGAACATTTTTGTAATGTATTTTACTAAGGCATTGTATTCGAAACTTAATGTTTAGTCCTCAGTATATTTTTTGTACGTTTTTCTCTCCTATATATAGGAGTGTTTACTAGAGTCTTAAAAATAAAGTCTTTACAGAATATTCACTTGTACTCTGTAAAACTTGAAAGCGTAATAGAGCCAAACATATCATATTTACATTCTGTGTCCAAATTTCATATTCATACTTTGAATTCAACTCTGATTAATTCAATACTCGATTCTTTGTTTCATCAGTAGTGATGAGAATTTTGATAAGAAAGCTTTATTTACGATAGACGTATAAATCGCCTAATCACTCCTAAAAGTTACATGCCAGTTCTAATACCATAATTTAACGTTTAGAAATATGAACACAAAAAGTTTCCAGATCCGGTCGGCAACAGACGATAGATCCGATCAAACGATAGCATAAAGCATCACAAATCATTTTAGCACTTAAAAGCAATTTCGGCATCTTCCTAGTTCGCTAAAAACTAATGCTCTAATACCAACTATGACATCCCCAAATTCACGGTCATTTTAAAAAATTTATTATGCTTATTCAAAAATCAGAGTATCCTTTTTGAAAAGTAGTATTGCGGAATTTGTTCCTAGAAAACATGATAATGATGTTATCAAAGCATTTCTGAAGAAATTTATTTTATTAAAACTTTGGGATGTCATTGAAACATAAGCAAGAACAGACCTTACATTTATTTACACTACTGATTTACATCCCCTTTAATTTTTCAGTGTAATGTAGCTTCGTATCGATACTTGTGATACACATAAACTGAGTGGGTAAGGTAGGGAAACCTGGTGAGTACATAAAGTTTTCAACCCACAGTAATAAAGTTATTATGTTTCATCATCAAAAAATTAACCCAATAACCCATCCCCATTATCTTCTTTAGTTCCTAAGGATCTACCCTAAGAGTCATCTATTATTCACTCATTCATTCCTAAGGATTGTCCTAAGGAATAGGCACGAAGTCCATCGCTACCAGGGTTTATTTAACAGACACTAAGTCCATAGCTGTCGATATTCATCTATAGGGAACTAAATTCATAGTTGCCAGGGTTTATCTCTTTTATTGACAGTATTATTTTAGGGATTCCACCCACAATACATGTCAATGGGTTTTTAGAGTACATCTAGTGAACACATCGTTCAAAACACCTATACTCTGCTAGTATTCCACTGGACTGTCTAGAATAGTCTGTGGTTGTCATCTATACTCTGCTAGATGACTGGACGATCGCTTGGCTCATCGCTTCTAATCATCTTTCACCTCTCATCATCTATATTATCTTTCATCTTTCATCTCTCATCATTCATCTATTATTTCATCTCTCATATCATCTCATCTTTCATCTATCCTCATTCATCTCATCTTTCACCTCTCATCTCATCTTATCTTTCATCTACCCATCTTTCCCCATCATAAGGTATAAAATATGTATACAGTTTAAATCGAATAAAACATGTATACTTTGTTCATCCAACATATATATCAAGAACACATATAATATGCACACATAGCATGTAATTTGCATTAAATACTTCATATCTATGTGTAAGATGAAAGTAACTATGCACTCACTTGTTAAAGTGATGATTCCAAACTCGGGCAGCACTTCGCTTCAAACAATTCTACTTTCCTTCGGCGGAACCTAGTATCATTACCGCTAGATTTTAGTATAATATTTATAGAGACTATTTACGAGCAACATTATTTTATAAGTGTTAAACAATACTTTTCAACCACTATGTACCGACAGGGGTCAGACATGAAACACCGGAGGGCAGGACCATTTTGGCATTATAGCACTTTTGAAATTCAACAAGCTTATGCGACCCTTGAAACAAGATTCCCCGTACGTGAGTAGTTAAAAGATATTATAATAACACTTTGTATATTATATTTTATAATATATATATATATATATATATATATATATATATATATATATATATATATTGTTTGTAAGATCATAATAAGGATATTGAACTTAAACATAAGCTATACTTAAAGTAGGGTAAGCATAACTCACTTACTAGGAGGTTTGGCTAGGAACCGGGTTCTGCGGGGGCAGAACATGATAGTCAAAAGCTCTTCTTCTCGGAGCCTTCTAGCGCTCCGGGAGTCGCCTCTAGCACTTGGGAAGTGCTAGGGTTTGGGAGGGGTGTTTGAGAGAGAAATAATGGGAAAGGTGTGTGTTTTTGGTGTGACTTGCACCTCTATTTATAGGCTGAGTCTAGTGCGAACGTGGGGTGTTCCTCTGCTGAACGCTAGGCGTTCGTGGCCAGGTGTCATCATCTGCTGCCAAGCCATGGTGAGGAAGCAGTGGCTTAGATCGCGCCACGTGTCGCTCGCTGGTTACTCTAAAAACTAATTATATTCTAAAATTCGTAACTTTTGCATACGAGCTCCATTTTTGATGTTCTTTATATCCACACATAGGTATTGATAGGATCTACAACTTTCATTTAGATTCCTTCTGCTAATTTTGACTTTATTTTTAAAGTTATATTTTAGAACACCTAGATAGTTAAAATCCGTTAAAAATTCATAACTTTTTAATCCGACGTCCGTTTTCGACTGTCTTTATATCGTTGAGCTCCTATTAATGAGATCTTCAATTTTCATTTAGGTTGTGTCAGCCAAAAATTGATCGATTTAAAATTCAATTTTTGGGTTGTGTACTACTATGTCAAATCTTAGAAAAATCATAACTTCCTCATACGAAGTCAGTTTTGGGCATTCTTTTTGTGCACGCTCTTAGTTTCACGTATACTATGACTTTCGTTTAGATAACTAAAGCTCACTTTTTACGTCGCACAGCGTCGTGCCGGTTTTGTCGCGAAACTTTGACGGGTCATAACTTCTTCGTTATAACTCGGATTCTGGCGTTCTTTATATGTAAGGAACTGTGACAACCCATTAATTTCAATCTTGTAAAAGTCAAACGTGGGTCAACTAATGTCAAACTTATTGTTTTGATCTATCTTATTAAGTTAGATTTAAAATCTCTATGTGTTTTATCCTTATATTAGAAGTGTTACAAAAATTGGAAGTGAATTGCATAAATCCAAGAAGTCTCGCTAGGACCGAAAACCCTCGTATAGGCTTCAATTTTCGGACCGAAAACTCTTCGGACCGTAAACCCCTGTCAATCGCAAACCATTTTCGGCCCTAAATCCTCGGACTACAAACAAGCTTGGACCGCAAACGGTTTTCAACTGAGAACCCTTGGTCTTATCCTCTCAGTTCGCAAACCCACGCATGCGTCACGTCAAGATTATCCTCCTATATGAGCATGGAACTGAAAACACTTCCTCACTTCTACACCTTCTAACCGAAAACACACTCTTTTCTCTCAAGATCTTCAACTGAAAACCCACCATTTTCTCTCAACTATCATTCGAAAAAGCCTTGAATCTCCTTAGGATCTTTGCTAAGAACACCAAGTGTCCTTCATTTTGGCAAGCTATCACCTTCCTTTTTCGTGATCTTCAACCAAAAACACTTGAATCATCTTGGTTTCACCAAGAACACCAAGAACACACCCTTTGAATCTTCATGTGGCCGAAAACCCAAGGCTGACCTAAAACGCATTGCAGCCTCACGAACACACTTCTAACACTGCTTTTTGTCAGTGAATCTTACAAATTAGTCTATTTCCTTAAGATACTTTTCATTATATTCACTAATTGTATGCATATATATATATATATATATATATATATATATATATATATATATATATATATATATATATATATATATTACGTGAAATGCTTTTAGGACTCGGTTTTGTTACGGGACTTAACTTGTGGAAATAACATCATATATCAAACCTTCAATCGAATCACTTGAATAAGGTGAGTTCATACCCCTACAATTTACCTTTTTCAATGTTTTTAAGGGGAGAATACAAGCAAAACACAAGATAATTGTGTTAACACTTACATGTGAAAACAAACAAACAAAATAATTCTTATGCTTATAAGTATTGTTAAAACCATTTTCTATCTCTTTTTAAACTATTTTAGATTTCCGTTTATATAAAAATCATATTCATTTGTATATTTATGTATAAATAGGCTTTAACAGACTTAGGACTATTGCTAATACCGTAACTCTTGCTCATTGTTTGGTTGTGGGCTTAGGGTAGGATCACTAGTCCGACTGTCGGCTAAATCATAATTATACATGATAAATATATACATGAGTATTAAAATTCATTTCAAAAAAAAATTTAACTCATTTGTATATGCTGAGCTAATGGGACTTTTCTCCAAATCATTTACACTTCAAACAAACATACTAGTAAACTATAATGGGTATAGTTTAGAGAATCAATTCATACTATTTTCTAGATGAGAGAAACATTACATGAATCAATACATACATACTATTACTTTTCATTACAAAGTATACTATTCATTTACAAGAACAAGAAGGCATATACATACTATACGTAAACAAGTTAACTAGAATGTGAAATACTACTTCATGGTACTTAGCAAAATCCTTCCTAAGTCATGTTTTATAACCAGAGTCTCCTGGAGGGAGAGCGTGAATTTCTGTATAGATCTATACGAGACTGATAATCTCGCACCTTGGCTGTTAGCTACAGTTGGGACCGGCATGTCTACGGGTGACAAATGTCATATATTTTTCGACGCCTGAAGAACGTCGTGTGTGTACTAGTCAATTTAATATGGTTATAACCTCATTCACATTAAACATTAACTAAACAATTCGGTTTACTAGACAAACACTTCTTTTGTGGTTTTATTTTAAACAAAACTACTAAAAGATATTATCTTCCATTACATACATATAGTAATGTTCTTACATGAACAAGTAGACTATTTTTCTCGTAAGGATAGTATACAATCACGGAAAACTTACATTTACACTACTTCAAGTACAAACTTATATTTTACACTATTTCAAGAGAACAAAACATACAAACAGTTGGGTCTTGGGTAAAAGACTACTTTTCATTTTAAGTAGAAAATATAGGATTTTCTAGGAAGTATACTAACATTTTCATGAAACAAATACAAAAATTAGACACTAAATACTTATGAACTCACCAACTTAAATGTTGATACTCTCTTTCAAAATAACTTGTATTCTCAGGGATCCAGTAGACAGGTACACTAGCACTGGTTTTGAGAAGACGGAGCATGTTCAAGACTCGTATTTTATTTTGCTATACATTTGGTGTCATACAACTATACAATGAACACACATGTATTAACTATATTATTAATGCAGTGGATGTTGTTGCTTGTTTTACTATTGTGCATTGTTATGATACTATACATGACTTCCTCCACCCCCGAATGTTTCCGCCATCTCGGTTTCGGGGTGTGACAGGAACCCTTGTGACATATACTATAGCTTAGTTAAGATTATTTATTCTAAATAATATTCTATCAAAAAGTTATTTTTGATGTTTATTGTCTCTAAATTGACTAGCACGAATCTGCAGGCGTTACAGCTCTGCTTCATCTTCCTCCACTGGGATCATTCTCAGAGAAACAACCCAGTTATTTTCCCTTGACCCGATGGATTATGATGAGTCTGTGAGTATTATGATTGAGTTCATCTCTCTCCATCCCATTGATGTTCCTCTCACCAAAATCACTAACACTAATTTCCCTCTCAGGCTTCTTCACAAAGTCTTCAAAAGAGTGAAGATCGAGGATGGTCTTCTTGAAGTGATGATTACTGATGATAGTATTGTTGTGGTTCACAAGTCTACCTTTCTCAAAGCGATTGGAATTACAGAAAACCCAAAATGTTTTCGAGTGCAGGAACCAATGTCTGAAGAGTTCCAGTCATTCTTTACCCAAATCGACTATAATGGCGATTTTAAGGATAAGGAGTTAAAGAAGTCATTTGTTCCTGGTTTATGGAATAACTTGATGCATTTCATTTTTAGGGTTTGTCAACAAAAGATGGTGGTATAGACACCATGAGCAAAGACTGGCTTTATGTGATGTACAATATCTTCACTGGAAAAGACAACATCGTTGATCTACCAGAAGTGTTGTAGCAAGATTTCATAAAGTTTGTTGTCAAGAGACATGAGGCCACTCCACTCAACTCTGACATCTTAGAGGTATACTGTTCTTTCAAGACTATCAAAACATATAGGTTGCCTAATGAAATGATTTTGGACCTGTAAGACGCTTACATGACCATATGTTATGCACTATTCCTTCCAACTCACGTCATCTCAAAAACCATCTTGAGACCTCGGTTGTGTTCGACCTAACACAACATGCCCCAGTCTTGGATGATATGGCCTCGGAAGAGAATAGACATGCTGCCCCAGAAGGTAGTGTGAAACAGATTTCCAAATGAAAGGCATCCCCCTCCAAAGTCAAAGCTAGAAAGAGAACCAAAGAGCATGAATCCTCTCAAAAGGTTTTACAAATCACTATTCGACCTGACTCTGGGTCTTAAGCTACCTCACCCGACCACTCTTCCGAAGTACCCTTCGGAGTTTCAAAATCACTTGCATACATAGGGAGTCTATGCATAATCTGCCCCCAGATTCTTAAAAAGGTGGTATTGGTATTGAAAAAAGTCCCTTGGAGCTCCCTGGGATATAGTCATGAGTCAATTTGAACATCCCTTTCTTTTCAACGCAAGCATAATCAGTGACCCCTGTCATTAATTCCATGCTTTTCGAAGCAGGAGTAGTCTCTCCTACTTTGAAAGCCACAAATTGTCTGATAACTGTTTTTGGTAAAGGATGATCTGGTATTTTTGAGAAGCATTGGGTATATTTTGTTGATAGGACTCATACAATGCATTCGGAGCTCTTAAGAGAAAAAGTGGAATACACGCTCATCTCGATTCTCCAACGAGCAATCAACAGCTGCATCCCCTACGTGTATCAAACAAATGCAGAAATTCATCAAGAAATTCATCCTTCTATCGATGTAGTCACAGTGATACAAAGTTCTGAAGTTTATGTTCCTGACGTTTCTCCACAAGCCAATGATGATGTCATAGCATATGTCCCTAAGAAAACCAATGTCTCTGATGATCCTCCTCCAAAGGTTGTGAGTGTTGAAGATGTTTCTTCTCCTGATAACGACGATGAAGTCTTGGAAGAAATTCTTTTTGAAGATGAAAGTACATATGTGGTGTTCTTCCTGGTCGCACCTCGCTTAACATTTTTCAGAAGCCTTCCTCCTCTAAAGCTCATTTACATTTCAAACTCCATTCATCCGCGGAGGCTTCCGATGAAAATTTTTCACCTGAGCACACTAACATTGTTCCTCCTCCTCCAGAAGTTACACCTAAAGGTCATCATGATTCTCGTACACAAGAAGCTCAACATGATGATGACAAGAGCAAAAATGATGTTGATCAAAAGTTATAAAGTTCCATCTCGGATACATGTTCCTCCGACAAAAAACATTGCAAATCCATTTACATTGCTGGAACTCTAAGATAATGTTGCTACAACAAACTCCAAGGTTGGCAAATTCGCTCAACAAGTTGCAGGCCTTGAGTAAAAACTTGACATGGCGCTTAAATCATTTTTCGAGATCAAAGTTGATGCTCCTTCAGAACTTGATCGTGCAAATCAATTGGATCAGTTTATCTCACCTTGTCTGGGTCGCACTCTTGAAGATGTCGAAGCACGCTATAAGGAAAACATGGATTATCATATCTCCACAATCACTACTATGGTAAAAGTTCACGATGATATGCTTTTTGCCACAAATACTTTGATCAAGCAAACTCACGTATGACATGAATAGCAAATTCAGAGGTTGGATAATTAAATTCATCACAAAGACGCCATGAACCTGGTAATGCAAGAAGTGCTTATCAACATCATTTATACAATTCAACATCACTTGGATGTTTCAAACTACAAGTTCGATGAAATGCTTCATATCATTGATTAAACCTTTAATCACCTCAAAGGTCAAGCTCTCACTGTCGATGCCTATGATTCGCCTTCAAAGAAAATTAACACATGCATTCAACAAGATTTTAAATGCCTAAGTGAGCTCAAGTCAACTCTAGTGCTTGCATCCAAGGAAGGGTCATCCCATTTAAGATGGGGAGAAAAATGTGTGGAAGAAAAACGAATAGTACAATGTGAAGGGTTTTAAGCATTCTAACACTCCTATGGTGTACATGCAACCCTAGAAACCTTGGATCTATGTTTTATCTATGATACATGCAAAATTGATTTTCCAAGGTTCTTAACGTATCTAGCATACAAGGGAACTTTTAATCATAAAAGATAGTAAGAACACATACCTTGCAGTGATTTGGATTCCTTGAAAACCTTGTGAGCCTAGCACCCTAAGTGTGATGCCTCAAATGTCTCACACAACACCAAATGCACTTGGAATAAACCTTGAGAGAAATGTCACACACTTAGAATCGGCTATGCCCTCTATCTTGCATCTAGTAACCGATTTTGGTGAGCTTCATATCCTTTATATAGTGTGTTACAATTAGGGTTACACCATGTAAACCCTAATGTAACATGACTCTTCATTTCCATGACCCATGGGTTTGTAACTCCCATGGAGCATCCTATGGACCTTAGCCCAACTTGATAATCCATGGAGCATCTAGCCCACTATACAAGTATGGATGATTTACACAATCAACCCATATATTTAATTAGTCTCCTTTTGATCACTTAATTAATTCTAGATTAATTCTTGATCAATACTAATTAAATAATATTATTATTAATATATTAGAACTTATAATATATTAATAAACCATAAGTGTTATTTCTCTCATTTTAATTTATCCAAATACACGATGCCATGCAACCCAAATGGACCATGCTGATCGTGTCAAGTACATCCCATAATAGTTATGAACTTAGACACCTAATCCAACAGTCTCCCACTTGGATAAGTCTAATAACTATATCTACAAGAATAACTTCAGGAACCGATCAGCAATCGTAGCTCTTTCAAGGTCTTCGTGGAACTGAGATGAAGATGATATTCCATTTAAGATAAGTGATCATATAATCCTTTGTTCTAGATATCAGCCGGACAAATACATGGAACAATGTCTTATTTATTGTCCAGCAGTTTGTTTCCCGATTTCCGATTTGTTTGACATAGAACTTAAGTGAACAGATCAACTTAGTTCTGACCGGGCTCGGTACATGGGTCAACACAATATCATCGAGGGGCCCAGATATCGCTTCTAATCCAAGAAGGAATAGATAAACTTCGACTCATATGCTTGTTCTACTACTTGTTGAATCATACACAAAGGCACGTTTTATAGCATCGAGTTACCAATGCATTTTCGTACGATCAATGTATAACCAACTCATAGGCAACAAGTCATATCTCTAGGTTTGAAGACTTATATGATATTACTGTCTCACGATCACTCGAGATAAATTCCATGAAGTGATACCAGTGAGCGTGGGTTGAATCCAATACTCAAAACTTATGAGCACTCATGAGTATTGTAGCACCACTTTGTCCAACATCCTAGACCTCTACAATCCAACCCATGACAGTCTTGATTCATATCTACTTCCAACATATGACCGACTGTGGATGGTTTGAATAACTTAGTCATTCAGGAAGAGCGACTTAGTTATTCTGGAAGTCAAAACATGCAAAGTGAAACACAAGAATAATCGAATCCAATATGGTCTTAGAACTTATGAATATAAATAAAACATCTTTTATTTATCACCATAATGATTACACGTCATTAATTGCATACTGTTTCAAACTATCAAGTTTATACTTTAATTAAAAACAATAGTTGTCCCATGCTCCAAGCATATACACTATGTTTTTCTAAACACTAGTCATGCCATACGCCAGGTATGCACAATATGTTATTTCTATGATCTTTACTCTGTGAAATAGATCGATTGAACATAATTCCAGTGATCCTCATTTCACAATCCCAAATCCTTACCGCAAATGCAAGAATTCCAAATTCCTGCCATTTACCTAAATCTGTTAGATTCTAAACTTATATGCATTGGTCCTCTTGTAATGATTATGCATAAAGTCGCAAAGACTTGTCAACAGACATTACAGAGTATTCCAATGGAGATCAACTCCATGGAAACGAAGTCTCATATTCAAAGTTCATTGCCTTTGAACATTCTTGTTGCATTAAGTTTCCTAATCTTACACAGATTTAATGAATTCCTTCCACCTATGGGAACATTTCCATATTCCCCTTTTGACAATTACTCCTGAACAAGAGTTGCCTCTTTTCAGAATATGTCATTATGGTCCTTCCAAAATTAACACTATACTTCCAGCTGTCCCCGAGCAACCAATCTTTGGTAAACCTTAGATTATCCTCGACAATTGCTTAATCAAATTAGTCATATCTAGTTCTAGTACTTTTCCCTCCTAATGCTCTGGGCATTTGGAAAATGTAGAACAGATAAATCTTATAGCGCATGCAATCGATCCTATGTCCGAAGCATATGGGACACGATTCATAAATACATGATACTAGACCAGTCTTTTGTTATAATATTTCTATTTCTTTTTGACAAGTTCTCATAATTCAGATTATGAAAAGGGATGCCGTAATCATAATCGAATTTTAGAACGCAAATAATAGACCCATATATAGAATTTCCTTTTGTTGAGCCATTCCAACATGAAATTCATATATATATATATATATATATATATATATATATATATATATATATATATATATATATATATATATATATATATATATATATATATATATATATATATATATATCCTTGACTAAATATGATTAAAACCTCAATCTAAGCTTTTAGAATTGAAGTGAAGTATAATTTCCTCTCCCTTAATTATAGCGAAACAACTTTTTCCCATTGAAATCTTTTGTTTTCTATAATTAACGTTGCTAACTTGCAACACTTATTATCATTATCATGCTCCCACTTGCATGATGATTATTAGCATGAAGCTTATGCTCCCTCTAGCTTTGACATGTACTCAGAAATCTGCTGAACTTCTAGAAATCAATACTTTATTGACCTTCTTACCAAAGTTCATATTTCTGATACGAGATGCTTTTGACAAAACTTTATCAAAATCATACACCTTTCCTTAGATAGCACACATATGTGTCTAAAAAATTTTAGAACTATGAAAAGGGATGTCGTAATCATAGTCTCAATTGTTTAGACCTTTGCCATTTCTCACAAGTCCATGTTAGTGTGCCGGTTAACCACACATGCTCCACTAACGACTTTGAGAATGCAAATATCACAATTGCTATCAAGTTAAAATCTACTTAGTGAAAGTGTTTCATCACCATCATTTTAATGAATCAGAGAGAAACCTTATGACACTTAGATTTTATGGTGTATGTGTCCCTATCCATGTGAATTTGTCAAAACCATAATCACAAGATAAGGTTATTGACCAATCCAAACTCTTATGGATTGAACTTGTGCAGTCTTAACTTCTTGCCACCTGGTAGCACAAGGGCATGTCATTGCTTCCAAGCTATTATGCAACCAATTGAGAACTCTCAGAACTCATATGCAAAGCCAACTTTAACTGGAATGGGCACAGAAATAGGAATATGTCAACACGATAGGTTATAAACCTCAAGTCGTGTGCTAGTAATAAACTATAGGTTTTTCCTTCTTGATTAGATCTGGAAGTATTTCCAACATCTTTAAGACTCCTACTGCCCTATTGACATATAAGACTCACTTGCCAAATTTTCAAGAGATAGTGCATATTCTTTATCAAGACAAACACTTCACACAATTGGCCTTAAGTTGGTCTCTATTTTATCCAAAACATCACAACTTACCAATTTCAAATGTACAAGAGTGGGATACACTTTACTCTTACATTTGAATAGTGGTATAAACCTTTCTTTAAGATATGTCACTCAAGTTACAATCTTGGAGTATGACTCTAAGAATTGTTTTTTGGAACGAAGTATGACTCATCTTCTTGATTTAACCATTTCAGCAATTCTTGAATCCTCTTCTTAGCCATATGAATGCACTAAGATATCTTTAGAGGACCAATTGTGACATGGTATCTAAATCATTAAGATGAACACAAAACATGATACTAAAGTACTCTCCCATCTTTTCAGATTTGAGAAACTTTTATCCTTTTGCCTAATTTGATTCTTCTCATTCGTCCTGCCATACACTGAAATTTTTTCAATGTTTCAGAATTATACTTAAACTTGTAAGTATAACCATATTTACTAAGCCCTAGTAAATCATGACGAATAGTCTTATCAACCTTTTGTGGTGGACCTTGATCAGTACACAAGAACGTGTACTCGATCCCTTAGTCCTTTACTTGACTCACATATACATGTGAACAAGGAAGTGGTCTTAATTTTCCAAAGCTGAAAGTTCTCATTCATCATACTGTACAACTTGTATGATTCCAAGTTTCTATCCAACTGAAAACTTGGGTGATGAGAAGCTTTCCTTATTTGGTAAATTTAGACACTACCACAAACGAAAAAATCAAATCCACATTTCCATTATTTCTACAAATATATAAAGATCAATTTTTTCAATAAAAGTCATTGCAAGGAAATATAAGCTAAAATAAAATCAAAATTTTATTTATTTATAAAAATGCGGAAAAACTTTTTCCTTACAATGCAACTTGAAATGAAAACTATGCTATTACATGTTTTCTAGCAATCTATCATAACCCCTAAGTAGTAGCTCAAAAATCTGATCTTCAACCTTGCGGTAGAAATCCATCTTTGTGATCAGATTCAGCATACTCTTTCTTTAAGTTTCCTTTCCTTTGCTTGATCCTGCCAAACATCAAAATGTAACTTAGTCACATCATGTATTGATAATCAACCATTAGGAACTTAACAGAGTTAGATAGTGGACTTACCTGAATTAGAGTCAAACTTTTTGATTCCTTTCAGATCCTTCAGGTAGCTAGGGCAGCTTCGCTTCCAATGCCCTTTTTCTTCACAATGAAAGCATATAGACTCTTCGGGAATGGTACAAAAGGCTATTCCATACTTAGACTTTCTCTTTAACTTCTGGTCAACCGGGTTGACCAAGGCCGATCCCTTTCCATTGGGAAGAGAAAGTTTTTCTGGACTTCCAATGTTACCATTGTCCATGTCCATGAAAGTTTGAGAAGTAGTTTTTCTGAACTTCCAATGTTACCATTGTCCATGTCCATGAAAGTTTGAGAAGTAGACCTTCCACCCATATTTTCTTGACTATTGCGCCAAATCATTTCTGATTCAGCAGCAATAAGCAAGTAAGAAAGATATAATAGGGTCATGTCGTGATCTGTCACATAATAGTCTTAAAAAAAACTTACTGAAGAGAATAAATCTCAGATCGATTAGATCTTTCACAGGTAAAAGATGAAGATCAAACAAAACAAACACAATAATATTAAGAACACAAAACAGAATCAACGTTATGCTTATGATTCAAATATAGTCACGCCTCAGCAGAGCTCGATGAAGAACTTCCACTGTAGAGGCGAGCTAGAGTTTACAAAATTTGTATGAGAAAATAATAAAAACCTTAATGACAAAGACTGCATGCAGCTTAAATACTAAACCCTAGAGAAAAACATGCACGGTTGGACAGGCCCAAACCGGCAATCAAAACTGGACTAAGGACCGAGCCCATGACGCAACACTATAAGCCCAACAATCTCCCCCTTTGCGTCAAATGAGGCGAGAGATCATTTTCTTTGAGTAGGCTTCACAGTTTTCACCACCTTGAACAGCCGAGGGATGATTGCAAGAAGTGTTTGCCGAAACTGAATGTACCATCGTAGCATGTCAGTAAACAGCTTCTTGTCGGTTGCAGAATTCTGATTGCACTTGTGGATAATCTCCAAAATATGCTGCAAGCAAGCAGTTGAGAATAAGTGCTTATCACACAAAGCGAAGATACACTTTTGCTTTTCGCCTCTGAGGAACATCACTGTGTGAGACTGGGGATCAATTCTACCCTTGACCACAACATTTACATCGCCCATTCTGCCAGAAGGTTTTATCGTTGGACGCTTGTGAATGGCAGAGGCGACCTCTTGGTCCATTTTCGCTAATTCGTGAATGTAGCATACAAGCATTCGCTTTATATGGTCTATGATCGGCTGATACTCCTGAGGATTGGACAGCAAAATGTTGTTGAGGAGTATCCAGTCGTGTGGGTTAAGGTTCGGTAGATCAGCCAGGGAAAAGTTATGAACCGCGCCTTCAGATCCTCGAGTTACTTTGAATTTCACATTAACAAACTTCCCTGCTGAGTAAGGCTTTAGCACCTTGACAGTAGTAATTTTCTGTAAGCTCCATGTCAGGTACTGTGGTTGAGCGAACTCCAGATAGAATTCCAATAGATCCCGATCAACCTTCGGGTCTGGATAAGGAATAGGCACAGTAGAGTTGAAGCAGTGAAAAATGAATGCCTTTCGCGTGATAGGCATGTCAAACTGTGCATCCTTGGAGTTTTCAAGCCCAAACGACATTACAGGCTCAAGCCAAAGAACACTTGGTTCGTCTATGGCGCTTCTTTGAAGCGAGTCAATAGTCCATTATGGAAAAATGGACTTTTTCTTTTCCATAAGCTCCTTCTCTTTTTGCTTCTTCTCTTGGTCAGCCGTTAGCTTCTTGATCTTTTCTTCAAGCTCATTATCAGTTGGTTTTGTTTTCTGATAAGGCTTTTCAGGATTTTCTTCAAAAACATCATTTTCATCATCAATGTCGTCTTCACCGATCTTCTTTTTCTTCTTGTTCCTTTTACTGACCGAAGCTTCATTATCCTTCGGTTCAGCAGTTGATTTCGGTTCAGGAGGTGGTTGAGTCTTCGCTACCTTCTCTCCCCCTTGTTTCGGCTGGACACCAGTCACTGGAACACCCTCAATACGACTAAGGATAGCCAGTGCAGGTCTGAGTTTCTCAGCCAAGTGCCTTCGGATGGTAATGGTGATGATGGGATCATGGGCATCAAGAAGGTGAAGCAAAATGGAGTGAACATCGCCAACAGAGCTTCGAATAACCTCCCTTTCAGATTTCAAATCGTTGAGTTCAGTTGTTGCAGTGCGAAGCTTGAGGTTCTGCATTTTTAGCTGAGATGTTCGAATAAAAAGTGCTTTTTCAAATCATCGAAACGATTGGTTAACAGCTGACTCAGCTTTAACTATATCCCAAACGTCACCCCATATTTCTCATGAACCGTCATTGCCTTTGTAACTTTATCGAGCATTGTAATACTTGAAGATATTAGAACACCATGAATAGAACCAGATTTTGGAAAATCAAAAAATTTCGTGCAAAGAGTGTCAAAGATAAAGAAATAAAGCAAACTTTTTGTGGTAAGTGGTGATGTCTTAAAAAGACATAAAGCAACTGATTCTGGGCACGAATCTCTTCCTTCAAAGTCAAGAGAGACTTTAAAGTGCTTGTGTGGCTTCCCATTAAATAACGATCAAATACTTGATAAGAAGTATTGAAAGGCATCTTTTAATTAAAGCTTATAAAGGGTGGTCGTCGCTTCAATTCATGAATTCGAGACTTGATATAAGACCGAAATAGAATGAAGTACTTATGGGGCCAATGTAGCCTTTTAAACAAGTAGGTAGGAAACATATTCAGTGACTTGGTGAAAATTATAGCCGGAAATCTCAAAAAAAATAACTGGATCCTTGGGGAAGAAAGATTCTTGGTAATAGAATTTTTCAGAAGAATCACTCAAAATAAAAGATATTTCATTTATAATATATAGGTCATGTACCATCAATTCGTTAATGGTATTGAATGGTGGGTTTCACTTAGTACGTAGTGACACGAAACTAAGATCATTAACATAGATTTTGTATAACCATAAACCTCAGTGGTAAATGCTGAGAGTCTCAAGGGTTATATTGGTGAGACGAAGTATAATGGAGAAAAATGATGGAGTTGGTATATGAAACAAATGTACCTCTGCTGTAAAGGAAGGACTAACCAGAAAACTCTAAGCTCAATGTGAGTAGAGTAAGGTAGCTCAAGATTAGAGTGAACATTACAGCCTAGCTTGGGAAAACATGATTTGTATGTATCATGTTATTAAGGCTTCACTCAAAATCTGTCGAGGCTTTAGTCAACATGCAACAGCATGCTTCTAGAGACGTGTAGAAAGTTTATAGAAAAGAGATTTTACCTTCTGAATCGTCATCATCGAGAGTAACACTTTATGCAAAAGAAATCATTAGATCAAAAACGGAAAATATTTTTGTATTTTGTGAAAATTGTTCAATTGAACGAAAAAGGAAAATATTTTTGCATTTTATGAATATAAGAAGAATTTTAAAAGAGTGTACATAAGAATACAATCAAAATGCCTTGATAAGAAAAAGAAGCGAACGAGTTCAGAAGGACCGAACCCGAAATAGACCGAACGCTCGGTTCATTTCGGTTCATGGTCGAGCCGAACCCAAAATAGACCGAACCCGAAATAGACTGAACGCTCGGTTCATTTCGGTTCACTCTATTTCGCTTCTTACCTTTATTGAGGCGAAGGCGATTTTGGTACTGATTCTGCTTCCATCTTTCCTAGGCCTTGCAAAGTCTTGTTGAAGCTTGCTTCAGGTAAAGCCTTAGTGAATATATCTGCCAGTTGATTAGTCGTCCTTAGGAAATGAATTTCCACGTTGCCATCTTCCACGTGATCTTTGATGAAGTGATACCTCAGTGCGATATGTTTAGTCTTTGAATGTTGCATTGGGTTGTGACAGATTCTAATTGCACTTTCAGAGTCGCAATATAGTGGGATTTTCTTCATGTTCAGCCCATAATCTCTAAGCTGACTTTGTATCCATACAACTTGAGATGTGCATGATGCTGCAGCGATATATTTAGCTTCTGCAGTGGAAAGAGAAACACATGTTTGTTTCTTCGATTGCCAGCTAACCACTTTACCGTCTAGAAATTGGCATCCTCCAGTGGTGCTTTTACGGTCTAATCCACAGCCACCTAAGTCAGCATCTGAGAACGCTTGAACAAAGAATCCTGAGTTGGCTGGATACCACAGACCGAGAGAGGAGGTTCGCTTCAGATAGCGAAAGATGTTTTTCACAGCTTGCAAATGAGGTTCGCGTGGGTTACCTTGGAATCTGGCACAGTAACAGCTTGAAAACATGATGTCAGGCCTACTGGCTGTGAGATACATAAGTGAGCCAATCATTTGTCGATAAAGCGTCATGTCAGCGGCTGGTTTCTCTAATGAAGGTGTAAGCTTTGTCCCAAAAGCCATTGGAACTTTAACTCTAGAATCTCCCATCATACCAAACTTAGCAAGTAGTGTCTTGGTGTATGCCTCCTGATTAATAAAAATGCCTTCGGCTCCCTATGTAATGTTTAAGCCAAGGAAAAAGTTAATTGGACCCATTGAGCTCATCTCAAATTTAGTTTCCATCAACTTCCTGAATTCAGCTGTTAAGCTGGGATTCGTGGAGCCGAAGATGATATCATCAACGTAAATTTGGACTATCATAAGGTGGTTACCTTCTCTCTTACGAAACAAGGTTGGGTCAACTGAACCTTTTTTGAATTTAGACATTTTTAGAAATTGAGTGAGAGTTTCATACCATGCTCTGGGAGCGTGTTTTAGGCCATATACCGCTTTGTCAAGAATATAACAGTGATCTGGATGCTCCTCGTTTACGAAGCCTGGCGGTTGCTCAACGTACACAGTTTCTTCAAGTTCGCCGTTGAGAAAAGCACACTTGACGTCCATCTGATAGACTTCAAAGTTTTTGTGTGCAGCATAGGCAAGAAAGATACGAACAGACTCTAATCTTGCAACTGGAGCGAAAGTCTCTTCATAATCGATACCTTATTCTTGACAATAGCCTTTCACCATTAAGCGAGCTTTGTTACGAATTACGTTCCCTTCCTTATCCATCTTGTTTCTGAATACCCATTTGAGACCGACAACCGAAGCATCCTTTGGAGTTGGAATAAGACGCCATACTTTGTTCCTTTCAAATTCATTCAGCTCATCTTGCATGGCCTGAACCTAGTCAGAATGATCAAGTGTTGAATTAACAGTCTTCGGTTCAACTTTGGAAACAAAGGAGTTGAACATGCAAAACTCTACTTGAGAAAAGAGTGCAGCTTGTTTCGCTTTGATCTGTGATCGAGTTAATACTGTTTCTGAAGATTCTCCAATAATTTGACTATGAGGATGATCTTTGGTCCATTTAATAAGCGGTGGATAGTTTGGATCACAAGAGGGATCCAATTCTGCATTTATTTATTCTTCCAATTCTGATAGAGTATCATCATAATTGACATGTGTACTCTCCCCCTCGAATGATGACACTAATTTTCGATCAGAATGTTCCCCTTCGTTTGGACTTTCGGTTGAGCCAGATGATTGTGACGTTGAATTCTCCCCCTGGAATGAAGGACCTTGATCGTGTTGTAGAGTCGGACCCTCCCCCTGGACAGAAAGACGGTCATTTGAAGGTTCACCTTCGACTGGCCTCTCGGTTGCTTTAGGTTGATCAGCAGCCATCTTTTGAGCAGCATCATCGATGATTTGCTTTAGACTGTCAACCTTGTTATCTTTCGCCATTAATTCAGAATGAATTGCCGTTGGAGGCTCATCAAAAAGAAGCATATATTGCTCGAAAAGATTTGAAATAGGGGCTGTTACTTGACCAGTCTTTGGAAAGATTTCCTGAGTTGTACCTTCGGTTGCTTTCATCTTCTTGACATATCTATCGTCAAAAGTGACATAGTATGTTTCTTCAATCTTCTTAGAGCGCTTGTTTAAAACCCTATATGCCTTAGAATTCGGGGAGTAACCTAAGAATATTCCTTCATCAGCCTTAGCATCGAACTTATTTCGCTTCTCTTTAGAGTTGAAGACGAAGCACCTTGAACCAAAAACATGGAAGAATTTCACGTTCGGTTTGCGATTGTTCAAGATCTCGTAAGGAGTGTGGGAGAATCGCTTGTTTAGATATGATCTGTTCTGAGTGTAACAAGCGGCAGCTATAGCATCAGCCCAGAAATACAGAGGCAATGAAGCGAAGCTGAGTATAGTGCGAGCTGCTTGGCACAGAGATCGGTTTCGACTTTCGACGATTCCATTCTGCTGTGGAGTATATGGGGCTGAAAAATTATGAGTTGTTCCCTTCTCAGCAAGAAAATCTTCGAAATCTTTGTTTTTGAATTCCAAGCCGTTGCGCTTCTTACGTTACGAACAACTTTCCTTAGTTGAATTTCAACCTGCTTTATGAAGAGCTTGAGCCTTGGAGTAGCCTCAGATTTTTGCTTCAAGAAAAATACCCATGTGAAGCGAGAGAAGTCGTCGACGATAACCGGAATGTACTTGTTTCCACCAATGCTTTCAATGGAAGAGGGACCACACAGATCGATGTGCAATAGCTCCAATGGTTCTATCACCTTTGTATTGATAATGGAGGGATGACTTTGTCTACTATGCTTTCCCATTTCACAGGCTGCGCATAGATGTCCTTTGTCGAATTTGAGAACTGGAAGACCTCGAACATGATCTCCTAAAACCAGCTTGTTGATATCCTTGAAATTAAGATGAGAGAGTCGTCGATGCCATAACCAGCTTTCATCTGAATTAGCCCTCGTGAGTAAGCAAACTGCTGGTTTACCTCGAATTGGGTTGAGGTTCAAAGGGTACATTTCCCCCTTTCGCTTCGATTTCAGTAGAATGTTATTTGACTTCTTCTCAACGATTTCTGAGCCTTCATCATCAAACGATACCTTCAATCTAGTTCCAACTACCAGCTGAGATACGCTGATAAGATTGTGTTGGAGCCCTTCAACATATGCGACCTTTCTGATTGAGAAATCACCATTCGTAATCATTCCATAGCCTTTGATAGTTCCAAACGAGTTGTTGCCATACTTTACAATACCACCATCCTTGAGAGACCTAAATTCCCTCAGTTCTTCCTTCCTTCCTGTCATGTGACGCGAGCAGCCACTATCAATATACCATTCTTTGTCAAACTGCTCGTCACGCATAACCTGCAAAAATTAAGCAGATTTAGGAACCCAAAGTTTCTTGGGTCCTTGTAAGCCTTTTACAGGAGAGGGAATAGTAAGAGAGATATCAAGCAAATAAGTACGTTTAATTAAAGTTGTTTCATCTTTTCTTTTTATAGTGAAAACTTTAATTTTATTTGACTTATATTCGATAGACGTAGGATTTGAAGTGTTGACGTCTGCATTCTTTTGGAACTCTTTTGGACGTCTGTTATCTTCTGGAAAGAGCTTTCCTTTCCCCTTTAAATCTTTGGAAGAATAAGAATTGGAATGAGAAGAGTTAGGTTTAGAAGCGACATTGGATCTTCTGTTCGTTTGATTGAACTTTTAGGTTTGAGGACCGAAACCTCTCTTTCGGTTGATGTTGGGTTGAGGACTGAAACCACTCTTTCGGTTGATATTGGGTTGAGGACCGAAACCGCTCTTTCGGTTGATGTTGGGTTGAGGACCGAAACCACTCTTTCGGTTGATGTTGGGTTGAGGACCGAAACCTCTCTTTCGGTTCCTTTCAGTCGAGGGACCGAAACTACCCTTTTGGTTCATTTCAGTTGAGGGACCGAAACTACCCTTTCGATTCCTTTCTTGCTGCGAACCTAAGCTTTCCTTTTGGTTCCTTATCTCCTTTTGTTTTGAAGGTTTTTCATAGTGAACATAATTAGGATTTTGAGATCTCCAGAATTGCTTCCTTTCGGTAAGGTTTTTCTTGTACCTCACATTTCTTTGAGGCTTTCTTTCTCTCACCTGTTTTGGGTTTCTGTGAATGTTTTCCTTTTTCTCAGAACTTTGAGTATTAACATTGCACCTAGGTGAATTGGTTTCGCTTGAAATAACCACTTGCTCATCTGAAGACTTTTTAGTCCCACTTGTGCTCGGCTCATCAAAACGAGTAGGATCATTAAGTGGTTCGGCTATATATCTGCCTCTCACTCTCCATGTGGTCTTCTGTGACAGACCTACTGTTTCATCAGCATTGTCAATAGGTGCTGACCAGAAGAATTCATCACATCCGTCAGCATTATCTTCTGCTACTATCGTCGTCAGTTCGGCTGTTTGTTGCTGAGTTACTCCATTAACCTTGTATACTTGATTTGGAGTGGATTGTACCTTTTGATACACAACCGCTTTTTCTTTAAGGACTTTGGTCGTGTCTTTGGATAGTCGAGCGTATTCAACTGAATTTTCAGAAATCAGATTTTTGTGGGTTTTAGGTTCGCTCTTGACAAACTCAGAACAGTCCACCACATCCTCTACAGAGATTTCACTCAGATCATCGTCCTCATTAAGTTCAGATGCACTTTCAACATTAATTTTATTTTCTGAACTTAATTTGGCATTCAACGAGTCAAATTTCTGTACAGTTTCGACTCTTAACTTCAATATATCATTCTCATCTAATAGATTTTTGAGCATGTCCTTATGGTCCTTGGACTTTATGTAGGATTCAATTTTGTCAAGACCGATTTTGTATGTAGGTGAGATCTCATCAGAGGATACAACACTTTCACAGATGTAAGCTTCAGCATCGATTTCATCCTCATTTAACTCAAGGAAGGGCAAAATCATGCGATGTATCTTCTTTCCTATTTCACAATCGAGATGCAACTGTGTGATATTAAAATAAAGTCTTTTAGCAATCAAACAAAACACATTTCGTTGTTTTAACAGTTTAAGATTGTCTCTTTGCAAATAAATCGACTCATCCTTAGACCTAATCAACTATTTTTCCTTCAACTCAATCCACATCCTCCTTTCCTCACTCTTCGACGATACCCTGCTAATTTGATTAGTCAGGTTAGAGTTTGTGCACGGGTTTAGGAAAGACTACTACTTATACTAGAAAATTTAGATTTTAAGCTATTCAGTTCCTTTTCATAGTTAGTAACAGGTATTTTTAGAGAAGCAAGAATATTTTGTACCTTCTTGATCAACTTATCACATTCATTGATCTGTGTACTAACAGGTTTCGTAGCAAAACACCTGTCCTCTCGCTCCTTCTCACCTTCTATTCCTCCATCAGTTGTATATCCTCTCATCTGGGATACACCTTCGGTCACCATGAAACACCTTCCAGCAGTGTGTTCTTCTTTTACCAGCATCGCCTTGCCATGAGAGGGTTTTCTTACTTCTTCGTCCTCTGGGTCTGTGGACCATACTTCCACGCCACCGAATTCATCACTGTAGTCTGTATCCTGTACAATCAAAGCATTCATAGTTTTATTGTTAGCAGCAGACTTTCTTTCCTTGATATCCTCCAGTCGTCTCATGAGGCTCGTTTCCTCATCATCATCATCCGTGTTTTCTGCCCTCTTTTTCAGCATGCAGTCCTTGGCAAAGTGATTCTTGCCTCCATAGTAATGGCAATCAAATCCTGAGTCTCCACCAATTTTCACTTCTTGCTTGGACTCTTCTGACTTCGACGCTATCTTCGGTTCCTCCTTAACCTTTTCAGCGCTGTAACTTCCCTGCCAGTTTCGGTTCTTGTTGGCTGGGAACTTTCTTTAAATGAACTTTATAGGATTAGACACCATCAGGGAATACTCTTCACCGGTTAGATCATAGTCGGCAAGATCTAATTCCTCTTCTTCTTCAACAGAACTTTTTCCTTTAGAAACAAGGGCTAACAAACCCAAGCTAGAAACCACATTCGTTTCCTTAGACAGTGCACTTTCATGGGATTTCAAAATTCCCACCAGTTTCGCCAGAGAATACGATTTAAACTGTTCATGTGCTTTAACAGTAGATACGACAGCCATCCATTCAGGTCTTAGACCGTTCATGAATGTGACCATCTGTTCAATAACCTTCCTTTCGATCCCATGCTTTATCATCTTACTTAAAAGATGATTAAAGCGATCAAAAGCCTGAACCAGTTTCTCTTCGGGCTTCTGTTTGAAATCACCAAATGCAGAAAGCAAAAGAGTTTGAATCGAATGTTCCAGATCTACGTCAGTGGAATACAATTCTTTTAGCCTGTCCCATATCTCTTTAGCTGTAGTGCAAGAATTCACCAAACGAAACGTATCTGACTGCAATGCAAACCTAATCATTCTTAACGCTTTAATGTTACATTTAAACTTCTCTTTCTCGTCTTGAGGAATGTCTTTCACATCACTCACAAGCTGATTGTACTCCTTTTGGGTTTTGACAATCCTTGAGGTGTTTGAATGAGCAAATGGGCCAACAGTGATTGCTTCCCAGATCAAGTACCCATTATCTTCCAATCCGATCACATAATCTTCAAAATGATGCGTCCAAACTTCATAATCCTGAGTGTACAAGATTGGAATCCTAGTCGTTGATCCGATACTGTTGGAGATGTTAATTGGATTGGTTTGCGAATCATCCATGGACATTATGATGAAGTTTGATCGATAACCTGCTTAAGATCAGACTTGTAATTTATCATTAGAGAAAGATCGACAATTAATGAGATACGCCAATATGGAATGACGGCTCGATTAATATCAATCAATGCGGAAAAACCCTAATAACTTCTTCGACAGAAGAGATGTGTATGAATTACACAGTCTCCTGCTCTGATACCAATTGAAGAGAATAAATCTCAGATCGATTAGATCTTTCACAAGTGAAAGATGAACATCAAACAAAACAAACACAGTAATATTAAGAACACAGAACAGAATCAACGTTATGCTTATGATTCAAATATAGTCACGCCTCAGCAGAGCTCGATGAAGAACTTCCACTGCAAATGCGAGCTAGGGTTTACAAAACTTGTGTGAGAAAATAATAAAAACCTTAATGACAAAGACTGCATGCATGCAGCTTAAATACTAAACCCTAGAGAAAAACATGCACGGTTGGACAGGCCCAAACCGACAATCAAAACTGGACTAAGGACCGAGCCCATGACGCAACACTATAAGCCCAACAATTACTATATAACTCAGGAAGTGACTGAAGGACCCAGGAAATAGCCAACATCCTTGGGACAATGACACCCAACATTATCAACCTGTCAATGTGTAACTTCATTCCTAAGACATGGGTACACACATGTCTTCCATCTTCATGATTCATTGCGAGCAGGGCTTGAGTGATTTTGAACTTTTCAAGTCTTTGAGCTTGTGGGTCAGGGAGAATAATTGGAGGAGGAGGAGGAAGAGAAGTATGATTTCCATGAGCCAAACTCAGGAAGTCATCTTCATTAGGAAAGCTTGTTCCACAAGATTTGGGAAGATCATTGTTGTCTGAACCAGACATCTACACAGGGAGAAATTTAAGTTAGTTGATTTAAATCCTTAATATAACACCCAATATGAAATATTAAGGCTAGGACCCAACACAATATTTTATAACTTGGAAGAGGGATGTCATACTCCAGACTATAAAATATTTGAAGGTAGGTGAATGACGATTCACCAATTTCCACCATGAAAAACGAAATAAATTATTAGGTTTTAATTGGATTTGAAACTCCTACATCTTTTGAGATTCATTGAACTTTCAATGGCATGTTTCAATCTCGACTGTGCCCTTCAGGTTTTGTGAGTGGGATGCCGAGGATCACAAAACAAGGTGTCAATAACCATGCAAATATACTTGGTTCCCTTAATTTTTACCCCTCAATCGATGTGCCGGTTAACCACACACGCTCCACCGATACTATGATAAACATTGAGTTACCCTTTGCCTACCTTGTTAAATCAAGCTAGTGTGTCGGTTAACCACACACGCTCCACTAACGGACTTAAGAAAACTGCAAGGTGTAATTTCATGGGTTAGCACCAAATTCAGTTGAAAAACTCTTAGATCGATAAGATCTTCAACAGGTTAATCAATAAAACAAACAAACACAATAAACACAATATAGAATCAAGTAATGCTTAATGATTCAAATGTAGTCACGCCTCAGCAGAGCTTGATGAAGAACTTCTAATGTAGAGGCGAGCTAGGGTTTGTAGTACAATCTTGAGAATAATAAAATAAAGCGATGCTCATAAAGGATGCATGCATGCACCTTAAATACTAAACCCTAATAAAATAAACATGGTTGGACAGGACCAAACCAGATAACAAAACTGGGCAAAGGACCGAGCCCAAAGACGCAACACTTCATGACCCAATAATCTCCCCCTTTGCGTCAATTGGGGCGAGACTTCACTTCGGTGGAGGTTGAGGAGTTCGCTTCACAACCTTGAACAGTCTTGGAATAATGGCAAGAAGAGTCTGTCTGAAAGCCATATACCACCGAAGCATATCTGAGAACAGCTTCTTGTCTGCCTCACTGTTTTGATCACACCCATGGATAAGCTCAAGTATGTGCTCCAAGTAGGAATTGGAGAATAGATGTTTGTCAGCCAGCGCAAATAAGCACCTTTGACCTTCGCCTCTAAGAAACCTGACGGTGTGAGACTGTGGATCAATTTTTCCTTTCTTTATCAGCTTAGTGTCGCCTGCCTTCCCGAGTGGCTTGATTAAGGGCCTCTTGCGTATAGCAGCGACAATCTCCTAATCCATCTTTGCCACTTCATTAATGTAACACACTAGCATACGCTTGATGTGATCAATGATTGGCTCATATTCCTTCTGATTGGAGAGTAGAATGTTGTTCAGGAGAATCCAATCGTGTGGATTCAGATTTGGCAAATCGGCAAGCGATACTTAATGGACCGAACCATCTGATCCTCGGGTCACTTTTAACTTGATGTTAATGAACTTCCCTGCTGCAGTAGGTTTCAGCACCTTGACTGTTGTGATCTTCTTGTTACTCCAGGTTAGGTACTGAGGTTGAGAGAATTCATGATAGTATTCAAGCAAGTATTGATCAACCTTCGGGTCTAGAGAAGGAATCGCCACTGTAGGCTCAAAGCAGTGAAAGATGAAAGCCTTACGAGTGATTGGCATATCAAATTGAGAATCTTTAGAATTCTCGACATTGAAGGAAAGAACAGGCTCTAGCCAATGTGAACTTGGAGCTTCAATAACCTCCTTTCGAAGCCTTTCCAACGACCACAGAGGAAACTTCAATTTCCTCTGATTAAGCAGATTCGCTTCTCTCTTCTCATTCTCCTTATTAATCGCTTCAGTAACTTTTTCTTTAATCTCCTGAGCAGTGGGCTTGGCTTTGAGAGGACTTGGTTTAGGAACCGTTTCTTCAATATCATCAACATCATCCTCATCATCATCAGCAATTCCTTTTCCCTTATCCTACATACCTGAACCCGAAGCTTCTTTCCCTTTCGGTTCAGAAACGACCTTCGGTTGTTGTGGTTTCGGGTGTTGAGGTTTCGGTTGTTGAGGTTTCGGTGGTTGTTGAGGTTTCGGTGGTTGTTGAGGTTTCGGTGGTTGGGATGAAGACTTCGTTTCTTCTCCCCCTTGTTGCGGAGAGACAACGGAATCCGGAACACCCTCTATCCGGCTTAGAATATCAAGAGCATGCCGTAACTTATCAGCTAAATGACGTCTAACCGAGATGGTAAGAACAGAATCGTAGGCTTCAAGAAGATGGAGAAGAATGGAGTGAACATTACCAACAGAGCTTTTTACTACAGACCGCTCCGAACGCAGTGCTTCAAGCTCCTTGTTCGCTTGATTGAGCTTCAGAGTCTGGGTTTTGAGTTGAGTGGTCTTCAGAGCAAGCTCATCCATCACTCTGTTTTCCAAGGCAAGATCTGCTTGAAGTTTATCCAAAGGTTCAGAGACAGATGCCTGATTTTTAACGTGATCAGAGGTAAGGTTCTTGCGAAACACCTCAAAGAGATCTTTTTCTTATTGAAGAGATTGAGTGAGGGTCTGAACCGAGGCATTGACCTGGTTGGCATTTTGCGCTGCAGCACCCTGTAAAGACTCAAGGAAAATATTTGTGTCAGAAATTAGTTTATCAACTTTTTCGGTCGCTTCCATGCAAACTTTCGTTGAAGCATCAATTGCTGAAGTGGCTTTGGTGATAGACGCTTCGTGTTCTTTAACCCACGAGGCCATCAAGTCTTTTATGGCAGACTCAGAAGTGGAATCCTGAGTAGAGGAGGAGGCCATAAGCTTATCTAGCTTCGCATTCAGATCCTTAAGATGGCCTTTGGTGACAGGGGCATCGTCATCATCGTCGCTTTGCACCCTGTAGGGACTATAGTAGAAGGTGTCGATTGGGTAAGTGATGGAGGTTTGGTAGTAACAGGGGTTTCGGGTGCTGAAGTACGAACCCCCGTATCAGATACGTTGGGCTGAACTCCAGTGGTGGTTGTGGTTGTAGCTTTAGAAAAGGCAGGTGTAGGAATGGGAATTGTGGAGGAAGGTTGATATGAGATGATAGGAAAAATTTGAGGAAAGGAAATAGGAATGGAAACAGGTGGAGGAGAAGGTGCTTGGGAGTGAATAGATACATCTCGTGTAGGCAAACGAGGTGGTGTGCCACCACGAACCGAACCCTCATCATCTGAGCTTTCGCATTCATATTCACTTGGAATGATGGGTTGATGACCAGTAGGCACGTACTCTGAGCCGGAGTCGCTTGATGATGGAAGAATAAGCTTTCTAGCAGGTTTCTTGACCTTCTTCTGCTTGGGCTGGGAAGGTGCTGCCTTCTCAGACTTTCGCTTCTTTGGAGAGTGAACTTTTGATACTCTCCCTCCTTTTTCTCCCTTTTTTCGCTTCTTATTTCTTGCCCCTCTTAGCAGGTTTGTCAGCTTCTTCAATCGACTTTAACATTTCTGGAGTAAGTTCCCTTGGACCAGAGGAAGGGAGCTTCTTATACTCCTGAATAAGCTTGCTTGCAGGGGACACACAAGCATACATTGACTCTGGAATTGAGCCAACGAAGTGAAACTTCGAGGGATGAGTGACTATGATATTTGTGGTATGAAATGTAGCAATGGAGGAGAGTAGTGAATCTGCCATGATGGGAACATGAAAACGCTCCATTATCGATTGAGTGATAATGGTCCAAAAGCGGGCACAAGAAATTTCTGTGTGGCGAGAAGCAGATGACAAACTTTGGACTAGTTGAAGCCATAAAACCAAACCATAATCAAGGTTGATACCATGGTACAACCCATAAAGCAGAGTCATGAAAGACTTGCTAGCACCATCTGATCCTGCACTTCGTTCTGAAAGCCCTTTGAAAAGTAGGGTGAACAGTCCATTCTATTGAGGAGGAAGGCATGATTTCTTGAACTTGGTCACAGTAGTTAGGGTTTCAGTGTACCCCATGTTGTAAAACATCGAGAAAAGTTGACCTGTAGAGATGGAATCAGGATTCACCATGGATTCTACATAAGTGAGCCCTAGCAGCGAGCAAAATCGATTCTTGGAGATTGAGGCCTTCTGGTTGAGAATATCAAAGTAAATCTTGTTTGCACCTTTGTCGTAAGTAGCAGTGGAATAGAGTTATGAGAGGCACGCCATTGGTACGACTTCCACCGTTGATAAAGCATTGATGATTAGCGAATACTTAAGACATTCAACCACGTGATACATGTAAGTATCGTAGAGGAATGGTATGAGGTCGATCAACAAGTTCTGGTTTAGCTTGATTGCGAGAAGAGTGGAGCGTGCAGAGGTTTCTTGAACGGAAGAAGACTCTGCCATTGTTGAAGCCTGATGAAGAGGAAGATGAACAATGAGCACCAAATCGCCTGAAATCATCTTTTTGCTTGAGAGAGTAGAAGTATGGTAAAGAGTAAGATCACGGTACTCAAAACCCTTATATACGATTTTGTGGAGAGAGAAAAATCAGGAGTAAAGATTCCACTAATTTGGGAAACGACGCCTAAAAAGGCGTGATTGGACAACTAGCAACCCCGATAAGGCAGCTGATGACGCATGATTGGGTAACTGTTCAAATTCACGCGCCTTCCATACTTATCCTCTTTTCAAATCATCAATCGATTAAGCTTCCTGCTGACACATCTCTTGAATCTTTAATAGAATCGTTATCGCCATAATTAACCAAGGCTTTATACCAATGCATCCCTTCGTTTGTAAATAACTGCATTACACCATAAGGAACCGAAGCTATATATTTGTGAATAGCTTCTGAGTAACTGAACTAGACTTTTGGAAAATCCAAGATTTTCGTGCAAGATAGTGTCAAAGATAAAGAAATAAATCAAAAAGTTTGTAGGATTTTGTGATGTCATTTAAGACACAAAGCAGTGAATCACGGGCACGAATCTCTTCCTTCAAAGTCAAGAGAGACTTCAAAGTGCTTGTTTGGATTCCCGTTGAAATACGATCAAGTACTTGTTAACAAGCATTTAAAGGCATATTTTGTATATAAGGCAATTAAGGGTGGCTTTCGCTTCAATTTAGGTTTCAGTACTTGACATAAGACCGAAATGGAACGAAGTACTTGTGAGACCGATGTGGCCTATTAAACAACTAGGTTTGGAACATATTCTCTGACTTGTTGACAATAGATAATTAGAAATCTCAACGAAAAATTAAAAATTGGATCCTTTGGGAAGAAAAGTCTTGGTGATAGACATTTTCATAAGGATCTCTCAAAAATAACAGGAGATTTCAAGGTACTTCCACAAAAGTGGTTTCGTTAATTCAGAGTGAAAACTAGAACATTAATTGGTCACCGTCACTGCATTATAGGTATTGAATTTTTGGTTTCACTTAGCACATAGTGTCACGAAACTAAGATCATTAATACAGAAGTTGTGTAACCATAAACCTCAGTGGTTGTGCTGAGAGTCTCAAGGGTTACAATTATGAAACGAATAATTGATGGAGAATAAGATTGAGGTGGTTAAAGAGTGAATGTACCTCTGCTATAAAATTAGACCAAGCAGAAAAACTCTTAACTCAATTTAGAGAAGAGTAAGGTAGCTCATGATTAAAGTGAATTTGACAGCCTAATTGGGAAAACATGATTGGTATTTATCAAGTCATTAAGGCTTCACTCAAAATCTTTGGAGGCTTGGGTCAACATACAACAGCATGCTTCTAGGGACACTTAGCTAATACAAAGTTAAGGAATTATACCTGCACCAGCTCCATCATTGAGAATAGCCCTTATACATGGATTAGATTAAGACTAAAATAATAAAATAAAGAAAATATTTTTGAATTATGGTTTGCATTTTCTGCAAAGAAATAAAAACAGAAATGAAAGTTATTTTTGGATTTTATGAAAATAAAAGGAAGAACATAAAATAAATTACGAGACAAAGAGTGAACATACTATACAACCGAAACCATCACTTGAAGATAAGAAGCGAACTGAGCCCAGTAAGACCGAACCCGAAATGGACCGAGCGTTCGGTTCATTTCGGTTCCCAAAAGAACTGAACCCGAAATGGACCGAGCGTTCGCTCTATTTCGCTTCCAACTTTTATTGAGGCGAAAGTGATTTCGGTACAGACTCAGCTTCCATCATTCCTAAGCCTTGTAGGATTTTATTAAAACTTGTTTCAGGCAAGGCCTTAGTAAAGATGTCAGCCAATTGATCAGTGGTTCTTAGAAAATGAATTTCTACATTACCATCTTCCACATGATCCTTGATAAAGTGATACCTCAGTGCTATGTGTTTCGTCTTTGAGTGTTGCACTGGGTTATGACAAATCCTAATTGCACTCTCCGAGTCACAATATAGTGGGATTTTCTTCATGTTAAGGCCATAGTCTCGAAGTTGACTTTGTTCCAAATGACCTGAGATATGCACGATTTTGCGGCTATATATTCTGCTTCAACAGTGGAGAGAGAGACACAAGTTTGTTTCTTTTACTGCCAGCTAACAAGTTTGCCATCTAGAAATTGGCATCCTCCAGTGGTACTCTTTCGGTCCAGTCCACATCCTCCAAGATCAGCATCTGAGAATGCTTGGACAAAGAACCCTGACTTGGATGGGTACCAAAGACCGAGCGAAGAGGTTCACTTCTGGTATCGAAAGATATTCTTTACAGCTACCAGGTGAGGTTCGCGTGGATTAGCTTGAAACCTAGCACAATAGCAAACAGAGAACATTTTGTCTGGTCGACTTGCTGTTAGATACATTAGGGACCCTATCATCTGACGATAGAGGGTCATGTCAGCAGCCGGTTTGTCCAGAGAAGGTGTTAACTTTGTGCCAAATGCCATAGGAACCTTTACTTTCGAATCTCCCAACATTCCAAACTTGGCAAGCAAGGTCTTCGTGTAAGCCTCTTGATTAATGAAAATGCCTTCGGGTCCCTGTCTAATATTCAAGCCAAGGAAAAAGTTAATCGGATCCATTGAGCTCATTTCAAATTTAGTGTCCATCAACTTCCTAAATTCAGTTGTTAAGCTACGATTTGTGGTACCGAAGATGATGTCATCGACGTAAATCTGAACGATCATAAGGTGGTCACCCACTTTCTTACGAAAGAAGGTTGGGTCAACCGAACCTTGTTTAAACTTTGACATTTTAATAAATCTAGTTAGAGTTTCATACCATGCCCTTGGTGCTTGCTTGAGACCATATACAGCCTTGTCCAGAATGTAGCAGTGATCTGGATACTTCTCGTTCACGAAACCCGGTGGTTGCTCTACATACACCGTCTCTTCCACTTCTCCATTTAAGAAGGCGCACTTCACATCCATTTGGTACACTTCAAAGTTCTAGTGTGCAGCATAGGCGAGAAAAATATGAACTGATTCTAGCCTTGAAACTGGAGTGAAGGTCTCTGTCACACCCCCGAACCGTCAGAACGGACGGCGGAAACGTCCGGGGGCGGGTGACGTCATCCGTAGTATCACAACAATCGTATCATAGCAATCAAAGTAAACACAACCATTACTTTATAATATGAATATTTACATATGTTTTAAAAACATAGTTTGTATATATAAGTATATAACAAAAGTAAAAGACGTGACTCCAAAATGCTCCGTCTTCTCCAAAAGTTAGCAAGAGTACCTGTCTATTGTTGCCCTGAGAATACAAGCAGCTTGAAAGAGTATCAGAATAAAGCTGGTGAGTTCATAAGTATTTAGTTCTGGTGAAAAATGTCTCTTTGATCCTTTGAAAAATGTTTCCCAAGAAAATCCTATATTTTCTTATGAAAGATGTTTGATTATCCATTAGTTATTTGTTAAACAGTCCGTTCATGAAAGGTTGTGTTATCCCGGGAAAATCCTATATTTTCCCTAAAAGTTGATAGTTGGTTATCTGTTCTTGTCTGAGGTGTACAAGTATCTACCATACTTGTATCGTTAGACGTAGTTTTTTTGAAAAACCATGTTTGTTCCCTGTGAGGTGTGTTAGCCTTATTACATAAATAAAACTAATAAATACGTGGTGATCTAAATCCTAGAGGTACTATTAATACCCTCTGGAAATCAATTTCGTTATCACTTTGAGGTTAGTTCGCTTGTTTCATTCTTACAAATGCAAGTTACTGTTATCTAGGTTGCGAGTGTCATAACCTTACTTAGACTTGATATGTCACGTAACGGGGCCAGTATCTTTTTATAACTTTGTCACCTCTAACCTTATCGGTCCAACTGTAGCTAGTAGTAAGGTGCGGGATAGTCGGTCCCGTATAGATCTATACACAATAGTCACGTTCTCCCTACAAGAGATTCTGGTTACAAGTGCTAATCCTACACCCAGATTCCGTGGGGGTGTTACCAAGGACGTGTCTCCAACTTTAGACTAACAATTTGTATGTAATAATACTGAAAATCTTGTTCAAGATTTGTATGAATCCTTTATAAAATAACACATTTTACGATATGATTCAGGAATTCGTTGCTTTAGTTTTGAAAACGGTATCCACGAGTTGATTTTCTTAATTGTTTGGTAAAACTGTTTTATGTGTTAAAAGCATTCTAAACATACAGTTATCTTAAGCAAAATAATATATTTTGAGCCCAAGATTCCTTGTACTTTTTCTTGTATTCCCCCCTGAAAACATGAAAAACTCAGAAAAACGTAGGGGTATGAACTCACAGTTTTACGTGGGATTCGAGTGTAAGTTCGGTGTGGATGCTGAGTGTCAACTGATGTTTCGTACGCAAGTGGATCCTATTAACATATGGTAACACATATATGTATTAGATTTAGGGTATTTCATGATTAAACATGATGGGAAACCACCCTAAGGACGTGGAAATGCTTGAACTAAGTGTCGGAACCAGGCATGATCGAATGAGGGAGGTGTACGGCCATGGGTGTGCGGCCCTTGAGTGTACGTTCATGAGGACGTGTGTGCGGCCGTACAAAGGGGTGTGCGGCCATACAGAGGGGTGTGCGGCCATACAGAGCGGTGTGCGGCCGTACACTCTTCATCTAAGCCCAAAATGTTGATTTTGAGGTGCTTCAAGGCCAATACCAAGTCCTACTAGCAGATGGAGGCCTAACTCTCACTTTGGAGAGCCTTTAAGGTGTGTACGGCCCCCTTATGAAGGTGTGCGGCCGTACACCTTCAAAGGATGAAGAACATGATGAAACTTGATGAATTGAGGATTAGATCGAGAAGTCTTACAAGTATAACAAGCTAGATGATGGAATACTTACGTTTTTTATGCCTTTGGAGGGTCCATATATGAAGATTCTGGAGAGAGAAAGTAGTATGCTGCCAAAAGGGGAAAAGAATGAATGAAGGGGTCTCCTCCTATATATAGAGGTGGGTGTACGGTTGAGGGGTGGGTGTGCGACCGCACACCCATGTGTACGGCCGTACACTTCTCCCGAGAGAGTGTATAGCCCGAATGTTGTACTATGACTTGGTATTACTTGAACTAGAACCCAAACTTTGATTGTACGAGGCTTAGAATGCTTTATCAAACCCTTAAACGGTATTAAATGGTGATAAAAATCGAGTTTAATATTGATATAATTGACCAATTGTACAGGATAGAAGTTCCGGGTTGTCACATCGTCCCCGCGTTAGAGGGAATTTCGTCTAGAAATTCGAACATAGAATACAAATCATGAATTAGGAAAGAGATGCAGATACTTCTGTTTCTTCTGATCTTCGTGCTCCCAAGTGAATTCAGGTCCCCGCTTGGCATTCCACCGAACCTTCACTATCGGGATGCGACTTTGTTTCGTTCGTTTGATCTCTCTATCCATGATTTCGACCGGTTCTTCCACAAAGTTAAGATTCTCGTTGATTTCAATCTCATCGAGAGGGACCACCAGGGTTTCGTCGGATAAGCATTTCTTAAGATTCGAAACGTGGAAGACAGGATGAATGTTGTTAAGTTCTCGGGGTAAACGAAGTTTGTAGGATACGGGACCGATCCTAGCGAGGATCTCGAAGGGTCCTATGTATCTTGGATTTAGCTTTCCACGCTTTCCAAAGCGTATCATGCCTTTCCAGGGTGAGACCTTTAGCAGGACACGGTCTCTAACCTAGAACTCCAAGGGTTTTTGTCGTTTATCGGCGTAGCTCTTTTGCCTATCTCGTGAGGCCTTCAGTCGTTCTCGGATTTGTATGATCTTTTCTGTGGTTTCCCGGATGATTTCTGGAGCAGTGAGAGTGCTGTCAGGGACTTGCCTCTTAGCTAGCTGCGTGTCGCCCACCTCAGCTCAGCACATAGGGGATCTGCACTTGCAGCCACAGAGGGCTTCGAAAGGCGCAACCTTGATGCTGGTATGGTAACTGTTGTTGTAGGAAAACTCGACCAAGGGCAAATGGGTGTCCCATGATTTACAGAAGTCAATGATACATGCTCTCAACATGTCTTCCAAGGTCTGGATGGTTCTCTCACTCTGCCCATCTGTCTGAGGATGGTAAGTTGTGCTCATATCCAGCTTAGTTCCAAGAGCTTTCTGCAGGGACTGCCAAAATCTCGAGGTGAACCTCCTATCTCGATCGGAGATAATGGACACAGGCACACCGTGCAGTCGGACTATCTCTTGGATGTAGATTCGTGTGAGTCTCTCCATTTTAAAGGTTTCCTTGATCGGCAGGAAGTGGGCGGATTTAGTCAGTTGGTCGACAATTACCCAGATGGCGTCGTACCCACTCGGAGACTTGGGCAACTTTGTGATGAAATCCATTGTAATCCTTTCCCACTTCCACTCAGGTATATCCGGCCAGTGGAGTAGACCTGAGGGCTTCTGATATTCGACCTTCACCTTGACGCAAGTCAGGCACTTGCTCACGAAGGTTGTGATCTCTGTTTTCATGTTTGGCCACCAATACAACTTCTTGAGATCGAGGTACATCTTATCCGAACCTGGATGAATGGAGTATCTAGTTTTGTGAGCTTTGTTCATGACAACCTCCCTGTAACCACAGAACTTTGGGGTCCAGATCTGGTCCATGAAATAGTAGGCTCCGACTCCCTTGATCTCTAAGTTCTTTTCCATTTCTCTCAAGGCTTCACCCAGCATGTTCTCTGGTCTTAAGGCTTCCAACTGAGCCTCCTTGATTTGCGCGGATAAATGGGAATGGATAGTCATGGTCAGTGCCTTTACTCTACGACCTGAGCACTCCTTCCGACTGAGGGCATCTGCCACCACATTGGCCTTGTCGGGATGGTAGCGTATTTCGCACTCGTAATCGCTGAGTAGCTCAACCCATCGCCGTTGTCTCATGTTCAATTCCTTCTAGTCGAAAATATGATGTAGGCTTTTATGGTCAGTGAAGATAGTGCACTTGGTTCCGTAAAGATAATGTCTCCATATCTTCAATGCAAAGACCACTGCTCCCAATTCTAGGTCGTGCGTTGTGTAGTTGACTTCGTGTGCTTTTAGCTGTCTTGAGGCATAAGCAATGACTTTTCCCCGGTGCATGAGCACACAGCCTAGGCCCTGATTGGATGCATCACAATAGACAACGAAGTCCTCCGTCCCTTCGGGCAGAGACAAGATAGGTGCGCTGCATAGGGCCCGCTTCAATGTTTGGAACGCAGTGTCTTGCTTTTCACTCCAACAGAAAGGTACGCCTTTCTGAGTCATAGTGGTTAAGGGTTTGGCAATTCTAGAAAAATTCTGGATAAATCTGCGATAATAGCCAGCGAGACCCAAGAATTGACAAATTTCTGTGGGCGTCTTCGGTGCTGACCAGTTCTCTATCGCTTTGATTTTAGAGGGGTCCACGTGTATGCCTTCCTCCCTTACCACGTGACCTAGAAAGGTTACTTTTCGAATCCAGAATTCGCACTTGGAGAATTTCGCGTATAGCTTCTCCGTCCTTAGAGTTTCCAACACCGATCTCAAGTGTTGTCGGTGATCTTTCTCGCTTCTGGAATAGACAAGTATATCATCGATGAACACGATTACGAACTTGTCCAGGAAAGAACGGCACACCCGATTCATCAGGTCCATGAATACCGCCGGTGCGTTGGTTAGACGGAAGGGCATGACTACAAATTCGTAGTGACCATACCGAGTCTGAAATGTTGTCTTAGGAACATCACTCTCATGGACTCGCAGCTGATGGTACCCTGATCTTAGATCAATTTTGGAGAAGTAGCTGGCTCCTTGAAGTTGGTCGAAGAGGTCGCCGATTCGGGGAAGGGGATAACGATTTTTGATAGTGAGCTTGTTCAGTTCGCGATAGTCAATACACATCCGAAAGGACCCATCCTTCTTTTTCACGAACAAGATCGGGGCTCCCCAGGGTGAGGAACTTGGTCTTATGAATCCTTTGTTGAGCAGCTCATTGAGCTGACTGGATAACTCCTGCATTTCTATTGGCGCTAAGCGGTATGGGGATTTAGCTACGGGGCTAGCTCCGGGGATTAGGTCGATGCGAAACTCGACTTGGCGTTCTGGAGGAATTCCTGGAAGCTCTTCGGGAAAGGCATCAGGAAAGTTGCAGACTTCGGGGATGCTCTCAAGGTCTTTAACTTCCTGCTTCTCGTTAATGACATGGGCTAGGAATACATGACACTCATTTTGCAGAAGTTTATGGGCTTTGATGCACGAAACGATACGGAGGTTTGAACTGAGTTTATTGTCGTAAATCATGAGGGTTTCACCAGAGGAAAGATTGAGACGGATAGCTTTTTCGTAACAAAGGATATCAGCACGATTGGGGCTCAACCAATCCATGCCGATGATGACATCGAAGCTTTTATGGAAACTGGCATAAGATCGATCAGAAAAGAATGATCGTTTAGGGTAAGGGTACAGCCTATGAATATGTCGTTAGTGCTCTCTTTCTCGCCGTTAGCCATCTCGACGGTAAATTTTTCGGTTAGCGGTTGGGGTTTATGTTTGAGAAGATGTTTGAATGCATGGCTAACAAAACTTCTCTCCGCACCAGAATCGAAAAGAATGCAAGCATTAGAGTTGTTGAGGAGGAACGTACCCGTAACAACTATGGGATCAGCGACCGCTTCCTCCTGGCCCATTGCCAGCACCCTTCCTGTGTTGTCACCTGTTGCCGTCTTGGGGCAGTTTCTCTTGTAGTGTCCGACCTCGCCACAACCGTAACAAGCTTGACCGATGCCTGCTCCAGATGCCTCATTGGTTGGTTGGACTGGAGTCTTACAAGTTCGAGTTGTGTGCCCCTTTTTGCCACAGCTAGTGCATGACATTTCCTGGCACTGTCCTTGATGGTGGTAGTTGCACTTGTTGCACAGAGGTAATTTCCCAACATAGCGACTAGGGTTTGTTGGAGTAGTGGGGACTGTAGCAGAAGTAGTAGCAGCGTGGACTGCCACAGTTTGTTGTTTCTTGGAGGGCTCCTGTGAAGACTGGCCCTTTTGTTGCTTCCAGAGCTTTCTTTTCTCACCACTTCCTTTAGCTGGTTCAGGAGTGGTTGTCACTTTATCAAGATCAACGCCGTGCTCTATGAGAATCTGCGCCATGCACTTGGCGCTATCAAAAGTGATTGGCCTGGCGGCCAAAACATTCCCTTGAGTTGGGGGCGTCAATCCCCAGATGTATCTCTCAATCTTCTTGCTTTCCGGGGTAACCATTCCCGGATAAAGAAGTACTAGGTCTTCAAACCTAGAAGTGTAGGCAGCAATGTCGGAACCCTTCATCTTTAGGATCCAGAGTTCGTGCTCCAGTTTCTGCATTTCGCCCCGTGGGCAGTACTCAGCTAGCATGAGTTCCTTCAAGCTCTCCCAACCCATAGCATTTTCTATTGGCAGGGTTAAAGATTTGACCCGACCATTCCACCAGGTCAATGCTCTGTTGGTGAAAGTGCATGCGGCGAATTTCACCTTGTTGGCTTCAGAACAGGAACAAATTTCGAAAATGGACTCGATCTTCTCGAACCATCGAGTCAGGGCTATAACACCTCCATTACCGTCGAAAGATGTGGGTTTTGCATTCATGAAGTCTTTATAGGAGCACTCCTTCTGGTGTCCCTGACTCCCTTCATGATTCTATGGATGAGTACCACCTCCCGGTCCCCCAGATCCTCCAGGATTTATCTGTGACATCGCGGCAGCCACAGTGGCAGTAACGGCTGCTTGGAACATAGCAGGATCGAACTGAGGAGGTGGCGGTGTCAGATCTGTTGGGGGATTGTTGCTCTTTTTGCTGGGTCTTTTCTTTGGAGGCATCTTGTTCTAAAAATAATCAGGAAGGAGAGGATGGTAAGTCCTCTGGGAATCGAATCAAGAGATATGAAGAAAGATATATCTCAATTTGATAGCTAGAGTGTTCTACTAAGCGATAAACAAGGAAAGCTACCAATGCAAATAAGTTATTGCTAAAAGGAATGAGTAGCAACACTTGGAAGTGAATTTCTGCAATGAATTTGACTCTAATAAAATACTCCTATAGTATTTTAAGTTGTCTGTTTTGTTCTATCGACGTCTTGTTGTATGGATACCTGGTAAGTTTTAGGCCTGCTGTAACACCACAGTCACTCCCAAGCACATGTTGGTCATGTCTCGAATGAATATAGTTGATCAGGCTATATTGACCCTAGACATGATTACATAACTGCCCAGGTTTAACCGCAGTATCAAATATCCAAATACTTTTGCTTTTGTTCTAATTACGATACTGTTTCTTGGTATGTAGGTATACTTGTATACTTTTGTAAAAATAGTTATATTTTAAAACTATACTTTTAGTTCAGAGCACTTCAGCCCCTTTTATTTTTTATAGTTGAATACCATGTAAGGTTCGGTATACTTAGTTCACTATAAACAATAGCTCTGATACCAATCTGTCACACCCCCGAACCGTCAGAACGGACGGCGGAAACGTCCGGGGGCGGGTGACGTCATGCGTAGTATCACAACAATCGTATCATAGCAATCAAAGTAAACACAACCATTAATTTATAATATCAATATTTACATATGTTTGAAAAACATAGTTTGTACATATCAGTATATAACAAAAGTAAAAGACGTGACTCCAAAATGCTCCTTCTTCTCCAAAAGTTGGCAAGAGTACCTATCTATTGTTGCCCTGAGAATACAAGCAGTTTGAAAGAGTATCAGCATAAAGCTGGTGAGTTCATAAGTATTTAGTTCTGGTGAAAAATGTCTCTTTGATTCTTTGAAAAATGTTTCCCAAGAAAATCCTATATTTTCTTATGAAAGATGTTTGATTATCCATTAGTTATTTGTTAAACAGTCCGTTCATGAAAGGTTGTGTTATCCCGGGAAAATCCTATATTTTCCCTAAAAGTTGATAGTTGGTTATCTGTTCGTGTCTGAGGTGTACAAGTATCTACCATACTTGTATCGTTAGACGTAGTTTTCTTGAAAAACTATGTTTGTTCCCTGTGAGGTGTATTAGCCTTATTACATAAATAAAACTAATAAATACATGGTGATCTAAATCCTAGAGGTACTATTAATACCCTCTGGAAATCAATTTCGTTATCACTTTGAGGTTAGTTCGCTTGTTTCATTATTACAAATGCAAGTTACTGTTATCTAGGTTGCGAGTGTCATAACCGTACTTAGACTTGATATGTCACGTAACGGGGCCAGTATCTTTTTATGACTTTGTCACCTCTGACCTTATCGGTCCAACTGTAGCTAGCAGTAAGGTGCGGGATAGTCGGTCCCGTATAGATCTATACACAATAGTCACGTTCTCCCTACAAAAGATTCTGGTTACAAGTGCTAATCCTACACCCAGATTCTGTGGGGGTGTTACCAAGGACGTGTCTCCAACTTTAGACTAACAATTTGTATGTAATAATACTGAAAATCCTGTTCAAGATTTGTATGAATCCTTTATAAAATAACACATTTTACGATATGATTCACGAATTCGTTTCTTTAGTTTTGAAAACGGTTTCTACGAGTTGATTTTCTTAATCGTTTGGTAAAACTGTTTTCTGTGTTAAAAGCATTCTAAACATATAGTTATCTTAAGCAAAATAATATATTTTGAGCACAAGTTTCCTTGTACTTTTTCTTGTATTCCCCCCCTCAAAACATGAAAAACTCATAAAAACATAGGGGTATGAACTCACAGTTTGACGTGGGATTCGAGTGTAAGTTCGGTGTGGATGCTGAGTGTCAACTGATGTTTCGTACGCAAGTGGATCCAATTAACATATGGTAACACATATATGTATTAGATTTAGGGTATTTCATGATTAAACATGACGGGAAACCACCCTAAGGACCTGGAAATGCTTGAACTAAGTGTCGGAACCAGGCATGATCGAATGAGGGAGGTGTATGGCCATGGGTGTGCGGCCCATGAGTGTACGGTCAAGAGGATGTGTGTGCGGCCGTACAAAGGGGTGTGCGGCCGTACAGAGGGGTGTGTGGTCGTACACTCTTCATCTAAGCCCAAAATGTTGATTTTGAGGTGCTTCAAGGCCAATACCAAGTCCTACTAGCAGATGGAGGCCAAACTCTCACTTTGGAGAGCCTTTAAGGTGTGTACGGCCCCCTTATGAAGGTGTGCGGTCGTACACCTTCAAAGGATGAAGAACATGATGAAACTTGATGAATTGAGGCTTAGATAGAGTAGTCTTACAATTATAACAAGCTAGATGATGGAATACTTACGTTTTTGAAGCCTTTGGAGGGTCCTTATATGAAGATTCTAGAGAGAGAAAGTAGTGTGCTGCCAAAAGGGGAAAATAATGAATGAAGGGGTCTCCTCCTATATATAGAGGTGGGTGTACGGTTGAGAGGTGTGTGTGCAGCCGCACACCCATGTGTACGGTCGTACACTCCTCCCGAGAGAGTGTATGGCCCGAATATTATACTATGACTTGGTATTACTTGACCTAGAACCCAAACTTTGATTGTACGAGGCTTAGAATGCTTTATCAAACCCTTAAACGGTATTAAATGGTGATAAAAATCGAGTTTAATATTGATATAATTGACCAATTGTACATGATAGAAGTTACGGGTTGTCACAGTCTCTTCGTAATCTATGCCTTCTTCTTGACAGTAACCTTTCACAACCAATCTTGCCTTGTTGCGAATCACGTTTCCTTCCTTATCCATCTTGTTCCTGAAAACCCACTTTAGTCCAACCACAAAAGCATCCTTTGGTGTTGGAATCAGTCTCCACACTTTATCTCACTCGAACTCATTGAGTTCGTCTTGCATCGCCTGTACCCAATCAGAATGATCGAGTGCAGTGTTGATCGTCTTCGGTTCAACCTTGGAGACGAACGAATTGAACATGCAAAATTCCACTTTAGAGAATAGTGCAGTTTATTTCGCTTTCAGTTGTGATCGTGTAAGAACTTTTTCTGTAGAATCACCAATAATTTGTGTTTGTGGATGATCTTTGGTCCATTTGGTGAGTGGAGGGTAATTAGGATCATATGTGGGATCCAGTTCAGCATTCACTTCTTCTTCGAATTCTGACTGAATATCATTATCGTTTGTATTCACAATCTCCCCCTCGAATGATGATACTTCCTCAGCTTCAGGCCCAGAATTCTCCCCCTGGACTTGACTTTCGGTTGGTATTGATGATGATGGACTCTCCCCCTGGAATGGTGAATCATGGTTATTTGGAGAAGACGACCTCTCCCTCTGAACATAAGAACTATATTTTGGAGGTTCGCTTGAGTCGGACTGTTCGGTTGCTATCGGTTGTTCATCTACCATTTTCTTTACAGCATCATCGATTATCGTCCTCAGATTGTCTACTTTGTTGTCTGCAGCTTTGGATTCAGAGTGAATAGCCTTTTCTAGTTCATCAAACAGCAGCATGTATTGCTCAAAGAGGTTTGAGATCGGTATCGTAGCTTGACCAGATTTTGGAAATATTTCCTCCACAGAACCTTCGGTTGTCTTCAGTTTCTTAACGTAGTTATCATCGAAGGTGACATAGTAAGTCTCTTCGATTTTCTTTGAACGCTTGTTCAAGAATCGATATGCTTTGGAGTTTAACGAGTAACCCATAAAGATTCCTTCATCTGCTTTGACGTCAAACTTGTTTCAGTGCTCTTTTGAATTAAAGATGAAGCATCTTGAACCGAACACGTGAAAAAACTTTACATTAGGCTTTTGGTTGTTCAAGATCTCATATGGAGTGATGGAAAAACGTTTGTTGAGATAAGATATGTTCTGGGTGTAGCAAGCAACAGCAATGGCATCCGCCTAGAAATATAGAGGTAGGGAAGCGAAGCTAAGCATGGTTCGGGCTGGTTCACATAGAGATTGGTTTCGCCTTTCGACAATTCCATTCTGTTGTGGAGTATATGGAGCCGAGAAGTTGTGAGTTGTCCCCTTTTCTACAAGAAAATCTTCAAAGTCTTTGTTCTTGAACTCCAACCCGTTATCGCTTGTGATATTTCGAACCACCTTTCGTAGTTGAACTTCTACCTGCTTGATAAAGAATCTAAGCTTGGGAGTGGCCTCTGATTTCTGCCTCAAAGAGAATACCCAGGTAAATCGAGAGAAGTCATCCACTATTACAAGTATATACCTGTTACGACCAATGCTCTCGATTGAAGATGGACCACATAGATCAACGTGAAGTAATTCTAGTGGTTCAATAATTTTTGTATTGACTCGAGAAGGATGAATCTGTCGACTTTGTTTTCCCATTTCACACGCTGCACACAAGTGTTCTTTATCAAACTTCAGAACAGGAAGACCTCGAACATGATCCCCAAGCACCAGTTTTTTGATGTCTTTGAAATTGAGATGGGAGAGTCTTCGGTGCCAGAGCCAGCTTTCGTTTGAAGGAGCCTTCGTTAGCAAGCAAACAGCTTGCTTCCCTCGTATGGGATTGAGATTCAGAGGATACATCTCTCCTTTTCGCTTCGATTTCAGCAAGATACTGTTCGTCTTCTTTTCAATAATTTCTGAGCCATCGTCATCGAACGAAACTCTTAACCTGGTACCGACCACCAGTTGAGAAACACTGATAAGGTTGTGTTGTAAACCTTCAACGTACGCCACTTTTCGTATCAAGAAATCACCATTGGTGATCATACCATAACCTTTGATCGTGCCAAAAGAATTATTACCATACTTGACATTTCCACCATTTGTAAGGGACCGAAACTCCCTCGGTTCTTCCCTTCTTCCTGTCATGTGACGCGAGTAGCCACTGTCTATGTACCATTCATCGTCGAACTGCTCGTCATGTATAACCTGCAAAAATTAAGCATATTTACGAACACAAAGTTTATTGGGTCCTTGTGAGCCTTTTACAGAACAGGGAATTGTAAGAGAAGCATCAACTAAAAAGGTTCTTTTTATTAAGGTTGTTTCATCTTTTATTTTTATGGTAAAAACTTTGATTTTATCAGACTTGAGTACTTTAGGTTCAGTTTTTGAATTTGAGAATTTGACATTGGCAGACTTTCGGTTCTCTAAATCGAGTTTAAATGACGTCTTCTTTTCGTTTTTTGGAAAGAGCTTTCCTTTTCCCTTTCGATCATTCTGTGAGTGAGAGTGAGAATGAGAGAGATGGGACTTGGGAGCAGAGTTAAGCTTTCGGTCATTGCTCTTGCTTGGTTGAGAACCGAAAGTTCTTTCCTTTCGGTTCCTCTTATTGGTTGGTCTTGGACCGAAACCATCATTTTGGTTTCTCTCATCTTGAGGACCGAGACTTCTCTTTCGGTTGTCGTCCATCTGAGGACTGAAACTTCTCTTTTGGTTGCTATGCCTTTGTGGGACGAAACTATGTTTTCGGTTGTCTTGTTTCCGGGGACCGAAACTCTTCTTTCAGTTGTTTTCTTTATGTTGAGCACGAGAAGCTGAGTTTACTTTTGCTTCTTCCTTTGACTTAAAGGACTTTTCATAGCGAACGTAATTAGGGTTTTGAGATTGCCAAAATTGTTTTCTTTCAGTGAGATTCTTCTTGTATCTCAAATTACGTTGACGCTTTCTTTCTAACACCTGTTTTGGATTTTTGTGGATGTTGGCCTTTTTCGTCGGTCTTTGAGCATGAGTTTTGCTCTTTAGCGAAGAGGTTTCGCATGATATCATGACCGGTTTGCCTGAAGGACTTTTTGTACCACTTGTGCTTGGCACATAAAAGCGTATAGGTTCATTAAGTGGTTCTGCCACATACCTACCCTTTACTCTCCATGATGTTTTCTTAGATAGACCTTCTGTTTCATCAGCGTTATCAATCGGTGCTGACCAGAAAAACTCATCACAGCCATCAGCATTATCTTCTTCTACCAAAGCGGTCAGTTCGGCTGTCTGTTGCTGAGTAACCCCTTTAACTGTATAAACTTGATTTGGAGTTGTTTGGACCTTTTGATATACGACAGCATTTTCCTTGAGGAGTTTCGTCTTGTTTTTGGATAAACGAGGGAACTCAACAAAATTTTCTGAAATAAGAATTTTGTTGGTTTCGGGTTCGCTCTTGACAAATTCGGAACAGTCCACCTCATCTTCTACAGATATTACACTCATATCATCATCCTCATTGAATTCAGAAGTGTTTTCAATATCAATTTTATTTTCTGAATTCAAATTGCCATTCAAAGAGTCAAATTTCTGTACAGTTTCGGTTTTGATTTTTAATCTGTCATTTTCATCCAACAAATTTTTGAGCATGTCCTTATGGTCTTTTGACTTTATGAAGGACTCTATTTTGTCAAGATCAATTTTGTAAGTAGGAGAGATATCATCAGAAGAAACAACGTTTTCACAGTTATAAGCATCGACATCGATTTCATCCTCCTTTAACTCAAGGACGGGTAAAATCATACAATGTATTTGCTTCCCTATATCACAATCAAGATGCAATTGAGTAATGTTGGAATATAATCGTTTAGCAATCATACAAAAAACATTTTGTTGTTTTAAAAGCTTTAAATTATCTCTTTGCAAATAAATTGTTTCATCCCTATACCTAATCAACTCCTTCTCCTTTTGCTCTATCCACATACGCCTCTCCTCACTCTTCGACAATATCCTGCTGATTTGATCATTTAGGTTAGAGTTTGTGACGCGAGTTTGAGTTAAACTACCACTTATACTAGAAAATTTAGATTTTAATCCATTAAGTTCTTTTTCATAGTTTGTGATGGGGATATGTAAAGAAACAAGAATGGATTGTACCTTCTTGATCAACTCAACGCATTCGTTGATCTGCTCACTGACAGGTTTCGCTGCAAAACACATGTCTTCTCGATCTTTCGCTTCGTCTAGCCCCCCATCAATGGTATAGCCTCTCATTTGTGACACCTCAGAGGTCACCATCAGAAACTTTCCTGCAACGTTCTCTTCTTTCACCAACAAAGCCCTGCCATGAGTGGGCTTCCTCACTTCTTCATCTTCAGAATCTGTAGACCAAACTTCAACACCACCGAACTCATCATCAACATTATTTCCCTGCACAATAAGAGCATTCATAGTGTTATTAGATCCAGCTTTCTTCTTCTTGATTTCCTCCAATGGTCGTATGAGTTTCGCTTCCTCGTCATCATCATCATTCTTTTCTGACTTCTTTCTCAACATACAATCTTTGGCGAAGTGATTTTTGCCTCCACAGTAGTGATAATTAAAACCTGAGTCACCACCAAGTTTTGTTTCCTTCTTTGGTTCTTCGGTCTGAGAAACACTCTTTGGTTCCTCCTTCACTTTCTCGGCACTGTAGCTTCCCTGCCAGTTTCGGTTCTTATTAGCTGGGAACCTTCTTCTGATGAACTTCTTGGGATTTGACACCATTAAAGCAAAATCTTCACTTGTTAGATCATATTCAGAAAGATCTAAATCTTCTTCTTCTTCAGCAGCATTCTTTCCTTTGGAGATTAGAGCCAATGACCCCATGCTAGAACCCACATTCGTTTCTTTAGTCACTGCATTCTCATGTGACTTTAATATCCCCACCAGTTTTGCCAGAGAATAAGCCTTGAATTGTTCGTGTGCCTTCACAGTAGACACCACAACCATCCATTCGGGTCTAAGGCCATTCATGAATGTGACCTTTTGTTCAATGACTTTCCTTTCTATCCCATGCTTTATCATCTTACTAAGGAGATGATTAAAGCGATCGAAGGCTTGAATAAGCTTCTCTTCAGGATTCTGCTTGAAGTCACCAAATTCTGAGAGCAATAAAGTTTGGATCGAATGCTTAAGATCTTCATCCGTAGAATACAGTTCCTTCAACCTGTCCCATATTTCCTTCACTGTTGTGCATGAACTTACTAACCGAAACGTGTCTGATTGTAAAGAAAACCTAATCATCCTTAAAGCTTTGATGTTGCTCTGAAACTTTTCTTTCTCAACTTGGGGTATGTCTTTCACATCATTAACGAGTTGATTGTACTCCTTTTGAGTTTTAATAATTCTTGAAGTGCTTGAGTGAGCGAATGGACCTACAGTAATCGCCTCCTAGATCAAGTATCCATTGTCTTCTGAACCAATCACGTAGTCTTCAAAGTGATGCGTCCAGACCTCATAATCTAGAGTATATAATATGGGAATCCTTGTCGTTGATCCTATACTGTTGGAGATATTGATTGGGTTTGACTGAGAATCATCCATGGACATGATGATGTTTGTTCAAAAACCTGCGTAACATCATACTTGTAAATATCGTTAGGGTAAGATCAACTGTTAAAGAACTACGTTAATTGCAGATGACGGCTCTAACAATATCGATCAAAGTGGAAAAACCCTAAGAACTTCTTCAACAAAAGAGATGTGTATGGATTACACAGTCTCCTGCTCTGATACCAATTGTTGAGTTGAAAAACTCTTAGATCGATAAGATCTTCAACAGGTTAATCAATAAAACAAACAAACACAATAAACACGATATAGAATCAAGTAATGCTTAATGATTCAAATGTAGTCACGCCTCAGCAGAGCTCGATGAAGAACTTCCATTGTAGAGGCGAGCTAGGGTTTGTAGTACAATCTTGAGAATAATAAAATAAAGCGATGCTCATAAAGGATGCATGCATGCACCTTAAATACTAAACCCTAATAAAATAAACATGGTTGGACAGGCCCAAACCGGATAACAAAACTCGGCTAAGGACCGAGCCCAAAGACGCAACACTTCCGGACCCAACACCTAAGTAACTAAGATTGGGTATTAATAAGAGTTTAGTTACTTAGTATTTATCATTAATACTTTTAATGAGGGGAGAATTATAGTCCTTGTCCTACCCGTTCGGCTAACGACCCTCTACCGATCAAGGAAGCGGTGGGTGAGAGTGGACACCCATTAAGCTGCCATTTTATAGGCAACAACCTTATACCCCCCTTATAGACCGGCTTTGTGAATGAGGCCTACTAAAGGTAAAACGACTTGATCTTATATATATATATATATATATATATATATATATATATATATATATATATATATATATTATTAAACTTATAATATTATAATGTATAAGGGTTGAATTTTAATTTTTTTAAATTCTAGGGATTGGAACTAAAGTCTTAAAAGTGACTTTACATGTTCCAAAACTTGAGGACAAGTTTTGTAACATTCAAAACTACTCATCTTTCATAACTTATGAGTTAATGATGTAATAAAATGAGTGACTTTTCATTTTATGTAACCTATGTGGTTAATAATGGACTTTAAAAGAATGACTTTTGGTAATCGATAACTTGAGGACAAATTATGGATTTCATTAAACACACAATGATGAAGAATTAAACTAACAAGCAAGTTACAAATAATTCCTATGATCTTCTAAGCTCATAAGTTCTTGAACATGCATAACAACAATTTCAAGAATCATAAATAAACCATATAAAACTTGAAATTTTGATAATAACATTTGAAATTGGATTAGCATAATCATTACCACATCAAAAAAAGGTTTTAAGGTCCAAAAAACAGTTTAGGGTAATGATCCTCATCCAATTTCAAGCAAAACCCCGAAATTCTGCATAGAGGGAAATCACCACGTCGTGGTACATACTGCCACGTCGTGGTGAGCAGTCAGATGCGAAATTTCAATTTTTGGAAAAACATGTAGCATCAAGTATCAAGCAAAACAACCCTAGGCTCTGATACCACTGAAGGGTTTTGAGCATTCTAACACTCCTATGGTGTACATGCAACCCTAGAAACCTTGGATCTATGTTTTATCTATGATATATGTAAAATTGATTTTCCAAGGTTCTTAACCTATCTAGCATACAAGGGAACTTTTAATCATAAAAGATAGTAAGAAAACATACCTTGTAGTGATTTGGATTCCTACAAAACCTTGTGAGCCTAGCACCCCAAGTGGAATGCCTCAAACGTCTCACACAACACCAAATGCACTTGGAATAAACCTTGAGAGAAATGTCACACACTTAGAATCGGATATGCCCTCTATCTTGCATCTAGTAACCGATTTTGGTGAGCTTCATATCCTTTATATAGTGTGTTACAATTAGGGTTACACCATCGTAAACCCTAATGTAACATGACTCTTCATTTCCATGACCCATGGGTTTGTAACTCCCACGGAGCATCCATGGAGCATCCTATGGACCCTAGCCTAACTTGATAATCCATGGAGCATCTAGCCCACTATACAAGTATGGATGATTTACACAATCAACCCATATATTTAATTTTTCTCCTTTTGATCACTTAATTAATTCTAGATTAATTCTTGATCAATACTAATTAAATAATAATATTATTAATATATTAGAACTTATAATATATTAATAAACTATAAGTGTTATTTCTCTCATTTTAGTTTATCCAAATACATGATGTCATTCAACCCAAATGGACCATGTTGATCGGGTCAAGTACATCCCATAATAGTTATGAACTTAGACACCTAATCTAACACAATGGTGATCAATCTCGGAATTTGATTTCCGAGATGAAGGTTTGACAAAGAAATTGTGGAGGTAAAAACTTTTGAAGCTAAGGATGATGTAGATGATCTTGTTGGTGATGTAGTTCTTGGATTACAAGCCATCAGAGAACCTACAACCAAAGTTCTTTCCAAAGCTGAGAAGATGAAATGGTCCTCAGTCTCTTAGCCATCATCCTTGTCCGAAATGTTTAAAAGGAGTTGAGACATGGAAAATTTTAAAATAAAGCTGACAATTGATCCCTTCCGAGCCACTAAATCAATTCCTCCTTTGACTCCTGCTCCAAAGATCGTCTAGATTGACTAACGTTCTCCAATTAGAACATCGGATGAGATTCATGAAGAGTCTTTGCTTCCTCCTCCATCTGAGTTGTTCGTTACCGAATCCAAACAACAAATCATCTCATCCATCTGATTTCAACTTTATCTATCAACAGACAAAGGCAAACGAATAGTCACTGATTCTGAAAGCCCAAAGAAGTCATTAAAATAGTTTGACGGCTAGTCAAAGGAACAATTACAACAAGCATTGTAAGAAAGCATTCAGATTCAAGTTCTCGAGGACAATACAAATATGATGTTCGACATTTCTCCTCTCTTTCGAGAAGGGATTCTTCATGATCTACATTTTATGCCCTTCATGTATTTCAATCTTCCAACTCAAGATGCAGATCAACTGGACATACCAATCTCTCCACATGAACGCTATTATATCATGTTCGCACCCCTTCATCCAACTGATGATCCTCAAATCATTATCCGAACTAAGCATGAGAGATTGAGAATGTTTTACTCTACCACGCACGTACGCAAAAAGAACTGTGGTCGTAGAAGTGAATTACCAAGATAGTTGGTCATGGTAGAAAGGTCCAAAGCAAGTTCGATCTTGAATGTCTTCTATACAAGTACTTCATATCTCGGAAAAATGAATCCACCATCACCATCACTGATGCAGACTTCCCTTCAATGAATCCAAATTACATTCTTGTCATAGCTACTCACTTTCGAGATCGTCACACAAACGAATCGAGCATCAAATCTTACAACTCTACTATCTGCTTTCTAAAGGACTATATCACTGAATTTTTTCCATCGGATGTAGAGTTAGCTCATCTCTTCGGAACGGAAAACCTTTTGGCCAAGATCTTTAACGAACTTCCTAAAGACCAGATCTTATCACAAGGACCAACTGAAGAACCATAACTTGGTTATGTCTACCTCAAGAAGAAGACTAATCTAAAGGATTTTTTCAAAGTCCTTGACAAACATCGTATTCCTACCAAGATTCTTCAAAAGTTCATTTCGAATGCTGTCAAGAGTGATTCTTCTGAGCACATCAAGAAGAAATTTATTGAGCACCTCCAATGGTACATCGAAGTACGAAGTTGGCTCCAGAGTGCCTACTTGTTTGTGTTTGATGAAGCGAAGTGATAATTTGGATGATTGTGAAGGTCACTTAAGGGAAGATTCATAAAACATGAAAAGTGGTCCATATGCAATCTGAAGTGGTGGAAAGTCTAAGATGATGAATTCTAAAATACAAACTAATCTGAAGTAGAAGACAAGTCTGAGATGTATCTTAGTGATAGAATGTTTCAAAGTCTATAATGTACATTTATTGTTCTATGTACTATTTTGTTTTGTTCTTATTGTTTGATAGTATAGTACATGAGACAAGATCAACAGAAGTGGCTATGTCACCGTGTTGATCTTCAGAAGTCTAATTGTCCATGCTTACTTTTTTAGTTTTTCTTTTAGTTACTCCTTGGCTATTTAAGAAGTAGTCACCTTTATATTAAAAGTAGTGTGGAACATACACCTTTCTCACATCAGTCAAGAATTATTCAGTCAATCATTCTCTCTAACATTCTTATTATTCTTGAATAGCTTTACATTTTTCATACTTAATCTTTTTATACTTTTGAGTAATTTGTTGATTCTCTTAATTCCGAGAAAAGACTGGTTTACTAGACTTGACTGATCCCCATTATTAGCAGACATTGATCGTAAGTTAATTCAAGGTGTGAGTTTTCAAACCTTGTCCATGCACTCAGTTTAGCATTTACCGAAGATGGAGTGTACATAAAAGAGAATGGTAGTGAAAATAATGGGTGATCACATGTCCAAGACCAAGCCCAAGAAATCAGGTTTTTCATTTCTTGAAAGTCCATGTGGTCCCCACAATGATGTCATGTTTAGCAAAAGTCCCAAAAACAATCCAAGTTTGGTGTGTCGAGACCCCAACATCGAATACTTTTTAGGAAGTTTAGTTTCATAGAGTCGAGTTCAAGGATTCCAAAAACCCGAAAGATTTAATTTTTCGAGTTGTATAACTCTTAGAAATCATGTTTAAAGTTTCGCGTCTAAATGCCCTGAAACGCTTGATTTTCTAACTTTTACAAATATTTTCGCTAACTATTTTCGAGTATGAAATTAATTATTAGACCATAGCTTGGGTCCAAAAATGATATCAAAATTTACATTTGAGGTGTGGAAGTGCCTTAACGGATCGATTCGGTTTTAGTAGTTTAAAAAAATCAGTGTTTTACTGGTTTGTTTTTTATAACTATCGTATATTTTGCATAAGAACTCCTTTTTGGACGTTCTTTATATTTTGGGAAATAAAGGAATGTGTACTATGAGACTAGAATGTTTGCTGCACTCGAAACTGCTTAATACAAATTTTCAATTTTTTAGATGCATTAGTTGGGGTTGCCGTTTGATTCGTTTGACAGTTTACACAAATGGAAGTAAGATACCGTCTCCTATCTTATAATAATGGAAATGAAATCATTTGTTTTACAAAAGATGGACTAAATCTCAATGAGTCAAATTATAAAGAGATGTATTGTGAATTGATTGTCCACAGTCTTAGACCTAAATTTCATGATGTCACATAGTGATCTAAGATTGTCATGAATTTATTGTAGATTATCGATTGAGGTTAAGATATTGTAATTGGAATTGCTACAACATTCATGAGTACTTTGAAAATAAAGATTTTAAGTATTGGATAAACCCACACTTAGATATTACTTCATGGATTTTATCACGAGCAATTCTATGACGAAAATATATACAATTCTTAAGCGGAGATATATAGTTCGTAGTTTACGAATCAGTTGTGCATTGTTTTACCCAAACACATCTCATCACTAGGTGTTATAAAGAGTAATTCCATGCATTATTTGGTTAGTAAAATGTATGCATATATAGTCAAAGTAATTCGTTTATTTTTCTTTAACAGGAAAAACGATATCTTTAGGTGCCTCATTGATTTGTTGCCAACAACTAAAGTGCTTGGCCAAGCCCAAACTAAATTGATGCAATCAATTAGTAGTCTGAATTCATTAATCATAAATCAGGAAATTTGAGAAAATGAATATTCGACTATGAGATTGATTCTAACCTATGTCTCATGTATATATGATATTTTCTATAACAAAGGAGTAGTTTATCACTTATCTTAAGGATAGATTCCATTTGAATCAAAGTTTGGCAATGACTTTGGAAAGCACACTTTGTTGTTTCGTTCAAGGTTTATACTTGGAATTGTAGTTATAGACTTATCCAAGTGGGAGAGTGTTGGATTAAGATGTCTAAGTCAATAACTAGATTGGTGTATTCGTGTAGTTAGAAGCAAAGTCCTTTTTGGGTTGCCCTCGTAACTAGAACTTTGTAAGAAAGACATTTAGAAAGAGAGGATATAATTATTAGTTTATTATATGATTAGTAAATTGTAATAAATGATTTGTTAATATTTTATGATTAATATATTAATTGGAAATAGATATCAGATCTGTTAATCTATAATGTGATTAATAAATTAATATGAGATCGATTGTTAAATGATTGATTCATTAATTTATATGATTAACAAATTAATGTGAAATTAGTTAGAATTAATTAATTATTAATCAAAATTAATCTGAAATTAATTCAGGATCAATTGGAATTAATTAAAGGTCTAAGGGTTGAATTGTAATTGTCCATAATTGGGCAAGGAGAAAAACTTCTAGAAACCATATAGTGGTAAATGAAATTTGGGAGTGTTCTAGGGGTTCTAGAATATTCCTAAAGTTGATAAGGATACCATATTTGAATAGAATAAATTTAAATATTTTATTATTCAAATCTAGGGTTTTCCATGCCTCATGCACACCATAAATAGGATCCAAAGGGTTATGATTTTCGTACATACTCTTCGAAGAAGGATAATTTGGCCAAAAATTCCCTCCTTCCTCTCTCCTCTTGTCTTCTAGTTCTAGGGTTTGGGTGTGAGCCATTAGATGCATCATCCTTTTGATGCTAAGCTTTCCAAGTCCAACAACTACAAGGGATTGAATTGATTTGTTTACGACAACAAATCAAAGGTATGTAACCCTAAGCCATGATTTTGATTATATTAGGGTTTATGCTAGTTTTGTTGTTCAATGTATGTTCCCTTCAAAGTGTTATGGCGTAGACCATTTATAGGATGTATGTACCCTCTTAAATGTTAAGTGTTTTCTACATTGTACATGATTTTGTATTCTCTAAAACCCATCAATGCTGCCATTCAGAATTCGAAGGAGACAAAGACCTAAAGGTGGTGATAAAGTGGATTATGTCTTCTATACTTGAAATTATGAAGATGGATTAAAAGTGGGGTTTTCTTGTCACATGCTCAAAGATGATGCTATCGGATAGTGGAACAACCTTCGCGAGGTAACTGGAACTGAAGGGATTAGATCCCTCACTTGGGAAGAATTTGTGAGGCGCATAAAAGCCAAATTTTGGCTCCCCGAGATGCCAAGATAAGTTGGTGAATGAGTTCTTTTCTCTTCAAAAGGGCAATATGACTATTGATGTGTACATTAAAAAGTTTACCGATATGCTTCCCTTCCTTGGGAATACATTACCCACTGAAGAGCGACGGATTCTTCAAGAAGGAAAGTGAGAAGCAAATTATTGGTGAAAAAAGGAAATTGCAGGGATCTTCAGGATCACATAAGAGGATTCATTCCACATATAGTTACTTCAAGAAGGAAGAAGGGAAATAATGTAAGAAGTGTGGAAGGAGACATGTTGGGGAATGTAATATGGGGTCTGATTGCTACCAGTGTGTTGGATATGGTCACAAGGCGCATGATTGCAAGGCTAAGGTTAAGGAAGATGTAGGGTGTTTCTCATGTCACGAGAAGGGGAACTATAGTAGGGATTTCCCAAAGAAAAAGAGTAAAATCATGGGATCAATGGCTAACAAGAAGAAAAACACATGTTTGGGGGAAGGAAGAGGATACTTGATGAAGAGGTAGCAAAGACAACCCATGATGTCTTTGCATGTACACTACTTGTTGACTCTAACCTTACACATATATTATTCGATTCATGTGCTAGCTACTTTTGTATATCTCATGGATTTTTTTCAAAAACTAATTGGACCCTTAGCTACACTGTCATGATCATATAGTATTAAAATAGGTGATGTTACCCATATCTCAATGAAACACGTGTACGTTGATTACCTAGTAGAAATAAATGCTCAAGCCATCTTCTCTCAGTTTACTTCCAATGGGGATTAACGGATTTTATGTGATAGTGAGAATGCATTGGATGGCAATTAATGAGGCAAAAATATCAAGAGGAAAGAGAATGCTATCTATCAAGACCTCCAAGCGAGAAAAGTTTTATGTGTATGGAAACCAGGACGACAAATTTTCTTATGTGCTATCAGCTTTCAAAGCTCAAAGGTGTCACTTAAAGGGATGTGAATCATTTTTAGCATCTGTCCTTAATGGAAAGTAAGAAATGAGAAAATTGAAGAAGTGAAGATAGTTAGTGAATTTTACGAAGTCTTCCCCAAAGACTTATCCGATTTGCCATCTGTATGACAAGTTGAATTCAGCATCGATCTAGTGTCGGGTGTAAATCTTGCTGCTCGTGCACCTTACTAACTTCCTCCCACAAAAGAGAGAGAACTTATGTCTCAAATTCAAGAATATATTTACAAAGTATTCATCTTTCCTAGTTCATCCCAGTATGGTTCTCCCGTATTGTTTGCAAAGAAGAAAGAAGGATCGATGCGCATATGCATAGATTACCAAGAACTCAAGAAGGTTACAATCAAGAATCGTTACCCTTACCTTGCATTGATGATTTGCTTGACCAACTTCAAGGAGCATATTATTATTCCAAGATTGATCTCCATTCCGGTTTTGAAGTCGGCCTTTCGAACACATTACGGTCATTACGAGTTCCTTGTGATGCCCTTTGGACTCATGGACGCCCCGACCATTTTGATGGATTTGATGAATAGGGTTTGTAAACCTTTTCTTGATAATTTTGTCAGTGTCTTCATATATGACATTTTGATATACTTAAGGAGTGAAGAAGAACATGAGGATCAGTTACGCAAACTTTTACCACTACTCACGAAGGAGAACTCTATGCAAGTTCTCAAAATGTGAGTTTTAGTTATGGGAATTCAAATTTTGGCACATACCGTGTGACACAAAGGCATAAAAGTTGACCTAATGAAGATTGAAGCATTTTTGAAATAGCAACCCCTGAAGACTCTAACCAAGATAAAAAGTTTACTTGGACTAGTTGGTTATTACACACGGTTTATCTAAGACTTGTCCATAGTCACGATTCCACTTACGCAACTTACCAAGAAAGAATTGAAATTTGTGTGGAAAAAGAAGCAACAAGAATTATTCGAGACCATGTTGATCGGGTCAAGTACATCCCATAATAGTTATGAACTTAGACACCTAATCTAACACAATGGTGATCAATCTCGGAATTTGATTTCCGAGATGAAGGTTTGACAAAGAAATTGTGGAGGTAAAAACTTTTGAAGCTAAGGATGATGTAGATGATCTTGTTGGTGATGTAGTTCTTGGATTACAAGCCATCAGAGAACCTACAACCAAAGTTCTTTCCAAAGCTGAGAAGATGAAATGGTCCTCAGTCTCTTAGCCATCATCCTTGTCCGAAATGTTTAAAAGGAGTTGAGACATGGAAAATTTTAAAATAAAGCTGACAATTGATCCCTTCCGAGCCACTAAATCAATTCCTCCTTTGACTCCTGCTCCAAAGATCGTCTAGATTGACTAACGTTCTCCAATTAGAACATCGGATGAGATTCATGAAGAGTCTTTGCTTCCTCCTCCATCTGAGTTGTTCGTTACCGAATCCAAACAACAAATCATCTCATCCATCTGATTTCAACTTTATCTATCAACAGACAAAGGCAAACGAATAGTCACTGATTCTGAAAGCCCAAAGAAGTCATTAAAATAGTTTGACGGCTAGTCAAAGGAACAATTACAACAAGCATTGTAAGAAAGCATTCAGATTCAAGTTCTCGAGGACAATACAAATATGATGTTCGACATTTCTCCTCTCTTTCGAGAAGGGATTCTTCATGATCTACATTTTATGCCCTTCATGTATTTCAATCTTCCAACTCAAGATGCAGATCAACTGGACCTACCAATCTCTCCACATGAACGCTATTATATCATGTTCGCACCCCTTCATCCAACTGATGATCCTCAAATCATTATCCGAACTAAGCATGAGAGATTGAGAATGTTTTACTCTACCACGCACGTACGCAAAAAGAACTGTGGTCGTAGAAGCGAATTACCAAGATAGTTGGTCATGGTAGAAAGGTCCAAAGCAAGTTCGATCTTGAATGTCTTCTATACAAGTACTTCATATCTCGGAAAAATGAATCCACCATCACCATCACTGATGCAGACTTCCCTTCAATGAATCCAAATTACATTCTTGTCATAGCTACTCACTTTCGAGATCGTCAAACAAACGAATCGAGCATCAAAGCTTACAACTCTACTATCTGCTTTCTAAAGGACTATATCACTGAATTTTTTCCATCGGATGTGGAGTTAGCTCATCTCTTCGGAACGGAAAACCTTTTGGCCAAGATCTTTAACGAACTTCCTAAAGACCAGATCTTATCACAAGGACCAACTGAAGAACCATAACTTGGTTATGTCTACCTCAAGAAGAAGACTAATCTAAAGGATTTTTTCAAAGTGCTTGACAAACATCGTATTCCTACCAAGATTCTTCAAAAGTTCATTTCGAATGCTGTCAAGAGTGATTCTTCTGAGCACATCAAGAAGAAATTTATTGAGCACCTCCAATGGTACATCGAAGTACGAAGTTGGCTCCAGAGTGCCTACTTGTTTGTGTTTGATGAAGCGAAGTGATAATTTGGATGATTGTGAAGGTCACTTAAGGGAAGATTCATAAAACATGAAAAGTGGTCCATATGCAATATGAAGTGGTGGAAAGTCTAAGATGATGAATTCTAAAATACAGACTAATCTGAAGTAGAAGACAAGTCTGAGATGTATCTTAGTGATAGAATGTTTCAAAGTCTATAATGTACATTTATTGTTCTATGTACTATTTTGTTTTGTTCTTATTGTTTGATAGTATAGTACATGAGACAAGATCAACAGAAGTGGCTATGTCACCGTGTTGATCTTCAGAAGTTTAATTGTCCATGCTTACTTTTTTAGTTTTTCTTTTAGTTACTCCTTGGCTATTTAAGAAGTAGTCACCTTTATATTAAAAGTAGTGTGGAACATACACCTTTCTCACATCAGTCAAGAATTATTCAGTCAATCATTCTCTCTAACATTCTTATTATTCTTGAATAGCTTTACATTTTTCATACTTAATCTTTTTATACTTTTAAGTAATTTGTTGATTCTCTTAATTCCGAGAAAAGACTGGTTTACTAGACTTGACTGATCCCCATTATTAGCAGACATTGATCGTAAGTTAATTCAAGGTGTGAGTTTTCAAACCTTGTCCATGCACTCAGTTTAGCATTTACCGAAGATGGAGTGTACATAAAAGAGAATGGTAGTGAAAATAATGGGTGATCACATGTCCAAGACCAAGCCCAAGAAATCAGGTTTTTCATTTCTTGAAAGTCCATGTGGTCCCCACAATGATGTCATGTTTAGCAAAAGTCCCAAAAACAATCCAAGTTTGGTGTGTCGAGACCCCAACATCGAATACTTTTTAGGAAGTTTAGTTTCATAGAGTCGAGTTCAAGGATTCCAAAAACCCGAAAGATTTAATTTTTCGAGTTGTATAACTCTTACAAATCATGTTTAAAGTTTCGCGTCTAAATGCCCTGAAACGCTTGATTTTCTAACTTTTACAAATATTTTCGCTAAATATTTTCGAGTATGAAATTAATTATTAGACCATAGCTTGGGTCCAAAAATGATATCAAAATTTACATTTGAGGTGTGGAAGTGCCTTAACGGATCGATTCGGTTTTAGTAGTTTAAAAAAATCAGTGTTTTACTGGTTTGTTTTTTATAACTATCGTATATTTTGCATAAGAACTCCTTTTTGGACGTTCTTTATATTTTGGGAAATAAAGGAATTTTTACTATGAGACTAGAATGTTTGCTGCACTCGAAACTGCTTAATACAAATTTTTAATTTTTTAGATGCATTAGTTGGGGTTGCCGTTTGATTCGTTTGACAGTTTACACAAATGGAAGTAAGATACCGTCTCCTATCTTATAATAATGGAAATGAAATCATTTGTTTTACAAAAGATGGACTAAATCTCAATGAGTCAAATTATAAAGAGATGTATTGTGAATTGATTGTCCACAGTCTTAGACCTAAATTTCATGATGTCACATAGTGATCTAAGATTGTCATGAATTTATTGTAGATTATCGATTGAGGTTAAGATATTGTAATTGGAATTGCTACAACATTCATGAGTACTTTGAAAATAAAGATTTTAAGTATTGGATAAACCCACACTTAGATATTACTTCATGGATTTTATCACGAGCAATTCTAAGACGAAAATATATACAATTCTTAAGCGGAGATATATAGTTTGTAGTTTACGAATCAGTTGTGCATTGTTTTACCCAAACACATCTCATCACTAGGTGTTATAAAGAGTAATTCCATGCATTATTTGGTTAGTAAAATGTATGAATATATAGTCAAAGTAATTCGTTTATTTTTCTTTAACAGGAAAAACGATATCTTTAGGTGCCTCATTGATTTGTTGCCAACAACTAAAGTGCTTGGCCAAGCCCAAACTAAATTGATGCAATCAATTAGTAGTCTGAATTCATTAATCATAAATCAGGAAATTTGAGAAAATGAATATTCGACTATGAGATTTATTCTAACCTATGTCTCATGTATATATGATATTTTCTATAACAAAGGAGTAGTTTATCACTTATCTTAAGGATAGATTCCATTTGAATCAAAGTTTGGCAATGACTTTGGAAAGCACACTTTGTTGTTTCGTTCAAGGTTTATACTTGGAATTGTAGTTATAGACTTATCCAAGTGGGAGAGTGTTGGATTAAGATGTCTAAGTCAATAACTAGATTGGTGTATTCGTGTAGTTAGAAGCAAAGTCCTTTTTGGGTTGCCCTCGTAACTAGAACTTTGTAAGAAAGACATTTAGAAAGAGAGGATATAATTATTAGTTTATTATATGATTAGTAAATTGTAATAAATGATTTGTTAATATTTTATGATTAATATATTAATTGGAAATAGATATCAGATCTGTTAATCTATAATGTGATTAATAAATTAATATGAGATCGATTGTTAAATGATTGATTCATTAATTTATATGATTAACAAATTAATGTGAAATTAGTTAGAATTAATTAATTATTAATCAAAATTAATCTGAAATTAATTCAGGATCAATTGGAATTAATTAAAGGTCTAAGGGTTGAATTGTAATTGTCCATAATTGGGCAAGGAGAAAAACTTCTAGAAACCATATAGTGGTAAATGAAATTTGGGAGTGTTCTAGGGTTTCTAGAATATTCCTAAAGTTGATAAGGATACCATATTTGAATAGAATAAATTTAAATATTTTATTATTCAAATCTAGGGTTTTCCATGCCTCATGCACACCATAAATAGGATCCAAAGGGTTATGATTTTCGTACATACTCTTCGAAGAAGGATAATTTGGCCAAAAATTCCCTCCTTCCTCTCTCCTCTTGTCTTCTAGTTCTAGGGTTTGGGTGTGAGCCATTAGATGCATCATCCTTTTGATGCTAAGCTTTCCAAGTCCAACAACTACAAGGGATTGAATTGATTTGTTTACGACAACAAATCAAAGGTATGTAACCCTAAGCCATGATTTTGATTATATTAGGGTTTATGCTAGTTTTGTTGTTCAATGTATGTTCCCTTCAAAGTGTTATGGCGTAGACCATTTATAGGATGTATGTACCCTCTTAAATGTTAAGTGTTTTCTACATTGTACATGATTTTGTATTCTCTAAAACCCATCAATGCTGCCATTCAGAATTCGAAGGAGACAAAGACCTAAAGGTGGTGATAAAGTGGATTATGTCTTCTATACTTGAAATTATGAAGATGGATTAAAAGTGGGGTTTTCTTGTCACATGCTCAAAGATGATGCTATCGGATAGTGGAACAACCTTCGCGAGGTAACTGGAACTGAAGGGATTAGATCCCTCACTTGGGAAGAATTTGTGAGGCGCATAAAAGCCAAATTTTGGCTCCCCGAGATGCCAAGATAAGTTGCTGAATGAGTTCTTTTCTCTTCAAAAGGGCAATATGACTATTGATGTGTACATTAAAAAGTTTACCGATATGCTTCCCTTCCTTGGGAATACATTACCCACTGAAGAGCGACGGGTTCTTCAAGAAGGAAAGTGAGAAGCAAATTATTGGTGAAAAAAGGAAATTGCAGGGATCTTCAGGATCACATAAGAGGATTCATTCCACATCTAGTTACTTCAAGAAGGAAGAAGGGAAATAATGTAAGAAGTGTGGAAGGAGACATGTTGGGGAATGTAATATGGGGTCTGATTGCTACCAGTGTGTTGGATATGGTCACAAGGCGCATGATTGCAAGGCTAAGGTTAAGGAAGATGTAGGGTGTTTCTCATGTCACGAGAAGGGGAACTATAGTAGGGATTTCCCAAAGAAAAAGAGTAAAATCATGGGATCAATGGCTAACAAGAAGAAAAACACATGTTTGGGGGAAGGAAGAGGATACTTGATGAAGAGGTAGCAAAGACAACCCATGATGTCTTTGCATGTACACTACTTGTTGACTCTAACCTTACACATATATTATTCGATTCATGTGCTAGCTACTTTTGTATATCTCATGGATTTTTTTCAAAAACTAATTGGACCCTTAGCTACACTGTCATGATCATATAGTATTAAAATAGGTGATGTTACCCATATCTCAATGAAACACGTGTACGTTGATTACCTAGTAGAAATAAATGCTCAAGCCATCTTCTCTCAGTTTACTTCCAATGGGGATTAACGGATTTTATGTGATAGTGAGAATGCATTGGATGGCAATTAATGAGGCAAAAATATCAAGAGGAAAGAGAATGCTATCTATCAAGACCTCCAAGCGAGAAAAGTTTTATGTGTATGGAAACCAGGACGACAAATTTTCTTATGTGCTATCAGCTTTCAAAGCTCAAAGGTGTCACTTAAAGGGATGTGAATCATTTTTAGCATCTGTCCTTAATGGAAAGTAAGAAATGAGAAAATTGAAGAAGTGAAGATAGTTAGTGAATTTTACGAAGTCTTCCCCAAAGACTTATCCGATTTGCCATCTGTATGACAAGTTGAATTCAGCATCGATCTAGTGTCGGGTGTAAATCTTGCTGCTCGTGCACCTTACTAACTTCCTCCCACAAAAGAGAGAGAACTTATGTCTCAAATTCAAGAATATATTTACAAAGTATTCATCTTTCCTAGTTCATCCCAGTATGGTTCTCCCGTATTGTTTGCAAAGAAGAAAGAAGGATCGATGCGCATATGCATAGATTACCAAGAACTCAAGAAGGTTACAATCAAGAATCGTTACCCTTACCTTGCATTGATGATTTGCTTGACCAACTTCAAGGAGCATATTATTATTCCAAGATTGATCTCCATTCCGGTTTTGAAGTCGGCCTTTCGAACACATTACGGTCATTACGAGTTCCTTGTGATGCCCTTTGGACTCATGGACGCCCCGACCATTTTGATGGATTTGATGAATAGGGTTTGTAAACCTTTTCTTGATAATTTTGTCAGTGTCTTCATATATGACATTTTGATATACTTAAGGAGTGAAGAAGAACATGAGGATCAGTTACGCAAACTTTTACCACTACTCACGAAGGAGAACTCTATGCAAGTTCTCAAAATGTGAGTTTTAGTTATGGGAATTCAAATTTTGGCACATACCGTGTGACACAAAGGCATAAAAGTTGACCTAATGAAGATTGAAGCATTTTTGAAATAGCAACCCCTGAAGACTCTAACCAAGATAAAAAGTTTACTTGGACTAGTTGGTTATTACACACGGTTTATCTAAGACTTGTCCATAGTCACGATTCCACTTACGCAACTTACCAAGAAAGAATTGAAATTTGTGTGGAAAAAGAAGCAACAAGAATTATTCGAGATCTTGAAGAAGAAACTGTGTGAGACCCCAATCCTCACACTACCTGCTGGCATGGAAGACATTATATTTTATAGTGATGCCTCTGACAAAGGACTTAGTTACGTGCTTATGCAACGAGGAAAGGTCGTTTCCTTTGCTTCTAGGCAATTAAAGGATTAAACGACACGGTACGTCACTCATAATATCGAGTTAGATATGATTGTTTTTTCCCTAAAGATCTAGAGACACTACCTTTATGGTACCAAGTGCAATATATACATATATCACAATAGTCTTCGATACGTTTTCACTTAGAAAGAATTAAACATGAGACAAAGAAGATGGATAGAAGTTATCAGTGATTATTGTGACAACTTTCAAATTCAGGACATTCTCGGACTCATGCATCTTTTTATAAACCAAATATGAACATCATGTTATGGCCTAGTAGTATAAATTAGGTCATAATCTTGGAGAAACTAGGATCCAACAAAAAAATCTAGGACTAATATACTTGACTCTTACGATTCTAGTAAGTTGTCTAACTACTGTAGGAAATGCCAATACCCGAATTAGAACAAACTCCAAACATTTGTTACAATTGAAAAAGAGTATAAAACCTTAAAAATAAATTAAAATCTTCTAATTTCATTTCATTATGATGGTAAATATCTAACAAAGTTCCAAAAGCCCTAAGGAGCCCAAAAATCCAACTTTATAAACTTTAAAACCTAAAAACTCTATAAGATTTGTTATGAACCTCATTATATCAAATTTAAATAATTAAGTTATGCGATATAATGAAAGACATAAAAATTTAATTATCAAACATTAATCATAATTTATTAGTTAAAAACAAAGATTTTTAATAAAACAAGAATTAAATAAAGAAGTCTTTTTATAAAAATTGGGGTTTTATAAAAATTAAGGGAAAATTATATAAATGTGAATTAGGAGAGAGAGGACCTCTCTTATACACATAAAATTCGTCCATACTCTCTCCCATGCTCTTTTTTCCCTAAAACTTCAATCATTAAGTCCATTTTTACACTTCATGTCCCTCTCTTCACTCTTTCTCTCACACTCCACTCTTTACCACACTCAAACACTCTCTTCTCTCTCTCAAAGCCACGAAATTCTCCAGCCAAGAACACCTATCAACCTTCAAATCTTCATCTTCTAGGGTTGTCCTTCAAGGTAATCACGAAAATCCTTCATTTTCCTTCACTTTCCTTCTTGTTTTAAAGGTTTTTCTTGCACTTCTCCTTCTTCTACACCATTCTTTATGAACATACATGAACATATCCATGAAATTTCGAGTTTGATGATGATGGTGGTAGGGTTTCACCCAAAAACAACATGCATGTTGTTTAATGATGAAATCCAAGGACCAAAACCTATGTGAAACCCTAAAATATGAATTTTTACAAGTTTTAAAGGTACATCTACCTTATGCATTCAAGTTTTTCATTTGAAAACATCAATATGAACAAAATATATCTATCCGTGGTCTATAAACCATGATGCATGTGATGAACATCAAGTTAAAGAGCTTGATGATCAAAGTACATTGTTAATAGTGCATGCAAATGGTTTTATTCATAAAAAATCTAGATATCCTTTACTGGTCGAAATAAAATTTCCTGAAATTCCCAGTAAGATGATATGAGGATCTGGAAAATTCCAAGAATTTTTATCATTTATTTAATTTAATAAAATTATTACAAGAAAACAAGGCCATAAATCATTTAAAATACTTTCTGAGGTCTATAAATCCTAGTTAAATTTGTGGATGACCCTTAAGTAAATTATGACATCTCAGTGAGTCTCATCGATTTTTGTTACAGCTTTCTATGGTTTTGAATTTTCTTTTTGTTTAATCCAAATAAATCATAAAACAACTTTAGGGAATGTAAAAAGGCAATCTAATATTTTTCGCATACCCTACTGCATGTGGCATAATCATAAAAATATTTTCAGAATTTTTGCATAATGCATACCTATTTTCCCTGATTTTTGTATTTATAATGGACTAATAATGGGAAAAAACAGTTCTACTCATGGAAAATTCATTAAAATTTACCAGAAGACCTTATAATACATTATAACTCTAAATAAAAATTTGCATGATTTTTATATTCCTTATACTATTTTTCTTCTATTTTCTAAGATTAAATACACTTAAATCCACAAAATCAGATTATACTATATAAAAATCACCATTAGTATTTTTCTCGGATTATGTTCACTGTAAATGAAGTTTAGAAAAAATTTGGCAATTTAATTTAACTCTCTGGTAATTATTCACCAATTAATTATTATTCAAGAGACTAAAAACAAAGAAAAATAGAAAAACAAATTGAAAAATATCTTTTATATTTTTCCCAGCTTCTACATATATAATCACAGTGTTCCAAAAAGTTTGGCCAATTTTGGAAACTTTTTTATATTTATCTCCATTGTTGTTAGAATAAATGCACAAAAATCATAAAATCGGGTTAAACTGCTTAGAAACTCATTTCTATATTTTTCCCAGATTAAGTATATTTAATTGCAGTAATATAAAAATTTTGGGAATTTTTATCATCTGGATGCTATTTTTAACGAATTTATATTGTTATGAAAGCTTAAAAATTTGGAAAAATAGTTAAACACATCAAAAATTCAAGGGAAAATTTCTAGTAGACCTCTACTATATTTGGAATGAAAATGTAAATTTGATGAATTTTGGAAAAGGTTTGATAATACTTTTGGATTTTAGGAGTTTGAAAACACCTTTAAATGTGTTAAAATACCCTCAATTAATATTACAAAAATATGGAAAATAATATCCAAAATTATCTTAATCACATCAGTTATAAAATATCACCATTTCAGAAAAATAGTTACCCATTTAATATAAAACCAATATTAGAACAAAAATTTGGCATTTCTTTATATATAGAATTTAGTATGTTAGCATTAGATTTCGACATAGAAACTCACTAGAGTGTGTTTGATGTCGTAGGATCCCAGTAGTAAGGCGTTGGTGTATTCCGAGGCACCACTTATAGCTACTTGAAACATTATGAGTATTCACACCTCCCCTATTTTCGGTTTTTTATGTTTTGGGGTGGAAAAGCATGTCCAAATTAATTATAATTGATGTATTTATATTGAATTGTATCAAAATTGATTGCTATATTTTGTTGTGTATGTGTATGTTATTGTTAAAACATGAGGCCTTATCGTCTTAAGTCCCTTCCACTTTACTCCAACCATTAACTCTTTGAGCCAATGGTCATTATGAATAACGCTATTAGGAATTGACAACTCCTCACTCGCCCGATTGCTTGAGTGCATGATACCCTATTAATCTATGGAACGATAAGCATAGATCTTGATAGGGCATCAGTCATAGGCTTGGTTGTGAACTCATTGTTTGCTCATGTACATACAAGCTTGTTATTTATTATAGCAATAAACTTTGTTTCTGATTATAGCAATGTACTTTTATTTATGGAAAGTTTTATACCAAATCTTGATTTTGTAAACTTATGAACACACCAACTATTTTCATAGTTGACCCTTGTTTTACATGCTTTTTCAGGAAATAATTAGTAAGTGGGTATAAAGATTCATCATCATAGAGCATGTTGCATCGTGTGGAAGTTATTTTATGAAGTTATGTTTTGAACAATGTTATTTTGAAAAAACTTGTATTTTGTTTTGTTAATTATGGGTTGTAAACTTTTAATTATTACTATGGTGATGTATCTTTATCTTTTGCAATGAAACCTTTATGGCTATCATATCTTGCATTTCCTCTTTAGCGGGGTGTGACAGAAATGGTATCAGAGCTAAAGTTATAGAGAACATCAGTTTTCTTTTAAGAAAACATAACCTATAACCAAAATTTATAAATTTTCTTTTACAACGAACATACTACTAATGTAATTAGGTCGGGATTTGTATTATTGGACCTCAATTAAACACAGCCTAATCACCTATGTTTAATTAAGGAAAAATGTGTACAGAGCTTGAGCTAATTACAATGGGAAAATGTTCAACCAAATTTTCATGAAAACTTTATTTCAAAAATTAAAAGGTGAATTTTGGTGTGTGTAAGCATTGCATATTATAGGCATTCATTGTTATTTATTTCATAAGTCACTAAAACTATTTCTCAGTCAACTATGTCGACATCGTCTCGCGCTACCCGCTCGGCTTATGAGTCCGACTATGTCACTGTTATCCCTCGACGTAATCCTCCCACCTATGTGGAAGAATACCCCTCGGAAGACACGGAAGACACGGGAGACTCGGTGGAGATTAGTAGCGATAGCTCCCCGAGTCAGCAACCCGAGGCATCACCTGTATCGGTGTTACCACAGCCGCCACCCTCCGGACCTCGTATCCGACACACTGCTAGGAAGAACGTCTCTAGGCCTGTGGGGGTATCATTCGATGGAGCAGGACCGAACATGATAGGACCGAGAGCACCCCCACCACATCAAGTCATTGGGATACCTATCAGGCAGGCAGGTATGACCCCGGAGGAGTCCCGAAGAATGCATTGGCTAGAAGCGGACCTACGACAGAGTCTTGCAGTGATAGATGGGCATCAGGAGGTTCTGGATGAGGTGATGACAGGAATGGGCATCCTGTTTCAGCATGCGATGGAGGCTAAGGATACTGCTAGAGCTGCCAGGCAAGTGGCAGGTCGTGCGATGACCACATGTTATATGTTTGGAGGGCTGTTACTGATCATGATGTGGATGTTTCTTGTTGGGATAATGATTAGTATTTGGTTCTGATTTTGGTATTTTATTTTATTTTGTCATGAAATGAAAACCCATGTTGGGTGTCTTTTGGGAGAAACATTAAAACTTTATTTTGGGAATGATGTATTGTTTTTTTGTTTAAACTATTTTGTATGGTCATGAAAAAGATAATTTTATGTTTGAAAACTTTACTATGAGATCAAACCCTAGATTTTATTTAGTCAGTTGTTGAATAAAAAGATTTTTATTCTTTCTTTTTTTCTCAAATCTATATGCATAGTAATACTGCAAACTGTTAATTTGACAACACATATGGTTTTAAAAATGGTGGTGAATCAGACATTATACATTATTTTATATATTTATATGTATTTTTTTTATTTTCTTTTTCTCTCTTATGTCTTAGAACCATGGCAAGAAGGCCTAATCGCGGGCGCCCACTTAACGAAACACCCGATGTTGCTCAATTGGTAGCACAACAACTCATGGCAGCAATCCCAAACATTGTTACTCAAGTAACTACGAGTCTTAATGCGAACCAAGGAACTAGAGGAGGAAATCAGGGAAGCAATGAAAGAGAATGCAACTACAATTCTTTTATGGCTTGTAAACCTAAGGAATGTCATGGAAAGGAAGGTACGGCCGGGTTGCTGAAATAGATTGACTGCATGGAGTCGGTCCTTCACATTAGCAAATGTCTCGAACGCAACAAAGTGGAGTATGCAACTTGTCTACTCCAGGATAGGGCATTGACCTGGTGGAATACCCTAGTGCAAACCCAAGGCCGTGCAGCGGCATATCAGCTAACTTGGGAAGACCTGAAGAAGCTACTAATAGAGGAGTATTGTCCCAAGGACGAAATTCAGAAGCTTGAATATGAGTTTTGGAACCATTCTATGGTTGGAACACAAATAGAGAAGTACACAGTGCGATTTCATGAGCTAGCAAAACTGGTACCTCACATGGTCACTCCTGAGGAGAAACGGATTGACCGCTACCTTTGGGGTTTGGCGCCTGAGATTCGAGGAATGGTTACTGCTGCTAACCCAACCACCGTTCAAAGTGCAGTAAGTCTAGCAAATTGACTGACCAATGATGTGATTCGAACAGGAGCCTCGATAAAGGAAAACTCTAGTAGCAAGAGAAAGTTAGAAAATCAAGGAGAAAAGAAAGATGATGGTGATTCAGGGAGGAAGCAGAAAACCACAAGGAATTTCATGGTGAAAACACATGAACAAGAGCCAGTGAGGACCCAGGAACGAGGGCAGTACCTTGGGTTGTATCCAAAATGCGATAAGTGTAACTTCCATCACAAGGGAGCTTGTCCTGTGTGCCAAAAATGTAACCAAACAGGTCATTACCCGAAGTATGGTAAGCTGAATAAGGATGGAAAAAGGACATGTTACGAGTGCGGGAGTACTTATCACCTCCGTAATGCTTGTCCCAAACTAAACAAGGGGCCTGGTAACAATGGACAAGGCCAAGCTAGACAAAATTTCCAAGGAAATCAAGGTGGGCGCCCAAGAGGTGTAGCCTTTGTGATTGGTGCAGAAGAAGATCGTCAAAACGCTGAAGTGATTACAGGTACGTTCCTCCTAAATAATCACTTTGCATAAGTAATATTCGATATGCGAGCAGATAGGAGTTTCATTTCTTTAGCATTTAGACCGTTAATTGACTTGAAATCGGGAAAGATGAGGAATACTTATGCTATTGAACTTGTTGATGGGTATGAAATTAGGGCTAATGAAATAATTTCAGGTTATTCTTTGAACTTAGCTGATAAACTCCTTAGCATAGACCTAATTCTTATAGAGCTGGGTATTTGTGATGTAATAGTAGGAATGGATTGGTTATCCAAGAATAGAGCGGACATTGGTTGTTATGAGAAAGTCATTAGGGTATCTCTCCCCAATGACGAAACCCTTATCATACACGGTGAAAAGCCGGGAAGAAGTTTAAACATTGTGTCAAGCATGAAGATTCACAAGTACCTGAAGAAGGATTGTATTGCATTCATGGCCCATGTGGTAGAAATAGAACCTGAAGCTAAGGAAATCAAAGAGATCCCGGTGGTTCAAGACTATCCCGAAGTGTTTCCGGAGGAATTACCCAGTCTACCCCCACACAGACAAGTCGAATTTCGGATCGACTTAATTCCTGGAGCAACACCAGTAGCAAAAGCACCATATCGTCTCGCGCCATCTGAGATGCAAGAATTGTCCGGACAACTTCAAGAACTTCTAGACAAGGGGTTTATAAGACCAATTTTTTGAAGGGTTTTGAGCATTCTAACACTCCTAAGGTGTACATTCAACCCTAGAAACCTCGGATCTATGTTTTACTATGATACATGCAAAATTGATTTTCCAAGGTTCTTAACCTATCTAGCATACCATGGGGAACTTTTAAACATAAATGGTAGAAGAAGAACATACCTTTTTGTAGTTTGGATTCCTTGAGAACCTTGTGAGCCTAGCACCTCAAGTGTGATGCCTCAAATGTCTTACACAACACTACAACTCTTGGAATAGACTTGAGAGAAGTTCACTTATCCTCAAAATCGGATTTCCCTCTTGTTCTTCACTTAGTGGCCGATTTTGCTTGCCTTGGGGCTTCTTATATAGTTGTGGCACAAGTAGGGTTACACCATGTAAACCCTAATTGTCATGGCTTTTCATATTCCATGATCCATGGGTTTGTAACCTCCATGGATTATCCATGGAGCACCTTATGGGTTTTAGCCAAATCCATACACACCATGGATCATTAGCCCACTATATAAGAATAGATTATTTACACAATCAACCCCATATATTTAATTAGTCTCTTTTTGATCACTTAATTAATTCTTTGATCAATAATAATTAAATAATATTATTAATATATTAGAACTTAAAATATATTAATAATCCTTAAGTGTCCTTTCTCTCATTTAGTCTATCCAAGTGTTGCAATGCCATGCAACCCAAATGGACCATGCCAACCGGGTCAAATACATCCCATAAATAGTTATGAACTTAGACACCTAATCCAACAGTTTTTTTACCTTAGGGAGCCCCGGTGTTGTTCGTCAAAAAGAAAGAAGGGTCATTCTGAATGTGTATTGATTATAGAGAACTGAACAAGTTGAGAATCAAGAATCGGTATCCTCTTCCTCGAATTGATGACTTGTTCGATCAGTTGCAGGGCGCTTCATACTTTTCAAAGATCGACCTTCGATCAGGTTATCATCAACTAAGAGTTCACGAAGAAGACATTCATAAAATAGCGTTTAGAACCCGTTAGGGACATTATGAGTTCTTAGTCATGCCTTTTGGACTAACGAACGCGCCAGCTGTTTTCATGGATTTGATGAATAGGGTCTGTAGACCATACCTGGACAAGTTCGTAATCGTATTTATTGATAAGATACTTGTTTACTCGCAAACCAAGGAAGATCATGAACGACATCTGAAGCTAATGTTGGAACTATTGGAGGAGCAGAAATTTTATGCCAAGTTCACTAAGTGTGAATTTTGGATTCGGGAAGTACATTTCCATGGCCATGTGATCGGCGACAAAGGAATTCATGTAGATCCAGCTAAGATTGAGGCAATCAAGAAGTGGGAAAACTCCAATTACCCCAAGAGTTAAGCATCATTCATGACACCTTCCACGTCTCTAATCTTAAGAAATGTTTAGCCGACGAATCATTGATAGTACCTCTGGAGGAATCAAGATCAATGATAAGCTCAATTTCGTTGATGAACCGATAGAAATCCTTAACAGAGAGGTGAAACAACTCAAGCAGAGTAAGATTCTGATTGTGAAAGTTCGATGGAACTCAAAACGCGGTTCGGAGTACACCTGGGAGCATGAAGGCTTCATGAAGGAAAAAATCCACATCTTTTCCCATGCGATGACAAGCGATGACATAGAATGAGTTTCGTGACAAAATTCTTTTTGAGTGGCGGATACCGTGACAACTGTCAAATTCAGGACATTCTCGGACTCATGCATCTTTTTATAAACCATATATGCACATCATGCTATGGCCTATTAGTATAAATTAGGTCATAATCTTGTAGAAACTAGGATCCAACAAAAAAATCTAGGACTAATATACTTGACTCTTACGATTCTAGTAAGCTGTCTAGCTACTGTAGGAAATGCCAGTACTCGAATTAGAACGAACTCCAACCATTTGTTACAATTGAAAAAGAGTATAAAACCTTAAAAATAAATTAAAATCTTCTAATTTCATTTCATTATGATGGTAATTATCTAACAAAAGTTCCAAAAGCCCTAAAGAGCCTAAAAATCCAAATTTATACACTTTAAAACCTAAAAACTCTATAAGATTTGTTATGAACCTCACTATATCAAATTTAGATAAATAAGTAATGGGATATAATGAAAGACATAAACATTTAATTATCAAACATTAATCATAATTTATTAGTTAAAAACAAAGATTTTTAATAAATCAAGAATTAAATAAAGAAGCCTTTTTATAAAAAATGGGGTTTTATAAAAATCAAGGGAAAATTATATAAATGTGAATTAAGAGAGAGAGGACCTCTGTTATACTCATAAAATTCGTCTATACTCTCTTCCATGCTCTCTTTTCCCTAAAACTTCAATCATTAAGTCCATTTTTACACTTCATGGCCCTCTCTTCACTCTCTCTCTCTCTCTCTCTCTCACTCCACTCTTTACCGCACTCAAACACTCTCTTCTCTCTCTCAAAGCCACGAAATTCTCCAGCCAAGAACACCTCTCAACCTTCAAATCTTCATCTTCTAGGGTTGTCCTTCAAGGTAATCACGAAAATCCTTCATTTTCCTTCACTTTCCTTCTTGTTTTAAAGGTTTTTCTTGCACTTCTCCTTCTTCTACACCATTCTTTATGAACATACATGAACATATCCATGAAATTTCGATTTTGATGATGATGGTGGTAGGGTTTCACCCAAAAACAACATGCATCTTGTTTAATGGTGAAATCCAAGGACCAAAACCTATGTCAAACCCTAAAATATGAATTTTTACAAGTTTTAAAAGTTCATCTACCTTATGCATTCAATTTTTTCATTTCAAAACATCAATATGAACAAAATATATCCATGCATGGTCAACAAACCATGATGCATTTGATGAACATCAAGTTAAAGAGCTTGATGATCAAAGTACATTGTTAATAGTGCATGTAAATGGTTTTATTCATAAAAAAATTTAGATATCCTTTTCTGGTCGAAATAAAATTTCCTCAAATTCCCAGTAAGATGATATGAGGATATGGAAAATTCCAAAAGTTTTTATCATTTATTTAATTTAATAAAATTATTACAAGGAAACAAGGCCATAAATCATTTAAAATACTTTCTAAGACCAATAAATTATTACAAGGAAAATTCCTTATACTTTTTTTCTTCTATTTTCTAAGATTAATACACTTAAATCTATAAAATCGGATTATATTATATAAAAATCACCATTAGTATTTTTCTCGGATTATGTTCACTGTAAATGAAGTTTACAAAAATTTTGGTAATTTAATTTAACTGTTTGGTAATTATTCACCAATTAATGATTATTCAAGAGAATAAAAACAAAGAAAAATAGAAAAACAAAGTCAAAAATATCTTTTATATTTTTCCCAGCTTCTACATATACAATCACAGTGGTACAAAACGTTTGGGCAATTTTGGAAACTGTTTTATAGTTATCTCCATTTTTGTTAGAATAAATGCACAAAAATCATAAAATCGGGTTAAACTGTTTAGAAACCCATTTCTATATTTTTCCCAGCCTAAATATGTTTAATTTCAGTAATATAAATTTTTTTGGAATTTTTATCATCTGGATGCTATTTTTAACGAAATTTATATTGTTATGAAGGCTTAAAAATTTGGAAAAATAGTTAAACACATCAAAAATTCAAGGGAAATTTTCTGGAAGACCTCTGCTGCATTTGGAAAGAAAATTTAATATTTGATGAATTTTGGAAACTGTTTGATAATATTTTTGGATTTTAGGAGTTTGAAAACAACTTTAAATGTGTTGAAATACCCTGAATTAATATTACAAAAATATGGAAAATAATATCCAAAATTATATTAATCACATGAGTTATAAAATATCACCATTTCAGAAAAATAGTTACCCATTTAATATAAAACCAATATTAGAAAATTTTTTTGGCATTTCTCTATATGTAGAATTTAGTATGTTAGCATTAGATTTCGACATAGAAACTCAGTAGAGTGTATTTGATGTCGTACGATCCCGGTAGTAAGGCGTTGGTGTATTCCGAGGCACCACTTATAGCTACTTGAAACATTATGAGTATTCACACCTCCCTATATTTTCGGTTTTTATGTTTTAGGGTGGAAAAGCATGCCCAAATTAATTATGATTGATATATTTATATTGAATTGTATCAAAATTGATTTCTATATTTTGTTGTGTATGTTATTGTTAAAAGATGAGGCCTTATCGTCTTCTGTCCCTTCCACTTTACTCCAACCATTAACTCTTTGAGCCAATGGTCATGATAAATAGCACTATTAGGAATTGACAACTCCTCACTCGCCCGATTGCTTGAGTGCATGATACCATATTAATCTATGGAACGATAAGCATAGATCTTGATAGGGCATCAGTCATTGGCTTGGTTGTGAACTTATTGTTTGCTCATGTACATCCAAGCTTGTTATTTATTATAGCAATAAACTTTGTTTCTCATTATAACAATGTACTTGTATTTATGGAAAGTTTTATACCTAATCTTGATTTTGTAAACTTGTGAACTCACAACTATTTTCATAGTTGACCCTTGTTTTACATGCTTTTTCAGGAAATAATTAGTAAGTGGGTATAAAGATTCATCATCATAGAGCATGCTGCATCGTGTGGAAGTTATTTTATGAAGTTATCTTTTAAACAATGTTATTTTGGAAAAAATTGTATTTTGTTTTGCTAATTATGGGTTGTAAACTTTTAACTATTACTGTGGTGATGTATCTTTATCTTTTGTAATGAAACCTTTATCGCTGTCATATCTTGCGTTTCCGCTTTAGCTGGGTGTGACATCTATGATTGTGAGATGATATATCGTGAAGGGAAGGCGAATCTAGTGGGAGGCACCTTAAGTAGAAAGACTCCTGAGAAACCTATTAAAGGAAGATAAATGTGAATCGATGTGGTGTCCAACCTGTTGAGAGAAAAAATTTTGAAAAGCACTTGAACAAACGTTAGTACAAGTTATATATTACGGAAATAAGTTTATCTCAAAGGATCATAAAGCTCAACAATAATAAGAAGTTAGAGCTGTTAGATAGTTAGATGAAGAAATGTAAGTGCAGAAAATAAAGGAAATGGAAATGACAACAAGTTATATATCAAGTAAACACTAAGTTGATTCTTAACAAGGGTTGCATTCAATCTGAGTTAGTTCACGTGATCAACTTAAAGTGAAAAAAGTCTTAAAGACTTGCTCACAAGGAGATATGAGAGTCGATCATAATATTCGAATGAAAGTTCAGAGCGATCTTAGATAGTAAGAGATAAGAATTCAGAGATAGAGAAATTCTGAGATAGATAGAAATGGAGATAGAGATGTATTAAATCATGAAGATGAGAACTCTATTTATAGAGTGTCAAAAGGTTACATTGTGAATAAACAACTAATAAATTTCTTACTTATAGTGACTATGAAAAGTTAACTGTATAATACCTTGTAAAATGACAAGTCAGCTAAAGTAACTAAGTCTTCATTGCGGATGAGAAGGTTGTGGATGACATCTTCAAAAGAGGTTGCGGTAGCAAAAGATGTTGTAGACTAACTGTGATTCTAGGGAGAAGATCCGTTGTGGTAGAGGAGTAGACTTCGGATTGATAAGTTTAAGAGGGTCACTTTCTTGATTCAACATTTTCCCCCTAAGTGACCTCTTCAACTTCATTACTTGTTGAGATTCAGAAACTTGATTAGCAACCACCAAAACTTTCTTACTTCACCTAACCAAGTGATCCTCCTTGTAATCTCAAATTTTACTTCATTTATTGTATGATTTGTCCTCTGCACCGAAGTCAAGGTAACTTCTAGTTGTCTGCAGGTTAGACGGTGCATAGTAGTGATAGGGATGAAGTATTTGACATCATTGTTGGCTCTTTTGAATACAAATCCCAGTTTCGAGAAGTTGGTTGCTCCTAAGAATCGATCTTCATATCCTTCAGTAAAGACATGTGCTGGTTCAAGTGCTGGGAGATTGAAATTTTTAGCAAGAACCGGATGAATATCCGCATCAATCTTGGGGAAGTCACACACTGCGGACTTAAGACACTCACATGCCTTTTCATATGCAATTTTCATCTTCGGATGTTTCTCCGATTTTATCTGAAACACCCTGGCATTCAAAAACACCTCCTCCGGATTCATGCATGGAAAATCTTCCTGAGTTTTGATATAATCGTCGCCTCTTCTTGTCAGTGTGTACTGAATGAATTCTGTCTTCATAAATCTCCTTATCTTGTATCTCTTGACTACGGAGGGTCTATCGTTAGACCATATTCTTTCAAAGGCAGATCCGTGCTTGGCGTGGAATCTGTTTAATTGTTCAAATTCAAGGGCAGCCTTTGGTCATCAGGGAGACTGCGGTCAAAGGGTTCAAAGACAGTGAAGAATTTGGCATTGGGAGAGATTGGGATGTCCCAATATCCATCCGTAGGTGTTCTGCATATGTTAGAATTGGCCTATAGTCTTCATTGAGCAATCTTCTTGTAGGATTAACCAAGAATTAATTAGGGTTTCATCCATATTCATGTCAAAACCATGATCTCTCCAGATCTGTTCAACAAACTTTGCGGCTCTCCACTCTTGTTTCCTTTAAAGAGTAGCAGGAGAGTCAATGGAGTGAATTGATGACATTGATGATTCCAGATTTTTGAATTATGGAGGAGTTTCTGGGCGAGCGGATGGATGTTGAACTTCTTGATGCGGTGAGTGTTGTTGTTGCGGTGGGGAGTGATGAGATTGAACTGGAGTTGGAGGCTTGTTTCGAACCGTAGTTGGAGGAGTTTGTTGGTTAATTAGATATTGAAATGTAGTTATTTGTTGCATAGAAGGTTGCGGTGTTGGTTGCTGAGTTTCAACTCTTTGCTGAGATGGTTGAGATGTACCAAAGTGGGATGGACCAAAATTTGGTATAGGAATTGTTGTTGTAGATTGATGGTGCTGCGGATTCGAGTGTTCACTTCCCCCTTTTGAGGAAGTAACAACTTGTTGTTCCTCAAACCATTGTCTGAGGCCATCGATCTTGGAAAAAGTTTGATCAAACTGAGACTTGATCAGGTCGGAGATTTGAGCATTGGAAGGAACATCTGTGTTGAACAGCAAATTGTAAATCTCCTTGGTTAACCGCAAGATCTCGTCAACAATGGAGTTAGCCGTGAGAGAACGTCTCAGGCTATTGATTATTGATTGAAGTACAGACATGGCAGATTCATACGCATTGTGCGTTTCTTGGACCAAGTTCTGAGAGTTGGCAGCTTGATGGTCAAGAGTGGACTTGATCTTTTCTTTGATTGTTGTTACCTCCTGAATAAGAGTTTCAGCAGTTGACAGGAATTGTTTGTGATCCGCAGTAGGAGGGTTGTCGAGGGCTCGAATACCCATCTCAACCTTAAGTGAGATTCTTTCAGCAGCCATACGTTCTCCGGCTTCTAATCTTTCAACCCGCTCTACAAGGGACGACGGCCCAGCAATATCTGACTGTCGCGGTTGAGAAGTTGTGACTGCGGCCAGAATCTGATCGACCTTCGACTATAGGGAGAGAAATTATTTTTGGGATACTGCCAGCTTCTTCTTTTTCTTCTTTTCTTTTGGCTTTGAGGTGGAGTGTTGAAAGCCACTTGAATCTTCTTCTTCATCAAAGATCATGACAAAATCATCTGAATGAACAGGCTGATCGATTTCGTCAATATCAAGATCATCAAGTCCAAACATCGGACTTGAACTGATTTCGATTGCGGTGCCATCAGCATTGGAGTCATGATTCTCAGCATTAGGTGGCTGAGATGGACCAGCACCACATTAAAGAGTTAGAGCTTACTGCACTATAGCTTCCAACCTGTACATCCATTCTTGAATCTTGGGAAGGTCATGAGCAGTCTTGGAGTTGTTGATAGCATCTGCCTAGTATTTGGCTACAATCTAAATTTCTTGTTCCTTCTCCTATTGTTGTTTTGTTTGTTGAGCCTTGCGTGCCTGGAATGCCCTGCGGAAAGCTTTATACTTACTGATCTCGGACTCAGTAATTGGCTGAAACCGAGTCCAGGAATCATCTAAACAATAACCGTCAAATCCTTGTGTACGCACCAGGGTGTCCCCCGGGTTCGTGGATCCTGGCACAATTGTCCTCACCACGCCTAAACCACTTGAGTGTAATGGTGGTGGAGTAGGATTTCCCGAACTTCCTTGGTCTCCTTGACGCGTAGTCAAGTGTGGCCTCGGTTCGGTTATGGAAAGGGCGGAATAATTGCCCTGCCGTTGGTTATGTGTTTGAAGTGTATAGGTGACCGAAAGAAGGATGGAGCACAACTCATCTGGCTCAAAGTAGTAAAGGTGACTTTCCCTGGAGACCTTAGGGCGATTTGTACCAACGGGATTCTCTTGGGAACCAACTGGGGTGTTGTCTCCATGTTCAATTGAAACAGATGCACCTGATGCATCTTAGTAGCTAGAGATGGTAGATGTGAATAAGCCTACGGGGGCTCCAAGGACTATCAGAGTCTTTTGAGAGACTGTGGTATCTGTCCGGTCATGCATTTGGCTATGGCTGGGGGTAAGCTTGATCTTCTTACGTCTAAAGGGATCATCAGATTTATCACTTGTGGATTCATCAACATTTACTAGTTCGTCATGAGTTTTGGATTAAGAAGGAGGGGAGTGAGCTGAGGATTCTACAACCATGTGTTTGCGTTTCTTGGAATGATTTTCACCCTTCCTGACTATGTTGTGGGGAGCCTTTTTAGAGAAGACTCTATGCTTGACATGCTTGGGTTTTGGTTGACTAGAGGGTCCTTCAGTAGGAGGGACTGAGGTTGTAGGAGGAACTGCGGTTGTAAGAGGAACTACGGTACTTAAGGAACCTTGGGATTTGGAAGGAACAACAATAGCCTGACTGGGATGAGGTGGGGAGGAATGGTATTGTTTAATACCATCTGTAGCCTCAATATGGTTAGTGACTTCTCGAGTTTCAAGTCCAATGGCCTTGAGAATGTGGCCAGGTAATCTCCTAAGAGGTCTAAAATTTGATTGATCCTTGGAGAGAGTGTACCTTTTTAAATCGCGAGTAGCATAGAGATTGACATCAGCACCCATGTCAAGTTTTGCATCTTTGTGAAGATCCATGATGCAGAGGGACCAGAAGCATGCAAATGTGAGTTCAGTTGGGTCTTCTCGAGGATTCTCCTTGGGAACATATTGTAAGAAGTCATCCCAGAGAATTTGGCCGTAGTTGACTGCATTGCTTGTAAAGATGCTCCATACCAGTTCAAGCAGTTTGAGTCCCATGTTGTCTGTGCCTCCGGTTCTGCCAGAGAGACTCCGGATGACATAGTGACATAAGTATTGCCATACCGTAGGGAGTTGGTTTTTCTTGAATTCCCCAATTTCGCTCAGCTTCTTCTGATACCCCATTTGGTATAGGGTTGAAGTGATGTCGTTGACGCTTGGTGAGTAAATTTGGGTTGAAGGAAGAATTCGAAGGTTAATTGCTTCAAGAAGCTTGGCTTTAGTCAGGACCACCAGAGAATCATTGATCGGGGTCAAGTGAACTTCTTGAGGGTTATTGTTTGGGCGAAAAGCGGAGAATGCACACTTGAACAGAGTGGATTGAGGAACGACATCGGTGAAGGAGTTTAACACGCCAAAAAGTGGGTGACATGACAGGTACTTGATCATCAAACGAATCGCCTCGTTGTATGATGGATGATCTTCATACACAGCCATGAAATTGCTAGAGGCTATCATTGGAGAATGATTTCTGATTGTCGAAACAGAAATAGTTGGTCGAGCAGACCAGGAAGCCTTGGATTGCTTTTTTGAGAGTCTAGATTTCACCATTTTGAAAAGGTTTTAGAACTTGAAGAAAAACAAGAGAGAAAGAAGATGAAGGAGAGAAAGATCGTCGGAAGGGTTCAGAGAGCGTAAAGCTTTCTTGGGAGGGAAAAGAGTGTTATATAGCATCGGATTTCAAAAGTTATTCGATTTAACTTATTCACAATTGTTAATGGTAAACCCTTGGGTTATAACCATTATGAGCCACATAAAAAATTAAATGAAAAGAAAAAGGATAATTTCGAAAAAAAATGGGTATTTAATGATTGCCAGGCCCATTATCACACGTTAGAGGAACGTGTGGTGAGGGGGTCTTTAATCCGTTGAATAGAGAGAGAATTTGAAACGGATTAGACAGCTTGGGGCTTAAGAGATGTGACAGATTAATGGAAAAGATTTCTTAAAAGATTTCTTTTATGGGAAAGAGATTTATTTGTTTTATAGCCCAAAATAGGTCTGACACAAAAAAGGTGATTTTGAAAGCAAATGAAATGTTGTATTATACAAAAAGGATGTTTTTTTATTTAATGAAGAATTTTTATGAATTGAAGAACATTAAATAGCACAAAAAGTCCAGAGAATTTTTGAAGTGATCATTTAGTGTGGATGCGGATGGATCCTGATGACTGTGGTGGAAGGCAGTGAAGTGAAACTGTGGTTGATACATGGATGGCTGCGGTAGCTTGATCTGAGAGAACACTTGATCAAACAGTTAGAAATCAAAGGAATAAAGGACCTGAAGAATATATAGATCATATGTCATTGCGGTACACACATGATAAATATATTATTCTAGAACCGCAGTGAAGAAAAGCTTCAAGAATTTTAGAAGAAAAGAAAGAACTTCTTCACAGGACTGCAGTAGCTATCAATTCAATAGGAATTGGGGGCTAGGATTCATCATTCCTAACATTTCTAGAAAGTTATTTAGTTTAGTGGCATCAAGTGATTTTGTGAAAACATCAGCTATTTCCTCGTGTGTGGGAACAAAAATTAGTTCGATGTTACCTTTAAGTATGTGGTCTTTCATGAAATGGTACCGCAATTCAATGTGCTTCGTCTTTGAGTGTTGGATTGGATTGTGAGAAATTGCAATGGAATTCTCCGAGTCACAATAAATTGGTACCCGCAACATTCTCTACCCATAGTCCATCAGTTGTGTTTTCATCCAAAGAACTTGAGAACAGCAACTTGCTGCGGCCACATATTCTGCATCTGCGGTAGACAAAGAGACACAATTCTACTTCCTTGAGGACCAGCTGACTAATCTTCCTCCTAGAAATTAGCAACCACCGGAAGTACTTTTTCGATCTAATCTACAACCGGCATGATCCGCTTTAGTGAAGGCTTGAAGGCTGAAGTCTTTTCCTGTTGGGTACCAGAGGCCTAGAGCTTTGCTTCCCTAAAGGTATCTGAACATTTACTTGACTGCGGTCAGATGAGATACTTTAGGGTCGTCCTGGTATCGAGCAGATAAGCATATGGCGAAGACAATGTTTGGTATGCTTGCGGTTAAGTACATCAATGACCTAATCATTCCTCGATACGTTTTGTGATCAACTGACTCTCCGGTCGGATTAGCAGTTATCTTGTATCCAAAAGCCATTGGAACTTTGGCTGAGGAGCAATTGTCCATTGAGTATTTATTCAGCAGCTCCGAGGTGTATTTTTCCTGATGGATGAAAATCCCTTGAGGGACTTGTTTTACTTGAAGACCATGAAAGAAATTGATCTCTCTATTCATGCTCATTTGAAACTTGTTGGTCATGAGCTTTGCGAAGTCATCCACCATATTCTGGTCTGTTGAACCAAGTATAATATCATCCACATATATTTGGACGAGCATTAAATGATTACCATTTGCCCTTCTGAATAACGTGGGATCAATTACACCTCTTTTGTATCCAGACATGAAGAAAAACTCTAAAAGGGTTTCATACCATGCCCTTGGAGCTTGTTTGAGACCATTGACCGCCTTTTCAAGCTTGTAACAATGAGTTGGAAATTCTTGACATTCGAAGCCCGGAGGTTGTTGCAAGTAAACCTCTTCCTTCAGTTCACCATTAAGAAAGACACTTTTTACATCCATTTGATGAACCTTGATGTTCTTGTGTGCCGCATACGCCAAGAAGATACGTATGGCTTCCATTCGAGCTATAGGCGCATAAGTTCTGTCGTAGTCAACACCTTCCAATTGACTGTACCCCTTAGCAACAAGTCTCGCTTTGTTTCTTTCAAACTCAACTAGTTCTTCTTGCATTGTGGTGATCCAGTCAGGTTCCATGAGAACTTCCTTGATGGAACGGGGCTCGACTGCGGACATGAAGGATGCGTAATGGCAGTAGTCCATTAGATGACTAGAAGATCGATTTTGTACGCCTGCGGATGGGTTACCAATGATTTGACCCAGTGAGTGATCCTTCGTCCAAATGTGAAGACGAGATTGTTGGTGATCAGCAGCTGCGGTAGAGGGAATATCTTCAATGTCTGAACATTCTTCGGTTGGGGAAGGTAGTTCCCCCTCGACTTGAGAGCATCCCACAGAAGTATCTTGGACAGTAGGAGCTTGAGCTGCAGTGATTACATGAGGTTCTCCCTAAACTGCGGATGGGAGTTCCCACTGGAATGGAGATGGTTCCCCCTAGAAAGATGCATGAGTAATAACCCTTGGATCTGATCTTGTGTCAGTATTCTTAATGTCTTCATCATCAGAGTCAGAAGGAACATTCGGTTGTATTTGGACTCTGTGAGAAGGTACCGGAGCTGCATCTTCTAGTACTAGAACTTCGATGGTTGTCGTTTGTACCGGAGTTGAACTTTCCCCCTCAACCGGAAACGTGGAAGTGTTGAGTGACAAATCATCAGATAGAGATGAACCAGATACTTCATCATGTTATTGCTGAGTTACCGGAGACACAAGGATTTCAGAAAGATGTGTTGTTTCAACAGGGTCAAAAAGTTCATCATAGTTAACTTCAACTATGTTTAGAGGACCCGAGGATGCTGAGATATCACTCTCCATGATGAATTTGGTTTCAGTTGAGGGAGCAGTGTTGCGGACAAAATAGTCATTGAATTTAACGTCGAAGCTTTCGACTATCAGTCTTGTGCATCTGATAAGAACCCGATAGGCTACTTGATTAGTCGATTAGCCAAGAAATATGCCTTCATCTGATTTGGGTGCAAATTTGTTAAGGTGATCTTTGTTGTTGATCACAAAACATCGGCATCCAAAAATGTGGAAGAATCTGACATTTGGTATGCGGTTGTTCAGACCCACATAAGGAGTTTTGTTTAGACTCTTGCAAATGATGCTTTGGTTTTGAACAAAGCATGCTTTTTCCACTGCTTCGGCCCAAAAGTATAGAGGAAGGTTGGCAATATTTAACATTGATCTTGAAGCTTCGACAAATGTATGATTTCTTTGCTCTACAACTCCATTTTGCTGCGGTGTGAAGGGGGCTGAAAAATTATGACTAATGCCTTTTGAAATCAAGAAACTATTCAATAGCTGATTAGTGAACTCGGTTCCGTTGTCACTTCTGATTCTTCTTACTGGAAGCTTGATTTGAAGCTCAATTTCTTTGATGAACTATAACTAGTATGTATTTCTTATGGTGGAGGCTGGCTACGGTAGATGGACCGTAGAGGTCAACATGTAGTAATTCCACCGGCTCCATTATTGAAGAATTGATCACCAAGGGATGGCTACCCTTTGCTTGCTTTCCACACTCACATGTTGGGCAGTGCAAATCATTGTTGTATTTCAGAATAGGAAGACCACAGACAAGTTCTTCGGTGACCAAGTTGTTGATATACCGAAAGTTGAGATGAGCTAACTTGCGGTGCCCCAACCAACTGACTTCGGATACGGATTTGGATAGAAATCACAATTACGGTTTGCCAATGATTAAAGAGACGTCCAAAGGATACATTATGCCTTCGGATTTTGACTTAATCAAACAGGTGCTTCTATCACTTGTCAAAATATGGCAGTACTCACTATCAAACTCAACTTTATGGCCAGCTTTGTATAATTGACCCACACTGATCAAATTATGCTTGAGACCTTCAACATACGCAACCTTTTGAATTGAGAAGTTGCATGTAGTCAAAACACCATAACCTCGGATGATACCATTAGCATTGTTACCGAATGTGACATGTCCACCATTAAATATAGGCCTAAAATCGCGAAGGTACTCTAACCATCCAGTCATGTGCAAGGAGCAGGCACTATCAAGATTAATGGGTTAGTTTGGGCACCCAAACAAGTTTGGAGCCCGGGGACAAATTGTAATTTTTCTGACTTGATGCATGCACATGGGTTACAGGGACAGGTTTCGTGTTAGAGTTGAGACCTAGTCCTGGATACTTGGTAACTTTGGGAATGTTATGAGGTTTAGTTGGACGCGATGTTTTCAGAAGAAAAAGTCCAGATGAAAGAGGTTTTATCCAGACACCAGGTTTGCACATCGGTCCGGAGGGTGTGTTCTAAATCTTTTGTCCAGTACAGGAATGACTTTTGGCTGCAGAACCCTTGGGACTTGAAAAAGTGTTTACACATGAATTTCTCCAAGGCTTTGATGTAAACGTTGACTGTGGTGATTTTGCAGACATAGGAGTTGGTAAAAACCTTTCCTTTTTGGATCTTTTAAGGAATATTTTTGAAAACTATACCATTGAAAAGATGTGACTTTCTTTTGTTATTTAGCAGGAGAGTTTGGAAAAGTTTTTGTAACTGTACACTCTTTTTTGTCTAACACGTTGACTGGAATGTTTTTGTAACTGTACACTCTTTTTTGTCTAAATGTTTTTGTAACTGTACACTCTTTTTTGTCTTTGGTTGAGGTACCGGAGTCAGTTGACTTGACGGACTGCAGTGCCTCTTTGGTTTGTTGAGTGTTTTGTGGTTGTGGAGATTGGTGAGGGTTTCTGGGATATCGAGAATGATTGTTCTGTGGATTGAAGTTACGGTTGAAGGGTGGTTTGGTAAACTGTTGATTTTTGCGAAAAAAAGTTGGAGGTAGCCTGTTGAATTGTTGGCTAACAAGAGCAATTGCATTTTGGAATTCTTCCTCATCATCATATTTTGTATCGGCTTCATAAGACTACGGTGGGTTGTTATATGAAAGAGGGTAAGGTTCATATGATTGGGTAGTTTTGTTTTGTGGGGTTTGAGCTATGAGAGCAAGTGGACCTCCGAAGTCTGCACAATCTTTTAGCACAGTTGATTCTTGTGCGTAAAGCTCGCCATATAACTTGAAGAGAGATAGTATATGAATCTTCCTATCTCCCTGGACTATTATTTTGGCTGTAATCCAATGCTTACCCAAACCATTGAGAAACTGAAGGTTTGTTTCATGATTAATTCGGACGGTGCCAGCATTTGATAACTTAGTGACGATAAGATTGAATCTTTTGAATGAGTCTTCAAGACTTTCACCTGGATGAGCTTTGAAATTATTGAACTCATTGAGGGCAGTGGCGAGTTTCTTGTGTTGAGCTTGCTCTGAACCTTTATATAAATATTTAAGAACAACCCAGATTTCTTTGGCTGATTTGCAGTTAAATAATGATATCAAAGTTATCTGGGGCCACTCCACATGAGATTTCATAAAAGGCAACAACATCACTTTCCATTTTGTGAAGATCGTCTTTAGTGGAACGCTTCATCACAACTTGACCTCCACCGAGTCTAGCTTGAGCACCATCAACTTGAACAGGAGTTAGAATAGGAACATGAGGTCCTTCTTCCACGGATCTCCACAAATCTCTACCAAGTCTCTTCAGATATCCCTCCATCCTTTGGGACCAATGATGATATTCACTTGCAACAAGTATTGGGGCTCAATTAGAAACACCAACACTGTTGGAAACGTTTAATGATAATGTAACATCCTGAGATTTGGTAGGTATTCCCAAACCCTCTTCTATCATTCCCTTGTCATTTATAGTCCTTGGGGTTGGAAGTGAAGAGCCAAGATAAGTTTAAGGGCCAAGTTGCAAACTTGGGCCAAGAGGGAGTAAGTTGCGCGTACATAAGAGTACGCTAAGTTTACTAAGGTCCACCTTAGTACGCTGGGCGTACACTTGTGTACGTTGGGCGTACTAATGTCAGGGTCAAACCCTAATATTTAGGGTTTGGGGCCTATATAAGCAACAATATGAGCACCAAAACCCCTCTTACCTCAGCCTCCACAGATTACATTCGTCCTCCCCAAACCCTAGCCTCTCCTTTGTGTGTCTAAGCTTATTTGGTGTGTTCTTGAGTGCTTTAAGAGGAAGGTATTGCATCAAAGAGTTGGAGAAGAAGATCAAGCTTGTGGATCTGAAGTTAGCTTGTGCTCAAGAAGCTCCAGAAGGTATAAAGTTCCAAAATTTATGCATATATGCATAGATCTCTCCATTTTACTGTAATAGAACCATTTATTGTCCCAAAAGCCATAGAGTGGTGCATGTTGTGTTTTGAACGAAAAGGGATGTCCTTCTAGACTCTTGAAGGGACCTTGAGTGATAAAAATGAAGTCTCATTAGTTGTATGTGTCCCATGCATGGAGAAATAAGGTCTTAATGTATTAAGACCAATAATTAAGAACTTTATGGACGTCCAAAGTGATAAAGTTCATGACTTTATGGATCCTAGGCATGTTAGGTCTCTGGATCTGAAGTTTGGGCTTAAGTGCTTAAGCCATTAAGCACTTAATAAGGTTATGGCAAACTGTAGAGTACGCCCAGCGTAAATCCAGTACGACCAGCGTACTGGGTCAGCCACCCCAATGGTGGTCAATGACTGGATGAGTACGCCCCGCATACCAGAGGAGTACGCCCCGCGTACGTCCTCTGTTGGGCTTTTGTCAAATGGGCTTTGGATTTTGGGCTAGTTATGAACTAAATGGAATTGGGCCTTTGCTGGACTTTATAAATAAGATATTTTTGGCCAGGTAGTGATAGTGGGTTATGGTGTTAGGCCCAATTAGGAGGTTGGGCCCAATTTAGTAAATTGCCCCAATAATCGGCTTTATATATGGATTTTCAAGTTAACGACTGGGTAATTAGGCCTTGGCCCAATAAAGAGAATGGACTTAATGAATGGTGTGGACTTTTTGTCAAGAAGGTTATTTTGGGTATTAATTTAGTATTTATTGTGTAATAGTTTGGGATTCCCGGTGAGATACCAGTCATAGATTTCCAGTATTTCAGCACTACTTGCGAGGTGAGTTATCCTCACTATATCAATAGGGTCCAAGGCACCAATGTCGACCCTTTATGGATTTATCTCCGGATTATGGAATGATATGTTTATTGATTACATCCTGGTATTTAGGATGGTGATATTCTTATGCTTAGTGACCTGGTTAGGTCGGTGTCCTGGTTATAGGATGATGCTATGTTAGTGATCGGTTAGGTCTATATCCCGATTTTGGGATGTTGCTATGATTAGTGATCTGTTAGATCGGTTTGAATGTTATATGATATGAGCTAGCGTATGATATTTATGTGCACATGTTTGTTTGATTGGGGGTTGGGTTGAGGCGGTCCTGCTTTGTGCTGTAGGCCAACATACCCGGGGAGCGGTCTAGATAGGATGTAGGCCCTGTGAGGCGGTCCAGTCATGCAGAAGGCTCGGGAGCGGTCCAGATAGGTTGTAGGCCCTGTGAGGCGGTCCAGTCAGGCTGAAGGCTCATTCTGCATGTTGTTCTGTATTTGTTGATATGATATGATTATGGTTATATGAGGTTGGTATTTATTGTGTAATAGTTTGGGATTCCCGGTGAGACAGCAGTCAGAGATTTGCAGTATTTCAGCGCTACTTGCGAGGTGAGTTATCCTCACTATATCAATAGGGTCCAAGACACCAAGGCCGGCCCTTTATGGATTTATATTCGGATTATGGAATGATATGTTTATTGATTACATATTGGTAGTTAGGATGGTGATATGCTTATGCTTAGTGACCTGGTTAGGTCGGTGTCCTGGTTATAGGATGATGTTATGTTAGTGACCGGTTAGGTCTGTATCCCGATTTTGGGATGTTGCGATGATTAGTGATCTGTTTGGTCGGTTTGACTGTTATATGATATGAGCTAGCGTATGATATTTATGTGCACATGTTTGTTTGATTGGGGGTTGGGTTGAGGCGGTCCTGCTTTGTGTTGTAGGCCAACATACCCGGCGAGAAGTCCGGATAGGTTGTATGCCCTGCGAGGCGGTCCAGTCATGCCGAAGGCTCGGGAGCGGTCCAAATAGGCTGTAGGCCCTGTGAGGCGGTCCAGTCAGGCTGAAGGCTCATTCTGCATGTTGTTCTGTATTTATTGATATGATATGATTATGGTTATATGAGGTTGGTATTTTGGGGGAACTCACTAAGCTTTCGGGCTTACAGTTTCAGTTTATTGTTTTTGGTACTTCTGGTGATCGCGGAAAGGCGAAGGCATGATCGTACCGCTCCTCCTGCTGTATTGATTTTATGATTTGATACTGGGATACTCTGATATTTATTATTTTGAAAACAAACTTTGTAATGTCAAATGGTTTGAAGTGTTTTGGAAATGTTTAAATTTGGCATGATTTTTATGGGTGTTACAGATAATGTTTGTGCCAAATTTCCTTTGATTTTTTTTTGTTTTGATTTTTTTTGAGAGAAATGAGCTTTAGTTGTATAGAAGGCTTTTCAAAATCAGAGTTTTGTTTAAAAAAGCAACCACTTTGGCTCTGATACCAATTGTTGAGAGAAAAACTTTTGAGAAACACTTGAACAAACGTTAATGCAAGTTATATGTTGCGGAAATAAGTCTATCTCAAAGGATCATAAAGCTCAACAATAATAAGAAGTTAGAGTTGTTAGATATATAGATGTGGAAATATAAGTGCAGAAAATAAAAGAAATGTAAATGACAACAAGTTATATATAAAGTAAACACTAAGCTGATTCTTAACAAGGTTTGCATTCAAACCAAGTTAGTTCGTGTGATGAGCTTAAAGTGAAAGAAGTCTTAAAGACTTGCTCTGAAGGAGATATGAGAGTCGATCTTAATATTCGAATGAAAGTTCAGAACGATCATAGATAGTAAGAGATAAGAATTCAGAGATAGAGAAATTCTGAGATAGATAGAAATGGAGATAGAGATGTATTAAATCATGAAGATGAGAACTCTATTTATAGATTCTCAAAAGGTTACATTGTGAATAAACAACTAATAAATGTCTGACTTATAGTGACTATGAAAAGTTCATTACATAATACATTGTAAAATGACAAGTTAGCTAAAGTAACTAAGTCTTCATTGCAGATGAGAAGGTTGCGGATGACATCTTCAAAAGAGGTTGCGGTAGCAAAAGATGTTGTAGACTGACGGTGATTCTATGGAGAAGATCAGTTGCGGTAGAGGAGTAGAATTCAGATTGATAAGTTTAAGAGGATCACTTTCTTGATTCAACACAACCTAATCAAAATGATCAGGGATGCTCAAGTTGAAGCTTTGAAGGAAGAAAATGTTAAGGAGAAATTGGGAAAGAATATTTATTTTGGTAGAAACCAATAAGAATTGAGGACCGTTAAGGCATGGATTTGGGTTCCTAAATATGGAAAGAATCGAAAGTTAGTTTTAGATGAAGCTCCTAAATCAAAATACTCCATTCATTTTGGGGTACCAATACCTATATATATTAAAGGATATACTTCTAGTGGCCCAAAATGAAACTGAGGATTGTGAAATACAACTCCAAGTATTTAACTTATGCTCAAGTTAAGTTGGAACACAAATTTCCTTATGGAAAGGTCCAATTACTTCAAATACCAATTGGGAAATGGGAAGAAATTACTATCAACTTTGTCATGGGACTACCAAGAACAAGTAAAGAGAATAATGTCATTTCGGTGATTGTAGATTACTTGATTAAAAATTCACTCTTCCTTACCATAAACGAAACAACCCCTTTAGAAAAGCTTGTAAAGATCTATGTTGATGAAGTAGCGAGACTTCATTGGTGTGCCACTTACCATAGTTTCATATAGGGTGCTAGATTCACATATAGATTTTGGAAATCCATACAAGAAGAACCGGGGACAAAAATATTCTTGAGCACTGCGTACCACCCTCAGAAGCATTGGCAAACCGAAAGGACCAACAAAACTTTGGTGGATATGTTGAGGTCATGCATGATTTATTTGGGAGGAAAATGGGACGATCACTTAACCTTGGTGGATTTCTCTTATAATAACAGTTATCACTCAATTATTTGAATTCCACCATATGAAGCATTATACAAAGGAGGTATAGAACACCCTTGTGTTGGCTTGCAGTTGGAGGGAAGAAGCTCACGGGTCCCGAACTTGTGAGGCTAAAAAATAAAAAGATAGAAGTCATTCAAGATAAGATGAAGGTGACTTAATATATACAAAGAAGCTATGCCAGTTTCAAGCAAACACCTAATGTCATAAATGAAGGTGAATTGGTAATGTTGAAAGTCTCCCCATGGAAAGGAGTCGTGAGATTCAGTGAGAAGGGTAAATTGAGTCCTAGATACATTGGACCCTTTAAGGTGTTCAAAGTGGTTGGAACCCAAGCCTTTAATTTGGAGTTTACCCAAGAAATCCAAGGAATACATGATACGTTTCATGTAAGCTACTTGAAGAAATAATTTGGAAAAGAGGAATTCACAATTCGATTAAAGGACTTAAGAATTGACAAGAAGAAGAGGCTAGTAGAAGAACTAGATGCAATTCTAGAAATAAAAAGCATAAAGGTAAGGAACAAGGAAATTAACTTGGTGCTAATCAAATGGAAACACGCACTGGACCCTAACCTCATATGGGAGACAAAGAAGAAATGACGAGGAGGTACCCTACCATCATGGACTACGAGGTGATTCCAAGGACGTAATCCTCTAAAGGGGTAGGTACTTGTAACATCCAAAATTTTAATTAAAAGTAAAATAAGAATGTTAGTGGTTAAAATATGTCAAATAACATGTTACAGTTAGTAAAGTGCTAGTAATGGTATGAATTAGCCAAATGCTCAAACTAGAGGGACCATAAGTGAAAATTTGAGGAAATAAGATGCAAGAATACTTCCCCCATTCTTGATTGACGTATTTTACAAGGAAGAGAGAGCTCTAATGGTGAATTCTTCATTTTTGGTCATTTAGGGCTTGATTCAAGAGGAGAATTAGGAAATCAAGCAAAGGAGAGAAGGTATCAAGGCTAACAAGGTAAAACTCTACCTCAATACACTTAAAAATCGAAGTTGTGAAGAGTATGAAACACTAACGTCGACTTTAGTAGGATTAAATGATTAGATTTTCGACTTCTAACCCCCTTTCGAGGGTTTTGATGGTTCCAATTTTAAACCAGTCATTCCATTGATGGTTTTGATGATTTAGGTAAAAAGACTAGTATGAACCCCATAATCTCAAATTGAAAGATATTATATTTTGATGTGTAGTTATGAAGGTTTCAATGACCTAGATGAGGTTTGACAACAAGAAACCCCAATGGGAAATGTTCAAACCCATCCATTATGGTAGAATCATGTACACGCATGAATTGAAATGGAATTGGAGACATTAAGATGAAAACCATAGAATTCCTTGGAATTAAACAATATATGAGTAAAGGAAGTTCATAATCATAAATGGATACTCTTAGAAGGGACTGAACTTAAAACATAAGGTGTTGTTTGATTCTTAGATTGAAATATGGAGTCATTGACATTAAGGGCAATTTGGGAACATGGAATGGAATTGAGAATTCCAAGGTTAGATTAGGTGTTTAAGATGAGATTTTTGTGATAAATTGCACTTAACAAAAATCATTTAAGTACTTAATAAGTTGGGAACAAACTTTGTTAACTTTGGAATATTCAAAGTGAACAATTGATAAGTTAGCCTTTCTTATGGAATTTAAAGATTTATATGATCTTAAAAGTCTCAATGAGCACATAATGGATTCAATGGAGTGTTTTAATATGATAAAACACCTCCTAATCATGTGTGAGAATCTATACAAATGGTACAAATAAAATAGGAAAAGGGGCTTCAAGAACTATGCAAAGTAGATTGTTATATTGAGAAAATTCAAGATTTTTCTGTGTGCAGGTCTCATTACACGACTTTGTAATGGCAAGAAAAACCACTACACAGACCGAGTTTTAAAGTAAACCATGCCACAAATTTTTTTTCGTAACTTTTGCATACAGACTAGGATTTACATGCGGTTTTCGCCTACATTAATATTTTTGCACGAGGAATAATTTGACGCAAAAAAAACATTAGTAATGGAACCTATGAGGGGTATATTGCTCATTTTAATGAATTATGTAAATATTGTATAGGTTGTGTCTAAGAGGTGATTGCTTGAGAAGTTGATGTAGAAAAGAGTAGCAATCTACATTCGAGAACAAGATAAGCATGTGTGGACTTTTCCCACTTTAAGGTATATAGCTAAATGTTAAAATAACTTATGAATTAATTTTTTTTATAAGTAAAGTATGTCTTTTGGAATTTCTTAATGATTTTAGGTTAATGTTAAAGAAAATGAAATAAATTAAAGATAAAGTAAAACTCGTCTAATGCATGATGCCTCATAAGAGGTCTAAAAGAATCTACCGGGGCGGTAGATACCTTTCACGAAGTAAATATCCTAATTATCATGATGCCACGGTTGATTGATTTGTTCTTCCCACCATTGTCTAGACTTGGGACTACCCTAAGTATAAAAATGGCAACGGTTCAACACCGAAAGTAGCCTTAAGGTTAAGAAGGAATGGAATGTGATAAGAAATGACTTTGAAGTATATTATGCTGAAAAAAATGCTTTTTATGGAATGTGAAAAGACATGCCTGGTAAATCATGTTACATATAATGATATATTTTGACAATTTGTGATAAATTTTATTGGGTCTCAAACCCAAATATCTCATGAGACATTTTCTCTTATGTATCTCCTTTGAATGCAATGTATCCCAGGTAATAGTTAAAGGTGTGAAGTGTGCTAGAAGTAATGAAGTCCATGGGACACTAGTGGATCATAATTTATATTAAGCTTTTATTTTGTTAATCTTGGATTGCTTGCTATGGCTTATTGGATACAATGTTAGTAACACCGAAGAGATTGTTTTGAAACTATTTGTTTAAACACTGATATTTTGTTAAATGGTTTTTCTTAAACCTTGTTTTTGTATTAAACGGTAGCTTAAATTTGTTTGAAAAATTATGGGGTGTTACATATAATTTTAAAAGTAAAGTGATATTAGACCTTGTCAATATATTTAGTACCAACATAAGTTAAAACTCGTCAAAACATCAATTCAAGATTCAATTGCATATAGTTCAATAGAACGTCTAACCAGATTTGTTAAATAATTTGATTTTGCATAAAAAACTCGTCTTTACGTTATTTTATGCTATCGGCTAATTTTGTATTATTTTTAGTTAATTGAACCCCATTTTACTTTTGGTGTCATTATTTTTGTGCAAAATCCATTTACATTGTGCAAAGAGATATTTATGATAGTTCCATGTCCATGTGAATATGTTTGATTCGACATATAGAAAAATAAGAAAACGATCGACAAAATGATTTAGGTGTTAAAAGACATTATCGATCACAGTAACGAGTGAAAAAAAAAAGTAGATCCAAGGTTCTAAATAACGTTAGACATAAACTTGGTGTCAATGTCAAGGCTCAAGCTTTTCCTAGCCATGACGAGCCACGTCATTTTGTAAGGCGTGAGTTAAGGCGGAAATTTTGTATATAATTAATTAATATATATATATATATATATATATATATATATATATATATATATATGTGTGTGTGTGTGTGTGTGTATAAATTCATATATATTATTTATTTTTATATATAGACATATGAATTAATGTAACATTTTATTAAAGTATGGCGTCAAGTTCAAGCCTTGGAGGAATGGTGATTGAACCTTTAGTAGATCTAATCTAAATAATTAACTCAACTCACAGTTCATAAATATTACATCCCTTAAGAATAGTATAGAATGAATATGAAAATCACTATTTGTAGATCTAATCTAAAAGCCAACCTGTGTAATAAGGTTTTCCAATTCTTTTCTTGTCATCCTCTATGAATAACTTTGCATTCTAAAGTTCTCCCCTAAAAGTTCAGAACGGATGACAAGACTCTAAAATCCAAATCTGCTACTAGTGAATAAGAAAATTGAAAGAGACATTGTAGTAAGAAGTAACGATCAAGAAATCTACAAAGTCAAATATTTGGTAGTCGATATGCATAGATGGCATCTAGGATATGTAAGAATATAAAAAATTACAAATGAAATAATCAACCTGAGTTATCGAAAGTAATCCAAAAATGTGACTCTTTAGTGAAAACCACCCTTCAAAAATACCCACTTCGGAATCAAGCCTTCTGAATCACTTCTATGCTCCTCAAACAATTATAAACTCCCCCTCAACATCACATCAATATTAAAAATCGATGATGAAGAACTTTCACTAATGCCATAAACGCCAAAAACCATTATGTGACGAATCAAAAACCCGATTCTCAACCAAACTCAATAAAGAAGAACCGAAGTTGATTCATTCAGAGAATGTAGTCATCGCCAGAAATAAGCTTTGGTTATGCTCATAGAGACACCAAAAATACTATACTTAAAAAATATTTCTCAACCTTCACCTAAAATCAAATTTTGAGAAAGAACAATCTTCTTTCAAGTGGCCATACCAAATTTTTTGCCTTCTCAAAATTGAAATATGATTATAAAACCTTCAATTGCTAACAGACATTGGAATAAAGTTGAAGGTTTGGATCCAAAAATGTAAAGAACTATGACAATTTTTGAAATTTTGACTTTCCGAATCATCTTTGAGTTGAATAGGAGTCAAATATATACTTTTAACACCTGATTCATGGTACATATTATTTTATCAAGTTGTGTAATTTCGGACTAGGCATGGCGCATCAATAGCTGGTCGCAACGTGTTTGACATGTGTTAAGTGTGGCGCATCATAGTTGTTTAGTGAAACCCAAAGTCTCGGCCTGTAGGAACTATTTAAAGGAATGTATCCCTAGGGTTTTCCTGATTTGCTAGTCCCCATTCCTAGAAACTTCTCCCCACCCAAATCCCTAGCCTCCATTGTAAGTTTTCAAGTTTCTACCTTTTTCTTGTGAAGATTGAGGAGAAGGTTATCACTCTTGGTGCAAGGAACTTTGTTGTAGCCTAGATCCAACATTGTAATCATATTTATGGAACTTTATGAATAGAAAGCTCTAACCTTGTCATCTATTTTTTATGTCATTTTAGTAGATTTTGGTAGTGTTCTTGGAGTTAAGAGAACTCCAAAACCTTTTGAGTTATTATTATAACTTTTGGACTTGGTTGATGATGCAAAAATATGGATCCATGCATTTCACTTTGTGTCAAGCATGAGTTTTCATCACATTAGATTTAGGTTTAGATTTTAGAAGGGATTAAGCCATGGAAATGGATAAAGTTGGAAACTTTATCCATTAAGTAATTTAGGAGATCCATATATGATGTTTTGAGCTTTTAACTTAAGGGAATATATGCTTAATATAAGGACTGTGTTGTTTCATAGGGTGATATGCACCTTCTGAGTATCAACGTGCACTTATTGTGATTTAATGACTATGTTTTCATGTACTGGGACGTGAAGCCCCAAGTCATGGTTACCACGCGCATACCTTGACTTTTTGACCATTTCAACTTTTGGTCGAACTTTAATGGATTTAAGCTTTAGAATATGTTTTGGCCTCTAATTGTTATATAGGTGGTTTGTGAGACCGATTCTTATGTGTGCGCTTGTATAGTTGTGATTCTTCAACTTTCAGCTTATGTGAGTTATCTTACTATACAGTAACATCCTATTTCGAGAAGTTCTTTATTTCAGGATTGTGGATAACAAATGGATCAAGTAAACGCTTTATTCATCAATAGAATAAGATTGAGACCCTATCAGATGTTGATAATATTGCTTATGTGAACTAAGCCCTTGGTTTGATTTTGGAGTCAAAGGGTAAAATGGGAAAAGTGATGTTTCAGACTTCCTTAATGAATTATGGTTTTAGTTCAACATGTGTCAAGCTAAAATTAACTAGATAGAAGTGTGGGACTCATCAATACTTTTCCATGGATAAAAATATCGCCACAAATGAATTTGAAACGAAGAAGTTATGGTTGTTTGAAATTGAGATGGATTTGGGTGAAAAACATCACCATAGAGTGGGGATCAACGCCCATGGCATGGCAGTCACTAAGGAGAGACAATCAAATCCAACGACATGGCAATCTAACAGGCCCATGATTTTAGGGTGTTCAATGTATTTAAGCATGAGGTTTCATATTTTTTGCATTTTAGCACCATCCACCACCTTTAGGACCCCTTGTGAGAAAGCCTAGCCTCCACCTTCAAAATGTGAGCTTCTAATCTCTCTCCTCTCTCCTCTTTTGGGTGCTTTTTATGATATTTCGATGAAGTTAAAGATCAAAAAGGCTCTTTTGGTTGAAAGTAATAATGCTTCAAGTTTAGATCAATTAAAGACACTACATTTCTGGACTATTGTAAGTATAAAGTTCCAATCTTGTTATCCAGTTCTTTAGATCTTTTCATTTGGGATTTTTGGCACTTTTGGAACATTTTATGGGTGATATTGGACTTGAGTGGTCTCCAACATATTTTGATCAGTTTAGGATGATTCATGGACCTCATGCACTAGGAAAGTTATGATCTTTTTCATTCCCTTTTTCCATGAAAGTTATCATGGTCCTTTAGGCCATTTTGATATATTAAAGTTTACATCTTGAAAGATTGTCGCATTATAATGGATAAAGTTGGAAACATTATCCATCTAGATATCTTGTTGATTCAAATCTGAAAGTTGGAGACTTGGACATAATGGATTAAGTTAACAAAGATGCATTTTTTTGTCCCTTTGAGACTTAAAGTCTAGATCTTGGTGGTTTAGACCTTCCTACTAGATAAAATTAGAAACTTTATCCATTAAGACCTTGAATAGGATTAGATATAAGCTTCAGGGCTCTTGAAATTGGAAGAAAATGGATTTAGCTCGTTTGAGTTGTTTAGGCCAGTCCTTACGGCGTGGCCTTAGGCTGCCACGGCATGGCGACGGGGGAATCAGTGACTGCTTTGGCATTTTGTGCCCATGACATTGCCAAGGAAGGCCACCATATGGAGGGTTGTAGTTGGAAATTTTGACCTTAGGCTTGACCGTTGACTTTTTGACTAGTTTGACTTTTGGTCAAACATGGGTAGAATTGAGTATTTGACTAAGGATTGGTTTTGGTTTGGCTTTAGGAATCTTGGGTTGGCTGTTCTATTGTTGAGGTAATCGTTGGGCTTCTGTTGAATATTTCAGGTGAGTCTCTTCACATTACTCGTGGGTCGAAGGCACCAATGTCGGCCTACTGGATTATGTTTGTAGGATGATATTTGTCTTTGTGACACTTGCTAACATACATGTATGTTCTTATTGTCTTTATGACTCTTTAAATATGATTGTATAGGGTGAAATAGAACCATACCGGTTGGATGATACATAAGGAGTTGAAATTGACTCGGGGGTGAAATAAAGCTAGTACCGGTTGAAAGATACCGAAGGAGTTGAAATATACTTAGGGGTGAAATAGACCCAGTACCGGTTGAAAGATACTGACGGAGTTAAAATGGACTCAGGGTGTGAAATAGAACTAGTTTAGCTTCGTGATGTTATGTGTGTTTAGTATGATGTATTTTTGGGAACTCATTAAGCTTGGTGCTTACGGTTTATGTTTAAAATGTTTCAAGTACTTCTGGTTTCATAAGGAAAGGCTGGTCTTAATCGCACTACATTCAATGGAGATTTATTCCACATTAACTATTTATTATTTTACTATGATGTTGTGAGAATATTTTGACTCTGAATGTATTTTTGTAACAGTGAACGAATGGTTTGACTTATTTAAAAATGATACTTCCATTAAATATTTTTGGGACGTTACATATACTATCGGTTACAATATATATCCTTTGCATGAAAGGATGTACAAGTACTGTATACTGTAGATTATGTAAGTAAGATAGTATAGTCTTTTACATGTGATTGCTTGATTATATTAAATGTTGCTTTCTATGTTTCATGAGTTCATGGTGGATCGACACTAGCAGAGAGCATAGTGTGACATCCCCAATTTCACGGCCTTTTTAAAACTTTTAGTTTATGCTTACTTAAAACATCTTTTTATGGGGGAATTGGTCCCAAAATATCCTTGACATGATATAATATCAAAATCAAGGCATTTTAGAAGATTTTATATTTTAAAAGCCTAGGACGTCGTAATTGATACAAGAAACATAAGCATAAACAGAGACTTAAAATGTCTCAACATACTAATGATCTACATCTCCTTGATTAATCTCTCACTAGATACATACATCATTCTCTCAGTACCTTTATTTAATTACGTATGATTCAAATAGACTGAGTGGGCCAGGTTGGGAAACCTGGTGAGATACATAGGTTTTTCAACCCACAAAAATATCATTTAATTATTTTATTCACATATTTCATGTCAAACAATTAACCCGATTACCCATCCCCGTTTTCTTTATTTATTCTGCCCTAATATCCTAAGATTCATCACGTATATCACATTTACCTATCATCGCATTGACAATACTGTTTCGGGGATTACTCCCTCAACATGTATCCAATAAGGGGTTAGAGTAACATCGCATGAATACATCGTTACTACATCCCCTGAACTCGTAATTCGTCTCCTATAGGTTCTGAGCCTGCTGGTTTTTTCACATGACTTGTTAGATTAGGCAGTGGTCACCATCTATACCCCGGTAGATGACGACACCACAACATTGCAAGTCAAGGTCGGGGCATCTCCTAGTCATCTCCTATTTATCATCACCGATCTACCATCACCTATATGTCATATCCTATCTTCCATCACTTATTACTGCCCAATACTTATTTATAATTGAATAATATTTATATGAATAAATCAGTTAAATATCATCTCTAAATATTTTATCTAACACATGACATTTTCGGCATAGATAATAAGCAAATAAATCATGTAATTATCTAGATACTTCATATCTCTGTGTATGATGAAGGTAACTATGTACTAACTTGTTAAAAATGGGTGACTGACTTTCGGCAGCGCTTTGCTTGGTACTTTGAAAAGACCTAGACGCATAAGGTACTAAGCCTTTGTCTAGTTTTGTAATCCTAGTTACTATAATAACTATAGTCTAGATTACTCACTAATCCTAATGTGTACGTCAAGATCTATCAAGTAAGGAATAATCAGGTATGATCAAATCGGAGGTAGGGTCCGTTTGGTATACATAGTATATTGTTTGGTATGATAATATCGGGGGTAGGATCCTTGGAATCACTGATAAATCATAATTATAGGTTCATAATAATTACTATGGCTTTAATTAAAAGTTACAGTTAAATAAAATAAGTGTAGCTTAACTTATAGAGTAATCTAGTGAAAACCAGGGATTATGCAACCAAAACTCTGATCCGGGAGCTTCTATTCACCGGCTATCTAACACCTCAAGGCTTCACTGAAGGATCCGGAAACTCGGGAGTAAAGGGGATTAAAAGCTAGAAGGAGTTCCAAATCGAATCTAGAAGAATGGTGTGAGGAAAGAGATGGTTTTTGGAGGTTTGTATAGGCAAAATTGGAGTTCACGTAGCACATCTGCTTAGAAGAGGGTGACGTATCTCTTTTTATGTGGTTCCACGTGTCGCATTCTGGATAGTGTGGGAGTGTATGTTGTGCATGTTGTCTGTGCGCGTGACAATACACAAAAAAATCTAAATTCCTGAAAATTCATAACTAATTCATACGAGCTCCGTTTTCGATGGGTTACATATCCACACGTAGCTATCTACGAGATCTATAACTTCCATTTAGACTAAGACGGATAAGTTTGAATTTATTTTAAAAGCTATATTTTTAATAGGCTTAGTCTATTAAAGTCTATTAAAAATTCATAACTCTCTCATATGATATCCGTTATCGACAATCTTAAAATCGACAGATAGGTATTGACGATATCTTCAACTCTTGTTTATGTTGTTTCTCCTAACAATCGATCGATTTCAATTTTAGTTTCTGAGCTGTATACTACAACGCTGAAATATTAGAAAAATCATAACTTCCTCTCACGAAGTCAGATTTAGGTGTTCTTTATATATACGGAATCCTTGTCACATATATTATAACTTTGGTTAAGATTATTTATCCTAAATAACCTTCTATCACAAAGTCATTTTTAACGCTTGTTATACCTTAATTGACTAGCTAAAATCAACGGGTGTTACAATTATCTCCCCTTAGGATGATTATGTCTCGCAATCATTAGGAAAATAGGGCTTGTATGATGACTCTACACGTTACCTTTCCATCCTAGGTAATAACTGTAACTCTTATATGTTTTCAAAATGAGTTTCTAACTTTTTATACTTCTCGACTGCTAACGGTGCTCAACTATGCACCTACTCGTCCTTCTAAATTCACTCTTCATTGGAGGCTCCTACTCCTTTTAGAGCATTCCTTACTTAAGATAAGGTCTTTACTTCAACTACCGTAAAGAATCGATGGGTCATGTTCTAATGAACTCTCATTATGTGATGGAACGGTTAGAGGCAGGTCTAATTGAGTAAGACTCTAGCATGAAAGATACCACCCTTCATGTTCTAATGTGATATAATCTCATTATAGTATGTAGCACTTATAGCTGCAAGCTGCTTAAATTTTAACGGTGATCGTGATACTTCTTTTGATTGTTTCGAATATCTTTTCCTTTGATCTTTTAACTAAAGTCTTAATCGATTTGATATGACCACTAAGTTCAAAATAATATTTATCTTCGTAGTCATTACCAGAACAAAGGTAATGATGGAATTAAACAAAATAGCTCAACTGCTTAGACACTTAGTAACCTTGTGACTTTCCCTGATCCAAGTGTGAGTCATGTGCATGCTTTTGGTAGTATAGGAATCTACTACCTTTCACACCTACTCATACTCATCCCAGGTATTGTCTCGCAGTCCCCAAGTCACCATACTAGAAATTCAGACAGCAACTTAACACATTGAGTCATATAACGTAATTAGGGATTATATTATTTCTTGAGAACGATTAGAAGATTTATTAATTCCTATTACATCACCTAATACTAATTATTTATCTTCTTTATATCCCAAGCTCTAGGAAACCCGCTTTCTATTCTCGACATATTTTTGTTTCATCAAATATCATATGATATGCCCTTGCCTTTGGCTTTTAGTGGCACATTTTTACTTTTTAATTCATTCTTCTTTGGGGAACTTTTTGTATTATGTCCACTATCTCCACATTGGTAACACGTCTTGTTATAGAAGGTGCAATCTCTGGAATAGTGACCCATCCTTCCACATTTGTACCAGGTCACTTCTTTCGTCACATCTTCCGAAGTGCTTCTTCTTTCACTTATCACACCACTTGGCTTCACTGCTACCCCCAGACTTCTTGCATTTGGGTCAGACTTTGTGAATTTCCCCTTCTTATCAGATCTTCAAGGTTCCTCATGGTTTCTCTTCTCTCATTTCTCAGCCTTTTCCAGACCCTTCTCCCTTATTTGGGTCTCTACGTTCCTATCCACCGAGATGATTGCTTTTAGAGTCGTTTCTAGCTTCACTGTTGGACCAAAATCTGTTGGTAGTCCACTAGAAAACTTATTCACTTTAGAAAGCTCAGTAGGAACCCAATAAGAAACTAATTTCATCTTTTCAGCAAAGGCTGCAACATACTCGTTGAGACTCAGCCTACCCTTCTTCAAGTTCTTGAATGCATTGTTGATTTACAGAAGATCTTGCTCAGCGTAATATTGCATCTTTAATTCGTCCTGAAATTTTTCCCATGACATCTCCTCTTCTTCTCCCTTTTGCATGGAGTTAGCTAGTAACTTCCACTAGCTTAATATTATGGTCTTCAGTTGTCTGACCGCTAAGATGGTCTTCTGTCAGTCGCTGCAGTCACAACTCTTAAACACCATTTCCATATCGAAGATCTAGTCTAAGACATCTATTGGTGTTCGGCATCCAGAAACACTTGTTGGCTTAGCATCCACGAATTCCTTGTACTTACATCCACTTTGCCCATCCCTTTTGTCTGGATCGTCTCTCCTAACCAATCGGGGTTCAGCTTGACTAACGATCCGAATGTAATTTCCTTCTTCCTATTTCTCCTCATTGAGCTCTCGATGCAAAATAGGTGCAGTCTTTCTCCCCCAATAACACGAATTAGTCATCTCATCTCCTCTCTTTGTTCTGCCATCATGGCCCATATCATTTTTTGCACTCCTATTGTTGTAAGGGGTTCAACTATTGGCAATACTTTAGGTGCATGCTCGATCACTCGTGTCTCAGGATGCTGATTTCCATTAGAATTTCCTAATCCACTGCACGTTTTCACCGTGACGTTCTATACACCACTGTAGTCGTTCGAGACAAGAAATCTATGATAGACAATGTTTAGACACATTGTCCTCATTATTACTCTGAAAAGTTATATGCCAATTCTAATACCATAATAAACGTTTTGAAATCTGAACACATAAATCTCCTAATTCTAGGTCTGAAACGGACCTTATATCTGATAACAGTAACCTAGATAGACGATTTAAGGCATCTCATTGCTATACCATGTATAAGTTATTTAGCACATAAAGCAAATTAGGCATCTTATCCTAAAGTAAGCTATTGCTCATTGTCAATTCAAGTGTACTACCAAAAATATAATAGACACACATCTCACGATCAACTCTTAGCATTTTAAGTTTAAGTCTAGAAATAAATCCTTACTCTTAGTTCGCTTAAACTAATGCTTTGATACCAACCGTGACATCCCCATTTTCACGGTCTTTTCAAAACTTCTAGTTTATGCTTATTTAAAACATTTTCTATTGCGAAATTGGTCCCAAAATATCCTTGACATGATATAATATCAAAATCAAGGCATTTTAGAAGATATTATATTTTAAAACCTTGAGATGTCATAACTGATACAAGAAACATAAGCATAAACGAAGACTTACAATGTCTCAATATACTAACAACCTACATCTCCTTGAATCTCTCAGTAAATACATACATCATTATCCAAGATCCTATATTTAATTACCTACAATTCAAATAAACTGAATGGGTCAAGTTGGGAAACCTGGTGAGATACATAGTGTTTTCAACCCAAAATAATATAGTTAATGTTTTTATTCACATATTTCATGTCACACAATTAACCCGATTACCCCTCCCTGTTTTCTATATTTATTCTCCCCTAAGGATTAATCCTAAGAGTGATCAACTACATCGTGTTTACCTATCATCGCCCACATCGCATTGACAATATTGTTTAGGGGATTACTCCCTCAATACGTATCCAATAAGGGTTAGAGTATCATTGCATGAATACGTAGTTGCTGCATCGCCTGAACTCACAATTCATTACTTACAGTTAGTGGTCGTCATCTATACTCCGGTAGATGGCTACATCGTAACATCACAAGTCAAGGTCAAGGAATCGCCTAGTCATGTCTTATTTATCATCACATTTTTATTATCTCCTAACTACCATCACCTATCTATCATCTCATATCTACCTCACTTATTACTACCCAATACTTATTTATAATTGAATAATACTTACATGATTAAATCAGTTAAATATCATCTCATAATATTTTATAAAACACATGACATTTTCGGCACAGATAATAAGAACATAAAGTATGTAATTATCTGGATACTTCATATATATGTGTAAGATGAAGGAAACTATGAACTCACTTGATAAAAATGGATGACTGACTTTCGGAAGCGCTTCGCTTCATAGATCGAAAAGACCTAGACGCATAAAGTAGTAAGCGTTAGTCTTGTAATTCTGGTGACTATAATAACTATAGTCTAGATTCCACACTAGTCCCACTATCTACATCAAGATCTATCAAGAAAGGAATAACCATGTATGATCATATCGGACGTAGGGTCAGTTTGGTATACAGAGTATACTGTTTGGAAATCTCACTTTAAACACCTCACTAAATCCAGCCTAGACATCACTCCCGTAAGTAGATCAATTGGTATAATAACTTGGAATCACTGATAAATCATAATTATAGGTTCATAATAACGAATATGACTATAATTAAAAGATACACTTTAATAAAATAAGCATAACTTAACTTACAGAGTAATCTAGTGAAAACCAAGATTATGCGTGCGAAACTTTGATCTGAGAGCTTCTATTCGTCGGCCATATGACACCGTAGGGATTCGCCGAAAGGTTCGGAAACGCGGGAGTAAAAGGTGTTAAAAGCTAGAAGGAGTTCCAGCGAGAATCTGGAAGAATGGTGTGAGGAAAGAGCTAATTTTCGGAGGTTTATATAGGCAAAATTGGAGTGTGCGCTGCGCATACATATGGTGTGCACCGCGCATCTGGTCGGAAGAGCATGATGTGTTGCTCTCTTCATGGTGCCACGTGTCACATTCTGGGTGGTGTGACGGTGCACGTCGCGCATGTTGTGTGTGCGCGCGACTACACGCGTAAAAATCTGAATTCTTATAAAATTCATAACTAATTTATACGAGCTTTGTTTTTTATGGGTTTTATATCCACACGTAGCTATCGACGAGATTTACAACATTCATTTAGACTTCATCGGCTAATTTTGACATTATTTTTGAAACTATATTTTTAATAGGCATAAATTGTTAAAGTCCGTTAAAAAATTATAACTCTCTCATATGATGACTTGATACATTTTGATAAACTTCCTCTATTTTATGATGACTTGATACACTTTGATAATATGGTTTGATGATGTTTAATAAAAAAATTTACTACCTTCATCTTTTATGAATATGTTTTGGAAGTTTTACTTATCATTTTAAAAGAAAATTTTAGTTTGAAATTTAAGACGTTACAATACTATTCATGTGAAATAATACTCTGCTGAAAAATTTAGATCTGATTATCCCAAAGTTCATCCCCAAAATTGTAAACGTTTTTGTGAAAATGCCCAAAATTATCACTTTGCTGAAAATATAAGGACCAAATATGTAAGTATTTATCTTCTTCCCCAATTAATCTTATTTGTAAACATGAAACACCATCGATCACAAAATAGTCCTCAATCATTGACTTTCTCCGAAATGATGAATCCCGAAACCAATGAGAATCTCAGCCCGAAGAGATCATTAATCAATTCTATAGCATGATATGGATTTCAACAACACATCTTCCAAGCCCGAATTACTGGTTAGTATTGCCCAAAGTACAAATTTTTTTACAGCCAGAATTTGATGTTTTCTGTAACTCGAATCAGAGTTCAACCTAAAAATGCATAGCAAGAATTCATAGCCAGAAGTGATTCTTGATAAACGAGGCATTGAAACAACATAAACTTCTTTGATTCTTCCCTATAATTTCAATTTTGACTACCGAATTCAATTTTGACTATTGATCTCCATTGAAAGCTTAGTTCACAGAACGAATCCATGACACAAAACAACTTCAACATGTAAACACCAAATAATCCACCGAATATAATTCATTCCATTTTTATGATCACAAGAATTGATAAGAATGATAAATGCAATCAATCAAGCAATTAAGATTAAGGGATGTTTGGGTAAACTTTTTAAAACAACTTATTACGTTCCATGCCACTATAAAATAAAAAAGTGTTCCACACCACTATAAATTAAAAAAGTGTTTGGATGAAAATAACTTATTCCGTTGAGTAGGGTCGGCCCTGAGATTTCAAAGACTCTGTGCAATTAACAAAAAAATAGACCCTAAAAGTTATAAAATCAAAAAATTTATGCAAAAAAAAGTATATATATATTTTTTTATTGCAAAATATATAGAATTAAAATTCTATTAAAAATAATACATAAAAAATAAATTTGCTTCAACATAAAGACAATAATCTTCCTAATATTTGTTGAAATAAACTTTTCAGCAATATCTTTGTTACAAGTTGTAGATTTCTTTTTGGTTCTATATTTTGAAACTCAAGCAGTAAAGGGAATCATAACTGTATAAAAAAATCAAAAATCATAACAGTAAGATATATTTCATTATCAAGAAAAAAGAATAATGATATGCTTTTAATAAAACAAAAGTCCCAAAATCATAAAATTACCTTTCCCCCTGACCTTTCAACGAGAAAGGGTAGCAAAACTGTAAAAAAAATCAAAATTCAAATAAGCATCATACATTTCATTATAAAAAAAAAAGAACAATGATCTGCTTATAAAGAAATCCAAAAAGCAGAAAATATCTTTTGATTTTCTAAACTTCAAAAAAATTTGAAATCAAAAACTTCTAAACCTCAAAGTTGGATTGATATTCACTGAGTCATAAAGAATGAAAAAAGAAACTAACTAAATTACTTCTTACACATCAAAAACTTATCAAAACGAAAAAACATAAATTGATTTGCTTGTACTTTCAAAATTCAGAAATTGATTACCTTAATTTCTTGTTCCTTCTGAGTTCTGATTTTCGAATCAGATATCCTTGTTCCTCCGATTTTGGAAACAGATTACTGATTAGAGTGTAGTCTACCTTCCATAAATATTAGAAATTAGAAATAAAAAACTAAGTGGAAGAAGAAGAAAAAAGAGGTAAAGACCTATAAAAACAGAAATACCTTAATCTTACATTTTGATTTCGAAACCTCAAGCAGGTAAGAAATTTGAAGCTTCTAAAATTCTGATTTTCCAGAAGAAATAGGAAGTAAAGAACGATTGTAAACTTTGTAAGAACTCAAATCAACAGATATTGCTAATTATCTCTGTTTGTAAACTAAAATCGTTGCTTCAGAATTTTGAGAAGAAAAAAAAAGAAGTAAGATTGTTGATTGCATCTGAAATTGAAACTGACTGATGCTTTAGAAAAAAGCAAACAAGAATAATGTTATTGTTGCCTGTCAAGGATTAGAGAAAGTTTTAATTCGTGCCCCATGCTTGTAAGCGTTATCAGTGAAGAAGAAATCGGAGCGTTTATCAGTGAAGAAGAAACTGAAGCGTTGTGTTTGTTTCTTTCCCAAAAATTTTGAGTTTCCCGCTCCTTCTTGCGTCGCCTGATACATGATCTGATGAAAAGATTAACCTAATCGTTTTGGGCCATTAACCGAACATAGGCTATAAATGCTAAAAAAAATGGGCCCTAGGATTGTTTTGGGCCCTGTTCATGGGCAATTTATGAACTCCCCATGGGTCGGCCCTACCGGTGAGGAACCTCTAATAAGTCATTTTTTTCATAAGTTACCCTACATTTACTTATTAACTTATAAGCTAATAAACAATAAGTTTTTTTTGTCAAACACCCCTAGATGAGTCAAGAACCCATAAACTTGTGATGATTTATAAAAATGATTGATAGTAAAACAACAAGAATAAAGAATAAAGCAGAAAATCATGAACACTTATAGACATAATGAAATCATGATTCGTTATCGGTTGAAAACGATAATTAAAAAAAAAATCTCATGACAATTATTGGATTAAGGCTCAAGTTATCGGATGAAAAAGAACATTGAACAGTGAACAAAATTGAATCGAATAGAACATATTGGGCTTTCGAATTGGGTCTAATGAATAGTACTGTTGATCAAAACCTTGGTAAACTGTAAGCTTTTGTTTTGTGTTTTAATCCACAAACCATCACAAGTCCCCTACATTTCGTTAGTCAAATGAATAGAACATATTGGGCTTTCAAATCGGATATGGTCCTTGGAATTCTAATTTCTAAGTCGTTTGTTGAACTAATAACGTATTTGGTGATTAATCTACAACCATTTAAGGATTTGTTAATTTCAAAATATCATAATAACTCTGTCAGCGTAATAAGATTTTGAGATTTTAAGCTTTATTTTGTACAGGTTTTATGTTGGTAATAAGATTTTGAGATTTTAAGCTTTATTTCGTATAGGTTTTATGTTGGCACATTAGTTAGAAAAACCTTAATTAGTTGGTATATATATATATATATATATATATATATATATATATATATATATATATATATATATATATATATATATATTTCATTTTATTGTATCTTGTAGTTCACATTTAATAATATTATGAAACCGTAGCCGTTCTATGTTTTGTTAGTTTACATGGTATCAGTGCTCGGTTGATCATGAGTATTTTCGTTTTCGGAGAAGAATCATAGCAGGCATGACATTGTGCTGATCAAACTGTATTCCGTTTTTGTTTTTGAAAATTTTCGCAATTTTGGGTATGGTTTTCTTGCTCGTTTATGTATTCTATTTGATTTGATTTGTTCGTTTCGTCGATTTTGAGGGTTTCATTTCGTCTGTTGGTTTTGTTGATTTTGAGATCTTGATTGTTCCTGCTGCTATTTGTATTTACTATTGTTTTGGTTATTCTTGTCTGACTGATACTGGAAATATGGCCATGAAAAATGATTCTCTTCAGTCCATTAGTATCTAACTCGATGGCAAGAACTATGCTTATTGGAGTTATGTTCTGAAGATTTTTTGCGAGGCAACACTATGTGGGGATTGTTACATGTGATAAGAAGAAGCGGACTTAAATATCCTCCTACTTTTATTTCTAAAAATGTTCATACCTAATTAAATGATGACATATGTCATATTAGTATATTAAAATATGATTAAATGAGCATTAAATGTTACACATATCACTATTTAATCGGGTAGGATGATTTGTAGGAACAAAGAGTAGGAGGATATATAATTTCTCTAAGAAGAAACCAACAGATGAAAAGACCGCGAATTATGAAACCTTACTGGATTCATGGGAGACTGATAACTCCACGATCATTACTTGGATTAATAATTTTGTTATCTAGTCTGTTGGTACTTAGTTGGCGAAGTGTGATACATCAAAGGAAGTTTGGGATCACATGGCTAGATTATATACACAATATAATTTTGCAAAGTAGTATCAGTTAGAGTTTGATAATCAAGCCTTCCAACAGAACAATCTCTATGTTCATGAATTTTATGTAGTTATGTCGGATTTATGGGATCAGTTCGATCTTACAGAGCGTGATGTGTTGAAGGCTTTCAAGCCTTATATTGATAGAAGGGAAGAGTAACGTTCTGTTCAGTTCTTGATGTCACTATATTCAGATTTTAAAGGCTTGTGTAGATCAATCTTGCATCGCACACCTCTTCCCGCTGTTGATTCGGTTGTTCACGAGTTGATTCACTACTAGAAAAACAGCCTTTTACGACGCGCAATGCATGTCGTAAAACGCTCAGACGACGCGCAAATGCTTGTCAAGGAAGGCCCTGTCATAACGAGAAACGACACGCTTTTGTGCGTCGTCTATAGACAACGCGCATTTACGACACGCATTTACGACGCTCATTTACGACACGCAATGTGTATCAAGGAAGGCCCTGTCATAAAGGAAGACGACACGCATTTGCGTGTCGTAACCTTACGACACGCAATTATGACACGCATTGCGTATCATTAAAGCCCCTGTCATAAATGAAGATGACACGCATTTGCGTGTCATAAACTTCAGCAGCCAATTACGACATGCATTTACGACGTGCCTTTACGATATTCATTTACGCATAATACAAAAATATGGAAACAAATATATACCAAAACAATCAATTTCATCCAATAACATCATGTCAAAAAATTGTAATACATTGATATTAAGGGGATCGGATTGTGCATTGTTATTAAGAGGTTTTCTCTAACTATATAACCTAATACTACATTGCTATTTAAGGGCACCTTCTTGTTTAAAATATCATGTCAAAAAAATCCTCTATATTATTGGTTTGCCACCTGGTATACTGGGTTGCTGTCCACCGGGCGTGGATGGCAAGTAATGAATTGAACATTAGCCGAAACAAAAAAGAGCTTTTATTAATCACATCATCAATTTTAGCTAACTGATAGAGTTGTTATATAAATATGTTATTAACTAATATTATCAGATCAACATTACAAATAGTATATAAAAGATATAGCACCTTGAGTTATTGTTATGATTTAACATAAAAAATGATATTTTTAAATATTTGGTGCTAAAATTAAAAATAATCACATGTATGGCCGCTGATAATCTAGAAGCCACAGCATAGCCGCTGCATCAAAAGAGAGAAAGAATGAAGGATTTGTACTTTTTTAGCCTTGAAAAAAAAAAGTACTTTTCAGCTAGTTGAATATTGACCTATCCGGTGTTCGAATGTCTAATAATCATACAGAACCATCAACAAAGCTAGTTGAATATTGACCTTCATGTACTTGAGAAGCAGCCTAAGAGAGACAATACATACATATTCATACAAAAAAATATTAGAAACGGTATCAAATAATTAAATAATAATAATATAAATCAATATGGCCAAAATATTCCACTTTTAAGCATCCAGAATTTTAGATAGACTTACAGATACCAAGGTGAGGCATTCTGGATTCATATGACAAATTCTGCAACGAATTTGATGCCCCTTGCAAAGATGTAGCTCTTGAAACACAATAACCATATCAGCTTTTAAAGCACATTGTTTTTTTTACCATTAAGTGATGTATGGGTAAAGTGCTAAATGGATGCATGATGTCTGTCTAGAATAAGTGCATTAAGTCAAAAAGAAAACACCACTACGTATTTGTCTATTTTGTTGACTGGATGAACTATGTGAATGTGAGTAAATGACCCTATTACCCTTCTGTACATATGAAGTCAAAAAGAAACACCCATGTGTCCCTTTCTTAGGCTAAATGAACTGTCTGAATGTGAGTAAATCAAATGACTATCTTACCCCTTTGTATGTACTATGTCAAAAAGCATCACCCCCTAATGAACTGTCTGAATGCGAGTAAATGACCATTCTACCCTTTTGTATGTGTTAGGTCAAAAATAAACACACCTATATATCTGTCCCTCTTTTGACTAAATGAATGAACTGTTTGAATGTAAGTAAATGACCATTTTACCCTTCTGTATCTGTACCCATCAAACTAAAAGATGCTGAATGATAAATGATACATTAATGGATGATATGTCACATAACACATACCTAAAAAAGCAAGAAATAGCTTGATTAACTTTCTTTTCAGTAGAACCCCATGGTGCTTGACGATGTGCTTGTGAAAGAAGACAACAGCCAAGAAGGTGAAGAAGTGTGTACCATTCATTATTTACACCTTGCATACCACTAGATGTTTTCTCCTTGAGTATATTTTGGTTCACCATAGTAAGAAGATGCTTCAAAAACAAAAAAACAAATATACAAATGAAAGTGGTGGGATTTGATGTTTGAAAAAACTTTGATGATCAAGTAACAGAATAAAAGCCAATGTAAAGTCACATTTTCCAAGCTTTTCATTCCATGATCTTCTATCAATGTTGTTATCTGATGGAGCACATGAAATGTTAAAACTAAAAACACAGACTAAAAATAAAACATCAAGTGCTGACCTGGCCACCCAACTTCACCATGTAGCTCAGCAACAATAGTATTCCCACTGCAGATTCAAACATCTACAACTTTGTCCCATGTTGAAGCTTTTTTGTAGAGACCATGAAGAGATAAGAACATATGCACAGAGAACTTCCTTAATGCTTTGTGGTCATCAATTTCCTTTTTCCAAGCAGTATTAACACCTAACTCTGAGACATGAACAGCTACTATTGAAGAAGTGTATCTGGTTTCTAGAACCTTCAAGAAACATGTAACAATGTCTTCAGGGGACATAGATTGTTCACAAAAGAAAGATTCATAAAATAAAGCAGGGGTGCCTTTTCCTAGCTGTTAGCTAAGGTTATTTGTGCATGCCAAAACTTCACAAAGTATCTATCACCTTTCTAATGGAAATAGTGTCACTAAAGATATACAAATCTAGTATCATAGTATTTATCACCTTTCTAATGGAAATAGAGTCTGAACAAGTAACAAGCAGATTCACAATGCTTTTACAAATGCTTTCTTCATGTGGCCTGATATAATCAGCAAAGCTCTTCAAAAGGTAAGTCAGGAAAGAGACAGTCTGCAAGAACAAGATAGGGTATAAATGTATAATCTTCAAATATGATTTAAAACTTAAAAGGATGATAAAAGAATGATCTTGATAAAAATTACCTTAACTTGAGCCCCTTTTAGCTCAGTGAAGTGGGTCTTCAAATGAGGTGGAACCTTGTCAGGACCTGGGACTGAGATAGCAGCAACCATCAAAGGCAACAACTGAGGTATATTAGTTTGGACAAGGTGGTTATACAACTGAAACAGATCACCACCAAAGGACCTTCCCATACCTGCTTTAAATGAAGAGACAACATGCTTCTCAGTTTCTCCCAGTTCAACTTTTTTCACCAGTCTCAAAGTGTTGTGTAGAATCGAATCTAGTATCCCAGCAACCTAAATATAAATAAAAAGTTTATTACAGTATTATTTTGAAATACTGTAGTGGATATTTAAGTGTGAGATTAATAATAAGGCACTAACCGTGAAAACACCACCGATAATGGCACAAACATTGGTGATGAAATGAGAAAATGATTTGGAATTTTCTGTTATCAAGACCTGGTCATGAAAGAATAGTTAAAATTACAACCAGTTTGAAAGGGAAATTAATAAAATGGGGTAAAATTAGGTAAAATATTTAAAATTGAAACCTGCATTAGAGACAGCTCAAAATGGAACTTGACAACAGGGACTGAATGAGCATGCATTAAGCTACTATGTGATGTGTACTCATAATTCTCAATCAGTTGATGAGATGACCTCATTACCTCGGTCTTCACAAGTTGAATATAATGCTCTACCTACATTTTTTATTATATGTAAATACAAGGTATTATTTGATTATAATTATAACTTATTATTTAAACATCTAAAAAATCAAAGCTAATTAAAACCCAAATAAGATGATTAAAGAAAAATATTTAGAAAATAAATTATAATTTTATTAAAATCATGAAATGAACTACCAACAAACTTAATAAACAAAAATGGTTATATTAAAATTTTACAATTTTTCAATACATTCCTTGATGGAATGATAAAAGTAAACAAACGTCAGGCAAAACAAACAACAATTATTTTTTTCAATGGAATCGGAACGAACCATTCCATTCCTTCACCAAAGACTGTTTCTTTTTGAAGCGGATAAAAATGACTATTTTGGCCTTGTAACACTAACAAAAAAAATAAAGAAACAGCAAGTTAGATAGGTTACGAACCGTAACATTTGCATGATCTTCAGGGTCAGTGAGAACTTTCCGGGGGCTGCAAAGACTTTTAATATGCTCCTTATTTCCTTTCCTTCTTCAGCAATCTCTTGACTCATTTTCCATAACTTCAGGCAAAGAAGCTTCACTTTCCGGCATGTTTCTCACCGGAGGTGGTGGCAGTGGCAGTGGCGGCTCAGATGTTTCAGTTGTCTGTGGGTGGGCAATCACAGGTGTTGTTAATTGTTCCAAAGTCTCAGTTTTCTTTGTGCTTGTAACAGGAAGTGAGGTTGAATTCTCTGAAGTTTCAGATGTCTGTATCTCCATTATTGCATACACCTAGAAAGTTTGTAATGAAACTAATCCTATTAGTCCTATAAGGACTTAAGGCTGTAATATCCTAAAAACTAATATTGTCTGGCTTTTTTCTGAGATGGATGATATTGAACGAAAAGCATAATCTAGATGTTAGACTGAATTGTAAACCATCCAACACATAATATCAAGAATTCAAGAATTCCACTTTATCGCAGTGACATGAATAGAGAGCAAACAGCCGAATTTGTATAGAAATTGACAAAATTTAAAGCAGTACCTTCCAACGACTTTCGCTAAGGTGCTGATGTAGGAGTCAATGATCTCATCTCTAGTAGGCTCGCCTTCAGGCTTGTCCACCACAACAAGCCAGTGTTCAAAATCGCACCCATCAATAAGGATTGTCTCCTTAGGGGGACGATTAGACCAATTAGGATTCGAGTCGTTTAGAGAAGATCTGGTCAGGCTCGTAGAAAAAGGACGAACGAACGAACGAACGGTGACTCAAAAATCTGTCTTCTCCCTCGACGGTGACTCAAAAATCTGGAGCAAAGTTTATCTTGAGGTCTGGAGCAAAGTTTGTTTTGAGGTCCTCTTCCGTCTTCTCCCTCGACAGTGACTCAAAAATCCGACAACCCTACACAAAAACTTGAACAACTCCCTCTCTAGCCACTAAGACGAACGAACGGAAGATTAGGGTTATTTTGGGATGCTAAGGGTTTGGTTAGAGGGGATGTAACAACTAAATGTATGAGAAATCGGCCCTAACATAAGAGCCCAAGGGGATCTCTACATCAAACTGAGGCTGTCGTTTCAAGGGTACCTGACGTCAACATGTGGCTGCCAATTAGGGTTTTTTTTCATGTAGAGGATGTAGTTGGAGGTTTTCTTGCAGATTAAAACTCGAGTTGTGTTGGACGAACAAATAAGGGTTAGAGGTGCTGGATGTAGGTGAAGATGAAGGCCCTAGGGTTTCTTTCTAGCTAATTCAAAGATTAGCATCAATGGAAGAAGGTGGAGGCATTAGAGGGAAAAAGGGATACTGAGAGAGGAGCAAATAGGCGGGGGGTTTAATTTTTGGGATGCCATTTCCCCCTAACTAAAAACACGCGTTTCATTAAAAAAATTATAAAACGACATGTTTAGATGACGCACATTTTATAATAAGCGCCCTCCGTGTTTTTTTTTTGTGAGACACTAATTTTAGGGCACACAAAAATGAGCGTCCTGAATTCTTCAAATTTCTAAAGATCTGACATCATTTTTAGGGCACACCCTTTTGCGTATCATTAATCAGTGTGTGTCGTAAAAAGCGCGTCATTAAAGGTCTGTTTTCTAGTAGTGATTGTTGAAGAAACTCGTATCAAGTCCCATGATTACGAAGGTCCCAAGAAAGCCACTCATGTTGTCTTTGCTATTCCACAACGACCTCAGTCTTCAAACTAGAATCGTCCCAAAGTTGCATTTGATGAGTCATCTTTCTGTAAGAAGAAGAACCATTACAAGCCAAATTGTCCTTGCAGATAAGCAAAGGAAATTAGCACTAACAACAAACGATATTACATGCACAGTTTTAGTCTTCACAGAATAACATGTCTTTTAGACAGTCTCAATTATGTCCCTCATTTCCATCTTTTTAGCCACCGTAGTACGTTACTGCTGCACCTTCGGTTGAGAATGAGGCAGATTTTACAACACCACCAACCTTGGATCCCCAGATTGTTGAGCAGTTCAGAAAATTCATTGTTTCCAATCTAACTACCATGTCAGCTTCCTTGTCTCATTCAGGTTTGTCTTCATCAAACACTTCAGTTATTCCTTCATCCTTGTGGATATTGGATTCTGGTTCATCTCAAAAGATGTCACCACATTTATCATCTTTTGCTTCGTTATTATCTCGTACATATGTCTCTGTTATGTCTGCTACTGCTACACCTATGTCAGTAGATGGTGTTGGTTCTATTATCACTCCTTATACATCTTTATTACATTCCCACACTTGCTTTGAATCTTTTCTTTCCGTCAGTCAGGTGTGTATGTCTGGTTGTTGGGTCTTCTTTTTCTGATTAATTCTATTATGTACATGACATTTGGTCTCGGAGGGGGGGGTGATTTGGATAGGCAATAGACTCAGCGAGCTTTATGTTTTGGAGCAACTACATGTTGCTATTGTTGTTGCTTTTATTTTCGATTTGTTGTCTTTTCATTTAAACCCTTCCTCGTCTGTTTTTATCTTTGGCATTATCGTTTAGGACATGTATCAGTGTTTCGTTTACAGTGGTTGGTTTCCACTAGTGTGTTAGTTTCTTTGAAAAATGATGATATTTTTTATTGTTGTGGTTGTAACCTGGGAAAATTTTCTCCTTTACCGTTTAATAAAAATGTCACTCGTTCTGTTACTCCATTTTATATTATGTATTTTGATGTGTGGAGTCCATCTCTGAATACCTCTAAATCTGGAGCTAACTATTATATTTCATTCATTGATGATTACACTCGTTATATGTGGGTTTATTTTATGAAGCGCATGTCTGACTTTTTCACCATATATAGTGACTTCAAAGCTCTTGTCAAGACTAAACAATCTGCTATCATAGAATGTTTTTGGTGTGATTTGGAAAGGGGAATTTATGTCCAATTATTTTATATAGTTATTGACATCTGATGGAATTATAGATCAGTCATCTTATACATACACCCTTAGAAAAATGTTGTTGGAGAAAGAAAACATCGACATCTCCGAGAAACTGCAAGATTCTTGCTACTTTCTACTCAAGTTCCAAATATGTTATGGGGAGAACCTCTTCATACCAGCACTTATGTTATTAATCGTATTCCTACTGCACACACTTCGGTAAGTCTCCTTATGATTTGTTGTTTGGGGAACTTCCAAATTGTTATTCATTACGAGTATTTGGGTATACGTGTTTTTCCTTGAAGCCTCATGTAAAGAGAGATGATTTGTCTTCAAAATCAGCCCTTTGTTTATTTTTAGGATACGGTATTATTCGGAAAGGTTATCAGTTTTATGATCCATCAAATCAGAAACAGTATGTTTCTCGCAATGTCACATGTTGGGAGCACATTACATTCTATAACATTCCTGCTTAGTCACATGATTCAACCCGAGAGGAGCTTTGTACTATTGATCTGTTTAGCATTGACATTGATGATCCACCACTTACCACTGGTCCACTACTTGCTACTGATCCACCAAATGCTACTAATCCACCACCTGTTACTAACCCTCTGCCTGCAGATCATCAGGATCCCCCACCATCTAGGCCTTATTGTAATAAGAAGTCCATAGAGCTTCGTGACTTTGTGTATTCCTCTTACTCACCAGTGTTTGCCTCCTTTATTAATTATGTAAATTTTATCTTTGAGCCAACATCCTACAAATAGGCCATTTATGATCCCCTTTAGTAGACCACTATGGATGAGGAACTTGCATGTCTTTATCAGACTCATACATGGGATCTACTTTCGTTTCTGCCCAAAAAGTACACGATTGGTTATCGTTGGGTATATAAAATCAAAACAAAGTCTGATGGAAGCGTTGAGCATTATAAAGCCAGACTCTTTTTGAAAGGGAGCACAAAATTATGGTATGGATTATGAGGAGATTTTTTCTCCTGTTGCAAAAATAACGACTGTCCGCACCTTGATTGCAGTTTCTTCCATTCATCAATGGAAGATTTATCATATGTACGCCAAGAAGGCATTCTTGAATGATGATCTTTATGAGGAAGTATACATGTATCCTCCCCCTGGTATTGCTCACCAACCAAGTGAAGTTTGTCGACTTTAGAAGGCACTATATTGTCTCAAACACCCCCCCCCCCCTATGATTCATTTGAGAAAATTTCTATGGTGATTACTTCTCTTGGTTTTTAACCAAGTAACCATGAATCTTCTCTTTTTGTTCGATGTATGAGTGTAGGTCAGATTATTTCTTTCCTTATATGTCGATAACATGATTATTACTTGTGATAATCATGATGGTATAGAGTCTTTAAAGCGTGATTTAGCTCACCGTTTTGCTATGAAAGAGTTAGGTTTGCTACGTTATTTCATGGGAATTGAAGTTGCTCAGTATCCAAAGGCTAATCTTTTATCTCAAATGAAGTATATTTCAGATTTGTTTGAACGTGCACGACTCACAAATAATCAGACATTTGATATGCCTATAAAGAGTAATGCAAAATATTCTCCAACTGATGGTGTCCCCTTATCAGATCCAAGCCTTTATCGTACCATTGTAGGGAGTCTATTTTACCTAACTATCACTAGACTGGATATTGCTCATGTAGTTCATGTAGTTAGTCAGTTTGTTACTGTCCCTTCTATTATTGATTAGGGAGTTGTTCTTTATATTTTGAGATATCATTGTGGTGCTCAGTTCCACACACTTGTGTTTCCATATACATCCTTTGTTGAGTTGCGTTCCTATAGTGATGCTAATTGGGAGAGTGATACTTATGATCGTAAATCCATTACTGGGTATTGTGTTTTTCTTGGAGATTCAATGATGTCATAGACGAGTAAGAAAGAAGATATTGTCTTTTGATCTTCTACATAATCTGAGTATCGAGCCATGGCTATCGCTACTTGTGAGATTGTTTGGTTGATATGGCTTCTTGCAGATATGGGCGTTCACATCTCTTAGCCAACCCTTTTGTATTGTGACCACGAGAGTGCGTTAATGATTACAGAGAATTCAATTTTTAATGAGTGCACAAAAAACATTGAGATTGATTGTCATTTCACACGACATCATTTCTAGAAGGGCACTATCTCCCTACCTTATGTTCCTTCCACTTTGCAGATTGTTGCTATTCTTACGAAGCCATTAATTATTCCTCGTTTTCATTTTCTATATGAAAAACTCTCAATGTTTATTGTTGTTACGTCGTGATTTTGAGGGGGGATGTTTGCCGAACAAGATTTTTGGCACTATTTTTTATTGGGTTTATGTTGGCCCATTAGCTAGAAAACCCTAATTATCTCGTCTACATATTATATATTTTCCTTTCATTGTATCCTATACTTCTCATTTGATAATAATATGAAACCCTAGCCGTTCTATGTCTTGTTAGTTTACAAAATCTAGATAAGACCGTTTAATGTGAAACTAGTTTGGAAAGTTCTAAAATCGAGTCCCCTACATTTTGTTAGTTTATGAGGAAACTTGAAAACAGCTCTAGCTATAGTCAAACTAGTGATTGCCACATGTTGGTCCAAAAATGATCCAATTGTATACATAGTTTTGTAAAAAAAATCACCATAAATTATAGAAAAAAATATTTGAATAAGTTCTATATATTTTTCAAAAAGTAAGAGTTGGAGAGACAATAATATATTGAAACCCTAGTATGTAAATGAGTGTAAGATGGCTTAAAATGGGTTGGACAAGAGGCATGTGTAGTGATAAAATATGCATGAGTTGTTGAAATGAAACTTGTACAGATTTTAGATAGTTGTTTGAGTTGGAGTGTTAGAAAAATTATTATGTGTGTAGGTTGATACTCCTTGGAGAGTGAAAACTTGTTTTTTTGTTTTTAAGCTTGCCATCTTGTTAGTCTTCACTCATTTACATGCTTTAAACTTGTGTGAAAAAAAACTATATGTTGAATGTTTGTGATAGGCTGAGTTCCATAATGAATGATTACCATAGTGGTTTATTACTACACTAAGTAATAATGATATGAGGAATAGTGTAATGTATGATTATCTATGATTATATGAGATCGCATGTACAAAAGTTGGTTTAGTTTCTTAGCTCGCTAAGAGTTCATTGCTCTGTTGTTGATAAGCACTTTTCAGGAACATCTGGTAAGGAAAATGTCGGGGGCTTGGGATAATCACTCAAGGGTCATGCTCATAGTTAAATAGGGACAATGGCTAACTTTAATATTATTGTGTTGTAAATTATACTTATTTTAAGGGACATTTTAGATACTTTTATTAACATTTTTATGATTAAAATAGGACAATAGGTTCTTTATTGCTTTATATTTATGTTTTGCATCTGAGATGGACATGTTGATAAGATAGAAGCTAAAGAGGGCCATTTGGAGCACACTTTCATGAAGTACTCAACAAGAAAAATATATAGAACTTAGAACAGAAGAAAATCAAAAGATTTTGAAGATGAATTTAAAGTTTACGGAATCACACCATTAAATAAGTCGGTTATGAAAATCTATAAATATAGCCCTAATGTTGTCCCAAAGAGAGATGTGAAAAAGAACAAAAGACTGAAGAATCATCACAAAAGAGGAGGCAAAAGAATGATTATTCGTATTTCTTTTGCATTATGTTTAACATTCCATTTAGTTGTTTTGTTTCTATTATTTTGTTTATGGGTAAAGTTCCAATACTTTTGTTTATATGTAGATGTATGATATTGTTATATTTATACATATATTTATACATTATTTCAACACATTTTAGCTTTATTTTGGTTAGATTTAAAAATATTTGGTACTTATAAAGTTCAAATTCTATTTTATAGCCAAAGAAGGACATAATCAGGAGAAGGGACCAAAACTGAACAATGTTGGAATCTTGGAGGATGGAGCTTGCATCAAGGAGAAGAAAAGATGAATTCATGTATAAAAGAAGATTACACAACGTGGCGATGAGAACCTTCTCGATTGACGAGTAAGGAGACTTGAGGAATATGTATGTGAGACGTTTTCCATGATGTGGCAACCCTATGGCCACCACGTGGATGATGATTTTTGGCAAGTATAAATATTGACCTTTAGGTTAAAATTCAGGATGCATGAGAAAAAGAGTTGCTGATATCTTTGACCAAAAGCAACCAAAACCCCTGAGAAAACCTTTGGAGCCCTTATTTCAAGTGAAGGAACATATTTAGAGAGATTGGAGTTAAGATTCATCATTAATCATTCGGTTGCCTAGATTTTACGATGTTTAACCTATATTACTTTTTGATTAAGTGTGCTTTTGCTGTAATCATGGGCTAATAACCCTTTACTTTTGTTTACATAAGATGAACCCTAATACTACGTGTTAGTTTCTACTTTTATGGATTAGTTATGTTGATTTTAACTTGTGTTTGGTAGATCATCATCCTAGCTTGTTATAGTTTCAGTCTTTATTCATTTGCGCTTAAGTTCTATATAGTTAGAGGACATATTTGATTGTATGAACTTATTTCCTAGTTGTTTATGATCATTAAATTGCTAGAGCTAGTGATTGAAAAATCCTAGTATAAGTGGTTAAGTTAGTTGCTTTAACTTTATTAGAGATCATTATTACATAATAATACATGCTTGATTCTTAGATCTATTCAATAATAGTCCAAATATATCTTAAAATCAATTTGGTGTTCTTAATTTGCATTATCATTGTAGTTTAAGTTCATGAATTGATATATGTTAGTTAATCAGACCAAGATAACTAGTAATCTCTAATTTGGTAACCAACATAATTAATCAGTAATTTTGAAATTAACCATGGGAAAGGGGGGATTCTAAGCTAAACGGAAGAATCTTTTAAATCTTTATTAAATCTCATTTTCTAGTTATTTGCTTTAGTTTGAAGTGTAAGTCTTTATTGATTTCGTCAATTAAGTTGTTCTAAACCTAAAAAGTCAGATAAAACCCCCATTTAAAGTTTACTTCTTTCAATTAATTTTTAGCACTATTTTCTTAATTAGAATATTATTCCATGTGATTGACTCCTTACTTACTTCTCTTTACTACCATGCGACTAGGTACACTGTCTATTTTGTTTAGCTGAATTGAATAATTAGGATATAAATTTAAAGCTTGTTTTCAAACACATCAATGAACTTAATTGATTATATGATCACTAAATGAAAGGATACTAGAAGTTATTCAATATATTACGTTTGGTTGATTAAAGATACATAAGTTTTAATATTGATATTATTAAATGTATGTACCTATAGTTTAGATTGACTTCGAATTATGTTTCTTGTATCATACTTTAATTGAAAACAAGACACACAACCTGACTATTGAGGTGTGTATTGGTGATTGGAGGAGGTGTCCCTAGGTTAGACATAGTAATATTGATTTAATATTTGTGATCGTACTATTGATTTAGGAAATTTGAGAGGTTAAAAGCTGACGTATGGGACCGATCATAGCAATTAAGTCTTTCATAATACAAATTAATAGAACGGAGATAAGAACGTTATCCCTGGTAGTAGATAACTTAGAGAAATATGATCAAGGATATTGATATTGAATTAATTAATTTAGAAATCGATGAGTGTTTAATAATATCAATTGCACTTCATCTGAATAAACCACAATCATTAAAGGACTTGTATCTACACACAAGTATCTTCTTTATTTTTATTAAAAATATCTTATTTTATAGCTTATTTAGTATTTACTTCTAGAAGATATTAATGTTACTTGGTTATATTGATAAATTCCCTTTTTCCCTACAGTTCGATACTTATTCTTACCACTCATATACTATTAACTGACCATGTACACTACCTGGTGGTAACTAGTCTCAGCCTCAGTTGTTTGCAAAAAAAAAAAGACTTGAGGTTTAAAATCAATCAAAAGTTCTGACTAGACTTACACCCATCGATATTTAATAAATTTTCGACTTTGTGGGTTTTTTTAGACAATTTCAGATAATGAGGTTTTTCTGCAAAAATGAAATATGTTTAATATTTTGGGATATTCTTTTAATAATAAAGGGTATTTTACTAAGTTCAAAAAAATCAAGGGGTTACAACTTGATATTACAGAATGGTTTTAGAGATTCGGACATGCAGTTGTGCATGTATAGACTGAAACTAAGGCTCAAATGTTTTCAAAAAATAATAATTTATACGAGGAGGAGAATGTGATGAGAAATTAGTCGGATTTCAACATGGTGACTCCAATTATTTTAAATGTATAGGGTTGCATGCTAGAAAGGATTGTTGTAAATATGAGTAAACTGTTAATACATCAGTGAAAAAATTCGAATGTATGCTAGATATAGTCATGTATTGTGTGTGCTACTACTATTTGGTAATGTATTATACAAATATATGTCACGCATGATTAATATCACATAGAATAGAATAGTCAATTATGCTTTACTACATGTTTTTGTTTGATTGTTTCCTTAAGGTATGATCGATTGTCAAACCAATGTAGTTCCATATTATGCATAATGTTGTGTATCAGTACATATTGTTGGTAGTTAGGATGGAATGAGCTTGTTCGAATGGAGGATTGATAATGCTGAGCTAGAAAGGAGGACCAACTACTAGTTAACTTGAGATCACTGATGTATGGTGTGTTTGTAGTAGTATAAGAACTCATACTACTATACAGATATGGCACCTATTTGAACTCAATAAAGTCATGAAAGGTTTGTGTGAAGTTGCGGAGTCCACTGAGGATTTTGAGATGGGAACTTGAACAAAAATTAAAACAACAATGACGACCCTAATTTTATGTGTTTGATGGTTTCTAATGCCAGGAGTCCCTCCACACGATACTTTCCATCTTGATTAGTTTATTAACTTTGAATTGGATGAGATGATGAATGAAAGGATTGAAGTTGTAGTGTAAGGGTAGAACGGGAGGTGTTCTTCATAACCCATGGTCTGTAATTATCAAGATTTCTCGGCTTTTCAGCCACCCCAGTTTCATGAAGAAAAGGATACGTTGTTAAGTACTTCGTGAATCAAGGAAGTGGAAGGTGTTTTTCACACCAGTTTCTTCCCAACAGTTTCAAAGTTTTGTTTCGTGGTTAACCTTCTGTGTGATGGTGTAAATGATTGGTGAGGACAGTTATCCAAGGACTACTTAAAAGTAGAGATCTACGCCTTAAAATAGGAATAATTCAATACTTTGTTTAAGAAGGAGTATGTGCGCCAAATAGAGATGGACCAAGTCACTAATGAGTTCATATACCTTATATAGAATATGGAGATCATTAATCAAATCACATACACATTTCATCATAAAGCTCTCTTTTTCGTTGAGTATGTGGCTAACAATAGGTTTAAAAGGTTTCTTTATCTTAATCTGTTGAAAATTGAGATCAGGGAGTTTGTTGCCACTACGAGGTTTCAAACCTTCAATGAGATGGTGCAAGTGTCACAAACCAGAGAGATTGAGCTCAAGACTCAAGTTAGCAAGAGGAAGCAAGAGTGATTGCAGATTTCAAGTGCTCTAGTCAAATAGTTTTTGTCGAATATGAGCTCTTTTGGGAGTAAAAGGGAGGTTGCCAAATGCTAAAAATGTAGGAAGAATCACTCAGGGGAATGTTAGGCTAAGCCACTGCTTTACTACCAGTTTGGAAAGATGGGTAATACTAGCAGGGACTATAAGGAGTCGACCAAGTTGTGCTTGAATTGTCATCAACTTGGGCACTTCAAACTAAATTGTCCCAAATTAAATGGTAGGATTGTCCAAGCCCCCTTACTTATGACCCTACGGGTTACTAAAGGAGCATCATGAAAGAAGAACAAGGAACCTAAGGCACGTGGTAGGTGCTATCAGCTCATGGTCAAAGAGGTGAAGGTCGCAACCTATGTGATTACATGTATCTTTCATGTAAATTTTGTACATGCTTTGGTACTATTTGATTCCATAGCTAGGCAAATTTTTTTCTTTTGCCTTTAGTAAGAATTTTGATTGTTACTTGGAGACCCTACATTCACTTTTATCGGTAGAAATATTAGATGAAAAGTATGTTTTAGTGTCTAATGCATATAAGGATTGTGTGATAGTGATATTTGGTATAAGGTTCACCGTACACCTCATATCAATAATGAAAAGGGAGGTGGCGTTAATATGAGCATGGATTGGTTAGGAAATCATCATGTTATATTTGAATGTGATAAGCAACAAGTATGGGGTGAGGCCCAAAGTAGGGGAGAGATGATGATTCAAGGAGAGAAAAAAAAAGTGGGCCAATGGTCGTATGTTTAGTTTCAAAGGAAAGAAAGTGCTTGCAACAAAGTTATGTAGGATGCAGAGCTTATGTACTAGGTGATCAAGAGGAAAAGAAGAAATTATCCGTTGTAGGGGTACAAATGGTGAACGAATTTAGTATGTGTTCCTGAAAGATCTTTCATTATTCCTCCTATGAGACAATTGGATTTTGGGATTGATCTTATTCATGGAGTTATTCCAATAGCCAAGGCGCCATATAGACTTGCAGCTCCTAAGATACAAGGAGTTCATACGTCCTAATAGCTCTCCTTATGGAGCATCGATTATGTTAGTGAAAAAGATAGAGGGATCCCTTTAGATGTTTATTAACTTCGAGAACTCAATAAGGTCATGATAAAGAATCGATACCAATTACCGAGAATTGATGATCTGTTTGACTAGTTACACTAAGCTCCATGCTTATCCAAAATTGACCTTCAATCTAGCACCACCAGATGAGGGTTGAAGTGGAGGATGTGCAGAAAACATTGGTTCGGACCAGATACGCACATTAAGAGTTCATGGTGATGCCTTTTGGGCTTGTGAATGCAACACACCATTCACTGATCTTATGAATCGGGTTTGTAGACCTAAGCTAGACAGGTCGGTGATCGTATTCATCAATTATATATTAGTGTACTCCAAGTTGAAATAAGAGAATGTACACCGATGACGGGAAGTACTAGAGATTCTAAAAAAGGTGAAGTTATAAACTAAGTTCTCAAAGTGTGACTTTTGGTTGTGAGAGGTCCAATTATTTTGATATCTCATCAATCAAGATGATATCAAGGTTGATTCGACTAATATTGATGCCCTGATAAATTGGGTCATCCCCAAGACTCCTGCTAAGATACGAAGCTTTCTTGGTCTAGTTGAATACTAATGTCATTTCATCCAGGATTATTATAAAACTGTGGTACCACTAACCAAGACGACCAAGAAGAATGTTCCTTTAAAATAGGTAGATAATTAAGAAAAATATTTCGATGAACAAAGGTTGTTGTTTTGTGAAGCACTAGTATTAACCTTTCCTGAGGGGGGAGGACATGACCATGTATTGTGATGCATCGGGCGAAAGGCTACGGGCGGTATTAATGCCGAGAGTCAAGATAATCGCATATGCCTTACAACATTTAAAACCACATGAAGAAAAATTAGCCGACACACAAGTTGGAGATAGAAATCATCATGTTTGCATTGAAATTATTGAGGCATTACCTTTATGGTGTAAAATGTACCATAAACACTAGTCATAAGAGTTTAAAATACCTCACAGAGCAACAAAATATAAACATAAGACAACATAGATGGTTTGATGTAGTAAAGGACTATGCAACATACTTTACCACCCAGAAGAAGAAAATATTGTAGCTGATACATTGAGCAGAAAGGCAACTTATGCCATACTACAAATAACATGTCTAAGGATAATGGTAATGGCACCATTACTGGAGATGATCATATAAGCTCAAGAAGAAGCCTCTAGAGTTCAGAATTAGAACAAGGAGCATATAATTGGCCAAGTATCTTACTTTTGTAGAGATAGTCATGGATTGAATACCAGACATGGTCCGATTTAGGTTCCATATATTGGTGGAACTAGAGAAATTCTCATAGATGCGACTCGTAAATCAAAATTTTCCATTCATCATGTTACCACCAAGAAAAATAGGGATTAGAGACCTTATGGTAAACTACATCCCTTAAACACACAGTCTAAAAATGGGAAAATATTAACATGGATTTGATCCTTGTTGCCTATGACACAAAAGAACTTAGAAGCTATATGGGTTATTGTCGATAGATTGAACAAGAGTGCTCATTTCATAGAGATCCAAGAGAATTCTTCATCGAAAAGCTACGCTAACGAGATCCAAGAGAATTCTAAAAATGAAAGCAATTTCAGATCGCATTCCAAATTCACTTCACAACTTGCAGGGAAAGGTTCACGCAGATATGGTCAAAGCGAGCACACCATACAAACACTCGAAGACATGCTTATGGAATGTGTATTTGATTTTCGAGGAAGTTGGGATACTTATCTACTGCTTACAAAGTTCTTGTTAGGTCATAAATTATGGTTTATACTTTGCTTTTCATAAGCTATTAAAGTTCTCGGTCTACAACCGAAAACATCATGTTTTGGTGTTGTTTGGACCGAAATCACATGTGGTTTCAGTTAGGCGTAATATTGTTTTGTTTGGGTTTTGGGTTGGGCTTTGGTTATTAGGTCTAGGTATAAAATAGTGTTATTTTAGCCTTGTAATGAAAGTGGGACGTTTTTGGGGGCTGCCATAAGCCAAGAATGAGATCTAGAGAGAAACAGAGAGAAATCCATGTGTAATCAAGAATCTTATGTACCCGACTATTCAATAATAGTGTGCATTGAAGATTAATCATCTTGTTCTTATTCATATTATATCTTGCATCATTCACTAGATTGGGATTCCGCACCATCATAGTGAAATCCGATTGATACATAGCGATTTGGGGATTTACAATTGGTATCAAAGCTTGGATTGGTATCAATCGAATTGACAATATATTAAGTGGTTCTTGGATTTTACTTGGATTTTCGGGTGTCTATGAATTGTTTTGGACGAATTTTTGGCTGTTTGTTCTTCATATTTTTGGAGTTTTGATCGAGTTTGGCATTAAAGATTTGAAAATCTCGTGTTTTTGGCGAGTTTTGGGTGTTTTTGGTCGAAATTTGCGAGATTTCAGCGGCACTCCTCGGTTTTCGGTCAAACCCTAGAGGTTCTCGGTGGCCAGCAGCATTCTCGGTCAGCAGCAAGGGTTCTTGGTCAACAGGTGTGTTCTCGGTCCGAAGCTGCGACGGTTCTCAGTGCGCCTGATTTCGGTTCGCTTCCACGATTTTGGTCTCGCATTCGCTTGTCAGCTCCACTTCTCGGTTTTTCCTTGATTTCAGTCTGAGATTTCGGCCTGTGATCGGTTCGGATACTTAGCCCCTCGCATCCTCAGCTATAATTTCGGATTTTCAAGATTTTGGCTTGTTTTCAGTCCAAAAGCCACGTTTTCGATCAAATAACTTCGTTTTTGGTTCTAAGGCTTAGTATTTGGTCAAAAAGGCATGTATTCGGTCAAATACCCTCGGTTCTTGGTCTTGAAGCCTCATTTTCGATCTAGAAACTTTTGTTTTCGGTTAAGGTTATTTTTTTTTGGACGAAAAGTTTGATTTTCATGTTTGACTTTCAAGTTTGGCTTTTGACTTTCAAATTTGACTTTTGACTTTCAAGTTTGACTTTTAAGTTTGACTTTTAAAGATTCACTTTCAAGTTTGACTTTCGAGGTTTCAAGTCAAAGGGCATTTTTCTTGGCTTCAAAATCAGTTATATTTTTTGGTAAATTATCCTTTTTGGTGAATAATGAGTTCTTCAATCACCAAGGTTAATGAAAATAAGGGTCTATTTGGCCCGCCTTCTATTTGTCCATGATAGAAAAACAATTAAAATTAAAAGATAATCAAAATAAGGGTCTAGGGTATCACAATGTTCCACCTCCGTTCAATGATAACTATACCCCGCCCCTTGAAACCAATGAGGTAGAGACACCTACTCAGTTTGGCCCACCCCCTATACCAGCTTCAGTTAAGACCGAATAATTTGGCCAAACTGAGAATATTGAGGTGAACGATACTAATGTTTCTACTTCATGTGCAGAGAACGTAGCAATGCAAGATGGGAGTGAGTAGAACAAAAATGATTGTAGTTCTGCTGATAATAATTCAAAATCTTGTGATGTTGATACTACCACTGTGGAAAAACCCAAGCAACAAAAGTCTGATAAACAGTCTAACAAATGTTTATGTGCTTGTACTTGTGGAAGTCCCTTGAAACAAACTTCTTTTGGACAACGACCAAGTCACAACCTTATTTATTTGAAAAAACATACTTGTTTTAACTGTGAGACTCCCGGTCACATTGTCAGATATCGCCCACATCGTTTATATGTTCCTTACTATGCACAAGGTTGGCAGAACGTGCCTATAGGGAGATTCTCCGAAAGAAACCCTTCGAGGTCACGTTCACACAATGGTGACTGGACTGCTAAGAAGGGCAAGAATCAAACTCCCAATGACAAGAAGGGAATGTCAGACAAGATGCCAAATTCAAGAGATGGTTATGTTAGATCAAAATCATTTAGATCGAAGTCATCTCGATGGTCGGTTTCAAGTTCTAAAGCAAGTACCGAGGCATCCATCCGATCAAACAAGAAATGGGTTAAACCCGGCTACAGATGGGTACTAAAGGTTCATACTCCTAAATCATCAAATGATTCTAACATTTCTTCATCTTCTGTGTGTGATAAACATGATATGTCATGTGAAAGAGTACCTTGTGTAGATGATAATGGTCAACACAGCTTCAAAATGGACTGGGTTCCAAAAGTCAACTAATCCTACACTCTGTGTCGGAGCAACTATGGAGGAATATCATCAGACTTCGGTTTGTTGATAGTGGCTGTTCTAGAACATGATAGGAAACATCTCTTAACTACATTACATTCAGAACTTTAATTGAGAGTATGTATCCTTTGCGGGAAGGAAGAAAGAACGGATCAGAAATGGGGATCGCACTTAATGGCATGATGAATATTGAATATTTAACTTGGTTCCGAAATTGAAACACAACTGAGGGTGAACATGTTGCTGCATATGCGTGCTGTTCTCAGATCATATGGATGCAACTTAAATTGCTGAATTATGGTTTGAGTTTTCTTCTCGATGCTTCTAAGATTTTTTTTCTTAAAATGATTCATTTTGAAGATAATTTTTATTATTTGCGTGTTTATTTTATTTTCTTTCTTCCCCATGCACAAATTAAGGGGGAGAAAAAAATGTTTTCTTTTGTTAGTGTTATTGGGAAGTGATATGAAGTTTAGTGCTAAAGGACAATATGAGATGCGTGTAATGCACTGAAGCTAAACTATTTAGACTCTCTGTTCAATATGTTGGTAGGCACGAAGGATTCAAAATTAAAGGACTAGACACAGCTGACAATGAAAGGACTTGACAATGCTAACTCATCTGGACTTAGATAGTTTCATTTGGACTGACCATACAACGCTTGGATCGATTGAGCAGTGAGACAAACAAGGGAGCCTACAAGATACATTAAAGTTACTTATCATCTAGAACTGTGGCTCAACACTTCTTTGATGTACGAACTTATGTCCTTAATTCTGATGTTGATAGGGTGATTGGGGGCTCTGATGAACTAGGTCTGTGTGAAATTGTTTTTCTTTCTTATCCTCTCTGTCAGTTATATGTTGCCCCCTCTGTGTGATCGGAAGATCCGACCTGGGACGCAACATATGCACCTCTATTTCTATACATCTTTATCTATGCTTCTCTCTATCTATCTATGTCAATCATATGTTGTCCCCTCTGCGTGATTAGAAGATTCGACATGGGACACAACATATGCACCTTTTTATCTCTCTATCCCTCTATCTGTGTTAGTCATATGTTGTCCCTCTGTGTGATTGGAAGATATCCGACCTAGGATACAACATATGCATCTCTATATCCATCTTCTCTCTTAAATAATTGAGCACTCACCTAAAGTAAAGAGCTCTTTGAAATTCCTTGATCGCTAGGGTATGTCGTGAATTGGGGAACACGTTCTAGTGCACTTAAAATTGAATTAACTAAAGGTTGTCTGTAGATCTCGCTGCTAAATTTATGTGGACAATAATATCCTTGGTCGTCGTCAGCAAAATGGTCTATTTAGGAATATTATTTAGGAATTTAATCACAATGTCTGGTCATTTATAATCTGCCCAACTTGCCAATATCTTTGTGTTTAAGTGGACCACAATATTGGTGATTGACCAGAGCTAAATATGCAGGTTTTTGCTGATAAACAATATTGAATTGTTTGACAACATTTTTCCCAAAAGTTTATGTTTTGTACATTTTGTATCTTATTTTTGTTTGTGTTAAATTTGTTCATATTTTTCCTTTATGCACAAATTTAAGGGAAGAATTAAAAAAATCAAACAAAATAGAAAATTTTAAAATTTTAAAAATCCAAAAATATGTTTATTTATGTTTTATTTCTTTTTCAGAAAAATAAAAAATCCAAACGTATTTTATTTTTATTTTGAGTGTATTTTTAATTTGATTTTTATTTCTTAGTTACTTCTATTGTGTGCTAAGTTTATTTTTACTTTTTTATCTCAAAGTTTCGTTTGTCTTAAAAAGCGAATTAAAAAATCAGAGGAGACTCAAGGAGACTGTATCGGAATTTTCTGAGCAAGGAGAAGAAACTTGGTAAGGAGTTGATGGTTATTACACTTCACTCTATTTTTACAAGGAATTGAAGGATTAAAATTGTACAAATTGTCAGTTAGGCAGTATCTTTCTAAGAACTGTCGTATTTAAGGAATTAAAAGTCTGAAACTGTACAGATGTCATGGCACCAGGGCGATGCACCTCGCAAGGCACGATTATCACTGAACGTCTCGCCAAAGGCCAAGTTAACTTGTTTAACTTGAAAAACTGTATTGAGATCTTTGATCTAGGATATACAGGGGCTAACATCAAAAGGACCATGAGTAGTTCTCCGATACTCAACAAATCGTAGTGCGTTCCTCCGTCTTCACACAGATACTGCGAGTAGTCTCCTTCTGAGCCAATGTTGGGTCCTTGAAAAACTATGGTGCGAAGGGTCTTTATGACTCTGTGATCCACAGGGACTTTTTAGTCATGGTTACTTTTCAAGGAGCAACGGTGATCATTAAAGAATTCTCATTCGAAGGAACAAGAAGTAAAGATTATTTTTCAACATTCTATCTCTCAACCCCAGAAGCAAGGTGAAGCTGTACTTAAAGTTATGTGACAGATTACATTGAAGCCTCCTCAATCAATTTGCTGCTATCTATGAACCTGCTGAAGTGATCCAGAAGATTCGATCTCTTTGTTATTTTCTCTAAAGTTTTTCAAACCTGAAAGTGCTGATTTTCAAGAATATTTACAAGAAGCCTCTACACCCAATATGCGTTCAAGGTCAAATCTTGGAAGGAAGCCCAACTGTTCAAGATAAATTCATTCATGTAGAAATTCAGATGTTCATCTTGAATTTGTGAAGAAATCGAAAAAAAAAGCTGAAGTCAAGAACAAAGCGAAGATTGAAAAGAAAAGAAAGCTACAAACTCAGGGGGAGATTGTTAGGACATAAGAAAAGAAAGCTATAAACCAAGGGGGAGATTGTTAGGTCATAAATTATGGTTTATACTTTGCTTTTCATAAGCTATTAAAATTCTCGGTCTAGGACCGAAAACACCATGTTTTGGTGTTGTTTGGACCAAAATCACATGTGATTTCGGTTAGGCTTAATATTGTTTTGTTTAGGTTTTGGGTTGGGCTTTGGTTATTAGGTCTAGGTATAAATAGTGTTATTTTAGCATTGTAATGAGAGTGGGACGTTTTTGGGGGCTGCCATAAGCCAAGAACGAGATCTAGAGAGAAACAGAGAGAAATCTGTGTGTAATCAAGAATCTTATGTACCCGACTATTCAATCATAGTGTGCATTGAAGATTAATGATCTTGTTCTTTTTCATATTATATCTTGCGTCATTCACTAGATTGGGATTCCGCACCATCATAGTGAAATCCGATTGATACATAGCGATTTGGGTACTTACAGTTCTCCTACAATAACAGCTAATACTTAATTATAGGTATTCCCCTAACGAGGTGTTATAAAGGAGAAAGTGTAGGACCCTATTCTTGGAGTAAGTAGGACATCGTGTATTGGGGAGTACCGAAATTGTCTAAAAGTCTATAGAGAACATACAAAGAATAAGATAAAGTTTTCTAATGACTCAAAGTTTTTAGAACAATTATGTTGAAAAAAGATTATCCACTGGAAAGTTTTTGCAGCTAAAGGCATCACCTTGGAAAGGGGTGAACATATTTAGCAAGAGAGGTAAGCTAGGTCCAAAGTTCATTAGTCCCTATACCATTTTAGATTGAGTGGGAAAGCTGAAAGTGCTGATTTTCAAGAATCTTTACAAGAAGCCTCTACACCCAATGTGCTTTGAAGGTCAAATCTTTGAAGGAAGTCCAACTGTTCAAGATAAAGTCATTCATGTAGAAATTCATATGTTCATCTTGAATTTGTGAAGAAATCGAAGATAAAAGGTGAAGTCAAGAACAAAGCGAAGATTGAAAAGAAAAGAAAGCTACAAACTCAGGGGGAGATTATTAGGACATAAGAAAAGAAAGCTATAAACCTAGGGGGAGATTGTTAGGTCATAAATTATGGTTTATACTTTGCTTTTCATAAGCTATTAAAGTTCTCGGTCTAGGACCGAAAACACCATGTTTTGGTGTTGTTTGGACCGAAATCACATGTGATTTCGGTTAGGCTTAATATTGTTTTGTTTGGGTTTTGGGTTGGGCTTTGGTTATTAGGTCTAGGTATAAATAGTGTTATTTTAGCCTTGTAATGAAAGTGGGACGTTTTTGGGGGCTGCCATAAGCCAAGAACGAGATCTAGAGAGAAACAGAGAGAAATCTGTGTGTAATCAAGAATCTTATGTACCCGACTATTCAATCATAGTGTGCATTGAAGATTAATGATCTTGTTCTTTTTCATATTATATCTTGCGTCATTCACTAGATTGGGATTCCGCACCATCATAGTGAAATCCGATTGATACATAGCGATTTGGGTACTTACAGTTCTCCTACAATAACAGCTAATACTTAATTATAGGTATTCCCCTAACGAGGTGTTATAAAGGATAAAGTGTAGGACCCTATTCTTGGAGTAAGTAGGACATCGTGTATTGGGGAGTATCGAAATTGTCTAAAAGTCTATAGAGAACATACAAAGAATAAGATAAATTTGCTAATGACTCAAAGTTTTTAGAACAATTATGTTGAAAAAAGATTATCCACTGGAAAGTTTTTGCAGCTAAAGGCATCACCTTGGAAAGGGGTGAACATATTTAGCAAGAGAGGTAAGTTAGTTCCAAAGTTCATTTATCCCTATACCATTTTAGATTGAGTGGGAAAGCTGAAAGTGCTGATTTTCAAGAATCTTTACAAGAAGCCTCTACACCCAATGTGCGTTGAAGGTCAAATCTTTGAAGGAAGTCCAACTGTTCAAGATAAAGTCATTCATGTAGAAATTCATATGTTCATCTTGAATTTGTGAAGAAATCGAAGATAAAAGGTGAAGTCAAGAACAAAGCAAAGATTGAAATAAAAAGAAAGCTACAAACTCAGGGGGATATTGTTAGGACATAAGAAAAGAAAGTTATAAACCAATGGGGAGATTGTTAGGTCATAAATTGTGGTTGATACTTTGCTTTTCATAAGCTATTAAAGTTCTCGGTCTAGGACCGAAAACACCAGGTTTTGGTATTGTTTGGACCGAAATCACATGTGATTTCGGTTAGGCTTAATATTGTTTTGTTTGGGTTTTGGGTTGGGCTTTGGTTATTAGGTCTAGGTATAAATAGTGTTATTTTAGCCTTGTAATGAAAGTGGGACGTTTTTGGGGGCTGCCATAAGCCAAGAACAAGATCTAGAGAGAAACAGAGAGAAATTTGTGCGTAATCAAGAATCTTATGTACCCGACTATTCAATAATAGTGTGCATTGAAGATTAATCATCTTGTTCTTTTTCATATTATATCTTGCATCATTCACTAGATTGGGATTCCACACCATCATAGTGAAATCCGATTGATACATAGCGATTTGGGGACTTACGGTTCTCCTACAATAACAACTAATACTTAATTATAGGTATGCCCTAACGAGGTGTTATAAAGGAGAAAGTGTAGGACCTTATTCTTGGAGTAAGTAGAACATCGTGTATTGGGGAGTACCGAAATTGTCTAAAAGTCCATAGAGAACATACAAAGAATAAGATAAAGTTTGTTAATGACTCAAAGTTTTTAAAACAATTATGTTGAAAAAAGATTATCCACTGGAAAGTTTTTGCAGCTAAAGGCATCACCTTGGAAAGGGGTGAACATATTTAGCAAGAGAGGTAAGTTAGTTCCAAAGTTCATTGGTCCCTATACCCTTTTAGATTGAGTGGGAAAGCTGAAAGTGCTGAATTTCAAGAATCTTTACAAGAAGCCTCTACAGCCAATGTGCGTTCAAGATCAAATCTTTGAAGGAAGTCCAACTGTTCAAGATAAAGTCATTCATGTAGAAATTCATATGTTCATCTTGAATTTGTGAAGAAATTGAAGATAAAAGCAGAAGTCAAGAACAAAGCGAAGATTGAAAAGAAAAGAAAGCTACAAACTCAGGGGGAGATTGTTAGGACATAAGAAAAGAAAGCTATAAACCAATGGGGAGATTGTTAGGTCATAAATTGTGGTTTATACTTTGCTTTTCATAAGCTATTAAAGTTCTCGGTCTAGGACCGAAAATACCATGTTTTGGTGTTGTTTGGACCGAAATCACATGTGATTTCGGTTAGGCTTAGTATTGTTTTGCTTGGGTTATGGGCTGGGCTTTGGTTATTAGGTCTAGGCATAAATAGTGTTATTTTAGCCTTGTAATGAAAGTGGGACGTTTTCGGGGGCTGCCATAAGCCAAGAATGAGATCTAGAGAGAAACAGAGAGAAATCCGTGTGTAATCAAGAATCTTATGTACCCGACTATTTAATAATAGTGTGCATTGAAGATTAATCATCTTGTTCTTTTTCATATTATATATTGCATCATTCACTAGATTGGGATTCTGCACCATAATAGTCAAATCCGATTGATACATAGAGATTTGGGGACTTACAGTTCTCTTACAATAAAAGCTAATACTTAATTATAGTATGCCCCTTACGAGGTGTTATAAAGGAGAAAGTTTAGGACCCTATTCTTGGAGGAAGTAGGACATCATGTATTGGGGAGTACCAATCTAAAAGTCCATAGAGAACATATAAAGAATAAGATAAAGTTTGCTAATGACTCAAAGTTTTCAGAACAATTATGTTGAAAAAAGATTATCCACTGGAAAGTTTTTGCAGCTAAAGGCATCACCTTGGAAAGGGGTGAACATATTTAGCAAGAGAGGTAAGTTAGTTCCAAAGTTCATTGGTCCTTATACCATTTTAGATTGAGTGGGAAAGTTGGCTTATCATTTCGAGTTGATTGAGAAGTTTAGCATGAATCATAAGACCTTTTATGTGTCACAAATAAGAAAGTGTTAAGCAGACAAAATGAGTGTAGTCCCTATCAAAGATATTCAGGTGTATGAGAAATTGAATTATGTTGAAAGACTATTTATGGTGCTAGAATGGAAAATGAGTACCTTACATAATAGAGAGATTGGACTCGTAAACGTTCAATGGAAACATCGAAGAGGCTCTAAATTTATGTAGGAACCAAAGACTGAACATCATGACAAAATTCTGATAATTAGAGGAGAGTTGTAACGCTCCATTTCCCATTTATGATATTTAATTAACTATTTTATCCTTAAGTTGTCAAATATATAAAAATGTATAAGTTCAAGTAAATGTTTTAAATGCATTTCTTAATACGACTTGAGAAAAATATATTAGATGGCACAAGTTAATTTTGTGAGCGGTTAGAAAGGAAAATAGTTAAGAAAAGGTAGTTGAATAGGAGTATTTAGAAAGGGAGGCCTTAGATATAGTATTTTAAGTTGTGAGAACTAAAAGGGAAACTATGGAGGAGCGAGGTATAAAAAAACAAACCCTAGCCCTTCTCATCTCATTTGCCGCCGATCCTAGAGAGAAAGAGAGGACATGGAGAACGTTTAGAGGGGAATAGAAGAGGGTTTCAACTATTGGTCAATTCATCAAACTCAAGTAAGTTCTATGCTTTTGCTTTGTGTTTTAAGACATAGACCACCACTGTTGCAATAGTCACTGATGATAACCACCACCACCGCTAGAAACATGGTGTTTGGGTATGGTTGTACTTGTTTTCTCTAAGGACCGGTGCATTGGTTGGCATTCTGAGTTGTTGGTAGAAGCAATCACATCTTTGGTTACTAATCTATAATCATTAAATTGTGATTTATTGTTGCTGTCATAGCAATTTGTTGCTAATTTCGAAAAATCATAATTAAGTCTAAAGAAATCTGTTTAAGGTGAAGCCATAGAAAGGTTTAAAACCTGTGTCCCCTATATTTCGTAAGTTTATGGGAAAACTTGGACTACCATAGACCGGTCCAAAAAATATTCGATTAAATATTATGTTTTGTAAAAATCACTATAAAAATTAGGAAAATTTGTTAGAATGAGAAAATTTGCATGAGTTGTTGAAATGATACTTGTATAGATTTGAGATGGTTGGTTGAGTTAGTGTGTCAAAAAGTTATTTTTTGTGTAGGTTGATTCTCCTAAGAGAGTGAAATGTTTTATACATGTGTAAAAAAAAGTTATGTGTTGAATACTTGTGATACGCTGAGTGCATAGATGATTGAGTACCATGGTTGATTACCACAATGAATCAGAGTGCTATAAGGATGAATGCCAATTATCATTATATATGATTATCTGAGACCGTTTGTATAATTGTTTTTTTAGGTAATGAGCTCACTAAACGTTCGCTTCTCGGTTGTTGTTAACCACTTTTCCATTGAGTGGGTGTTTATAAACAATTTCATATTTTGAGGTTTTTCTGCAGCAACGAGATTTGTTAAGTCTTTTGAGATATATTTTTTTTATAATAAAGGGTATTTCTACTAATTTCACAAAAAATTAAAGTGTTACAAGTTTTTACGTTCTAAATGTTTTATTTCTAGATCATTAAATAAACTTCTCACTTGTGATGCTTGTCATTTTAGCATACATTGTGGTTTACCTTTTTCATTATCTAATAGTTTAAAGTCTAGTCTAAATTATGGACATTCCCTCTTATTAGCATTGGTGGATTTAAGTAGTTATTTTGTTTTTCATTACTTCTCTCGCTTTTTATGGTTTTCCTTTATGTGAGAAATCTGATATGTTTACTATTCTTTTATAATTTTCAAGTGTATATTATTATCAACTTTTTTAATGCGACTCGTGAATTTAATAACCAAGCTCTCCTAAATTATTTTCAATAATATGGTACTAATATCCAGTTCTCATGTTTATACACATCCTAACAAAATGGAAATGATAAATGCTTAATACATACATTAAAAACATTATGCACACTTATATGCTTCAAGTTTCTCTTTTGCCTAAATTTTGAACTAAATAGTGTCTTATAGTTACACATATCCTCAACCTCCATCCCATTGCCACTTTATTTTATAAAACCCCTTTTGAGGATCTAGTCATCTTATTTCCATCCTATGATCACACTAGAGTGTTTTGATAATTATATTTTTAAAAAAATAAACTTTCTCTATATTTACACACAAGTTTTCTCCGCATTTGTCAACTTGTGTATACATTGGACCCTCACCTATATTCATAGGATTAATCATTGTTTGGATCTTTTCACTCAACCAGTTTTTTTATCTTTCTCCATGTAGCCTTTGATGATGAAGCCTTTCCTTTTAGTGACTTTCATGCTTCCCCCTCTACATCCACATATGAATCTCTCATCCTTGATGAATGTCCTATTATTCTTCCGTACTCTCCACCTACATTCATGATACCAATTTATAACATCCTTCTCTCCACCTTGAGAACATAACTGACGCCTTGATTGACACAGCCAAACAAATATGTCACCAAGCTTGGCTATCGATGACTCTATCCTAAGAAGTTTGACAATTATGTAAAAGTCGACCGCAACAAATGTTGTTTGGATGCTCAAGGATTTTCTTATTAGTCTTGTCTGGATTTAGATGAGACTTTCAGTTTGTTGTTAAATTAGCCATTATTCGTATTGTGTTTAGCATTGTCATATCCTGACAGTGGATACATCAACTTGAAATTGCTGTCAGAATTGAATTTTTGCATAGTGATCTCACTATTAAGTTTTATATGATAAACCTACCCAGGTGTGTTCATCTAAACCATCTTGATTACATGTGTTGGCTAAAAAAGGTCATTTATGGTTTCAACGGGCTCCTCAAACTTGACATCAATCTATTGCCATTTACATAATGTCTCTTGGTTTTACAGTAGTTAATCCTATCTCTTCACATATCATTACACATCTAAGGTTATTTATCTTCTCATATATGTTGATCATATTATAATCTTCGCATCCACTCCATCCATCATTTTATGAGTGACTACTTGATTTTCATCGAGTTCTCGATGATGGACTTAGGACCTTTCTTTTTTCCTTTTCCACATTATTGCATGCATCTCAGGCTAGTTAAAAGAATTTCATGTCCATGCAAGTGTTCATAAATAAAGTTTTCACGAGTATACTTGTCCACTTCAATCTATGCAACATTCCGATGAATACCAAACTTAGTTTATCTTCTAATGATACACCTGTTATTGACCATACATTATGCAGAAGCCTTACATGTGGATTGCTAAATCCTGCTTTTGCTCATCCTATATTTCATATGCGTTTTAGAAGATATTCCTCTTTATGAATAATCATCGCAAACCACATTGCATTTCCCTCAAGAACATCCTATGATACCTTCAGGGTACGTTATCACATAGCCTATATATCTATCTATCTCATGTTGATCATTTGACCTCATACCCTGATGCTAACTGCACTAGTTGTTCTTAGAAAACCTGGTCGAGATCTTGGTATTATGTCTATAAAAGTCATAATCATGTCACTTGGTCTCCAAACGTGAACAGTTCGTCCCTAGGTCTAGTGTCAAAATATGAGTACATGGGGTAGCTAATTTTGCCACTGAAGCTGCCTGGCTTCTCTTCTAAGTTATCCTATCACTTTTCTTGTATAAGATCATGTTTTATGATAATATAAGTGGCAGGTACTTAACATCTAACTCAATTCATCTCCAAATAACCAGGCATGATGAATTATATCTATATTTTGTTAGGGAACGTGTTACTTTTGCCAATTTTTACATCTTTTGTTTTCAACACCTATTTGCAGATAAATGTATGAAGAAGCTTCCTACAAAATTGTTTTTATGCTTTCAGAAAAATTAAAGAGTTTGTCAACTTCTTGCTAAAACTTATGGAGTGTTAGTTGTAAATAATTTATGTTCATGTTTGTATTGTTTCAAAATTACCTATTAATGTGGCCATGAAACTATTTTGTAATGTTTTTATATGTTGGGTACATTTATTTTTTGTACCATAACATTTTCCATGTGACATATTAGGTCTTGCGATTTATTATTTGTAGTATGATGAATATGACATATATTAATAATTTGAGGGACATAATTAGTACGTATCTAAAAGTTTCCCCTAAGGTGTAATTGATTAGTTAAAGGAACACATATGAGGGGATGTGCGTTTTAGAGAGATATAATTAGTTCTTCTCTTTGATGCTCTAAGACCTCTATATAAAACACTATAATCACGTGTTAGATTCATCCATATAATCAATCACTTTGGCACCATTAGGGGAAGTGAAAGAATCATAAGAGAGTAAGCTTCAACATCAATGATATGTATCCAAGTGAGTATTCCTCAACTAATTTATGGTTACTCATTTTTATTCATGGTCTTGGATTATGCCTTTAGTTTAATATGTGATGTTAGAGCATGGTTTAATTTTAATGCTATAGATTTAATTTTAATTCTCTCTTCAAAATTAATCATCAGAAATCTTCGTACATCTAAAATTTCGGTGATAACGTGTTTTTATTTGGAAATCGATTTTGAATGACAATATTATTTTGATAAAACAAAATCAGATTTATGCGTTAGTTTTGTGATTTTATTGAATTTTATCGAAACATTATGTACAAACAAGAAAATGGAATGCGATAGATTTGGCCTTAGAAATAAAAAAAATATCCCATGAGAAATATCTATGCACAATTTCCTATTTTGAATTTGTTTAATGCTTCTATGAAATTCATTTGTTAACTTTGATTGTTTTTTCATTTAAGATGTTTATTGCATTTTTGGTGGTATAACCCTAACGGATTCAAAAATCATTTTAACACTCCAATTTCCCCCTTAAAACTTGTTCAGTGCTTCGAGGATATTGAACAAAAAAAAAACAAGAATTGATGATATGATAATTTTTGTATAGAATTATGTATTGAATCAAAACATTGACTTCCAAGTTTCATGTGTGATTTTGTAGATATTAAATCATTATATTTTGTTATCAATAACTAGTATGTTAGTGAAACTTTTTTTAAATGAAATATTTTTCCCTCACACATCAAGTTGAAACTTGATTAAAACTTATGTCTTAATTCATGATTATAAGAACATGTGAATTGAAAAGTTTGAAAAAACATTTTTTTGCAATCTTATGCCATTAAGTTTGAGCAGCTCTTTTGTGTGTCATTAACATGTATGGTGGGACATCCCTATTTTTACGGTCAGAAAAGACCTTTTTATTTATGTTTATCTTAAAACAAATTATTCTTTATATTGCGGAATTTGTATCATACAAGTATTTCCGAAGAATTTTTTTTCATTTATTATTAAAAACGGAGGATGGCATAACTGATAGAAGAAATATAAGCATAAACTTAGTCATTACAGGTTTACGATATCTTATTCTATTAATCACCTTTATCTTCTCAAATCTCTCATCAGATCACTATCCATGTACTTTTGTACTAATACTTATGATACAAAGAAACTGCGTGGGTTAGGTTGGGAAACCTGGTGAGATGCATAGGGTTTTCAATCCCACAAACTTTTAATAATATATATCTTAAAAATTGCAATACCAAATTTTATTGTTAACACAAATATGTCTCATACAAGCAATCTACTGCATCCCGTCGATCCTCATATATTGATCCTATACAACGACCTTACGACATTTAACCAGAAGGATTAATGTGAACAATAGTTTGACTATGTTGCTACGGAGATTCCTTAGCAATAGACGGGGATCAATAGAGACAATACAGAAAAGATAAGAATAGTTGAATTATTTTACCTAATCTATACTCTCAGATCAGTGATGAATCACCGTACCTAATCCATACTCTCGGATTAGTGATGAATGACAATACCTAATCCATACTCTCAGATCAGTGATGAATGACTATATCTAATCCATATTCCCGGATCAGGAATGCATGACTTTACTAAATCCATACTCTTGGATTATCAATGAATGATTATATGTAATCCATACTCTCGGATCAGGAATGAATGACTATACATAATCCATACTCTCGGATTAGGAATCAATGACTATACCTAATCCATACTCTCCGATAAGGAATGAATAAATATACCTAATCCATACTCTCGGATTAGGAATAAATAACTATATATAAATCATAATGTTGGATTAATGATGAATGACTATACCTGATCTATACTCTCGGATTAGGAATGAATGACTATTGACACCTGAAAGTGTCACGAAACAAAACTCTACTCTCTGTTCCTAACTTACACACATTCTCCGAATGAGACTACCTAACATCAAATTTAAATGAACTAAGAAACTATAATATGTCTTATTTCATTAACTTCGAAAACTACTAGGCTCCTAATACCAACTCAGCTTAGGCAACACTATCCTACTTCAATGTATATATTTAACATAGAGTATTAAGCTATTACTATACTTTTTTCTTTCACTCTTATATTATTATTATCACGAAATATTAGATATATATCTTAACACATATAGAACCATATCGGATTCGCATATCGTATATTATCGAATTCATCTCTAACACATAGTCCACACAATAAGCATATAGCTTACATATAAACTTTTTAACAGATACTTAATACTTTAACTAATACTTGTATTAAAACCATGTTGATGAAAGGGACTATGCACTTACCTGACTTGTAGGTGTATGGAGAATTTGGAAGCGCACCGCCTCACACCTTGACATTTCCTTTGACGTGACCTTCGTATGATTAATACTGAGTCTTACTCTAATATTCATGGTGATTAATAGTAGTCTAGATTCCTCACTAATCTCGATGTCTACATCAAGATCTATCAAGTAAGGAATAACCAGGTAGGATCATATTGGAGTTAGGGTCTGTTTGGTATACATAGTATACTGTTTGGAAATTCCACTTTAAACACCTCATTAAATCCAGGCTAGACATCGCTCCTGTAAGTAGATCAGTCAGTATAATGACTTGGAATGACTGATAAATCTTATTTATAGGTTCCTAATAATGATTATGATTATCAACGTAAGTTACACTGAAAGCGATATAAATGTAGCTTAACTTACATAGATTTTACTGACAAAAGTCCGGAAATTGCACTGGGAGAACTCTTGACTCGAGCACTCCTAGTAGCCAGACTCTCTGATACTCTAGAGCCTAGCTAAATACTCTAAAACCTAAGTGATTTTGGAAACTTACAGAGAGATATAGCCAGAGGGAGGCTTTGGTGGAGTGAAGAACGAATTAGGGGTGCTGCTCTATTTAATGGGCCAAAAATATAGTTTTCACGTCGCACCCTTAGATGTGTGTGTTGCGCACTCTAGCCATGGTATTCCTCTAACCTAGGGATACGTGTCATCTTTATGTTGGTCCACGCCCGCTTGTCAGTGGGCGGCGCGCATGCTCAGGCACATGCTCAGGCACACTTAAATTTTAAAAACTTTGGAAAATCATATCTTTTTCATACGAACTCAATTTTCAACGTTCTTTATATTCATGCATAGCTATCGACGAGATCTACAACATTCATTTAGACCCGATCAACTAATTCAAATTTTATTTTTAAAGTTATATTTTTATAGGCTTAGACTATTAAAGTTCGTATAAAATCATAACTCTCTCATACGATATACGTTCTCGACTGTCTCTTTATTGACAGATAAGTATTGACTAGATCTACAACTCTGATTTAAATTGTATTTCCTTATAATCGACTGATTTCTATTTCGGTTTCTATGTCCCGCACTACTATGTTGAAACTTCGAAAAATCATAACTTCATCATATGAAGTTTAATTAGGACGTTCTATATATGCACACTCTCGGCTTAATGACTACTTTGACTTTCGTTTACAATATTTTCCCTAAATAATCTTTTATTTGAAAACATCACTCATTGTCTTTTCTCTTTGTTTGGTATAACTCATGAGCATTTATGTATTCTTTTGTTATTAATAAGACTACCCTCATCATTCTATATCAAATAAAGATATGAGTGGATGGCACTAAAGTAGTTATACTTTCTTTTATATTTGAAATGGATTTTAATTATATTTGATATTACTAATGTTCAAAGGCCAATTATTTTGCTGGAAAAAATTGGCACATATGCATATGAGAATCTTTAGTTTCATTTAGTTGGTATCAATATATCAATAATATTATATTATCAAGAAAAAAAGAGATCTATACGTCATACTAAATTAGGTGTCAATTAAACATAATTAGACCCTAAGGTATGGGTTTTTGTCAACTCTTTTTTGGAAATGCACTTAAAGATACAATTTTGTTACATTACAAAATGAATTCACATGGAAGTGCTATATTGTGCATATACTGAATGTTATTAAAGTAGAATTTAATAATAATGCATAAAGATAAGTGGTGACTTTAAAGTTAAGCTTAAGTGGTTGGACTAAATAACAACCGTTTATGTTTGACATTGGAATTTATTAAACACCACAATAATCAATTCTTTGAATTATTGTTCATTGAACCCAAAGGCTAATTGGATAATGATTCATACAATGAATTTTTTTTTTTTGCATAATATGCATAAATATTGTGTTTCTATCCAAAGGTGATTGCAATATATATGTAGTGTAGTATAGTTTTAGGATACCATTATATTCAATCGGTGGTGTAGCCAAAGGGAAACTGACAATTACATAAGGAGTTTATAAAACCTATTATTTTCGTCTTAATGGTAGGTATTGTAATATACCTTAATTTTGTTATCCAATAAATCATTTTAATATAACTTTAAATTTGGCAATGCTCAAGTAAGTGAGAAGGGTTTTTTGTAGTTAGGACCAAAAGAACATTACAAGTATCACTGGAACAAATATGCATCATGGAAAACCTCCTTGCAAATTATATCACAACAAAGGCCATATCTAATAAGATTTCCATAAAATGAATTAATAATTGTAGGTAAATGTGATTTGTATGCATTTATGATTTACGAGTTTCATGATCTTATTATCATTATATATATATATATATATATATATATATATATATATATATATATATATATATGTTAGATTGATTATCTCTTCCACGGTACCTATGTATTTTTTTTATTATAGGGATATCATACAATCTGGAAGTTGGATTGGAATCAAGGAGTAATAGACTTTGGGAATGATGAAGACTTAAACACAGAAGCAGTTGGGCCACCTTCATTATATTTATTTAGAAAGTGGTTATATTTAAGTCTTAATGACACTCTTTATGTATTGAGTATAACCTTAGCTAATTACTTGTATCTAAGTTAGAAAAAGTTAGCTATTCTCTTAGGATTGGATACAATAATATAAGTGTCAATTTCAATTCTCATATTTTTGGCTATGGTTGATTAGAGGAATACCTCTATAAATTATAACTAAGCATCTATTTTTATGGAATATTTAATATCAGTTAATGTTGACAAGAACTTAAATTGTGAAGTTGTAGACTTTATCCTTGTTTTAGCATTAAGGTTTAGGCCACATATCACAATATAGACTGATACATCTCATAGAATATGTAGTTCTATCATAAGTTGACTTCTCAAGATTCAATAAATTCATTACATGCATGAAAAGGAATAAATAAGGATACATAAAATGTTCAAAATTACAGAAGCTTATCATTACTGATATCTGCATATTTTTTCCAACAAACATACGTGGTCAAAAATCATATGTAACTTTTGTTGATTATTATTCTCCATACTTGATGATTGAAAAATGTAAATCTCCTAAAATGATTATAACCTTTAGGGATGATGTTGAAAATCAACTTGTACATAAAATATAAGTAATAAGATTAGATATATGTGTTGAATATTGTGGTAGGCTTACGAACATCGGTAAGGGGACCTGGTCTTTCTTTGAATTTTTTAAAGATAATGTGACAATTAACAAATACGTCATGCCATGGACTCATAAAAAGACAATGTTCCAGTGAAAAGATGATGTTGCGGTGAGGAGGAATTGAAACCTAATAGACATGGTGCAATGTATTTTTGAAAAAACCAATTCACCTAAAATTTTGTAGACCAGGGCATTAAAAATGAAAGTCCACGTATTCAATAGATTTCCATAAAAGTCTTCTCTTAGAATTCCTTTTGAGTTTGGACAAGAAGAATACCAAGCTTAAGGTGTTTAAGGGTGTGTGGATGTTTGGCTGAAACAAAACTCTATGATTCTCAATCGCATAAACTCAACATGAAAACTATAAGTTATTTCTTCAATGGGTATCCTAAAACCATTAAATGTTACTTTTTGTTTCATGATATAGTAGTTGAATTCTAGAATTGAAGCATGTTAGATGTCTTAAGAATCTCAAAATCAGCGGGAGTGGTTTAGTGAGTAATTTTAACCTCCAATAACCTAATGAAGAGACACATATATTTCAAGTGCCCACTTTGCTTAGCAGTTAATTAGGAGATTCAAGTCGATATATTTTTCCTCATAAAATGATTACACTGAATCATCTGACATTGAAACCCATGAGACTCAATAACATATAAAGACATTTTCTATAATGTAGGTAACCTATAAGTTTTGACGATTACATAAGCCGATATTGACATAAGGAAGGAAATGACTATGTCACGAATAGTGTTGCAAGAACTTGTGATCAGTTAGATAAGTGGAATAAATGATGTGATTCTATGTAAAAGAATGATGTTTGGGAACTTGCCGAATTACCAATGGTTTTCGACCCGTAGGATGCAAGTAGGTCATTAAGACCAAATTCGGCCTCAATGATTAACATTGAATGAGATAAAGCTTGACTGGTCGTTAATGGATATTCACAAAAGGATACTAAGAAATGTTCATACCCGAATTTCTTAGTATCATAATGGCCCTGGTAGCTCATTTTGATTTAGATCTACATCAAATATATGTCAAACGGTTATTCTCAATAATGATTTACACGAGGATGTATACATGACCCACCCAAGTGATGTATTTCTAATGGTCATGAATATCTAGTGTACAACTTAAGGAATCATTATATACGCTCAAAAGCTTCATTTCAAGGGTATCTAAAGTTAGGCGAAGCCATAAAGACGAATGGCTTCATTAAGAGTCAGCTAGATAAAAGTACATACCTCAAGATAAGTAGGAGGAAATTTATCATGCCCATTCTATATATATAGATTTCATTCTATTAACGAGTAATAACATTGATATGTTGCATTAATCAAAATACTTTCTATCACATCACCTTGATATGAAAGATCTTGCTTAAGCCTCGTACAATCGAGATAGAACCCAAAGGACTTTAGGATTATCCACAAAAGGATATGTAGAGTGCGTAGTAAATTGATGTAACATACAACAATGCTTCCCTTCAGTTGCTTATGTAGTTAAAAAAAAGGTCATTTCAGTTTATTTTAATGACTGGAAATAGAGATAGAATGAGATCAAATGAAGTTAATACCTTATACTTCATTAATTGGAAGGTTCATGTATTCCTAAATTTGTACTCCTAAAATATCTTACAGTACTGCCATGATGATCCATTATCAATCAAATCACAGTCTAGATCACTAAAAATTTGCTAAGAAAGTTTATTTACATGAGCTTAATAATTACAAACTTGTTTATAAAAAAAGTGATTTGTTTTTTTGACTATGAATTTGCAAAATGCAAAGAAATGTAGTTCTTATCGGGGCACATATTTTTGTTATCAGTTGGCTAATATTATGGAAGAGTTCTAATCAAAACTTGATGACTACATCAACAATGATGGATAAATAAGTTGTCATATATAATGCAACTTGACATGTAGTTTTGTTGAAAAATTTAATTACATGATTTATTTTCATATTAAGGTTGTTAAAAGAAACTTTATTTCTATAGCCTTTCCCATATAAGCTTTTTCACTAACAATAATTAAAGTAGAGTGGGACATTACCTCGATATAAAGTACTTGTTCATATGAGAGCAAATGGAGGGTAATGATGTTTGTATCGAGCACATGAACACTGATAATATGCTAGTGGATCCAATAATGAATGTTCTGCCACTCAAAGCATTCCAACATTTCGCCGGTATCGGTTTGAGGGTTGGCCTATTATAATATAATTTTGGCATAGTGCTTTGATGGAACTTTTAATTTTAATTTTAATTATTTAAGTACTTGATTATTATTCCTCCACGATATGCAATTTGTCTATATTAATAACTTGTGTACGCTTACATTTTATATTAACAAGTGTGCGACATTACTACATAGATCAAACGTCATTTGGCTTAAATTAATCGTAAGTTCCATATGAAGTACTAACGTATGATCGATGGGGGTCTAGTGTCTAAAAATGACATGTTAGGCTGCACTTTTCCGCTTTTAATGTTAATATGAAACAAGATGAACTTAACTTAGCTGAAGAAATAATAAACACATACATACAAATAGTCATTCAGCCAAGTAGCAGAATGTTGGAGAATAACGTGTTAATTTGGCCATCAAACTACTTTGTAATGTTTTTATGTGTTGAGTACATTTATATAGTTTACCATAATATTTTCCATGTGACACATCAGGTTCTGAGAGTTAATATTTGTAGTATGACGGATATGACATATATTCATAATTTGAGGGACATAATTTGTGTGGTTCTAAAACTTTCCCTTAAGGTGTATTTGATTAGTTAAATCACACATACGAGGGAACGTACCTTTGAGAAAAGACACACAATTAGTTCTTCTCTTTAATGCACAAAGACCTCTCTATAGAACACCATAATCATGTGTGTGATTCATCCATCACAATCAATCACTTAGACAACACTATGGCAAGTGAAAGAATCATAAGAGAGTCATATTCAAATTCAATTATATATCTCCAAGTAAGTATTCCACAATTGATTTAGGGTTGCTCATATTTATGTATAAAATAATCTTGGATTATGCCTTTAATTCAACATGTATATCTTATATAATCTAAGAGTCCATTTTTGTGACGTGTGGTATTATTTAAGGCAATGAAATACAACACAAATCCTAATTTGTCTTTTTTATATTTCATTCTAAAATTAATAATCACATATGTATCCTTCTTAACCTATTAAACTCACATTTATAGTCAATCTTATAATTTAATGAGGCATAAATCAAATTAATGCAAAAAAATATATTTAAAAGCCAAAATAAAAAGTGAGTTACTAAAATACCCTTTGTAAATTATATCCCTGATTAAATCATAATCCTTTTTTGCTAGAAATTGTTAATTGGCAAAATGAAGTCTCGTCCGCAGCTATACCTATTCTCCGAGAAGCAGTGTTCTCCACCGTCAAAAACCAAAATCCATCTCTCCCTCCTATCTTCCGGTCTCTCTCACCTTCTTCCTACTGACTACCACTACCGGTAAGCCACAACTGTCGTGCATGCCCTGCTACATCAGAAAAACAAAGCGACAATCACTCCTCACCATTGTGACTTAGGTTCACCTTCACGACAGAAGTAGGTATCAGTGATGGCCACCGGTTGAAGCCTCAAACCTCAATTTCAGGTATTTGGGAGCATCAAATCTCAATTTCAAGTACAAGTATGTATCGAAGTCATGTCTAATGCTTATGATAAAAATTAAAAACATAGGGTGCTATTGCTGTTGCAGAGATTAATCAGCCTATTTATGAATTAGATTGAAATTTACAAATTGATTATATATTTTCTTTGAGACAAACAAGAATAATTATCTTTAGAGTTGTCGATATTCACATCAACAATCTTTATATATGTTGTACCCACAAAGGAGTTCCACCCCATCTTAAAAATCAGAGACGGGCATGTAATTCAATGTTATCAAGAAAATGATGCAGCTAGAAGAGCTCCAATCATTTCTTGAACATGACTTTCATCAAGCTAGATTATATGGTCTGAAAATGGCTTCTTCTCGTTGTGATGTACGTGACTTCTACTTCTCAATTACCTCCCCACCATGGCATCTAGCAACTTTATCACTTTATCTAATTTGAAACACATCAGCAGCTAGCAGTTTCTGTTGTCTTTCTTTTTCGAGTGTTCAGACTTCGTCTGAGCTTGATTCTCTGATGTCCCTTGCTAACAAAACAATTGAGTTTAGAATGTCCTTTGAACACAAAAATTAAAAGCAATGGGAAAAACATCTTCGCATAATTCATCAATCAAACAAGTAAAAGTAAAAAGCAAGGGTTAGAACGTATCTGAGATTATATTTCTCAAAAGTAACTAATGCCAAACTCATGCGTACCAGGTATCTTTCTTCCTTGAAGAATCGATCAAGAAGAAACAGGACACTAACGATCAAGAAGTAGCGATCAAGAATAAAGACGGCAGGAGTTCTTCACGTCTAGAAGATTTTTTGTAGTTCACGTTAATGAGGTTCTTGGAGGTTTTTGGAAATAACGTGTTTAAGGTTTTCACATATTTAATTAGGTTTAATCCTAATTAAATTCATTTGGTTCTATTTTTCTTTAATAATTTAGAAAGAGTAATTTAGTACAATCACCTTTTATTTTGATTTTTAAATATTTTTTTGTATTAAATTGATTTATACCCCATTAAATTATAAAATTTGATATAAATGCGAGTTTAATAGTTTAAAAATGATATATATGTAATTATGAATTTTATAAGGATATAAACGTAATTCTCAATGTTTACAAGGATATATATATATATATATATATATATATATATATATATATATATATATATATATATATATATATATATATATATATATATATATATGAAATTTTACTTATCTTTTTTTTATTTTCTTTGAAACGACAAACTAACTAAGCTGCTGCTAAATGCTACATATGTCTTCTAAGAGATTTGAACTAATAACGTCTCATTTGAAAATATCACTCGTTAACGTTAGCCATTAGGCCAAAGGCCTTTCTGTAAACAAGTCCTCTCTCATCTCATATAAACCAATATGAGTTTGATACTTTGTTGTTATTAATTAGTCATCCGTCAAACAAAACTTTCACAAATTAATATGATTGTATTGTACTTGATTTATCACACATATTTAATACAATGATTATCGAAAAAACTAGTTTTATTTATTTTGTCTTTTTTAATAACAGAAAACTATTTAAAGTACAACCTAATGGCAAGACTACACCCAACCAACATAAATCTTGAGAACTCAAATGCTCCCTCTTCTTTAAAATCTGGCCTGCGTTTTGAAGTACACGAAGCTCATATTTGAACCACACTTGAAACAAATTAACAAACAAAATAAATAAACAATATGATAAAAACAAAAGGAAACATAATAGCTTTGCCTAGCTGCTGCTGCCAACGACCTTAGGACAGCCATAGAACTCACAAAAGGAATACAATACCAGCAACAACAACAACAGAATCGTTAAAAGACGAGCGATCACCTTCCACAAATAAAAGAATCTCTTTTTGATGAACTTAAATATCTTCACAACCAACCTCTTCTTGTAGTATTTATTAATATTTGCGACCGTCTTGCTATCAGAATTCCTTGTTGCTTTGTTCATCCCATTGAATAGTTCAGCAATCTGGTTATTCGTTAGGTCACCTTTAATGATTCCCTTTTGCTTTAACAGTATAACATCCTCAGCGTTGTCGATAATTCCACTTATCAGATCAACAAAATGTGAAATTGACTGGCCGGAATGTGAATAGTGCATAGCGGTTTCGTAGGCTACCAAATTCCTCAAAACTACTTCTGAATTAACATATAGGGTTATTATAGGCAAGTATAAAGTAGCTTCTTCTTCTACAAACTTAATGTCCATTATACCTCCGCTTGTGGAGCTAAACGTTATCCCTGCATAGTAGTGTAAGGTAGAGACAGATGGTATCTTAATCTCCTGCACCGTAGGACCTTCACGTTTACCAGAATCATTGACTCTCTTTAAGCCTAAAAAAGTCGATATTTTATCCCATGGCATGCCTTGTATAACCTGGAACGGCTTGAGGATTTTTGTAGCAATCCCAAATTTCATTGCTATTTTCGTTATTACATCAATATTACCGCAAACAGAATTAATATCATCTTCCATTACCTCTGTTTCCTCTGAATCATCTTGCTTCTCTACTTTCTCTTCATCTGGAGGAACTCTTTGGGTATCAGAAAATCCATTGGTAACAATCAACTGATACATTAAATCTAATAAATGCAAGTAGGTTCCTCCATGATCTTGGCATGATGAAATTGATGGCAATTTGAGAGGAGAGTTTGCGCGACAAAATTGCTCCATCATATGAAGCAACTCAACAACATCATCATACTTTTCAGAGAATGTGTATTTCAATGTTCTATAAATTTCTTTCAATAAAGCAAAGGGTATTTGGTTCTCTAAAAGCATTAGGTCTCTAGAAAGAACACTGGCTGGTAGCATTTTGTTATCTTCAAGATTAACAAAGTGATCTTGCAAGATGTTAAGCAAAAATAAACCATCTATGGCCATAATCCAAGATAAAGTATTGTCATTGAAGTCCAAGTAGCTTTGGTAGCAACCTCGGATAACGGGGTCGAGTTTTTTGATTTTATCTATTAATAACTCTCGGAACTTGATGTTTCGATGAGGAGCACAGGTTTGGTTGAAAAGTGATTTCGCACTAGCAATCTTGTACCTTTCCATATCATATAAATGAGGATCCATATGATGGTATGGACCTAAAGCAATCACCTGAGGGAGATAAGCATCAGGTTTAAAGATGGTAACCGATTTTTGAACAGTGAAAATACATATAGGGTTTTCTTCAGAAATGTCTATGGTGACTTCCCTGACGAATTTCTTGCGAATTTGATGAACCCATCTTTGTTCTCTGGAGAAGGAAGATAAACTTGTGGTGACGGCCATGTTTGGACTTGATATTTTAGTCACCTGATATGCAACATTATTGCTCATTTATAGGCTTTGCCGCTTTATAATATAATAACTCTTTTACGTGTCTGACATATTCGTATATACCCTACCAAATGTCCTAAAATGGGTTGTATTGGCTTGGTGAAGGTTTTAAACATGTAAGCAACGTAACAGAAATTGTTACGTGTGATATTGCAACCAAAGAAAAGTTCAAGTTTTGGATCCTTACAAAACGACACTTTCTTGGAAGCAAAAGAAATATTTATTTTAATGAAACGTCAACCATTTATGATCAGGAAGATAATTAAAGTCAACTTTTTTTGAACTAATAAAAGAGCAAAGATGAAATAAAATAGAAACAAGCCAGAAGCTAAAACTGCGTGAGACCATTAAATGACAGGATACCGTTGGTTAACTAGGATAATGAGAATAGGGAGGAGATCCAAGAATTAAATAGATGAGAAGGTTACATAATTGACCCAAAACAATAGAAACAAGAGAGAGAGAGAGGAGGAGACTTCAAAAACGTCTAGGACTCTCCAAGAAATCATTGGGGCGTTTTTGGGAGGCTTTGGGGTCCTTTTATACTTGAGGCTTCTAGGTTTGTCAACTTCCAATCCCTAATTTCCTTGCTTAGGCCCTAAGCAACATACAGAATCCTTAATGGACAAGCTTTGGACAAAATCCTTATGGACTCTCATAGAGATTTCGTCCACCTTATACCAATAAGGTCCATGAGCCCAAACTATAAATATTATTGATTTACATAATCAGTCCCCGCTAATTTAATCAGTCTCTTTTAATTACCAAATTAATTCCAAATTAATTTATGATCAATACTAATTAAATAATATGATTTCTCAATTTATATATTATTCTTATAATATATCAATAAATCATAATTCATCCTATCAATTGTTTTGGTGAAGGTCATCCAAAAGGACCATACTTATAATCGGGTCAAGTACATACCAAAATAGTTATGGGCTTAGACACCTAATCCAACAGTCTCCCACTTGGATAAGTCTAATAACTATTTTGCAAGTACGACTTCAGAACCTGATTCGCAATCGTAGCTTTCAAAAGGCGTTGTCAACTCTAATCTTATCAACAACACGTCCTTTAGATAAGGGATCATATATTCCTCCATTCTCAAGATATCGTATGAACTGAGACATGGATTTTAATCATACTCTCTGTTCATTTGTTGTTTCCCGATATCCGATTTATGACGACTGACAACAGACTACAATTGAACACATCAACTTAGTCCAGGCTTGGCCAAGCGCTTAGGGTGTCATCACTAAATCATCGAGGGGCCCACATATATCGCTTTTATCCACTTTGGATGAAAGGAACGGATAAACGTCGACTCATATGCTTGATTGTACTTACTCATCAAATCACACACAACTATATATTTTATAACACCAAGTTACTAGTGTGGTTACATATGTCAATGTGCAACTGACTTGCAAACTACAACTCACATGTCTCCATTTCAATAATATAAGATATTATCGTCTCACTAATCACTCATGATAAAATCCATGAAGTGATTCAAGTGAGTGTGGGTTTAATCCAATACTTAAATCTTATTTCAGGAGCACTCATGAACACTGCAGTAGAGTTTTTCTATGCCTAAACACTTAGACAATCTATAGTCGGATTCATGACAGTCTTACCTCATTACCTACTTCCAAAGTATGATTGACTGTGGATGTTTGAATAACCTAGTTATTCTGGAAGTCAAAACATAGTGAAACACAAGAATAATAGTATCCAATATGGCCTCAAAACTTTTGAGTATAAATAGAACACTTATTATTTAATCACCATATTGATTACACGTTATTCATTTAATAATGTTTTGGATAATCAACTTAATACTTGACTTATAACAATAGTTGTCCCATGCTCCAAGCATGCACACTGTGTTTACCTATGATCCTTACTTTGTGAAATAGATCAATTGAAAACGTTTCCAATGATGATCATTTCACAATTCCTAATCTTTATCATAAGTGTACGAATACCAAAAATTCTTACCATTATTAGAATATGTTAGATTCTAACATTTTATGTAATGATCCTTTTGTAATATCTTGAGCACCAAAGTCACCAAAACTTTACGAATAAAATTACAAATTGCTCCACTGGAGATTGTTGCAACACAACCCCGTAGATATGAAGTCTCACATTCAAAGTACATTCCTTTGAAAATCCTTCCTGCATAAAAGTTTCTAATCTACATAGATTCTCAATATCCAACTCCCATTATGGAAACATTTCCATATTTCCCATATGACAACTCATTCTAAATAGAGTCTTATCCATTCATAATAATTCCAATATGGTCCATCCATTAATATACTTCCAACTGCTCACAAGCGACCAATCCTTAGCTGTAACGCCAGTAGATTCGGGCTACTCAATTTAGACACGATAAGTGTCAAAAAATAACTTTTTAATAGAAGGTTATTTAGAATGAATAATCTTAACCAATTCATAGTATATGTTACAAGGGTTCCATACATATAAAGAACACCGAAATCCGAGTTATAACGAAGAAGTTGTGGCCCGTCGAAGTTTTACGGCAAAACTGGCACATCACCGGGAGACGTAAATAGTCAATTTACGATAGAAGACTTTTAAGCCTTACTGATCTAAATAAAAGTTGTAGTATACGTTAAACTGAGAACATACAAAAAAAGAACGTCAAAATCTGACTTCGTATGAGGAAGTTATGATTTTTCCAAAATTTGGCATAACAATGCACAGCCCGAAATTCGAATTTTAGATCGATCGATTTTTGGCCAACGCAACCTAAATGAGAATTGAATATCTCATTAATAGTAGTGCAACGGTAATAAGACAGACGAAAACGGACTTCGGGTGAAGAAGTTATGAATTTTTAACGGACTTTTCCTGTCTCGGCCTGTTAAAAATATAACTTTAAAAAAAAGTCAAAATTAGCTGACGGAGTCAAAATTAAAGTTGTAGAGTACGTCTCCACCTACGCGTGGATATAAAGATCATCAAAAACGGAGTTCGTATGAACAAATTACAAATTATAATAGCATATTTACGTATTAAAATAGAGTATAAATCATATATACGTACACACGCACACACACACACACACACACACACACACACACATATATATATATATATATATATATATATATATATATATATATATATATATATATATATATATCATTAGAAATATATCGACGATGCGCTATTATAAGACTAGTGTTGAATACTTTCGACATTAGTTTAGTACAAATATCGTTAAATCTATTTAAAATAGTATTATAAAGGGGTGTTTAGGTGTTTATATAACTATAAGGTCATTAAGTAATTATGAGGGTAGTTTTTAAAAATTCAATTACTATAAATAAGAGCCTTGGGCTCTCATATTTCTTGCACCATCCTCTTGATTCAAGAGTCTTTCTCTTCTTATTCCCCGAGCATTTCGGTCCCTCGTGATTCGACTTCTCTTTCTATAGTTTTAGTATAGTAAGGTGAGCGGTGAAGCGCTGCACGAATCTTTCCTAGAAAGATTCAACGATGAAGTTCTGCCCCTGCAGAGCCCGACTCCTAGGTAAAACCCCATTGTAATTAAGTTATGCTTACCCTATTTTAATATAGCTTATATTTAAAATTAGTATTGTTATTATGAACTTATAATAAATATTTGGGCTATTATTATGACTTATATAAGTTTCGTTATAATATCTTTTTAACTACTCGCGGTACGGGGAATCTGGTTTAAAGGGCCGCATAGGGTTGTTGGATTTCAGAAGTGCCATATGCCAGAATGGTCCTGCCCTCCGGTGTTTTATGTCTGGCCCCAGTCTGTACATAGTGATTGGAAAATATTGTTTAAACACTTATAATAATAATAATAATAATAATAATAATAATAATAATAATAATAATAACAATAATAATAATAATAATAATAATAAGACTAATAATTAGTCACAATAAATATTAGACAAAAATCTAGTGATAATAATATTAGGTTTCGTCGAAGGAAATTATTTTTAAGAAGCGAAGCGCTATCTGAGTTCAGAATCACCACCTTAACAAGTGAGTGCATAGTTACTTTCATCTTACACATAGATATGAAGTATTTTAATATAAATTACATGCTATGTGTGCATATTGTCTGAATACTTGTTGTCTATGCTGAACGAAAGATTTTATACATGTTTTAAATGATTTAAACTGTATATGTATTTTATATCTACAAAATATGTTGGGTAAAACATGGGTAGATGAAATATGAATTGAATGTTGAGATAAGAGGTGATATAGACCATGAGATAAGGGTGAGAGGTGAACAATGAGAGAAAGCTTTTACCCAAGCGTGGCCCCGTCATCTAGCAGAGTATGGATGTAACGCCCCGATTCCAGGTATGGATTTAAATAAAAGGTTAATTGGTTTAATGTCCTACTCGACGAGTTGGTTGCCCTACTCGTCCAGTAGCAGCGGGGTTGGAACGCGTGTTTAGTGACCTACTCGACAAGTCCACTAAGGGACTCGACGAGTAGGAGCTGGCAGATGAAACCCTAAATCTCGGGGTTTTGCACCCTATTTAAGGAATGATAAGCCTCCTATGGCCTCTTTGCAGTCTTTGAGAGCCCCTTAAAACCCTAATACGTGTGTGTGTGTGTGTGCCCATTGTGTGTTTGAAGCTTGAAGAGAGGATCCTTGGAGGGAGAAGGCTTAGAGGAGAAGGAGATTGGAGCAAGTAGAGTGTGGGAATCAACTCTTATCTCTGTTATCATCTTTTGGAGGTAACCAAATTGCCTTTTCTTTTGTGAATCTCTTCTATTGGTTGAGTTTTAGGGTTTTTGGTGAGATATTAAGTTGGAAAGATGAGCTATGGGCTAGATCTGAGGTTGTAACTTCAGATCTGGACCCTCCTTGGATTCTATAAGCATAAAGTTTCAGTTTTGGTCATGATTAAGGTCCCTCTTGAGCATGAAGTTCCATTAAGAACTTAAAATAGCCATTTAGAGCCCTTATAGCCATGCATGCACGTAAAGTTTGCAACTTTACGTGATAAGCATGCCCTAGAAGCTTGGATCTGTGATTTGGAGCCGCTGCATGGCTCAAAACAAGTCTGTATGGAAAAAGGACTGAATGAACTCGGCGAGTCGCAAGGTTGACTCGACGAGTCACATGAAGATGGCCGTGGACTCGACGAGTTGGATGAACAACTCGGCGAGTCCGATGAAGATCACCATAAGACTCGGCGAGTTGAACAACAACTCGGCGAGTCGGATGAGTTTTCCCCAATTTATGAATGTGTGTGTGTGTTCGTCGTGTGCAAAAAGGAAAACTCGACGGGTGGCCTTAGAGTTTGGTCGAGAATCGGAGAAACTCGACGAGTCACCTCGATGACTCGGCGAGTGGGATAGTGTTTCAAGGAACTCGACGAGTAGCCGAGGGTACTCGGCGAGTAAGGTCAACATGGACTGTTGACCTTGACTGAGGACTTTGACTTTGAGCAGGGGTTGACTAGTGAGTTATGGAGTACCTTATAAGGTTAAGGACTTATAAGTATATTGTGCTATGGTATTAGATGGTGGAGCCTGTGCCAAGTAATTCGAGAGTTGGTTTTTATCTTCCGGGTCGACATTTACAAGGTGAGTTATCCTCACTATACTAAGGGGTCTAAGGCACCAAGGCCGGCCCATTGGATATGATATCCTAGTAGTTGTATTATGTTGAGTATAAGTTGGTTATGCATGCTTGTTTGATATGCTAGAGGGTAGGTCTGTAGGACTACCTGTGATACTGATTGATTACCTGTATGTGCATTATCTGTTACATGTTGATATGTTATGTGTGATGAGTTGAGGTTGTACTGCTCCGTGCGGTAGCCAACAAACCCTAGGGTATTCCAGATATGAGCTGAGGGCCCGGTAGGCATTCCAGACTCATACTGAGGACTCGGGAGCATTCCAGATACGAGCTGAGGGCCTGGTAGGCATTCCAGACTCGTACTGAGGGCTCGATGGTATTCCAGATACAAGCTGAGGGCCCGGTAGGCATTCCGGACTCGTACTGAGGACCCAGGGGTAATCCAGCTTGTAAAGCTGTGGACCCATTGCATGTTGTTCTGTTCAGTTTGTTATGATATGTCATGGTGTGACATGGTTATGTGGACTGTATGTGTATCGGTATTTTGGGGGTAACTCACTAAGCTCTCGGGCGTACAGTTTCAGTTTATTGTTTCAGGTAGATTAGGGGATCGCGACAAGGCGAAGGCATGATCGTATAGCTCCTCCTATTATGTTTATGTTTCTGGGAATACTCTGATAAAAATGTATTTTGAAAACAAAGTTGTAATGCTTTGATGAACTTGACATGTTTTGAAAGTTTAAATTGGTTCGAAATTTTTGGGTGTTACAAGTTGGTATCAGAGCCTTGGTTTGAGTGAATTGGAGGAACACTCGTGTAACTCCAGTCTCAAATCAAGGAAAGGATTTTCAAAATGATTTTTCAAAGAGGTTTTCAAAATAAATAAAGGAGGATGCCGGGCGTACGATCAGCCGGAGCCAGTAAGTAGACCCCAAAATACCATACAAGTTATCTGATTATGTGATATGATAGAACAGCATGTTAGTGCTAGGCTAGGGATCTTCAGGAATTGCTTGATAGAATTGCCTGATTACATGATGCCTGCTAGCCTAGGGTTTCCTTTATATGAGATTGACATCATTACTGTAGTTGCTTAGTGTATGCATCACAGTTGTACATAATTAAGATCTTATAGCCTGAGAATGTTTGATTTGGCCTTATGTTCTGTTCTTGTTTGATTGGGAGCTTAGGGTAGGATTGGATATTCGAAAGTCTATCGGGTCCAACGTTATGTATGGCTAGCATACACTAGTGCTGCAGGGTTGGTGGAAGTTTCATGGATGGGTGGCTTGTGTGAGGCCGGGAGGCCAGTTATGAGATATTTAGCATTCCTCTAGGAGTGAGGATTGAGCGTTCGACATGTTGTGTATATTGTTAGGGTGTTGTGGTGATACTTGAGACAAATATGGGTAGGTGTGGAAGGTAGTAGGGGCCCATACTACTAAAAGCACAGGACCTATACGCGTGTCAAGTAAGTCACAATCCCTAGGGTTAGAAGGGAGTTGGTTCCCAGTGATTTATATGGATTATCTGATATCTTGTGGTATGTTTCAGAATGGTGATGACGAGGCGCTTCGTGGCTGGATCCGGTTCGGGATCAGGATCCGGGGACAGAGGCCAGGAGGGGCCGATAGCACCTAAGCCGGTGGTGCAGATGGGTACAGAGGAGTTGGATGCCAGGATTCGAGAGATCCTGCATGATGAGGTTGCTGCTTCATTCCGGGCTCAGTTACCGGAGATGTTCGGGTCGATTAAGACCGCCATGGTGGAGTATTTTGATGAGCGCTATGCAGCCCTTGCAGAGACAGCCGCCGCGGCAGCTGTATCTGCGGCAGGAGGAGGAGTTGGTAGAGGTTTTCAGTACAGGGACTTCGATAACACGAAGCCCCCTACTTTTGATGGGACGCAGGATCCCATCAAGGCCATGAGATGGATTTCAGACGTGGAGGGGTGTTTCTTCACCTGCTGGTGTCCTGCTGACCAGAAGGTCAGGTGTGCTCTGAACCTGCTTAGGTCTGGGGCCAAGGACTGGTAGAGACTTGCGACTGGGTCGTACACTGATGATCAGAGAGCTGCTGTTACTTGGGAGCAGTTCAGGGATATGTTCCGCGCCCGTTACATTCCACGGGTTGAGCGGGAGCGATTGGCACAGGAGTTTCTAAGTTTGAGACAGGATGGGGAGTCGGTGACGGAGATCACCCGGATGTTCACTGAGAGGGCGATGTTTTGCCCGGAGTTTGCTTCAGAGCAAGCTCAGATGACCCGTTATCTGAGCATGCTCAAGACGGATATCCGTCAGTTTGTGTCTACCCAGCGATATGATACTCTTCTAGAGTTGCAGGAGGCCGCCAGACGACGTGAGTTGGAGATTGAGCAGCAGTTGAGAGAACAGCGGCAGGCCCCGACACATTCTCAGCCGGCGCCGAAGCGGTCTAAGACCGCTGATACTAGGACCGGGGGTCAACAGAGCCGCACTTGTGGGAAGTGTGGCAAGGGTCATTCTGGTGTGTGTCGAGTTGGGAGTGGATGCCACAAGTATGGCAAGGAGGGGCATTACGCGAAGGACTGTCGCCAGGCCGCCCCAGTTCAGGGTATGAGGTTGTGCTATAACTGCGATCAGGTTGGTCACATGAGGGCCAACTGTCCACTACTTGTCGCCAAGCCGGCACAGGCTCCTGCGCCGGCTACGTTGAGGATTACCGATGGGAGGCAGTGCAGAGCAGAGCCTCCGAAGGCTCAGGGACGCGAATTTCAGCTTACAGCAGAGGAGGGCAGGGCAACACCAGATGTGGTGGCTGGTATGTTTCTATCTTTTATCTCGTTTCCTATATCTGTTGTATGCTGATCTGTTGTACCTGTGATTAGGTACGCTTTTAGTAAACTCCTTGCCTTCTTTGGTCTTATTTGACTCGGGGGCGAGTCGTTCCTTCGTATCTCAGTCGTTTAGTAGGGAGTTCAGTGCGCCTGTAGGCGAGCTAGAGTGTCCGTTACGAGTGTCTATCGCCAACGAGCACGGGGTTTCTGCTTCTTCAGTTTATGGAGGATATGACTTGGAGATTTTCGGGGTGTCCTTTCCGATGGATTTGATTCCGATCCCCATGGGGGAGGTGTGCGTGATTGTGGGCATGGATTGGCTCAGTCGGTTCGGTGTTATGATTGATTGCGAGGGCCAGCGAGTGGTAGTTCGAACCCCAAGAAGGGGAGAACTGATTGTATATGGCGAGGGCACCAGAGTGGGATCAGGATTTTGTTCAGCTGCCAGGGCTCGGCAGTACATTCAGCACGGGTGTGCGGGTTATCTAGCGTATGTGGTAGATACGCGAGTCAGGGATCAGATTTCGGTTTCCGATGTACCGGTGGTCAGGGAGTTCGTAGATGTGTTTCCGGAGGAGTTTCCAGGGATACCTCCGGAGAGGCAGGTCAAGTTCATGATCGACCTGGTGCCAGGTGCGGCCCCTATCGCTAAGGCACCGAACCGATTGGCACCACCAGAGATGAAGGAGCTGTCATCGCAGCTACAGGAACTGCTGGGCAAGCAGTTTATTCGACCTAGCAGTTCTCCATGGGGAGCGCCGATACTTTTTGTCCGGAAGAAGGACGGTTCGCACCGAATGTGTATTGATTACCGGGAGTTGAATAAGTTGACGGTGAAGAACCGTTACCCACTCCCGAGGATAGACGATCTCTTCGATCAGTTACAGGGCGCATCTTGGTTTTCCAAGATAGACTTGAGGTCTGGGTATCATCAGGTCAGGGTCAAAGAGGAGGACGTGGAGAAGACCGTGTTCCGAACTCGTTATGGACATTACGAGTTCGTGGTGATGCCCTTTGGGCTCACCAACACGCCAGCGGTGTTCATGGACCTGATGAATCGGGTCTGCAGACCGATGCTTGATCGCTCGGTCATAGTGTTTATAGATGATATCTTGGTGTATTCCAAGACCCGAGAGCAGCATGAGGAGCATCTGAGAGAGCTGTTGGGAGTTCTGAGACGAGAACGGCTGTACGCCAAATTCTCGAAGTGTGAGTTTTGGTTACGAGAGGTCCAGTTCCTCGGACATCTCGTTAACCAGGAGGGGATTTTGGTCGATCCGGCCAAAATCGAGGCAGTTATGCAGTGGGAGATTCTGAAATCTCCCTCAGATATTAGGAGCTTTCTGGGATTGGTAGGGTACTACCGGAGGTTCATACGGGATTTCTCCAAGATTGCAGTACCCCTCACTCGTCTGACGAGGAAGGGGGTGGATTTCCGGTGGGGCCCCGAGCAGCAGAGGGTGTTTGAGACCCTCCGTCAGCGTTTGTGTGAGGCACCAGTATTGACACTCCCGGAGGGAGTTGAGGATTTTGTGGTGTTCTGTGATGCATCCATCACAGGTTTAGGGGCGGTCCTCATGCAGAGAGGACGAGTGATAGCCTACGCATCGCGGCAGCTGAAGCCGCATGAGACGAGATACCCTACTCATGACTTGGAGCTGGGGGCGGTGGTGTTCGCCCTCAAGATATGGAGACATTACCTGTATGGGGTCCGCTGTACCATTTACACGGATCACAAGAGCTTGAGACATATCATGGATCAGCCGAACCTGAACATGAGGCAGCGCAGGTGGCTGGATGTAGTCAAGGACTACGATTGTGAGATCCTTTACCACCCCGGTAAAGCGAATGTGGTTGCGGATGCTTTGAGCCGCAAGTCAGCTGGGTCTTCCACCCCCGCGGTATGTATGAGGATAGCGGTGGATTCTCCGCTTGTGAGTTTGATCAGAGATGCCTAGGTAGAGGGCATGCGACCGGAGAATTGGAAGCTGGAGAGAATCAAGGGTGAGAATACCCGGTTCATACAGGATAGTCAGGGACTATTGACCCGATGCGGTCGGGTTTGGGTTCCGATGTCTGGTGGGGTTAGGCAGACGGTTTTGGAGGAGGCTCATAAGTCTCATTTCTCTATTCACCCAGGGGCCACCAAGATGTACCAGGATTTGAGTTTGAGCTATTGGTGGCTGTGCATGAAGCGAGAGATCGCTTGGTACGTCGAGAGGTGCTTGACCTGTAGGATGGTCAAGGCCGAGCATCAGAGGCCGCATGGAAAGCTGCAACCCCTAGAGATTCCCATGTGGAAATGGGAACAAATCACGATGGATTCTATTACCAAGTTGCCAAGGACGGCAAAGGGGTTTGATGCTATATGGGTCATCGTTGATCGATTGACCAAGAGTGCCCACTTCTTGGCTATATGAGAGAGCTCATCGGCCGAGAAATTGGCCGAATTGTACGTTCACGAGGTCGTGTCTCGCCATGGGGTTCATGTTTCCATTGTCTCTGATCGGGATGTCAGGTTTACCTCCCGCTTCTGGCAAAAGTTTCACGAGGAGCTGGGCACGCGGTTGCACTTCAGCACAACATTCCACCCGCAGACAGATGGTCAGAGCGAACGGACTATTCAGACCCTCGAGGACATGTTGAGGGCGTGTGTCATTTATTTCGGTGGCAGTTGGGATTCTCACCTACCGCTTACGGAGTTCGCCTACAACAACAGCTATCATTCTAGCCTTGGCTCCCCGCCATTCGAGCTGTTGTACGGGCAGAGATGTCGCACCCCGGTCTGTTGGGGTGAAGTTGAACACAGAGTGATGGCTAGTACAGAGGTAGTCTTGCAGACTACTGAAAAGATCCAACAGGTTAGACAACGTTTGCAGACCGCTCAGAGTCGGCAGAAGAGTTATGCCGACAGACGCCGATCTGAGTTGGAATTTCAGGTGGGTGACATGGTACTCCTGAGGGTCTCGCCCTGGAAAGGCGTGATTCGATTTAGGAAGAGGGGAAAATTGGGTCCCCGATACATTGGGCCGTTCAGGATCATTGCCAGGGTTGGCAAGGTGGCTTACAGGCTAGAGCTGCCGGAGGAGCTTAGTCGGATACACAGCACTTTCCACATTTCGCAGCTGCGAAAGTGCATCATGGACCAGGAGGCAGTAGTATCTCTGGATGATATTCAGGTCGATGAGCGCCTGAACTATGTGGAGAGACCTGTGGCCATTTTGGAGAAGAAGAGGAAGATTCTGAGGAATAAGGAGATATCTTTGGTGAAAGTACAGTGGGAGCATCGAAGGGGGTCCGAGTGGACGTGGGAGACGGAGGCCGAAATGCGGGAGCATTACCCGGAGTTATTCGCTGCAGCATACTTCGAGGATGAAGTCTAGTTCAAGTGGGGGAGAATTGTAACACCCCGATTCCACGTATGGATTTAAATAAAAGGTTAATTGGTTTAATGTCCTACTCGACGAGTTGGTTGCCCTACTCGTCGAGTAGCAGCGGGGTTGGAACGCGTGTTTAGTGACCTACTCGACAAGTCCACTAAGGGACTCGACGAGTAGGAGCTGGCAGATGAAACCCTAAATCTCGGGGTTTTGCACCCTATTTAAGGAATGATAAGCCTCCTATGGCCTCTTTGCAGTCTTTGAGATCCCCTTAAAACCCTAATACGTGTGTGTGTGTGTGTGTGCCCATTGTATGTTTGAAACTTGAAGAGAGGATCCTTGGAGGGAGAAGGCTTAGAGGAGAAGGAGATTGGAGCAAGTAGAGTGTGGGAATCAACTCTTATCTCTGTTATCATCTTTTGGAGGTAACCAAATTGCCTTTTCTTTGTGAATCTCTTCTATTGGTTGAGTTTTAGGGTTTTTGGTGAGATATTAAGTTGGAAAGATGAGCTATGGGCTAGATCTGAGGTTGTAACTTCAGATCTGGACCTTCCTTGGATTCTATAAGCATAAAGTTTCAGTTTTGGTCATGATTAAGGTCCCTCTTGAGCATGAAGTTCCATTAAGAACTTAAAATAGGCATTTAGAGCCCTTATAGCCATGCATGCACGTAAAGATTGCAACTTTACGTGATAAGCATGCCCTAGAAGCTTGGATCTGTGATTTGGAGCCGCTACATGGCTCAAAACAAGTCTGTATGGAAAAAGGACTGAATGAACTCGGCGAGTCGCAAGGTTGACTCGGCGAGTCACATGAAGATGGTCGTGGACTCGACGAGTTGGATGAACAACTCGACGAGTCCGATGAAGATCACCATAAGACTCGGCGAGTCGGATGAGTTTTCCCCAAGTTATGAATGTGTGTGTGTGTTCGTCGTGTGCAAAAAGGAAAACTCGACGGGTGGCCTTAGAGTTTGGTCGAGAATCGGAGAAACTCGACGAGTCACTTCGATGACTCGGCGAGTGGGATAGTGTTTCAAGGAACTCGACGAGTAGCCGAGGGTACTCGGCGAGTAAGGTCAACATGGACGGTTGACCTTGACTGAGGACTTTGACTTTGAGCAGGGGTTGACTAGTGAGTTATGGAGTACCTTATAAGGTTAAGGACTTATGAGTATATTGTGCTATGGTATTAGGTGGTGGAGCCTGTGCCAAGTAATTCGAGAGTTGGGTTTTATCTTCCGGGTCGACATTTGCGAGGTGAGTTATCCTCACTATACTAAGGGGTCTAAGGCACCAAGGCCGGCCCATTGGATATGATATCCTAGTAGTTGTATTATGTTGAGTATAAGTTGGTTATGCATGCTAGTTTGATATGCTAGAGGGTAGGTCTATAGGACTACCTGTGATACTAATTGATTACCTATATGTGCATTATATGTTACATGTTGATATGTTATGTGGGATGGGTTGAGGTTGTACTGCTCCGTGCGGTAGCCAACAAACCCTAGGGTATTCCAGATATGAGCTGAGGGCCCGGTAGGCATTCCAGACTCATACTGAGGACTCGGGAGCATTCCAAATACGAGCTGAGGGCCCGGTAGGCATTCCAGACTCGTACTGAGGGCTCGATGGTATTCCAGATACGAGCTGAGGGCCCGGTAGGCATTCCAGACTCGTACTGAGGACCCAGGGGTAATCCAGCTTGTAAAGCTGTGGACACATTGCATGTTGTTCTGTTCAGTTTGTTATGATATGTCATGGTGTGACATGGTTATGTGGACTGTATGTGTATCAGTATTTTGGGGGTAACTCACTAAGCTCTCGGGCTTACAGTTTCAGTTTATTGTTTCAGGTACATCAGGGGATCGCGGCAAGGCGAAGGCATGATCGTACAGCTCCTCCTATTATGTTTATGTTTCTGGGAATACTCTGATAAAAATGTATTTTGAAAACAAAGTTGTAATGTTTTGATGAACTTGACATGTTTTGAAAGTTTAAATTGGTTCGAAATTTTTGGGTGTTACAATGGATGACAACCACGGACTATCCTAAACAGTCCAGTGGAACACTAGCAGGCTCGCAACCTGTAGGTGTTGTGAACGATATGTTCACCCGGTGTACTCTAAACCTTGGCGATCATGCAGACTTGGTGCCTAAACCTTGGCGATCATGCAGACTTGGTGCCTAAACCCTGGCGACCATGCAGACTTTATTGCCTAAACCCTGGCGATTATGCAGACTTAATGCCCGTTGTGTAAACCGTGGCAATGATGGACTTCATGCTAATTCCTTAGGATGATCCTTAGGAGTGAATGAACGAGGAATAGCTGATTCTTAGGGTAGATCCTTAAGAATAAAGAAGACAATGGGGATGGGTAATTGGGTTGATTGTTTGATGTTTAAACATAATAATTGTATTATTATGGGTTAAAAACCCTATGTACTCACCAGGTTTCCCAACCTGACCCACTCAGTTTATTTGTATCACAGGTGTCTATATGAAGTTACATTACACTGAGGGATTAAGGAGATATAATCACTAGTGATAATGAATGTAAGTTCTGTTTATGCTTATGTTTCTGTATTGACGATGACATCCCAATGTTTTAAAATGAATAAAAATACATTTCTTCGAAAATGCTTTGATAACGTATTTATCATGTTTTTCTGGGAACAAATTCCGCAACATTTTTATTAAAAGAGGTGCTCTGATTTTTATAAAGCATAAACAAAACTGGTCTTTTCTGGCCATGAAAATGGGGATGTCACAATTGGTATAAGAGCATTAGTTTAAGTGAACTAGGAATATTGATTTATTTCTAGACTTCAACTTAGAATGCTAAGCGATGATTGTGAGGAGTGTGTCTAATATATTTTAGGTAGTACACCTAAATGGACGCAAGCACTATCTTATTTAAGGAAAATGGCTAACATGCTTTTATGTGCTAAATGATTTGTGATACTTTATGCTATCGTTTGATCAGATCTATGGTCTGTTGCCGACCGGATCTGGAAACTTTATATGTTCAAATTTCTAAACGCTTAATTACGGTATTAGAACTGGCATGTAACTTTTCGCAGTGATAGGGAAATTTACACGTCGATTGCAAATAAAATCTTTCCTATCTTAATTCTCGTCATTACACGCCGAACGTCTGAATTGGTGTATAGATTGAAATGGAAAGAACCTGAAGTGGAGTCGGGAACGTAAATGGAAATAGGAACCAACAGCCCCCAATGATTAAGAAAATACCTGTTGTAGTAGAAGTTACACCTGAACCAATCACCATGGCTGGAGTATAAGGCATGATTCGGGCTATGTTAGCTGAACAAAGGGAAGAAATGAGGAGGATGTTGCATGAAAATAGGGACGAACCGACCATGCCCATTGAGCAAACTGAGCTGATTCCTGAGAAATCGGAGGAAGGGAACTATAGCCGCCTTGTGAGTCAAGTTGGGACTCAAGGAGAACGAAGGAATGGCCCGGAGAGGGGAAACGACAAGGATGGACGAATGTATAAGAACTTCTTGGGTGCCAAGCCATCAAGCCTTTCCCGAAGCCCGAAGCTGCTTCAGATTATGGACTGGATCTCCGAAATGGAGATGGTGTTTGAGAGTTGTGACTGTAGCGACAAGCTAAAGACCATCTTTGCAGTCAGACAACTAAAGACTGAAGTGCTAAGTTGGTGGTAAATACAATGTCACGAGGAGAAGCCATGTGAATGTCTTGGGAAGCATTCTTGGAGTAGTTGAAAATGCAGTACTGCTCAGAGATAGATCTGATAGACCTAAACAACGAATTTCAGAACTTGAAGATAGGAAAGATGAGTGTGGATGAGTATGCCACTGCATTCACCGAGAGGATGAAGATATTCCACTACTTGGTGCCTACTGAACTCTCCAAGATCGATAGGTTTGCTAACGGACTGCCCACATACTTTGGCCCAACAATCAAAATGGCAACTACCTTGAAAACAACAGTTAGAGCAGCCAGGAATGTTGAGACCCAGATTAGGGAAAAAGGTCTGGAGAGAGCTGAAATTGGCGAGAAAAGGAAGTATGAAGGATCTTCAAAATCCAACAAAGAAAGGAAATTTTCAAAGACTGAAGGAGGCGGAGGAGGTGAAGCTAAGTGGTGCGAGAAGTGTAAAAAGAAACACTTCAGGAAATGTAGCGAGGAGGTGAATTACTACAAATATGGAAAGACAGGGCATTACGCCAGCAAGTGCGCATCCAAAAAGAGGGTGTGCTACATATGTAACAAAGAAGGGCATGTTTCTAAAGACTGCCTGGAGAAAAACGAGGCAGCAAGGCCAGAAACGCCACTAAGGCCAAGGGATTCCACATGATCCTCGACGAAGTAGAAAACAACGCAAGGAATCGAGGATGAGGAATTCATACCCGAAGATCGAGTTATGAAGTAGTTAAGGGGATATAATCATATGATGTAGCCTATTAGAGGCATAGTCTAGGGTGAACTTGAACACCTATGTAATAGTTTCAAGAAATAATAATAAAACCTTCGTTTTGTTATCTGGTGTGTTAAAACGTTATGTGATTTTCTTGTATGGTGACTTGGAAAACTGCGAGACAATACTTGGGATGAGTATGAGTAGGTGTGAATTTTAGTAGAGGCCTATACTACCGGAAGCACAGGACTCGCACTTGGATCAGGGAAAGTCACAAGTTTACCAAGAAGCTAGTAATTGATTCCGTTTCTTTCATGTATGTCGTTACCGTTGTTTCGGTAATGACTAAGACAAATGATTATTTCGACCCTAGTGGTCATATCAAATCGAGTGCGACTAAGATGAGTATGTTATGTGGTTCAAAGAACCAAGATCGATGTAGCATCCAACTTAAGCCAAAAGATTGAAGTAAAAGATAAGCGAAGCAATCAATAAAAGTATTGCAATTGTTGTTAGAGTAAGAAGCTTGTAGCTAGAAATGTTACATACTAAAATTTGATCATATCACCTTAGAACATGAAGGTAGGTATATTCCATTCTGAAATTTGACTCTAAAAGACATGAGTCCAAGCGTTGCATCATATGATGAGAGGTCATTACAACACGACCCATCAGTCTATCATGGAAATCAAATAAACTTAACTTAAGTTTGTTAGAAGAAGAAGGAGTCTCTAATAAAGAGCGGGGTTGTGACATGAAGGTCATGATTGAAAGTCTAACAAGACATGGAGAACGGGTGCCAGATCAAGCACCGCTTGCAGTCAAGAAGATCAGTAGTTGAATACGCATTCGAAGAAACATACAAGTTACGAGTACTACCTAGGATGAAGAGATAACATAGGGAGTCATTATACAACCCTGTTTCGTTGATGATTCCGGGACGTAATCATCCTAAGGGGGAGATAATTGTAACGCCCGTAGATTCGGGCTAGTCAGTTTAGAGACGATAAGCGTCAAAAAATGACTTTTTAATAGAGTATTATTTAGAATGAATAATCTTAACCAAGTCATAGTATATGTTACAAGGGTTCTGTACATATAAAGAACGCTGAAATCTGAGTTATACCGAAGAAGTTATGGTCCGTCGAAGTTTTAGGGCAAAACCGGCACAACACTAGGAGACGTAAATAGTGAATTTACGATAGAAGACTTTTTAGCCTTAGGGATCTAAACAAAAGTTGTAGTATACGTTAAACCGATAACATACAAAAAAAACGTCAAAATCTGACTTTGTATGAGGAACTTATGATTTTTCTAAGATTTGGCATACTAGTGCACAGCCCGAAATTCGAATTTTAGATCGATCGATTTTTGGCCAACGCAGCCTAATGAGAATTGAAGATCTCATTAATAGTAGCGCAACGGTAAAGAGACAGACGAAAACGGACGTCGGATGAAGAAGTTATGAATTTTTAACGGACTTTTCCTGTCCCGGCCTGTTAAAAATATAACTTTAAAAATTAAGTCAAAATTAGTCGACGGAGTCTAAATGAAAGTTGTAGAGTACGTCTCCACCTACGTGTGGATATAAAGATCATCAAAAACAGAGTTCCTATGAACAAATTACAAATTATAATAGCATATTTACATATTAAAATAAAGTATAAATCATATATACGTACACACATATATATACATATGTATATATCATTAGAAAGGTATCGACGATGCAGTCATTATAAGACTAGTGTTGAATACTTTCGACATTAGTTTAGTACAAATATCGTTAAATCTATTTAAAATAGTATTATAAAGGGGTGTTTAGCTGTTTATATAAGTATAATGTCATTAAGTAATTACGATGGTAGTTTTTGAAAATTCAATTACTATAAATAAGAGCCTTGGCCTCTCATATTTCTTGCACCATTCTCTTGATTCAAGAGTCTTTCTCTTCTTATCCCCCGAGCATTTCGGTCCCTCGTGATTCGACTTCTCTTTCTGTAGTTTTAGTATAGTAAGGTGAGCGCTGAAGCGCTGCACGAATCTTTCCTAGAAAGATTCAGCGACTAAGTTCTGCCCCTGCAGAGCCCAACTCCTAGCTAAAGCCCCCTTGCAAGTAAGTTATGCTTACCCTATTTTAATATAGCTTATATTTAGAACTAGTATTGTTATTATAAACTTATAATAGATATTTGGGCTACTATTATGACTTATATAAGTTTCGTTATAATATCTTTTTAACTACTCGCGGTACGAGAAATCTGGTTTAAAGAGCCGCATAGGGTTGTTGGATTTTAGAAGTGCTATATGCCAAAATGGTCCTGCCCTCCGGTATTTTATGTCTGGCCCCTGTCTGTACATAGTGGTTGGAAAATATTGTTTAAACGCTTATATAATAATAATAATAATAATAATAATAATAATAATAATATTAATAATAATAATAATAATAATAATAATAATAATAATAATAATAATAAGACTAATAATTAGTCGCGGTAAATATTAGACAAAAATGTAGTGGTAATAATACTAGGTTTCGTCGAAGGAAAATATTTTTAAGAAGCGAAGTGCTGTCTGAGTTCGGAATCACCACCTTAACAAGTGAGTGCATAGTTACTTTCATCTTACACATATATATGAAGTATTTTAATATAAATTACATGATATGTGTGCATATTGTGTGAATACTTGCTGTGTATGCTGAATGAAAGATTTTGTACATGTTTTAAATGATTTAAACTGTATATGTATTTTATATCTACAAAATATGTTGGGTAAAACATGGGTAGATGAAATATTAATTGAATGTTGAGATAAGAGGTGATATAGACCATGAGATAAGGGTGAGAGGTGAACAATGAGAGAAGCCTTTTACCCAAGCATCGCCCCGCCATCTAGCGTAGTATGGATGACAACCACAGACTATTCTAGACAGTCCAGTGGAACACTAGCAGGCTTGCAACCTATAGGTGTTGTGAACGATGTGTTCACCCGGTGTACTCTATACCTTGGCGATCATGTAGACTTGGTGTCTAAACCTTGGCGATCATGTAGACTTGGTGCCTAAATCCTGGCGACCATGCACACTTGGTGCCCAAACCTCGGCGACTATGCATACTTAGTGCCCGTTGTCTAAACCGTGGTAATGATGGACTTCGTGTCAATTCCTTAGGATGATCCTTAGGAATGAATGAACGAGGAATAGCTGATTCTTAGGGTAGATCCTTAAGAATAAAGAAGATAATGGGGATGGGTAATTGGGTTGATTGTTTGATGTTGAAACATAATAATTATATTATTATGGGTTGAAAACCCTATGTAGTCACCAAGTTTCCCAACTTGACCCACCAGTTTATTTGTAATACAGGTGTCTATATGAAGTTACATTATGTCACACCCCAAAAACGGAACGGCGAAATCGTTCGGGGGTGGAGGACGTCATGTTTAGTATCACAAGATACGTATACAGTAATAAAATAATGAACAACCATTTCATTTAGAAAGAAAGTGTTTACAATGTGTGTGTTCACAAAACATAGAATTCATAAGCAAATAACAAAACAAGACTAGAAGCTATAACGCTCCATCTTCTAAATTCCCAGCACGAGTACCTGTCTAATAGGCTCCTGAGAATACAAGTTATTTGAAAGAGTTGATCAGCAATTAAGCTGGTGAGTTCATAAGATTTTAGTGATGTATGTAAGTTGTAAAATGTTGTTGAAAATGTAGTTGTACAATGTTGTAAGTTGTAAGTTCTGTTTAGAAAAGTTCGCATGTTCCTCTAGAAAATCCTATATTTCCTACTTTAATGGAAGTTAAGTAAAAATGACACTACAACCCTTTCTATGAGTACTAAGCGGATACAAGTTATATAAGACTCAGAGTAAACAAACAATCGATTGTGCGCATCTGCCCCAAGCTCACAACCAAACGAGGAACAGAATTTAAGGCGGATAGCACACATCCCATTGGTTGTTAGATCGTTGTTGTATATAACCCTGTTGTATTCACTTGTTACTTATGGAGTTAATTGTAATGGTTCCTTTATATTTATTGAAAAGATTCTTTAAGAAAACCCTTATTTCTTATAATAAAAATGGTGACCACAATGACTACTTTTAAAATAGCTTAGTTTATACTGGATATATATAATCTAATATCGGATAGAAAGTTAACTGGGTGAATCTGCCCTAAGCCCACAACCAAACAAGGAACAGGAAGTAAGGCGAAAAGCACACATCCAACTACCTATTAGGTATTAATTTTATATATAACCATGATGTATAAACTAATGTATTATAGAGTTACTCACCTAAGGTCCTTTAAATTGTACTGGTTTAATAAAATGGATTAAACCCTTTTACTGGTCAAGTTTCTAGTTTTGTATACCAAAAGTTCATATTTGGAAAGTATGTTTTGTACTAGAAAAACTGTGCTTTGACTCTGTGTCCTATGACCTGACCCATACCTGGTACCCTTATGATTACTTAATGTATACTAAGCATACATATATATAGAATCGAATAGAAAATAGATTGGGTGAATTCGTTCCAAGCCCACAACCAAACAAGGAACAAGAAATGAAGCGGAGAGCACACATCCTATTACATGTCGGATCCTATTGGTATATATATATATATATATCCTGTGATGTATACATTAAGGAATCATAAGACTAGCATTATGGTCCTTTCTTTTAAACGTAGCCTTCTACCAAGGCATTTACTATTATGTGCTAGACTTGACTGTTCTGATTGTAGTTTGCAAAAATGTATGTTTTCCCTAGTTTATAACTATCTTGACTCGAAAATAGTTTGAGTTTGTCTTTCAAGTGGTACTGTCACTTTATGAAAGTAATGGGAAATGTAAGTACACAGTTGTCGTTTATAATGACATGCGGATGTACTGATGACCTAAAAACATGTTTGTTTTATTATGGTCATAAGGTGAAGGCTAGAACCCCTACTAAACGTTCTCCTTGTCTAGAGATTAAGGGAACCAAACGCGACCTCTGCAAATTCTTGCAAGCCGTGTAATTCACATTTGTTATATGATCATGTATACCCAATATAACTATCACCTTTTGTTTAAAACAACGAGTTAGTGATCAATTGGTATAGTTAGATCCTGTATGTTCTCATGCTATAGCAACCTAACTTGTTTGTTTTGTACTGTATGTTGTACGTACTGTTTGTTTCTCATAATTGTGTGTTCTCTCTGTATGGTATTGTTTGTTTCTGTTCACTGTATGTTCTGTATGGTATTGTTTGTTTTTCTTCATTGTGTGTTTGACTCATGTATGAACTGACTATTTGTGTGCTTCATTGTACTAGAAGTAATGAAAAGTATCTACCTAAACTATACCTATTATAGTTTACTAATGTTTTACTTGAAATGTTACTGAAAAGACTCGTTTATCTACTAAGTTATGTTTTTACTTTAAAAACGGAGTTTTGTATAACTATAAAGTAACATAACTTCAAACGAGTTTTTGAAATGTTTTGACAACTTATAAATGACATAAGTAACATTTTGAAAGATGTTTATAACAAACATTTACATAATTATCATTGTGTTCAACTTGTATTTCCCCCCTTAAAACAGTTAAAACAGTTAAAAGATTCATTACGGGGTATGAACTCACCTGATGTGGGTGATTCAAATGGGCATGCGTGTAAGGATGAGAAGTTCCACGAATGAAGTCCCGAGACACAACAAGTCCTAAATGACATATATTGGCATGAGTATAGTGTTTATCAGCAACTATATGAAAGGAAACACCTTCCGGGACTAGGAAACACTTTGACCAAGTGTTGGAATCACATGTGATTCATCAAAGGAGTGTGGAATGACACTAACATGAGTTTACTACCATGGATTTACGGCCAAAGGGAGTTTACGGCCGTAAACTCATGGTCAAACATGTACAAGTGTGGGTTTGAATGCTAGGGTAGCTTTAGGGACTTTTGCTCTACACAAGGGTAAGAAAGACCAATTCAATGAAGGCCCTTGATGAGTTTACGGCCCAAAGGAGTTTACAGCCGTAAACTCATGGTCATTTATTTATTTGATAGGAGTTTAAGGTCCTACAATCATCAAGGAAAGGTTCTAGTTCACTAGCTTTGCATCTAGGAGGGTTTATGGCCCTTACATGCCACAACATTGAGTTTACGGCCAAGGAAGATCTTGGGCCGTAAACTCAAGATGTTCTTGGGAAAATGCATGTTTCAAGGGTGTGATTCAAGGCTTCCTAGTTGATATGAAGTATAGGGAAGAGTACTTACGATTTAAAAGCTTGAAATGATTGATATTCGCCAAGAACACTAGTGTGTGTTCTTGGTGTTCTTGGTGAAACTTGAAGATCTAAGAAAAGAATGATTTCCATGGATGAAATCATGTAAGGTTACTAGATTAAGAGATGTATCAACAAATCTAGGAAGAATACTTACATCTTATGAAGATCTAGGAAGGAAATCTTGATGATACTTGAGAGAGAACTCGAGTTCTTGGAGTTAAAATGCAAGAAATGACTAGAAATGATCAAGTATCATATATACTCATGAGTTTACAGCCACATGAGTTTACGGTCGTAAACTCATTGCTTTGTGGTCGTGAACTCCTTATGATGAGGTTAAGGTTTGATTACTTGGACAGTGTCACTAGTAGGTACATTCTAACACTCATTCCTTAAGTGTACTAGGCTTAAAACTCCTTAGAATGACCTTTAACCGGGCTAGAACTCATTACCAATGAGTCTGACACTCAGTGGAGTTGATTGACTGGGCTTTAAAATCAAAAAATTTCCGGGTTGTCACATCATCCCCCCGTTAGATGGAATTTCGTCCCGAAATTAGCTTTCTTAGCCGTACTACTGGGGTTGCGCTGCTCTGATTGGTAGAATACCTACTCGTAGACCTGGCAACTTTGGCCTGGTGTTCATGATAGGATTCATACTTGGTCCATCTATCACTACCTCGTGTATACAAGTCGTATATAATTAGGATTAGTAAGACGGTCGGATGTGCGACTTTGCCCCAGGTCCACAACCAAACAAGGAACAGGAGATAGGGCGGAAACACACATACTAAATATACGTAATCATAATCATATACCACCCTCGCGTATACACTGAATAGTGATAGGTGGGCTGTATTCGTCTTTAGCCTATGTGCTCGAACTTGGTCTGCTGGACGAGTGGTATTTCGTGACGGTCTGCGGACATCTGACGATAAGGCTTCGGAGGCCAAAGTACTCTTCGCACGAGTACTTCGGTGTTCAGAATACGAAAGATAAAACTGAGGTTTAGGTCGGACTGTCGATATGAATGACGAAAGTTTCGAGAACTTGTCGATCAAGGCGATAGAAACATATGAACTCAGTATGGTGAGGACCACGCCAACTCATGACGAATGATAGTAACGGACTCTTTACTGAACAAAGTTTTGGTCAAATGAAAGAAACGTCTGTTATACGATGATGTATCCTTTGTATGCTCGATACTGTACTCCTAGTATGTTCGGAAATGTACTCTTTGTAAATGTTCCAGTGTTTCCTGTTTCCTCTTTGAAGTTAACACTCCTACGTATCGTACCGCTATGTGCGCATACATACAAATGAAAGTGCTTTAATAACTGGTGCTGATACTTTATATCATGATCCTCCTTGGTACCACTACGATCGCCTGTCATATACAAGTTATGAATATTTAAGATGAATAAGGCAGTCAACTGAGTAACTCTGCCTCAAATCCTCAACCAACTAAGGAATAGGGATCTAAGCGGACTCACTCACTCTAAGTCTACAACATCTTAGTTATGCACAACCCTGATGTATATGGTAAGCCATAATAGCTTCTCTAAACGGATCTTTTAGTTCTCTTGAATATTGTGACCTATTTCAGTATGTGGGTTATTATAATTACTTTTAAGTGTTGTCCCTAAATTTTAATCTTATACCAATATAAATTAATTTTTAAAGTAATTACTATTTCGAAAACGTACCGCTGCTCATCGACGACTCCGGGGTGGATTCTCCTGCGGTGATCATCAGAATGCGTCCATCCGCTCCTGAGTTCTTTACTATCAGGCAGTCCCTCTGATAATGTCTAGTCTCACCACAGCCATAACAGGCTTGGTTTTCTTTAGCTCCGGGGACTTGGGAGATCGGTTGAGCCGATGCCCTGCAGAAACGGACTGTGTGTCCCTTTCTGTGGCAGTTCAGACAATGCATTTCCCGGCATACTCCGGTGTGGTGAAAGATGCACTTTCCACACTTCGGGAGGGTTCCAGCATATCGACTGGCAGGTGCTGGAGCAGTAGGCGTTGTAGCGGCGTACATAGTACTCGCTTGTTGCTCTTGCAGGGTGTCCTGTGTTGTTCACTTCTTCTTCCTCTTGTTCCCTGACTTCTGATTATAGTCTTTTTCCCTCGATGGCTCGGGAATAGGGACTTCTACACCATGGCGGACTCCATGGTCGATGAGTCGCTGAGCCAGGCATTTAGCACTATCGAATGTGGCTGGGTTAGAAGACAACACATTTCCTTAGGTCGGAGCAGTCAGACCCCAAATGTATCTTTCTATCTTCTTGCTCTCCGGGGTAACCATCCCGGGGCATAGAGCTGCTAGCTCGCTGAACCGGCCAGTGTAGGTCACTATGTCTGAGCCGACCATAGTGAGTTCCCATAGTTCTTGTTCCAGCTTTTGTACTACGCCCCTCGGGCAGTATTCTTCCAGCATTAACTCTTTTAGGTTTTCCCAACCTATTGAGTTAGCCATTGATAGGGTCAGTGACTTAACATGGCTGTTCCACCATGTTAGGGCTTTTTCAGAGAAAGTGCAGGCAGCAAACTTCACTTTGCTTCCTTCTGGGCACGAACAGATTTCGAAGATCGACTCTGTTTTCTCGAACCATTGCAAGAGGGCAATGACTCCGCCAGTCCCATTAAAGGACAATGGCTGGCATTTGGTGAAGTCCTTGAAGGAGAACTCTCTCGAGCACACGGGGACCTCACCTTGAGTAGAATCAGTAGGCGTTTTACCTCCGCTGGTACTGATGGAGTGATATTGAGCCATGGCTGTTGCCACAGCCGCAGCCACTGCAGCGTTTATAGCTGCCATATCGATTTGTGAAGGAGGTGGTATTGGAGTTATCGGAGTAGTGCGTCTGTTTGATCTGCGAGGAGGCATCTTTGCTAAAAGAATACAAAGATGAGATGGAATAAGTCTAAAGCAATGGACACAAGCCGAAAGCTGAAAAGACAAGGTTATCCTAGTTTTGGATGTATCGGGTCCTGACTTCCACAGGGTTCTAGGAACAATTCATAAAAGAGTCTATACCTAATAAACTCTATGAACTTGTAATAACTATCCTCGAATGAATATCTGTTTCCTGAATAACTGTTACCAGCTGCATGTAAGAAAATAATCTTAACATATAATGTGAGCAGTGTTTCCACTCGCTCGCTAAGTTAACAAGATTATTATTTATTAGTGTGACGTGTAAGACGTTTTGGTTACTTTGGCCGATCCCTCTTTGAAAACTTCTCATGAACTTGTTCTTGTTCCTCCTGGACTCTTCTGTTGTCTACTATGAGGAAGTGGTTACACCTATCTGGGCTTGTCGTGTGAGAATGAAAGCGACTAAAGATTCTATGAGCTTTAAGGTAACTTTATGGGGTGATCCTTACAGAGTCCTCCTATAATTGTACAATGTATACAGGTTTGTATATAATTGAAGATTAAATAGACTTTCGAATAAGTGATCCTACTCCAAAACCACAACCATAAGAGGAATGGGTAGCGAAGCGTAGATCGCAGATTCTAAGTCTATAAGATCTTAATTATATATATAACTTTAGGAATATACATTGCAAGATTATAGACCTATCCGTAAGGGTCTTTTAAGTTATCACATAAGTTATTTATATGGTGCCTAAAATACTCCTATAGTATTTTAACTCTAATGTACTTGATCTAGTATTCTCTTGATTGGTGTTCAGGTAAGTTTTAAGACTGTTGCAACACCACATCATTCCCAAACACATGTCGTTCACATCTCGAATGAATATAGTTGATCAGACTATATTGATCCTAGCTATGATTACATAACTGTTCAGGTTGACGACAGTGTCCAACGTTTAAATACTTTAGTACTGTTCTCCTCGTGACACTTGTTCTAATATGTACATGTATAAGCAAGTAGGTATATTTTTACAACTTATAGTTATACTCTAAAAATATATCATTATCGAGAGCACTTAAGCCCCATTGTATTTATAGTTGTATATCTTTTATCGGTTGATATACTTAGTTCACTATAAACAATGCTCTGATACCAATTTGTCACACCCCAAAAACGGAACGGCGAAATCGTTCGGGGGTAGAGGACGTCATGTTTAGTATCACAAGATATGTATACAATAAGAAAGTAATGAACAACCATTTCATTTAGAAAGAAAATGTTTACAATGTGTGTGTTCACAAAACATAGAATTCATAAGCAAATAACAAAACAAGACTTGAAGCTATAACACTCCATCTTCTAAATTCCCAGCACGAGTACTTGTCTAATAGGCTCCTGAGAATACAAGTTATTTGAAAGAGTTGATCAGCAATTAAGCTGGTGAGTTCATAAGATTTTAGTGATGTTTGTAAGTTGTAAAATGTGGTTGAAAATGTAGTTGTAAAATTTTGTAAGTTGTAAGTTCTGTTTAGAAAAGTTCGCCTGTTCCTTTAGAAAATCCTATATTTCCTACTTTAATGGAAGTTAAGTAAAAATGACACTACAACCCTTTCTATTAGTACTAAGTGGATACAAGTTATATAAGACTCAGAGTAAACAAACAATCGATTGTGCGCATCTGCCCCAAGCTCACAACCAAACGAGGAACATAATTTAAGGCGGATAGCACACGTCCCATTGGTTGTTAGATCCTTGTTGTATATAACCCTGGTGTATTCACTTGTTACTCATGGTGTTAATTGTAATGGTTCCTTTATATTTATTGAAAAGATTCTTTAAGAAAACCCTTATTTCTTATAATAAAAATGGTGACCACAATGACTACTTTTATAATAGCTTAGTTTATACTGGATATATATAATCTAATATCGGATAGAAAGTTAACTGGGTGAATCTGCCCTAAGCCCACAACCAAACAAGGAACAGGAAGTAAGGCGAAAAGCACACATCCAACTACCTATTAGGTATTAATTTTATATATAACCATGATGTATAAACTAATGTATTATAGAGTTACTCACCTAAGGTCCTTTAAATTGTACTGGTTTAATAAAATGGATTAAACCCTTTTACTGGTCAAGTTTCTAGTTTTTTATACCAAAAGTTCTGATTTGCAAAGTATGTTTTGTACTGGAAAAACTGTGCTCTGACTCTGTGTCCTATAACCTGACCCATACCTGGTACCCTTATGATGACTTAATGTATACTAAGCATACATATATATATATACATATATATATATATATATATATATATATATATATATATATATATATATATATATATATATATATATATATATATATATATAGAATCGAATAGAAAATAGATTGGGTGAATTCGTTCCAAGCCCACAATCAAACAAGGAACAGGAAATGAAGCGGAGAGCACACATCCTATTACCTGTCGGATCCTATTGGTATATATATATATATATCCTGTGATGTATACATTAAGGAATCATAAGACTAGCATTATGGTCCTTTCTTTTAAACGTAGCCTTCTACCAAGGCATCTACTATTATGTGCTAGACTCGACTGTTCTGATTGTAGTTTGCAAAAATGTATGTTTTCCCTAGTTTATAACTATCTTGACTCGAAAATAGTTTGAGTTTATCTTTCAAGTGGTACTGTCACTTTATGAAAGTAATGGGAAATGTAAGTACACAATTGTCGTTTATAATGACATGTGGATGTACTGATGACCTAAAAACATGTTTGTTTTATTATGGTCATAAGGTGAAGGCTAGAACCCCTACTAAACGTTCTCCTTGTCTAGAGATTAAGGGAACCAAACGCGACCTCTGCAAATTCTTGCAAGCCGTGTAATTCACATTTGTTATATGATCATGTATACCCAATATAACTATCACCTTTTGTTTAAAACAATGAGTTAGTGATCAATTGGTATAGTTAGATCCTGTATGTTCTCATGCTATAGCAACCTAACTTGTTTGTTTTGTACTGTATGTTGTACGTACTGTTTGTTTCGCATAATTGTGTGTTCTCTCTGTATGGTATTGTTTGTTTCTGTTCACTGTATGTTCTGTATGGTATTGTTTGTTTTTCTTCATTGTGTGTTTGACTCATGTATGAACTGACTATTTGTGTGCTTCATTGTACTAGAAGTAATGAAAAGTATCTACCTAAACTATACCTATTATAGTTTACTAATGTTTACTCGTTTATCTACTAAGTTATGTTTTTACTTTAAAAACGGAGTTTTGTATAACTATAAAGTAACATAACTTCAAACGAGTTTTTGAAATGTTTTGACAACTTATAAATGACATAAGTAACATTTTGAAAGATGTTTATAACAAACATTTACATAATTATCATTGTGTTCAACTTGTATTCCCCCCCTTAAAACAGTTAAAACAGTTAAAAGATTCATTACGGGGTATGAACTCACCTGATGTGGGTGATTCAAATGGGCATGCGTGTAAGGATGAGAAGTTCCACAAATGAAGTCCCGAGACACAACAAGTCCTAAATGACATATATTGGCATGAGTATAGTGTTTATCAGCAACTATATGAAAGGAAACACCTTCCGGGACTAGGAAACACTTTGACCAAGTGTTGGAATCACATGTGATTCATCAAAGGAGTGTGGAATGACACTAACATGAGTTTACTACCATGGATTTACGGGCAAAGGGAGTTTACAGCCGTAAACTCATGGTCAAACATGTACAAGTGTGGGTTTGAATGCTAGGGAAGCTTTAGGGACTTTTGCTCTACACAAGGGTAAGAAAGACCAATTCAATGAAGGCCCTTGATGAGTTTACGGCCCAAAGGAGTTTACAGCCGTAAACTCATGGTCATTTATTTATTTGATAGGAGTTTAAGGTCCTACAATCATCAAGGAAAGGTTCTAGTTCACTAGCTTTGCATCTAGGAGGGTTTATGGCCCTTACATGCCACAACATTGAGTTTACGGCCAAGGAAGATCTTGGGCCGTAAACTCAAGATGTTCTTGGGAAAATGCATGTTTCAAGGGTGTGATTCAAGGCTTCCTAGTAGATATGAAGTATAGGGAAGAGTACTTACGATTTAGAAGCTTGAAATGGTTGATATTCGCCAAGAACACTAGTGTGTGTTCTTGGTGTTCTTGGTGAAACTTGAAGATCTAAGAAATGAATGATTTCCATGGATGAAATCATGTAAGGATACTAGATTAAGAGATGTATCAACAAATCTAGGAAGAATACTTACATCTTATGAAGATCTAGGAAGGAAATCTTGATGATACTTGAGAGAGAACTCGAGTTCTTGGGGTTAAAATGCAAGAAATGACTAGAAATGATCAAGTATCATATATATACTCATGAGTTTACGGCCGTAAACTCATTGCTTCTCATTGCTTTGTGGCCGTGAACTCCTTATGATGAGGTTAAGGTTTGATTACTTGGACAGTGTCACTAGCAGGTACATTCTAACACTCATTCCTTAAGTGTACTAGACTTAAAACTCCTTAGAATGACCTTTAACCGGGCTAGAACTCATTACCAATGAGTCTTATACTCAGTGGAGTTGATTGACTGGGCTTTAAAATCAAAAAATTTCCGGGTTGTCACACATTACACTAAGGGATTAAGGAGATATAATCACCAGTGATAATGAATGTAAGTTCTGTTTATGCTTACGTTTCTTAATTCACGATGACATCCCAATGTTTTAAAATGAATGAAAATACATTTCTTCAAAAATGATTTGATAACGAATTTATCATGTTTTTCTAGGAACAAATTCCGCAACATTTTTATTAAAAGAGGTGCTCTGATTTTTATAAAGCATTAACAAAACTGGTCTTTTATGTCCGTGAAAATGGGGATGTCACATTAGCGAACCTCAGATTGTCCTTGACAGTTGTTTAATTTTAGTCATATCCGGTTCTGGCTCTTTTTTCCCTCTTAATACCTTAGGCATTTGGAAAATCAGAACGAACGGATATTACATCATATGAAATCGATTCTATACCCGAATTGTGTGGGACACGATACGCAATGGAAACGTGATACTTTAGCAGTCTCTTGCCATAATATTGCCATATATGGAATTCGTTTATGTTGAATCTTTTCAACATAACATTTATATATGTCCTTTGACTAAATTTGATTAAAATTTCTTGATTTAAGCTTTTAGATTTTAAATGAAGTATAATATTCTCTCCCTTAATTATAGCAAAACACCTTTCAACTTCTGCAACTTTGCGAATTGAAACTTTTGTTTTCTATAATTAATATTGCTAACTCGCAATACTTAACATAATAATCATGCTCCCACTAACATGATAATTATTTCCTTACCAGAATAAAACTTATGCTTCCACTAGCTTTGACATGTACTCAGAAATTAGTTGGACTTTCTAGAAATCAATATTTATTGACTTCCAAAGTTCATATTTCTAATACCAGATTCTTCGAGAAGGCTTTATCTAGGCTTTTCAAACTCATACACCTTTCCTTAGATAACTCACATGCGTGTCTAAACAATTCTAGAACTTATATCAATAAGTCCCAAATGTTCAGACTAATTGCCAAGTCTCACAAACTATGAAAAGGGATGTTGTAATCATAATCAAATTAGAGAATGCAATTTACACAATTGCTATCTTCTTAAAATCTTCCTAGTGAAAGCGTTTCCTTACAATCATTTTCATGAAGCGGATAGAAACCTTGCCACTTAGATTTTATGGTGTATGTGTTCCTATCCATGTGAATTTTTCATAACCAGTACCACAAGACAATGTTTGTGATAATGTCGATCTTCGTCAGTTCAAGAGAATTTGTATAGCATACAGAATCACCCTTCGGATTTCTGTGTACCAGGAAATAACCCTTTTCAACTCTTTCTTGTCCCCTTCATTATTCTTCTTGCAGCTATTCATACGAACAATAAAGTTCGTATACTGGGATGTCGTATATCTCTCCACTTCGCATGCTTGGAATATGAATCTCTTGGCCTTCCCATTTTTATCCTTCCCTGCGAAGACCAAACCAAACGGCTTCAAGCAAATCTCCCCATTAGCATACTTCTTTAACTCAGGTTGAGTCTTTGTTGGTTCCATGGGTACTTTCACTTCCAACCCCTTCGCAGTTGCCAACTCCACATCAGTTAGAGCCAAACACTCATAGTAGTTATCTATGAATATTTTGATGTGAGCAAGACCAAGACGAAAGACTTCAGGATCATTTTCACGAAGATACGAAGCATCTTTATCTTTTAGAAGTAATGCAACTTGTATAAGATCATACAAGTTCATCAGTGGAAAATCAGCTACAGAAACATTACATTCCTGACCATTCGCCCTTGCAACATAAAAGTGAAGGTTCTGCATCGTGTTCTCGAACATAACATCCTTCTTAATGCTGATCACCTTCTTTATTTTCATAAGTGACCATATTTCTTCTGGAATTTTCCCAAGACCAGCATGAAACCTGAGCTTCATATATGTGTAATCATCTTCGTTGTCAAATTTCTCAGCAATCTTGTACTGAGCCATAATGAACATCGTCTCATTCACCGGGAAATCCAGTTGCTTCATATCAGAATTAACAACTGCATAGCTTTGCTTCTGCTTCTTCTCAAAAGCATACATGTTATTATATGCAACTTTTGCTTCGATTGTTTCGTAGTTGTAATGCTTAGCAGGATCACCCTTGTTCATTCCTGGTGGATCATTTGCACGAAGACTTAAAATGCTCTGAACAACTCTTAACTTTTCCAACTCAGCTTCAACTTCAGCTTTCTTCTCTTCTTTCGACTTTTCAACCAAAATTGTTTTCCCTTTAACTTTGATCGAAGAGCTATCAACAACATCTTTGGGCTTCGAACTACTACCACCTTCCCCAATCATAATTCCTTTAGTAATTGGCCTTGGAATTGGCATCGTGGAAATTGGCATTGTGGTAACAACCGTTGAAGTAACAGGCCCAGCAGTTGAGAAAATTGGCTTTGAAAATGGGATCTTCGTGTGAAAAAGTTTCCCCACTTTCTTAACAGCTTCATGCGAAACCTCACCAACTTTCGCATTACCAACCTTCTTTTCTCCCCCTTGCACCCCTATGACAACAGGTGGGGCATCCGTTCGTAGAAGACATGAAAATTTGGACAATGGTGCCAACTGTTTATGCAGAACAACTTCGGAATGAGAAAACTTTTGCGATAAAAATTTGGGTGTAATGATCGAAGAGGAACCAGACTTGACAGAGAAATCTTTCAACTCCTTTAACAAAGTACTGAGCTCCACAAAACTTTGACTATTATCCATAGAAAGTTGAGTAACTTGAGGACTCAAACTTTCATACATTTTAACATACTTCGTGAGAGCATCACAAATAATATACACCTTTTGATTGAGAGATGCATAGTCTTACTGAGCACTAGCAATCTCTTTGACCATATCTTCACGAAGTTCTTGAATCTTGAAGTTGACATCTTCGCGAACTTGCTTCACATCTTTAACGAACATGACATGAAGTACTTTAGCCATCCTTCGTAAGTCTTGAACTTCATCCACAAAATTCAAAGATTGAGATTTTATACGTAGTTCATTGCACTTATCATTTTGGTCCACCTTCTCGAAGATTCTAGACTCAGAATCTTGAATCATTCCAGAAAGTTTACTAGCCATCCTGGCTTCCAATGCTTTAAGAATAACTTCAAGTTCCAAACTTGAGACAGATTAACTTCCCCCCATGTCAGCTTGAGACTGAATAATCGAATTCATCTTGTTATTCAGAATCTTGAACTGCTTCATTGTCATTAACATGTTATCGGGAAAAGTTTCTTCTTCTTCATCAAATTCCATATCTTCAAAGGTTCCCCCAAAGCCCCCTTCTTCAATATCAGTGTCCTCAGTATATTGAAGTGGATCAGTGGTTTGTGATGAAAACAATGTAGTGATTGGTTGAGTGAGAATGTTTTCAAAAGTTGGTGAATTGGTAGTGTTCGAAACAGGAACGATAAATGGAGGTAAGGAAACGAAAGTATCCACTACAGAAGGTGCAAGAATACCTTCAGTTATAATACAAATTTCTTTATTGGACTCTCCTTCACCCATGTTGACATTTACAACCTTATCAGATACGTGTGTAAGAATGTCTGAAGTTCGAACCTCCGCAGTAACTAACTCGGTTAAACGAAACTTCGGGTGGTGTGACCGTAGTCTTCTCAGGAGTAGATGTTGATGGAAGAATAATAGCTTCAGGTGTTTCAGGAACTTTCTCCCCTTCGGATGATTCCTCTTGAAGAAACATATTTCTTTTCTTTAACTTCTTCTTAGAAATTCGCGAAGCCAGATCTTCAGCTCTTCGTTTCTTTGATGAAGGAGAAACAGGAGCTGGAACCTCACGAATAAGAATTCCTTGGTGATTCAGATATGGTTTACGAACCATAGTAGAAGAAGACTTAAACGAACCATCTGAAAACGTTTGTGAACCACGATACTTCTTCCTTATTCTTTGAAAGATACCTGATTTGGATGGAATGGTTTCCTTTGCATTGTCATCAGGAACAGTCTCTACTGGCTCAACCACAATAGTCGAAACTTGTGCTTCTAGCTTCGTCTGTTTCTTTGGAGACTTCGTTTTCTTGGGCTCCTGAACAGGTTTCTCAGGAGTAGTTGTTGCATCCTTCTTTGATTTTCATGACTTCTTCAAAGGACCAGCTGTTTCTTTCGGCAACAACTTCCCAGATTCATGATCGGGATTGATTGTTTCCAAATACTCCATAAGAACCAAGTTTGTGGGATCAACACGCTGTAACATTGCATCTGGAATCCTTGCAATGTTTGTAAAGATTGCAGCATCATCAGTAACCTCCTTTGGAAATTGATACTTGATGAATTCAGCTGTTTCCTCATCAGCATGCACTTCAATTCCTTTTTTGGCATAGAAGTATCAAAGAATCAAACTCCAATACCTTGCACACGAAATTCCTTGGACAACATTCTTGTTTTCAACACTCTTCTGAAATTCCTTCCACAACTGTGTTGAGTAATACACAGATATATCATAATACAAGCCAGCTGCCATCACATAAACCTCCATTCGACCTTTATCCAATCCAACACTGCGACCAGTCAAGCAGCGTAGAAAGATTCCAAAAAGAAAATTCCAAATAGTTGGAAGTCCAGATTTCTTGAAATCACTGATCTTGGTGAGTGGGGGTTGATGACCCATCTCATTAAACATATGAATAACTTGAGCAGAAGAAAGATCAGTATACAATGGAGAATCGAGGATATCAAGAATCAGACAAAAAACCTTCTTCGACAGTCCTATCTTCTTGTCATTCACCAGTTGGAAAGTGATGATATCCATTGCTTTGTTGTAAGTAGCAGTGGATTCTGCTTGTGAAAGCCATTAAAGTGGAACAGCAAAGGAATTGAACATTGAAGTCGATAGAATAGAGCTTTTCTGTGCGACTACTAACATCTTCAATTCACCTGGATAAAGAGAAACATCCTCTTCGACTTGATAGTTCGTGCCTTGAATCTTCATGATCGGTGCTGAAGTAACATCTTCAGTGTTTTGTGAAGGAACATTGAGATCAACAGAATTGGCCATGATTAGGATTTGTTGAATCTTTGAAGACCAAGCAGAAATTTGCAGAGAGAATTTAGGAATTTTACATTTGAAAGCGTAAACTGATAAAATCCTTTTATTCCCCTTTTATATGTAACCCTAGAGTTTGAATTTGAAGCGGGATTGACATTAAATGAGATCCGACATGGCACCTTGAATCTCGCACCACTCTGCTGATAAAGTAGCCATGCGTCAAAAAGGAGTTGTCATATCGCCTTGAAACCCGGATCAAAGATAAACCGTCTTGTCAAGCAGTCTGTTCGTTTATCCCAATTGAATTATAACCATCACCAACCTTTGGATGGAGGTAAGGCTCTTTCAATTTTGGGATGAAAAGATAAGTCATGTGCCAGATGTTCGAAATCATCAGCCTGAGTTGGTTATACTCAGAACCTCAAGGATTTCGTGAGTGCAGTATGCCAAAGATAAGATAAGAAGCAAATTAACAAAAATTTGGAACTGTGATGTCGAAAAATAAATTTTCGACACAAAAGCAGATAAATCCCGGGCAAAGGTTAATTCGTTAATTATCAAGAGAGATAATCAACTACTTGTGTATGTTCCCGTGAATTTCAATCGAATACTTATAGGGAAGTATCGAAGGGCTTCTTTTGCAAGGCGTCATGGGTGGTTTACAATTTCGTTACATATAAACCTAAACATGAGGTGAGTAATTGTAACCGAAATGACCTGTTTGACCAGTGTAGTCAGTGACAAGTATGCTTTGATTTATTTTGAAAGTGACATAGAAAGCAAATGAAACTCACATGGAAATCATATTCATGAAAAAAAAATTAGACTGGATCCTGTTGGGTAACAAACATCATGGGCTTCGATAGTTTAATCAAGACCACACATAAGAAATGAATATGATTTGGAGTTTCGAATAGTGGTACTGAAACAAATGTTTCGTCAAAACTGGAACAAGGTTCCCCGTCAATTCCTTATATGAGTTCGGAAGGCTGGGTTTCACTTCCATCACGGTCTCATGATGTTAGATCATTAACACAAATTTTTGATATGCCTAAGTCATGACTGGTTTGATCGGTGACCACTCGGACATATGTCATGGTGTGTGATATGTGTTAGAACTTTGTGATGAAAAAGATTGGTTCACGAAAACAATTGTACCTCTGTTGTTATTGGACCAAACAGACAACTATTAACTCATTTGAGAAGAGTAACTTAGCTCATTTCACTAATGTGAATATAAGCCTAACTTGGGAAGAAATTTTCATATGAAAATTTTCATTAAGGCTTTCGAACACACACATTGAGTCTTTGGAGGCTTGGGTCGACATGCTGAAACACGCTTTTAGGGACAGTCTAACTAGTACAAAGTTGTCGAAATTGTACCTTCCTTTAGAAACTCAAGCTTGACCCTTGGATAACTTTCGTGAAATCTGTACACAGAAAAGACAAAGAAAAAAATAAGAAAAATCTTTTTGATATTTTTGATTTTTCGAAAAGAAAGAAAATATTTTTGTGTTTTTGGAAGTTTTTCGAAAAAGAGAACAATTAACAAAAGAAAATCTTTTTGGATTTTTTTTTATTTTTCGAAAATAAAATAACAAAACAAAATAAAATCTTTTTGTAGTTTTGATTTTTCGAAAATAAAATTTTGACAAACAGACGAAAATATGACAAACTAACGAAAATTTTGACAAACAGACGAAAATTTGACAAACTAACGAAAATTGTTACCCCAAACCAAAATGTTGAATGTGACGAAGTCGAAGGGTGTCGAAGCGTTGACTATGAACAGTAACCTCTGGATGGTTAATACTATAAGCCTCTGAATGAATCATGATGGCCTCTGAATCGACACATTTGTATAACACTTTGTTGTTATACATTCGAAATCATTCCTGGAACTGAACTTGCTTCGATCATTCCCAATCCTATCAAAATTCGAACAAATGATTTTTCATCCAAAGCTTTTGTAAAAATATCAGCAACCTGATCAGTTGTCTTTACAAAATGGACTTCAATGTTGCCATCTTCCACATGATCTTTGATAAAATGATAACGAAGAGCATTATGTTTTGTTTTCGAATGTTGTACTGGATTATGACAAATGCGTATAGCACTTTGAGAATCACAGTACAATGGAATATTTTTCATATTAATGGCATAATCTCTCAACTGACTCTGGATCTAGATAATTTGTGATGTACAAGCAGCAGCTGCAACATATTCAGCTTCAGCAGTAGAAATCGAAACACACGTCTGCTTCTTCGACTGCCAACTAACCAACTTTCCATCCAAAAATTGACAACCACCACTTGTGCTTTTTCGATCCAAAGTAAACCCTCCAAGATCTGCATCTGAAAATGCCTAAATAAAGAATCCTAATTTCGAAGGATACCACAATCCTAACAAAATTGTTCCCTTGAGATAACGAAAGATATTCTTCACAGCAGTTAAATGTGGTTCTCGTGGATTTTCTTGATACCTAGCACAATTACATACAGAAATCATGATATCAGGTATACTTTTAGTAAGATAAAGCAATGAACCTATCATGCTCCTGTATAAGGTAAGATCAACCGCAGGCGTTTCTAACGAAGGGGATAGCCTTGTGCCAACCGCCATTGGTACTCTTAGCTTCGTGCTATTTGTCATTCAAAACTTTTCGAGCAAATTCCTTGTATATTTTTCCTGATTGATGAAAATGCCTTCTCTGCTTTGGTAAATGTTTATGCCAAGAAAATTATTGATTTTACCCATCATGCTCATCTCGAATTGGCTTTTCATCAAATTTTCAAATTCACTAGACAATGCAGGGTCAGTAGAGCCAAAAATAATATCGGCGACATAAATTTGAACATGTATTAGATGATTCCCAACTTTCATTCGAAATAATGTGGGGACAACTGATCCTTGTTTAAATTTCGACTGCTTTAAGAAACTGGTAAGAGTTGCATACCATGCTCTTGGTGCTTGTTTTAACCCATATACAGCTTTATCTAAAATGTACACATGATCAGGATCCACTTCATTTACGAAACCTGGAGGTTGTTCAGTGTAAATAGTTTCTTCAAGTTCACCATTGAGAAAAGCACATTTCACATCCATTTGATATACATCGAAATCCTTGTGAGTTGCATAAGCAAAAAATATTCGAACAGCCTCGAGTCTTGCGACAGGGGCAAAGGTTTCTTCAAAATCAATCCCTTCTTGTTGCGAATATCCTTTTACAACTAGTCGTGCTTTATTTCATACAATATTTCCATCCTTGTCGGTTTTGTTTTTGAAAATCTATTTTAACCCGACAATCGAAACATTTTCAGGTTAGGAATTAATCTCCAAACCTTGTTTCTATCGAATTCAGCCAGTTCGGATTGCATTGCAACAACCCAATCTGAGTGTTCCATTGCAACCTTAACTGTTTTTGGTTCAATTTTCGAGATGAAAACATTGAACATCCAAAATTCTTGATGAGTATTTAATACCTCATTCTTTGCACGAATTTGAGCTCTTGTTAATACTCCATCTTGAGGATTCCCAATGACTTGATCTTTCAGATGAGTCCTTGTCCATTTCTCTAACGGTGGAAATGCCGGATCAAATTCCAAAGGTGCATCTTCGTACATCTCTTCATTTTCAGATCCTACGACGGAAAGATTATCATTAATTTCGTGAAAATCATCATTTTGATCAAGACTTATCGTCTCATCATCATCATTATGTCTATTTTCGACAGAATTATCATGCTGATGTTCCCCCTCAACAAGATGCTCCCCCTCAACAACTTCATCCATTCTCCGATTCTCCCCCTCGAAAGAATTCTCCCCCTCAACCAGAGTATTCGAATCCAAGTTCTCCCCCTCCACTGGATTATTATACATTCTTTCGCCAACTTCTGGAGAATTCGTTGTTGAAATCCTATCAGCAAGAGTTTGAGGAATATTCAGGTCATCAGTATGTTTCGAAGATTCAGAGTGATGATTATCATTCGCATAAACTTCAGCATCCACAGCCCTGTCAGGAATACCAAAAAGTTAAATCATAATCAAAATCAGATGAATTCAAAATTTCAGATTCATTTGTTGATTCATTAATAATTGGCTTTTGTTCGAATTGCTTTTCAACTTGTTTAACATAATAGTCATCAAAGGTAAGATTGAATGTCTCTTCGACTTTCCGTGTACGCTTATTCAACACCCTGTATGCCACCGAGTTGTGAGAATATCCCAAAAATACTCCTTCGTTAGTTTTCGCTTGAAATTTTGAAAGATTATCCTTGAGATTCAATATAAAGCACCTACAACCAATCACATGAAAGAATTTAACATTTGGTTTTCGGTTATTGATAATTTCATACGGTGTGATATTAAAACGTCGATGAATGAAAGAACGATTCTGAGTAATTGTAACCGAAATGACCTGTTTGACCAGTGTAGTCAGTGACAAGTATGCTTTGATTTATTTTGAAAGTGACATAGAATGCAAATGAAACTCACATGGAAATCATATTCATGAAAAAAAATTAGACTGGATCCTGTTGGGTAACAAACATCATGGGCTTCGATAGTTTGATCAAGACCACACATAAGAAATGAATATGATTTGGAGTTTCGAATAGTGGTACTGAAACAAATGTTTCGTCAAAACTGGAACAAGGTTCCCCGTCAATTCCATATATGAGTTCGGAAGGTTGGGTTTCACTTCCATCACGGTCTCATGATGTTAGATCATTAACACAAATTTTTGATATGCCTAAGTCATGACTGGTTTGATCGGTGACCACTCGGACATATGTCATGGTGTGTGATATGTGTTAGAACTTTGTGATGAAAAAGATTGGTTCACGAAAACAATTGTACCTCTGTTGTTATTGGACCAAACAGACAACTATTAACTCATTTGAGAAGAGTAACTTAGCTCATTTCACTAATGTGAATATAAGCCTAACTTGGGAAGAAATTTTCATATGAAAATTTTCATTAAGGCTTTCGAACACACACATTGAGTCTTTGGAGGCTTGGGTCGACATGCTGCAACATGCTTCTAGGGACAGTCTAACTAGTACAAAGTTGTCGAAATTGTACCTTCCTTTAGAAACTCAAGCTTGACCCTTGGATAACTTTCGTGAAATCTGTACACAGAAAAGACAAAGAAAAAATAACAAAAATCTTTTTGATATTTTTGAGTTTTCGAAAAGAAAGAAAATATTTTTGTGTTTTTGGAAGTTTTTCGAAAAAGAGAACAATTAACAAAAGAAAATCTTTTTGGATTTTTTTTTATTTTTCGAAAATAAAATAACAAAACAAAATAAAATCTTTTTGTAGTTTTGATTTTTCGAAAATAAAATTTTGACAAACAGACGAAAATATGACAAACTAACGAAAATTTTGACAAACAGACGAAAATTTGACAAACTAACGAAAAGTGTTACCCCAAACCAAAATGTTGAATGTGACGAAGTCGAAGGGTGTCGAAGCGTTGACTATGAACAGTAACCTCTGGATGGTTAATACTATAAGCCTCTGAATGAATCATGATGGCCTCTGAATCGACACATTTGTATAACACTTTGTTGTTATACATTCGAAATCATTCCTGGAACTGAACTTGCTTCGATCATTCCCAATCCTATCAAAATTCGAACAAATGATTTTTCATCCAAAGCTTTTGTAAAAATATCAGCAACCTGATCAGTTGTTTTTACAAAATGGACTTCAATGTTGCCATATTCCACATGATCTTTGATAAAATGATAGCGAAGAGCAATATGTTTTGTTTTCGAATGTTGTACTGGATTATGACAAATGCGTATAGCACTTTGAGAATCACAGTACAATGGAATATTTTTCATATTAATGGCATAATCTCTCAACTGACTCTGGATCTAGATAATTTGTGATGAACAAGCAGCAACTGCAACATATTCAGCTTCAGCAGTAGAAATCGAAACACACGTCTGCTTCTTCGACTGCCAACTAACCAACTTTCCATCCAAAAATTGACAACCACCACTTGTGCTTTTTCGATCCAAAGTAAACCCTCCAAGATCTGCATCTGAAAATGCCTAAATAAAGAATCCTAATTTCGAAGGATACCACAATCCTAACAAAATTGTTCCCTTGAGATAACGAAAGATATTCTTCACAACAGTTAAATGTGGTTCTCGTGGATTTGCTTGATACCTAGCACAATTACATACAAAAAACATGATATCAGGTCTACTTTTAGTAAGATAAAGCAATGAACCTATCATGCTCCTGTATAAGGTAAGATCAACCGCAGGCGTTTCTAACGAAGGGGACAGCCTTGTGCCAACCGCCATTGGTACTCTTGGCTTCGTGCTATTTGTCATTCAAAACTTTTCGAGCAAATTCCTTGTATATTTTTCCTGATTGATGAAAATGCCTTCTCTGCTTTGATAAATGTTTATGCCAAGAAAATTATTGATTTTACCCATCATGCTCATCTCGAATTGGCTTTTCATCAAATTTTCAAATTCACTAGACAAAGCAGGGTCAGTAGAGCCAAAAATAATATCGTCGACATAAATTTGAACATGTATTAGATGATTCCCAACTTTCTTTCGAAATAATGTGGGGACAACTGATCCTTGTTTAAATTTCGACTGCTTTAAGAAACTGGTAAGAGTTGCATACCATGCTCTTGGTGCTTGTTTTAACTCATATACAGCTTTATCTAAAGTACACATGATCAATATCCACTTCATTTACGAAACCTGGAGGTTGTTCAGTGTAAATAGTTTCTTCAAGTTCACCATTGAGAAAAGCACATTTCACATCCATTTGATATACATCGAAATCCTTGTGAGTTGCATAAGCTAAAAATATTCGAACAGCCTCGAGTCTTGCGACAGGGGCAAAGGTTTCTTCATAATCAATCCCTTCTTGTTGCGAATATCCTTTTACAACTAGTCGTGCTTTATTTCGTACAATATTTCCATCCTTGTCGGTTTTGTTTTTGAAAATCTATTTTAACCCGACAATCGAAACATTTTCAGGTTAGGAATTAATCTCCAAACCTTGTTTCTATCGAATTCAGCCAGTTCGGATTGCATTGCAACAACCCAATCTGAGTGTTCCATTGCAACCTTAACTGTTTTTGGTTCAATTTTCGAGATGAAAACATTGAACATCCAAAATTCTTGATGAGTATTTAATACCTCATTCTTTGCACGAATTTGAGCTCTTGTTAATACTCCATCTTGAGGATTCCAAATGACTTGATCTTTCAGATGAGTCCTTGTCCATTTCTCTAACGGTGGAAATGCCGGATCAAATTCCAAAGGTGCATCTTCGTACATCTCTTCATTTTCAGATCCTACGACGGAAAGATTATCATTAATTTCGTGAAATTCATCATTTTGATCAAGACTTATCGTCTCATCATCATCATTATGTCTATTTTCGACAGAATTATCATGCTGATGCTCCCCCTCAACAACTTCATCCATTCTCCCATTCTCCCCCTCGAAAGAATTCTCCCCCTCAACCAGAGTATTCGAATCCAAGTGCTCCCCCTCCACTGGATTATTATACATTCTTTCGCCAACTTCTGGAGAATTCGTTGTTGAAATCCTATCAGCAAGAGTTTGAGGAATATTCAGGTCATCAGTATGCTTCGAAGATTCAGAGTGATGATTATCATTCGCATGAACTTCAGCATCCACAGCCCTGTCAGGAATACGAAAAAGTTAAATCATAATCAAAATCAGATGAATTCAAAATTTCAGATTCATTTGTTGATTCATTAATAATTGGCTTTTGTTCGAATTGCTTTTCAACTTGTTTAACATAATAGTCATCAAAGGTAAGATTGAATGTCTCTTCGACTTTCCGTGTACGCTTATTCAACACCCTGTATGCCACCGAGTTGTGAGAATATCCCAAAAATACTCCTTCGTTAGTTTTCGCTTGAAATTTCGAAAGATTATCCTTGAGATTCATTATAAAGCACCTACAACCAAACACATGAAAGAATTTAACATTTGGTTTTCGGTTATTGATAATTTCATACGGTGTGATAATAAAACGTCGATGAATGAAAGAACGATTATGAGTAATTGTAACCGAAATGACCTGTTTGACCAGTGTAGTCAGTGACAAGTATGCTTTGATTTATTTTGAAAGTGACATAGAAAGCAAATGAAACTCACATGGAAATCATATTCATGAAAAAAAAATTAGACTGGATCCTGTTGGGTAACAAACATCATGGGCTTCGATAGTTTGATCAAGACCACACATAAGAAATGAATATGATTTGGAGTTTCGAATAGTGGTACTGAAACAAATGTTTCGTCAAAACTGGAACAAGGTTCCCCGTCAATTCCTTATATGAGTTCGGAAGGTTGGGTTTCACTTCCATCACGGTCTCATGATGTTAGATCATTAACACAGATTTTTGATATGCCTAAGTCATGACTAGTTTGATCAGTGACCTCTCGGACATATGTCATGGTGTGTGATATGTGTTTGAACTTTGTGATGAAAAAGATTGGTTCACGAAAACAATTGTACCTCTGTTGTTATTAGACCAAACAGACAACTCTTAACTCATTTGAGAAAAGTAACTTAGCTCATTTGACTAATGTGAATATAAGCCTAATTTGGGAAGAAATTTTCGTATGAAAATTTTCATTAAGGCTTTCGAACACACACATTGAGTCTTTGGAGGCTTGGGTCGACATGCTGCAACATGCTTCTAGGGACAGTCTACCTAGTACAAAGTTGTCGAAATTGTACCTTCCTTTAGAAACTCAAGCTTGACCCTTGGATAACTTTCGTGAAATCTGTACACAGAAAAGACAAAGAAAAAAATAACAAAAATATTTTTGATATTTTTGAGTTTTCGAAAAGAAAGAAAATATTTTTGTGTTTTTGGAAGTTTTTCGAAAAAGAGAACAATTAACAAAAGAAAATCTTTTTGGATTTTGTTTTTTATTTTCCGAAAATAAAATAACAAAACAAAATAAAATCTTTTTGTAGTTTTGATTTTTCGAAAATAAAATTTTGACAAACAGACGAAAATATGACAAACTAACGAAAATTTTGACAAACAGACGAAAATTTGACAAACTAACGAAAAGTGTTACCCCAAACCAAAATGTTGAATGTGACGAAGTCGAAGGGTGTCGAAGCGTTGACTATGAACAGTAACCTCTGGATGGTTAATACTATAAGCCTCTGAATGAATCATGATGGCCTCTGAATCGACAAATTTGTATAACACTTTGTTGTTATACATTCGAAATCATTCCTGGAACTGAACTTGCTTCGATCATTCCCAATCCTATCAAAATTCGAACAAATGATTTTTCATCCAAAGCTTTTGTAAAAATATCAGCAACCTGATCAGTTGTCTTTACAAAAATGGACTTCAATGTTGCCATCTTCCACATGATCTTTGATAAAATGATAACGAAGAGCAATATGTTTTGTTTTCGAATGTTGTACTGGATTATGACAAATGCATATAGCACTTTGAGAATCACAGTACAATGGAATATTTTTCATATTAATGGCATAATCTCTCAACTGACTCTGGATCTAGATAATTTGTGATGTACAAGCAGCAGCTGCAACATATTCAGCTTCAGTAGTAGAAATCGAAACACACGTCTGCTTCTTCGACTGCCAACTAACCAACTTTCCATCCAAAAATTGACAACCACCACTTGTGCTTTTTCGATCCAAAGTAAACCCTCCAAGATCTGCATCTGAAAATGCCTAAGTAAAGAATCCTAATTTCGAAGGATACCACAATCCTAACAAAATTGTTCCCTTGAGATAACGAAAGATATTCTTCACAGCAGTTAAATGTGGTTCTCGTGGATTTGCTTCATACCTAGCACAATTACATACAAAAAACATGATATCAGGTCTACTTTTAGTAAGATAAAGTAATGAACCTATCATGCTCCTGTATAAGGTAAGATCAACCGCAGGCGTTTCTAACGAAGGGGACAGCCTTGTGCCAACCGCCATTGGTACTCTTAGCTTCGTGCTATTTGTCATTCAAAACTTTTCGAGCAAATTCCTTGTATATTTTTCCTGATTGATGAAAATGCCTTCTCTGCTTTGATAAATGTTTATGCCAAGAAAATTATTGATTTTACCCATCATGCTCATCTCGAATTGGCTTTTCATCAAATTTTCAAATTCACTAGACAAAGCAGGGTCAGTAGAGCCAAAAATAATATCGTCGACATAAATTTGAACATGTATTAGATGATTCCCAACTTTCTTTCGAAATAATGTGGGGACAACTGATCCTTGTTTAAATTTCGACTGCTTTAAGAAACTGGTAAGAGTTGCATACCATGCTCTTGGTGCTTGTTTTAACCCATATACAGCTTTATCTAAAATGTACACATGATCAGGATCCACTTCATTTACGAAACCTGGAGGTTGTTCAGTGTAAATAGTTTCTTCAAGTTCACCATTGAGAAAAGCACATTTCACATCCATTTGATATACATCGAAATCCTTGTGAGTTGCATAAGCTAAAAATATTCGAACAGCCTTGAGTCTTGCGACAGGGGCAAAGGTTTCTTCATAATCAATCCCTTCTTGTTGCGAATATCCTTTTACAACTAGTCGTGCTTTATTTCGTACAATATTTCCATCCTTGTCGGTTTTGTTTTTGAAAATCTATTTTAACCCGACAATCGAAACATTTTCAGGTTAGGAATTAATCTCCAAACCTTGTTTCTATCGAATTCAGCCAGTTCGGATTGCATTGCAACAACCCAATCTGAGTGTTCCATTGCAACGTTAACTGTTTTTGGTTCAATTTTCGAGATGAAAACATTGAACATCCAAAATTCTTGATGAGTATTTAATACCTCATTCTTTGCACGAATTTGAGCTCTTGTTAATACTCCATCTTGAGGATTCCAAATGACTTGATCTTTCAGATGAGTCCTTGTCCATTTCTCTAACGGTGGAAATGCCGGATCAAATTCCAAAGGTGCATCTTCGTACATCTCTTCATTTTCAGATCCTACGACGGAAAGATTATCATTAATTTCGTGAAATTCATCATTTTGATCAAGACTTATCGTCTCATCATCATCATTATGTGTATTTTCGACAGAATTATCATGCTGATGCTCCCCCTCAACAACTTCATCCATTCTCCCATTCTCCCCCTCGAAAGAATTCTCCCCCTCAACCAAAGTATTCGAATCCAAGTGCTCCCCCTCCACTGGATTATTATACATTCTTTCGCCAACTTCTGGAGAATTCGTTGTTGAAATCCTATCAGCAAGAGTTTGAGGAATATTCAGGTCATCGGTATGCTTCAAAGATTCAGAGTGATGATTATCATTCGCATGAACTTCAGCATCCACAGCCCTGTTAGGAATACGAAAAAGTTAAATCATAATCAAAATCAGATGAATTCAAAATTTCAGATTCATTTGTTGATTCATTAATAATTGGCTTTTGTTCGAATTGCTTTTCAACTTGTTTAACATAATAGTCATCAAAGGTAAGATTGAATGTCTCTTCGACTTTCCGTGTACGCTTATTCAACACCCTGTATGCCACCGAGTTGTGAGAATATCCCAAAAATACTCCTTCGTTAGTTTTCGCTTGAAATTTCGAAAGATTATCCTTGAGATTCATTATAAAGCACCTACAACCAAACACATGAAAGAATTTAACATTTGGTTTTCGGTTATTGATAATTTCATACGGTGTGATAATAAAACGTCGATGAATGAAAGAACGATTATGAGTAATTGTAACCGAAATGACCTGTTTGACCAGTGTAGTCAGTGACAAGTATGCTTTGATTTATTTTGAAAGTGACATAGAAAGCAAATGAAACTCACATGGAAATCATATTCATGAAAAAAAAATTAGACTGGATCCTGTTGGGTAACAAACATCATGGGCTTCGATAGTTTGATCAAGACCACACATAAGAAATGAATATGATTTGGAGTTTCGAATAGTGGTACTGAAACAAATGTTTCGTCAAAACTGGAACAAGGTTCCCCGTCAATTCCTTATATGAGTTCGGAAGGTTGGGTTTCACTTCCATCACGGTCTCATGATGTTAGATCATTAACACAGATTTTTGATATGCCTAAGTCATGACTAGTTTGATCAGTGACCTCTCGGACATATGTCATGGTGTGTGATATGTGTTTGAACTTTGTGATGAAAAAGATTGGTTCACGAAAACAATTGTACCTCTGTTGTTATTGGACCAAACAGACAACTCTTAACTCATTTGAGAAGAGTAACTTAGCTCATTTGACTAATGTGAATATAAGCCTAATTTGGGAAGAAATTTTCGTATGAAAATTTTCATTAAGGCTTTCGAACACACACATTGAGTCTTTGGAGGCTTGGGTCGACATGCTGCAACATGCTTCTAGGGACAGTCTACCTAGTACAAAGTTGTCGAAATTGTACCTTCCTTTAGAAACTCAAGCTTGACCCTTGGATAACTTTCGTGAAATCTGTACACAGAAAAGACAAAGAAAAAAATAACAAAAATATTTTTGATATTTTTGAGTTTTCGAAAAGAAAGAAAATATTTTTGTGTTTTTGGAAGTTTTTCGAAAAAGAGAACAATTAACAAAAGAAAATCTTTTTGGATTTTGTTTTTTATTTTTCGAAAATAAAATAACAAAACAAAATAAAATCTTTTTGTAGTTTTGATTTTTCGAAAATAAAATTTTGACAAACAGACGAAAATATGACAAACTAACGAAAATTTTGACAAACAGACGAAAATTTGACAAACTAACGAAAAGTGTTACCCCAAACCAAAATGTTGAATGTGACGAAGTCGAAGGGTGTCGAAGCGTTGACTATGAACAGTAACCTCTGGATGGTTAATACTATAAGCCTCTGAATGAATCATGATGGCCTCTGAATCGACAAATTTGTATAACACTTTGTTGTTATACATTCGAAATCATTCCTGGAACTGAACTTGCTTCGATCATTCCCAATCCTATCAAAATTCGAACAAATGATTTTTCATCCAAAGCTTTTGTAAAAATATCAGCAACCTGATCAGTTGTCTTTACAAAATGGACTTCAATGTTGCCATCTTCCACATGATCTTTGATAAAATGATAACGAAGAGCAATATGTTTTGTTTTCGAATGTTGTACTGGATTATGACAAATGCGTATAGCACTTTGAGAATCACAGTACAATGGAATATTTTTCATATTAATGGCATAATCTCTCAACTGACTCTGGATCTAGATAATTTGTGATGTACAAGCAGCAGCTGCAACATATTCAGCTTCAGCAGTAGAAATCGAAACACACGTCTGCTTCTTCGACTGCCAACTAACCAACTTTCCATCCAAAAATTGACAACCACCACTTGTGCTTTTTCGATCCAAAGTAAACCCTCCAAGATCTGCTGCATCTGAAAATGCCTAAATAAAGAATCCTAATTTCGAAGGATACCACAATCCTAACAAAATTGTTCCCTTGAGATAACGAAAGATATTCTTCACAGCAGTTAAATGTGGTTCTCGTGGATTTTCTTGATACCTAGCACAATTACATACAGAAAACATGATATCAGGTATACTTTTAGTAAGATAAAGCAATGAACCTATCATGCTCCTGTATAAGGTAAGATCAACCGCAGGCGTTTCTAGCGAAGGGGATAGCCTTGTGCCAACCGCCATTGGTACTCTTAGCTTCGTGCTATTTGTCATTCAAAACTTTTCGAGCAAATTCCTTGTATATTTTTCCTGATTGATGAAAATGCCTTCTCTGCTTTGATAAATGTTTATGCCAAGAAAATTATTGATTTTACCCATCATGCTCATCTCGAATTGGCTTTTCATCAAATTTTCAAATTCACTAGACAAAGCAGGGTCAGTAGAGCCAAAAATAATATCGTCGACATAAATTTGAACATGTATTAGATGATTCCCAACTTTCTTTCGAAATAATGTGGGGACAACTGATCCTTGTTTAAATTTAGACTGCTTTAAGAAACTGGTAAGAGTTGCATACCATGCTCTTGGTGCTTGTTTTAACCCATATACAGCTTTATCTAAAATGTACACATGATCAGGATCCACTTCATTTACGAAACCTGGAGGTTGTTCAGTGTAATACCTCATTCTTTGCACGAATTTGAGCTCTTGTTAATACTCCATCTTGAGGATTCCCAATGACTTGATCTTTCAGATGAGTCCTTGTCCATTTCTCTAACGGTGGAAATGCCGGATCAAATTCCAAAGGTGCATCTTTGTACATCTCTTCATTTTCAGATCCTACGACGGAAAGATTATCATTAATTTCGTGAAAATGATCATTTTGATCAAGACTTATCGTCTCATCATCATCATTATGTCTATTTTCGACAGAATTATCATGCTGATGCTCCCCCTCAACAAGATGCTCCCCCTCAACAACTTCATCCATTCTCCCACTCAACCAGAGTATTCGAATCCAAGTGCTCCCCCTCCACTGGATTATTATACATTCTTTCGCCAACTTCTGGAGAATTCGTTGTTGAAATCCTATCAGCAAGAGTTTGAGGAATATTCAGGTCATCAGTATGCTTCGAAGATTCAGAGTGATGATTATCATTCGCATGAACTTCAGCATCCACAACCCTGTCAGGAATACCAAAAAGTTAAATCATAATCAAAATCAGATGAATTCAAAATTTCAGATTCATTTGTTGATTCATTAATAATTGGCTTTTGTTCGAATTGCTTTTCAACTTGTTTAACATAATAGTCATCAAAGGTAAGATTGAATGTCTCTTCGACTTTCCGTGTACGCTTATTCAACACCCTGTATGCCACCGAGTTGTGAGAATATCCCAAAAATACTCCTTCGTTAGTTTTCGCTTGAAATTTCGAAAGATTATCCTTGAGATTCATTATAAAGCACCTACAACCAAAAACATGAAAGAATTTAACATTTGGTTTTCGGTTATTGATAATTTCATACGGTGTGATATTAAAACGTCGATGAATGAAAGAACGATTATGAGTAATTGTAACCGAAATGACCTGTTTGACCAGTGTAGTCAGTGACAAGTATGCTTTGATTTATTTTGAAAGTGACATAGAAAGCAAATGAAACTTACATGGAAATCATATTTATGAAAAAAAAATTAGACTGGATCCTGTTGGGTAACAAACATCATGGGCTTCGATAGTTTGATCAAGACCACACATAAGAAATGAATATGATTTGGAGTTTCGAATAGTGGTACTGAAACAAATGTTTCGTCAAAACTGGAACAAGGTTCCCCGTCAATTCCTTATATGAGTTCGGAAGGTTGGGTTTCACTTCCATCACGGTCTCATGATGTTAGATCATTAACACAGATTTTTGATATGCCTAAGTCATGACTAGTTTGATCGGTGACCTCTCGGACATATGTCATGGTGTGTGATATGTGTTTGAACTTTGTGATGAAAAAGATTGGTTCCTGAAAACAATTGTACCTCTGTTGTTATTGGACCAAACAGACAACTCTTAACTCATTTGAGAAGAGTAACTTAGCTCATTTGACTAATGTGAATATAAGCCTAATTTGGGAAGAAATTTTCGTATGAAAATTTTCATTAAGGCTTTCGAACACACACATTGAGTCTTTGGAGGCTTGGGTCGACATGCTGCAACATGCTTCTAGGGACAGTCTACCTAGTACAAAGTTGTCGAAATTGTACCTTCCTTTAGAAACTCAAGCTTGACCCTTGGATAACTTTCGTGAAATCTGTACACAGAAAAGACAAAGAAAAAAATAACAAAAATATTTTTGATATTTTTGAGTTTTCGAAAAGAAAGAAAATATTTTTGTGTTTTTGGAAGTTTTTCGAAAAAGAGAACAATTAACAAAAGAAAATCTTTTTGGATTTTGTTTTTTATTTTTCGAAAATAAAATAACAAAACAAAATAAAATATTTTTGTAGTTTTGATTTTTCGAAAATAAAATTTTGACAAACAGACGAAAATATGACAAACTAACGAAAATTTTGACAAACAGACGAAAATTTGACAAACTAACGAAAAGTGTTACCCCAAACCAAAATGTTGAATGTGACGAAGTCGAAGGGTGTCGAAGCGTTGACTATGAATAGTAACCTCTGGATGGTTAATACTATAAGCCTCTGAATGAATCATGATGGCCTCTGAATCGACAAATTTGTATAACACTTTGTTGTTATACATTCGAAATCATTCCTGGAACTGAACTTGCTTCGATCATTCCCAATCCTATCAAAATTCGAACAAATGATTTTTCATCCAAACCTTTTGTAAAAATATCAGCAACCTGATCAGTTGTCTTTACAAAATGGACTTCAATGTTGCCATCTTCCACATGATCTTTGATAAAATGATAACGAAGAGCAATATGTTTTGTTTTCGAATGTTGTACTGGATTATGACAAATGCGTATAGCACTTTGAGAATCACAGTACAATGGAATATTTTTCATATTAATGGCATAATCTCTCAACTGACTCTGGATCTAGATAATTTGTGATGTACAAGCAGCAGCTGCAACATATTCAGCTTCAGCAGTAGAAATCGAAACACACGTCTGCTTCTTCGACTGCCAACTAACCAACTTTCCATCCAAAAATTGACAACCACCACTTGTGCTTTTTCGATCCAAAGTAAACCCTCCAAGATCTGCATCTGAAAATGCCTAAGTAAAGAATCCTAATTTCGAAGGATACCACAATCCTAACAAAATTGTTCCCTTGAGATAACGAAAGATATTCTTCACAGCAGTTAAATGTGGTTCTCGTGGATTTGCTTCATACCTAGCACAATTACATACAAAAAACATGATATCAGGTCTACTTTTAGTAAGATAAAGCAATGAACCTATCATGCTCCTGTATAAGGTAAGATCAACCGCAGGCGTTTCTAACGAAGGGGACAGCCTTGTGCCAACCGCCATTGGTACTCTTAGCTTCGTGCTATTTGTCATTCAAAACTTTTCGAGCAAATTCCTTGTATATTTTTCCTGATTGATGAAAATGCCTTCTCTGCTTTGATAAATGTTTATGCCAAGAAAATTATTGATTTTACCCATCATGCTCATCTCGAATTGGCTTTTCATCAAATTTTCAAATTCACTAGACAAAGCAGGGTCAGTAGAGCCAAAAATAATATCGTCAACATAAATTTGAACATGTATTAGATGATTCCCAACTTTCTTTCGAAATAATGTGGGGACAACTGATCCTTGTTTAAATTTCGACTGCTTTAAGAAACTGGTAAGAGTTGCATACCATGCTCTTGGTGCTTGTTTTAACCCATATACAGCTTTATCTAAAATGTACACATGATCAGGATCCACTTCATTTACGAAACCTGGAGGTTGTTCAGTGTAAATAGTTTCTTCAAGTTCACCATTGAGAAAAGCACATTTCACATCCATTTGATATACATCGAAATCCTTGTGAGTTGCATAAGCTAAAAATATTCGAACAGCCTCGAGTCTTGCGACAGGGGCAAAGGTTTCTTCATAATCAATCCCTTCTTGTTGCGAATATCCTTTTACAACTAGTCGTGCTTTCTTTCGTACAATATTTCCATCCTTGTCGGTTTTGTTTTTGAAAATCTATTTTAACCCGATAATCGAAACATTTTCAGGTTAGGAATTAATCTCCAAACCTTGTTTCTATCGAATTCAGCCAGTTCGGATTGCATTGCAACAACCCAATCTGAGTGTTCCATTGCAACCTTAACTGTTTTTGGTTCAATTTTCGAGATGAAAACATTGAACATCCAAAATTCTTGATGAGTATTTAATACCTCATTCTTTGCACGAATTTGAGCTCTTGTTAATACTCCATCTTGAGGATTCCAAATGACTTGATCTTTCAGATGAGTCCTTGTCCATTTCTCTAACGGTGGAAATGCCGGATCAAATTCCAAAGGTGCATCTTCGTACATCTCTTCATTTTCAGATCCTACGACGGAAAGATTATCATTAATTTCGTGAAATTCATCATTTTGATCAAGACTTATCGTCTCATCATCATCATTATGTCTATTTTCGACAGAATTATCATGCTGATGCTCCCCCTCAACAACTTCATCCATTCTCCCATTCTCCCCCTCGAAAGAATTCTCCCCCTCAACCAGAGTATTCGAATCCAAGTGCTCCCCCTCCACTGGATTATTATACATTCTTTCGCCAACTTCTGGAGAATTCGTTGTTGAAATCCTATCAGCAAGAGTTTGAGGAATATTCAGGTCATCAGTATGCTTCGAAGATTCAGAGTGATGATTATCATTCGCATGAACTTCAGCATCCACAGCCCTGTCAGGAATACGAAAAAGTTAAATCATAATCAAAATCAGATGAATTCAAAATTTCAGATTCATTTGTTGATTCATTAATAATTGGCTTTTGTTCGAATTGCTTTTCAACTTGTTTAACATAATAGTCATCAAAGGTAAGATTGAATGTCTCTTCGACTTTCCGTGTACGCTTATTCACCACCCTGTATGCCACCGAGTTGTGAGAATATCCCAAAAATACTCCTTCGTTAGTTTTCGCTTGAAATTTCGAAAGATTATCCTTGAGATTCATTATAAAGCACCTACAACCAAACACATGAAAGAATTTAACATTTGGTTTTCGGTTATTGATAATTTCATACGGTGTGATAATAAAACGTCGATGAATGAAAGGACGATTATGAGTAATTGTAACCGAAATGACCTGTTTGACCAGTGTAGTCAGTGACAAGTATGCTTTGATTTATTTTGAAAGTGACATAGAAAGCAAATGAAACTCACATGGAAATCATATTCATGAAAAAAAATTAGACTGGATCCTGTTGGGTAACAAACATCATGGGCTTCGATAGTTTGATCAAGACCACACATAAGAAATGAATATGATTTGGAGTTTCGAATAGTGGTACTGAAACAAATGTTTCGTCAAAACTGGAACAAGGTTCCCCGTCAATTCCTTATATGAGTTCGGAAGGTTGGGTTTCACTTCCATCACGGTCTCATGATGTTAGATCATTAACACAGATTTTTGATATGCCTAAGTCATGACTAGTTTGATCAGTGACCTCTCGGACATATGTCATGGTGTGTGATATGTGTTTGAACTTTGTGATGAAAAAGATTGGTTCACGAAAACAATTGTACCTCTGTTGTTATTGGACCAAACAGACAACTCTTAACTCATTTGAGAAGAGTAACTTAGCTCATTTGACTAATGTGAATATAAGCCTAATTTGGGAAGAAATTTTCGTATGAAAATTTTCATTAGGCTTTCGAACACACACATTGAGTCTTTGGAGGCTTGGGTCGACATGCTGCAACATGCTTCTAGGGACAGTCTACCTAGTACAAAGTTGTCGAAATTGTACCTTCCTTTAGAAACTCAAGCTTGACCCTTGGATAACTTTCGTGAAATCTGTACACAGAAAAGACAAAGAAAAAAATAACAAAAATATTTTTGATATTTTTGAGTTTTCGAAAAGAAAGAAAATATTTTTGTGTTTTTGGAAGTTTTTCGAAAAAGAGAACAATTAACAAAAGAAAATCTTTTTGGATTTTGTTTTTTATTTTTCGAAAATAAAATAACAAAACAAAATAAAATCTTTTTGTAGTTTTGATTTTTCGAAAATAAAATTTTGACAAACAGACGAAAATATGACAAACTAACGAAAATTTTGACAAACAGACGAAAATTTGACAAACTAACGAAAAGTGTTACCCCAAACCAAAATGTTGAATGTGACGAAGTCGAAGGGTGTCGAAGCGTTGACTATGAACAATAACCTCTGGATGGTTAATACTATAAGCCTCTGAATGAATCATGATGGCCTCTGAATCGACAAATTTGTATAACACTTTGTTGTTATACATTCGAAATCATTCCTGGAACTGAACTTGCTTCGATCATTCCCAATCCTATCAAAATTCGAACAAATGATTTTTCATCCAAAGCTTTTGTAAAAATATCAGCAACCTGATCAGTTGTCTTTACAAAATGGACTTCAATGTTGCCATCTTCCACATGATCTTTGATAAAATGATAACGAAGAGCAATATGTTTTGTTTTCGAATGTTGTACTGGATTATGACAAATGCGTATAGCACTTTGAGAATCACAGTACAATGGAATATTTTTCATATTAATGGCATAATCTCTCAACTGACTCTGGATCTAGATAATTTGTGATGTACAAGCAGCAGCTGCAACATATTCAGCTTCAGCAGTAGAAATCGAAACACACGTCTGCTTCTTCGACTGCCAACTAACCAACTTTCCATCCAAAAATTGACAACCACCACTTGTGCTTTTTCGATCCAAAGTAAACCCTCCAAGATCTGCATCTGAAAATGCCTAAATAAAGAATCCTAATTTCGAAGGATACCACAATCCTAACAAAATTGTTCCCTTGAGATAACGAAAGATATTCTTCACAGCAGTTAAATGTGGTTCTCGTGGATTTTCTTGATACCTAGCACAATTACATACAGAAAACATGATATCAGGTATACTTTTAGTAAGATAAAGCAATGAACCTATCATGCTCCTGTATAAGGTAAGATCAACCGCAGGCGTTTCTAGCGAAGGGGATAGCCTTGTGCCAACCGCCATTGGTACTCTTAGCTTCGTGCTATTTGTCATTCAAAACTTTTCGAGCAAATTCCTTGTATATTTTTCCTGATTGATGAAAATTCCTTCTCTGCTTTGATAAATGTTTATGCCAAGAAAATTATTGATTTTACCCATCATGCTCATCTCGAATTGGCTTTTCATCAAATTTTCAAATTCACTAGACAAAGCAGGGTCAGTAGAGCCAAAAATAATATCGTCGACATAAATTTGAACATGTATTAGATGATTCCCAACTTTCTTTCGAAATAATGTGGGGACAACTGATCCTTGTTTAAATTTAGACTGCTTTAAGAAACTGGTAAGAGTTGCATACCATGCTCTTGGTGCTTGTTTTAACCCATATACAGCTTTATCTAAAATGTACACATGATCAGGATCCACTTCATTTACGAAACCTGGAGGTTGTTCAGTGTAATACCTCATTCTTTGCACGAATTTGAGCTCTTGTTAATACTCCATCTTGAGGATTCCCAATGACTTGATCTTTCAGATGAGTCCTTGTCCATTTCTCTAACGGTGGAAATGTCGGATCAAATTCCAAAGGTGCATCTTTGTACATCTCTTCATTTTCAGATCCTACGACGGAAAGATTATCATTAATTTCGTGAAAATCATCATTTTGATCAAGACTTATCGTCTCATCATCATCATTATGTCTATTTTCGACAGAATTATCATGCTGATGCTCCCCCTCAACAAGATGCTCCCCCTCAACAACTTCATCCATTCTCCCATTCTCCCCCTCAAAAGAATTCTCCCCCTCAACCAGAGTATTCGAATCTAAGTGCTCCCCCTCCACTGGATTATTATACATTCTTTCGCCAACTTCTGGAGAATTCGTTGTTGAAATCCTATCAGCAAGAGTTTGAGGAATATTCAGGTCATCAGTATGCTTCGAAGATTCAGAGTGATGATTATCATTCGCATGAACTTCAGCATCCACAACCCTGTCAGGAATACCAAAAAGTTAAATCATAATCAAAATCAGATGAATTCAAAATTTCAGATTCATTTGTTGATTCATTAATAATTGGCTTTTGTTCGAATTGCTTTTCAACTTGTTTAACATAATAGTCATCAAAGGTAAGATTGAATGTCTCTTCGACTTTCCGTGTACGCTTATTCAACACCCTGTATGCCACCGAGTTGTGAGAATATCCCAAAAATACTCCTTCGTTAGTTTTCGCTTGAAATTTCGAAAGATTATCCTTGAGATTCATTATAAAGCACCTACAACCAAACACATGAAAGAATTTAACATTTGGTTTTCGGTTATTGATAATTTCATACGGTGTGATATTAAAACGTCGATGAATGAAAGAACGATTATGAGTAATTGTAACCGAAATGACCTGTTTGACCAGTGTAGTCAGTGACAAGTATGCTTTGATTTATTTTGAAAGTGACATAGAAAGCAAATGAAACTTACATGGAAATCATATTTATGAAAAAAAAATTAGACTGGATCCTGTTGGGTAACAAACATCATGGGCTTCGATAGTTTGATCAAGACCACACATAAGAAATGAATATGATTTGGAGTTTCGAATAGTGGTACTGAAACAAATGTTTCGTCAAAACTGGAACAAGGTTCCCCGTCAATTCCTTATATGAGTTCGGAAGGTTGGGTTTCACTTCCATCACGGTCTCATGATGTTAGATCATTAACACAGATTTTTGATATGCCTAAGTCATGACTAGTTTGATCGGTGACCTCTCGGACATATGTCATGGTGTGTGATATGTGTTTGAACTTTGTGATGAAAAAGATTGGTTCCTGAAAACAATTGTACCTCTGTTGTTATTGGACCAAACAGACAACTCTTAACTCATTTGAGAAGAGTAACTTAGCTCATTTGACTAATGTGAATATAAGCCTAATTTGGGAAGAAATTTTCGTATGAAAATTTTCATTAAGGCTTTCGAACACACACATTGAGTCTTTGGAGGCTTGGGTCGACATGCTGCAACATGCTTCTAGGGACAGTCTACCTAGTACAAAGTTGTCGAAATTGTACCTTCCTTTAGAAACTCAAGCTTGACCCTTGGATAACTTTCGTGAAATCTGTACACAGAAAAGACAAAGAAAAAAATAACAAAAATATTTTTGATATTTTTGAGTTTTCGAAAAGAAAGAAAATATTTTTGTGTTTTTGGAAGTTTTTCGAAAAAGAGAACAATTAACAAAAGAAAATCTTTTTGGATTTTGTTTTTTATTTTTCGAAAATAAAATAACAAAACAAAATAAAATCTTTTTGTAGTTTTGATTTTTCGAAAATAAAATTTTGACAAACAGACGAAAATATGACAAACTAACGAAAATTTTGACAAACAGACGAAAATTTGACAAACTAACGAAAAGTGTTACCCCAAACCAAAATGTTGAATGTGACGAAGTCGAAGGGTGTCGAAGCGTTGACTATGAATAGTAACCTCTGGATGGTTAATACTATAAGCCTCTGAATGAATCATGATGGCCTCTGAATCGACAAATTTGTATAACACTTTGTTGTTATACATTCGAAATCATTCCTGGAACTGAACTTGCTTCGATCATTCCCAATCCTATCAAAATTCGAACAAATGATTTTTCATCCAAAGCTTTTGTAAAAATATCAGCAACCTGATCAGTTGTCTTTACAAAATGGACTTCAATGTTGCCATCTTCCACATGATCTTTGATAAAATGATAACGAAGAGCAATATGTTTTGTTTTCGAATGTTGTACTGGATTATGACAAATGCGTATAGCACTTTGAGAATCACAGTACAATGGAATATTTTTCATATTAATGGCATAATCTCTCAACTGACTCTGGATCTAGATAATTTGTGATGTACAAGCAGCAGCTGCAACATATTTAGCTTCAGCAGTAGAAATCGAAACACACGTCTGCTTCTTCGACTGCCAACTAACCAACTTTCCATCCAAAAATTGACAACCACCACTTGTGCTTTTTCGATCCAAAGTAAACCCTCCAAGATCTGCATCTGAAAATGCCTAAATAAAGAATCCTAATTTCGAAGGATACCACAATCCTAACAAAATTGTTCCCTTGAGATAACGAAAGATATTCTTCACAGCAGTTAAATGTGGTTCTCGTGGATTTTCTTGATACCTAGCACAATTACATACAGAAAACATGATATCAGGTATACTTTTAGTAAGATAAAGCAATGAACCTATCATGCTCCTGTATAAGGTAAGATCAACCGCAGGCGTTTCTAACGAAGGGGATAGCCTTGTGCCAACCGCCATTGGTACTCTTAGCTTCGTGCTATTTGTCATTCAAAACTTTTCGAGCAAATTCCTTGTATATTTTTCCTGATTGATGAAAATGCCTTCTCTGCTTTGATAAATGTTTATGCCAAGAAAATTATTGATTTTACCCATCATGCTCATCTCGAATTGGCTTTTCATCAAATTTTCAAATTCACTAGACAAAGCAGGGTCAGTAGAGCCAAAAATAATATCGTCGACATAAATTTGAACATGTATTAGATGATTCCCAACTTTCTTTCGAAATAATGTGGGGACAACTGATCCTTGTTTAAATTTAGACTGCTTTAAGAAACTGGTAAGAGTTGCATACCATGCTCTTGGTGCTTGTTTTAACCCATATACAGCTTTATCTAAAATGTACACATGATCAGGATCCACTTCATTTACGAAACCTGGAGGTTGTTCAGTGTAATACCTCATTCTTTGCACGAATTTGAGCTCTTGTTAATACTCCATCTTGAGGATTCCCAATGACTTGATCTTTCAGATGAGTCCTTGTCCATTTCTCTAACGGTGGAAATGCCGGATCAAATTCCAAAGGTGCATCTTTGTACATCTCTTCATTTTCAGATCCTACGACGGAAAGATTATCATTAATTTCGTGAAAATCATCATTTTGATCAAGACTTATCGTCTCATCATCATCATTATGTCTATTTTCGACAGAATTATCATGCTGATGCTCCCCCTCAACAAGATGCTCCCCCTCAACAACTTCATCCATTCTCCCATTCTCCCCCTCGAAAGAATTCTCCCCCTCAACCAGAGTATTCGAATCCAAGTGCTCCCCCTCCACTGGATTATTATACATTCTTTCGCCAACTTCTGGAGAATTCGTTGTTGAAATCCTATCAGCAAGAGTTTGAGGAATATTCAGGTCATCAGTATGCTTCGAAGATTCAGAGTGATGATTATCATTCGCATGAACTTCAGCATCCACAACCCTGTCAGGAATACCAAAAAGTTAAATCATAATCAAAATCAGATGAATTCAAAATTTCAGATTCATTTGTTGATTCATTAATAATTGGCTTTTGTTCGAATTGCTTTTCAACTTGTTTAACATAATAGTCATCAAAGGTAAGATTGAATGTCTCTTCGACTTTCCGTGTACGCTTATTCAACACCCTGTATGCCACCGAGTTGTGAGAATATCCCAAAAATACTCCTTCGTTAGTTTTCGCTTGAAATTTCGAAAGATTATCCTTGAGATTCATTATAAAGCACTTACAACCAAACACATGAAAGAATTTAACATTTGGTTTTCGGTTATTGATAATTTCATACGGTGTGATATTAAAACGTCGATGAATGAAAGAACGATTCTGAGTAATTGTAACCGAAATGACCTGTTTGACCAGTGTAGTCAGTGACAAGTATGCTTTGATTTATTTTGAAAGTGACATAGAAAGCAAATGAAACTCACATGGAAATCATATTTATGAAAAAAAAAATTAGACTGGATCCTGTTGGGTAACAAACATCATGGGCTTCGATAGTTTGATCAAGACCACACATAAGAAATGAATATGATTTGGAGTTTCGAATAGTGGTACTGAAACAAATGTTTCGTCAAAACTGGAACAAGGTTCCCCGTCAGTTCCTTATATGAGTTCGGAAGGTTGGGTTTCACTTCCATCACGGTCTCATGATGTTAGATCATTAACACAGATTTTTGATATGCCTAAGTCATGACTAGTTTGATCGGTGACCTCTCGGACATATGTCATGGTGTGTGATATGTGTTTGAACTTTGTGATGAAAAAGATTGGTTCACGAAAACAATTGTACCTCTGTTGTTATTGGACCAAACAGACAACTCTTAACTCATTTGAGAAGAGTAACTTAGCTCATTTGACTAATGTGAATATAAGCCTAATTTGGGAAGAAATTTTCGTATGAAAATTTTCATTAAGGCTTTCGAACACACACATTGAGTCTTTGGAGGCTTGGGTCGACATGCTGCAACATGCTTCTAGGGACAGTCTACCTAGTACAAAGTTGTCGAAATTGTACCTTCCTTTAGAAACTCAAGCTTGACCCTTGGATAACTTTCGTGAAATCTGTACACAGAAAAGACAAAGAAAAAAATAACAAAAATCTTTTTGATATTTTTGATTTTTCGAAAAGAAAGAAAATATTTTTGTGTTTTTGGAAGTTTTTCGAAAAAGAGAACAATTAACAAAAGAAAATCTTTTTGGATTTTGTTTTTTATTTTTCGAAAGAAAAATAACAAAACAAAATAAAATCTTTTTGTAGTTTTGATTTTTCGAAAATAAAATTTTGACAAACAGACGAAAATATGACAAACTAACGAAAATTTTGAGAAACAGACGAAAATTTGACAAACTAACGAAAAGTGTTACCCCAAACCAAAATGTTGAATGTGACGAAGTCGAAGGGTGTCGAAGCGTTGACTATGAACAGTAACCTCTTGATGGTTAATACTATAAGCCTCTGAATGAATCATGATGGCCTCTGAATCGACAAATTTGTATAACACTTTGTTGTTATACATTCGAAATCATTCCTGGAACTGAACTTGCTTCGATCATTCCCAATCCTATCAAAATTCGAACAAATGATTTTTCATCCAAAGCTTTTGTAAAAATATCAGCAACCTGATCAGTTGTCTTTACAAAATGGACTTCAATGTTGCCATCTTCCACATGATCTTTGATAAAATGATAACGAAGAGCAATATGTTTTGTTTTCGAATGTTGTACTGGATTATGACAAATGCGTATAGCACTTTGAGAATCATAGTACAATGGAATATTTTTCATATTAATAGCATAATCTCTCAACTGACTCTGGATCTAGATAATTTGTGATGTACAAGCAGCAGCTGCAACATATTCAGCTTCAGCAGTAGAAATCGAAACACACGTCTGCTTCTTCGACTGCCAACTAACCAACTTTCCATCCAAAAATTGACAACCACCACTTGTGCTTTTTCGATCCAAAGTAAACCCTCCAAGATCTGCATCTGAAAATGCCTAAATAAAGAATCCTAATTTCGAAGGATACCACAATCCTAACAAAATTGTTCCCTTGAGATAACGAAAGATATTCTTCACAGCAGTTAAATGTGGTTCTCGTGGATTTTCTTGATACCTAGCACAATTACATACAGAAAACATGATATCAGGTATACTTTTAGTAAGATAAAGCAATGAACCTATCATGCTCCTGTATAAGGTAAGATCAACCGCAGGCGTTTCTAACGAAGGGGATAGCCTTGTGCCAACCGCCATTGGTACTCTTAGCTTCGTGCTATTTGTCATTCAAAACTTTTCGAGCAAATTCCTTGTATATTTTTCCTGATTGATGAAAATGCCTTCTCTGCTTTGATAAATGTTTATGCCAAGAAAATTATTGATTTTACCCATCATGCTCATCTCGAATTGGCTTTTCATCAAATTTTCAAATTCACTAGACAAAGCAGGGTCAGTAGAGCCAAAAATAATATCGTCGACATAAATTTGAACATGTATTAGATGATTCCCAACTTTTTCGAAATAATGTGGGGACAACTGATCCTTGTTTAAATTTAGACTGCTTTAAGAAACTGGTAAGAGTTGCATACCATGCTCTTGGTGCTTGTTTTAACCCATATACAGCTTTATCTAAAATGTACACATGATCAGGATCCACTTCATTTACGAAACCTGGAGGTTGTTCAGTGTAATACCTCATTCTTTGCACGAATTTGAGCTCTTGTTAATACTCCATCTTGAGGATTCCCAATGACTTGATCTTTCAGATGAGTCCTTGTCCATTTCTCTAACGGTGGAAATGCCGGATCAAATTCCAAAGGTGCATCTTTGTACATCTCTTCATTTTCAGATCCTACGACGGAAAGATTATCATTAATTTCGTGAAAATCATCATTTTGATCAAGACTTATCGTCTCATCATCATCATTATGTCTATTTTCGACAGAATTATCATGCTGATGCTCCCCCTCAACAAGATGCTCCCCCTCAACAACTTCATCCATTCTCCCATTCTCCCCCTCGAAAGAATTCTCCCCCTCAACCAGAGTATTCGAATCCAAGTGCTCCCCTTCCACTGGATTATTATACATTCTTTCGCCAACTTCTGGAGAATTCGTTGTTGAAATCCTATCAGCAAGAGTTTGAGGAATATTCAGGTCATCAGTATGCTTCGAAGATTCAGAGTGATGATTATCATTCGCATGAACTTCAGCATCCACAACCCTGTCAGGAATACCAAAAAGTTAAATCATAATCAAAATCAGATGAATTCAAAATTTCAGATTCATTTGTTGATTCATTAATAATTGGCTTTTGTTCGAATTGCTTTTCAACTTGTTTAACATAATAGTCATCAAAGGTAAGATTGAATGTCTCTTCGACTTTCCGTGTACGCTTATTCAACACCCTGTATGCCACCGAGTTGTGAGAATATCCCAAAAATACTCCTTCGTTAGTTTTCGCTTGAAATTTCGAAAGATTATCCTTGAGATTCATTATAAAGCACTTACAACCAAACACATGAAAGAATTTAACATTTGGTTTTCGGTTATTGATAATTTCATACGGTGTGATATTAAAACGTCGATGAATGAAAGAACGATTCTGAGTAATTGTAACCGAAATGACCTGTTTGACCAGTGTAGTCAGTGACAAGTATGCTTTGATTTATTTTGAAAGTGACATAGAAAGCAAATGAAACTCACATGGAAATCATATTTATGAAAAAAAAAATTAGACTGGATCCTGTTGGGTAACAAACATCATGGGCTTCGATAGTTTGATCAAGACCACACATAAGAAATGAATATGATTTGGAGTTTCGAATAGTGGTACTGAAACAAATGTTTCGTCAAAACTGGAACAAGGTTCCCTGTCAATTCCTTATATGAGTTCGGAAGGTTGGGTTTCACTTCCATCACGGTCTCATGATGTTAGATCATTAACACAGATTTTTGATATGCCTAAGTCATGACTAGTTTGATCGGTGACCTCTCGGACATATGTCATGGTGTGTGATATGTGTTTGAACTTTGTGATGAAAAAGATTGGTTCACGAAAACAATTGTACCTCTGTTGTTATTGGACCAAACAGACAACTCTTAACTCATTTGAGAAGAGTAACTTAGCTCATTTGACTAATGTGAATATAAGCCTAATTTGGGAAGAAATTTTCGTATGAAAATTTTCATTAAGGCTTTCGAACACACACATTGAGTCTTTGGAGGCTTGGGTCGACATGCTGCAACATGCTTCTAGGGACAGTCTACCTAGTACAAAGTTGTCGAAATTGTACCTTCCTTTAGAAACTCAAGCTTGACCCTTGGATAACTTTCGTGAAATCTGTACACAGAAAAGACAAAGAAAAAAATAACAAAAATCTTTTTGATATTTTTGATTTTTCGAAAAGAAAGAAAATATTTTTGTGTTTTTGGAAGTTTTTTGAAAAAGAGAACAATTAACAAAAGAAAATCTTTTTGGATTTTGTTTTTTATTTTTCGAAAGAAAAATAACAAAACAAAATAAAATCTTTTTGTAGTTTTGATTTTTCGAAAATAAAATTTTGACAAACAGACGAAAATATGACAAACTAACGAAAATTTTGAGAAACAGACGAAAATTTGACAAACTAACGAAAAGTGTTACCCCAAACCAAAATGTTGAATGTGACGAAGTCGAAGGGTGTCGAAGCGTTGACTATGAACAGTAACCTCTTAATGGTTAATACTATAAGCCTCTGAATGAATCATGATGGCCTCTGAATCGACAAATTTGTATAACACTTTGTTGTTATACATTCGAAATCATTCCTGGAACTGAACTTGCTTCGATCATTCCCAATCCTATCAAAATTCGAACAAATGATTTTTCATCCAAAGCTTTTGTAAAAATATCAGCAGCCTGATCAGTTGTCTTTACAAAATGGACTTCAATGTTGCCATCTTCCACATGATCTTTGATAAAATGATAACGAAGAGCAATATGTTTTGTTTTCGAATGTTGTACTGGATTATGACAAATGCGTATAGCACTTTGAGAATCACAGTACAATGGAATATTTTTCATATTAATGGCATAATCTCTCAACTGACTCTGGATCAAGATAATTTGTGATGTACAAGCAGTAGCTGCAACATATTCAGCTTCAGCAGTAGAAATCGAAACACACGTCTGCTTCTTCGACTGCCAACTAACCAACTTTCCATCCAAAAATTGACAACCACCACTTGTGCTTTTTCGATCCAAACTAAACCCTCCAAGATCTGCATCTGAAAATGCCTAAATAAAGAATCCTAATTTCGAAGGATACCACAATCCTAACAAAATTGTTCCCTTGAGATAACGAAAGATATTCTTCACAGCAGTTAAATGTGGTTCTCGTGGATTTGCTTGATACCTAGCACAATTACATACAGAAAACATGATATCAGGTCTACTTTTAGTAAGATAAAGCAATGAACCTATCATGCTCCTGTATAAGGTAAGATCAACCGCAGGCGTTTCTAACGAAGGGGATAGCCTTGTGCCAACCGCCATTGGTACTCTTAGCTTCGTGCTATTTGTCATTCAAAACTTTTCGAGCAAATTCCTTGTATATTTTTCCTGATTGATGAAAATGCCTTCTCTGCTTTGATAAATGTTTATGCCAAGAAAATTATTGATTTTACCCATCATGCTCATCTCGAATTGGCTTTTCATCAAATTTTCAAATTCACTAGACAAAGCAGGGTCAGTAGAGCCAAAAATAATATCGTCGACATAAATTTGAACATGTATTAGATGATTCCCAACTTTCTTTCGAAATAATGTGGGGACAACTGATCCTTGTTTAAATTTCGACTGCTTTAAGAAACTGGTAAGAGTTTCATACCATGCTCTTGGTGCTTGTTTTAACCCATATACAGCTTTATCTAAAATGTACACATGATCAGGATCCACTTCATTTACGAAACCTGGAGGTTGTTCAGTGTAAATAGTTTCTTCAAGTTCACCATTGAGAAAAGCATATTTCACATCCATTTGATATACATCGAAATCCTTGTGAGTTGCATAAGCTAAAAATATTCGAACAGCCTCGAGTCTTGCGACAGGGGCAAAGGTTTCTTCATAATCAATCCCTTCTTGTTGCGAATATCCTTTTACAACTAGTCGTGCTTTATTTCGTACAATATTTCCATCCTTGTCGGTTTTGTTTTTGAAAATCTATTTTAACCCGACAATCGAAACATTTTCAGGTTAGGAATTAATCTCCAAACCTTTTTTCTATCGAATTCAGCTAGTTCGGATTGCATTGCAACAACCCAATCTGAGTGTTCCATTGCAACCTTAAATGTTTTTGGTTCAATTTTCGAGATGAAAATATTGAACATCCAAAATTCTTGATGAGTATTTAATACCTCATTCTTTGCACGAATTTGCGCTCTTGTTAATACTCCATCTTGAGGATTCCCAATGACTTGATCTTTCAGATGAGTCCTTGTCCATTTCTCTAACGGTGGAAATGCCGGATCAAATTCCAAAGGTGCATCTTCGTACATCTCTTCATTTTCAGATCCTACGACGGAAAGATTATCATTAATTTCGTGAAATTCATCATTTTGATCAAGACTTATCGTCTCATCATCATCATTATGTCTATTTTCGACAGAATTATCATGCTGATGCTCCCCCTCAACAAGATGCTCCCCCTCAACAACTTCATCCATTCTCCCATTCCCCCCCTCGAAAGAATTCTCCCCCTCAACCAGAGTATTCGAATCCAAGTGCTCCCCCTCCACTAGATTATTATACATTCTTTCGCCAACTTCTGGAGAATTCGTTGTTGAAATCCTATCAGCAAGAGTTTGAGGAATATTTAGGTCATCAGTATGTTTCGAAGATTCAGAGTGATAATTATCATTCGCATGAACTTCAACATCCACAGCCCTGTCAGGAATACCAAAAAGTTAAATCATAATCAAAATCAGATGAATTCAAAATTTCATATTCATTTGTTGATGCATTAATAATTGGCTTTTGTTTGAATTGCTTTTCAACTTGTTTAACATAATAGTCATCAAAGGTAAGATTGAATGTCTCTTCGACTTTCCGTGTACGCTTATTCAACACCCTGTATGCCACCGAGTTGTGAGAATATCCCAAAAATAATCCTTCGTTAGTTTTCGCTTGAAATTTCGAAAGATTATCCTTGAGATTCATTATAAAGCACCTACAACCAAACACATGAAAGAATTTAACATTTGGTTTTCGGTTATTGATAATTTCATACGGTGTGATATTAAAACGTCGATGAATGAAAGAACGATTCTGAGTAAAACATGTTGTGGACACTGCTTCTGCCCATAGATTTTGAGGAAGATTCGCATATGTTAACATGGTTCTGGCTGCTTCGCAAAGTGACCTGTTTCTTCGTTCAACTACACCATTTTGTTGTGGTGTATATGCTGATGAAAAGTTATGCGAAATCCCTTTCTCGATTAAGTACGAATCCAACATATTGTTTTTGAACTCAGAGCCATTATCACTTTTGATTTTTCGATTCAAACTCATCTCAATTTTCTTGATAAAATCAATCATTGTTTGAGCGACTTCATATTTTAACCTGAGAAAATACACCCAAGTGAATCGAGAAAAATCATCAACAATAACCAAAATGTACCGTTTCTTGTTGAGAGTTTCAACAATTGATGGTCCACAAAGGTCAATATGAAGAAGTTCCAGCGGTTCCACAATTTTCGAATCTATCACAATTGGATGTCCTTTCCTATCTTGTTTCCCTTGTTCACAAGCTGCCCATAAGGTATCATTGTCAAACTTTAGTACAGGTAAACCTCGAACAAGATCATCAACAACCAAATTTATTCAAATTTCGAAAGTTTAAATGTGATAAACGTCGATGTCGTACCCAGCTGATGTCAGAGGAAGCTTTCGAAAGTAAGCACACTGAGGGTTTGCCGATGATTGGTTTTAGATCAAGAATAAACATATCGCCATAACGTTTTGAATTCAGCAACACTTCGTTCGTTTAAACCTTTGAGATAATACTCCCTTCTTCGTTAAACACAACTTGATTGCCAGTGCCCACAACAAGTTGTGAAACACTTATCAAATTATGTTTCAGACCTTCGACATAAGCAACGCGATTTACAGTAGACTGTCCATTCGTTACTTTCCCATAGCCTTTCACTTGACATTTATGATTGTTTCTGAACTTCACAACACCTGGATTTTCCAAGCTTCGAAAGTCTCGCAGATTTTCCTTTCGTCTAGTCATGTGACGTGAGCAACCACTATCGGTATACCATTTCTCATCATATTGCTCGTCACATAGCACCTGCGATCAATGAATGAATTTAGGTACCCAAGGCCGTTTGGGTCCTTGGAAAATAGTTCTGAAAATAGAATGAAATGCAGAACCTTTAACCCAATCACAAACTTTAGTTTTGAGACTATCAATTAAGTCCACATCACTATGTAAAGGAACAGAAACATAAGTCTTTGTTAGTTTGGGATTGTCACTGCCACATGCCTTCGTCTTTTTAGGTTGTGTATGAACATGCTTTTCTTTCGAAACCGGTTGCCAAGTTTTTACCGAAACATTCGAATCTTTTGAAGATGAACTTTCAGTTTACGAAGTATTCACATACTTCTCATAAGCTTCATGAATTTGTTGTTGAGAGTATTTGCTTGACTGATACATTCGTCCTTTTCCTTCAAGCCAATGATCGATGTTTTTGTCACGAGACAACCCTTTTGTGTACGAAACTTTTAATGTTTGTTTTCCTGAAGGATTTGAAAATTTCGGTTTTTCTAGGAAGAAATCAACATTTGATTGAGGACGAAATGCCATTGCATATCGACTTCCATCATTGTTTCCAACACTTGTATTTGAGAAATGCGATTGTGATGTTTTGGTGTTTGAGAAAATCTTGTTTGTGGATTAGAAGAAAATCGTTGTCTGGAGGGTTGATTTTGAACACTTTTGGAGTTATTTTTGTTATCTTTGGAAAACGTTGTTTTTGGAACTTTCGAAGAATTTGTTTTTGGTGAAAATTCAGAATTAGTTTTATTTGTTTGAGAGGGATTTTTCTTTTTATCTGAATAAAGTACTGAATTTGAAGACTTGTTCTCAACATATTTAGTCTTTGTGTTTTCAGTCGTTTTCATTGTCTAACCATTTTGTTTCTTTCGAGACTCCACAGTTTGCCAAAAAATCTTCTTTCAAGCTTGCCTTTTTGAAATTGCATTTTCTTTTAAAAACTTGTCAATTTGTTCTTTAAATTCTTTGGAATTTAATTTGACAACAATTTCATTTTCCACAACAACCTCTTTTGTTACTTCTTTTGCCACATTCGATTTTTCAACCCATTTGCGTTGTGGTTTTTGTCTTTGAAAAACATACGAATTATTTGTGAGATTATTTTCGACAGTGCTTTGATTTGAAAAGAATCCTTCGTCTGTTGTTTTCTTGTTGTCATCTTTGACCATTTTATTGAATTCTGGTTTAATGTTTTCAACATTTCCAGTAGTGAGAACCACTTGATTTGGAAAACAACATCATCTGTACACTTGAAAGTTGGATACACCACTTGATTTGTCTCCAAATAATGGGCTCCTTTTTCAGACAAAACATTGTCGAAGCTTTCAGTGTCCCCAAACTCTTGATCAACAACAACACGTGGAATTTTAGTTTCTTTCGAATCTTTGTTTGATGAGACCTTTTTGAGCGAATCGTCTTCATCATTTTCATCATCACTGCTATCCGTTTGACTATCTCGGATATCCACAAAATCAAGATCACAAACTTTCGAAGTTGAAGGTTTGTCATTGTCAATCTTAACCACCAAATCCTTAAGTTTTTCTTTTCCTTTACATTTTGATGCAACATTAATGATAGACAATTGAGAGCAATCAACATCCTCAATATCACTAATTTCACTAATATTGTTAGAGTTATCTTCAATATCGGCAAAATTAGATTGAGAATTAGATGTTGAAGTCTCAGTCTTTTTCAAAATTTTGATTTGTTTTGATTTTGTCAAAGTATCATTCACAATGTTAACTAATTCACTTGAATCAAGACATTTGTCAATTTTGACAATTCCATAAGCATATCTATCATCAGGAATTTTGTCAAACTCAGCAATATTTTTCTCAATATCATACGAAATATTATCAACCTTCGCTCTCTCATATGCTAGAAAAGGTAATAATTTCCTATGTTGCTCCTTGCTAATTTCACACAAATGATGCAATGCAGTTAATTTGCCATAGAGTCGTTTAGCAGAGTTACAATATATGTTTCGTTGAGCTAATAAGAGTTTTACATCACTTGACAACGAATCTCTATCACACACAATATTCGTAATTTGCAATTCTAAACTCTCTATTTTTATTTTCTTGACATCTAACTTCTTCTGAACTACTATCAACTGAGAAGTTGATTTCTTAGCCTCATTGCTAGTAGATACAACCAAAGCATCGAAATAAGCAACAGTATCCTGAAAAGCAATTAGATCAGAATCATATGCACTTAAAGGAATATTGAAAGATTGAAGAATATTACGTACCTTAGTTGTCATTGGAGACTTATCAGCAGATTTCGACACAAAGCATCAGTCTGTCACCTCTTCGTCTGAATCTTCCTCCAGCTTCGCATACATGGCTCCATGCGTAGGATTACGCATTTCTTCATCGTCTGAGCCCGAAGACCAAATTTGATACGTGCCATCATTATCCTTTTCACCTTGAGCCACCAAAGACAAAATTTTCGCCTTCGTACGCACTTCTTCCAACCTCTCCTCATAATACGCTTTGTCTTTTACCCTATTCCTTTTCTCATCCTTCTTACGAAGCATGCAATCATTTGCTAGATGATTTGCTCCGTTGCAATAATGACAATCCATACCAGAATCTCCTTTCAGTTTCTTCTCTTTCTTCTCCTCAGCACCCTTCCCATCATTCTTCTCATACTTCTTCTTCTCCTCTCCTGCAGCCTTGTTCACGAAGCTTCCTTTTCCCTCACTTTGCTTCACCTTTGGATTAAACGGTTTCTTGAAAAACTTTTTGACTCTGTTGTTTGAGTAAAAAGCTATTGCCTCATCATCCGAATTCATGATAAACCCCTCTTCATCATCAGAATCACCTTTTTCGACTGCTTCCTTTTCAGAGACTTTAGAGACAAGTGCTAATGGACCTCCCAGACTAAGCTTCGACTCTTCTGCCATTTTGTTTACTTCACTTTCATGAGTTTTCAGTTGATTGTACAAATCATTCAAAGAAGATGTGTCGAAACTATGTTGATTTTTCACCATCATCCTAACACTCCTCCATTCTTTACGGAGTCCCATAACAAAGGTAAGATTGAATTCCATAGCTGATCTCGTGATTCCATAACGATTGCATTTGTAAATCGGCTCGTTCAGCCTATCATAGTAACTTTCAATTGTTTCACCATCTTTTTGCTTGAAATCCTTCAACTCAATCAAACAGTGCTTAACTAAATTGATTTTCGTCTTCTCGCTACCTTGAAACTTTTCTTTGAGATTATTCCAGATTTCTTTTGCAGTTGTACAAGTTCTAACATAGTTATACACAACTGGAGGCAATGCACCGCGTAACTCCCTTATGCATCGTTTTTCAAGTTTCTTCATTCGATCAGTTTGAGCAACAACACTCGTAATACCAGACGAAGATCCAATTGGTTGAAGATTCGTCGGAAGAGTAACATTCCATGAGATGCAAGACCAAAGCTCTTCATCGAGTCCATTCAAGTAATCTTGCATACGATCAGACCACTGATCATAGTATTCCGGAATGAGCATAGGAATCTTAGTTGAGGATCCTAGCAGATGAGAGTATGAAGTCATCGAGTTGAGATTGAAGTTTGCCATTGATGTACGGAAGAAAATTTTTGAGAATTTTTGAGAAATCAAAGAGAATATGAAAGCAAATTGCTGAATTGATCAATGATATCAAGTAGAACACTCGATTCAACAAATCAGTTGCAGAATCAAATCACAACTGAAGATCTAGAACGCTTTTTCACGTCAAAAGGTGCGGAACTTTTTGAACCAGAAATTTGATTCAAAAACCTTTTGAATCAGAGTGAAAATCAGATCGCAGATTATGATTCCTGCTCTGATACCAATTGATGAAGTGAAGAATCGAGAATCTAACAAATCAGAGTAACGAAAATGTAGTTTGAACACGAGATGTAAATATGATCTGGTTTCAGCTCTATTATGCTTTCAAATGTTACAGAGAGAAAGAAGACAAGTTCGTACGAGACTCTTATCTAACTCTAAGTAATGTCCCTATTTATAGGAAACATGAAAGCACAAAAAAAATTACAAGGACTAAAACAGTACGCCTCGTTACAAAATATGCCTTGTAAAATAAACTTAAGTCTTCGACATATTACAACGGGTCCTTGACCCTTACAACCTTGGCGGTTGTTGCATGTAGACCGCATCACTCTATGGGCCATGTAGGAAGGCATTATTGTCATCAAGTTGGTGCAAAGGCCAATCATTGATGACCACGAAGGATAACACCACACGAATAGTAGATGCTTTTACAATGGGATTGAACATGTGCGAAAAATCAATACATGGAACATGGTTGTATCCTTATGCAACTAATCGTTCCTTGTGCCTTTGAACGAAAACATCAGCACAGATTTTTTTAGAAAACAATCGTTTATAAGCCACAAGATTGTCCTCGTCGGGTGGTGGAACCAGCGTCTACATATGATTTAAATGAAGGTTGTGAATTTCGGTTGGCATAGCCTTTAACCACACAATAGAGCCCACGGCTTTAGAATGGTGAGTGTGATACCAAGACGCAAAGAGATCACAACGTAATGGTTGATCATGAACATTAGAGATAATCAGATGATGCTTAGGCTTAAAAATTATGGCCTTGGCTATAATGAATCCTGGGATTCCCATAGATATGGGTGGAGGAGGGTTAGGTGGTGGAGTTGGTGATAATGACGAGCTTTGATGAAGGCTAACAAGACGGATATCTTTGGATAGGATCAATTCGGGCGATCTGGCAGAAATGTTGTCTTCTGATGGGATCGGTTAAGGTAAAGGCGAGCTGATGGGAAGGGATTGTTGTGGATTGGAGGGAGGTGTTTATGGCTTTTTTTTACAAAATATAAGATATTTTTCATAAAATGCAGACAACGGAAGATTAAACTTAACAACATTATTATCGAGTATATTTCAAAAATAAAACCACCAAGGATCCATTTATAGATGTTAGAATGATATTAAAAATGATGGGTCATAAGCATATCTACATTCCTATGTGTACATGCAACCCTAATTGCTTTGGATCTAGGTTTTTATCAAGTTATACATGCAACTAAAATTTATAAAGAAATAACCCTAGATCTAGTATATATAAAATAGAAATGTATATATTATTAGGGTTAGAAGAATACCTTTCTTGTTATTTAGTAATATCAAGTTTTCCTTGCTTGATCTTGACTTCTAAGAGCTTAGTGCCCCAAGCGTTGCACCTCTAATGGAGTCACAAACACCACTAGAAAAGGATGAAGGAGAAAGGTGATGGAGGCTCTTCAATTTTCAGCTAGGGTTCTCTTAGAATGCATTGGGCCGAAAATGGTATACCAAGGGGTTCCTTATATAGCTGAGGCTGCTAGAGTTTTTTTCAGGTGGAAACCCTAATCTGATTGCTTAGGCCTTAAGTAGTCCATGGATACCTTCTAGAAGAGCTTGGGTGAAATCTCTATGGGCTTCCCATAGATTTCGTCCACTCCTTCCTTAAGGAGTCCATCAGCCCTAATTGCAACTATCAATGATTTGCAATATTAGTCCCTTTACTTTTAATCAGTTCCTTTAATCCCAAAATTAATTTGAAATTAATTTCTAATTAATACTAATTAAATAATATGACTTCTCAATTAATATATTATTCTTATAATATATTAATAAATCATTTATCAACCTCTTTCTCCATAAGTCATCGTATCAAGTTGCTATGGTGAAGGCAACCCAAAAGGACCATGCTAGTATCAGATCAAGTATATACCAAATATAGTTATGGGCTTAGACACCTAAGTTAAAAATCTCCCACGTGGATAAGTCTAATAACTATAACTACCAATGTAACTTCAGAATCTGACTTAGCAATCTTAGCTCTCAAAAGCTGCTGTTGAACTCTGACTCAGTCAATAACACGTCCTTTAGATTAGGGATTATATAATCCTCCGTTCTTCATGATATCGTGTGGACAAAGACATGGAACGTAATCATTCTCATTGTCCAATAATTTGTTTCCCAATTTGTGATTTTTATGACATAGAATTTAATTGAACACATCAATTCAGTCCTGACCGGGCCCGACACATAAGTCAACACAAAATCATCGAGGGGCCCAAGATATCGCTCTTCCTGTTAGGGAAAAAGGAACATATAAACTTTGAATTATATTCTTGTACTATTTACTCATCAAATCATACACAACAATATATTTTATATCATCAAGTTACTGATGCATTTGTGTATTATCAATGCAGAACCAACTCGTAAACAACTCATATATCTCGGTTTAAAGATTATATGATATTATTGTCCCACAATCACTCGTGATAAATTCCACGAAGTGATTCATATGAGCATGGGTTTAATCCACTACTCAAATCTAATTTCAGGAGTACCCATGAATGTTGCAGCAAACCTTTATTATGTCTAAGCACTTAGACAATCTACAAACCAATTCATGACAGTCTTGCCTCATTACTTACTTCCAAAGTATAATCGACTGGATAATTTGAATAATCCAATTATTCTGGAAGTAAAACATGCAAAAGTGAAACAATAGTAAACAATTAACACAAGATAGTAAACAATACTTATATATAAATCTCCATTATATAATCACCAAATATCAGTTACATTTATCTATTACAAGTTTCTAAACATCTATCTAATCACTAAAACTATTATCGTCCTTCAGACCAATGCTCCTCGCATGCTGAACGTGCTTGATCCTACTTAGACCCCTTGTGAGGGGATTCTGTAACATCCCGGATTTCAGGTATATTCCTTTGATGCTTTTCTTTTTCCATAAGTTGTCAAATTTAGTCCTTGAAATAATTTTATGGCAATTGAGTACGCTGGGCGTACTGGAGGGTACGCTGCACGTACTCATAAGCGTGTTCTTGACGCGGAGGCTACCCAGTACGCTGGGCGTACCATAGTGTACGCTGCGCGTACTAGGTTCAGACTAAAACCCTAATTGTGGGGGTGAGCCCTATAAAAGGAACATTATGGCCTCACTTTTAGCCACCATTTCCAGAGAGTGAAACCCTAAGAGTGTCAAACCCTCGTTCTAGAGATTGTGTGTGTGTGTGTTTGAGCTTTTTAGTGTTCTTGTGTGCCTTTGAAGAAAAGAAGGAGCCTTTGAAGAAACTAGAGTTGGGGTGCAAACTTTGGATCTGAGCTTTTCAGAGGTTGGAGCATCACTTGGAGGTAAAAAGCTTAAAGCTTCTTAACCTTTTTTGTATTTGTGCATTATGGGCCATTTCTAGGGTTTTTCTCCCAAAGGTGGAGACTTTATGAGTAAAGGAGCTCCATAATACCTTGATCTATCCATATTCAGTGTATAAAGAGTTATAGATCCATAAAAATCCAATCTTGGACGTTAGAAGTGAGCCATGCATGAGATATGGGCTCTTTAGTGAAGGAAGTGGTGTGTTTTGGATGTTGATGACCTTTACAGTCATGCAAAGGTGTAAAGTCTTCGACTTTATGGATTAGGAGGCTGTAGGGGGTCCAGATCTGTATTTTGAGCCAAGGTCTTAACTGGTTAAGACCATAAGTGAGATAACGGTGAAACTGGGACGTAAGTCCCAATACGCGGGGCGTAGGGCTCAATCAGCCCGATATCAGCATAGCGGTCGAGTACGCCCAGCGTAGCAGTCTGGTACGCGCCGCATACTCCTTAGGGTTGACTTATGTTGACTTTTAGGGTTTAGTTAACAAATGGACTTTTGGACCATTGGAGGGGTAGAATGGTCTTTTACCCTTCTGAGAGAGTATAGGAAGGGATTAGCCTAGCCTTTGAGAGCTTTTATTAAGTAGAGATATTTTCTGTATGTGATTAGGCGGAAGCTAGATCAGTGTTTCGAGTTCGAGATCATTCGAGTTACCCGAGGTGAGTCTTCTCACTATACATTACCTAGGGCGGTAGCTATTTGTGACCAGAGGGTCTTATGTGCTTGCTTGAGTTATGCATGATTGCGTGATATGTATTATATGCTATATTATTGTGTCTAGACCGGACCAGAGGGTCCAATGAATTACAAAGCCAGAGGGTCCTCAACCAGACCGGACCAGAGGGTCCAACGAGGTACGGGACTGGAGGGTCCCGCTGAGACACATTGAACAGAGGGTCGTACAGAGTTATAGCCTCGAGTGGCTAATATGTGTTGTATGTGGTATTTTGGGGAACTCACTAAGCATTTGTGCTTACCGTGTTATGTGTTATGTGTTTCAGGTACCTCAGAGGATCGCGGGAAGGCACCGGCGTGATTGTACACACACTCTTGATATGGAGCTATGATTGTGGATCCTGGATTTGAATAATTGTATTGAAAACTTGTTGGTTGTTTTTGAGAATCAATGATGAGACATATGTTTTATGAGTATTAAAATTGAAAATTTTGTTTTGAAAAATCATGTCGTTACAAGTTGGTATCAGAGCCTTGGTTTGAGGGATTTGGATACACCTTCGGGCATATCTGAACTCAAACTGAGGATTTGAGAAAGGTTTTCGAAAGAAACGATTTTTCTAAAAGAGTAAAAGGTTCAAAAGAGCAGAAAAGAGTAGTGTGTACAATCAGCCAGCGCCCGAACGGTGATTTCCCAAAATACTCTTACATTATGTGTTATGAGATATTATGTGATATGCTATGCATGCTAGAGTAGGCTAGGTATTCATATCTAGGACTAGAGTGGCCTGATTTGTGATGCCTTAGCCTAGGAGTTCTGCTATTGTGAGTTGCTTTGAGTGCATATAGGTAGCAGAGAGTAGCTTATGAGAAGCTTGCTAGGGAGTAGGATGTATTCTGTGTAGTGTAGAGTACTTGTGAGTTGGGATCCTAAGAGGAGGACTTGGGGTGGATACGGATACAGTGTGGAAGGTAGTATTGGGCCAGTACTATTGAAAGCACCAGATCGGTAAGCATCCCAAGTAAGAGTCCTTAGGGTACTAAGAAACAAGTAGGGTTGAGTGATCGGGTGTGAGTAATCTCGATCGAGTCTCTGATTGTTTTATGTTGTATTTCAGAGGCATCATGGTGGGCACGCGCCACAACCCAGGAGGCGGTGGTACCAGTGATGAGGAGATTCGTAGGTTGATTCACAAGGAGGTGGCCGCAGCCATTCGAGCTGAGATACCGGAGATGTTTGGGTCTATAAAGACCATGCTGATTGAGGTATTTGATGAGCGATATGCTGCTCTGACCGAGGCTGTTGTTGCTGCAGCCACCGCAGCCGTCGCCACGGCTACGCCATAGGGGGAGTGACTCGTTGTTGTACCGTGAGTTCAGCAACACGAAGCCACTAGAGTTTGATGGGACGCAGGACCCGATTGCTGCTATGAGATGGATCTCCGATATTGAGGGGTGTTTCTACACTTGTTCCTACTTGGAAAATTTGAGGGTTCGGTTCGTGCTAAACCAGCTGCGCTTGGGAGCGAAGGACTGGTGGAAATTTGTGACAGCTCATTTCACTAATGCAGAGCTTACCGCGGTGACTTGGGAGAGGTTTACTGCTATGTTTCGAGACGAGTACGTTCCCCCGGTGGAGAGGGTTCGGTTTGGCCAGGAGTTCTTGTCCCTCAAGCAGGGGACTGAGTCTATGACTGTGATCACCCGGATGTTTCATGAGAGGGCGTTGTTTTTCCCTGAGCACGTGTCTACTGAGCAGGCACGTATGAGCCGATATCTGAGTATTTTGAGGAGCGACATTCGCGAGTTCATTGCGAACTCGACATACCGAACATTTGTCGAGCTCCAGGAAAATGCTCGGAAGAGGGAGATTGAGTTGGAGACTCAGGCTAGGGAGGAGGCGGAGTCTCAGAGGAGGGACAGGCGACCGGCACAGTCTCAGCCGGAAGCCAAGCAGGCAAAGCCCGCTGATTCGAGATCGGGAGGTCAGAAGGGCCGCACTTGTAGGAAGTGTGGCAAGAGCGATGATGGAGTTTGCAGATCAGGTGTGTGTTACAAGTGCAGGAAGGAGGCGCATATCGCGACGGATTGCCCCAAGGGATTTTCGGTTTGCTTTCATTGCAACCAGACTGGCCATCGGAATGCCGAGTGCCCGCAGTTACTTCAGGGATCAACATAGGGATCTGCGCCTTCTTCTATTTGAGCTTCAGAGGGTCGGCCAGTGAAGGCCAAGGCACCGAAGGCTCACGGTAGAGCCTTCCAGTTGACAGCGGAGGAGGTACGTGCAGCACCCGACGTTGTCGCTGGTATGTGATCTTTTGCTTATTCTTTTGTTTATATATGTATATATATATATATATATATATATATATATATATATATATATATATATATGTATATGTATATATATATATATATATATATATATATATATATATATATGTATATATATGGTGCTTATTGTGTTGTGCTTAGGTACTTTTCTTGTGAGTTCTGTACCTGCTTTGGTGTTGTTTGACTCGGGTGCGAGTCGGTCCTTTGTATCGCTAGCATTTAGCCGTCACATCAGTATCCAGCGAGAGACGTTGAGTCGACCCTTGAGAGTATCCATGGCTGATGAGCATGCTGTTTTTGCGAATGTGTGATCCGGGAATGTGTGCTTGAGATATTTGGTGTCGAGTTTCCGATAGATTTGGTACCTATCGATATGGGGGATGTCTGTGTCATCGTGGGCATGGACTGGTTTAGTCGATTCGGAGCTATGATCGACTGTGAGCGTCAGTTGGTGACCATCCGAAACACTAATGGGGGAGTTCTTTCGGTATTCGGTCAGGGTACCCGATCTGGGCCAGCATTCTGTTCGGCTGCTCGAGCGAGGCAGAGCTTGCAGCAGGGTTGCATGGGTTTTCTGTCGTATGTGGCAGATACGCGGGATGTTTCAGTGAGACCGAGTTCTGTCGCTGAGGTTCCGGTTGTGAGTGAGTTCCCAGACGTGTTCCCCGAGGAGTTACCTGGTGTGCCTCCCGAGAGGCAGGTGGAGTTTCGTATTGATTTACTTCCGGCGCGGCACCTATCGCCAAGGCACCCTATCGCCTTGCGCCGCCAGAGATGCAGAAGTTATTTTCGCAGCTTCAGGAGCTGTTGGGAAAGGGACTGATCCGGCTGAGTAGCTCGCCGTGGGGAGCACTGATCCTTTTTGTCAAGAAAAAGGATGGCTCGCATCGGATGTGCATTGATTACCGGGAGTTGAACAAGATGACGGTCAAGAACCGTTATCCGCTTCCGAGGATCGACGATCTATTCGATCAGTTGCAGGGTGTATCTTGGTTCTCCAAGATCGATTTGAGGTCTGGTTATCATCAGATGAGAGTTCGTGAGGAGGATATTCCGAAGACGGCGTTTAGAACTCGTTATGGGCATTACGAGTTCGTGGTGATGCCTTTCGGGCTCACCAATGCACCAGCAGCGTTCATGGATCTCATGAACCGGGTATGCAGACCTATGTTGGATCGTTCGGTGATCGTGTTCATTGACGATATTTTGGTGTATTCAAGGTCTAGAGAGCAGCATGAGGAGCGATTGAGAGAGGTTCTCGGAGTATTGATATCGGAGAGGATTTATGCCAAATTCTCCAAGTGCGATTTCTGGTTACGAGAGGTCCAGTTCTTAGGGCACCTCGTAAATCAGAATGGGATTTTGGTCGACCCGGCCAAAATTGAGGTGGTTATGAGTTGGGAGGTGCCGAGATCCCCCACTGAGATTAGGAGTTTTCTGGGGTTGGCCGGCTACTACCGGAGGTTTATCAGAGATTTCTCCAAGATTGTTGTTCCTCTCACCAAGTTGAGCCGGAAGGGCATTGCTTTTGTTTGGGGTCCCGATCAGCAGATCACGTTTGAGACTCTTCGCCATAGATTGTGCGAAGCTCCAGTGCTAGCTCTTCCTGAAGGGGTGGAGGGCTTCGTGGTTTACTGTGATGCATACATATCAGGGTTAGGTGCAGTGCTTATGCAGAGGGGGCACGTGATAGCATATGCATCGAGGCAGCTGAAGCCTCACGAGACAAGGTATCCCACCCACGATTTAGAGTTGGGGGTCGTGGTATTCGCTCTCAAGATCTGGCGCCACTACTTGTAGGGGGTTCGGTGTACCATTTACGTGGACCACAAGAGCTTGAAGTATCTGATGGATCAGCCTAACCTGAATATGCGCCAGAGAAGATGGTTGGACGTGGTAAAAGATTATGATTGTAAGATTCTGTATCACCCGGGCAAGGCTAACGTGGTAGCCGATGCCTGAAGCCGCAAGGCGGAGAGTGACCCGATTCGGGATTCATGCATGAGGATGACTGTGATGACTCCGGTGATGGATACCATTTGAGACACCCAGGCGGAGGGCGTGAGACCAGAGAACCGCAAGAGGGAGCAGGTGATTGGGAAGGTATCCGAGTTTGTGATGGATAGCTGGGGACTTATGACCTTTCGAGGTCGGGTTTGGGTGCCTTATACGGGCGGAGCTCATAGCATTGTGATGGAGGAGGCGCATAGATCGAGATTTTCGATCCATCCCAGGGCCACTAAGATGTATTTGGATCTGAAGAGAAACTATTGGTGGCCCTGTATGAAGAGGGATGAAGCATGGGTAGTAGAGAGGTGCCTGACCTGCCGCCAGGTCAATGCTGAGCACCAGCGTCCTCATGGTCCATTGCAGCCTTTGGAGATTTCCCAGTGGAAGTGGGAGCAGATCTCGATGGACTTTATCACCAAATTGACGAGAACAGCGCGTGGAGTTGACGCGATCTGGGTGGTTGTGGATCGGTTGACGAATAGTTCTCACTTCCTTGCTATTAGTGAGAGCTCTTCTACTGAGAAGCTGTCAGAGATTTATGTGCGAGAGGTGGTAGCACGGCATGGAGTACCGACATCCATAGTGTCGGATAGGGATGTGCGTTTTACTTCCAGATTTTAGAATACGTTCCATGAGGAGTTGGGAACGCGATTGCATTTTAGTACCGCCTACCATTCTTAGACAGACGGACAGAGTGAGCGGACGATCCAGACGCTTGAGGACATGCTTCGGGCATGCGTTGTGGATTTCGGTTGGTGGTGGGACTCATACCTACCTTTGGCTGAGTTTTCCTATAACAACAGCCATCACTCGAGCATCAGTATGCCTTCCTTTGAGCTTCTTTATGGGAGGAGGTGTCGTACTCCCATCTGTTTGGGGGGGGGGAGGGCAGAGAGTTATGGGCGACATTGAGATAGTGTCGAAGACGAATGAGCAGATATAGCAGGTCAGACAGAGGTTGCAAACGGCCCAGAGTTGTCAGAAGAGTTACACGAACAGACGACGATCTGAGCTTGTGTTCCAGGTCGGAGACTTTGTGCTTCTGAAAGTTTCCCCATGGAAAGGAGTGATCCGGTGTAGGAAGCGGGGCAAGTTGGGGCCTCGATATATTGGAACTTTCAGGGTGATTGCCAGGGTTGGCAAGGTAGCATATCAGCTGGAGCTACCTGAGGAGTTGAGCCAGATCCATAGCACCTTCCACATGTCCCAGTTGCGGAAGTGTGTGGCTGATGAGACGGCAGTAGTACCTTTAGAGGACATTCAGGTAGATGCGAGCCTGAATTACATCGAGAGACCGATCGCGATCCTAGATCAGAAGGTGAAGGTTCTTAGGAACAAGGAAGTGCCTCTGGTTCAGGTCCAATGGCAGCATCAGAGGGGGTCTGATTTGACTTGGGAACCAGAGCCGGAGATGCGGGAGCAGTACCCCGAGTTATTTGCGTAGCAAGACTTCGAGGGAGAATTCTGTATCTAGTGGGGGAGAATTGTAACATCCCGGATTTCAGGTATATTTCTTTGATGCTTTTCTTTTGCCCTAAGTTGTCAAATTTAGTCATTGAAATAATTTTATGGCAATTGAGTACGCTGGGCGTACTGGAGGGTACACTGCGCGTACTCATGAGCGTGTTCTTGATGCGGAGGCTACCCAATACGCTGGGCGTACCATAGTGTACGCTGCGCGTACTAGGTTCGGAGTAAAACCCTAATTGTGGGGGTGAGCCCTATAAAAGGAACATTATGGCCTCACTTTTAGCCACCATTTCCAGAGAATGAAACCCTAAGAGTGCCAAACCCTCATTCTAGAGATTGTGGGTGTGTGTGTTTGAGCTTATTAGTGTTCTTGTGTGCATTTGAAGAAAAGAAGGAGCCTTTGAAGAAACTAGAGTTGGGGTGCAAACTTTGGATCTGAGCTTTTCAGAGGTTGGAGCATCACTTCGAGGTGAAAAGCTCAAAGCTTTCTTAATCTTTTTGTATTTGTGCATTATGGGCTATTTCTAGGGTTTTTGTCCCAAAGGTGGAGACTTTATGAGTAAAGGAGCTCCATAAGACCTTGATCTGTCCATATTCAGTGTATAAAGAGTTATAGATCCATAAAAATCCAATCTTGGACGTTAGAAGTGAGCCATGCATGAGATATGGGCTCTTTAGTGAAGGAAGTGGTGTGTTTTGGATGTTGATGACCTTTATAGCCATGAAAAGGCGTAAAGTCTTCGACTTTATGGATTAGGAGGCTGTATGGGGTCCAGATCTGTATTTTGAGCCAAGGTCTTAACTGATTAAGACCACAAGTGAGATAACGGTGAAACTGGGACGTACGCTGAGCGTAAATCCCAGTACACGGGGCGTAGGGCTCAATCAGCCCGATATCAGCATAGCGGTCGAGTACGCCCAGCGTAGGATTCTGGTACATGCCGCGTATTCCTTAGGGTTGACTTATGTTGACTTTTAGGGTTTAGTCAACAAATGGACTTTTGGACCATTGGAGGGGTAGAATGGTCTTTTACCCTTCTGAGAGAGTATAGGAAGGGATTAGCCTAGCCTTTGAGAGCTTTTATTAAGTAGAGATATTTTCTGTTTGTGATTAGGCGGAGGCTAGATCAGTGTTTCGAGTTCGAGATCATTCGAGTTACCCGAGGTGAGTCTTCTCACTATACATTACCTAGGGCGGTATCTATGTGTGACCAGAGGGTCTTATGTGCTTGATTGAGTTATGCATGATTGTGTGATATGTATTATATGCTATATTATTGTGTCTAGACCGGACCGGAGGGTCCAACGAATTACGAGGCCAGAGGGTCCTCAACCAGACCGGACCAGAGGGTCCTACGAGCTACGGGACTGGAGGGTCCCGCTGAGACACATTGACCAGAGGGCTGTACAGAGTTATAGCCTCGAGTGGCTAATATGTGTTGTATGTGGTATTTTGGGGAACTCACTAAGCATTTGTGCTTACCGTGTTATGTGTTATGTGTTTCAGGTAGCTCAGAGGATCGCGGGAAGGCACCGGCATGATTGTACACACACTCTTGATATGGAGCTATGATTGTGGATCATGGATTTGAATAATTGTATTGAAAAGTTGTTGGTTGTTTTTTAGTATCAATGATTAGACATATGTTTTATGATTATTAAAATTGAAAATTTTGTTTTGAAAAATCATGTCGTTACAGATTTGCAGGATTTTCTTCTGACGATACCCTCTTGACCATGAGGAGACCTTCTTCTACCCGATGTCTGATGAAGTGGGATTTTCTGTCGATGTGTCTGGATTTTCCATGATACATTGGTTCCTTGGTTAAGGAAACTGCTCCTTCGTTATTGAATAAAATTTCCATGGGCTCCTTTATGGCTGATACAACTCCAAGGTCTCCATTGAAGTTCTTCAACCATATAGCCTCCTACAACGCTTCGATCGCAGCTGTGTACTCTTATCCGCACGTTGAATCAACTACAGTCTCCTGCTTGGAACTTTTCCAAGTTACTGCTCCTCCATTAAGGGAAAACACCCAGCCCGACTGAGAGCGGAAGTTATCTTTTTCGGTCTGAAAGCTGGCGTCGCTATACCCTGTCACTCTCAAGTCATCACTTTCTCCAAGTATAAGGACCCAGACCTTATTCCTTCGCAGATACTTATGAATGTTCTTAACTGCTGTCTAATGAGCTCTACTCGGGTTCCCTTGATATCGGCTAAACATGCTCAACGCAAGAGCCACATCAGGGTGAGTACATGTCATAGCGTACATGATCGAGCCAACGGCGGAAGCATATGGCACTCGACTCATTTTCGCTATCTCGGCATTGGTACTCGGACTCTTAGTCTTACTCAGCTTGGTATTGCTCTGGATTGGTAACTCCTCTTTCTTGGAATTCTCAATGCCAAAACGTTTCAGCACCTTGTCCAAGTAAGTACTTTGACTAAGTCCAATTAGTCTCTTACTCCTATTTCTCAAAATCCTTATCCCCAGAATATAAGTAGCTACTCCTAGATCCTTCATAGTGAAACACTTCCCAAGCAGTTACTTAACCTCCTACAAGGTTGGAATGTCGTTTCCAATGAGCAGTATGTCATCGACATACAATTCTAGAAAGCTAACTATACTCCCACTAGCCTTGAAAAACACAGAGGACTCATCCTCACTTCTAGAGAACGCAAACTCTTTGACTTTCTCATCGATGCAAAGATTCCATCTGTGAGACGCTTGCTTTAATCCATAATTGTATTTCTCAGGCTTGGACACTCTATTGGGGTATTTAGCATCTACAAAACCCTATGGATGACACATGTAAACATCTTCAACCAGTTTCCCATTAAGGAAAGCGGTCTTGACATCCATCTGCCAAATTTCATAATCATGAAATGCATCGATGGCTAACATAACTTTAATAGACTTAATCTTGGCCACTGGTGAGAAGGTGTCATCATAGTCAACCCCTAGGGTTTGAGTAAATCCCTTTGCAACCAGCCGTGCCTTGAACATATGCGCCTTTCCATCCATGTCGGTCTTCTTCTTGAAGATCCATTTGCACCCAACTATTTTTCGACCTGCTACATTGTCAACCAAGTTCCAAACTTGATTGTCATACATGGACTGGATCTCGTTGTCCATTGCCTCTTTCCATTTTGCAGACTTCGAGCCCGCCATGGCTTCCTTGTAGTTAGATGGCTCATCCAAATTTACCAGTGTACTATCACTGATAAACGTATCACTGTCCGTAGTAATATGAAAACCATAGAACTTTGGTGCCATTCTAACTCAAGAGGAATGTCTAAGAGGTAATGACTCGTCAATTGGTTCAACAGGAATCCCTTCCTCAGGTTGAGCGCTAGTGTTAGAGGTGAGGGGTTTTGAGCATTCTAACACTTCCTAAGTGTACATGCAACCCTAATAACCTTGGATCTATGTTTGTCTAATTAGCATGCAAAGTTGAATTCCAAGGTTATATTCCTATCTAGCATACATGGGGAACATTTTTAACTTGAATGAAAGATAGAATAACTTACCTTGTTGTTGATTATGATCCTTGAAACCTTGTGAGCCTAGCACCCCAAGTGTGATGCCTCAAATGCTTCACACAACACCAAATGCAAAGGAGTAAACTTTGAGAGAATCTTACACTTGCAAAATCGGCTCTAGCCCTCTTGTTTCTTAGTGTCACCGATTTTGGTGGAGAACATGTTGCTTATATAGTGTGTCACATCTAGGGTTACACCATGTAAACCCTAATGTGGCATGACTCTTCATTTCCATGACCCATGGGTTTGTAACTCCCATGGAGCCCCCATGGAGCATTCAATGGGTTTAACCCAACTTGATTATCCATGGAGCCTTTTAGCCCACTATACAAGTTATGGATGATTTACATGATCAACCCATATATTTAATTAGTCATCTTTTGATCACTTAATTAATCCTAGATTAATTCTTGATCAATACTAATTAAATAATACTATTAATATATTAGAACTTATAATATATTAATAAACCACATGTGTTATTTCTCTCATTTAGTCTATCCAAATGCATGATGCCATGCAACCCAAATGGACCATGCCGGGTCGGGTCAAGTACATACCAGAAATAGTTATGGACTTAGACACCTTATCCAACAGTCTCCCACTTGGATAAGTCTAATAACTATAACTGCAAGTATGACTTCAGGAACCGATCAGCAATCGTAGCTCTTTTCAAGGTTTATCGGAACTGAGAAGATGATGATACGCCATTTCAGATAAGTGATCATATAATCCTCTGTTCTAGATATCAGCCGGACAAATACATGGAACAGTGTCTTACTTTGTGTCCAGCAGTTTGTTTCCCGATTTCCGATTTGTTTGACATAGAACTCAATTGAACACATCAACTTAGTTCTGACCGGGCCCGGTACATAGGTCAAAACAAAATCATCGAGGGGCCCAGATATCAGCTTCTAATCCAAGAAGGAACAGATAAACTTTGACTCATATGTTTGTTCTACTACTCATTGAATTATACACAAGAGCACGTTTTATAACATCGAGTTACCAATGTGTTTTCGTACAATCAATGCATAACCAACTCATAAGTAACAAATCATATATCTAGGTTTGAAGACTTATATGATATTACCGTCTCACGATCACTCGAGATATATTCCATGAAGTGATTCCAGTGAGCGTGGGTTGAGTCCAATGCTCAGAACTTATGAGCACTCATGAGTGTTGTAGCCATGTCCAACAACTTAGACCTCCGCAACCAATCATGACAGTCTTGATTCATACCTACTTCCGACATATGACCGACTGTGGAGGTTCGAATAATATGATATACCAAACATAATTATTCTGGAAGTCAAAACATGCAAAAGAAATATAGTAAACGATCGACAAGAGATAGCAACACTTTACTCATAAATAAAACACCTTTTATTCATCATCTAATGTCAATTACACTTTACAAATTTCAAGGTTATCTAACTACTAAATCTAATATCATCCTTCAGCCCTATGCTCCGAGCATGCTAGAGATGCTTAACCCGAGTCAGTCCCTTCGTGAGGGGATCTGCTGGATTCTCATCCGATGATACCCTCTTTGCCACGAGGAGTCCTTCTTCTATTCGATGTCTGATGAAATGGTATTTTCTCTCGATGTGTCTGGATCTCCCGTGATCCCTTGGTTCCTTGGCTAAGGCAACTGCACTTTCACTATCACAGAAAATTTCCATTGGCTCTTTAATAGCTGGTACAAATCCAAGGTCTCCAATTAAGTTCTTCAGCCATATCGCCTCCTTTGCTGCCTCGCTAGTTGCTATATACTCTGATTCGCAAGTTGAATCAGCCACTGTCTCTTGCTTGGAACTCTTCCAAGAAATTGCTCCTCCGTTTAAGGTAAAGAACCAGCCTTATTGAGAGCGGAAATTATCCCTACCAGTCTGAAAGCTAGCATCACTATACCCTGCAACTCTCAAGTCTTCACTCCCACTGAGGGTAAGGACCCAGTCCTTAGTCCTCCGTAGGTACTTCAGGATATTCTTTACCGCAGTCCAGTGTGCCTTGCCAGGGTTCCCCTGATACCTGCTAACCATGCTCAAAGCACATGCTACATCAGGTCGAGTACACGTCATAACATACATGATCGATCCTACAGCCGAAGCATATGCTATTCGACTCATTTCTGCTATCTCAGCCTCAGTACTAGGGCTTTGTGTCTTACTCAATCTGGCATTACTCTGGATGGATAACTCTCCTTTCTTGGAGTCCTGCATGCCGAATCTCTTCAGCACCTTATCCAAGTAGGTACTCTGACTAAGTCTAATTAGTCTTTTACTCCGGTCTCTCAAGATCCTTATCCCTAGAATATAGGCAGCTTCTCCTAGGTCCTTCATAGAGAAACACTTCCCAAGCCAGGACTTAACTTCCTGCAGAGTTGGGATGTCATTTCCTATGAGTAGTATGTCATCCACATACAATACCAAAAAGCTAACTATACTCCCACTAGCCTTGACATATACACAAGATTCATCTTCACTCCTAGAAAAGCCAAATTCTTTGACTTTCTCATCAAAGCAAAGATTCCATCTGCGAGGTGCTTGCTTTAACCCATAAATGGATTTCTCAAGCTTACACACTTTATTAGGGTACTCTGTATTGACAAAACCCTCTGGCTGACTCATGTAAACATCCTTAGCCAACTTTCCATTAAGGAAAGCGGTTTTGACATTCATTTGCCATATTTCATAGTCATGAAATGCAGCTATGGCTAACAGAACCCTAATAGACTTAATCTTGTCCACTGGAGAAAAGGTCTCATCATAATCAACTCCCGGAGTTTGTGAGAAACCCTTTGCAACCAGTCGTGCCTTATAAGTGTGTACATTACCATCCATGTCGGTCTTCTTCTTGAAGATCCATTTGCACCCTACAGTCTTATGACCTGGTACATTCTCAACCAAGTTCCAAACTTGATTGTCATACATGGACTGTATCTCGCTGTCAATTGGCTCAACAGGAGTTTCCTCCTCAAGTTGAGTGCTAGGGTTTGAAGTTCCTTCACCACTTGACTCTTGAATTTCTTCAAGGTCAACTTGCTTCCCACTGTCTCCTTGGCTTATGAACTCCCTCTCTCTCGAAAGAAAGCCCTCCTAGCTACAAAGACCACATTCTCACTAGGTCTGTAGAAGAGGTAACCAAAGGATTTCTGTGGGTAGCCGATGAAAATACACCTCTCACTTCGAGGTTCGAGCTTATCATGAGTCTTGCGTCTCACGAAAGCCTCGCAACCCCAAATCTTAATGTGGTCTAGTTTGGGTACTTTACCAGTTAACATCTCATGAGGAGTTTTGGCGACTTTCTTTATGGGAACTAGATTAAGGATATGGGCGGCAGTCTCTAAGGCATACCCCCAAAATGAGATTGTTAGCGAAGCTCGACTCATCATGGAACGAACCATATCCAACAAGGTTCGATTACGCCTCTCAGCTACACCATTCAACTGCGGTGTCCTGGGAGGTTTCAATTGTGAGACAATCCCACATTCCCTAAGATAGTCGAGGAACTCTGAACTAAGATACTCACCACCTCGATCGGATCGAAGCATCTTAATGTTCCTGCCCAATTGATTCTCGACTTCCTGTTTAAACTCTTTAAACCTCTCAAAAGTCTCTGACTTATGCTTGATTAAGTAGACATATCCATATCTACTGTAATCATCAGTAAAAGTCAAATAATAACGATTAGCATCCCTTGTGGCATGTTTGAAGGGCCCACACACATCCGTGTGTATAAGATCCAACAAACCTTCACCCCTCTCACAAGAACCTGTGAAGGGTGACTTTGTCATTTTTCCAAGTAAGCATGATTCGCAACTATCATCTGACTTTAGGTCAAATGACTCCAATACTCTATCCTTTTGGAGTTGGCCTATGCGTTTCTTGCTTATATGTCCAAGACGATAATGCCATAATGATGCTTTATCCAAGTTATTATCATTAACAGAATCAATACACAATACATTATTTCCTAAGTTATCAACCACAGATACAGTTTCATACACACCATCACAAGGTAATGCTTTAAAATAAAGAACATTATTAAAGAAAGCATTAATCGAACCAACTTCATTATCAAATGAAAAGGTGAAACCTTGTTTATACAATGCATGAAAGGAAATAATATTTCTTGCCATTTCTGGCGAATAACAACATTTATTCAAATCTAAACTACACCCACTACTTAGCGATAAAGTATAAACTCCAATCTTGGTGACAGGTAAAGCTTTCCTATTCCCCATGATTAAGTTTATTCTTCCATGCTCCACATTCTCACCTCTTCTTAGTCCCTGCAAATCAGAACAGATATGAATACCACAACCGGTATCAAGGACCCAAGAGTTAGAATGGGGTGAGTTATTAGATAAGATAGTGTAAATACCTGCATGGTTGGGTTTAACTTTCCCATCCTTCACATCTTGCTGGTACTTTGGGCAGTTCCGCTTCCAATGTGACTTTTCATGGCAATAGAAGCATTCAGCCTCTTTAGGGTCAGAAGAAGGAGTGACGAAACCTTTCTTGGTTCCACTTGAAGAAGAGCCATCAAGGGTCCTAACCTTGGTACCCTTCGAAGAGCTCTTCCTCTTCTTCCCTCGACCTTTCCTGATTGCCAAAACCGGGGCGGAGTTTGGAGTAGGAGTGTTAACAACCGACTTACCCTTAAGACCTGTTTCTGCGGTCTTGAGGAGTCCCTGAAGTTTGCTGAGTGTGACCTCTTCCTTATTCATGTGATATGTCATGCGGAATTGATCATAACACGATGGTAAGGAGTGCAAAATGATATCTATTGCAAGCTCCTCAGGGAAGTTCACATTAAGCTTCAGCAACCGATCCACATACCTTTGCATTTTCTGCATGTGGCTCGTGACGGATTCCTCGTCCTTCATCATGGTTGTTATGATAGAGCATATGATTTCATACCTCTCTTGTCGTGCACTTTGATGGTATCTTTCCATCAGATCTTGGTGCATTTCAAAAGGGTAGAAGTCCTCATAGGACTTTTGGAGTTCCGCTGTCATGGTGGCCAACATGATGCATGCCACTTTTGTAGCATCCCTTTCATGTGCCCGGAAGTCAGCGATCTCCTGGGGAGTTGCAGTGGTCTCATCAATCTCCTTAAGCTCCTTGTCAAGGACATATTCTTTGTCCTCGTAGCGAGTAATCATCCTGATGTTTCTATTCCATTCATTGAAGTTGGATCCATCAAAAATGACTTTCCCACACAAGTTCATAAGGGTAAAGGAGCCATTAGGATTAGAGCCAGAAGCAGCATTGTTTGAAGACATCTGAAAGAAGAGAACAAGATTAGTTTAGATATTAAGAGAGTCCTTAATAAAACACCCAAATGTAATATTAAGGCTAGGATCCAATCACAATATATTAGAACTTAGAAGAGGTATGCCGTAATCCAATCTATAACATATTTGAAAGGAAGGTGAATGATGATTCACCAATTTCCACCATGAAAAACGAAATATAGATATTAGGTTTTTAATTGGTTCTTAGAAATTCCTAGATTCTTTTGAGATTCAATGGACTTTTCAAAGGCATGTTTCAATCTCGAGTGTGCCCTCCAAGTTTTGTGACTGGGATACCGAGGATCACAAAACGAGGTGTGAAGTAACCATGCAAATCACTTGGTACACTCAATGTTTATTACTCAATCGATGTGCCGGTTAACCACACGAGCTCCACCGACCTATAATAAACTTTAAGTCACCCTTTACCTACCTTGTTAAGTCCAAGTTAGTGTGCCGGTTAACCACACGAGCTTCACTAACAACTTAAACAAAGTGTAAAGTGTAATTTCATGGATTAGCACCTTATCCGCATTTTCCTAAAGTAACTAAGATTGGGAATTTAATAAAAGAATTTAGTTACTTTATAATATTCATCATACTTTTAATGAGAATTTATAAGTCCTTGTCCTACCCGTTCGGCTAACGACCCTCCACCGATCAAGGAAGCGGTGGGTGAGAGTGGACACCCATTAAGTTGCCATTTTATAGGCAACAACCTTATACCCCCCTTATAGACCGGCTTTGTGAATGAGGCGTACTAGCGGTAAGACGACTTGATCTTATACATATATATATTAGTAACTTATAATATTATAAAGTATAAGGGTTGAATTTTAACTTTTAAAATTCTAAGGGTTGGAACTAAAGTTTTAATCAAGACTTTACTTGTTCCAAAACTTGAGGGCAAGTTTTGTAAACTTCCAAAACTTTTCATTTCTTATAACTTATGAATTAATTGAGTAATAAAAAATGAAGACTCTTCATTTTTATAACTCTTGTGTTCTTTTAATGGTTTTAATAAAAGTGAGACTTTTGGTTTTCCATAACTTGAGGACAAGTTATGGACTCCATTAAAACACATTATGATCATGAATTAAACTACCATGAAGGTTACAAACAATTCCTATGATCATCTAATCTTCATAAGTTCAAGAACATGAATATGAACACTTTCAAGAATCAAAAATTACACTTAAAAAACTTGTAATTTTGATAATTTCCATTGTAAATGGATTAGCATAAACATTACACCATCTAAAACATGTTTTAAAACATCAAAACAGTTTAGGGTAATGTTTCTAGTCCATTTCCAGCAACAAATGTCGAAATTCTGAAAACTGCAGCCTCTACTCGTCGAGTGCAAGAACAGACTCGACGAGTAACTTGCACAAAAAAAACAACAAACAAACCTAGGCTCTGATACCACTGAGGGGTTTTGAGCATTCTAACACTTCCTAAGTGTACATGCAACCCTAATAACCTTGGATCTATGTTTGTCTAATTATCATGCAAAGTTGAATTCCAATGTTATATTCCTATCTAGCATACATGGGGAACATTTTTAACTTGAATGAAAGATAGAATAACTTACCTTGTTGTTGATTATGATCCTTGAAACCTTGTGAGCCTAGCACCCCAAGTGTGATGCCTCAAATGCTTCACACAACACCAAATGCAAAGGAGTAAACTTTGAGAGAATCTTACACTTGCAAAATCGGCTCTAGCCCTCTTGTTTCTTAGTGGCACCGATTTTGGTGGAGAACATGTTGCTTATATAGTGTGTCACATCTAGGGTTACACCATGTAAACCCTAATGTGGCATGACTCTTCATTTCCATGACCCATGGGTTTGTAACTCCCATGGAGCCTCCATGCAGCATTCAATGGGTTTAACCCAACTTGATTATCCATGGAGCCTTTTAGCCCACTATACAAGTTATGGATGATTTACATGATCAACCCATATATTTACTTAGTCATCTTTTGATCACTTAATTAATCCTAGATTAATTCTTGATCAATACTAATTAAATAATACTATTAATATATTAGAACTTATAATATATTAATAAACCACAAGTGTTATTTATCTCATTTAGTCTATCCAAATGCATGATGCCATGCAACCCAAATGGACCATGCCGGGTCGGGTCAAGTTCATACCAGAAATAGTTATGGACTTAGACACCTTATCCAACAAGAGGTTCCTTCACCGCTTGATTCTTGAATCTCTTCAAGATCAATTGTCCTACCACTGTCCTCTTGGCATATGAGTTCCTTTTCACGGAAAACTCCTCTTCTTGCTACGAATACCACATTATCGCTAGGTCTGTAGAAGAGATATCCAAAGGATTTCTGTGGGTAACCGATGAAAATACACCGCTCACTACGAGGTTCAAGATTTTCATGAGTCTCTCGTCTTAAAAAAGCTTCACAAACCCAAACCTTGATATGTTCCAACGAGGGAACCTTACCTGTCCACATTTCGTGAGGTGTTTTGGTAACCTTCTTAGTTGGGACTAGATTAAGGATATGGGCGGCAGTCTCTAAGGCATATCCCCAGAATGAGATTGGTAAAAAGCTCGACTCATCAGGACACAAACCATGTCTAAAAATGTTCGATTGCGCCTCTCAGCCACACCATTAAGTTGTGGTGTCCTAGTTGGCGTCAATTGTGACACAATTTATAATTCCTTAAGATAGTCGTGGAAATCGATACAAAGATACTCTCCACCCCTATCGGATCTGAGCATCTTTATCTTCCTTCCCAATTGATTCTCTACTTCTTGTTTAAACTCTTTGAACTTTTCAAAAGTTTCTGACTTATGCTTGATTAAGTAGATATATCCATATCTTCGATACTCATCGGTAAAAGTCACATAGAAGCGGTTTGCATCCCTTGTGGTGGATCTGAATGGCCTACACACGTCTGTGTGTATGAGATCCAACAATCCCTCACCTCTTTCACAAGTACCAGTGAAAGGCGATTTAGTCATCTTTCCAAGTAAACAAGATTCGCACGTGTTATCTGATTTTAGGTCAAATGACTCCAACACTCCATCCTTTTGGAGTTGGGCTATGATTTTCTTGTTGACATGTCCAAGACGACAATGCCACCAGCATGCCTTGTCAATACCATTAGACGAATCGATATGAAACACAGTATTTCCTAAGTTATCAACAACCATCACAGTTTCATATACACCATTACAAGGCAATGCTTCAAAATAAAATAAATCATTATAATAAGCATTTATAGAACTAATTTCATTATTAAACGAAAATTTAAAGCCTTGTCTGTACAAGCCATGAAAGTAAATAATATTCCTCGTCATCTCTGAGGAGTGGCAACATTCATTTAAATCTAACCTTAACCCACTATTAAGCACTGACGAGTAAACTCTGATCTTGGTAACAAGAGACGACTTCCTATTGCCTATACCCAAGTTCATCTTACCATGCTCCACATACCTACTTCTTTTTAGCCCCTGCAAATAAGAACAATTGTGAAAACCACATCCTGTATCAAGGACCCAAGAACTAGGACGTGATGAGTTATTAGATAGAATAGTATAAAGACCTGGAAAGGAGGGCTTTATCTTCCCATCCTTGATGTCCTGCAATTATTTTGGGCACCTTCTCTTCCAATGCCCCTTATCATGGCAGTAGAAGCACGTTCGTTCTTTAGGATCAGAGGAGGGAGTGGCAAAACCAGTTTTTGCTCGGGTCCACTTGAAGAAGATCCATCATGGGACTTTCCTTTCCAGCTCTTCGAGGGAGCTTTCCTATTTTTCCCTTTACCATGTCCAATTTCCAGGACAGAAGCAGCAGCAGGAGTGGGAGTGGATTCGATACTTTTCTCCTTTAATCCACTTTCAGTAGTTCTTATTTGGCCCTGAAGCTTGCGCAATGTGACTTCTTCATTTCTCATATGATAAGTCATCTTGAACTGATCATAGCAAGGAGTTAGAGAGTGTAGGACTATGTCAATAGCCAACTCTTCATCGAAGTTCACATTCAACTTCAAGAGACGATCCACTTATCTTTGCATTCTTTGCAAGTGGCTAGTGATGGATTCTCCATCCCTTATTTTAGTGGTGATGAACGAGGTGACTATCTCGTACCTTTCTTGACGAGCGCTTTGATGGTACTTTTCCATAAAGTCCTTGCACATCTCATAGGGACAGTAGTCCTCGTAGAACTGCTGCAGCTCAGGAGTCATGGTGGCTAGCATAATACAGGACACTTTAGTAGCATCCTTGTAGTGAACCCCATATTCAGCTATTTCTTCGGGAGTAGCTTTTGATTCATCGATCTCGTTCAACGGTTTATCGAGGACATATTCATTTTCCTCGTAACGCAAGGCCATACGAATGTTCCAGATCCAATCATTGAAGTTGGAACCATCAAACGTAATCCTCGCACATATGTTCAAGAGCGAGAAAGAGTTGTTGGAGTTGTTATTGGAGGGAGCGGGAGCGTTGTTTGAGGTAGACATCTGCAAAAGAAGAAGGACACAGTTTTTATTAGATAAGGAATCCTTAATATAACACCCAAATGAAATATTAAGGCTAGGACCCAACACAATAATTCACAATTCGGAAGAGAGATGCGGTAATCCAATTGTAAATTATTTGAAGGTAGGTATATGATGATTTACCAATTCCACCACAAAAAACGAAATAAAGAATTAGGTTTTAAATGAAATGAAACCCCTAGAATCTTTTGAGATTCATTGAAATTTTCAATGGCATGTTTAATCTCGATTATGCCCTTCAAGTTTGTGACTGGATACCGAGGATCGCAAACAAGGTGTGAATAACCATGCAAATTAGCTTGGTACTCTCGATGTCATTTACCACCTAATCAATGTGCTGGTTAACCACACACGCTCCATTGATTTATGATAATTTACGAGTTACCTATTTCCACCCTTGTTAGTCCAAGTTAGTGTGTCGGTTTACCACACATATTCCACTAACGACCTGGCAATGTACAAAGTGCAAATTCATGGACTAGCATCATTTTCACATTTCCCTAAAGTAACTAAGATTGGAAATTATTGAAAAAGATTTAGTTAGTTTATATTTATCATTATACATATTAATGAGGTTTTAATGTCATATCCTACCCGTTCGGCTAACGACCCTCCACCAATCAAGGAAGCGGTGGGTGAGAGTGGACACCCATTCAACCGCCATTTTATAGGCAGTTTATTTATACCCCCCTCATAGATCGGCTTCGTGAATGAGAACTACTAACGGTAAGACTGACTCATCTAATACATACATATATATATATATATATATATATATATATATATATATATATATATATATATATATATATATATATATATATATATATATAATCTTTTAATATTATAATAGTATAAGGGTTGTATTTTAAACTTTTAAAATACTAAGGTTTTAGAATTTTAGATTCCAAAATTTGAGGGTGCAATTTGAAACTTTTCAAAATTACTAGTTCAAATTTTAAATAATATAAAAACAACCTAGGATCTAATACCACTGATCGGTTATGAGCATATCCACATTCCTATGTGTACATGCAACCCTAATTGCTTTGGATCTAGGTTTTTCTCAAGTTATACATGCAAATAAAATTTCCAAAGAAATAAACCTAGATCTAGTATATATAAAATCGAAATCTATATATTATAAGGGTTAGAAGAATACCTTTCTTGTTATCTAGTAATAACAAGTTTTCCTTGCTAGATCTTGACTTCTAAGAGCTTAGTGCCCCAAGCGTTGCACATCTAATGGAGTCACAAACACCACTAACAAAGGGTGAAGGAGAAAGGTGATGAAGGCTCTTCAATTTTCGGCTAGGGTTCTCTTAAAATGTATAGGGCCAAAAATCGTATACCAAGGGGGTTACTTATGTAGCTGAGGCTGCTAGGTTTTTTTCAGGTGGAAACCCTAATCTGATTGCTTAGGCCTTAAGCAGTCCATGGCTACCTTCTAGAAGGCCTTGGACGAAATCTCTATGGGCTTCCAATATATTTCGTCCACTCCTTCCTTAAGGGTTCCATCAGCCCTAGTTGCAACTGTCAATGATTTGCAATATCAGTTCCCTTACTTTTAATCAGTTCCTTTAATCCCAAAATTTAATTGCGAATTAATTTCTAATTAATACTAATTAAATAATATGATTTCTTAATTAATATATTATTCTTATAATATATTAATAAATCATTTATCAACCTCTTTTTCCATAAGTCATCGTGTCAAGTTGCTATGGTGAAGGTAACCCAAAAGGACCATGTTACTATCAGATCAAGTACAAACCAATTATAGTTATGAGCTTAGACACCTAATCCAAAAAAACCACCATAGAATGTTTTACAATGACAACCTTTGGAGCCTTTGAACCCACTTTTTTTTTGATGTGTTAGCAGGCTATCCCAGGCGTATTAAAAAAATAAAATTTTACTGTTGGTTGCACTATTAACATTGCATAGGGAAGCAGCGTCGAATCCTCATGGACACAGCCTAATAATCAATACCTTTTTGCTTCAGACACTTTCTAGTCAAAATAGAAATTATAAAAGGGGCATTTTAAATTAAACTAAAAACTAAAATTTCAGTGAAAATAAATTAAACGAAAATCAATAATAAAACGATTTCACTTCTGCTGCATCTTTCCTAATCATGCAATAAGTTCAAATCTGGTTATTCAGAATGCGTTCTATCTAAGCTAGTACTGATAAAAACTAAAAAGCTCTACTATAATCTCTTTTACCTAAATTAGTTAACCAAAATAAGCTGTTTGAATTAACCCTAACTTTTTACTGTTCAATTAAACAGGCTCTTAATTAAATCAGAAAAGAAGCTTTATGATATGTGTAAAATTCCTAGTAATACCCAATACTTCTCACAAGCTCGGAAGCATAAATGTATGATTTTTAAAATTTATATCAGAGTTAAATCCCAACACGGAACCAATATAATACTTGTTACTTATTATTATTTGACAAGAACAATTACAAATTATATTAGCTCATTAACTAGAATGATAAGACCCTAGCTAGGTGATCAGACCAATAAGAATTAAAAATCAAACGTTCATTAAGCTCAAAACTGAAAAAACATATCACATGAAAGTCATACATGACTAAAAACGAAACAAAACTAGTAAACATTAACATTTACTGAATAATCTTCTAAACTAAATGAATGAAATGATTCACAGCCTTTAGATCTTCGAAAATTGCTAAAAGGTATCAGAAATCGTCTTCAGAAGGATATTTTGCCGTCTGGAATCGTATAACCTTTGGATCTGATAATGAGGTTCATCTTTTTATCTGAGAAGGAAACTTTTGGAGAAAGAAACCAAAAAATGTGATCGCACGTTCGCTATACGCGATCACATATTTTCATGAAAACACGTATTGGGCAGACTTAATGACGTACATTGCTTTTTCTGGTGCTTTTGGAAAAACATGCAATCGCAGGTTTGGATATTCCCTATTCTGGTCCATCTGAATTATTGGCACGGAAAAACGTCAAAGTCCACCTGCAATCGTAGGTATGTTATATGCGATCACATATTCCCTATTTTGACTCTTTGTTTTTGTCGCAATTCTTCAGTTAAAGCATTCCTTGTTATTCCTTATCATCCATCCTTCGTTTCATCTCCAATTGAGCTCCAAACAAGCATTCAACTGCTCCCAAAGTACTGCTCCACTCGAACTTTCTGAAACTGACACAAAAATGCTAGTAGTAGGGGAATTCTGATAAACGACATGAACTGAACATTATTTAAACTAATGACATGTAAATGTACAAAATATAATGTAAAATGCTAATAAAAGCTACCCTAAAAGATGCATAATATGGAATTTATCAAATCTCCCTAAGCTTGAACCTTACTTGTCCTGAAGTAAGAAAAAGAATTAAACATTATAAACAAATGGAAAGATGAAGATGACCTAGAAAGGATTTAGAATAAAATAAAAGAAAATGAAAATACTTCACTCCTTTTGTTTTCTTCACATGATCAGATTTCACAACGAGGAAGCTCTAATGAAGTCACTACCTAGATAACAATCTCAATACTTTTATTGTAGATTCAAAATTCCTATTTAATAAATCAAACCAAGATTGAGCAAATAATTTTTACACCGAATTAAATTTGTGAAAACAATGTACTTTCAAAAATAATTTCATGAAAATTCATTAATAAAAACTTAGCTTGACCAAGCTCTCATTTTTTCCGAACTCGTCTAGTAGACACGGTGAGCTCTATTCTGGACATAAAATCGAAACTTACCACTATGATTTCCCTAAGCTTGCTTGGAACTGCGACCATCTCTTTATTAAAAACGTAAAAACTAAAAACTACTCATCGGGTTGCCTCCCGGAAAGCGGCCCAGTTTTAAAGTCTTTGGCTCGATTTTACCCAACCACATTAACTAACTGGTGTGGTTGGGATTTCTCTGAAGCTCAACTCTCTTCCTTGTCACTCCACATCCCTTCAGATATGGCAAGATTGATGTATCTTGAACTTTTTTAGCAAATTGGAAAGACTCAAAATAATTATCAGATAAGTCTTTCAGATGATTTTGAGACTTATTACTTTTTCTGATCTTTTTCTTTCCTTAATTCTTCTCCTTCTTTTCTTTAAATTATTTTCTTTTTCAGAAACTCCCTCCACAAAAATCATCACTTTTTTTGAATCATTTTTCTAGAAATCCTCTTTTCTTTCTCCCCAAGCTTATTTCTGATCAGCTCCATCTCAGCCCCTTCAGATAACTTCTTTTCAACAATTAATTTTACTTCTTTTTCCCAAAGATTTCCCTTTTTCAGCTCTTCTGATGTGTCTGATAAATTCCTATCTACAAATATTCCTTGCATAGAGATATTATAAAACTCACAGTAGCCCTTAGATAAAGGACTGCCAGTACCCTGATAATTTACATAAATATTATTAGAAGGAAAATTATCATCATTAATTTTAAAATTGGCCATGTCCTCATCAAACTCTATTGGAATCGTGACATTAAAAACATATATTTTTCCTTTTGTAGTTTTCAGAAATGACCTTCCCAAAATGATAGAATTTGAATCTGAGATGTCTAAATTACCCATGTCCAGAATATAAAAATCAACGGGAAAGATCATATTATCCACTCGGACAAGAACATCCTCAACTGCACCTTTTGGGTAAATTGTTGAGTGGTTAGCCAGCTGGATAACTGTCCAGGTCTTTTGTAAAGTTTCCATTTTTAATTTTTGAAAAACAGAAAAGGGAAGGACATTGACTGAAGCTCCAAGGACAAGCATGACACTTGAAAATTTAGGGTTCCCCAATTTATAAGGAACTGAGAAAATCCCCAGATCCTTGCACTTTGGAGGTAAACCTTTTTGCAAACTGGCAAAAATATTTTCGCCAGCTTTGATAATTTCATTAAATTTCATTTTTTTCTTACAAACACATAAATTTTTCAAAAAACATGGCATAACGAGGGATATGTTTGATAACATCCAAAAGTGGAAGATTTACCTCAACCTTACGGAAAATTTCTACAATGTCTTCATCTTCTCTTTCGTGCTTCATACTCTTCAGTCTTGATGGAAATGGAGGTAAGGGCTTGTACTCCTTCAGATCTGGCTTTAGTAGTTGTGACTTTCTTTTTCTTCCAACTTTTCATATTCTTCTTCAACCAAAACCTCCTCATACTCTTTCTATTCTTCTATTTATTTTGCATCTTCTTCTTCTACCAGAACTTTTTCATACTCTTCATTGTCTTCTTTTTTGGATAAGATGTGCCTAGGTCTCCATAACTTTTTCCACTTCTCAAAGAAATAGCACTCACATTATGCTTCAAATTATTTTATGTGTGGCCTTGACAAAGTTGGGACACCTGTTGTTCCATATTCTTGATACTAGCTCTGGTTTCATTCTAGAATGCTTGGATGCTTGTGTCAAGACTCTTTATTATAACTTCTCAGGCCACAATGGAACTACTTGGTTACTGATGTGAGTTCTGATGGGTCTGAGCCAAACCAACATCCTATGTGCTCATCTAAACCCGAAATCTTGGATCTAGGTTTCTCTATTGTACATGCACTTCATCCAAGACTTAAGAACCCTAGATCTAGCATTTATATTTCTAAAAATAACATATGAAAACAGATCTAGATGATTACCTCTTCAAGAATGGCTTGAATCTTCTTGTCTTGGAGCTTAGAGTCACAAATGTCACTCCTCTAATGGCTTACAAACACCACACAAGGAAGAGAATGATATTGGAGAGAGGGGAGAGGTGCAATTTCGGCTATGGAACTCTCTAGGGTTTCAAGTGGCCGAAATATGATGCCCTAGGGGTTCTATATATACTTGTGCTGCTAGGGTTTCAGTCAGAACCCTAATGGACAGCTTAGGCCTTAAGCAATCCAAGGAAGCTTCTGGAATATGGCCCTTATGGCCGAAATTAGGATGGACACATCCCTAATTTCGTCTATGCCTAGTCCATAAGGCTTCTCAGCCCAATATCTAACTATCACACATTTGACAGTTTAAGTCCCCGTTATCTAATTAATATCTTTTAGCCACAGAATTAATTCTTAATTAATTCATGTCTAATATTAATTAAATATGTGATTTCTATATTATTCATATAATATATTAATAAACCATAATAACCTCTCTCTTCATAAATCACCCTGTCAAGTTGCTCTGGTGAAGGCAACCCAAAAGGACCATGCACAACCGGGTCAAGTACTTACCAAATATAGTTACGGGCTTAGACACTAATCCAACAGTCTCCCACTTGGATAAGTCTAGTAAATATAGTGTAGGTACAATCCGATTAGCAATTGTAGCTCCCAAAGACGCTGTCGAACTCTGATCTTATCAGTAACCTGTCGTTTAGATAGTGGATCGTATAGTCCTCTGTTCTAGATATCGTACGGATAAATACATGCAACATAGTCATACTTATTGTCCAGCAGTTTGTTTCTCGATCTCTGATTCGTCTGACATTGAACTTAACTGAACACATCAATTCAGTCCTGACCGGGCCCGACACATAAGTCAAACCAAATCATTGAGGGGCCCAAATATCGCTTTTACCCTCTTGGGATAAAAGGAACAGATAAACTTCGACTTATATCCATTTACCATTCACTCATCAATTTATGCACAACAATGCGTTTTATGACATCAACTTACTGATGCGTTTAAGCATTATCAATGCAGAACCAACTTGCAAATAATAAACCATATATCTAGGTTTTAAGACCATATGATATTATCATCTTGCAATCACTCAATATAAATTCCATGAAGTGATAGCAGCAAGCGTGGGTCTAATCAAATGCTCAAATCCTATTCTTAAGCACTCATGAACGTTGTAGCAAACCTTTGCTATGTCCAATACACTTTAGACAATCTAAAAACTAATTCATGACAATCTTCTTTCATACCTACTCCCAAAGTATGAGCGACTGTGGAACGTTCGAATAATCTTATCATTCAAGAAGTCAAAACATGCAAAGTAAAACAATAGGTAAATAATCAACATAAGACAGTAACATTACTTATAAATAACACTCTTTTATTTAATCATCAAATGTCAATTACATTTATCTATTACACGCTTCTAATCTATCTAATCTAAACTAATATCGTCCTTCAGCCCGATGCTCCTAGCGTGCTGCAAGTGCTTGTGACAACCCGCAACTTTTATCCTGTACAATTGATCTTTATATCAATATTAAACTCGATTTTATCACCATTTTACACAATTTAAGGGTTCGATAAAGCGTTCTAAGCCTCGTATAATCAAAGTTTGGGTCCTAGGTCGAGTAATACCAAGTCATAGTACAACATTCGGGCCATACACCCTCTCGGGAGGAGTGTACGGCCGTACACATGGGTGTGCGGCCGCACACCCACCCCTCAACCGTACACCCACCTCCATATAAAGGAGGAGACCCCTTCATTCACTCTTTTTCCCTTTTGGCTGCATACTACTTTCTCTCTCTAGAATCTTCATCCAAGAACACTCTAAGGGCCTAAAAAACATGAAGTACTCCATCATTCAGCTTGTTATACTGGTAAGACACCTTGATCTAAGCCTAAAACTCTTCATGTTCTTCGTGTTCTTCATCACTTGAACGTGTACGACCGCACACCTTCATAAGGTGGCCGTACACACCTCAAAGACCCTCCAAAGTGAGAGTTTGACGTCCTATCTTCTAGTTGGACTTCGTTTGAACCTTAAAACACTGAAAAATCGAATTTTGGAGCATAAATGAAGAGTGTACGGCCGCACATCCCTGTGTACGACCGCACACACCCTCTGTACGGCCGCACACTCCTGTGTGTAACTGCACACACATGCTGACCGCACACCCTGGCTGCACACACACTCTAATGGCCATACACCATCCCCGTTCGATCATTTATGGCTCCGACACTTAGTTCAAGCATTTCCAAGTCTTTAGGGTGGTTTCCCGTCATGTTATGTCATGGAATACCTTAATCTAATACATATATGTGTTACTATATGTTAATAGGATCCACTTGCGTACGAAACATCAGTTGACACTCGGCACTCGTAACCGATCGTACACCTGAATCCTACATTAAACAGTGAGTTCATACCCCTACGCTTTTATAAGTTTTTATAAAGTTTTCAGGGGGGGAATACAAGCCAAACATAAAGGTTTTCACAACTTAAAACTGATGCAATTACAATAAGTTTTACGTGGAACATTTAGATACTTTATCCCTTTTGTAAAATGCGGAGCATAAGGCACGTTTTCTAAACATAATTGCATAGTTTTCAGAACAGTACATGAACACAACTTACCAGTCAAACTATAATAGGTATAGTTTGGCGATTTCATTACTAGTTTTACAAAATGCAAAGTCAAACATATAAACTATGACATATTTCGTTTATCCATACAGATAACAAGAGTATCTTACTAAATAATTATTTTGTATATAATTATTTATACTCTAGAACGTATACAACGATTTCGAACTCGAGAACAACCGAACTATATGTAAACTAGTTAATACAGGATTGTGAGATCTATCTTCGTTATGCCCTTCGGGGTACCAATAAATCCTCACCGTTAGTATAACCAGAATCTCCTGGAGGGAGAGCGTGGAATTTGTGAATATATCTATTCGAGATTGACAATCTCACACCTGAACTGTTAGCTACAGTTAGGCGGGCACGCCTGGGGTGACAAATTTTGTAATCGTACGACGCCTGAAGAAACGTCAAGGAGGTCACGGGTCATATTAGTATGGTTATACGACTCACAATAAGTATAAACTAACCTTTATTAACGGGATTTCTTTCTTCAATAGTTTTTTTTAACTAATGAAACTACTTATCTACTTACTGGAGGGTATTCCAGGGAATTAACTATTGGTTTTATTTGAATAATAAAACTACTTACATACTGGTAGTAGGCAGGGATTTCAAATGAATCATATTTTTATAAAGTAATCAACAAACATGTTAGAAAATATTGGATTTTCTTGGGAAGCATGCATACTATTTCGAAACTCGACAACGAAGGTTTTCGTTACAAACGATATTTTCTATAATGAAAAGGAATCAATTTTACAAATTCAGTGATTAGTTTCCACTACAAAACATGCTTATGAACTCACCAGCTTTATGCTGATACGTTTTAAAAATTGCTTGTATTCTCAGGGCAACTATAGACAGGTACTTATGCCAGCTTTTGGAGAAGACGGAGCATTTTGGAGTCTCGTCTTTACCTTTTGCTACTTTCAAATATATTGATATGTACAAATTATGTTTTCAAACAAATGTAAATATTCATATTGTAATGTAATGGTTGTGTTTACTTTGATTGCTATGATACGATCGTTGTGATACTACGCATGAAGTCACCCGCCCGCGGACGTTTCCGCCGTCCGTTCTGACGGTTCGTGGGTGTGACAGATTGGTATCAGAGCTATTGCTTATAGTGAACTAAGTATACCGAACCTTACGTGGTATACAACTATAAACACTAAGGGGCTGAAGTGCTCTGAACTAAAAGTATACTTTTAAAATATAAGTATTTTACGAAAAGTATACAAGCATACCTACATACCAGAAACAATATTATGGGTAGAACAAAACAGAAGTATTTGGATGTTGGGCACTGCGGTTAAACCTGGGTAGTTATGTAATCATGTCTAGGGTCAATATAGCCTAATCAACTATATTCATTCGAGACATGACCAACATGTGCTTGGGGGTGACGGTGGGGTTGCAGCAGGTCTAAAACTTACCAAGTATCCATACAACACGACGTCGATAGAACAAACCAGACAACCTAAAATACTATAGGAGTATTTTACCAGAGTCAAATTCATTACAGAGATTCTCTTCCAAGTGTTACTACTCATTCCTTTTAGCGATAACTTATTTGCATTGGTAGCTTTTCCTTGTTTATCGCTTAGTAGAACACTCTAACTATCATAGTGAGATATATATTGCTTCATATCTCTTGATTCGATTCCAGAGGACTTACCATCCTCTTCTTCCTGGTTGTTTCTAGAACAAGATGCCTCCCCGATAAAGACCCATCAGAAGGAACAACAACACGTCACCACCACCTCCACCTCCTCAGTTTGATCCTGCCATGTTCCAGGCAGCTGTTATGGCTGTTGTGGCTGCTGTAATGTCACAGATTAATCCTGGCGGATCTGGCGGGCTGGGAGGTGGTACTCATCCCCAAAATCCTGAAGGGAGTCAAGGGCACCAGAAGAAGTGCTCCTATAAAGACTTCATGACCGCGAAACCCACATCCTTCGACGACAATGGAGGTGTTATTTCTCTAACTCGATGGTTCGAGAAGAGCGAGTCTATCTTCGAAATTTGTTCCTGTTCTGAAGCTAACAAGGTGAAATTTGCCGCTTGCACTTTCACCAACAGAGCATTGACCTGGTGGAATGGTCGGGTCAAATCTTTAACTCTGCCAATAGCAAATGATATGGGTTGGGAGAGCTTGAAGGAGCTCATGCTAGCTGAGTACTGCCCACGAGGCGAAATGCAGAAATTGGAACACGAACTCTGGACCCTAAAGATGAAGGGTTCCGATATTGCTGCCTACACTTCTAGGTTTGAAGACCTAGCACTTCTTTGCCCAGGAATGGTCATCCCAGAGAGAAAGAAGATTGAAAGATATATCTAGGGATTGACGCCCCCAACTCAAGGGAATGTCTTGGCTGCCAGGCCAAACACTTTTAACAGCGCCAAGTGTTTGGCACAGACTCTTATAGATCACGGCGTTGATCTCGATAATGTGACAGCCACTCCTGAACCAGCTAAGGGAAGTGGTGAGAAAAGAAAGTTTTGGAAGCAACAAAAGGGCCAATCTTCGTAGGAGCCCTCCAAGAAACAACATACGGTGGCAGTTCATGCTGCTACTACTCCTGCCGCTACTCCTGCAACTCAAGCACCTACCAGTGGATATACTGGTACCCTCCCTTAGTGCAGCAAATGCAACTATCATCACCACATCCCCGACCCCTGTCGTGAAATACTCTACAGCAACTGTGGCAAGAACGGCCACCTGGCTCGAGACTGCAGAACCCCAGTCCAACCAATCAATCAGGCCTCTGGAGCAGGTGTCGGTAAAGCCTGTTATGGCTGTGGGGAAGTCGGGCATTTCAGGAGAAACTGCCCCAGGGCAGCAACGACTGACAACACAAGGAAAGTACTATCTATGGGGCAAGAGGAGGCAGTTGCTGACCCTACCGTTGTTACGGGTACGTTCCTCCTTGACGACTCTTATGCATGCATTCTTTTCGATTCTGGTGCTGAGAGAAGTTTTGTTAGTCATACATTCAAACATCTTCTTAAACATAAACCTCAACCCTTAACCGAAACGTTTACCTTCGAGATGGTTAACGGTGAGAAAGAGAGCACTAAAGATATAATCCGCGGTTGCACCCTTACCTTAAATGATCATTCTTTTCCCATCGACCTTATGCCAATTTCTATAAAAAGCTTCGATGTCATCATCGGCATGGATTGGTTGAGCCCCAATCTTGCTGATATCCTTTGTTACGAAAAAGCCATTCGTCTCAATCTTCCCTCAGACGAAGCTCTCATGATCTATGGCGATAAACTCAGTTCAAACCTCTGCATCATTTCGTACATCAAAGCCCAGAAACTTCTGCGAAAGGAATGTCATGCATTCCAAGCTAATGTCATTAACGAGAAACAGAAAGTTAAAGACCTCGAGAGCATCCCCAAAGTCTGCAACTTTCCTGATGTCTTTCCCGAAGCGCTTTCGGGAATTCCTCCCGAACACCAAGTCGAGTTTCGCATCGACTTAATCCCCGGAGCTACCCCCGTGGCTAAATCCCCTTACCGCATAGTGCCAGCAGATATGCAGGAGCTATCTAGTCAGCTCAATGAGCTGCTCAGCAAAGGATTCATCAGACCGAGTTCCTCACCCTGGGGAGCCCCGATCTTGTTCGTGAAAAAGAAGGATGGATCCTTCCGAATGTGTATTGACTATCGTGAACTGAACAAACTCACCGTTAAGAACCGTTACCCTCTTCCTCGAATCGACGACCTCTTCGATCAACTTCAAGGAGCCAGCTACTTCTCCAAGATAGACCTAAGGTCAGGGTATCATCAACTGCGAGTCCACGAGAGTGATGTTCCTAAGACAGCATTTCAGACTCGATATGGACATTACGAATTTATAGTAATGCCCTTCGGTCTAACCAACGAACCAACAGTATTCATGGACCAGATGAATCGGGTGTGTCGTTCTTTTCTGGACAAGTTCGTTATCGTGTTCATCGACGATATACTTGTCTATTCCAGGAGCGAGGAAGAACACCGACAACACTTGAAATTGGTGCTGGAAACTCTAAGGGCGGAGAAGCTGTACACGAAAATCTCCAAGTGCGAATTTTGGATTCGAAAAGTAACTTTCTTAGGTCACGTGGTAAGCGAGGAGGGCATACACGTAGACCCTTCCAAAATCGAGGCGATAAAGAACTGGTCAGCACCGAAGACGCCCACAGAAATCCGTCAATTCTTAGGTCTAGCTGGCTATTATCGTAGATATATCCAAAAAATTTCCAGAATTGCCAAACCCTTAACCACTCTGACTCAGAAAGGCATACCCTTTCGTTGGAGTGAAAAGCAAGACACTGCGTTCCAAACGTTGAAGCAGGCCCTATGCAGCGCACCTATCTTGTCTCTGCCCGAAGGGACGGAAGATTTCGTTGTCTATTGTGATGCATCTAATCAGGGCCTAGGCTGTATGCTCATGCAACGGGGAAAAGTTATTGCTTATGCCTCCAGACAGCTGAAAGCACACGAAGACAACTACACAACGCACTACCTGGAATTGGGAGCAGTGATCTTCGTATTGAAGATATGGAGACATTATCTCTACGGAACCAAGTGCACTATCTTCACTGACTATAAAATCCTGCAGCATATCTTCGACCAGAAGGAGTTGAACATGAGACAACGGCGATGGGTAGAGCTACTCAGCGACTATGAGTGCGAAATACGCTACCATCCCAGAAAAGCCAATGTGGTGGCAGATGCCCTTAGCCGGAAGGAATGCTCAGGTCGTAAAGTGAAGGCACTGACCATGATCATCCATTCCCATTTATCCGCGCAAATCAAGGAGGCTCAGCTGGAAGCCTTAAAACCAGAGAAGATGCCGGGTGAAGCCTTGAGAGGAATGGAAAAGAAACTAGAGATCAAGGGAGGCGGAGTCTATTATTTCATGGACCGGATATGGACCCCAAAGTTCAGTGGTTACAGAGAGGTTGTCATGAACAAAGCTCACAGGACCAGACACTCCATTCATCCAGGTTCGGATAAAATGTACCTCGATCTCAAGAAGTTGTATTGGTGGCCAAACATGAAAGCGGAGATCGCTACCTTCGTGGGCAAGTGTCTGACTTGCGCCAAGGTGAAGGTCGGATATCAGAAGCTCTCAGGTCTACTCCACCAACCGGAGATACCTGAGTGGAAGTGGGAGAGGATTACTATGGATTTCATCACCAAATTACCCAAATCTCCGAGTGGGTACGACACCATCTAGGTAATAGTCGACCGATTGACAAAATCCGCTCACTTCCTACCAATCAAGGAAACTTTCAAAATGGAGAGACTCATGCGAATCTAGATCCAAGAGATAGTCCGACTGCACGGTGTGCCTGTGTCCATTATCTCCGACCGAGATAACAGGTTCACTTCGAGATTTTGGCAGTCCCTGCAGAAAGCTCCTGGAACAAAGCTGAATATGAGTACAGCTTACCATCCTCAGACAGATGGGCAGAGTGAGAGAACCATCCAGACCTTGGAAGACATGTTGCGAGCATGTGTTATCGATTTTGGTAAGTCGTGGGACATCCATTTACCCTTGATCGAATTCTCCTCCAACAATAGCTACCACACCAGTATCAAGGTTGCGCCGTTTGAAGCCCTATATGGACGTAAGTGCAGATCCCCTCTGTGCTGGGCTGTGGTAGGCGACACACAGCTAGCCAAGGGGCAAGTCCCAGACAGCACTCTCACAGGCCCAGAGATCATCCGTGAAACTACAAAAAAGATCATACAAATCTGGGAACGACTGAAAGCCTCACGAGATAGACAAAAGAGCTACGCCGATAAACGACGAAAACCCTTGGAGTTCCAGGTGGGAGATCGTGTTCTGCTGAAGGTATCGCCCTGGAAAGGCATGATACGCTTTGGAAAGCGCAGAAAGCTAAATCTGAGGTACATAGGACCATTCGAAATCCGCACTAGGATCGGTCCCGTAGCATACAAACTCCGTTTACCTCAAGAGCTTAGTAACATTCATCTCGTCTTCCATGTCTCGAATCTTAAAAAGTGTCTATCCGACGAAACCCTTATGATTCCTCTCGATGAGATTGAAATCAACAAAAATCTTAACTTTGTGGAAGAACCAATCGAAATCATGGATCGGGAGGTCAAGCGAACAAAACAAAGTCGCATCCCGATAGTGAAGGTTCACTGGAATGCCAAGCGGGGACCTGAATTCACTTGGGAGCGCGAGGATTCAATGAAGCAGAAGTATCCACATCTCTTCTCTAATTCATGATTTGTATTCTACGTTCAAAATTTGGGACGAAATTCCCACTAACGGGGGGATGATGTGACAACCCGGAACTTTTATCATGTACAATTGATCTTTATATCAATATTAAACTCAATTTTATCACCATTTTACACCATTTAAGGGTTCGATAAAGCGTTCTAAGCCTCGTACAATCAAAGTTTGGGTCCTAGATCGAGTAATACCAAGTCATAGTACCACATTCGGGCCATACACCCTCTCGGGAGGAGTGTACGGCCGTACACATGGGTGTGTGGCCGCACACCCACCCCTCAACCGTACACCCACCTCCATATAAAGGAGGAGACGCCTTCATTCACTCTTTTTCCCTTTTGGCTGCACACTACTTTCTCTCTCCAGAATCTTCATCCAAGAACACTCTAAGGGCCTCAAAATCGAGAAGTACTCCATCATTCAGCTTGTTATACTGGTAAGACACCTTGATCTAAGCCTAAAACTCTTCATGTTCTTCGTGTTCTTCATCACTTGAAGGTGTACGGCCAAACACCTTCATAAGGTGGTCGTACACACCTCAAAGACCCTCCAAAGTGAGAGTTTGACCCCCTATCTTCTAGTTGGACTTGGTTTGAACCTTAAAACACTGAAAAATCGACTTTTGGAGCATAAATGAAGAGTGTACGGCCGCACATCCTTGTGTATAACTGCACACACCCTCTGTACGGCCGCACACTCCTATGTGCAAGCGCACACACATGCTGACCGCACACCCTGGCCGCACACACACTCTAATGGCCATACACCTTCCCCGTTCGATCATTTATGGCTCCGACACTCAGTTCAAGCATATCCAAGTCTTTAGGGTGGTTTCCCGTCATGTTATGTCATGAAATACCTTAATCTAATACATATATGTGTTACTATATGTTAATAGGATCCACTTGCGTACGAAACATCAGTTGACACTCAGCACTCGTAACCGATCGTACACCCGAATCCTACGTTAAACAGTGAGTTCATACCCCTACGCTTTTTATAAGTTTTTATAACATTTTCAGGGGGGAATACGAGCCAAACATAAAGGTTTTCACAACTTAAAAACTGATGCAATTACAATAAGTTTTACGTGGAACATTTAGATACTTTATCCCTTTTGTAAAATTCGAAGCATAAGGGGCGTCTTCTAAACATAATTGCATAGTTTTCAAAACAGTGCATGAACACAACTTACCAGTCAAACTATAATAGGTATAGTTTGGGGATTTCATTACCAGTTTTTCAGAATGCAAAGTCAAACATATAAACTATGACAGATTTAGTTTATCCATATAGATAACAAGAGTATCTTACTAAATAATTATTTTGTGTATAATTATTTATACTCTACAACATATACATCGATTTCGAACTCAAAAACAACCAAACTATATGTAAACTAGTTAATACAGGATTGTGAGATCTATCTTCGTTATGCCCTTCGGGGTACCAATAAATCCTCACCGTTAGTATAACCAGAATCTCCTGGAGGGAGAGCGTGGAATTTGTGAATAGATCTATTCGGGATTGACAATCCCACACCTGAACTGTTAGCTACAGTTAGGCGGGCACGCCTGGGGTGACAAATTTTGTAATCCTACGACGCTTGAAGAAACGTCAAGGAGGTCACGGGTCATATTAGTATGGTTATACGACTCACAATAAGTATAAACTAACCTTTGTTTACGGGATTTCTTTCTTCAATAGTTTTATTTTAACTAATGAAACTACTTATCTACTTACTGGAGGGTATTCCAGGGAATTAACTCTTGGTTTTATTTGAATAATAAAACTACTTACATACTGGTAGTAGGCAGGGATTTCAAACGAATCATATTTTTATAAAGTAATCAACAAACATGTTAGAAAATATTGGATTTTCTTGGGAAGCATGCATACTATTTCGAAACTCGACAACGAAGGTTTTCGTTACAAACGATATTTTCTATAATGAAAAGGAATCAATTTTACAAATTCAGTAATTAGTTTCCACTACAAAACATGCTTATGAACTCACCAGCTTTATGCTGATACGTTTTCAAAATCGCTGGTATTCTCAGGGCAACTATAGCCAAGTGCTTATGCCAGCTTTTGGAGAAGACGGAGCATTTTGGAGTCTCGTCTTTATCTTTTGCTACTTTCAAATATACTGATATGTACAAATTATGTTTTCAAACAAATGTAAATATTCATATTGTAATGTAATGGTTGTGTTTACTTTGATTGCTATGATGCGATCGTTGTGATACTACACATGAAGTCTACCGCCCCCGGACGTTTCCGCCGTCCTTTCTGACGGTTCGGGGGTGTGACAGTGCTTAACCCTACCCAGTCCCTTCGTAAGGGGATCTGTTGGGTTATCTTCTGCCATGATCCCTCGGTTCCTTGGTCAAGGCAACCGCTCCTTCATTATCATATAAAATTTCCATGGGCTCCTTTATGGATGGCACAACTCTAAGGTCTCCAATGAAGTTCTTCAACCATATCGCCTCCTTTGACGCTTCCCTCTCCGCTATGTATTCTAATTCGCACGTTGAATCATCCACGGTCTCTTGCTTGCAACTTTTCCAAGTCACTGCTCCTTTATTAAGGGTAAAGACCCATCCCGACTACGAACGGTAGTTGTCCCTGTCGGTCTAAAAACTGGCATCACTATACCCTCACACTCTTAAGTTATCACTCCCACCGAGGACTAGAAACCATTCATTGGTCCTCCGAAGTTAGTTAATAATATTCTTCACTGCGGTCCAATGTGCTTTGCCAGGGTTCCCCAGATATCTGCTGACCATGCTCAAAGTGAAGGCCACATTAGGGCGAGTACAAGTCATAGCATCCATAATCGAGCCAACTGCGGAAGCGTAAGGTACTCGGCTCATCTATGCTATCTCTACTTCGGTACTCGGACTTTCAGTCGTACTCAACTTGGCATTACTTTGGATTGGTAACTCCCCTTTCTTTGAATTCTCCATACTAAAATGTTTTAGCACCTTGTCCAAGTAAGTGTTCTGACTAAGTCCTATTAGTCTCTTACTTTTTTTTCTCACTATCCTTATACCCAAAATATTGGCAACTTCTCCGAGGTCCTTCATAGCGAAGCACTTCGCAAGCCAGGATTTAACTTCCTTCAGGGTTGGGATGTCGTTTCCTATGAGTAGTATGTCATCGACATACAATACGAGGAAGCTCACTATACTCCCACTGCTTTTGACATATACACATGATTCATCCTTGCTTCGCAGAAAACCAAACTCTTTGACTTCCTCGTCAAAAAAAATTTCCATCTGCGAGATGCTTGCTTCAATCCATAAATGCATTTTTCAAGCTTGCACACTCTATTGGGGTGCTTCGCATCGACAAAACCCTCTGGCTGATTCATGTAAACATCCTCAACCAACTTCACATTAAGGAAAGCGGTTTTGACATCCATTTTCCATATCTCATAGTCATGAAATGCAGCAATGGCTAGCATCACTTTATAAGTGTATACATTCCCATCCATGTCGGTCTTCTTCTTGAAGATCCATTTGCACCCGACCGTCTTACGACATGGTACATTGTCAACCAAATTCCAAACTTGGTTGTCATACATGGGCCTGCCATGGCTTCCTTATAGTTGTTAGGTTCGTCCAGACTCACTAGTATACTATCACTAATGAACGTATCCCCTTCGGTAGTAATATGAAAACCATAAAACTGGGGTGGAACACTAACCCTTTCGGAACGTCTAAGAGGTAAGGACTCGTCAATCGGTTCAACCGGAGTTTCCTCCTCTAGTTGAGCGCCAGTGTTAGAATTTCCTTCATCGCTAGACTCTTGAAGCTCTCCGAGATCGATTTGCCTCCCACTGTCCCCTTGGCTTATGAGTTCTCGCTCTCGGAAAACCCCTCTCATCGCAACGAAGACAACATTGTCACTTGTTTTATAGAAGAGATATGCAAAGGATTTCGAGCTTGTTGTGAGTCTCTCGTCTGACGAAATCCTCGCAACCCTAATCCTTGATATGTGTCAACGAGGTAGCTTTCCCTGTCCACATCTCGTGAGGTGTTTTGGCAACCTTCTTGGTAGGGACTATGTTAAGGATATGGGAGGCAGTCTCTAAGGCATACCCCCAGAATGATATAGGTAGCAAAGCATGACTCATCATGGAACGAACCATGTCCATTAGGGTTCGGTTACGCCTCTCAGCCACACCATTGAATTGTGGTGTCCCGGGAGGTGTCAATTGTGAAACGATTCCGCATTCCTTGAGGTATTCGTGAAATTCAAGACTTAGGTACTCTCTACCTCGATCGGATCGAAGCATCTTTATTTTGCTGCCCAACTAATTTTCCACTTCTTGCTTGAACTCTTTGAACTTTTCAAAGGTTTCTGACTTATGCCTGATTAAGTAGATATAGCCATATCTGCTATAATCATCGGTAAAAGTCATGTAGAAATGGAACACATCCCTTATGGTGGATCTAAAGGGCCCACATACATCGGTATGTATGAGATCCAATAAACCCTCACCCCTCGCACAAGTGCCAGTGAAGGGTGACTTGGTCATCTTTCCAAGTAAACAAGACTCGCACACGTCATCGTCCCTAAGGTTGAATGACTCCAACACTCCATCCTTTTAGAGTTGGGATATGCGTTTCTTGTTGACTTGTCCAAGACGACAATGCCACAAGCATTCTTTATCCAAATCATTGGAAGAATCAGTACACAACACATCATTTCCTAAATTGTCTACAACCATCACAGTTTCATATATTCCATTACAAGGTAATGTTTCAAAATAGAAAACACCATTAAGATAAGCATTAGTAGAACCCTTTTCATTATCAAATGAATATCTAAAACCTTGTGTATACAAACCATGAAAAGAAATGATGTTTTTTGCCATATCTGGCGAATAGCAACAATTATTTAAATCTAATCCTAATCCATTACTAAGTACTAAAGAATAAACTCTAATCTTGGTGACAGGAAACGATCTTCTATTCCCCATGATCAAGTTTATCTTCCCATGCTCCACATCCTTATTTCTTCTTAAGGCCTGTAAATCAAAACAAATATGAAAACCACATCCTGTATCAAGTACCCAAGAAATAGCATGTGATGAATCATTAGATTTAATAGTGTAGATACCTGTGTAGGATGGCTTGATCTTTCCATCCCTGATATCTTGCAGATACTTTGGCCAACTTCGTTTCCAATGCCCTATTTCGTAGCAGTGGTGTCACTCTGCCTCCTTGGGGTTGGAGTTGGGTTTAGCAGAACCAACTTTGGTTCCACTAGAAGAGGTGTCATCATGGGACTTTCCCTTATGGTGGCTCTTTTAGGGAGCCTTCCTCTTCTTACCCTTTCCTTGCCCAATTGCAAAGACTGGGGCAGCAGCAGGGGTTGGAGTTGATGCAACAAATTTGTCTTTGAGGTTGCTCTCAGTAGTCCTTAGTAAGCCCTGAAGCTTACTCAAAGAGACCTCCTCTTTGTTCATGTGGTAGGTTATGCGGAACTGGTTGTAGCAGGGAGGCAAGGAGTGAAAGATGATGTCAATTGCCAGCCCTTCATCAAAGTTAACAATTAACTTTAGAAGGTGATCAACATATCTCTGCATCTTTTGTGGATGATCTCGTACATTTCTTTCCTAGCGCTTTAGTGGTATCGGTCCAGCAGATCTTAATGCATCTCATAGGGGTACATGTCCTCATAGGACTTCTGGAGTTCTGCAGTCACAGTCGCCAACATGATGCAATGGACTTTCGTAGCATCACGCTCATCGGCCTTAAAGGCAGCGATCTCTTCAGCAGAGGCAGTGTTGATGTTGATTTCCTTCAGCTTTTCATCGAGGAAATAATGTTTGTCCTCGTAACGAGTGACCATTCGGATGTTGCGGATCCAATCATTAAAATTGGAGCCGTCAAAGATCACTCTCCCACACAAGTTCATGAGTGAGAACGAGCAAGAGGAATTTGAGCTGGAAGCGTTGTTCATGTTTGACAACTGAAATAGAAAGGAGACAAAGTTTGATTAGAAATGAATCCCCAATTAAACACCTAAATGAGAAATTAGGGCTAGGATCCAACAACATTATTTACAAATTAGAAGAGGGATGCCGTAATCTAACAAGCAAATAATTTGAAGGTAAGTGAATGACGATTCACTAATTTCCACCATGAAAAAAAAAATTAAAGATAAGTTTTAAATGTATTGAAAACTCCTAGATCTTTTGAGATTCATTGAATTTTTCAATGGCATGTTTAAATCTGGATATGCCCTTCAAGTTCGTGACTGGGATGCCGAGGATTACAAAGCGGGTGTGATTAACCATGCTAATATACATGGTTCCCCCAATGTTACAGTCACCTATTCGACGTGTCGGTTAACCACACACGCTTCATCAAACTATGGCAAACATCGAGTCACCCTTTGCCGCCTTTACTTAGAGCCCAATTAGTGTGTCGGTTAACCACACACGCTCCACTAACATCTTAGCAAGGGTACAAAGTGTAACTTCATGGAATTGCATCAACTCACTTTTGCCTAAAGTAACTAAGATTGGGATTTTTGAAAAAACATTTAGTTACTTTATAAATTCATTATACTTTTAATGAGGAAAGGTTTGCCCTATCCTACCCGTTCGGCTAACGACCCTCCACCAATCAAGGAAGCGGTGGGTGAGAGTGGACACCCACTAAACAACCATTTTATAGGCCATAACCTTATACCCCCTTATAGATTGGCTTCATGAATGAGGTTGAATTTTATACTTGTAAAATTCTAGGGTTTGAAATTTAAATAATTCAAATTAAACTTTTAATTAAAATTAAAATTTCAAAACTTGAGGGCAAGTTTTGAACATTTCAAAACACATAGGATCAAATACCAAATAATTTAAATTAAACATTTAATTTAATGATTATCTAAATTTGATCTATTCTATTTTAATCACAAGATAATTCATCAAATAATTCAAATAATCAAATTTTATCACATAAGGAATTTATTATTCAATTAATTGGTAATTATCTTTTTGTTTTGGTAAGGATAATCATATAATAACAATAAAAATCGGATTTTGTTACTTAAAAATAGTTATGGTAATTATCCTTCAGCAAAACAACAAGAAATCCCGAGATATCTTCTGTCTGACAGCCAAACTCGCCGAGTTCCCAATGTGGACTCGTCGAGTTCATCCAACTCGCTGAGTTCCTCATTGGGACTCGACGAGTTCTTCAGTCAGAGGTCCAAAAAACGAATTTTCAAAACATGAATGAAATACTAGGCATCAAATACGATAGAAACCAATCAAGGCTCTGATACCACTGATGGGTTTGAGCCAAAACAACATCCTATGTGCTCATGCAAACCCTAAAGCTTGGATCTAGGTTTCTCTGTTGTACATGTAATTGATCTAAGACTTGAGAAACCTAGATCTAGCATGTATATTTCGAAAAATAACATATGAAAACAGATCTAGATGATTACCTCTTCAACAATGGCTTGAATCTTCTTGTCGTGGAGCTTAGATTCACAAATGTCACTCCTATAATGGCTTACAAACACTACACAAGCAAGAGGATGATATTGGAGTGAGGGGAGAGGCACAATTTCGGCTATGGAACTCTCTAGGGTTTCCAGTGGCCGAAATATGATGCCCTAGGGGTTCTATATATACTTGTGCTGCTAGGGTTTCAGTCAAAACTCTAATGGACACCTTATGCCTTAAGCAATCCAAAGATGCTTCTGGAATAGAGCCCTTATGGCCGAAATTAGGATGGACACATCCCTAATTTCGTCCATGCCTAGTCCATAAGGCTTCTCAGCCCAATATCCAACTATCACACATTTGACAGTTTAAGTCCCCGTTATTTAATTAATATCTTTTAGCCACAAAATTAATTCTTAATTAATTGTTTTCTATTATTAATTAAACTATGTGATTTCTATATTATTCATATAATATATTAATAAACCATAATAACCTCTCTCTTCGTAAATCATCTTGTCAAGGTGCTCTGCTGAAGGTAACCCAAAAGGACCATGCACAACCGGGTCAAGTACTTACCAAATATAGTTACAGGCTTAGACACTAATCCAACAAGTTATGATTCTGAAAATTCAGACTTTGATATTTTTGATGTTGATGATAATTTCACTGCCGATGGAATCCGGGTGGTATCTGATATTGTTGTTTATGCTGAAAATTATTCTGATAATTGTTCTAATTGTCTCTGACAACTTTTACTATAGATGTATCATCATGTAGTAACGAACACATATCTCTTGGATGGTCCGTCTTCAACCAGATTACACATGGTTTCTTTGCAACTATTTCTGCTTTATTCAGGAGCAGAACCGCTTTCGTCAATTCAAAAATCTGAGACTCTAGATGGGCATTGTTGATTTCTTTAACGTTCCTTGGATGATCTGGATACCACTCTTCTTCATTTCCAGAATGTTTTGGCTTTATCGACAACTTCTCAATCAGCTCCTAGATTTCAGTTGGCGTCAAGTCACCTAAGGGACCACCACTAGAAGCATTTATCATGTGCCTCTCCATGGGTGTCAAACCTTCACAGAACTATTGGTAGAGTTGATAATCATTGATCCGATGTTTTGGACACCGAACCAAAACCTTCTTGAACCTCTCCCAGTAAGTATGTAAAGATTCTCTTTTTCCTTGTTTGATCCTAAGGATTTCTCTTCAGAGACTGGAAACTCGTGTTACTTGAAAATACTTCTCTAAAAAAAGCTTCACGGAAGAATGTATCGACCCATATTTGAGTTGAAAGTTATAGGTTCCGGAAAAGTGATACAGAGGGGCTGCTGATTGAATTCTTGAGTGGCCCACTCTCTAGAGTCTTTTCTGCTTCTTCTCCACTCATGTCTGATTCTTTAGATTCGGTTTCTAAAGAGTCTGTGGTTTCAGAATTAACTAAGGGTGGTGGAGAGTACATTTTATAAGGTTTGTTTGATGGTGAAGTTAGGGGTACTTTCGGAAAAGAGGAAAAAGTTAGGTTTGCTTCGTTCCACAAGGGATTACCTTGTGGTGTGGTAATTTTGGGTCGCAGGGAGGATGATGATGAACCAAAGAAACCAGCTGATTGTTTTTTCTTTGCTGCTTCTATCTTCAGTTTCATTGTTGTTCTCTCGATTTCTGGATCAAAAGCTAGAAGTGTACCTGAACAAAAAATTATGGGCATAAAATTATTAGAAAGCACTGTGTACCTGGAAACGACGCCAATTGTTAGCATGCTGTTGGTGGGCATATTAAAAAAATAAAATTTCACTGCTAATTGCACTATTAATATAACACAGGGAACTAGGGTTGAATCCTCAGGGACACAGCCTAACGGACAATGTCTTTTTGCATCAGGAACTTTCTATTCAAAACACAAAATATAAAAGGTAAATTTTATGTTAAACTAAAAACAAAATTGTAATGAAAATAAATTAAACGAAAATCAATAATAAAAACAATTTTAGTTCTACTACAAGTTTCCTAATCATGCAATCAGTTCAAATATGGTTATTTAGATTGCGTTCTATTTAAGCTGGTACTGAGAAAAACTAACAATCCCAAGTATAATCTATTTGACGTAAATTAGTTAATCAAAACAAGTTCTTTGAAATAACCGTAACTTTTTACTTTTCAATTAAACAAGCTCTTAATTAAATAAAAAAACCAACTTTATGATCTGTGTAAAATTCCCACCAATACCCAATACTTCTCACAAGCTCATAAGCGTAAGGGTATGATTTGTACAGTTTATATCAGAGTTAAATCCCAACACGGAACCAATCTAATACTTGTTACTTATTACCAGATGACAAGAACAATTACGAATTCTTTTAACTGATTAACCAGACTGATAAAACCGTAGCTAGGTGATCAGACTAACAAGAATTAAAAATCAAATGTTCATTTAGCTCAAAACTGAATAAATCTAGATAGAAACAGAAAAAAGAAAACCATATCTAAAAACAAATCACATGAAAAGTACTGGTCTATGCAAACTGAAAACTTGGGTTTTAGCCAGACATGACTAAAAATGAAACTAAACTAGTAGAAAGAAAAATTTACTAAATAATCTTCTAAACTAAACAAATGAGATGATTAACAGCCTTCAGATCTTCAGAAATCACTGAAAGGTATCAGAAATTGTCTTCAGAAGGGTATTCTACCATTTGGAAATATCTAACCTCTGGATCTGATAATGAGGGTCCTACTTATATGTAAAATCGAAATTTCTGGAGAGAGAAACCGCAAAATGCGATCGCAGGTTGGCTATATGTGAACGCATATTTTTATGAAAATGCGTATCAGGTCGGCTTAAAGATGTACATTGCTTTTCTAGAGCTTTTGGACAAATTTGTGATCGCAGGTTTGGACATATGCGATTGCAGGTTTCTTTTTTTCCTTTCCATCTGATTTATTGGCATGAAAAAACCTCGATGTCCACCTGCGAACATACATGTGATCATACCTGAAATGTAACATCCGAAATCTTGAGGAGAAATTGTTGAGAATAACCCTTTTTCTAGGTCAACTCGACGAGTTGGAGGGAACAACTGGTAATGTTGAAGATGGATGGATCGTGAGGGTTTAATGAACCAACTCGACGAGTTGGGGAGCCTCAACTCGACGAGTTGCAGCTGTGAAGGAAACCCTAATTTTTAGGGTCTTCCACCTTATTTAAAGGCCTTAAGACTTTTTTCTAGCCTCCTTATCAGCCCTATTGTTATTAAAACCCTAAAACGAGTTGTAGCCTCGATTTTCAGTTTTTTGAGCCTTGGAAGGAAGTTTGGTGTTCATTTTGTGCATTATGAAGGAATAAAGAAGATCTTGAAGTTTCTAGCTTGGAGAAGGAAGTCTTGGATCAAGAATCACTCCATTTCTTGCATTCACTTTAAGGTATCAAGTTCATACCTTGACTTATAGATAATTAGATCTCCTTATTTTGGGTGTTCTTGCGTTATGGACTCTTTTTGGGGATGATGATGGAGTAAACTCATTATAGGTATTGTTCTTTTAGATCTGAGTTGGGTTTGGTACCCTTGAGCTTAAAGGTGCGACCTTTATGAGGATTTTGGTGATATGCATGCATTAAGTCCAATATTAAGTCCATTCCAAGCTTAAGAGCTTCATTTAGACATGCATAAACGTAAAGTTGGCAACTTTACATGGTTTTCCAACTCAAGGAAGTTAGATCTATGTTTGGGAGTCATGTCCTTATGGATTAAGTGCTTAATGTATTAAGATGTGGGTTTCTGGCGAACTCGGCGAGTTTTCCCCGACATTTTCAGATTGACAGAGGAACTCGGCGAGTTGACTTGGATTTTCCTGATATGTGCAGTTGATGGAGAAGCTCGATGAGTTGAAGGAAAACTGGATGAGTTGGGTCAACTTAGACCATTGACTTTGACTTTCGATTTATGTCTTTGACCAAGTTTGTCCCAATGGGTACTTGAAGTAATCTGAATTGTAATAAGGAAAATTATAGGCTTAGGATAAGGACCATATAGGGTTGGACCAATTTGGAAAATTAGGCCATTAGTGGGTCTTTGTGGATCTTTTGTTTTTGGGCTTCAGTTTTGGTTCATGTTGGGTCAGGGGTAAAATGATCATTTTACCCCAAGTAAGGATTATGGATTATAGCATGGAAACCAATTGCTAATTGGGTGTGTTGTTGGTATTGATAGCTCGGGAAGCCGGCAAGGCAGCAGCAAGGGATTTGTTTCGGGGAGCTTCTACATTCAAGGTGAGTTTCTCCTCATTGTACCCATGGGCCGAAGGCACCAATGCCGGCCTACTAGTTTTGGTTATCTATTATAAGAGGGATGCCTTAGGGGCTTTATATAGTCATGTAGGATAGACTAAGGACTCTTGATCCAAGCTCTCTTACCTGTTCCTCTTCTTGGTTGTGGTTCTAGAGTGGGATCATCTGTCTGGGTGAATATCTCACCTCTGACTATATATGGCTATGCATTCATTAGATTGTTGATATTGAGTATGTTGTTATGCTAGTATGATCTGTTTGATCGATATCTTGGTAGATAGGATGTTGCTATGCTGTTATGATCTGTTAGATCGGTATCCTAGTAGATAGGATGTTGCTAAGCTTAGTGATCTGTAGATCTGCTTGTCTGGATGTAGACTATCATATGATTATCTATTATATGTGTACATGTTTGGTCAGTGGCTGAGGCTTCACTGCTTTGTACGTTAGACAACAGGTCAGGGTATTCCAACCCGATGGTTGAATGGGCCCAAAGGTATTCCACCCCGAGGATGACTGGACCCATAGTATGTTGGCATTCCAACCTGATGGTTGATGGCATGGGGTATTCCATCCCGATGGTTGACTGGACCCATAGTATGTTGGCATTCCAACCTGATAGTTTAGGGCCTATGGTATTCCAACCCGATGGTTGAATGGACCCATAGTATGTTGGCATTCCAACCCGATGGTTGAGGGTCTGGTGTATTCCAACCAGATGGTTGACTCGACCCATTGTATGTTGGCATTCCAACCCGATGGTTGAGGACCTGGGGTATTGCAACCTGATGGTTGACTGGACACATACTATGTTGACATTCCAACCCGATGGTTGAGGGCCTGGGGTATACCAACCCGATGGTTAACTGGACCCATAGTGTCTTGGCATTCCAACCTGATGGTTGAGGGCTTGGGGTATTCCAACCCGATGGTTGATTGAACCCATAGTATGTTGTTATTTGTATATGTTATTTGTCTGGGTGTTGGTACTTTGGGGGAACTCACTAAGCTTCGTGCTTACAGTTTTGGTTTATGGTTTCAGCTACTTCAGTGGATCGTAGCAAGGTGTAGGCGTGACCGTACACATCCGCGTGTTTTGGACTTATAATTTCTTGGAATCTCTAATAATGTTAATGTTTTGAAAACTATGTTGAAAGAGATTCTGATTTTTAAATAATGTTTTGGGAATAACGGTTTTTGTAAACACTTCTACAGAACAATGGTTGTTTTGAAAATTTTAATTTTTATGAAAGTTTACGGATGTTACAAGTTGGTATCAGAGCCTTGGTTTGAGTGAATTGGAAGAACACTCGTGTGAATCTAGTCTCAAACTAAGGAAAAAGATTTTCAAATGGTTTTCAAAATACTTAAGGAGGATGCGATCTATACGATCAGTCGGAGCCAGTAAGTTGACCCCACAATACCGTACTGTTATTTGATATTGTGATATGTTAGAACATCATGCTAGTGATATGCTAGGGATCTTTAGGAATTGCATGATAGAATTGCCTGATTATATGATGCATGATAGCCTGGGACCTTTCTTTTATGGAATTGAAATCATTATTGTAGTTGGTTAGTATATGCATCATAGTTCTACATAACTAAGAATCTATAGCCTGAGAATGTTTGGCCTTATTTCTTGTTCTTGTTTGATGAAGGGCTTAGGGTAGGATCAGGTATTCGACTGTCTATAGGATCCAACGTTATGTATGGCTAGCATACACAAGTGTTGCAGTATAGGGAGAGAGAGCAGGGCGAAGGTGTACCCATGGTGCGGTGAGTTGAAGATCGAGGATTTCATATGAGGATCTGTATGATTTTATTGCATTTTAATTTCAGTCGGCTCCTCTGCACGAATGCTGCTTTCTTTGTGCTTTGTGGAATAATGAGTAATGTGAGTTAGCTATTGGTTGAATATGTCAAGTCACATGTTAAAAAGGTTGGATAATCTCAGAGTGACGGATTTGACTCTACTGCGCAGCTCTCGTTTGAGTCTACCGTTATAGGGATGATTCTGTTACTCAAAGGATGATCTGAGCTTTGTTGCATGTGATTGTATTCATGGCGTAGCTAAATGACATTGTGAGGAGTTCTTCAGCAGCTGATAGTAGAGAAGTGTGGAACCGAGATGATTCTTGTGGAAAGTATGGACATGTGTGGAAGGTAATATTGGGCTCGTACTACTAGAAGCACGGGATCCATACTCGATTCAAGGAAGATTTCAAGGATTCTAAGGACTGGTCAGAGAAGATAGCATGGTCGGATGCCATGGTTTGAGGCAGTGGTTCCGTATCGGTCGGTCTTTTGGCGTGGGCTGCTTAGGTGAGGATGGGTTTTGTGTTTGTTCACCCCCCTGTGGTGAGATTGATGTGGGTTGAATGGTTCAGAACCGGGTGAGTATGTTGGTTGGAGGTATCAGAGGTTTGGCTGGAGGTCGTGCATTGGGCCTCTAGGCACAGGTAGGTAGCGGTTGATATGATCGGTTTGGAATTGCATCTGGAACTTAAGTGGCAGATTGTCAAATTAGATTGTCGTTATTGATGGCAAGGATCTAGCCCTTATGTTTTTCCGAGTTAGAAGGAGTAGGCATGCTTGTGACCTCTCGAATTAGGTTGGATTCTCAGCTTGAGGTCTGTTGGTCATGGTGGTTGGTAACAACATGTCAGCACTAGTCTGCCCAAGTGGTTTGATGTGGCACGAGTAACTTAGCGATGTGAGAAAGGGCTGTATCCTTGGGAGATGGGAAATCTAGGTGTCGGATTATCGTGTGGGTTGAAAGCAAGAGGTGTATGTTTGGTTTGTAAATCGGTAGTTCCATATGCTTTATAAGCGATCATTATGGGAAATTCAGAGGTCTTCAGCTGAAATTCAGGTTTTTCATGGGGTTCATTTGATACGTATCTGGACGGCCATTCTGCGGATGATATCCATTTCATGGTCAAGTATGGTTGTACCTGGTTGGGCTGTTTGGGTTATGTTTTGGTTTCACCACCAGTGGGCGGTGGTTTGAGTTCTAAGTGAGGGAGAATTGGGATTCTTAGGTTGAGCGTCAGTCATTGAGGGTTCTATCAGTTTGCTATTTGGTTTGTTGCTTTCAGATTTGTTGGGCAGATGTTGATCCGTGAACCCCTTCCAAAAGCGGGTATGTTAAGCTCTAGGTGGGTTGCGGTTCTCTGGTTTAGGTGTCAAGGTGTGCTAGACCATTGGTCGTTGAATTCGTCTATCAACAGGAATTCTATGAAGGATTCATGTGGTACAGTTTAGAGCAAGGAATGTGTCACCTACCCTCCTATGCATTGTGTTTATGTTCCCTTGTTCCCTGGCTATGTTTACCCTTACTGGTGAAGTGAAATTCTGATTTGTAGCAGACTCATGTTTTGCTAACTTATAGGATCATCTTGAAGGTCTTCTCAAGCTAGTGGTGTAGTGATCGAATCCTTTCAGTCACAAACAAGTATGGGGTCTTGTTTGACCGATCATGAGGATATTTTTTTGTTTTGAGTAAGGTGGCCTTTTCGATTATCTCTGGTGTTTCTTTTCTCTTCGGCTGAGATTATGGGTTCTTAAGTATGTGTATGGGGGTGCTCATTGTGATCTGGGCTAGAGGGAATTGGGCTCTTGGTTCGAATTATGTGCATGGTTCTCTTGGGTTTCAACTTCTGATTTGGATCAAGAGTTCAACTGTTATCCTATCCGCAGATCGTGTGCGACTTTGTTTTCATAAGGTTTCGCTTGGTAGCTGTTTTGTGGTGCTTAGTTGGACTTGTAAGGGAGTTGTTTAGGTCCCTTAAAGTTAATGGAATGAAGTGGGTATCATCTGGCCTGGAGTGTTGGACCAATGATGTGATGACTACAATGTCGGTTAGTTATCAGGAGCTTTCCATCCATAGGTTGTGGGCCTATTGATCTTAATGGTTCATTTCTTCTCCTTGTAGTGATTTCGGTGTTGACGCATTGGTGGGAGTCGGGCAAGTCGTAAATCAGTTGGTTGGATTAAGGAAGCAGTAAGGGTGGAGGAAAGTATCAGTCAGGTACTAGAAAGTCTCGGAATGTTGTATGCATTATGATTCTAGTTGTTCGCAAGATGTTGTTAGATTGTGGTTCTCAAGTTGGAAATTTATTATGCAGTCGTAAGTATTAAAGTTCTCTGTGTTTGTATCGAGTGGATGCCCAGTTGTGGGTGCACCGGAACATGTAAGGGTTGGATGCATCGCAGAAGTTCATGGTTTGATCGTCGTTGCTCGTCATAACAGTGGTTGGTAATGGTATAGCAAAGAGTCAAGGGTTTTTAAGATTTTGTGTTCATCATATGGTTCGGTTTTGGGTTTAAGTTCGCGGTCGGTGTGTTTCGAGGATCATTCTTCATGGTTCTGGTAATGCCCCAGTTAGGGACTGGGGGTAGATTCAAATGGATATTCATCAATTTAAGGGAAGGTTTCGTGAGGAGGTATCATGGGTAGCCATTCTCGAGAAGGCTTTTGGTGGGAAGTCGTGTTGGTAGTCACGAGTAGGTCCGTGACAGGTCCGTATATAGAGAGGAGGGGTTAAGAAATATGTATATCAAAGGCATCAGTTGGAGGATTCAAGATTTAGCTTATGTGTCTGCACTCCAGGATGGCTTCATCTTGTGAATGAATTAGCAGCAGTGTATCGTCCCGACAGTCGAGGAAGTCTGTATTTTGTATCTCTTGTGTGTTTATTGAATTATTATCATCAAACGATGAATATATTGTTCGATGGATAAATGTCATGGTTTTGGCAATTGGCTCAGTTTGGGAGGTGTGTCAGGGAGTTAGACCAATTCGATTCCCAAGTTCGGATAGATAAGGTTGGGTCTTTGAATGGGATTATGGTTTGTTCTTCTTCAGGTTGGCAGTTTCTTTTTGGGATTGATTGTTTTGGGAAGGTCGTTTATGTGCAGAATTTTCGGGTGCGTTCCATAAGTGTTTTTTTTGTTATAAGTGTAAGTAAGGAGCGATTTTGAGGATGAAATCAAATTTAAGTGGGGGAGAGTTGTAACATCCGAAATCTTGAAGAGAAATTGTTGAGAATAACCTTATTTCTAGGTTAACTCGACGACTTGGAGGGACCAACTCATCGTGTTCAAGATGGATGGATCGCGAGGGTTGAATGAACCATCTCGGCGAGTTGGGGAGCCTCAACTCGACGATTTGGCAGCTGGGAAGGAAACACTAATTTTTAGGGTCTTGCAGCCTATTTAAATTCCTTAAGTCCTTTTTATATCCTCCATTATTATCAAAACCCTAAAACGAGCTGTAGCCTCCATTGTCAAGTTTTTGAGCCTTGGAAGGATGTTTGGTGTTCATTTTGTGCATTGTGAAGGAATTAAGAAGATCTTGAAGTTTCTAGCTTGGAGAAGGAAGTCTTGGATCCATAATCACTCCATTTCTTGTAGTCACTTTAAGGTATCAAGTTTAAACCTTGAGTTATAGATGATTAGATCTCCTTATTTTGGGTTTTGTTGTGTTTTGGCCTCTTTTTGGGGATGATGATGGATTAAAGTCATTTTTGATGGGTTTGAGCCAATAAAACATCATATGTGCTTATGCAAACCCTAATGCTTGGATCTAGGTTTCACTAATTGTACATGCAATCATCCAAGACTTATAAAACCTAGATCTAATGGTAACAATTCAAAATTACAAGAAACAAATCAGATCCGGAATATTACCTCTTGTTTGCTTGCTTGAATCTTCTTGTCTTTGATGCTTAGAGTCACAAGTGTCACTCCTCTAATGGCTTACAAACACCAACTAGCAAGAGGGTAGTATATCAGAGAGGGAGGAGGCACACAAAGTCGGCTCTAGGGTTCTTCGAACCATGTGGCCGAAAATTGCACACATAGGGTCCTATTTATACTGTGAGCAGCTAGGGTTTCAGTCACAACCCTAATGGACAGCTTAAACATTAAGCAGCCCATGGAACCTTCTGGAATACAGGCCATGGACGAAAATATGATGGGCTCCCATCATAATTTCGTTCACCCCTTTAATCCATTAGGTTTACCAATCCAAAATACAACTATCACACATTTGACAGTTTAAGTCCCCTTTATTCAATTAATCTCTTTTAGTCACCAAATTAATTCTCAATTAATTTATGACTAATATTAATTAAATAATATGATTTCTCCTTTAATATATTATTATTATAATATATTAATAAACCACAATATCTTCTCTCTCTCCATAAATTACCCTGTCAAGTTGCTATGGTGAAGGCAAGCCAAATGGACCATGCACAACCGGGTCAAGTACTTACCAAATGTAGTTACGGTCTTAGAAAATAATCCAACAGTCTCCCACTTGGATAAGTCTAGTAACTACAAATGCAAGCACAATCTGATTAGAAATCGTAGCTCTCAAAGACGATGTCGAACTCTGATCTTATCAGTAACCTGTCCTTTAGATAAGGGATCGTATAGTCCTCCATTCTAGATATTGTGCAGACAATTACATGGAACATAGTAATACTTATTTTCCAGCAGTTGGTTTCTCGATATCTGATTCATTTGACATAGAACTTAATTGAACGCATCAATTCAGTCCTGACCGGGCCCGACACATAAGTCAAATCAAATCATCGATGGGCCTTGATATCACTTTTACCCTCTTAGGATAAAAGGAACAGATAAACTTCGACTTATATGCATTTACTATCCACTAATCAAATCATACACAATAATGTGTTTTATAACATCAAGTTACTGATGCGTTTACGCATTATCAATGCACAACCAATTAGCAAACAATAAACCATATATCTAGGTTTTAAGACCATATGATATTATCGTCTTGCGATCACTCGTGATAAATTCCATGAAGTGATTCCAGCAAGCGTGGGTTTATTCCAATGCTCAAATCAAGTTCATAAGCACTCATGAACGTTGTAGCAAACTTTTTCTATTTCTAATACACTTTAGACAATCTACACACCAATTCATGATAGTCTTCATTCATACCTACTCCCAACATATGAACGACTGTGGACGGTTTGAATAATCTTGTTATTCAGGAAGTCAAAACATGCAAAATGAAACAATAGGTAAATGATTAACGTAAGACAGTAACATTACTAATAAATAATACTCTTTTATTTAATCATCGAATGTTAATTACAATTTATCTATTACATGTTTCTATCCTATCTAATCTAAACTAATATCGTCCTTCAGCCCGAAGCTCCTAGCGTGCTGCAAGTGCTTAACCCTGCTCAGTCCCTTTGTAAGCGGATCTTCTGGGTTATCCTCTAACGATACCCTCTTCACTACGAGGAGTCCTTCTTCCACTCGATGTCGAATAAAATGATATTTTATGTCGATATGTCGAGATCTACCATGATCCCTCGGTTCCTTGGTCAAGGCAACTGCTCCTTCATTATCACAGAAAATTTCCATAGGCTCTTGTATGGCCGGCACAACTCCAAGGTCTCCGATGAAGTTCTTCAACCATATTGCCTCCTTTAACGCTTCGCTCGCCGCTATATACTCTGATTCGCACGTTGAATCAGCTACGGTCTCCTGTTTGGAACTTTTCCAAGTCACTGCTCCTCCATTAAGGGTAAAGACCCAGCCCGACTGCGAACGGTTGTTGTCCCTCTCGGTCTGAAAACTGGCATCACTATACCCTCGCACCTTTAAGTCATCACTCCCACCGAGGACTAGAAACCATTCCTTGGTCCTCCGAAGGTACTTAAGAATATTCTTGACTGCGGTCCAATGTGCTTTGCCAGGGTTTCCTTGATATATGCTGACCACGCTCAAAGCGAAGGCCACATCAGGGCGAGTACAAGTCATAGCATACATGATCGAGCCAACTGCGGAAGCGTAAGGTAGTCGGCTCATCTCTGCTATCTCGACTTCAGTACTCGGACTTTGAGTCTTACTCAACTTGGCATTACTTTGGATCGGTAACTCCCCTTTCTTTGAATTCTCCATACTAAAACGTTTTAGTACCTTGTCCAAGAAAGTATTCTGACTAATTCCTTTTAGCCAGGACTTAACTTCGTGCAGTGTCGGGATGTCGTTTCCTATGAGTAGTATGTCGTCGACATACAATACGAGGAAGCTTACTACACTCCCACTGGCTTTGACGTATACACATGATTCATCCTCGCTTCGTAGAAAACCAAACTCTTTGACCTTCTCATCAAAACAAAGATTCCATCTGCGAGACGCTTCCTTAAGTCCATAAATGGACTTCTCAAGCTTACACACTCTATTGGGATGCTTCGCATTAACAAAACCCTCTGGTTGAGCCATGTAAACATCCTCAGCCAACTTCCCATTAAGGAAAGCGGTTTTGACATCCATTTGCCATATTTCATAGTCATGAAATGCAGCAATGGCTAGCATCACCCTGATAGACTTTATCTTCGCAACTGGTGAGAAGGTTTCATCATAGTCAACTCCAGCAGTTTGAGTAAAATCCTTCGCAAGTGTGTACATTTCCATCCATGTCGGTCTTCTTCTTGAAGATCCATTTGCACCCGACCGTCTTACGACCTGGTACATTGTCAACCAAGTTCCATACTTGGTTGTCATACATGGACTGAATCTCGCTGTCCATAGCCTCTTTCCATTTCGCAGACTCCGGGCCTGCCATGGCTTCCTTATAGTTGTTAGGTTCATCGAGACTCACTAGTGTACTATCACTAATGAACGTATCCCCTTCGGTAGTAATATGAAAACCATAAAACTGGGGTGGAACACTAACCCTTTCGGAACGTCTAAGAGGTACTCGGACTTTCAGTCGTACTCAACTTGGCATTACTTTGGATTGGTAACTCCCCTTTCTTCGAATTCTCCATACTAAAACGTTTTAGCACCTTGTCCAAGTAAGTGTTCTGACTAAGTCCTATTAGTCTCTTACTTTTGTTTCTCACTATCCTTATACCCAAAATATAGGCAGCTTCTCTGAGGTCCTTCATAGCGAAGTACTTTGCAAGCCAGGATTTAACTTCCTTCAGGGTTGGGATGTCATTTCCTATGAGTAGTATTTCATCGACATACAATACGAGGAAGCTCGCTATACTCCCACTGGCTTTGACATATACACATGATTCATCCTTGCTTCGCAGAAAACCAAACTCTTTGACTTCCTCGTCAAAACAAAGATTCCATCTTCGAGATGCTTGCTTCAATCCATAAATGGATTTTTCAAGCTTGCACACTCTATTGGGGTGCTTCGCATCGACAAAACCCTCTGGCTGATTCATGTAAACATCCTCAGCCAACTTCACATTAAGGAAAGCGGTTTTGACATCCATTTTCCATATCTCATAGTCATGAAATGCAGCAATGGATAGCATCACTTTATCTTGGCAACCGGTGAGAAGGTCTCATCATAGTCAACTCCGGGAGTTTGAGTAAATCGCTTCGCAACCAATCGCGCTTTATAAGTGTATACATTCCCATCCATGTCGGTCTTCTTCTTGAAGATCCATTTGCACCCGACCGTCTTACGACATGGTACATTGTCAACCAAATTCCAAACTTGGTTGTCAAACATGTACTGAATCTCGCTGTCCATAGCCTCTTTCCATTTCGCAGACTCCGGGCCTGCCATGGCTTCCTTATAGCTGTTAGGTTCGTCCAGACTTACTAGTGTACTATCACTAATAAACGTATCCCCTTCGGTAGTAATATGAAAACCATAAAACTGGGGTGGAACACTAACCCTTTCGGAACGTCTAAGAGGTAAGGACTCGTCAATCGGTTCAACCCGAGTTTCCTCCTCTGGTTGAGCGCCAGTGTTAGAGGTTCCTTCATCGCTCGACTCTTGAAGCTCTTCAAGACCGATTTGCCTCCCAATGTCTCTTTGGCTTATGAGTTCTCGCTCTCGGAAAACCCCTCTCCTGTCAACGAAGACAACATTTTCACTCGGTCTATAGAAGAGATATCCAAAGGATTTCTGCGGCTAGCCGACGAAAATACATCGCTCACTACGAGGTTCGAGCTTGTCGTGAGTCTCTTGTCTTACTGAATCTCCATGTCCACATTTCGTGAGGTGTTTTGGCAACCTTCTTCGTAGGGACTAAGTTAAGGATATGGGCGGCAGTCTCTAAGTCATACCCCCAGAATGACATAGGTAGTGAAGCACGACTCATCATGGAACGAACCATGTCTAGCAAGGTTCGATTATACCTCTCAGCTACACCATTCAAATGCGGTGTCCTAGGTAGCATCAATTGCGAAACTATTCCACATTCCTTGAGGTTGTCGTGGAATTCAAGACTTAGGTACTCTCCACCTCGATCAGATGGAAGCATCTTCATTTTCCTGCCCAACGGATTCTCCACTTCTTGTTTAAACTCTTTGAACTTTTCAAAGGTTTCTGACTTGTGCTTGATTAAGTAGATATACCCATATCTTCTATAATCGTCGGTGAAAGTCACATAGAAGCGGTTCGCATCCCTTGTGGTGGATCTAAAGGGTTCACATACATCTGTATGTATGAGATCCAATTAACCCTCACCCCTCGCACAAGTGCCGGTGAAGGGTGACTTGGTCATCTTTCCAAGTAAACAAGACTCGCACACGTCATTGTCCCTAAGGTCGAATGACTCCAACACTCCATCCTTTTGGAGTTGGGCTATGCGTTTCTTGTTGACATGTCCAAGACGACAATGCCATAATCATGCTTTATCCATACTATTGGAAGAATCCACACACAACACATAATTTCTGAAGTTATCTACAACCATCACGGTCTCATATATTCCATTACAAGGCAATGCTTCAAAATATAAAACATTATTAAGATAAGCATAAATAGAACCCTTTTCATTATCAAATGAATATCTAAAACCTTGTCTATATAAACCATGAAATGAAATGATGTTTCTTGCCATATCTGGCGAATAGCAACAATTGTTTAAATCTAAATCTAATCCATTACTAAGGACTAAGGAATAAACTCCAATCTTGGTGACAGACGACGATCTTCTGTTTCCCATGATCAGATTCATCCTTCCATGCTCTACATCCATATTTCTTATTAGTCCCTGCAAATCAGAACATATGTGAAAACCACATCTTGTATCAAGAACCCAAGAAGTAGCATGTGATAAACCATTAGAGTTAACTGTGTAAATACCTACGAAAGATGGCTTGATCTTCCCATCCTTGATGGCCTGCAGATATTCTAGGCAGCTTCTCTTCCAATGCCCTATCTTGTGGCAGTAGTGGCACTCTGCCTCCTTAGGGTTGGAGTTGGGTTTAGCAGAACCAACTTTGGTTCCACTAGAAGAGGTACCAACTTGGGACTTTCCCTTGTGGTGGCTCTTAGAGGGAGCCTTCCTCTTCTTACCCTTCCCTTGTCTTATTGTCAAGACAGGGGCAACAGCGGGAGTTGGAGTTGATGCAACAGATTTATCCTTGAGGTTGCTCTCAGCAGTCCTCAACAAGCCCTGAAGCTTGCTCAAAGAGACCTCCCCCTTGTTCATGTGGTAGGTCATGCGGAATTGGCTATAGCAGGGAGGCAAGGAGTGAAGGATGTTATCAGTTGCCAGCTCTTCATCAAATTTCATATTCAACTTTAGCAGGCGATCAACATATCTCTGCATCTTTTGCAGATGAGCGATAAGGGACTCTCCATTACCCATTTTGGTAGTGATCATCGAAGTGATGATCTCGTACCTTTCTTGCCTAGCGCTCTGGTGGTACCGGTCCAGCAGATCTTGGTGCATCTCGTAGGGGTACATGTCCTCATAGGACTTCTAGAGTTCTGCAGTCATAGTCGCTAGCATGATGCAACGGACTTTCGTGGCATCACGCTCGTGGGCCTCAAAGGCCGCGATCTCTTCAGCAGAGGCAGTGTTGATGTCAATCTCCTTTAGCTTCTCATCGAGGACATACTCTTTGTCCTCGTAGCGAGTAACCATAAGAATGTTGCGGATCCAATCATTGAAATTGGACCCATCAAAGATCACTCTCCCACACAAGTTCATGAGTGAGAACGAGCCAAAGGAGTTTGAACCAGTAGCGTTGTTGACGTTCGACATCTGAAAAAGAAAAAGAACAAAGTTTGATTAGAAATGAATTCCCCAATTAAACACCCAAATAAGAAATTAGGGATAGGAACCAACAACATTATTCACTAATTAGAAAAGGGGTGTCGTAATCTAACAAGCAAATAATTTGAAGGTAAGTGAATGACGATTTACTAATTCTTCACCATGAGAAACAAAAAAAAATTAAGTTTTAAATGTATTGAAAAACTCCTAGATACTTTGAGATTCATTGAACCTTTCAATGGCATGTTTAAATCTCGATATACCCCTCTAGTTTGTGACTGCGATGCCAAGGATCACAAAGGGGGTGTGAATAACCATGCAAATATACATGGTGCCCTCATTGTTACAGTCACCTATTTGATGTGTCGGTTAACCACACACGCTCCATCGAACTATGACAAACATGAGTCACCCTTTTCCACCTTTGCTTAGAACCCAATTAATGTGCCGGTTAACCACACACGCTCCATCAATGTCTTAGCAAGGGTACAAAGTGTAATTTCATGGAATTGCATCAATTGACTTTTGCCTAAAGTAACTAAGATTGGGAATTTTGTAAAAATGTTTAGTTACTTATATAGATTCATTATACTTTTAATGAGAAAAGGTTTGCCCTATCCTACCCGTTCGGCTAACGACCCTCCACCAATCAAGGAAGCGGTGGGTGAGAGTGGACACCCATTAAACGGCCATTTTATAGGCCATAACCTAATACCCCCCTTATAGATCGGCTTCATAAATGAGACACTAATCTAACAATTTTAGGGGTTGTTCTTTCAGACCTGAGTTGGTTGTGGTACTCTTGAGCTTAAAGGTGAAACCTTTATGAGGATTTTGGTCTCATGCATGCATTAAGTCATTTATTAAGTCCATTCGAAGCTTACGAGCTTCATTTAGAGATGTATGAACGTAAAGTTGGCAACTTTGCGTGGTTTACCAGCTCGAGGAAGTCAGATCTATGTTTTGGAGTCATGTCCTTAAGGATTAAGTGCTTAATGTAAAAAGATGTGGGTTTCTAGCGAACTCAGCGAGTTTATGGATAAACTCGGCGAGTTGGCTCGGTTTTCCCCGACATTTTCAGATTGATAGAGGAACTCGGTGAGTTTGTTGGTCAACTCGGAGATTTTACTTGGTTTTTCCTTATATGTGCAGTTGATGGAGAAACTCGACGAGTTGAAGGACAGCTCGACGAGTTGGGTCAACTTGGACCGTTGACTTTGACTTTCAATTTATGTCTTTGACCAAGTTTGTCCCAAGGGGTGCTTGAAGTAATCTGAATTGTAATAAGGAAAATGATGGGCTTAGGATAAGGCCCATATGGAGTTGGGCCCAATTTGGAAAATTGGGACTTTACTGGGAATTTGTGGATCTTTTGGTTTTGGGCCTCAGTTTTTGGTTCATGTTGGGCCGGGGGTAAAATGCTCATTTTAGCCCAAGTAAGGATTATGGATTATAGCATGGATCCCAATTTCTAATTGGGTGTGTTGTTGGTATTGATAGCTCGGGAAGCCAGCAGGGCCGCAACTAGGGATTTCTTTCGGGGAGCTTCTGCATTCAAGGTGAGTTTCGGCTCATTGTACCCGTGGGTCAAAGGAACCCTTCCGAGCCCACCAGTTTTGGTTATTTGTTAGTAGAGGGATGTCTTAGGGGCTGTATACAGTCATATAGGATAGACTAATTACTCTTGATCCAAGCTCTCTTACCTGTTCCTCGTTCGGTTGTGGCTCTAGAGTGGGATCATCTGTTCGGGTGACTATCTCACCTTTAAATATATTTGGCTATGCATTCCTTGGATTGTTGATATTGAGTATGTTTCTATGTTATTATGATCTGTTTGATCGGTATCCTGGTAGATAGGAAGTTGCTATGCTGTTATGATCTGTTAGATCGGTATCCTGGTAGATAGGATGTTTCTAAGCTTAGTGGTCTGTAGATCTGCTTGTCTGGCTGTAGATTGTCATATGATTGTCTGCTATATGTGCACATGTTTGGTCGGTGGCTGAGGCTTCACTGCTTGGTGCGTTAGCCAATAGGACAGGGTATTCCAACTCGATGGTTGAATGGGCCCGATGGTATTCCATCCCCAGGATGACTTGACCCATGGTATGTTGGCATTCCAACCCGATGGTTGATGGCCTGGGGTATTCCATCCTGATGGTTAATTGGGTCCATAGTATGTTGGCATTCCAACCAGATGGTTGAGGGCCTGGGGTATTCCAAGCCGATGCTTGACTGGACCCATAGTATGTTGGCATTCCAACCTGATGGTTGAGGGCCTGGGGTATTCCAACCTGATGGTTGACTGGACCCATAGTATGTTGGCAATCCAACCCGATGGTTGAGGGCCTGGGGTATTCCAACCTGATGGTTGACTGGACCCATAGTATGTTGGCATTCCAACCCGATGGTTGAGGGCCTAGGTTATTCCAACCCGATGGTTGACTAGACCCATAGTATATTGGCATTCCAACCCGATGGTTGAGGGCCTGCGGTATTCCCACCCGATGGTTGATTGGACCCATAGTATGCTGTTATTTGTATATGTTATCTTATTGGGTGTTGTTACTTTGGGGGAAGTCACTAAGCTTCGTCTTTACAACTTTGGTTTATGGTTTAAGGTACTTCAGTGGATTGTGACAACGTGAACACGTGACCGCACACATCCTTGCGTTTTGGACTTATGATTTCTGGTAAATTCTGATAATGTGAATGTTTTGAAAACTATGTTGAAAGAGATTCTGATTTTTAAATAATGTTTTGGGAATAATGGTTTTTGTAAAAACTTCTATAGAAAAAGCGTTGTTTTGAAAAGTTTAAATTTTATGAAATTTTATGGATGTTACTTGCAATTACGGTTATGTTATATGCGATCACATATTCCCTATTCTGACTTTTTTTGTCGCAATTCTTCAGTTTCAACATTCATTTTTATTGCTTAGCATCCTTTCTTAGTTTCATCTCTAATTGAGCTCCAAACAAGCATACAACAACTCCCATAGTACTGCTCCACTCGAACTATCTGAAATACACACAAAAATGCTAGGAGTACTAGAATTCTAATAAAAGACATGGGCTAAACATTATTTAAACAAATGACATCCAAATGTACAAAATATAATGTAAAATGGTAATAATAACTACCCTAAGAGAAGCATAAATAGCATTTATCAGGGTGTTGATGAATATAGAAATTAAGATCAAAGAAGATGATCTTCTCTACAAATATCCACCATCAAGATTAAGGTATTTGGAATTCTATTTCCCATCATGTATGAAGTACTTCCTAAGCCTTAAGTGCTTTGATGGTCCCAAAAACCCAAATACTTGTGTATTAATCTAATATATATAATTCAGAACAATACAATAATTCAGAACTCATTTAGAACTCGAAATCTATTCTACAGAAACTATATCCCTCACAAACAATACAAATCATCAACTCTCAACTAATTAGAGAGGCTAGTATAAATACTAGTCTAAACCTAGAAGATAAGAATTCTGTAGATACTCTAGATCTTCCATTTAAATCAAATCATTGATTTGTAGGGATTAAATCATCTAAGATAAGTGTAGATGTAGCATATAAGGAACATATCAGATATGATCTTCATAATACTTCTTCACAAAGTAATTCTAATCTGCTCCAGATTCGCACATTAGCACCAGCATGACATACGCTGATCAGGAACATCAGTGTCATGGAGTCACGCTAATCAGCTTGAACTTTAATAGAGGTATAATCATCAGCGTGTCTCATCAGTGTATTATATGATCAGTGTGTCATAAATGTAAGAACATATGTGTTTGGACACACTGATCAGTCTTCAGTGAATGATATCTTCATGTTGATAGTGCTTTCAGTTGGTTCACATGTTGATAACTCCATCATGGCCAAATATGTCATCAACATGTCTTCAGTGTATCAATTGATCAGTGTGTCATCGGTGTAGCGACTTCATTGTATGGATACACTGATCAGGTCTTCAGTGAATGCTATTCATGCTGATAATACTTTCAGTGTCAGTGCCTTCAATCTCTTTTTCTTATCAGTGGATGATCTTCACTCTTCAACACATGAACTTCCATCAACATACCTTCAGATTAACTATATAAACAAACTCTGACAGATTAGCTTGTCTAAGTTATATTATTTACACTTACTTAGACAAAACTGGCTATCTACAATGAACAGATATATTATAACTGTAATGTATATATTTTGCATCATCAAATCTATACAAATATTTGTCCCAACAATCTCCTCCTATTTGATGATTTTAAAACCAAACTAATAAAGAATGAAATAATAAATAAACTAACTACATATAAAGTAAAATGATGATTTCAACAGCCCTTAGGTTTTTCTCTGCCTTAGATAAGCAACATTTGTGTTTTGTTCCCCTTAAATTCATAACCTTTTTCTTTCAAGAGTGTCTGCTATTCTATGAATGATCAAGTGACATCATAACAAAACAAAACATTTCTCCCTGTTTTTGACAAAATCAATAATCACTGCCTTCTTTTTGATTTTATTTAAAGAAGACAACAAGTAACATGAAATAAAAATAAACATCAAATAAATTTAAAGGGAGGGATGTTTATGTCTCATACATTGTATGGTGTAGTACAAGTGTTCTTTGACATGTGAAAGTTTGATGTTCACTACTGTATATTTTTTACAGTGGTTCTTTGACATCAGTTTGGTTTTCATTTCTCCCACACTATATGGGTGTTACAATCTGTTCCTACACACTGGGTTGCTACAACTCCCTTATCGTAGGGTTTAATATGAAAATTCATTCACATCAGCGAAAACTATGTCTCACTCATTATCAGTTTCATACCAAGATCATTAACATGGGGGAAAGATGTTATATTAACTAATGGTTTTCTAGCCAATTGTTAACATCAAGGAAGAGGATAGTGAAAATCATGGAATCAATCCATCTTCAGTTCATAATGGTACCATGTCATACCTCGGTCTAGGAGGTCAAGGACATGAATAACCATATGTCATTTAAGGACCTGACAAGTAACTCTTATGTTGATGACTATGCAATCAATGTAAAGCCACTGGGTAATGATCGATGATTCAAAAAAACTTGAGACTAGGTTCATACAGAAAGCATGCTTCTAGGGACGGAGTCAGTTAAGAAACGATTAACTAAGAAAATAAACACTCGAGCCTTGAATAATTTTTAAATTGGACTAGGCAGTCTCATGTTGAAGGGTATAACAATGCATAACAATCAGTATGAGTGGGTGACTCAATGTCATCTCATTAGATGGTCTCACTTATGAGATACTTAGAGATGTTTTAGGCATATGTAGCAACAGACTTCTAGGGACACTATCTAGTCAAAAGTTACATACTTGTCTCATTACATGCCACAGTTAAAAGATGAAAGGTACAATGATTTATAATGATTGACCATACCATATGAAGCATATGTTTTAGTTTCAAAAATCAATACTACCTGCTTTTTAATTTTCAGCTCAGTTACCTCTGTCAAACTTAATTCCTCCCCTAATCTTATGGTTCATTTCTTTCAAACCTTTGAGATACTTTTTCAGCAGAGTGTATTGTAACACCCAAAAATCCAAGCCAATTTAAAACTTTTCAAAATATTTAAAAACCAACAGTTATTACAGATTTGTTTTCAAAATAGCCTATATCAGAGTTTTCCCAGAAACATAAACAAAACATGAGGAGCTGTACGATCATGCCTTCGCCTTGTCACGATCCCCTGATGTACCTGAAACAATAAAATAAAACTGAAAGCCTGAGAGCTTAGTGAGTTTCACCCAAAATACCGATACACAAACAATCCACATAACGATTACCCCCTGGGCCCACAATATGAGTCTGGATTTCTTTCAAGGCCCAAAGCCCACATCTGGATTGCCACCGAGCCCACAGTACGAGTCTCCCTCAGCTCGTATCTAGAATGCTCACGGGTTTGTTCGTTACCACACGGAGGAGTATCACCTCAACCCATCTCAAATACTATGTCGACATATAACAAAAATAATGCACATGCAGATAAATACCTGATACTACAGGTAGTCCTACAGGTCTACCTAATTGACATAGCAACTAACATACAACACTAGCTCATACTCAACATACTACCAACTGTTTGGAAATCATATCCAGTGTGCCGACATTGGTGCCTTAGACCCCTTAGTATAGCGAGGGTAACTCACCTCACACTGCCGACTCGTAGATAACTCTAACTCTAAGATCACCGGCACAACTCCACCACCTATAACCACCATAGAACCATGCTTGTAAATTTCAAATTCCCAAAATGTCCCCAGAAGTCAACTGGTCGACCCTCGGTTAAAGTCAAAGTCAACGGTCAAGGTCAACAATCCATGTTGACCTCAACTCGTCGAGTACCCTTAGCTACTCGCCGAGTACCTTGCCTAACTAGTCAACTCGTCGAGTCACTAGAGTGACCCGTCGAGTTCCTACGGTTTGCGACCATAATCTCTTTAGCCAGCTCGACGAGTTCCTCTTGCAACTCACCAAGCCATATGTGTCCAAAGGTTGGGAAAACCCTAGCCGACTCACTTACTCACTCATCTGACTCGCCGAGCCCACGACAATCTTCATCGGACTCGCCGAGTCGACCATGCGACTCCCCGAGTCCCTTCAGTCCTTCATCCATACAGAGGATTTTTAAGCCATGCAAAGGCTCCAAATTGTAGATCCAGCTTCCCAATGCATGTTTATCACGTAAAGTTGCAAACTTTACGTTCGTGCAAAGCTCCAAAGTCTTGAAATAACAAAACTAAGCTCGTAAGGAAGTCTCACACTTGAGGAAAGGTTCATGCTTGCCAAAGCTGGAAACTTTATGGACTTAGAGACCAAGGAGAGTCCAGATCTGAAGTTACAACTTCAGATCTTGGCTTATACCCAAGAATGGCTTCATATTATGCTAGAAAAGCACTAAAATCCACCCAAAAGAGATCTAGAATGAAATGGGGGTTAAGACAACAGCTTAATACCTTCCGAAATATGCCAACTGAAGTAGATCTTGACTCCCACGAGTTCCTTCTTCCAAGCTTAAACACACCAATGGAGTAAACACACACACGATTTAGGGTTTTAGAGTGTCAAGGGAATGTAAAGGGGATGCTGAGGGAGGCCAATGATCCTTTAAATAGGGTGCAAAACCCCGAAATTTAGGGTTTCATCTGCCATATCCTACTCGTCGAGTCCCTTTTTGGACTCGGCGAGTAGGTCACTAAAACACGTGGACCAACCCGCTGCCACTCGACGAGTAGGGCAACCAAATTGTCGAGTAGACCTTGAAATCAAGAAAATCTTATATAAAAATCAATATCTAAGAATCGGGGCGTTACAGATCTCCCCCACTTGAACTAGAATTCGTCCTCGAAGTCTGCCGCAGTGAACAATTCCGGATAGTGCTCCCGCATCTCTGTCTCTGGCTCCCATGTCCACTCGGATCCCCTCCGATGCTCCTACTGTATCTTTACCAAAGGTATCTCCTTGTTCCGCAGAACTTTCATCTTCCTCTCCAGTATGGCCACAGGCCTCTCCACGTAATTCAGGCGCTCATCAACCTGAATATCGTCCAACGACACCACTGCCTCCTGATCCATAATGTACTTACGCAACTGCGAAACATGGAAAGTGTTGTGGATCCAGCTAAGTTCCTCCGGTAGCTCTAGCCTGTATGTCACCTTGCTAACCTTGGTAAAGATCCTAAACGGCCCAATGAAACGGGGACCCAATATCCCCCCTCTTCCTGAAGCGAATCACACCCTTCCATGGTGAGACCTTCAGGAGTACCATATCACCCACCTGAAACTCTAACTCAGATCGGCGTCTGTCGGCATAACTCTTCTGCCGACTCTAAGCGGTCTGCAGTCACTGCCTAATCTGTTGAATCTTCTCGATAGTCTGCAAGACTACCTCCATCCGTCCCATCACCCTGTGTCCGACCACACCCTAGCAAACCGGGGTGAGACATCTCTGCCCATACAACAGCTCGAAAGGCGGGGCGCCAATGCTGGAGTGATAGATGTTGTTGTAGGCTAACACTGCAAGGGGTAGTGGGAATCCCAGCTCCCACCAAAGTCAATGACACACGCCCTAAACATATCCTTGAGAGTCTGAATGGTCCGCTCGCTCTGACCTTCAGTCTGTGGATGGAATGTTGTGCTAAAGTGAAACCGCATGCCCAGTTCCTCGTGGAACTTCTGCCAGAAACGGGAGGTAAATCTAACATCCCGGTCAGAGACAATGGAGACCGAAACCCCATGGTGAGCCACGATCTCGCGGACGTACATGTCGGCCAGCTTCTCTGTCGATGAACTCTCCTATATGGCCAAGAAATTGGCACTTTTGGTCAATCGATCCACGATGACCCATATAGCATCAAACCCCTTCGCCGTTCTCGGCAACATGGTAATAAAGTCCATCGTGATCTATTCCCATTTCCACATGGGAATCTCCAGGGGCTACAGCTTTCCATGCGGCCTCTGATGCTTGGCCTTGACCATCCTACAGGTCAAGCACCTCTCAACATACCAGTAGCTCGAACTCAAATCCTGGTACATCTTGGTAGCCCCCGAGTGAATGGAGAAGTGAGACTTATGAGCCTCCTCCATTACTGTATGTCTGACCCCACCAGACATCGAAACCCATACCCGACTGCATCGGGTCAATAATCCTCGGCTATCCTGCACAAACCGGGTGTTCTCACCCCTAATCCTTTCCAGTTTCCAGTTCTCTGGTCGCATGCCCTCCACCTAAGCATCCCTAATCAAATTCACAAGAGGAGAATCCACCGCTATCCTCATACATACTGCTGGGGTGGAAGACCCAGCTGACTTGCGGCTCAGAGCGTCCTCCACCACATTCGCTTTACCGGGGTGGTTAAGGATCTCGCAGTCGTAGTCCATGACTACATCCAGCCACCTGCGCCGCCTCATGTTCAGGTTCGGCTGATCCATGATGTGTCTCAAACTCTTGTGATCCGTGTATATGGTACAACGGACCCCATATAGGTAATGTCCCCATATCTTGAGAGCGAACACCACCGCTCCCAACTCTAAATCGTGAGTAGGATATCTCGTCTCGTGCGGCTTCAGCTGCCGCGACGCGTAGGCTATCACCTGTCCTCTCTGCATGAGGACCGCTCCCAAACCTGTGATGGATGCATCACAGAACACCACAAAATCCTCCACTCCCTCCGGGAGTGTCAAGACTGGAGCCTCGCACAAACGCTAACGGAGAGTCTCAAACGCCCTCTGTTGTTCAGGACCCCACAAAAAATCCAGCCCCTTCCTCGTCAGACGGGTGAGGGCTACTGCAATCATAGAAAAATCTCGAATAAACCTCCGACAGTACCCTGCTAAACCCAGAAAACTCCTAATATCCGAAGGTGACCTCGACACCTCCCACTGCATGACTGCCTCGATTATGGACGGGTCGACCAAAATCCCCTCCTGGTTAACGAGATGTCCTATGAACTGGACCTCTCGCAACCAAAACTCACACTTCTAGAACTTGGCATACAGCCGTTCTCGTCTCAGGACTCCCAACAACTCCCTGAGGTTCTCCTCGTGCTGCTCTCGGGTCTTGGAATACACCAAGATATCATCTATGAACACGATGACTGAGCGATGAAGCATTGGTCTACAGACCCAATTCATTAGGTCCATGAATACTGGTGGCGTGTTGGTGAGCCCAAATGGCATCACCACGAACTCGTAATGACCATAACGAGTCCGAAACACGGTCTTCTACATGTCCTCCTCTCTAACCCGGACCTGATGATATCCCGACCTCAAATCAATCTTGGAGAACCAAGATGCACCCTGCAACTGATCGAAAAGATCACCTATCCTCGGGAGTGGATAATGGTTCTTCACCGTCAAGTTGTTCAACTCCTTATGATCAATGCACATCTGGTGCGAACTATGCTTCTTCCTGACGAAAAGGATCGGTGCTCCCCATGGAGAACTGCTAGTTCGAATGAACTGCTTGCCTAGCAATTCCTGCAGCTGTGAAGACAGCTCCTACATCTCGGGTGGCGCCAACTGGTACGACGCCGTGGTGATAGAAGCCGCACCCGGCACCACGTCGATCCGGAACTCGACCCGCCTCTCCGGAGGTATCCCTGGCAACTCCTCCGGGAACACGTCGGAAAATTCCCTAACCACTGAAACCTATGAAACTGAAATCTAATCCCTTACCCCGCGTATCCACCACATATGCTAGATATCTCGCACACACGTGCTGAATATACTGCCGAGCCCTGGCAGCGGAACAAAACCTTGATCCCACTCTGGTGCCCTCACCATATACAATCAGTTCTCCCCCACTTGGGGTTTAAACTACCACTCGCTGGCCCTCACAGTCAATCATGGCACCGAACCGACTAAGCCAATCCATCCCTACAATCACACACAGCTCCCCCATGGGAATCAGAATCAAATCTATCGGAAAGGACACCCCAAAAATCTCCAACTCACACCCTCGGTAGACCAAAGAAGCAGAAACCTCGTCTTCGTTGGCGATAGAGACTCGCAACGGACACTCTAACTCGCCCTCTGGCACATTGAACTCCCTACTAAATGACTGAGATACGAAGGACCGACTCGCCCCCGAGTTAAATAAAACCAAAGCATGCAAAGAGTTCACTAAAAACGTACATATTCACACGTACAACAGATAAGCATAAAACAAATATAATGAATGAAATAAAGGATAGAAACATACCAGCAACCACATCTGGTGTTGCCCTGGCCTGCTCCGTTGTAAGATGAAAGGCACGCCCCTGAGCCTTCGGAGGCTCTGCGTTAACTAGCCTCCCATCAGAAATCGTCAATGTAGCTGGCGCGGGAACCTGTGCTGGCTTAGCGATAAGCAACGGGCAGTTGGCCTTCATGTGGGTAACCTGATCACAGTGATAACACAACCTCAAACTCGGAACAGGGGCGGCCTGGCGACAGTCCTTCGCATAATGCCCCTCCTTGCCACACCTGTGGCACCCACTACCAGCTCGACAAACCCCAAAATGACTCTTGCCGTACTTTCCACAAGTGCGGCTCTGCTGACCCTCGGTCCTATAATCAGCGGTCTTAGACCGCTTAGGCACCGGCTTCGATTGTGTTGGGGCATGCCGCTGCTCCCTCAACTGCAGCTCAATCTCCAACTCACGCCGCCTAGCGGCCTCCTGTAACTCCAAAAGAGTATCACATCGTTGGGTAGACACAAACTGACGGATGTCAGTCTTGAGCATGCTCAGATAACGGGTCATCTGAGCCTGCTCAGAGGCAAACTCATGGTAGAATATCGCCCTTTTTGTGAACATGCGGGTGATCTCCATCACCGACTGCCCCTCCCGTCTCAAACTCAAAAACTCCTGAGCCAACCGTTCCCGCTCGACCCGTGGGACGTATCGGGCGCGGAACATATCCCTGAATTGTTCCCAAGTAATAGCAGCCCTCTGCTCATCAGTGTACGATCTTGTCGTCAACCTCCACCAGTCCTTCGCCCTGAGCCTCAGCGTGTTCAGGGCACACCTGACCTTCTGGTCAGTAGGACATGAACACGTTGTTGGATTAGTGTCTAAGTCCATAACAATAATTGTTACATACTTGACTCGACCCGGCATGGTCCATTTGGGTTGCATGGCATCGGAACAATTTGGATAGACCTTTTGTGAGAAGAGGATATTTGTGACATATTAATATATTATAAGTTCTAATATATTAATATTGAAATCATATTATTTAATTAGTATTGATCAAGCATTAATTTGGAATTGATTTTGTGATCAAAAGAGACTAATTGAATATATGAGGATTGATTGTGGAAATCATTCATTCTTATATATGTGGGCTTATGATCCATGATTCCTTATGTTGGGTTTAACCCATGTGGTGACCCATGGATACTCCATGGAGGTTAAAACCCATGGAGCATAAGGAATAGGTAAAGTCATGGGTTACATGGTGTAACCCTAATGTGCACACTATATAAAGAACCCATAAGCTCAAGAAATCGGACGAAGGATTCTAAGTGAGGGCTAGCCGATTTGGAGCATAAGAACTCTTATCTCATGGTTATTCCAAGATGTTTTGATGTTGTGTGAACCATTTGAGGTGTCACACTTGGGGCACTAGGCTCTTAAGCTCCATGGAATCAAGCTACAAGGAAGAGGTATGTAATTCTACTAATTTTTATATTACATGTTGTTCATATTATGGTAGTTAGGATAATACCTTGGAAAATTGATATTTGCATGTGTAATAGAGAAAACATAGATCCAAGGTATTTAGGGTTGCATGTACACCATAGGAGTGTTAGAATGCTCAAAACCCTACAGTGGTATCAGAGCCTAGGCTTGTTTTCATTTATACTTGATGCAAATTGCTGAAAATCAAAGTTTGTATGCTGTCTGGACAGCTGACTCGCCGAGTCCATGCCTAAATTCATCCAACTCGTCGAGTTGGTTCATGCACTCGACGAGTTGGACCCCCTGACAGCATATCTTCGAGTTCTAAGGCTGGAATTGGTCTAGAATCATTACCTTAAACTATTTTGGAGATATAAAACCTGTCTTTAATGTGGTAATGATTATGGTAAACCAATTTCAAAGTCATTATCAAAGTTTCAAGTTTTATATATGTTTATATGATTCTTGAAAATTGTTGATATGCATTGTTCATGCTTATGAGTTTTGGTAGATCATAGGAATTATATGCAAATTGTTTGTTAGTGTAATTCTTGATCTTAATGAAATTGTATGGAATCCATAACTTGTCCTCAAGTTATGGATTACCTAAAGTTTTTTTTGTGTTACCTTGTTTTTGTGAGTCAGTTTAGATTAATAAAAAATTGTATGATAGTCGTTTTCAATCCAAATTGATCTAAAGTAGTTCACAAAATGTGTTTTTGTAACTTGTCCTCAAGTTATATGAAAAGTCACATTTATGAATCTTGAAACTCATAAAATTGTCATAGGTTACACAAATGAAGATTCATCTTTGTCATAAATGGTTTTATGAACTCCATAACTTGTCCTCAAGTTATGGATGTTCAAGAGTCTCTTCATTAAAGTCTTTAAAACTTTAATTAAACTCATAAATTATGAAAATCCAAGAGTTTTGAAAAGTTTCAATACTTGCCCTCAAGTTTTGAAATTTGTAAAGTTTTGCTTATGAATGCTTTAGCTCCAAATCAAACCCTAGAATTTTAAAAGTTTAAAATTAAACCCTTATACTATTATTATAATTTTAATTATATAGATATGTATAAGATAAAGTGAATCTTACCGTTAGTAGGCCTCATTCACGAAATCAGTCTCTAAGGGGGGTATAAGGTTACTGCCTATAAAATGGCAGTTTAATGGGTGTCCACTCTCACCCACCGCTTCCTTGACTGGTGGAGGGTCGTTAGCCGAACGGGTAGGATAGGACTCTAATTCTCCCTTCATTAAAAGTATAATGATAAAAACTAAGTAACTAAACACTTATTAATTCTCAATCTTAGTTACTTAGCAAAATGTGAAATGGTGCTAACCCATGAAATTGCACTTTGCACCTTTGATAGGTCATTAGTGGAGCGTGTGTGGTTAACCGGCACACTAACATGGGACTGACAATGTGTGGAAAAGGGTAACTTAATGTTTATCATAGATTGGTGGAGCGCGTGTGGTTAACCGGCACATCAATTAGGTGATAAAGTTAAGGGTACCAAGTTAATTTGCATGGTTATTCACACCTTGTTTGTGATCCTCGGCATCCCAGTCACAAACTTGAGAGGGAACAATCGAGATTCAAACATGCCATTGAAAGTTCAATGTATCTCAAAAGATCTAGGAGTTTCAAATCCAATTAAAACTTAATTATATTTCGTTTTCATGGTGGAAATTGGTAAATCGTCATTTACCTACCTTCAAATATTTCATAACTTGGATTACGGCATCCCTATTCCAGTTATAAATAGTTTGTTGGGTCCTAGCCTTAATATTTCATATTGGGTGTTATATTAAGGACTTTAAATCAACTAACTTGAATTTCTCCCATTATAAATGTCTAGTTTAGACAGCTATGGTCTTCCCAAATCTTTAGGAACAAGCTTTCCTAATGAAGATGATATCCCACATGGCAATCAAGGTGAAAGATTAATCCATTTGTTGTGCATTAATCGGACTGGAATCATATTTCACTTCCTCCACCTCCTCCAATTATTCTCCCTAACCCACAAGTTCAAGACTTGAAAGTTCTAAGTCACTCAATCCCTATTGGCAAGCCAGGAGAGTCGGGTGTCAAAGTCTCGAGGTAGCTGGTTGTTGACTTGGTTCTTCAGTCACTCCCTGATCACATATCACGACATGACCCTTAGTGATCTTACCTACTTGCTTGATGCTGCTAAATTAGCAATGATTTGGAGCTCTGGTAAAGAAAATTTGATTGATCTGCTTCCCAAAACTTCCATAGACATTGAAAATGGTAACATTAGAAGTTCAGAAAAGCTTTCTTTTCCCAATGGAAAGGGATCGGCCATGGTCAAGTCGTTTGACTCAATGGTAAAGAGAAAGGCTAAGTCTGGACAATCAAGTGTACCATTTCCAAAGAGTCCATATGTTTCTTTTGCCAAAAGAAGGGGCATTGGTTGCGAAGCTGCCGAATTTACCTGAAAGTTCATCAGGATGGTAAAAGTCAAAAAGGGTTGACTTTGCTTCAGGTTAAAGTCCATTATATAACTCTACGAAGTATCTTTTGGAGATTCTTAATACATGATGTAATGTAATTACATTTTGATGTTTTGAAGAATCAAAGGAAACCTAAAGAAATAGTATGTTGATTCTGATCGTGAAGATGGATTTCGATCGCAAGGTTCGGGGATCAGAATTTTGAGCTGCTACTTAAGAGTTATGATATATTGCTTAGGAATAGACAACAACATGTTTTTCATATGTATTTGCATTGTAAGGATAATATTTTTTTCGCTAGTTTTAAAATAAAAGAAATGGTTTTGATTTTATTTATGTTAAGTATCCTTACAATGGCATTTGTGAAAAAATTGTTGTTGTTTATATGTTTCCATTGATAAGCAATATTGGAAAATGGATTTGATTCTTTCATTTGTGGTAGTATCATAATTTACCAAATAAGGAAAGATTCTCATCACCCAAGTTTCAGTTAGATAGAAACTTGGAATCATGCAAGTTGTATTGTATGATGAGTGAGAATTTTCATTTTTGGGAAATCAAGACTAATTCCTTGTTCACATGCATGTGTGAGTCAATTGAAGGACAGAAGGATTGGGTACACTAGGTTGTGCGCTAGTCAGGTCCACCACAAAGGTCGATAAGATTATTCGTCATGATTTACTAAAGTTTAGTACACATGGTTATACTTACAAGTTTAAGTGTAATTCTGAAACATTCGAAAAGTTTCAATGTATGGTAGGACAGATAAGAAGAATCAAATTAGGCAGAAAGATAAAATTTTCTCCAATCTGAAGAGATGGGAGAGTACTTGAGTATCTTGTTTTATGATTATCTTAGTGATTATAAAACCATATCACAATTGATCCTCTAAAGACACCTTAGTGCTTTTTTTTGGCTAAGGAGAGGAATCATGAATTGTTGAAATGGTTAAATCAAAAGATAACTCATACTTCGTTCCAAAAAAAATCAAGTCTTAGAGTCATACTCCAAGATTGTAACTTGAGTGACATAATCTTTAGAAATTTTATAACACTTGTCAAATGTAGAGTAAGATGTTTCCTATTCTTTTACATTTGAAGTTGGTTAGTTGTGATGTTTTGGATAAAACAAAGACCAACTAAGACCAATTGTATGAAGTGTTTAACTTGATAAGAATCTGCACTAACTCTTGAATATTTGTTTTGTCAAGGAATGGTTCTTGACAAGAGAATCTTATATGTCAAGAGGCCAGTGGGAGTCTTAAAAGATCTTGAGAATGTTTTAAGACCTAATCAAGAGTGTTGTTAATCACTAGCCCACAACTTGAGGTTTGTAACCAATTGTGTTGACATATTTCTGTTTCTGTGCCCATTCCATTTTAAGTTGACTATGCTTGTGAGTTCTGTAAGTTCTCAATTGTTTGCATAACAACCTGGAAGCGATGGTAGGCCCTTGTGCTGCCGGGTGGCAAGAAAAATGAGATTGGGCAAGTTCAGTCCATATGAGTTTGGATTTGTCACTAACCTTGTCTGGTGATTATGGCTATGACAAATTCACATGGATGGGAACACATACACCATAAAAATCTAAGTGTCTTAAGGTTTCTCTCCGATTCATGAAAATGATGCTGAGGAAACACTTTCACTAAGTAGATTTTAAGTAGATAGCAATTGTGATATTTGCATTCTCAAAGTCATTAGTGGAGCATGTGTGGTTAACCGGCACACTAACATAGACTTGTGAGAATGCCAAAAGGTCTAAACATTATGATTACGGCATCCCTCTTCATAATTGTTTAGACACACATGTGAGCTATCTAATGAAAGGTGTATGATTTTGATAAAATCTTATCAAAGCATCTCGTATCAAGAATCTGAACTTTGGTAAAGAAAGTCAATAAAGTATTGATTTCTAGAAGTCTAGCTGATTCCTGGATACATGTCAAAGCTAGTGAGAGCATAAGTGTTATGCTAGTAAGATAATAATCATTATGCTAGTGGGAGCATGATTATTATGTTGCAAGTTAGCAATGTTAATTATAGAAAACAAAAGTTTCAATTCGTTTTGAAAAGTTGTTTGATATAATTAAGGGAGAGGATTTATACTTCATTCTAATTCTACAAGCTTAGATTGAGATTTTAATCAACTTTAGTCAAGGATATATATGAATGTTATGTTGGAATAGTTCAACATAAGGAAATTCTATGTATGTTGCGTTCTCAAAATTTGAATATGATTACGGCATACCTCTTCATAGTTCGAATTTTGAGAACATGGCAAGTAAAAAATATTGTAGCAAAAGACTGGTCAAGTATCATGTCTGTATGTGAGACATCATGAATCGTGTCCCATATGTTTCGGGTGTAGGATCGATTGCATGGGCTATAATATTTATCGTTTCTAAATTTTCCAAATGCCTGGGGGCATTAAGAGGGAAAAAGAAATAGGATTAGATATGACTAAAATGATTAAGTAATTGTCAAGGACAATCAAAAATTTACCAAAGATTGATTGCTCAAGGACAGTTGGAAGTATAGTGTTAAACTTTGGAAAGGACCATATTGACATACTCTGAAAAGAGGCAAATCTTGTTAAAAATTGATAGTCAAAATGGGCATATGAAATGTTTCCATAGGAGGAAGTTATCCTTTAAATCTGTGTAAGATTAGAAAACTTAATGCAAGAATGATATTCAAAGGAATGTACTTTGAATTTGATACTTCGTTTCCATGCAATTGATCTCCATTGGAATACTTTGTAATGTTTGTTGCCAAGTCTTTGTGACTTGGGCATAGTCATTACAAGGGGATCATTGCATATAAGTTTAGAATCTAACAGATCACAATAAATGGCAAGAGTTTGGTATTCTTACATTTACAATAAGCATTGGGATTGTGAAATGAGCATCATTGAAATATTGTCAATCGATCTGTTTCACAAAGTAAGGATCATTAGACAAACATAGTGTGCATACTTGCAGTATGGCATAGCTATTGTCTGGACAAACATAGTGTGCATGCTTGGAGCATCGCATGACTATTGTTTTAATTCAAGTATTAAGTTGATAAATTGAAATATTATACAATGAATAATGAGTAATCAATATGGTGCTTAGATAAAAGGTGTCTTATTTACTCTCAAAGTGTTGGGGCCATATAGGATTAGTATTATTCTTGTGTTTCACTTTGCATGTTTTGAATTCCCAAATAACTAGGTTATTCAAACCATCCACAGTCGATCATACTTTGGAAGTAGGTATTGAGGCAACACTGTCATGAATGGGTCTGCAGTATGCCTAGGTGGCCTAGGCATAGCTGCAGTATTCATGAGTACTCCTGGAATAAGATTCGAGTATTGGATTCAACCCAGGCTCATTTGAATCACTTCATGGATTTTATCACGAGTGAATCATGGACGATAATATATTATATTCTTCAAACCTAGAGATATGAGTTGTTTATTATGAGTTGATTATACATTGCTTGCACGAAAACGCATTGGTAACTTGATGTTATAAAACGTGCCTTTGTGTATGATTCAACAAGTAGTTAGTACAAGCATATGAGTCAAAGTTTATGCTAGAAAAGCCCTAAAATCCACCCAAAAGAGATCTAGAATGAAATGGGGGTTAAGACAACAGCAATATACCTTCCAAAAGATGACAATTGAAGTAGATCTTGACTCCCACGAGTTCCTTTCTTCAATCCACTTGTTTCCCCAATATTTCCTCACCAAGATCCTTCTGCCAAGCTTAAACAAACCAATGGAGTACACACACACACACAATTAAGGGTTTTAGAGTGTCAAGGGGCTGTAAAGGGGAGGCTGCGGGAGGCCAATGATCCTTTAAATAGGGTGCAAAACCCCGAAATTTAGGGTTTCATCTACCAGCTCCTACTCATCGAGTCCCTTCTTGGACTCGGCGAGTAGGTCACTAAAACACGTGGACCAACCCGCTGCTACTGGACGAGTAGGCCACCAACTCGTCGAGTAGACCTTGAAATCAAGAAAATCTTATATAAAAATCAATACCTAAGCATCGGGGCATTACATGTATGATAAAAAATCGTGACATTTCTCATGATTTCCATTAAAGTGGTGCAGTGAATTTTCAAATCTTGAACCAAATATGTGTTGACACACTAGGTAGACTATCACCATAACCCACTTGAAACTATCTAAAAACATCACATAATCAAGAATCCATGTTATCTCTTATTTATCTGTAAATTAATGTTTGCAACCAAATAACTTTGAATAAACAATAAAGATATCACTGTTAAAACTTTAAGGGGTAAATAAAATTTAGGGGTAAATAACTTCTGATGTTTATGGATAATTTGAACACCAAACAAAACATTACAAAGTGTGCCCCATAACTGCTGATTTGATTCCATTTCAATATATCGACACATTCTCGTCCTTTATATTTCTATCAAGCTGATAGAATTTATACATCTGAAAAACTCTGTTGAGAAGACATGCACAATACTTGTTTTTGTAATACTGTTTTTTAATATATATATATATATATATATATATATATATATATATATATATATATATATATATATATATATATATATAACATTGGAAAAAGAATTTTTTTAATTTTATTTTATTTAAAATAAAGTTAATTAAAACATTTGAAAAGAAAATCTCATCCTTGCATGTCATCTTCGCATCTGTTTACAATTATATATATATATATATATATATATATATATATATATATATATATATATATAATATTGAAATCAAGGAATATACATAATTACGATTAATTGGTATGTACCAATCATAAAGGACATTTGTACAAGTAATTTAAATTATAAAAATAATCATTATGATATTGTTCAAATTATACATTTAATGCATATTGTTTTCTTAAAATTACGTATTTAATCCATAACAATCATATCACATCAAGTACCATTTAATCAAAATATAACCAAATTATAAATCTCTGTAATTAAAACATTTGTTTAAATCACTATTCACAATACTATTTGAAAGCTCAATCCAATTGATTGTTCATTACTATTCATCATTGATCAAGATTATTTTTGTCATATCTTTTTATTCTCGTTTTATGTGTACTCTCTCTCTCTCTCTATCTCTCACACACACTTAATTGGAAGAACAAAACATTTGCAGTCTATCATCTACTTCAAATCAAAAATTTCATCATGTTCATACCAATCTCCAAAATCAACAATGACCTTGAAGCAAAGATATACATTATAAAATCCCAAAAACCAAACTAAACCTAGAAACCCTATTTTCAAATCATCCACACATGTACACCCTTAAATCCATCATTCCCCTTATATTCGAGAAACTATATCTTCAAAAAAAAACAAAAAAAAAAATTCTTATGATTTGCTTAGTTTTGTGTTCTACTTCCTTAACCAGATTCTTCCTACATATTAACTGGAACAACTATTTATATTAAAGACAATCGTAAAATGGAATGTACCAAATTTCTGTAAAAGAACATATAATGAGTTAAACATCAGAAACTCATTAATAGAAAAAGGTGAACGAAATAGTCACGACATGGAAAGACATAAAACCAAATTTTTTAGATTAATTTGTCGAATCAATTGGAGATTAAAACATCTGTTTAAATCACTATTCATAATACTATTTGAAAGCCCAATCCAATTGATTGTTGATTTTCTATTCATCCTTGATCAAGATTATTTTTGTCATATCTTTTTATTCTCGTTTCATGTGTACTCTCTCTCACTCACTCTCTCTCAACAACACACCTGTAGTCTATCAACTATTTCAAATCACAAATTTGATCATCTTCACACCCATCTCCAAAATCGACAATGACCTTCAGGCAAAGATATACATTATAAAACCCCAAAAACCAAATTGAACCTACAAACCTTATTTTAAAATCACTCACACATGTAGACCCTTAAATCCATCATTCCCATTATAATCAAAAAACTATATCTTCAAAAAACCAAAATCAATTTCTTATGATTTTCTTAGTTTTGTTTTCTACTTCCTTAACCTGATTCTTCCTACATATTAACTTGAACAAATTTTTATGTTTAAACACAATTGTAAAATGGAATGTATCGGATTTCTATAAAAGAACATATAATGAGTTAAACATTAGAAACTCATTAGTATAAAAATGTGAAGGGAGTAGTCACGATATGCAAAGACATAAAACCAAATTTTTTAGATTAATTTGTCGAATCAATTGGAGTTTCTATTAGCTCAACGCCATACTAAATTGCGACACCAGCGAGCGTATCGAATCCCGTCACGGTATGTTCGATATACCAAAATTCGTCGTCATCGACACTCGACCCACCGAAACTAGATGTAGTTGGAAGTCAAGATTTCATGAAAGGAGGCGAAGAATCATTATTGAAATAATCAACCAAAATAGGAAATAGAATATAATTTTGCGATATTGTTTTTACCGTTGCAATAGATTTGCAATATGGGGTGAATCGTGATAAAATGAATGCGTGAATATTGTTTTATGTTTAAACACAATTGTAAAATGGAATGTACCGGATTTCTATAAAAGAACATATAATGAGTTAAACATTAGAAACTCATTAGTATAAAAATGTGAAGGAAGTAGTCACGATATGGAAAGACATAAAACCAAATTTTTTAGATTAATTTGTCGAATCAATTGGAGTTTCTATTAGCTCAACGCCATACTAAATTGCTACACCAGCGAGCGTATCGAATCCCGTCACGGTATGTTCGATATACCAAAATTCGTCGTCATCGACACTCGACCCAACGAAACTAGATGTAGTTGGAAGTCAAGATTTCATGAAAGGAGGCGAAGAATCATTATTGAAATAATCAACCAAAATAGGAAATAGAATATAATTTTGCGATATTGTTTTTACCGTTGCAATAGATTTGCAATATGGAGTGAATCGTGATAAAATGAATGCGTGAATATTGCGCCATTTCCAGCAATAATTTTTCTGATTGTCGAGCCTCCTCGTTTTCAGTTTTTAAGTGTTTGGTGTTGTCTTTTTCTTGCCTTCGATTTCCATTTTTCAGGTGCACTTAGTATCGGAGAAGAGAACCGACAGAGGGACTGGCCAGGAGATAGCAACATGATTTAAAGTTTGAAGAGTTTGTGAAATTAAGCCAAATGTACATGTTTGGGTGAACCAACAAATAGAATTGTGAAGCAAAATCAATCAAAAAATTCTTCAATCATTAATGATCGAAATAAATGAAATTAATAAGCACAAGGTTAGGGACCAAGGATCACTATTTCAAATAATAAGGACCATTTGCCTAATTTACTCTAAAAGGAAACATGTTATGTTTTTATTGGATGTCACAAACTAACCTTAATTATACATTCTCTATTGATTCCTCCTATATATATATATCTCTCTCTCTCTCTCTCTCTCTGTATATATATATATATATATATATATATATATATATATATATATATATATATATATATATATATATATATATATATATATATATATATCTTATACTAAATTATAATGCATATTAATCATATCTTGAATTTTAAGAACCATAAGTTACAAAGTTTTTTTTGTACAAATCAATGATGCATAAATAATTAATTAATACTTGTCAAACGTTTGAGACTTGAATTGATGAAACTAAATAAGAAATTCAATTTGGAGCAAAATGAAAACTTTGAATATTAATATCATATATATAAATTAATTTACACTTTTTAAACTGAGCACCAATATTAATTAATTTACATGAGTAGTATAAACATGCAATATAAACATAACGTATAAACTTAAATATTTTATTTAAAACTGGAATGTACCGGATTTCTATAAAAGAACATATAATGAGTTAAACATTAGAAACTCATTAGTATAAAAATGTGAAGGAAGTAGTCACGATATGGAAAGACATAAAACCAAATTTTTTAGATTAATTTGTCGAATCAATTGGAGATTCTATTAGCTCAACGCTATACTAAATTGCGACACCAGCGAGCGTATCGAATCCCGCAACGGTATGTTCCATATACCAAAATTCATCGTTGCCGACACTCGACCCACCGAAACCAGATGTAGTTGGAAGTGAAGATTTCATGAAAGGAGACGAAGAATCATTATTGAAATAAACAACCAAAATAGGAATTAGAATATAATTTTGCAATATTGTTTTTACCGTTGCAATAGATTTGCAATATTGGGTGAATCGTGATAAAATGAATGCGTGAATATTGCATATTAGTCATATCTTGAATTTTAAGAGACATAAGTTACAAAGTTTTTTTGTACAAATCAATCATGGATAAATAATTCGTTAATACTTGCCAAAAGTTTGAGACTTGAATTGATGAAAGTAATTAAGAAATTCAATTTGGAGCAAAATGAAAACTTTGAATATTAATATCATGTATATAAATTAATTTACACTTCTTAAATTCAGCACCAATGTTAAATATTTTACATGAATAGTATAAACATGCAATATAAACATAACGTATAAACATAAATATTTTATTTAAAACTGGTAATTGTTTATTACATAATAACTACTAATAAATTTTAATAAATATTTTCTGTAAGAAACTATTCGTCGAAAAAGTTATTTTTCACGGCCGCTTTGCGCGGGCATACATCTAATATATATATATATATATATATATATATATATATATATATATATATATATAGAGAGAGAGAGAGAGAGAGAGAGAGCTAGGTTCAGGTACTTAAAGTAATTATTGTGTTATTGTATGCATAAATGTGGGCCAATCATAATTAAATAAAATTTTAAATAATTAAATAAATAAACAAGGATATTTTAGTAATTTAATAAATAGCTTCCACAAATAGTCCTATAATCATGCTAGCATTAAATTTTAACCTAATTTCTTTTCTTATATACAGCCGTCATCCACTAGACCCTTCTAATCACCCTAACTTCATCTTCCTCCCTTTGTCGGAGAAATTATCCGACACCGGCGGCTCTTCCGACTTCATTCGGTTCTTGCAAGCTCTAAACGATAACTGCAAACACCATCTTCAGAAACACCTCATCTAGATCATAGATGCACAAAAGGCCTCATCTCAAAAGGAATCAATCGTTATCATCCATGATAATCTCATGTTTTGTGCCGGATCAATCGCCGGCGATCTGGGTCTACCCTCCATCATAGTGCGCAGCAACAGTGCAGCCTGTGTTCCTGCTTACAGAATCATCCCTCAGCTCCATAAAGAAGGTTGATTCCCTGTAGAAGGTAAGTGCAGATCAAAAACCCACACAAACAAACACAACCTAAAAGAAAATCTGATCATAGATTATAATTTATAGATCGAGATAATAAATTCTGTCTTCAAGATTCTTTGCTGCAGGAAATGGTTTCGGGACTCCATCCACTCAGATACAAAGTTATACCATTTATTGTCCTCACAACACAACAAAGCCTGAAATTGACAACATTGTTCTCCTCAAAAACACATCCGATTACTTTCATATGGAACACCATCGAATTTATTGAACAATCGGCACTGACCCAGAGAACCGCCATCGCTACCAAGTTCCAGTTTTTACCATTGGCCCATTACACAGAACATCACCAACCCCTTCCGATAGTTTTCTTGAAGAAGATACCAATTGCATTTCATGGCTAGATAAACAATCACCCAAATCAGTAATTTTTGCAAGTGTAGGAAGCTTCTCAACCATGGATGCAAAAGTGGCGACTGAAATGGCATGGGGCCTAGCCAACAGTAACCAGTCGTTCATATGGGTGGTTCGACCGGGTTCGGTTCATGGGTGTGATTGGATCGAGTTTTTGCCAGAGCATTTGGTAAGTGAGATGAAGGTAAAAGGTTTGATCGTAAAATGGGCACCCCAAAAGGACGTATTGGCACATTCTGCAGTTGGAGGATATTGGAGCCATGTATGGTTGGAATTGGTGAGATTCCAAATCTATTCAAATGGAATCACAAATTCCAATTCTGTTGGAATGGAATCACGAATTCAAATTCTGTTGGAATCACAGAAGTTGATGCTTGAAGAACAGACGACAAAATTGAAAGTGATTCTAAGCAACATTATTCTTTTAGAATGTATTACTGTCGTTGTTAGATTTTGATGTTTTCTTTCCCGTTTTGAAAGTTTTTTTAGTTTTATTCTTTAACAATAAATGTAATTCTTAACAATTGTTACCCGTATTCTATAAGAAATAATGTATTTTTTGTTTTTATTCTTCAATTGATTGTTTAAGAATTTGTTATTCTACAAGAAGTTTTTAAAGTCATGATCAAGAAATAGGTTCAACAATATTTTTATTATTTATGGTTAGAGAATATTTTTATTTTTGAATAAACTCGTAAACATATTCTGTCAGAATGTCCGAATTAAAAGAATTATAATTCGTAAAATCCTATTTTTAAAATTAAAAGAATCTATGATCCCTTAAAAAATATAATTTTCCATTATTAAATCTATATTAATTGACTAAATTACCCTTGTAATTAATTAAGATGATATTTTTCAATTATATTTAATTCAAGAATATATATTAATCACTTTCTTAAAATAAGTAAATTTGATTGGCCCACATTTATGGATACAATAACACAATAATTACTTTGAATAGAATAACATAAGCCTATATATATATATATATATATATATATATATATATATATATATATATATATATATATATATATATATATATATATATCATAGGAAAACAAAATAAATATAAAATATAAAATTAAAACGAACTAAGTAAAATAAAAAAGGAGTTTATTTAAAGCAAAAACTAATTAACATTGGAAAAAAATTTATTTTTATTTTTATTTCATTTAATTTATTTAAATTATTTTATTTTATTTAATTTATTTAAGAAGTTAATCTCCTGAAAAACTAATTTTTTTAATTCTATTTTATTTAAAATAAAGGTAATTAAAACATTTGAAAAGAAAAGTTTCTCCTTGCAAGTCATCTTACGATCTTTTTACAATTATATATATATATATATATATATATATATATATATATATATATATATATATATATATATATATATATATATATATATATATATATATATATATAATATTGAAATCAAGGGAAATACATAATTAGGGTTAATTGGTATCTACCAATCATAAATGACACTTGTACAAGTTATTTAAATTACAAAAATCATCTTTATGATTTGGTTCAAATTATACATTTAATCCATATTTTTTTCTTAAAATTACGAATTTAATCCATAAGAATCAAATTACATCAAATACAATTTAATCAAAATATAATCATATTATAAATCGCTGTAATTAAAACATTTGTTTAAATCACTATTCATAATACTATTTGAAAGCCGAATCAAATTGATTGTTGATTTTCTATTCATCCTTCATCAAGATTATTTTTGGCATATCTTTTTATTCTCGTTTCATGTGTACTCTCTCTCTCTCTCTCTCTCTCACACACACACACACACACACTCTCTCTCTCTCTCTCTCTCTCTCTCTCTCTCTCTCTCTCTCTCTCTTAATTGGAAGAACAAAACACCTGCAGTCTATCATCTATTTCAAATCACAATTTTGATCATCTTCACACCCATCTCCAAAATCGACAATGACCTTGAAGCAAAAATATACGTTAGAAAACCTCAAAAACCAAATTGAACCTAGAAACGTTATTTTAAAATCACCCACACATGTACACCCCTGAATCCACAATTCCCCTTATATTCAAAAAACTATATCTTCAAAAAACCAAAATCAATTTCTTATGATTTGCTTAGTTTTGTTTTCTATTTTCTTAACCTGATTCTTCCTACATATTAACTTGAACAAATTTTTATTTTTAAAGACAATTGTAAAATGAAATGTACCGAATTTCTATAAAAGAACATATAATGAGTTAAACATTAGAAACTCATTAGTATAAAAATGTGAAGGAAGTAGTCATGATATGGAAAGACATAAAACCAAAATTTTTAGATTAATTTGTCGAATCAATTGGAGATTTCATTAGCTCAACGCCATACCAAAATTGCGACACCAGCGAGCGTATCGAATCCCGCAACGGTATGTTCCATATACCAAAATTCGTTGTCGCCGACACTCGACCCACCGAAACCAGATGTAGTTGGAAGTGAAGATTTCATGAAATGAGACGAAGAATCATTATTGAAATAAACAACCAAAATAGGAATTAGAATATAATTTTGCGATATTGTTTTTACCGTTGCAATAGATTTGCAATATGGGGTGAATCGTGATAAAATGAATGCGTGAATATTGCATATTAGTCATATCTTGAATTTTAAAAGACATAAGTTACAAAGTTTTTTGTACAAATCAATGATGGATAAATAATTCATTAATATTTGCCAAAAGTTTGAGACTTGAATTGATGAAAGTAATTAAGAAATTCAATTTGGAGCAAAATGAAAACTTTGAATATAAATATCATGTATATAAATTAATTTACACTTCTTAAACTCAGCTCCAATGTTAATTATTTTACATGAATAGTATAAACATGCAATATAAACATAACGTATAAACGTAAATATTTTATTTAAAACTGGTAATTGTTTATTACATAATAACTAATAATAAATTTTAATAAATATTTTCTGTAAGAAACTATTCATCGAAAAAGTTATTTTTCACGGCCGCTTTGCGCGGGCATACATCTAATATATATATATATATATATATATATATATATATATATATATATATATATATATATATATATATATATATATATATATATATATAATAGGAAAACAAAATAAATATAAAATATAAAATTAAAACGAACTAAGTAAAATCAAAAAAGGAGTTTATTTAAAGTAAAAACTAATTAACATTGGAAAAAAAAAATTAATTTAATTTTTATTTCATTTATTTTATGTAAATTATTTAATTTAATTTAATTTATTTAAGAAATTAATCTCCAAGACTAATTTTTTCAATTCTATTTTATTTAAAATAAAGCTAATTAAAACATTTGAAAAAAAGTTCCTCCTTGCATGTCTTGCCATCTTTTTATAATTATATATATATATATATATATATATATATATATATATATATATATATATATATATATATATAATATTCAAATCAAGGGAAATACATAATTAGGGTTAATTGGTATCTACCAATCATAAATGACACTTGTACAAGTTATTTAAATTACAAAAATCATCCTTATGATTTGGTTCAAATTATACATTTAATCCATATTTTTTTCTTAAAATTATGTATTTAATCCATAAGAATCAAATCACATCAAATACAATTTAATCAAAATATAATCAAATTATAAATCCCTTTAATTAAAACATTTGTTTAAATCACTATTTATAATACTATTTGAAAGCCCAATCCAATTGATTGCTGATTTTCTATTCATCCTTGATCAAGATTATTTTTGTCATATCTTTTTATTCTGGTTTCATGTGTACTCACACACACACACACACACACACTCTCTCTCTCTCTCTCTCTCTCTCTCTCTCTCTCTCTCTCTCTCTTAATTGGAAGAACAAAACACCTGCCGTCTATCATCTATTTCAAATCACAAATTTTATCATCTTCACACACATCTCCAAAATCGACAATGACCTTGAAGCAAAGATATACATTATAAAACCCCAAAAACCAAATTGAACCTAGAAACCTTATTTTAAAATCACCCACACATGTACACCCTTAAATCCATCATTCCCCTTATATTCAAAAAACTATATCTTCAAAAAACCAAAATCAATTTCTTATGATTTGCTTAGTTTTGTTTTCTACTTCCTTAACCAGATTCTTCCTACAGATTAACTTGAATAACTTTTTATGTTTAAAGACAATCGTAAAATGGAATGTACCGGATTTCTGTAAAAGAACATATAATAAGTTAAACATTAGAAACTCATTAGTATAAAATGTGAAGGAAGTAGTGACAATATGGAAAGACATAAAACCAAATTTTTTAGATTAATTTGTCGAATCAATTGGAGATTCTATTACCTCAACGTCATACTAAATTACGACACCAGCGAGCGTATCGAATCCCGCTACGGTATGTTCCATATACCAAAATATGTCGTCGTCGACACTTGACCCACCGAAACCAGATGTAGCTGGAAGTGAAGATTTCATGAAAGGATACAAAGAATCATTATTGAAACAAACAACCAAAATAGGAATTAGAATATAATTGTGCGATATTGTTTTTACCGTTGCAATAGATTTGAAATATGGGGTGAATCGTGATAAAATGAATGCGTGAATTTTTCATATTTGTCATATCTTGATTTTTAAGAGACATAAGTTACAAAGTTTTTTTGTACAAATCTGTAACGACTCAAATTTTCAAAGAAAATTTTCATTTTTAATTATCCAAAATGCATGTTTACCATCCACAAAACCAGTTACAATTGTTATCGAAAACATATCAATTACAACTTTGTTTAAAACGTCAGAGTGTCCCGTAACATAATAATGAGAGATAGAGTGCACGTCGCGCCATGAAGCCTTGCCTTTGCCCTTGGGCTCAGATGTACCTGAACAAAATTCCACAAACTGTAAGTGAATGCTTAGTGAGTTCCCCAGAGCATACCACACATACAATTCAAATATCATATATCATACTAGCCCTAAGGCTACACACATCACATAAATCATGCATACAACCGATAAGGATGTCGTGGGCTCGTCCCCAGGGTCTTACTCTAGGATGCCATGGGCTCTCTGCATGGTCTTACACCTAAGTGCCATGGGCTCTCCCATGGTCTTTGATAGGAAAGCCATGGGCTCCCCACATGGTCTTACATCCGAGTGCGATGAGCTCTCCCATGGTCTTCCATACCACATACCACATATATGAAAAGCATACTTCCTAGTTCATACCAACTAACATGTCACATAATGCAATCTCAGCTAGGATACTACACATCATAAAATGGGCCGGCCTTGGTGCCTTAGACCCATTGGTATGGTGAGGAGACTCACCTTTATCTGCTGAATACAAAAGTTGTTCTCCCAACAGTCTGTAACCTCCCGAGCTGAAAAATAATAGTAAACAATGTTAGGACTTTAACTAATCAGAGGAAACCCAACTCCAAACCCGTCCATAAGGCCCAATTGTCCACCCCTTGCTAATGGGCCCAAAGTCCAAGTCAAAAATCCTTAATAGGCTTCTTGGCCCAATAAGGCACAACCAATATATCCATGGACCTTAACAAATGATATGACTCATAGATCCCAGATTACAACCATGGCAAATAATCACATGAGGCCCAAAAGCTCAAAGGCCCAAAACAGATTCGGCCCAACTGTGATGCGTACGCTCGGTGTACCATCCTGGTACGCCCAGCATACTGGGGTCTTGGGGACTACACGTGGCGTATACTGGGTTACGCCCAGCATACGACCAAGTTAAGCACTTTCTCCATTAAGTGCTTAATACATGATTCCTTTACGTCTAAAAGTCAGATCTAAGCTTGATAAGTCGTCCTAAGGCATAAAGTTGCCAACTTTATGCCTTTGCATGCCATATATGCACGAAACACCCCCATTAAGACCTTTCCAAGGCTCTTAACCCATGAATGAGGTTCAAAATCCCACCAAGACTCCATTTTTATGACATTAAAGGACCAATGGACCTCAGATCTGTCATTCCCATCTTCTGGAGTTGCTAAACTCACAAATGGAGGTCCAAAATCCATAAAAGGAACAAATCTAGAAAACCCTAGCTAGATCTAGAGACTTAGGTAGAAAGGTACAAGATTTTTACCTACAGGAGCTTTGCAAGATGACCAATATCCAGATTCTTGAAGCACCAACTCGAACCAAGCTTGTTTAGCAACCCCCTCCTTCTTGAAAGAACTCTAAACTGCCCACAAAAGTCATTCCTTAAGCTCCAAAACCCTCACACACACTATCACAACTGAAAATAGACGAAAAGAGGCTAAATAGGCTGGTAGGGTTTGGTCCAAGAGGCTCAAAGGTGTTTAAATAGGAGAAAAGTCCGAGATTTAGGGTTTTGGCCCTCTCCAGCGTACGCCCGGCGTACCCTTACGAACGCCCAACGTACGTAAGGCTCCTCCGCGATCCATCATGCAGAGTACGCTAAGCGTACTCATAAGTACGCCAAGCGTACTCAAGGGGCCAATTATGACAAAATAGGGATTCTTCGAGGGTTCAAGCCATAGATGTTCTAGGGCATTACAACTCTCCCCCACTAGAACTATACTTCGTCTTCGAAGTCCGCAGCTGAAAACAGATCAGGGTAATGCTCCCGCATCTCATCCTCCGGTTCCCAAGTCCGTTCGGAACCTTTACGGTGCTGCCATTGTATCTTTACCAACTTCACTTCCTTGTTTCGAAGACCCTTAGTCTTCCTATCTAAGATGGCTACCGGCCTTTCAACATAATTCAGACTCCCATCCACCTGAATGCCATCCAAGGAAATGACCGCGTACTCGTCAGCAACACACTTCTGAAGTTGAGATACGTGAAAGGTTTTGTGAATCTAACTAAGCTCCTCTGGCAGCTCTAAGCGATATGCCACCTTGCCCACTCGGGCCGTGATCCTGAACGAGCCTATGAACCGAGGCCCCAACTTGCCCCTATTTCGAAACCTGATAATCCCTTTCCAGGGCGACACCTTCAATAATACAAAATCCCCCACCTGAAACTCGAGATCCGAACGTCATCGGTCAGCATAACTTTTCTGACGGCTTTGTGCAGCTTGCAACCGGTCGCGCACCTGCTGAATCAGTCCGATAGTCTTGAGTACTACCTCCGTGCTCCCCATGACCCGGTGCCCAACCTCGTCCCAACACACTGGGGTCCTGCACCCTCGACCATATAACATCTCGAATGGAGCCCGATGAATACTGGCATGATAACTATTATTGTACGAGAACTCAGCCAGTGGGAGGTATGTATCCCAACTCCCTCCAAAATCCAGCACGCATGCTCGAAGCATGTCCTCCAGCGTCTGGATCGTCCTCTCACTCTGAGGATGGTACGCTGTACTGAAATGTAGTTGAGTGCCCAGTTCCTCGTGGAACTTCTTCCAAAACCTGGAAGTAAACCGAACATCCCTGTCGGAGAACACAGACACGGGCACCCCGTGTCTAGCCACCACCTCACGCACATAAATATCTGCCAACTTCTCTGCGGATATACTCTCGGAAATCAGAATAAAATGGGCACTCTTCGTCAGTCTATCTACGATCACCCATATAGCGTCCACTCCCCTCGCCGTCCTAGTCAAGTTTGTGATGAAGTCCATGGTGATCTCTTCCCACTTCCACATGGGAATGGGTAGTGGTTGAACCTTTCCATGAGGCCGCTTGTGCTCGGCCTTGACCTTCCTGCAGGTCAAGCACCGCTCCACGAACCAGGCGATCTCCCGCTTCATGCAGGGCCACCAATAACCCAGCATCAAGTCCCTATACATTTTCGTAGCTCCTGGGTGTACAGAGAACTTGGACTTGTGTGCCTCCTCTAATAGCCTCTGTCTCACTCCCCCTGTCACTGGTACCCATACTCGGCCACATTGCATCTAAAGGCCGCGACTATCCTTCACAAACAAAGGATACTACCCTCGAATCCGCTCGATCTTCCAATTCTCCTTCTTCACCCCCTCGACCTGAGCCTCTTTGATCATGTACAACAAAGGAGAAGTTACGGTCATCCTCATAAAAATGTCCCTAATCGAGGACCCTACCGTCCTGCGGCTCAATACATCAGCCACCACGTTGGCTTTCCCTAGATGGTATAGAATCTCGCAATCATAATCCTTCAGCACATCCAACCACATTCTCTGTCGCATGTTGAGGTTCTGTTGATCCATCAAATACTTCAGACTCTTGTGATCGGTATAGATAGTGAACCGCGCTCCATATAAATAGTGCCTCCAAATCTTGAGGGCAAACACCACTGCCCCCAATTCAAGGTCATGTGTGGGGTAATTCGCCTTATGAGGCTTCAACTGCCTCGAGGCGTAATCTATCACATGCCCCCTCTGCATCAGTACCGCACCTAACCCTGAAATCGACGCATCGTAGTACACCACCAAATCATCTAACCCCTCATGTAGTACTAGAATTGGAGCCTCGCATAACCTCTGTATCAGGGTCTCAAAATCCATCTGCAGATCGGCACCCCACCGAAAAGTCACATTCTTCTTGGTCAAGCAGGTCAATGGCACAACAATCTTGGAGAAATACTGGATAAATCTCCGATAATAGCCCGCTAAACCCAAGAAGCTACGAATCTTTGATGTATTTCTCGGTACTTCCCACCGCATCACAGCCTCAACTTTAGCTGGATCAACTGAAATACCCTCCTAATTGATGACATGCCCCAGGAACTGTACTTCCCGTAGCCAGAAATCACACTTAGAGAACTTTGCATAAAGTTTCTCCGCCCTCAGGGCCTCTAATACCTCCCTTAGATGTTGCTCATGCTGCTCCCTGGTCCTAGAATAGACCAGGATATCATCAATAAAAACGATCACCGACCGATCCAGCATCGGTCTACACACCTTGTTTATAAGGTCCATGAACGTTGCTGGGGCATTAGTGAGCCCAAACGGCATCACCACGAACTCATAATGCCCATACCGAGTCCTGAAAGCCGTCTTCGGTATATCCTCATCCCGAATCCTCATTTGATGGTATCCCGACCGAAGTTCAATCTAGGAAAACCATGATGCACCCTGCAGCTGATCGAACAAATCATCAATCCTTGGCAACGGATAACGGTTCTTCACCGTTAGTTTGTTCAGTTCCCTATAATCGATGCACATCCTATAAGATCCGTCATTCTTTTTCATGAAAAGGATCGGTGCACGCCACAGGGAACTGCTCGGACAAATGAACCCTAGGTCTAGCAGCTCCTAAAGCTGCGTAGATAGCTCCTGCATCTCCGGTGGTGCCAACCGGTAGGGTGCCTTTGCTATCGGAGCGGCACTCGGCACCAAGTCAATGAGAAACTCCACCTGCCTCTCCGGAGGCACTCCTGGTAACCCTTCGGGGAAAAGTCCAAAAAATCTTGTACCACTGGCACACTGCCGACATCCGTCACAGTCTCTACTCTCGTATCCGAGACATAAGCCAGAAATCTCGTGCAACCCTGATATAAAAACCTCCTAGCCCTCGCAGCCGAACACAGGGTCGGTCCCTGTGAGGTCCTCTCACCATGAATAACCAGTTCTCCCCCACTTGGGGTTCGAAGCCTGACCAAATGACGCTCGCAATCAATCATAGCCCCATTGGCCCCCAACCAATCCATCCCTACAATCACCTTCAGCCCTCGCAACGGTATCGTGACTAGGTCGACACGAAACCTCTCTCCAAACACATTCAGGACACAGTCCCGATGCACCCTCACAGCACTAACGGTGCGGTCATCCGCAATCTCTACCTCGAGTGGGGAATCCAGAGCTCCGGGCACGTCCCAAAACTACTTACTAAGCGAGAGTGATACGAACGATCGGGTAGCACCCGAATCAAACAAGACATGAGCAGACATACCATTGACCAAAAAGGTCCCTATACAAGTAAATAGTAAACATAAGTCATAAAATTAATAAGAACATAGAATAATAGACCCGTACCAGTCACAACGTCTAACGCGGCCATCGGTAATCGTCAACGTGGCGGGCGCAGGCGCCGCCACCGCTCCTCCCCCTCCTTGCAACCTCGGACAATCGGCCCGCTTGTAGCCGGTCTGGTTGCAGTGGAAACAAATCAAGCCCTTCTTGGGGCAATCCCTGATCACGTGGCCTGATTTGCTTCAAGCATAGCATCCCGAGCCTGTTCCCCGGCAAGCCCCACTGTGCGGTTTACCGCGCTTGGCACACCGGCCACGACACTGCTGGCCCCTGCTGGAAGTGTCTGAGGTCTTAGGCTTTTTAGCCTGACCTACCGCCGCCTGTGCCTGCTCAGGCTTCCGCTTGGTGCGGAAGTCCAACTCCATTTCCCGCCCACGAGCCTTCTCCACCATCTCATTCAGGGTTTTGCACCCCGTAAAGCTCACAAACTCACATATATCATCCCTCAGCATGGAATGATATCTCGTCCGCCTCATATCCTCATCCATAGTGTATTGTGGGATCAACATAGCTCGCTCCCGAAACTTGGTGGTGATCTCCGCCATAGTCTCGGTGGTCTGATGAAGGTCATGAAACTCCCTCACAAGTCGTTGCACCTCAATAGGTGGTGCAAACTCTGTATCGAATCGCCAAACGAACTCGGCCCACCTCATCTCAGCCACATCGGCTGCTCCCACCTAACTGGTCACCTCGCCCCACCAATACCGGGCTCTGTCTCTTAGCATGTGAGAAGCAAACCCAACCTTTGCCACATCCAGGCAAGAACTCGTGCGTTGGGCGTTTTCGATATCCGCCACCCAAAATCGGCTGACAATGGGGTCCCTGACCCCGAAAAACTCCGACGCCCCACACGCCTTGAACTCCCGGAACGAGGGAGTCTGGGCCCCAACTGGCCTGCAGCAATCTCAGCCCTGAATGATCTGAGTCTCACCTCCATTATCTCCATAATGCCCTCCTTGACCGTCCCAAAAATGACTGGGGTAGCGTCAAGGATGCCCTTCATAACCTCGGCTGCAATGATACCACGCAGTCTCTCATCAATAGGCTTAGTACCGCTACCCGATCCAGACCCAAACCCCGATCCAGACCCTGATCCTGATCCCCCTGCCCCAAATCGTGTCACCGCCATGTTGAACTGAAATGTCATAAACCATAATAATCAGGACACATTATATATAAGGGATCTTCCTACACCGGTCCTCCTTAGAGCGGTCAGATCTAGCATTGGTTGGGGTACAGGTCCTGTGCTTTCAATAGTACGGGCCTAATACTACCTTCCACACCTAGTTGTACCTTTCCCCAAGGCTCAACCTGATAACTCCAATTCGTCCCAAAATAAATCATAACCCACAAACCACTGCATAACCCAAAACCCAGTCTGTCCTAAGATTTTCTCTACCCATATCCATCAGACCAATCATAACAGGTTTCCTTTATGCATGCAAATTATACACAGAAAAGGATCAAATAGACTTTCGAATAAAAGATTCTACCCTAGGACCACAACCAAACAAGGAACAGGAAATAAGGCCAAATCAATCATTCTGAGGCTATAAGCTCCTAACCGTACACAATTTTAAAAGCATACACATACCAAGTCTTATACGATCATCCAGCTCAAATATCATTATAACATGGCTAACACATTGGGAACTACTTACTTGGCTTGGTTGATCGCACGCGTTGCACTCTCTTATTTTCATTTCTTAAAAGTTTTTAACATTTTATTTTGAAAACAATTTATCTTTTCCTTAGTTTGAGTCCTGACACCCCCGAGAGTGTACCTGAATCCCTCAAACCAAGGCTCTGATACCAAATTGTAATGACCCAAATTTTCGAAGAAAATTTTCATTTTTAATTATCCAAAATGCATGTTTACTATCCAAAAAACCAGTTACAATTGTTTTCAAAGTAAATTTTCATTTTTAATTATCCCGTAACATAATAATGAGAGATAGAGTGCACGCCACGCCATCAAGCCTTCCCTTTGCCCTTGGGCTCAGATGTACCTAAAACAATTCCACAAACTGTAAGCGAATGCTTAGTGAGTTCCCCAGAGCATACCACACATACAATTCAAATATCATATATCATACTAGCCCTAAGGCTACACACATCACATAAATCATGCATACAACCAATAAGGATGTCGTGGGCTCGTCCCCAGGGTCTTACTCCAGGATGCCATGGGCTCTCCGTATGGTCTTACACCTAAGTGCAATGGGCTCTCCCATGGTCTTTGATAGGAAAGCCATGGGCTCCCCACATGGTCTTACATCCGAGTGTCATGGGCTCTCCCATGGTCTTCCATACAACATACCACATATATCAAGAGCATACTTCCTAGTTCATACCAACTAACATGTCACATAATGAAATCTCATTTAGGATACTACACATCATAAAATGGGCTGACCTTGGTGCCTTTGACCCATTGGTATGGTGAGGAGAATCACCTCTGTCTGCTGAATAGAAAAGTTGTTCTCCCAACAGTCCGTAACCTCCCGAGCTGAATAATAATAGTAAACAATGTTAGGACATTCACTAATCAGAGGAAACCCAACTCCAAACCCTTTCATCAAGCCCAATTGCCCACCCCTTGCTAATGGGCCCAAAGTCCAAGTCCAAAATCCTTAATAGGCTTCTTGGCCGAATAAGGCCCAACCAATATATCCATGGCCCTTAACAAATGATATGACTCATAGATCCCAGAATACAACCATGCCTAATAATCACATAAGGCCCAAAAGCTCAAAGGCGCAAAATAGATTCGGCCCAACTGTGATGTGTACGCTCGACATACCATCCTGGTACACGCAGCGTACTGGGGTCTTGGGGACTACACGCGACGTACCGTAGGTTACGCCCAACGTACAACCAGGTTAAGCACTTTCTCCATTAAGTGCTTAATACATGATTCCTTTACGTCCAAAAGTCAGATCTAAGCTTGATAAGTCGTCGTAAGGCATAAAGTTTGCAACTTTATGCCTTTGCAGGCCATATATGCACCCAACAACCCCATTAAGACCTTTCCAAGGCTCTTAACCCATGCATGAGGTCCAAAATCCCACCAAGACTCCATTTTTATGACATTAAAGGACCAAGGGACCTCAGATCTGTCATTCCCATATTCTGGAGTTGCTAAACTCACAAATGGAGGTCCAAAATCCATAAAATGAACAAATCTAGAAAACCCTAGCTAGATCTAGAGACATAAGTGGAAAGGTGCAAGCTTTTTACCTCTAGGAGCTTTGCAAGATGACCAATATGCAGATTCTTGAAGCACCAACTCGAACCAAGCTTGTTTAGCAACCCCTATTTCTTGAAAGAACTCTAAAATGGCCACAAAACTCACTCCTTAAGCTCCAAAACCCTCACACACACTATCACAACTGAAAGTAGACAAAAAGAGGCAAGAGAGGCTGGTAGGGTTTGGTCCAAGAGGCTAAAAGGTGTTTAAATAGGGGACAAGTCCGAGATTTTGGGTTTTGGCCCTCTGCAGCGTACGCCCGACGTACACTTACGTACACCCAGAGTACGTAAGGCTCCTCCGCGATCCATCATGCAGAGTACGCTAAGCGTACTCATAAGTACGCCCAGCGTACTCAAGGGGCCAATTATGACAAAATAGGGATTCTTCGAGGGTTCAAGCCATACCTGATCTAGGGCGTTACAAAATCAATGATGGATAAATAATTAATTAATACTTGCCAAAAGTTTTAGATTTGAATTGATGAAAGTAATAAAGAAATTCAATTTGGAGCAAAAAGAAAACTTTGAATATTAATATCATGTATATAAATTAATTTACACTTCTTAAACTCAGCACGAATGTTAATTAACTTACATGAATAATATAAACATGCAACATAAACATAACGTATAAACATAAATATTTTATTTAAAACTGGTAAATGTTTATTATATAATAACTAATAATAAAATCTAATAATTACTTCCCGTAAGAAACTATTCGTCGAAAAAGTTATTTTTCACCGCCGCTTTACGTGGGCACACATCAAGTACGTGTGTGTGTGTGTGTGTGTGTGTATATATATATATATATATATATATATATATATATATATATATATATATATATATATATATATATATATATATATATCATAACTAGCAAAACAAAATAAATATAAAAGATAAAATTAAAACGAACTAAGTAAAATAAAAAAAAAGTTTATTTAAAGTAAAAACTAATTAACATTGGAAAAACAATTTTTTTAATTTTAATTTTATTTTATTTTATTTAATTTATTTTAGAAAATGAACTCATGAAAGTCTAATTTTTTCAATTTTATTTTGTTTAAAATAAAGCTAATTAAAACATTTGAAAAGAAAAGCTCCTCCTTGCATGTCATCTTGTGATCTGTTATATATATATATATATATATATATATATATATATATATATATATATATATATATATATATATATATAATATTGAAATCAAGGAAAATATATAATTAGGGTTAATTGGTATCTACCAATCATAGAGAACACTTGTACAAGTTATTTAAATTATAAAAATCATCCTTATGATTTGGTTCAAATTATACATTTAATTTATATCGTTTTCTTAAAATTACGTATTTAATCCATAACAATCAAATCACATCAAATACAATTTAATCAAAATATAACCAAATCATAAATCCCTGAAATTAAAACACTTGTTTAAATCACTATTCACAATACTATTTGGACGCTCAATCCAATTGATTGTTCATTTACTATTCATCCTTGATCAATATCATTTTGTCCATATCTTTTTATTCTCGTTTCATGTGTACTCTCTCTCTCTCTCTCTCTCTCTCTCTCTTAATTGGAAGAACAAAACACATGCAGTCTATCATCTATTTCAAATCAAATTTTTATCATATTCACACCAATCTCCAAAATCGACAATGACCTTGAAGCAAAGATATACATTATAAAACCCCAAAAACCAAATTGAACCTTGAAACCATATTTTCAAATCACCCACACATGAGCTGAATCGTGATAAAATGAATGCGTGAATGCTGAATCGTGATAAAATGAATGCGTGAATATTGTGCCGTTTCCAACAATAATTTTTTTGATTGTCGAGACTCCTCGTTTTCAGTTTTGAAGCGTTTGGTGTTGTCTTTTTCTCGCCTTCGATTTCCACTTTTCAGGTGCACTTTGTATTGGGTAAGAGAACCGACAGAGGGACTGGCCTGGAGATAGCAACATGATTTAGGGTTTGAAGAGTTTGTGAAATTAAGGCAAATGTAGATGTTTGGGTGAATCAACGAATAGAAACTAGAAGCAAAATCAATCAAAAAAATTCTTGAATCATTAATGATCGAAATAAATGAAATTAATAAGCACAAGTTTTGGGACCAATGATCACTATTTCAATCAACAAGGACCATTTGCCTAAATTACTTTAAAAGGAAACATGTTTTGTTTTTATTGGATGTCATATACTAACCCTAATGATGCATTTTCTATTGATTCCTCATATATATATATATATATATATATATATATATATATATATATATATATATATATATATATATATATATATATATATATATATATATATATATATTATACTAAATTATAAATCATATTAGTCATATCTTGAATTTTAAGAGACATAATTTACAAAGTTTTTATTACAAATCAATGATGCATAAATAATTGGTTAATATTTGCCAAAAGTTCAAGACTTGAATTGATGAAAGTAATTAAGAAATTCAATTTGGAGCAAAATGAAAATTTTGAATATTAATATAATGTTTATAAATTAATTTACATTTCTTAAACTTTGCACGAATGTTTATTAATTTACATGAATAGTATAAACATGCAATATAAACATAACGTATAAACATACATATTTTAGTTAAAACTGGTAATTGTTTATTAAATAATAACTAATAATAAAATCTAATAATTATTTCCTGTAAGAAACTATTCGTCGAAAAAGTTATTTTTCGCCGCCGCATTGCTCGGGTACACATCTAGTATATATATATATATATATATATATATATATATATATATATATATATATATATACCAAAACAAAATGAATATAAAAAATAAAATTAAAACGAACTAAGTAAAATCAAAAAAAGAGTTTATTTAAAGTAAAAACTAATTAACATTGGAAAACAATTTTTTTAATTTTAATTTTATTTAAGAAAATAAACTCCTGAAAGACTAAGTTTTTCAATTTTATTTTATTTAAAATAAAGCTAATTAAATGTAACACCCAGAATCAGAAATACCAAGAAAGAAAAGGAAACCCTAAGTCAAAGTGGTCAACTCGTCGAGTCTAGGGAAGAACTCGACGAGTCGGAGCGGGTTCCGTGTGAAAGATTAAGTGACCGACTCGGCGAGTCGGCGAGTGGACTCGGCGAGTCTGGTCTGGGTTTGGAAACCCTAATTCCGGGACATGGTATCCTATTTAAGCATCTTATTCTCTTCCTTAGGGCTCATCCGCGGCCCCTATTGTCCAAAACTCGAAACCCTAGCCACCCAACTCCATTGTTGAGCTATTTCTTGCCTTGAGAGTGAATTGAAGCTTGGAGAAGGAAGACGGACCTTGGTGGTGCAAGAAGAAGCTATAGATCCAGAGTTGGGGTAGCATTTCAGGCCATTTAGAGGTAAAAAGCTTATACCTTCACTGTTAATCATCTAGATCCCCTTTCTAGCCTAGATTTTGTCATATTTGGACCATTTCCAAGGTCAATCCGAACATTGAGCCATTGAGGACGAAAAGGGCTTAGGATCTAAGCATTTCAGAGCTTTAGAAGCTCTGAGGGGACAGCTTTACCCAGTCATGGCTTCATTTCATGACCTAGACATTCATTTTAGTTTGGATTAAGAGTTTTAGCTTCATAGCACCTTGCATGCACGTAAAGTTAGCAACTTTACGTGCAATGCTAGCATTAGAGGTCCAAATCTATGGGTTGAAGGTGTTGCAATGGACTGTAATCGACTGAATAGAGATGTCACAAGGTGGTCTCGGCGAGTCAGTGCATGGAATCGGCGAGTCGGGTCGCAAACCCAAACCCTTCTATTTTGATTCGGATCAGTGAGTGGAGTTAGTAAAGGATTCAACCAGACTAGGTCCGTAATGGACATGAAGATCATAGTACTCGATGAGTTCGAAGAGGAACTCGGCGAGTCCAAGACAATCTTATTAGTTAGGAAGATAAACTCGACGAGTTGTTCATACAACTCGGCGAGTCATGGCCTAGGTATTCATTCGATGATGATGAACTCGACGAGTTCAGGGATGAACTCGACGAGTCGGTTGAAGATAGTCCCGAAGTGTTAGATGAAGGAGAACTCGTCGAGTTCCCGCTAGACTCGATGAGTGGATTCGGGGTTGTTTTGGGATTTGAGGAGCATGGACTCGGCGAGTTGGCAGAACAGCTCGACGAATCGAGTCAACTGGAGGGTTGACTTTGACCAGGATTTTGACCTTGAGATGGACTTTGACCAGAGTTGACTTAGGTAACTTCTTGAGGACAGTTAGGCTAAGTATTACTATTATTTGGTATTGGTAGCTCGGGGAGCTAGAGGAGCAGCAGTTCGGAGAGTTGTTGGATAGTAGCCAGGGGGTTATCAACAGTTTCAGTAGTACGAGGTGAGTCTCCTCACTGTGTGCATGGGTCTACGGCCACAATGCCGGCCCATTATGTTTATGCTTATGGTTATCTGTAGTAGGAAGACCCGGGGGTTAGCCCTAGGCACTTATTGTGATTGGTTCGGATTTAGATCTGTTACCGGGGTTAGCCCGATGCAGTTTATATGTTTCGGACTTCAGTCCGATGCCGGGTGGTACCCGAGGCAGTAGTGGATATGTAGCTATACTTGTTGTCTTTGTGATACTTGTATGTGCCTGGTAGGGAGGTGAGTCGGGCGAGGTCCCATATCTCATCGCTAGCCGAGTATGGACGGGGTTTCATATCTCATTAGTAGTAGAGAAGGGGCGAGGCCCCGAGTTAGGAGGGAGGTGAGTGTAGGCGGGGGCCCAAGTTAGTCCGGACAGGGGCGGGTCCCAAGATAGGACAGGGGCGGGTCCCAAGATAGGCGAGGCCTTACATTAGTAGTACAGTAGAGCATGTTTAGCTCTATGATATGTGTTATGTTATATGCTTGTATTTGTTAGTAGCGGGCGAGGCCCAGAGATAGGTGGGGCCTAAGAGAACATATCTGTATACCAAGCAGGGCTCGATGCTAGGCGGGGCTGATGCCGGGCGGGGCCCGATGCAGTGGGCGGGGCCCAAGTTAGTCCGGACTACGGTCCGATGCCGGGCAGGGCCCGATGCAGTGGGCGAGGCCCAGTATGTGGTATGTGGTAGGTTGGGGAACTCACTAAACTTCGTGCTTACGGTTTTCAAATTTGGTTTCAGGTACTTCCGGTAGCGGAGGGAAGAGCTCGGGGTGATCGCATGGCACACACACACAACAAAGAAGTTTAGCCTGAGATGTTTACTCTGATAAAATGAACAAGTGTTTTGAAAAGATACTCTGATTTATTATATAACCCTTTTTGTATGTTGAAATGATTTGATTCTATGATTTTGTAATGTTTTAAAAAGAAATTTTTGGCCAAGATTTTTGGGATGTTACAAGTTGGTATCAGAGCCTTGGTTTGCGGGATTCGGGCGCTCTCAGGTGTGTCTGGACTCAAACTGAGGAATTGGTATGAAAAATTTCAAAAGGAAAATCATTTTTGGAAAAAGAGCTTTGAGAAAAGAAAGGAATTTCTATAAAAAGAAAAGAGTTTTGAAAAAGGAGAAAAGAGGTGTGGTGCATGCAATCAGCCGAGCTTAAGTATGTACCCCAAAATACCCATACAAGTTATGTTATGATATGCTTATTAGAACTACATGCTAGATTAGGACTAAGGATCTAGGAGGATGCCTTATGTGCCTGTTATATGTGTATGAGCCTTATGAATTGCATGCTAGTACGGATTCCTGATTAGAGGATGGAACAACTTGAGTGTATTATGTGGTTAGCTTTCCCAATGCCCGAATGCTGCTTGCTTTGTGCTATTAGGAGTTTTAGTTACCTATGATTAACTAGTAAACGAATATGTTAAGTTATATATTGCAAGGACTAAATAATTTTAGAAGGTTAGGTCTAGCCCTATTTCGCAGCTCTTGTCTTAGTCCAACCGTTGTAGGGTAGGACCTCTCATTCGAAGAATTATCTAGTCTAAGCAATATGTAATGGTATTCGCGAATTAGTTAAGGGGAGATAACAAGGACTTCTTATGCAGCTGATGGCAGATAGTGAGTTGGAGGTTACCCTAGGGCAAGACTAGGATGAGAGTAGTGTTGGGAGCAGTGTTAGTAATAGTGAAAGGGACTTGGTGTAGTCAAGGCAATTCTTGAGGAAAGTACGGATAGATGTGGAAGGTAGTAGGGGCCCATATTATTGAAAGCAGAGGATCTGTACTCGATTCAAGAAGGGTTGAGATGAAACCGGGGAAACTTGTAGTGTGAGTGTGATCCCTCGGTAGAGATGTCTATGTTAATGATAGTAATGTTGTGTTGCAGAATGATGACACTATGGGGTAGACCAGTTGGCGGATCAGACGCCGGAGAGGGATCAGGCTCGGGTTCAGGGACCGAGCAGCTCGAGGAGCGGATGAGGGAGTTTGTATCAGCCAAGGTTACGCGCATCATTCTAGATCAAACTCCTGTGATCTTTGGCACGGTCAAGGAGGGCATACTGGAGATATTATATGAGAGGCTGGGAGCCTTCCGCGCAGAGATGGTGGCTATGATAGGAGCGCATACTTTGACATTCCGAGAGTTTAGAGCTTGTGGCGCACCAGATTACCATGGGGCTAGGGACCCCATCGCTAGCAGCAGGTGGTTGGCCGATGTTGCCAACGCCTTTCGTACGAGTCGATGTCCTGAGGGGGACAATGTCTGAATTGCCTCCTGTCTTCTGAAGGACAGAGAGCGAGATTGGTGGGAGGAGGTTGGACACGCCATTGGAGATGATGCCGCGTTGGACGCAATGACGTGGACTGATTTCTCGGCTAGGTTCAGGGCCGAGTTTGCACCAGTGATCGAGGTGCAGCAGCTAGCATGAGAGTTTCAGGATTTGAAGCAGACGACTGAGACTGTGGCGGAGATCACCGCCAAGTTCAGAGAGAGAGCCCTTCTCATGCCGCAGTATGTGGCGGACGAGGAGATGAAGAAGGCTCGGTATCACGAGATGCTGAGATGTGACATCAGGCAGTTTGTGAGCAGGTCCAGCTGCAAGACACTGGAGGACATGATTGCTCGTGCCAGGGAGAGAGAGATTGATTTGGAGTTAGAGAGGAAGAGGAAACCGGATGAGATACAGGTAGCCACAGGTTCAGGCAAGAGACCCAAGGGTTCAGACTCGAGATCGAGGGATTTCCAGAGCCACAGCCGATGCGGGAAGTGTGGTAGGACACACGATGGTGCGTGCAGGAGTGGCAGTGGTGGGGATTCAGGATGCTTCAAGTGCGGCCGGACTGGCCATTTTAGCATAGATTGTACTGCTACCGTCGCTCAGGGATCAGACCTGATATGTTTCCATTGCAATCAGCGGGGCCACAAGAAGGCCCAGTGCCCGAGTTTGCTTTCAGCAGGACAGGTGATAACACCTTCTCCTGCGACATTGAGGATCACCGATGGTCGGCAATGCCGGGCAGAGGAGCCTACGGCACGGAGCAGGGCGTACCTGTTGGTTTCAGATGACATGCGAGCAGCCCCGGATGTGACAGGTGCGTATCCTTTAATTGCTTGACAGTTTTATTTATGATTTAATTGCTATGGCACTGCATCGGTATTAGTGATTGTACTTTGGATTCTGTTTCCTGCTTATGATTGAGTTATATGTCATCTGCATACCATGGGTTTTAGAGTGGTAGTCCGTAGTTGTACCCTTTTAGAGCAGGTTACTCAGGATGCGGTAACTGTAGCAAGCGTGAAATTGGGACTGTAGAAGTATTTCGCCAGCTTTCAAGGACAGTGACGTCATGGTATTAGTTAGCTTTGGAGCACTGGCGGCGGTAAACCTCAGCTTTTAGCAGAACGATTATGGAATGGTAGGAAGGATTGGGAATCCTTCCCAGACAGAAAACTGCAAGGAGCTAGTTGAGTCAAAGTGGGGGAGAGCCCTCAAAGTATTCAGGATTAGAAGTAAGTAAGGAGTTGGAATGAGTTCGTAACTCTGTTGAACAGGGTAATAGTCCGAGTGGCTGTTCGGATGAGAAACGCGTGAGTTGGGAGTTTGGGAAACTTCCCAGTGCTGAGTGCGTGTAATAGCGATCGGTAGATGATTGGTTTGGGAAACCAGGTTGAAGATTCTCTCGGCAGGACGTGATTTTAGCCAGGATATAAGACTACGGGACAGCCGTAGCATTCACCAGCAGGTAGACAGTATGGGAAGTATAGTGAGGCTACGGGATGACCATAGTAATCACGTTAGACGATAGTTGGTTCGGAAAACCAGGTTGGAGGATCGCCGACAGGACTTGAGCGAGTCAAGATGCAGATTGAGTGAATGTCAGACATGGGATGCTTTCGGATTCGTAGTCAGTGTAGAGTCAGCATGGGGAGTGTGGTAAGGCTGTAGGATAGCCGCAATATTTGTTAGTAGCCAGTTAGAGGAGTGTGGGCGAGGGCCCGTATCTCCTAGTTAGCAGAGTGAGGGCGAGTCCCGTATCTCCTAGTTAGTGTGGTCAGGATCAAGTAGACATAGTTCGTTGAGATTTAGTATGGAGGCAGGCCTGTATAGCCCTAGATAGGTGAGACCTAAGGGAGAGGCCACTCCAAGAGACAGTTGGGTGAGACCCATGGGCGAGGCCCATATATTAGTAACAGTACATGTGAAACTGGAGGGAGAGACTGCTCTAGATCTAGTTTGGGTGAGACCCGTGAGATTTTAGCAGCACAGGTGGAACCTGGTAGAGACTTTAGAGTCAAGATAGGGGACCGAGGATCCCAGGAATTAGAGAGCCAGGGTGGCAAGGTAGACAGAGCAGTTGTAGTTAGCCGAAGTTTTCTTCGGGAGTCGTTGAGAGCGACTGAGAAATGGAGTTTGAGTTCAGTAACCGGTAGGAGTCCGGTGGTCAAGATGAGGACAGATTAGTTGGGACCGGGGTGGTCTCGGTTCGTCCGGAGAGCAGATCAGAGACAGCAGAATCTTCGGACAGGGACAACACTAAGGGGATCCGTGAGTAGAAGTAGTTAGTTGACTGAGGGGTGCTAGGCTACTAACAGTAGGATTAAATAATCTCAGAGTGAGTGATTTGACTCTGTTGCGCAGCTCTCGTCTGAGTCTAACCGTTGCAGGGATGAGTCTACTACTCGAAGGATTATCTGATCCATTCGCTGGGATGGGAGCTCAGCACTAAAGTATAGTAGTAAGGAGTATTCAGTGTGTATCGGTAGTAGTGACCAGCACTGGGAGTGGCTGGAGTGATGAATATGGTGAGGGATATGTCCTTCATAGTGATAGAGGAGGTGATTAGTTATGGAACGTTGCCTTGGGAAGGCCAGAAGATGCGCAAGGAAAAAGGGGGTGAACCTCTAGGATGTCCAGCATAAGTGCTCGAGGAGTACCGGAAGGATTGTCAGTTGAGTAAGTTGCGTTCTCATGATTGACGGGATTAGAACGCACTCGAGGGTATTATCTGCAGGGACTAGTTTAGCCGTAATGACCAGGAGGAAGGTCAATGGAAGTGGTCAGCAGGAGTTAGATTCATCAGGCAGGAAGGTTGAAAGCAGATTGCAGGACAGTTGGCCGTAGCGGACTTCGAGGACGAAGTCTAGTTTAAGTGGGGGAGAGTTGTAACACCCAAAATCAGAAAGACCAAGAAAGAAAACGAAGCCCTAAGTCAAAATGGTCAACTCTTCGAGTCTAGGGAAGAACTCGACGAGTCGGAGCGGGTTCCGTGTCAAAGATTAAGTGACCGACTTGGCGACTTGGCGAGTGGACTCGTCGAGTCTGGTCTGGGTTTGGAAACCCTAATTCCAGGACTTGGTACCCTATTTAAGCATCTTATTCTCTTCCCTAGGGCTCATTTGCGGCCCCTATTGTCCAGAACTCGAAACCCTAGCCACCCAACTCCATTGTTGAGCTAGTTCTTCCCTTGAGAGTGAATTGAAGCTTGGAGAAGGAAGAAGGACCTTGGTGGTGCAAGAAGAAGCTATAGATCCAGAGTTGGGGTAGCATTTCAGGCCATTTAGAGGTAAAAAGCTTATACCTTGACTGTTAATCATCTAGATCCCCTTTCTAGCATAGATTTTGTCATATTTGGACCATTCCCAAGGTCAATCCGAACATTGAGCCATTGAGGACGAAAAGGGCTTAAGATCTAAGCATTTCTTAGATTTAGAAGCTCTGAGGGGACAGCTTTACCCAGCCATGGCTTCATTTCATGACCTAGACCTTCATTTTAGTTTGGATTAAGAGTTTTAGCTTCATAGCACCTTGCATGCACGTAAAGTTAGCAACTTTACGTGCAATGCTAGCATTAGAGGTCCAGATCTATGGGTTGAAAGTGTTGCAATGGACTGTAATCGACAGAATAGAGATGTCACAAGGTGGACTCGGCGAGTCGGGTCGCAAACCCAAACCCTTCTGTTTTGATTCGGATCAGTGAGTGGAGTTAGTAAAGGATTCAACCAGACTGGGTCCGTAATGGACATGAAGATCATAGTACTCGACGAGTTCGAAGAGGAACTCGACGACTCCAAGACAATCTTCTTAGTTAGGAAGATGAACTCGACGAGTTGTTCATACAACTCGGCGAGTCATGGCCTAGGTATTCATTCGATGATGATGAACTCGACGAGTTCAGGGATCAACTCGGCGAGTCGGTTGAAGATAGTCCCGAAGTGTTAGATGAAGGAGAACTCGTCGAGTTCTCGCTAGACTCAATGAGTGGATTCGGGGTTGTTTTGGGATTTGAGGAGCATGGACTCGGCGAGTTGGCAGAACCACTCGACGAGTCGAGTCAACTGGAAGGTTGACTTTGACGAGGACTTTGACCTTGAGAAGGACTTTGACTAGAGTTGACTTAGTTAACTTCTTGAGGACAGTTAGGCTAAGTATTACTATTATTTGGTATTGGTAGCTCGGGGAGCTAGAGGAGCAGTAGTTCAGAGAGTTGTTGGATAGCAGCCAGAGGGTTATCAGCAGTTTCAGCAGTACGAGGTGAGTCTCCTCACTGTGTGCATGGGTCTACGGCCACAATGTCGGCCCATTATGTTTATGCTTATGTTTATGTGTAGTAGGAAGACCCAAGGGTTAGCCCTAGGCATTTATTGTGATTGGTTCGGATTTAGATCTGTTACCGGGGTTAGCCCAATGCAATTTATATGTTCCGGACTTCGGTCCGATGCCGGCTGGTACCCGAGGCAGTAGTGGATGTGTAACTATACTTGTTTTCTTTGTGATACTTGTATGTGCTTGGTAGGGAGGTGAGTCGGGCGAGGTCCTGTATCTCATCGTTAGCCGAGTATGGACAGGGTTCTATATCTCATTAGTAGCAGAGCAGGGGCGAGGCCCGAGTTAGGAGGGAGGTGAGTGTGGGCGGGGGCCCGTATCTCACTATCAGTAGGAGCGTGTATGGGGTTCCATGGCTCACCAGTAGCAGGACAAGGGCGGGGCCCAAGATAGGCGAGGCCTTACATTAGTAGTACAGTAGAGCATGTTTAGCATTATGATATGTGTTATGTTATATGCTTGTATTTGTTAGTAGCAGGCGAGGCCTAGAGACAGGCGGGGCCTAAGAGAACATATCTGTATATCGAGCGGGGCTTGATGCCAGGCGGGTCCTGATGTCGGGCGGGGCCCGATGCAGTGGCGGGACCCAAGTTAGTCCGGACTACGGTCCGATGTCGGGCAGGGCCCGATGCAGTGGGCGAGGCCCAGTATGTGGTATGTGGTAGGTTGGGGAACTCACTAAGCTTCGTGCTTACGGTTTTCAGTTTTGGTTTCAGGTACTTCCGGTAGCGGAGGGAAGAGCTCGGGGTGATTGCATGACACACACACAGCAAAGAAGTTTAGCCTGGGATGTTTACTCTGATAAAATGAACAAGTGCTTTGAAAAGATACTCTGATTTATTATATAACCCTTTTTGTATGTTGAAATGATTTAGTAATGTTTTAAAAAGAAATTTTTGGCCAAGATTTTTGGGATGTTACATTAAAACATTTGAAAAGAAAAGCTCATCCTTGCATGTTATCTTGCCATCTGTTTATATATATATATACATATATATATATATATATATATATATATATATATATATATATATAATATTAAAATCAAGGAAAATACATAATTAGGGTTAATTGGTATCTACCAATCATAAATGACACTTGTACAAGTTATTTAAATTACAAAAATCATCCTTATGATTTAGTTCAAATTATACTTTTAATCCATATTGTTTTCTTAAAATTACGTATTTAATCCATAACAATTAAATCACATCAAATACAATTTAATCAAAATAAAACAAATTATAAATCCCTAAATTAAAACATTTGTTTAAATCACTATTCCCACTAATACTATTTGAAAACCCAATCCAATTGATTGTTCATTTACTATTCATCCTTGAACAAGATCATTTTTTGTCATATCTTTATATTCTCGTTTCATGTGCTCTCTCTCTCTCTCTCTCTCTCTCTCTCTCTCTCTCTCTCTCTCTTAATTGTAAGAACAAAATACCTATAGTCTATCATCTATTTCAAATAAAAAATTTGATCATCTTCACACCCATCTTCAAAATCGACAATGACCTTGAAGCAAAGATTTAAATTATAAAACGTCAAAAACCAAATTGAAACTAGAAACCTTATTTTCAAATCACCCACACTTACACCCTTACATCCATCATTCCCTTTATATTCAAAAAACTATATTTCAAAAAACCAAAATCAATTTCTTATGATTTGCATAGTTTTGTGTTCTACTTCCTTAACCAGATTCTTCTTACATATTAACTTGAACAACTTTTTATGTTTAAAGACAATCGCAAAATAGAATGTACTGGATTTCTATATAATAACATATAATGAGTTAAACATCAGAAACTCATTAGTATAAAATGGTGAAGGAAGTAGTCACGATATGGAAAGACATAAAACCAAATTTTTTAGATTAATTTGTCGAATCAATTGGAGATTCAATTACCTCAACGCCATACTTAATAGCGACACCAGCGAGCGTATCGAATCTCGTTACAGTATGTTCGATATACCAAAATCCGTCGTCACCGACACTCGACCCACCGAAACCAGATGTAGTTGGAAGTGAAGATTTCACGAAAGGAGACGAAGAATCATTATTTAAATAAACAACCAAAATAGGAATTAGAATATAATTTTGCGATATTTTTTATACCGTCGCAATAGATTTGCGATATGGGATGAATCGTGATAAAATGAATGTGTGAATATTGCGCCATTTCCAACAATAATTTTTCTGATTGTCGAGACTCCTCATTTTCAGTTTTTAAGCGTTTGGTGTTGTCTTTTTCTTGCCTTCGATTTCCACTTTTCAGGCAAACTTGATATCGGAGAAGAGAACCAACGGAGGGACCAATAAATGAAATTAATAAGCACAAGGTTACAGACCAATGATCACTATTTCAAACAATAATGACCATTTGCCTAATTTACTCTAAAAGGAAACATGTTATGTTTTTATTGGATGTAACAAACTAATCCTAATTATGCATTTTCTATTGATTCCTCCTATATATATATATATATATATATATATATATATATATATATATATATATATATATATATATAATACTAAATTATAATGCATATCAGTCATATCTTAAATTTTAAGAAACATAAGTTACAAAGTTTTTTTTCTACAAATCAATGATGCATAAATAATATATATCATGTATATAAATTAATTTACACTTCTTCAACTCAGCACCAATGTTAATTAATTTACATTAATACTATGAAGCTTCTTATATAGTGTGACACAACTAGGGTTACACCATGTAAACCCTAATGTGCATGACTTTCCACATTTCTTAGGCTCCATGGGTTTTAACCTCCATGGAGTATCCATGGGTCACCACATGGGTTTATCCCAACATAAAGAACTATGGATCATAAGCCCACTTTATAAGATTTAATGATTTACACAATTAATCCTCATATATTTAATTAGTCTCTTTTGATCACAAAATTAATTCCAAATTAAGTGTTGATCAATACTAATTAAATAATATTATTTCATATTAATATACTAGAACTTATAATATATTAATAAATCATAAATAACCTCTTCTCAATTATCCATCCTTCAGATTGTTTCGGTGTCATGCAACCCAAATGCATCATGCTACTCTCGGGTTAAGTACATATCAATTATAGTTATGGACTTAGACATTAATCCAACAGTCTCCCACTTGGATAAGTCTAATAACTATTATTGCAAGTACGACTCCACAACCCGACTAGCAATCGTAGCTCTTAAAAGTCGTTGTCGAACTCTGACCTAGTCAATGACGCGTCCATTAGATAAGGGATCATATATTCCACCATTCTAGATATCATACAGACTGAGACATGGATTATAATCATTCCTTCTGTCCATCTATTGTTTCCCGATTTCCGATTTATGACGACTGACTAATTTAACAAATCAAATTAGTCCAGGCTTGGCCAAGCATTTAGAGGTGTCATCACTAAATCATCGAGGGGCTCACAGATATCGCTTTTATCCCTACAAGGGTAAAAGAAATGGATAAACTTCGACTAATATTCTCGCTCTATCTACTCATCAAATCACACACAACGATACGTTTTATAACACCAAGTTACAGGTGCGTTTACATATCATCAATGTGCAACCGACTTGTAGACTGCAACTCATATCTATCTGTTTAAAGAACATAAGACATTATCGTCTCGTGATCACTCGTGATGAAATCCATGAAGTGATTCAAATGATCGTGGGTTGAATCCAATACTCGAATCTTATTCCAAGAGTACTCGCGAACACTGCAGCCACCTTGTCCTAGACAAACTATTGACCCATTCATGACAGTCTTGCCTTAATACCTACTTCAAACGTATGATTGACTGTGGATGGTTTAAATAACCTAGTTATTCGGGAAGTCTAAACATGCAAAGTGAAACACAAGAATAATATTAATCCTATATGGCCCAAAAACTTTTGAGTCATATTGATTACTCATTATTCATTGTATAATGTTTTAAATAATCAACTTAATACTTGAATTAAAACAATAGATATGCCATGCTCCAAGCATGCACACTATGTTTGTCTAAACAATAGTTATGCCATGCTCCAAGCATGCACACTATGTTTGTCTATGGTCCTTACTTTGTGAAATAGATAAATTAAACACATCTTCAATGAAACTCATTTCACAATTCCAAATCTTTATCACTAATGTAAGAATTCTCAAATTCTTGTCACTTCCAGAATATGTTAGATTCTAAACTAGCATGCAATGATTCTTTTGTAATGTCTAGGTACCAAAAGTTACGGAGACTTGACCAACGATATTACAAAGTATTCCTTTGGAGATTGTTACAAGACAATTCCGTGGAAGCGAAGTCTCAAATTCAAAGTGCATTCCTTTGAACATCCTTCTTGCATAAAAGTGTCTAACCACAGATTCTTATTATCCAACACCCAACATGAAAACATTCCATATTTGCCATATGACTACTCATTATTGATAGAATACTTTCTATTCATAATAATGTCGATACGGTCCATCCATTACTATACTTCCAATTGTCCTTAAGTGACCAATCCTTGGCGAACCTTAGATTGTCCTTAACAGTTGTTAACCACTTTAGTCATATCTGGTTCTAGTCCTTTTTCCCTCTTAATGCCCTAGGCATTCGGAAAATTTAGAACGTGAGTACATTATAGCATATGCAATCGATCCTATACCCGAAGCATATGGGACACGATTCATAATGTCTAACATAAAGACATGATACTTGACCGGTCTTTTGCTATAATATTTCTATTTGCCATGTTCTCATCATTCGAATTATGAAAAAGGATGTCGTAATCATAGTTGAATTTTGAGAACACAATTAACACATCCATATATAGAATTTCCTTATGTTGAACCATTCCAACATAAGATTCATATATATATTTGACTAAATCTGATTAAAATCTCAATCTAAGCTTTTAGATTTGAAATGAAGTATGAATTCCTCTCCCTTAATTATAGCAAAACAACTTTTCAAACCCTGCAACTTGCGAATTGAATTTTTTATCTATAATTAACATTGCTAACTTGTAACATTCATCATAATTGATTATGCTTCCACTAGCATAATAATTACATCCTTATTAGCATAACACTTATGCTCCCACTAGCGTTGACATGTACCCATAAATCAGCTGGACTTCTACAAATCAATACTTATTGACTTTCTTACCAAAGTTCAGATTTATGATACGAGATGCTTCGATAAGACTTTATCTAGGCTTCTCAAAATCATACACCTTTTCTTAGATAGCTCACATGTGTGTCTTAACAATTTTATACCTTACATCAATACGTCTCAAATGTTTAGACCCTTTTCCATTTCTCACAATTCAAATTATTAAGAGGTATGTCGTAATCATAATTGAATTGGAGAATGCAAATATCACAATTCGAACTCCTTAAAATCTACTTACTGAAAGCGTTTCCTCACAATCATTTTCATGAATCGGAGAGAAACCTTATGACACTTAGATTTTATGGTTTATGTGTTCCTATCCATGTTAATATATCAAACCATAATCAGAAGACAAGGTTAGTGAAAAATCCAAACTCATATGGATTGAACTTGTTCAATCTTAATTTCTTGCCACTTGGCAGCACAAGGGCTTACCATTGCTTCCGGGCTGTTATGCAAACAACTGAGAACTTATAGAAGTGACATGCATAGTCAACCAACTGGAATGGCACAGAAACAAGAATATGTCAACACGATAGGTTACAAACCTCAAGTTGTGTGCTAGTGTTTAACAATAGGTTTTATTCTTGATTAGTTCTTGAATCTTGTCAAGATCCTTAAGACTCCCACTGTCCTCTTGACATATAATATTCTCTTGTCAAGAACCATTCATTGACAAACAAATATTCAAGAGTTAGTGCAGATTCTTATCATGAAAGACACTTCATACAATTGGTTTTAGTTGGTCTTTGTCCTATCCAAGACATCACAACTTACCAATTTCAAATGTACAAGAGTAGAAAACATTTTACTCTACATTTGATAAGTGTTATAAACCTTTCTTAAGATTATGTCACTAAATTTACAGTCTTGGAGAATAAATCTAAGACTCGATTTTGGAACGAAGTATGACTCATCTTCTTAATTTAACCATTTCAACAATTCACGATTCCTCTTCTTAGCCATAGAAATACACTAAGATGACCTTATATTACATACTTTTTGTTGTAGTTGGAAACCTTGGACCTTTAAGAACTTAGTGCCCCAAGTGTTGCACCTCAAATGGAATCACACAACACCACCAACAATGGAGGAACTTGAGAAGAGATTCCTTGCATACACAAAATTCGGCTAGCCCTCTTGCAACTCACTTAGGTGCCAATTTTGGTAGTTATGAAGCTTCTTATATAGTGTAACACAACTAGGGTTACACCATGTAAACCCTAATATGCATGACTTTCCACATTCCTTAGGCTCCATGGGTTTTAAACTCCATGGGGTATCCATGGGTCACCACATGGGTTTAGCCCAACATAAAGAACTATGGATCATAAGCCCAGTTTATAAGAATGAATGATTTACACAATCAATCCTCATATATTTAATTAGTCTCTTTTGATCACAAAATTAATTCCAAATTAATTCTTGATCAATACTAATTAAATAATATGATTTCATATTAATATATTAGAACTTATAATATATTAATAAATCATAAATAACCTCTTCTCAATTATCCATCCTTCAGATTGTTCCAGTGCCATGCAACCCAAATGGACCATGCAACTCTCGGGTCAAGTACCTACCAATTATAGTTATGGACTTAGACACTAATCCAACATACATGACTTTGTTTCAAGTTGTGAAGATGTTTTATTGATTAACCAAAATTGCTTTATCTTTGTTTATTCTGGAGATGGCTTATTTGGAACCCAAACTTTCTTTCGCATTGTGTGCTTTGACTTCCTTTTCTCTCTGTGTGTTTGATGGGTTTTACATGTAATCATGCAGAAAATATCCTAAAATATTAAGGGTACATGCAACCTAAATGGATCTATTTCATAACTCTATTGAAGCCCCCCCCCCCTTATCAACAAGTTCTAACTCTGCTCTATTTGTCAAGAGAGTCGATGGTTCGATAAAAACACAAATAGTTACAAAGTAGATCATAAGGTGTTATGGTACTTTTCGAGTGACCCCTATACTATGATGTTTATATTGTTCGAGGCACATTACAAAAATGTGATTTGACATTGTATTGGACGGTCAGAAGAGGGTGTGATGTGTCATCTCATTTATAGGGAACATTGGCAAGTTTTTGATAAAAAAATGCCCTGAATTCTTGAGTGAACCTCATAACGTACGCCTAGGTCTTTCAGACGGTTTTAATCCATTTGGAAACATATGTAAGTCACATAGCACATGGTCGACCATACTCACCACATACTCTCTGCCACCTTAACTTTATCTGAAAGAGTCGTCATTCATGTTGACTTTGTTAATTCCTAACCCTAAATCACCTGGTAAGGATATGGATGTTTTCCTTAGGATGTTGATGGAACAGATTAAACTTTTGTGGAGCTCAGGCATACGTACTAAAGATCTGGCGATAAACACGTTCTTCATGATGAGAGCAATGTTGTTGTGGACAATAAACGACTTTCCAGCTCGTAGAAGTCTACCGGGTTTGAGCGGAAAGTGTACAACCATCACATGTAAAACAAGACCATTTAATTTCAAAGTCTCATATAATGATCAATAAATGCATGTTTATTTTCTAATTCTGGTTTGTGGTGATTATTTGCTAAAAGCTTTGGTAATTGTTTTTTTTTTGTCCTAAGTGCAAGAAAGAGCAATGTACTTTGATTTTTTGGTCCCAAGTGCAAGAAATAAGATTGTACTTTGGTATCAATAAATTTATGTTGATTTGGTAATTTTTTTTGTAATTGTGTTTTTCGTCCCAAGTTCAAGAAATAGCAATGTACTTTGGTATTTCTTGTATTTAAGGTTCTTTAGCACAAAATAAGTAGAAAAGTAAGTTACCGTTTCTTGTAAAATAAGATTGTTTAATTTCAAAGTCTTATATATCTATAGAATGATCAATAAATGCATGTTGATTTGGTAATTATGTTTATAATTGTATTATTGTTCCAAGTGCAAGAAATAGCAATGTACTTTAGTTCTTTCTCCCTTGTTTAAAAATAGCAATGTACTTTGACATTAATAAATGCATGTCGATTTGGTAATTGTTTTTGGAATTGTGTATTATCCGAAGTGCAAGAAACATCAATGTACTTTGGTATTTCTTGTATTTAAGGTTCTTTACCACAAAATAAGTAGAAAGTAAGCTTCCATTTCTTGTAAAACAAGACTATTTAATTTCAATGCCTCATATATCTTTATAATGATCAATAAACGATGTTGATTTGGTAATAGTGTTTGTAATTGTGTTTATGTTCCAAGTACAAGAAATATCAATGTACTTTGGTTTTTGTCCCATGTTTAAAGATAGCAATGTACTTTTGGTATTTCTTGCATTTAAGTGCAAGAAATATCAATATAATTTGGTAGTTTTTTTTATGTTTGATAGTTTCACTTATAAGTTTATATATGTTGTTATTTATTATGTAGTTGGAAAATCTTCATGCAATGCTCACGACCCAGCGTGTAGGGAGGAACTTCATGCGTTTTTTCAATTGGAGAAACCACATAGTGATGATCAAGGAGGAAATGAGGGGAACATAGATGATAGTTCGTTTGATATGTTAGACTTGTTGTGACACATTGGTACCAAATTAGATGTTGTTATATATTTTTTTCAGCATTTAATGTCATTACGTATCGGTTTTTTTGCACCCGAAAATGTTAATTTAAAAACTAATAAAAAAATTGAAAAATATTGTTACCGGTGACATACTATTACCGACGACAGACGTATTACCGACGACAGACGTATTACCGACGACAAGTTTATTAGCGGTGGTAAAGATCTTTAGCAGCGAAATTTTGCGCAATATCGACATGGCAGTACCGACAACTTTTTAATGGCGACGTGTCGCTTCTATTGCTTTTACCGACCACAAATCCAACTAACTGTGATTTTTGTTGCTGCTAACGGCTCTTTTTCTTATAGTGTTAATTACTCCTATTTAGAAGTCTAATATCAATACATGGAAAGATAAAAGTGTAATACCAAAATAAGGAAAGTTTCCTAAAATGTTCTGTTAATTTGATTGCTCTTCAAATCTTCTCTAACTTAGAATTTTTGGAGTTTGTTGATTTTTGTTACCTAATTTAGATAGATATACATATCTTGATTTTCCTTTTCTCCTTTTAAGAATTATGTAAGGGTGATGATATTTCCACTTTTATAATTTATCAATCCACATAAAATAAAATATGGATTTTCCTTTTTAGATAGATATACATATCTTGATAGATATACATATCTTGATTTTCCTTTTCTCCTTTTAATATTTATGTAAGGGTGATGATATTTCCACTTGTATTTTGACCATTATGCCCTTATTTAAAATTTACAAAATATGGAAATTGATAATAACACCTAAGGACGTGATCAACGCGATTCTTCTTTCCAAACGACGGTTGATTCTCCTTCATAGTCACCGTTCAAAAATTGTCGCTGCTTCTTCACCGGTTACTGCTGCTTCTTCTTCCTTTGCCGGTTGCCGGAACTGAAGAAGGTGAAGCCCTAAATTAAGAACATAGAATAATCACAGGTGTTGAATATATTATTGATTAATCTTCATTATATTACTGATTTATCTTGATTATATTACCGTTTTTATGTGTATGTTGTACCATATTTATGCCCATTGTTCATACGTTTTCACATGTGTATTCATTTGTCTTTAATAGATTGTGATAATATTCATCAAAGCATTGATGTCGAAAATTAATTAATGAGATTTTATTAGGGTTTAGGTTTTACCCGCTAGAGAGTTAAGGGCATTTAATTTGCATATTAAATGAGTGCAGGTGTTATGCTCGTAAATATTCATAGTAGGGATGTAAAATAAATTAATGTTATGCCATTGTAGCAAATTACTTACATGTATAAAGAGCTAAAATGTAAATTGTAAAAAAAAAAATCAATTCGTGCAGTTTGTGTACATGATTCAATGCATTGTCATGGTCTCTGTGAAGTGTAGGATTTTAGCAAATATCTTTATCGGCTGAGAAAGAGAAAGAATTTTCATATTTCCTTGGTTTCTTATTTCTTTTGCATGAATGTGAAGTAAAAGTTAACCTTATAATAGATAAACAACATGCATATGAAGGGTGAAATAATTTGTACAGTACAAATGTAAACATCATGTAAAGGCTTATTATTTTGCATGAACGTGAAGTAAAAGTGATAACCTACTTGATTTATGTTTTATATTATGCTATAGGCAGCATACACTAACTACTAACTTGATTTATGTTTTATGCTATGCTTTAGGCACCATTGGAATGGATTCATCAAGTCCTTTGATAGAAAATGAAGAACTCTATTTAGCTAACTCCAAATTTGAATCATATGATGAATTACTAAAGAATGTACGAGACTTTTATTACGCTAAAGGATATGCGTTATCTATTCGAGATTCAAGTAAAGACAAATATGTCAAGTTGCAATGTGACCGAGGCGGTTCCTATCGAGATAGATTGTGTATTGGAAATAAAAGAAAGAGGAACACCGGATCTCGTTTGATCAAATGCCCCTTCCAGATCGTAGGTAAAAAAGGAATTGATGGTTCTTGGGCACTTAATGCTAAAAACTTGACTCATAACCATGAACCATCTACTGATATGTCTGGGCATCCATCATTTCGTCGATTATCATTCGATGACGTACAAAGTGTCAAAAACATGTCGCTTTCTGGCATACCCCCAAGGCAAATTATTTCTTCTTTGCGGCAGAAAAACCAAAACCTTCCAGCAAATTCTCGAACTATATACAACCTAAAGATGAAAATCCGCAAGGAAAACATGAAAAACCATTCAATGGTTAGTGCCTTATTTGAAGAGCTTGAAAAAGAGGGTTTTATTTATGATATTTTACATAATGAAGTAGGGCATATAACTCAATTGTTCATTGCACATCCCTTGTCAATTATACTCGCCAAAACCTTCTCAACTATCTTTGTTATGGATTGTACATACAAAACAAACAAGCATAACATGCCTCTCCTTGATATCATTGGGGTTTCATGCTTTCATACCTCTTTTTATTTTGGGTTTGTTTTTCTAGAGAAAGAGGATGAAGAGAGTTATATTTGGGCATTAAGCGTGTTTAAGAAAACTCTTGAAAATCGTGAACTGTCTGTGATTATGTCTGATAGAGAGTTGGCATTAATGATTGCTATAAAGATGGTATTTCCGAACACGACAAACCTTTTGTGTATTTGGCATATTAAAAAGAACGTGTTGGCAAATTGCAAGAAGCATTTTGCACATACAGAAGAGTTTAATACATTTATGTTAAGTTGGATAAATGTAGTGTATTCAACTACAACAACTGTTTTTGAGAATAATTGGGGTGAATTTGAGTTGCTTTATCAGACGAAGAAAGTTGCAGTTGATTATATTAAAAACACATGGTTGCCTTGGAAAGAAAAGTTTGTTACTACTTAGACAGAAAATTACTTGCATTTTGGTAATCGTTCATCTTCAAGGGCTGAAGGTGCTCATTCCAAACTCAAGTTGTATCTACAAGTATCTACCGGTGGCTTACAAGAAGTTAAAGAAAAGATTTGTCTTGCAATTAAACATGAATTCAATGAGATTAAAGTGAAACTCGCAAGTGAAAAAATTCAAGTTCTGCATAATTGTGACATGCCGGTTTTTAGAGAGCTTTTGTCTCATGTATCTCATTTTGCATTAAAGGAGATATATATGCAATGTGAAAAAAAATAAAAAATGGTAATATTTACAAAGATTATAGTTTTAGATTATTGTTAAATATTAATTTTTACATTAACCTTTAATAATTGTTTGGTTTTTCAGGTATAATGATGCCTTGTACCGGTCATTTTATGGCAACCATGGGCCTTCTTTGTGCTCACAAGATAAAACAGCTGCAAGGAAAGCCACTTTCTTTGGATCTTATTCATCCACAATGGAGGATTGATACATTGCGTCTAAATTCGGAAGACGGTTCACACAATGATGGTGTCAACAAATTTGATGAGTTGCTTACTAATTTGTCTTCAAGGTACAAAACGTGGCCTTTAAGTAAAAAATAATTTGCTACTTCTATGATTACCAAGCTTTTGACCGAATCCGATGTGTTCTTTGAACCAATGATTCGTAAACCAAAAGGTAGACCTCCAAAATCAAAAAAGAAAAGAGGAATAACTTCAACCGCACAAGATCCTTCAAGATTCGAGTTTGTGGAATCATCACAAACACACAACCCTTCAAGTTCTACCGGTGACTTCCATATGAATAATGAAGTGTCTGAGAGCAACTTATTTGATTTGAATACATATCCAATTTTTTAAGTGATGGTATTATGATTTGAATATTTTTATTGGGAAACATTTTATAATGATTTGATATGAACTAGTTTGAATAATTTATTAGGATATGTATTAGTTGAAACAATTAATTTTCATTACATGTGCAACTTATAATGCCTTCGATGGATATATGAGAAAACAAATGATCTTTTGTTAACTTTCATTTAAATGATAAATAAGAAAAAAAAATGAATAAATTGAGGGATAAAAAGCATCGGTTAGTTGGGATGGACAAAAAGGAAAACATATTAATTTGTGTTAGACAAGTTATGAACAAGAAAAAAAAAAGATGCTTAACAAGAAAAAAAAAGACGCTTAAATGTTATTAAGTGGGGCTCGTATAAAACCTATTTATCGTCTTTTATTTATTTTTTTTTTTGTAAATTTAAAATAAGGGTAAAAGTGTAAAAACATTTCAAATTTAAGTGGATCCATAAAATAAATAAGTGGAAATATCACTCCCTTATGTAAATATTGTCTTATCAATACAAAAAGTTAACATTTGGGCTCATCTTCAATTTCTAATACTAACAAATTAAAACAAACTCTGCAAGTAGAAAGTTATCCTTAAAAAAAACTTGAACGTTAAAACAACATTAAACATAAAACATAGAGTATCGACACTTCTTAGTGTGAAAACAACAAACGCATATATACAAGACATCAACTTCTAATCGCACCTAAGGAACTTAATTAACACCATTAAATAATATGCATTCTATATATTTTTTTGTCGTGGACATGTTGTTCTAACCCCTTACTTCTTGTCGAACAGTTTTGGACAACCATAGACTTCACAGAACGAGTATAGACTCATTAACAAGAACAAAATAATTGTCAAAACCGCTGTTCCAACTCTCTTCGAGCAAATCAGGTCTTTCTTCATGAACCTCAACGCCTTTATCCTGGGTCTATTGTTGTAGTACTCATTTACCTGTTTAACCGTCTTGTTACCACTTTTGTACCCATTACATTTGTTTATCCCGTTGAAGAGATCCGCAATTTCTTTATCATTTAGATTTCCTCTAATTATTCCCTTATCTCTAAGTAACTTCGCATCCGCCTCTGTATCAATAATTCCACTCATTAAGTCGACATATTGGGCCAGTTCGGGTGTTGAGTTATAGGTTGCCATTTCGTAAGCAATCAGATTTCTCAATACCACTTCTGAGTATATGTCAAGAGTAATCTCCGGAAGGTATAGAGTGGCTTCGCTTTCTTCAAACTTAATATCCCTGATCCCTCCGGTGGTGCAGCTGAAACTGATTTGACCATATTTGGTAAGAGATGACACCGAGGGAATTTCAATTTCAGTGACATTAGGTTTGTTATCATCTTTTTCGCTGGATTGTTGACTTATTTTTAGACCTACCAAATTCGATATTTTTTCCCAGGGGATATTCTTTATGACCTGAATAGGTCGATCAGCCTTTTTACCCACACCAAGACGTAATCCCATTTCCACAACCTCTTCTATCTCGGTGAGGTTGAGGTCGTCTTTTTCGTTCCATTTCATGGCATCATCATTGTCCTTCCGTTGCATTACTACAACTTGAAGAGGGTCTGTAGCTGATTGATTGTTGACAATCAGATGGTACATAAGATCAAGCAAATGCAAGTAGCCCGTTCCAACACCATGATTAGAATCTTTTCCCAACTTAAGAGGAGAATGTACCTCACAAAATTCTCTCAGCATGGAGAACAACTCTTGTTCGCCATTATCACTATGATCAGTGGATGAGAGACGAAGGATCTTCTGTATTTCACTCAATAACCGCAAGGGAATTTGGTTCTCAAGCACCATTATGTCTCTATAGAGTACACCATCATTTATCAGCTTTTTGGGCATCAAGGGTGCAACGTCCCCATAGTGCCTGAACAGATCAAGTAAGAACAAACCATCAATAGCGATAATCCAAGCCAATGTGTCGCCATCAAGGTTTATATACTTGTGGTAACAAGCACGAATCATGAGCTCCTTCTCTTTAAGCTTGTTGATCACCAGGGACTCGAAGGATAAAATTTGATCCTCGTTTAAGAGGTCTTTAACAGCAGCAACTTTGTACCTTTCCATTTGGTAGAGATGAGTCTCAAAATGGTGGTATGGTCCCAGTGCTATAGCCAGAGGTACATAAGCCTCAGGCTTGAAATGGCTTGTGGATTTCGGGACACTGAATACACAAACGGGAATGTCGCTACCAACCTCGTCATCGAAGTTCTTGCTGATTTGATCCACCCATCGTTGCTCACTAATATTGCCACTCAAAATCGAATCTGATTCCATTTATCTTTTTGCATGAATTAGACCGAATAAAATTATATTTATAGTAGTGTGTAGGTAGGCGCGCGGTTGGCTAAAATCTACCAAAGGAAAATAAAACGAAATTCGTTAAATTAGGCGTCTTCATAAACTTTGAATAATTTGATGGCATGTCGTACAAGATTTAAATACTTTACAGCAAATTTTTTTAAGTAAATAAACGTGTAATACCAAACTTAACATTTTCCTTTGTTTATAAAAAAACCTTATAAATCATAAAATAATGTACATAATTTAATATATTGTGAAAATCAAGTAGAGAATAGGAAGCGATTTCTTTCCGTTTAAAAAATGTTCAAATTTAAAAGATACTTCATATGGACGTTTAAGAAAAAGCTATCAGGCTATTTCAGTCCATTTTCAAAATTGCTCTTAATAAGTGTAATATCATCTCTATTAATTGTCTTAATACAACAACTTATAGAACAATTTATAAAAAGCTTTTAATATCTAAGGCGTTTGCGGCAAAAATAGCTGGTAGACAGTAGCTTGTAACGGATAGCGGGTAGCTTGCCGGTAGCGTTTTCTAAACGCTACGTGAAGTAGTATTTGAATTTGAAGCGTTTTGTTTAAACTAAACGCTAGAAACTTGTAGTACCAAACGAGATTGTCTGTTTAAAACGGAAGGTTTTATCAAATGCTAGAAATTAGAAGTTCTAAAACGTTTCCAAATGCTTCTTACCGAAAACGCCCATAGTATATTTCTATCCAAAATAATCATTTAACGATTTATTATCATTATAGAACTATATTTATTTTATTTTTTGTATCGACCATTTTTGAGTTAAGGAAACTTTGATTTTTTCTATAAATCATAACATCGATGTAAAAGATCATTATTTCAACCTTCATCCCTCGTCATAGTTTTTAGTTCACTATTCCCTAACCAATAAGCTCCTTCATTTGCTTTTCATTTGCCTTTTCATACGAGGATATTTTGGTCATTTCACTCGTTAACCATGCATTCTTTGTTCTCTCTCTCTCTCTCTCTCTCTCTCTCTCTCTCTCTCTCAACATGCATGCATATTGATATTTCACATACCCTCTTCTCTGTCTTGTCGGGGAAAATATATTCAATGATAGAATAAACTGCCAATGATTTCAATTAATGAAAAGATACTATCGGAAATATCTAAAACCTTTGGTGGCTGGAAAGATGGTTAACCCAACAACCCAGCTGAACGTATTGAATGCGGAAATACTAAGATAACAATGTATAACAAACATAAATAAACAATATGAAAACAAACAATAATAACGAGACAAATGATCTAATGTGGTTACACAATCAAAATTTTTGTATATATCAACAGATTAATGAGATGATATCTTTTATATTGCACAATCAAAGGGAAATTACAACACTTACGAAATGTACAAATGATGATCCAATGCAAAAGAAATCATAAAAAACCATAGACAGAAAGAGAAAGAATTAGCCTTTATAAAGAGTAAAATTTAGCACTTAATTTAAAAACAACCCCGAATGGCCATTTTGCAGCTATTTCAAGTGGCCACTTAAACTAAAAATTGCCACTAGAAGTAAAATCTAAGTGGCAATTCTATTCAATTTACAAAACCTATGTTACAGCCACTTGAAGTAGCCGATAAGTGGCGAATTCATGTTGTGTCGAGAATTTCTCATACGATCTTAAATCAGTTGTGTCTAGTTACATTACGAGTTCGAAATTAGAACAGACGAGCATGATACAAATGCAACCATAACCCCAAATGTACCAAAGTAATCCCCTAAAATAAAATTAGGTAAGAGAGTACTTCAAATTTTCAAACTGTCACTTGAGCATCGACATGGCCATCACCTAGAAAAAAAACTTGTCCTAAAACTGAAAATAAACGAAGTTAATAAATGTGTCATGCCTTATGAGTGTTGGATTATGGTGTCTAAACGCATAACTAAATTGTTATATACTTTTAATTAGGGCAAAATCCTTTTTCGGTTGCCCTCATAACTATTAACCGAATAGAATGTCATTTATAGAGAGAGATGAAATAATTTATTAGTTTATTATATGATTACTAAATTAATTGGCAACAATACTAATTAATTAAGAATCAATCAGAATTAATTTGGGAATTAATTATGGGTTAATTAGAATTAATTTAGAGTATAAGGGTTGAGCTGCAATTGTCAATAATTGAACAAATGAGAGATTTCAGCACCTTCCTATGATGGACAGTTTTGGTGTGCCTAATTATGGTTTCTGGAAGCCTCCACTGGATTATTAGTAAACTAGATAATTACTGAATTTAAAATATTATTATTATATGTTCAAATTTAGGGTTTCTAGGGTTTTCCAAGTTGCTATATAAAGGGCCCTAAACCATGAATTTTCGGTCATCACTTCTAAACAAAAACCCTAGCAGAAATTATGCATCCCCTCTCATTTCTCCTTTTATCTTCTCGTTTCTAGGGTTCGAGTGTGAGCCATTAGATGTATCATACTTTTGGTGATTGTTTTTTGAAGACTAAAAGAAGGATTTAAAAGATTGTTTGCTATAACAATTCAAAGGTATGTAACCCTACTTTTGTAGATTTCGATTTTACTAGGGTTAGGGTTCTTGTTGTTCATTGTATTTCGCTTTCAGTGTGTAAAGACATAGATTCTTATAGGTTACATGTACCTTTAATTGTTAAGTTTTTTTCCACAAGTACATGAATGTTATAACCTATAAAATCGGCCAGTGGTATTAGAGCTTGGTCTCACAATTGTTCGCATATGAGTTGAATCGAAAAAAAAGGTAAAAAAAATCCAAAAAAGACATGCCACGCTTTTCTGTTTTTTCGATTTTTGTGCCCTTATCTGCCTAATCCGAATGTAGGTTTATGTTTTAGTGATTATATTGTAACAACGTAAATTTCCAGAATAATTTTTCATTTTTAAATCATACTTTTAATCATAAAACAATATCAAAACATGATGTTTCCAATGTCATCTCAAATAACAACTCCCAAGATCTCAATGAAAATAAAACTCCATCTGTGTGTACGGTCATGCCGGCGCCTTCCCGCGATCCTCACTGGTACCTGAAACTCATAACAGACAACACGGTAAGCATAATTGCTTAGTGAGTTCCCCAAAATACCACATACACCACTCGAGGCTACAGTACGACCCTCCGGTCGATGTGTCTCAGCGGGACCGTCTAGTCCCATAGCCCGTTGGACCCTCTGGTCCGGTCATAGCTCGTTGGACCCTTCGGTCCAGTCTGTGTCGTTGGACCCTTCGGTCCGGTCTATATCGTTGGGCCCTCCGGCCCGGTCTGTTCAACACATAGCATACATATAACACAATGCACATAATCTCATATATACACATAGCATGCAAGACCCTCTGGTCTACACAATAATACCACTCTAGGTAATGTATAGTGAGAAGACTCACCTCGGGTATCTCGGATAATCTCGCACACGGAAACACTGATCTAGTCCCCGCCTAAACACATAAACAGTACTCTCGAATAAATAATGGCTCTCAAAGACTAGATTACATCCCTTCCTACAATCCCACAGAAGGGTAAAAGACCATTTTACCCCTCCCTGACCCAAAAGTCCAAATGTTGACCAAAACCCTAAAAGTCAACGAAAGTCAACAGGGGCAGTACGCGGCGCGTACCAGCTCTTGTACGTTGGGCGTACTCCGACGATCTAGAATCGGGGTCTCAGACTCTTACGCTGCGCGTACTGAGATTTACGCCCATCGTAAGTCTCAGTTTCATGCATTCATGGATTTTGGTCTTAAACGGTTAAGACATAAACTCAAACTCCAGATCTGACTCCTCTAAGACCACTTAATCCATAAAGTCGAGACCTTTAAGCCTTTGCATGGCTGTAAAGGTCCCTAATCACTTTAACACCTTTCCTTCTTTCTCATAAAGTCTAGATCTCATGCATGGCTCAATATTCACGTCCAAGATTGGATTTTTATGAACCTACAACTCATGTTACTCTGAAATATGGCAGATCTAGGCTTATGGAGACCATTTGCCCATAAAGTCTCCACCTTGGGTCCAAAAACCCTAAAAATTGGTCCAAGAAGCACAAATCACAAATGACAAGGAAAGCTTTGAGCTTTTTACCTCAGAAAGAAGCTCCAACCTCTGTAGAACTCAGATCGACTCTTGTCCACCAACTTCTAGCTCCTAAAATGGCCTCCTCTTCTCTTTCACCACCTTGAAATGGCACTTTGAAGCTTAGAACACACACACACACCAGCTAGGAACGAAGGGTATCTCTCTATTAGGGTTTCACTCTATGAAATGGTGGCTGAGGATAAGGCCTTAACATTCCTTTTATAGTGCACAAGCCACAATTTAGGGTTTGCATCTGGGCCGGTTACGCCTGGCGTAACCTTGGGTACGCCCAGCGTACCTAAGCGAGTCCGCGTCCAACTTAAGCGCATGAGTACGCGCAACGTACTCTTCAGTACGCCCAGCGTACTCATTTGCCTTAATATTTCCTTTAAGGGGCCAAACTTGACAACTTGGAAACGAAGAAGGGTATAAGAGATGTACCTGAATTTTGGGGTGTTACAATTCTCCCCCACTAGAACCAGACTTCGCCGTCGAAGTTTCATGCCGTAAACAACTCAGGATGCTGCTCCCGCATCTGTGACTCCGGCTCCCAAGTCAGCTCGGACCCTCTCTGATGTTGCCACTGGACCTGAACCAGGGGCACTTCCTTGTTCCTCAGAACCTTGATCTTTCGACCCACAATCATGATTGGCCTCTCAACATAATTCAGGCTCACATCTACCTGAATGTTCTCTAGCGGTACCACTTCCGTCTTGTCGGTAATACACTTCCTCAACTGAGACACGTGGAAGGTATCATGAATCTGGCTCAACTCCGCAGGTAGCTCCAAACGATACGCTACCCTGCCCACCCTCGCGGTCACCCTGAACGGACCAATGTACCGGGGCCCCAGCTTGCCCCTCTTCCTAAATCGGATCACTCCTTTCCAAGGAAACACCTTCAGGAGTACGAAGTCGCCCACCTGAAACTCAAGCTCGGATCGTCGCCTATCCGCATAACTCTTCTGGCGACTCTGGGCTGTCAACAACCTCTGCCTGACCTGTTGTATCTGCTCAGTCGTCTAAAGCATTATCTCAGTGCTACCCATCACGCGCTGCCCTACCTCTCCCCAGCAAATGGGAGTCCGACATTTCCTCCCGTACAACAACTCGAAGGGAGGCATACCAATACTCGAATGGTGGCTGTTGTTATAGGAAAACTCAGCCAACGGCAAGTACGTGTCCCAACTTCCACCGAAGTCCAACACACATGCTCGGAGCATGTTCGCAAGTGTCTGAATCGTCCGCTCACTCTGCCCATCCGTCTGTGGGTGGTAGGCGGTACTGAAATGCAGCCTCGTGCCCAACTCCTCATGGAACTTCTTCCAGAACCTGGAAGTGAAACGTATATCTCGATCTGACACAATCAAGATCGGTACTCCATGCCGCGATACCACCTCCTTCACATACAACTCTGCCAGTTTCTCTGCAGAAGAGCTCTCACTGATAGCAAGGAAGTGAGCGCTCTTCGTCAGCCGGTCGACAATCACCCAAATTGCATCGACACCCCTCGCGGTCCTTGGCAATTTGGTGATAAAAGCCATGGAAATATGTTCCCACTTCCACTGGGGAACCTCAAGTGGCTGCAGCTTGCCGTGTGGACGTTGGTGCTCAGCCTTAACCCTGCGACAGTTCAAGCACCTCTCAACAAACCATGCTACATCTCTCTTCATACAGGGCCACCAATAATCTTTCTTCAGGTCCAAATACATCTTAGTGGCCCCGAGATGGATCGAGAATCTCGATCTATGCGCCTCCTCCATCAGTATGACACGTGCCCCGCCCAAAAACAGCACCCAAATCCGACCCTGAAAGATCATAAGCCCACGACTATCGGTAACGAACTCAGATATCTGCCCAATCACCCGCTCTCTCTTGCGATTCTCCGGTCTCACAGCCTCTGCCTGGGCCTCCCGAATGGTGTCCAACACCGGAGTCATCACCGTCAACCGCATACAAATGTCTCGAATCGGGGTGTTCTCCGCCCTACGGCTCAGGGCATCAGCTACAACATTAGCTTTGCCCGGGTGATACAGGATCTCGCAATCGTAATCCTTTACCACATCCAACCATCTCCTCTGGCGCATATTCAGGTTGGGCTGATCCATCAAATACTTCAAACTCTTGTGGTCCGTGTATATGGTACAACAAACCCCATACAGATAGTGACGCCAGATCTTGAGGGCGAACACCACTGCCCCCATTTCCAGATCGTGGGTGGGATACCTCGTCTCATGAGGCTTCAACTGCCTCGATGCATAAGCTATCACATGCCCTCTCTGCATAAGCACCGCACCGCACCCAACCCCGATATCGATGCGTCGCAGTACACCACAAAATCCTCCATTCCCTCTGGAAGGGATAACACCGGGGATTCGCACAACCTCTGGCGAAGAGTCTCAATTGAGGCCTGCTGCTCAGGACCCCAACTGAAAGCCACGCCCTTCCGGGTCAACCTGGTGAGAGGAACGACAATCTTGGAGAAATCCTTGATAAATCTCCGATAATAGCCGGCCAACCCCAGAAAACTCATGATCTCGGTGGGGGATCTCGGCACCTCCCAACTCATCACAACCTCAATCTTGGCCGGATCGGCCAATATCCCATTCTGGTTGACAAGATGTCCCAAGAACTGGACCTCTCGTAACCAGAAATCACATTTGGAGAATTTGGCGTAAAGCCTCTCCGATCTCAAAACTCCGAGGATCTCCCTCAAATGCTCCTCATGCTGCTCTCTGGATCTCGAATACACCAATATGTCATCGATGAACACGATCACCGAACGATCCAACATCGGCCTGTACACCCGGTTCATGAGATCCATGAACGCTGCCGGTACGTTGGTGAGCCCAAAGGGCATCACCACGAACTCGTAATGCCCATAACGAGTCCTGAACGCCGTCTTCTGGATATCCTCATCACACACCCTCATCTGATGATATCCAGACCTCAAGTCAATCTTGGAGAACCAAGACGCTCCCTGCAACTGATCGAACAGATCGTCGATCCTCGGTAAGGGGTAACGGTTCTTGACCGTCAACTTGTTAAACTCCCGGTAATCAATGCACATCCGGTGTGAACCATCCTTCTTCTTGACAAAAAGGATCGGTGCTCCCCACGGCGAGCTACTCGGTCGAATAAACCCTTTTCCCAGCAGCTCCTGAAGCTGCGAGGATAACTCCTGCATCTCTGGCGGCGCAAGGCGATAGAGTGCCTTGGCAATCGGCGCCGCTCCCGGAATTAAATCGATGCGAAACTCCACCTGCCTCTCGGGAGGCACACCCGAAAACTCCTCGGGGAAAACGTCCGGGAACTCTCGCACTATCGGCACATCATCCACAGAACTAGGCCTCTCCGCTGCTACTCGTGTGTCCATCATGTAGGCCACAAACCCACTACAACCCTGGTGTAGACTCTGCCTCGCTCTAGCAGCCGAACAGAATGCTGATCCTGAACGGGTACCCTCGCCGTACACCGTAAGAACTCCCCCACTAGGGTCTCGTATCATCACCAACTGACGCTCGCAGTCTATAACAACCCCAACACAGCTCAACCAATCCATGCCCACTATGACACACACATCCCCCATCGCAATCGGGACCAGATCTATTGGGAACTCAACACCAAAGATCTCGAGTACACAACCTCGAATCACGTCCGTAGCATACACCGCTCGTTCGTCAGCTATGGAAACCCGTAGCGGTCGACTCAACGCCTCCCGCTAGATACTGATGTGCTGACTAAACGCTAAAGACACAAACGACCGACTCGCACGAGTCAAATAACACCAAAGCAGGTACATAACTCACAAGAAAAGTACCTATGCATATCATAATATAAGCACAAGATCTCATAACTCAGCATAAATAAATGAAAGAATACATACCAGCCACGACATCGGGCGCTGCGAGAACCTCCTCCGCTGTCAACTGGAAGGCTCTCCCGCGAGCCTTCGGTGCCTCGGCCTTCACTGGCCGGATCTCAGTAGTTCGAGCAATATGTGCAGATCCCTGCGCTGATCCCTGCAGTAGCTGTGGGCACTCGGCATTCCGATGGCCGGTCTGGTTACAATGAAAGCAAACTGTGAACCCCTTGGGGCAATCCCTCGCATAATGCCCCTCCTTTCCGCACTTGTAACACACCCCAGCTCTGCACACTCCCTCGTGGCTCTTGCCGTACTTCCTACAAGTGCGGCCCTTCGGACCCCCAGATCTCGAATCAGCGGGCTTTGCCCGCTTGGCTGCTGGCGGCGCCTGCACCGGTCGCCTGTCCCTCCTCTGAGACTCGGCCTCCTCCCTGACCTGAGTCTCCAGCTCAATCTCTCTCTTCCGGGCATTTTCCTGGAGCTCAGCAAATGTCCGGTATGACGAGTTCGCCACGAACTCACGGATATCCCTCCTCAGAATGCTCAAGTACCGGCTCATACGTGCCTGCTCAGTCGACACGTGCTCAGGGAAAAACAACGCCCTCTCATGAAACATCCTCGTAATCACCGTCACATACTCATTTCCCTACTTGAGGGACAAGAACTCCTAGGCTAGACGTTCCCTCTCCATAGGGGGAACATACTCATCTCGAAACATCATGGTGAACCTCTCCCAGGTCACCGTAGTAAGCTCTGTTGTAGTGAAGTCTGCCGTCACAAACTTCCACCAGTCCTTCGCTCCCAAGCGAAGCTGGTTCAGAGCAAACCGAACCCTCAGATGCTCCGGACACGAGCAGGTGTAGAAGCATCCCTCGATATCTGAAATCCACCTCATCGCAGCAATTGGGTCCTGCGTCCCATCAAACTCTGGTGGCTTCGTGTTGCTGAACTCTAGGTACAACAACGAGTCACCCCCTTGCGGCCTGGCAGCAGCGACGGCTGCGGTGGCTGCAGCATCAGTAAGAGCAGCGTACCGCTCATCAAAAGTCTCGATCAGCGTGGTCTTGATAGACCCGAACATCTCTGGTATCTCAGCTCGGATGGCCGCAGCCACCTCCTCGTGAATCAACCTACGGATCTCCTCATCACTGGTACCACTGGTACCACTGCCTCCTAGGTGGTGGCACGTCCCAACCATGATGTCTCTGAAATACAACACAAAAGAAATCAGAGATTCGCTCGAGTATACTCGCACTCAATACTCAACCCTACTTGTTCTTTAGTACCCTAAGGATTCTTACTTGGACTGCTCACCGATCCGGTGTTTCCAGTAGTACGGGCCCTATACTACCTTCCACAATGCATCGGTATTCACCCCAAGTCCTCCTCCTAGGATCCCAGGTCACAAGTACTATACATCTCGCTAGCATAGGCTACCCTTCGGTAGACCTCTCATCAGCTCCTCACTGCTACCTACTCACTCTCAAGCATCTCATAGCAGCAGAAATCTTCCTAGGCTAAGGTATCACAAATCAGGCCACTCTAGTCCTAATATGAATACCTAGCCTACTCTAGCATGCATAACATATCATAACATATCTCATAACACATAATGTAAGGGTATTTTGGGAAATCACCGTTCGGGCGCTGGGTGATCGTACACACTGCTTCCTTCTGTTTTTCCTCAAATTCTTTTACTTCCTTAGAAAAATTGTTTATTTTATGAAAAACTTTCTCAAATCCTCAGTTTGAGTTCAAATACACCCGAAGGTGCATCCGAATCCCTCAAACCAAGGCTCTGATACCAACTTGTAACAACGTAAATTTCCAGAACAATTTTTCATTTTTAAATCATACTTTTAATCATAAAACAATATCAAAACATGATGTTTCCAATGTCATCTCAAATAACAACTCCCAAGATCTCAATGAAAATAAAACTCCATCTGTGTGTACGGTCATGCCGGCGCCTTCCCGCGATCCTCATTGGTACCTGAAACACATAACACAAAACAAGGTAAGCATAACTGCTTAGTGAGTTCCCCAAAATACCACATACAACACATACGCCACTCGAGGCTACAGTACGACCCTCCGGTCGATGTGTCTCAGCGGGACCCTCCAGTCCCGTAGCCCGTTGGACCCTCTGGTCCGGTTATAGCTCGTTGGACCCTTCGGTCGAGTCTGTGTCGTTGGACCCTTCGGTCCGGTCTATATCGTTGGGCCCTCCGGCCCGGTCTGTTCAACACATAACATACATATAACACAATGCACATAATCTCATATATACACATCGCATACAAGACCCTCTGGTCTACACATAAATACCACTCTAGGTAATGTATAGTGAGAAGACTCACCTCGGGTATCTCGGATAATCTTGCACACGGAAACACCGATCTAGTCCCCGCCTAAACACATAAACAGTACTCTCGAATAAATAATGGCTCTCAAAGACTAGATTACATCCCTTCCAACAATCCCACATAAGGGTAAAAGACCATTTTACCCCTCCCTGACCCAAAAGTCCAAATGTTGACCAAAACCCTAAAAGTCAACGAAAGTCAACAGGGGCAGTACGCGGCGCGTACCAGCTCTTGTACGCTGGGCGTACTCCGACGATCCAGAATCGAGGTCTCAGACTCTTACGCTGCGCGTACTGAGATTTACGCCCAGCGTAAGTCTCAGTTTCATGCATTCATGGATTTTGGTCTTAAATGGTTAAGACATAAACTCAAACTCCAGATCTGACTCCTCTAAGACCACTTAATCCATAAAGTCGAGACCTTTAAGCCTTTGCATGTCTGTAAAGGTCCCTAATCACTTTAACACCTTTCCTTCTTTCTCATAAAGTCTAGATCTCATGCATGGCTCAATATTCACGTCCAAAATTGGATTTTTATGAACCTACAACTCATTTTACTCTGAAATATGGCAGATCTAGGCTTATGGAGACCATTTGCTCATAAAGTCTCCACCTTGGGACCAAAAACCCTAAAAATTGGTCTAAGAAGCACAAATCACAAATGACAAGGAAAGCTTTGAGCTTTTTACCTCAGAAAGAAGCTCCAATCTCTGTAGAACTCACATCTACTCTTGTCCACCAACTTCTAGCTCCTAAAATGGCCTCCTCTTCTCTTTCACCACGTTGAAATGGCACTTTGAAGCTTAGAACACACACACACACCAGCTAGGAACGAAGGGTATCTCTCTATTAGGGTTTCACTCTCTGAAATAGTGGCTGATGATAAGGCCTTAACATTCCTTTTATAGTGCACAAGCCACAATTTAGGGTTTGCATCTGGGCCGGTTACGCCCGACGTAACCTTGGGTACGCCCAGCGTACCTAAGCGAGTCCGCGTCCAACTTAAGTGCATGAGTACGGGCAGCGTACTCTTCAGTACGCCCATCGTACTCATTTGCCTTAATATTTCCTTTAAGGGGCCAAACTTGACATCTTGGAAAAGAAGAAGGGTATAACAGATGTACTTGAATTTCGGGGTGTTACATATATATTCTGAATCTATAAAATTCCAAATTTTTATTCAAAAGATATGATTAAAACATTAATTTGGATTTTGAGGAGACAGAAATGGAAATATAATTCTTAATTATAACATAATTAAATTTAATTATACTTATGGATTTTAATAACACATTTAATTAAATGATTAACTAAAAGACAAATATTAAATCCATAATTGGTTTAAATATTAATTAAGTAAATGTTTAATTCAGATAATTAATATTGAAACCTTGTCTTTTAAAAAGCTTTAAAATACATCCTATATATATGTATAAGACTTTAATATTATATCTATAACTAAAACTCAGTCAATTCAATAACACCGCTACATTCACGAAGTCACACTCTAAGAGAGGTATAAGGAAACGACATATAAAACAACCGTTGAATATGTGTCATTTTCACCTACCGCTTCTTTGTGTGGTGGTGGCTGGTTAGCCGAACAGTCTTGATAGATCATAATCATTAAAAGTATAATGCTATAAAGTACTAGAACATTCTTTCAAAATCTCACTCTAGTTACTTTAAGAAAAATGTGAAATGTATGCTAATCCATGAAAACACACATCGTTTTTTATGAGTCGTTAGTGGAGCGTGTATGGCTAACCGACACACTAATTTAGGACTATAAAGATGAAATGATGGCACAACTTGAAAATTATTATTGTTGATGGAGCATGTGTGGTTTACATGTCAATTTGAGATGATAAATAACCTCAAGGTTGTTAAACGGGGTTGCATGGTTATTCACATCTTGTTTGGGATCATCGGTATCCAAGTCAGAAATTGAAGAGTATAATCCGAGATTAAACGTAACATTGATAAGATTTAATAAATCTCAAATATCTAGGAATTTCATATTATATTGAAATTGGTAATGTGTCTTACCTTCCTTGATAAATTCACAATTACATTACGCATGCCTCTTCTTAATTTTGAATTGCATCGTGGGTCCTAGCCTTGAATATTAATTTGGTTTAAATTATTAAGTATATTATATCAACAAACAAAAAATCTCTTCTACTATATATGTCTGCAAATGCTAATGTTCCTCCTCTTCCTACCTCCACTCAAAACTCAAACTTTACTATCTTGGTGATTCTATCAAAGCAAAAGCTCACTGGTCCCAACTACATGGATTAGATGTGCAACTTTAAAATGAATCTTCTTTAAGAGAACAAGGAGTATGTTCTCGAGAATCTCATTCCTAAGACTGATGAATCGACTACCATGCTTGATGAGATTCTTGGTCATAACCAACATGTTGATGATACCACTAAAGTCGCTTGCGTAATGATTGCAACTATGGCGTGGAAGCTCAAGGAAGGAGAATCTGTATGCCCTCATGTGCAGAAAATGCAGAGACATGTGGAGAGATTATAGAAGAGGAATGTGAATTTCAATAAATTGGTGGCCATTAACATGGTCTTGAACTCTTTACCAGCTAGTTATGATTAGTTCATTTTAAATTATCATTTGAACAACACAGAAACTGCATTGATGCAAGTTAGCAACCTTTTGCAAACTGCTGAAGCGGGAATGAAGAAGTCTCATGTCCCAGCTGCAACTGTTGCTCCTATCTAGGCCATCAATCATGGCAGAGGAAACAAAAGGAAGGCAAACATGCAACCTAATTGGAAAGGGAAAGCCCATGCTGGAGCATCTAGTAGTGGGTCAAAGGGGAAGCCCGAATTTGATGTTCCAAGTACTAGTGATCCAAAAGAGGCTACTTGCTTTCACTGTGGCGAAAAGGGGCATCGGAGAAAAAGCTTCCCGAAATACATGCAAGAAGTGAAAGAAGGAAAGATCAATCCATTTGGTTCTTCATCTGTTATATACATTATCCAAATCAATACCATACAAGTTTCTCATTCTTGGATCCTTAATACATGATGTGGTTTCCATATGTGTTCTGATATGTAGGGTCTAATAGAAAGTGAGGAAATGGAGCATGGAAGGTTGAACCCGATCATGGGGAATAGTCGCACTTCACCTATTACCAAGATTAGGACTTATGGACTTATGTTTGATGGTAGTGTTAGATTTCATTTAGTTAATTGATGTTATTCATTTGTTATGACTAGAAACATTATTCCATTTCACGCTTTATTTAGACAAGGATATTGATATTCGTTTGATAATGACAATGGTTCGATTTTGGTTCATAAGAATGGTATTTTTATATTCAAAGCTTTTCCTTGTAACGACGCGTATGAAACTGTGGTATGTGTTGATAAGTTAGGTAGTAATGTTTACAATATTGATTCGTCTTCTGGTATAGACCAATCATGCTTATGGTATTGTCATCTTAGACACATAAATAAGGAACACATCACCCAAATCCAAAAGGATTGAGTGTTGGAATCATTTGACTTATGGTCAGATGATGAATGTGATTCATGTCTATTGGGTAAGATGACTAAATCACCATTCACTGGAACATGTTAATGGTGAAGAATTGTTGGACCTTATCAATATGGATGTGTATGGGCCCTTCAGATCTGCCACAAGAGATGTGAATCGCTACTATATGGCATTTACGAATGTTTAGAGAAGATATGGGTATATCTACTTAATCAAACAGAAATCAGAAACTTTTGAAAGGTTCAAAGAGTTTAAACCCAAAGTAGAGCATCAATTGGGCAAGAAGATAAAGATGCTATGTAACATCTAAAAAATCACAACCAATTTAAACTTTTCAAAACAACCCATTTACTAATAAAAGTGTTTACAAAACCATTGTTTCCAAAATATTATTTAAATTCAGAGTCTCTCATGATCACCAATATAAAATTAGGATGTGTATGGTCACAGCTTCGCCTTGCCACAGTCTTCTGAAGTACCTAAAACCATAACCAAATATTGTAAACTGAAGCTTAGTGAGTTCCCACAAAGTACCACCACACAATACACATATCATATACAAACAAACATAATAGGTCCAATCAGTCATCAGATTGGAATACCCACGGGTCCACAACCATCGTGATGGATTACCCCTGGCCCAATCAGTCATCGGACTGGAATGCCAACATACAACCGGTTGACTTAGTCATCAGATTGGAATACGAATATACAGCGGGCCCACTCAGTCATTAGATTGGAATACCCTCGGGTCCACTCATTCATCGAACTGGAATACCCTCGGTCTGTTGACTCATGCACATAGCTGTAAAGTATGAACCCAACATTATATGTCAACATATAACAAATAACAAACATATTCAATAGATAGACAATAATGCATCTAGAAATCACACGTAGTCCTACAGATCTACTGGTCTACGCATATCAGTAAGTATCATATAATCATACAGTTCTATCCCATACTTAGCATATCATAAGTCAATGAATAACATAATATCAATCCAACCGGACAACCTTGGTGCCTTCGACACGTAAGTAAAGGGAGGAAAACTCACCTCACAATCAGACGAATAGATAATCAATACTCTGCTCCTTAATACCGGCTCAACCCAAATCCTAATTGTCAAAACATTATCCATTAATAATATTTCCCAGAAAATGCCATTGGTCAAAGTTGGTGAACGGTCAGAAGTTAAGTCAACACCTAGCCGAGTGACCCAACCGAGACAACTCGACTGAGTCGACCCAGCCGAGTACACTGGGCGTACTCCTCTTTACGTGGGGTGTACTCGGTGGCTGACCAGGTTACGAAACCCTGCTCGTATACGTGTAACGTACCACTTGGTGCGCCTACGTGCCATGTTCATCCCTTTCCCCATTAAGACCTTAATACTCCAAATATTCACATCTAAATTTAGATCGAAAGCTAAAATACCCTCAATAGTCATAAAGTTTCCCACTTTATGACTTTGCGTGCCTATTAGGTGCTTAATACACAAAATTTCAACATCTTAATGCCTTAAGACTTTCTATAGCATGCATGGAGCAAAAGCAACCATCAAGACCACATTTTTATGACTTAAGACCCCTCCTAAGGTCGGAAAGGACGACTTATTGGGTCAAGAACATGCCATGCTCAACAATCATCATATTTGGGGAAAAAAGTATCTTAAAGGAAGAAATGTCTAGATCTACAAGATGAAGTGATCAAGTTGTGAACTTAATACCTCCTGGAGGTTTCTAACAAGAAGATTATCTCAGATCCAAGATGCTTCAAAGCTCCAAGCCCTTCTCACCACCTTTTTCTTCTTCAAGAACACCTTAAAAACACTCCCATGGGCTTAAAATGCACTCTTCTCACTTAAGGTTTCCTTGGGGTCATTTTTCATATAGGGAGGCTGATGAAGTAATGAGAAATGAGGATATAATGGTGTTTATATATGGACCATACCCTAAAAATTAGGGTTTTCACTTTTTTCATGTACGCCCCGCGTATGAGTTGTACGCCTAGCGTTGTAGGGCGCACCCTAGTACGCCTAGCATACACAACATATGCTCAGCGTACGAATCCTTGTCAAAATTACTATATTGCCACTATGGGCCAATCTAACAACCTTCCTCAAACCGAAGGGTCAAAAGGCAGTATTATTCAATCATAGGGTTGAAATTTAAATTACCTTGACATCGTTACGTTACAATTCTCCCCCATTTGAACAAGGCTTCATCCTCAAAGTCGGTTGCTGCGAATAACTTAGTATAATGCTCCCACATCTCAGCCTCCGGCTCCCAGGTCCATTCAGAGCGTCTTCGATGTTGCCACTGAACCTTTACCAAAGGTATCTCCTTGTTGCGCACGACCTTCATCTTTCTCTCCAATATAGCCATCGGCTTCTCAATATAATGCAGGCTCTCATTGACATGAATATCATCTAAAGGGACCACTGCCTCATTGTCCAACACATACATCCGCAACTAAGAGACATGGAAAATGTTGTGGATATGGCTGAGCTCACTCGACAAATCCAACCAGTAGGCCACCCAGCCTACCGTGGCGATCACACAGAACGATCCAATATATCGGGGATCCAATTTCCCCCATCCACCTGAAGCATATCACACCGTTCCAAGGTGAGACCTTTTGTAATACCATATCACCAACCTAAAATTCCAACTCTGATCGGTGTAAGTCGGCATAACTCTTCTGCCGAGTCTGAGTTGTCTGCAGTCTCTGCCTGATCTGCTGAATAAGCTCGGTGGTCTGAAGGACGGCTTCGGTCCTTCCCATTACCCTGTGACTGAAAGACCCACACTTTCATACATGAAAATTGTTACTCCGAAACATGCTACATGCATATCCATAAAAACAATATTTTATATTGATAAAGTGATTACAAACTACTGGATACAAACCAACTATTTCAAAGTGTTATATATATTACATAACTTCCCAGGATTCTATAGTTTTATACATATGGGAGTGCAAAATACAATAGTTTCAAACTATTCGAAAATCTTCTATCAATACAATAGTTTCAAATTATTCAAAAATCTTCTATCAGTATATAACTATACTGGATGCTTATCTCCTGCAAATTAGTTAAACATTGAGAGGGGTAAGCGGTGACGCTTAGTGAGTTCAATAATAGATACAATATTACATTATGCCATATATATACTTCAATATGGCAGAGGCAAAGAGGATCAAGGAACAACAAAGGCATATGTGAATCATGTGACAAACTTTCCATATCAATCATTGATTAGATTCAAAGTTATACAATCAATGAGACATAACAATTTCCATACTTGATATACATCAATAAAGCTTTGGCCCAAATGGCACAGAAGACATACAACTTCGGATTAACCTTTTGGTAGATTTCAGGCTTATAGCCCTGTCTAACCTTCTGCCAATACCATAGAATAGAAATCATTCTCTTACGGAGATATGTTCTACATGGCCAGAGGCTACATACCAGTACCAATATGAATCTAAGTCCTTTCACTGATTACATGGTCAAAGGTATTTCTTTTGCTATTAAAAATAAGGAATAAAAATAACACGGGAAAATAAACCGAAATAATAACACTGAAAAGCACGTAGCACATATAACACATAACATACAATTGTTCCTATATATTAAACTCACCGTGAAATAACCGGGGGTTAAAATAGTAATCTGGGCAGCACTTCGTTACTATAATTAGCTTTCTTCGTTGAAAACCGGAAGTTTTCTTGAAAATCGGGCTCTGCGAAGGTAGAGCTTGAAAACCGAAAAGATAAAATTTTCGGGCTTCTCGGCAACTTCGGGGGGTGTTTCGGGCGTTGGAAATAATCCCGGGGCTTCGGGGGAAGTGGAAGTAGAAGAAATATAACTTTAGGGGTGAAATTTGCCAATTTTCTAACATTTACCCGGGAGGTTTCGCACCCCTTATATAGGTGCGAGCCTCGGATCCGAATCGAGGGGGAGAGGGCAGGTGGCTGCGAGGCTCGGAACAGGTGGCTGCTTGGGCTTACGGAGATATGTTCTACACTGATCACATTCAGTTCATATATTGAACTTCCAATAGTTTAAGTATAAATACCAATCCGTGGAATTTAGTTCACTTAAACCACTGCTCTGATACCATGATTGAAAGACACACACTTTCATACATGACAATTGTTACTCCGAAACATGCTACATGCATATTCATAAAAACAATATTTTATATTGATAAAGTGATTACAAACTACTGGATACAAACCAACTATTTCAAAGTGTTATATATATTACATAACTTCCCAGGATTCTATAGTTTTATACATATGGGAGTGCAAAATACAATAGTTTCAAACTATTCGAAAATCTTCTATCAATACAATAGTTTCAAATTATTCAAAAATCTTCTATCAGTATATAACTATACTGGATGCTTATCTCCTGCAAATTAGTTAAACATTGAGAGGGATAAGCGGTGACGCTTAGTGAGTTCAATAATAGATACAATATAACATTATGCCATATATATACTTCAATATGGCAGAGGCAAAGAAGATCAAGGAACAACAAAGGCATATGTGAATCATGTGACAAACTTTCCGTATCAATCATTGATTAGATTCAAAGTTATACAATCAATGAGACATAACAATTTCCATACTTGATATACATCAATAAAGCTTTGGCCCAAATGGCACAGAAGACATACAACTTCAGATTAACCTTTTGGTAGATTTCAGGCTTATAGCCCTGTCTAACCTTCTGCCAATACCATAGAATAGAAATCATTCTCTTACGGAGATATGTTCTACATGGCCAGAGGCTACATACCAGTACGAATATGAATCTAAGTCCTTTCGGATGCGAGAAGGCTGCGTGCCGGCTTCGGATTGGTCCAGCACTTGGGACATGGGGCAGTCAACAGCGATGCGCGTCGGAAGATCATTGGACTGCACACTCGGTCGAATCAGCATGAGACACGCGAGTCCAGCACGAGGTAAGCATGCGAGGATCACGTGACCAGCTCCAATCCATGCGAATTTTCTCGAAAATTGTACCCAATCCTTCTAAAATCCATAACTTTCGCATACGGGCTCCGTTTTTGACGTTCTTTATATGCACACGTAGGGAAAATTATGCTCTACGACTTTCGTTTAGACTTCGTTGGCTAATTTTGACTTTATTTTTAATATTATTATTTTTAACAGGCTGGGACAGGAAAATCCGTTAAAAATTCATAACTTCTTCATCCGACGTCCGTTTTCGTCAGACTTTTTACCGTTGTACTACTATTGACGAGACCTTAGATTCTCATTTAGGTTGTGTCGGCTAAAAATCACTCGATCTAAAATTCGAGTTTTTAGTTGTCTACTGCTAAGCTGAAACTTGTAAAAATCCTAACTTCCTCATACGAAGTCAGATTTTGGCGTTATTTTTATCAAAATTCTCGGTTTAACGAATACTACGACTTTCATTTAGATCACTAAGGCTAAAAATTAGTTTTATCAAAAACTCACTTTTTACATCATTCGGCACCGTGCCGGTTTTGTCGCGGATCTTCGATTGGTCATAACTTCTTCGTTATAACTCGGATTTCGATGAGGTTTTCGCCTAAATGTTTCTAACGAGATTATCTACAACTTTCAATAATAAAATTTAATTATTTCAAATTTTATATTTTCGTTAAATTTCGATATTTTAACTTTTAATTGGAATCTCATAAGACTTCCAATATTTTCCGTGTGATTCTAAACATAGTTTTACCTTATTTCTAGTAAAAACTATCTGTTAGAACTCAATACTCAATATCACATAATATTTTATAATATTATTTACTTAAAACACGATTTCAAAACGTGTATGTTACAAATACCTCCTCCTTTTGAGAATTTCGTCCTCGAAATTACATCGATTAAAATAAATGGGGATATTTCGCTCTTATCTCATTCTTATTCTCCCAAGTATAGTTCGGGCCTCGATGGTGTTTCCACTTGACAAGCACCAACTCTACTTCTTTATTACGTAGCTTAGTTGTTCTTTCGTTTACGATTTCTTCAGTCTCTTCTACATAAGTTAACTTATTATCCAGTTTCACCTCGGATAATGGAACTTCTTCATCATAGATGCTCAAGCATTTGCACATATAACTCACATGGAATACATCATGAATACCTGCCAAATCTTCAGGCAATTCCAAGCGGTATGCTTGTTTACCAATCCTCTGGAGGATTTTGAAAGGACTAACAAATCTAGGACTTAGTTTTCCTTTCTTTCCAAATTGCATAAGACCTTTGCATGGGGATACCCTCAACATTACGAAATCACCCACCTGGAATTCTATTGGTCGCCTCCTCTTTTCCGTATAAGACTTTTGTCGATCCTGGGCGGCTTTCATTCTTTCTCGTACAATTTGAATCTTGTCAGTGGTGTCTTGAATCATTTCAGGGCCTCCAAGGATTTTCTGTCCTATTTCACGCCAACATAATGGAGTACGACACTTGCGACCATATAATGCCTCATATGGTGGCATTTTGATTGAAGGGTGGTAACTGTTATTATACGAGAATTTGACAAGAGGTAAGTATTTATCCCAGTTACCACCGAAATCCAAGACACATGCACGAAGCATATCTTCTACTGTCTGGATTGTTCTCTCCGTCTGACCATCTGTCTGGGGATGATAAGCTGTGCTGAGAGCAACTCGAGATCCCAATTCACGTTGCATACTCGCCCAAAAGTGAGAAGTGAAGCGAGTATCACGATCATAAATGATCTTTAGCGGCACACCATGTCTTGCAACAATTTCACCCAAGTATACTTGTGTGTATTTCTCCATTGGAGCCGTTTCACGCATGGCAAGAAAATGAGCGCTTTTAGTCAGGCGGTCGACGATTACCCAAATGCTATCATGCTGTCTAGCAGTCTTTGGCAATTTGGTAATAAAATCCATGGACAGTTCTTCCCATTTCCATACAGGAACACTACGACTTTTTGGGGTTCCGTAAGGCTTTTGGTGTTCTGCTTTGACTTGTAAGCATACTAAGCATTCCTGTACATATCTTCCAATGTCTCTCTTTAATCCAGGCCACCAATAATCAGCTATTACATCATAGTACATTTTACTTGTACCAGGATGTATTGACAGTTTAGACTTATGGGTTTCATCTAAAATCTTCTTTCTTAATCCACCAATCTTTGGAATCCATAGCCGATTCTTGAATACCTTCAATCCTCTTGGATCATCAAGCAAAACATCAGTATAATGTATCATCCCTTCTTTCTTCGCATTTTATGGCTTAAGGGCTCTACTTGCCATTTCTCTAGTTCATCTAGAATAGTGAACTTTACTGTAGTGTGAGTAATAGCATAACACATACTATTATGATAAACCTTTTTGCTAAGTGCATCGGCAACTACATTAGCCTTTCCAGAATGATACAGGATTTCACAGTCATAGTCTTTGATTAGCTCCATGGCTCGTTGTTGTCTCATATTCAAAGTTTGCTGATTGAATATGTACTTCACTTCCTTTCGTGTAAGACTCGTGAGAGGTATGGCTATACGAGAAAAGTCTTTAATGAATCTCCGGTAATATCCTGTGAGACCCAAGAAACTACGAATTTCGAAAGCATTACGAGGCACTTCCCAATTTTGAATGGCTTCGATTTTGGTAGGATCTACGAATACACCGTCACTAGAAATCACATGACCGAGAAATTGAACTTGACGAAGCCAAAATTCACATTTCGAGAATTTAGCATATAGTTTCTCCTTTCGAAGAAGTTCTAATACCGAAAGAATATGAATGGCATGATCAGCTTCAGACTTGGAATAGATTAGAATATCATCAATGAATACGATGACAGATTTATCGAGCATTGGGTGGCATACCCGATTCATCATATCCATGAATACAGTAGGAGCATTTGTTAAACCAAACGGCATAACAAGGAATTCATAATGCCCATATCGAGTACGAAAAGCAGTCTTCGGTACATCCTGCTCGTGAACTTTCAACTGATGATAGCCAGATCTTAAATCAATCTTCGAGAAATAGCTAACACCCTGAAGTTGATCGAACAAATCGTCGATGCGAGGTAGTGGGTCCTTGTTCTTGATAGTCACCTTATTCAGCTCACGATAATCAATACACATCCTCATCGATCCATCTTTCTTCTTGACAAACAGTACCGGAGCACCCCAGGGAGAGGTACTCGGTCGAATGAAACCTTTGTCAAGTAGTTCCTGCAGTTGGTTCATCATTTCTTTCATCTCAGTTGACGCAAGACGATAAGCAGTCTTTGCAATCGGAGCAGCACCAGGCACAAGGTCAATTCGGAATTCTACTTGCCTGTCCGGAGGAAGTCCAGGCAATTCTTCAGGAAAAACATCTGGATATTCTTTAGCAATGGGAACATCATTCACCGTTTTCTTCTCCTCTTTTGAGACATCAACTGTGTAGGCCAGATAGATAGAACACCCTTTCGATATGAATTTACGAGCTTTGAGGAAATATATTATTCTTAAGGTTCCTTGTTCACCATAGACATAGATAGGATTCTCCCCTTCAATGGGAATACGTACTATATTTTCATAGCAGAAGAGTTCCGCGTGGTTCTTTGACAACCAATCCATGCCGAGAATAATATCAAAGTTGGGCAAGGAGATAGGGATCAGGTTAACAAGAAAATTATAGCTTTCAATTTCTATAATACAATCCCTATAGACTTTATCAGCAAGTAATGATATACTTCCCGCAGTATCTACGTGAAATGGTTGCGCGAGTACATAGCAAGCAATTTGAAAGGAATGCACAAATTCATAAGACACAAAAGAATCTGAGGCACCAGAATCAAATAAGATGTGAGCAGGTCTAGAGTTGACAAGAAATGTACCCGTCACAACATTCAGGTCCTCGCGTGCCTCCTCTGAGGTAATCTGGAATGCACGGCCCTTAGCTTTTGGCACCTCGTCCTTTTTAGTTGGAGTACCCTTTGATTGTTGAATAGGGGCTTGACTTCTCGCCGGTTGTTGAACAGAAGCTTGACTTCCCGTCATCTGACTAGTAAGAGTAGGGCAAAAACGCTTCTTGTGGCCAGTAATACCACATGCAAAACAAGTAACATCCTTTCTTGGGCAAGCTGGCTTTATATGACTCTTTTCTCCACATCCATAATAGTCAATGGATTCCTTGTCTATTTTGCATTGGCCCGGATGATTCCTCCCACAAACACGACATGAAGGCGATTGAATAGAAAAAGATTGTGATCTACCGCGTCCACGAGATGCATTTTGAGTTTGCACTTGATTACCAGGCTCAGTCCGAACGGATTGAGCTGGTAGAAAAGAAGGAACAAGAACAGTTCTTTCAGTATGTGGATGCTTCGGAACAGTAAGATTGGCACCACGTAGCTCTAAGTCATGCTCACGTCTTCGAGCATACTCAACGACTTTATCGAATGACAGTACTTCCCGATTGGCAACGAAATCGTGAATTTCGTGCCGTAGTCCCTCCATGAATAACTGAATCTTCTCATCTTCAGTTGGAATATACTTTGTAGCAAACCTTGCTCTTTGATTAAACTGAGTTTCATACTCATTCACCGTCATTCCTCCCTGTTTAAGTTCGAGGAATTCCTTCTCCAATCTCCTCCTCATGTCTAGAGGACAATAATTCTCTAGCAAACGAGTTTTGAACATTTCCCAGGCTAAATTCTCCTGGTCAAACCCGTTTAGAGCTTCATATGTTGCTTCCCACCAGACCAAGGCTTCTCCGATGAGCATTGCGGAAGCATAATTAGCCTTGTCTTCATTATCCACATGAGAAATACGAAACACTTTCTCTGTGTTCTGGATCCAGGTAAGAACAACAATGGGATTAAGAACACCAGAAAACTCTGTAGCACCACTACTCTTGAAATCTTTGAACGAGGGACGCTTCACCTCCCCTTTTGAAGATTCTCCAGTGGCTTTCTCTTTTCCTTTATCACCATTCTTTTTGTGTTCTTCGAGAGTCTGTCGAATAACACCGGTAAGTCTACCCAAGATTCGCTCCTCACGAAGAGATACTATAGTATACTTACAATGATTCAGTTCATATATTGAACTTCCAATAGTTTAAGTATAAATACCAATCCGTGGAATTTAGTTCACTTAAACCACTGCTCTGATACCATGATTGAAAGACACACACTTTCATACATGACAATTGTTACTCCAAAACATGCTACATGCATATTCATAAAAACAATATTTTATATTGATAAAGTGATTACAAACTACTGGATACAAACCAACTATTTCAAAGTGTTATATATATTACATAACTTCCCAGGATTCTATAGTTTTATACATATGGGAGTGCAAAATACAATAGTTTCAAACTATTCGAAAATCTTCTATCAATACAATAGTTTCAAATTATTCAAAAATCTTCTATCAGTATATAACTATACTGGATGCTTATCTCCTGCAAATTAGTTAAACATTGAGAGGGATAAGCGGTGACGCTTAGTGAGTTCAATAATAGATACAATATAACATTATGCCATATATATACTTCAATATGGCAGAGGCAAAGAGGATCAAGGAACAGCAAAGGCATATGTGAATCATGTGACAAACTTTCCGTATCAATCATTGATTAGATTCAAAGTTATACAATCAATGAGACATAACAATTTCCATACTTGATATACATCAATAAAGCTTTGGCCCAAATGGCACATAAGACATACAACTTCAGATTAACCTTTTGGTAGATTTCAGGCTTATAGCCCTGTCTAACCTTCTACCAATACCATAGAATAGAAATCATTCTCTTACGGAGATATGTTCTACATGGCCAGAGGCTACATACCAGTACCAATATGAATCTAAGTCCTTTCACTGATCACATGGTCAAAGGTATTTCTTTTGCTATTAAAAATAAGGAATAAAAATAACACGGGAAAATAAACCGGAATAATAACACTGAAAAGCACGTAGCACATATAACACATAACATACAATTGTTCCTATATATTAAACTCACCGTGAAATAACCGGGGGTTAAAATAGTAATCTGGGCAGCACTTCGTTACTATAATTAGCTTTCTTCGTTGAAAACCGGAAGTTTTCTTGAAAATCGGGCTCTGCGAAGGTAGAGCTTGAAAACCGAAAAGATAAATTTTTCGGGCTTCTCGGCAACTTCGGGGCGTGTTTCGGGCGTTGGAAATAATCCCGGGGCTTCGGGGGAAGTGGAAGTAGAAGAAATATAAGTTTAGGGGTGAAATTTGCCAATTTGCTAACATTTACCTAGGAGGTCTCGCACCCCTTATATAGGTGTGAGCCTCGGATCCAAAGCGAGGGGGAGAGGGCAGGTGGCTGCGAGGCTCGGAACAGGTGGCTGCTTGGGCGAGGCTCGGATGCGAGAAGGCTGCGTGCCGGCTTCGGATTGGTCCAGCACTTGGGACATGGGGTAGTCAGCAGCGATGCGCGTCGGAAGATCATTGGACTGCACCCTCAGTCGAATCAGCATGCGACACGCGAGTCCGGCACGAGGTAAGCATGCGAGGATCACGTGACCAGCTCCAATCCATGCGAATTTTCTCGAAAATTGTACCCAATCCTTCTAAAATCCATAACTTTCGCATACGGACTCCGTTTTTGACGTTCTTTATATGCACACGTAGGGAAAATTATGCTCTACGACTTTCCTTTAGACTTCGTTGGCTAATTTTGACTTTATTTTTCATATTATTATTTTTAACAGACCGGGACAGGAAAATCCGTTAAAAATTCATAACTTCTTCATCCGACGTCCGTTTTCGTCAGACTTTTTACCGTTGTACTACTATTGACGAGACCTTCGATTCTCGTTTAGGTTGTGTCGGCTAAAAATCACTCGATCTAAAATTCGAGTTTTTAGCTGTCTACTGCTAAGCTGAAACTTGTAAAAATCCTAACTTCCTCATACGAAGTCAGATTTTGGCGTTATTTTTATCAAAATTCTCGGTTTAACGAATACTACGACTTTCATTTAGATCACTAAGGCTAAAAAGTAGTTTATCAAAAACTCACTTTTTACGTCATTCGGCACCGTGCCGGTTTTGTCGCGGATCTTCGATTGGTCATAACTTCTTCGTTATAACTCGGATTTCGATGAGGTTTTCGCCTAAATGTTTCTAAAGAGATTATCTACAACTTTCAATAATAAAAGTGTACTTATTTCAAATTTTATATTTCCGTTAAATTTCGATATTTTAACTTTTAATTGGAATCTCATAAGACTTCCAATATTTTCCGAGTGATTCCAAACATAGTTTTACCTTATTTCTAGTAAAAACTATCTGTTAGAACTCAATACTCAATATCACATAATATTTCATAATATTATTTACTTAAAACACGATTTCAAAACGTGTATGTTACAGTGACCAACCTCACCCTAACATACCAGGGTACAACATCTCCGACAATACAAGAGCTCAAATGGCGGGGCACCAATGCTGGAGTGATAGTTGTTGTTGGAGGAAACTCCTCTAGTGGTAGGTAGGAATCCCAAATCCCACCAAAATCTATAACACAAGCCTATAACATATCATCAAGTGTCTGGATGGTCTGCTCACTTTGACCGTCGGTCTGCGGGTGATAAGCAGTACTGAAATGTAGCCGCCTAGCCAGTTCCTTGTGGAAATCCGGCCTGAATCTGGAAGTGAGTTGAATATCTTGGTCTGAAAAAATAAAGGCCAGAACTGAATGACTAGCAACAATCTCCCTAACATACACATCAGCCAACTTTTCAACCGAATAGCTCTCCCGGATGGATAAAAGTGGGCAATCTTGGTCAATCGATCCACGATGACCCATATAGCATCAAAACCCTTAGCAGTCTTCGACAACTTGGTGATGAAATCGATGGTGATCTGTTCCCACTCCCACATGGGAACCTCCAAAGGTTGCACCTTGCCATGTGGCCTCTGATGCTCGGCCTTGACCATCCTATAGGTCAATCACCTCTCAACATACCAGGCTGTATCCCTCTTCATACATGGCCACCAGTAACTCAATCTCGAATCCCGATACATCTTGGTGGCCCCGGGTGTATAGAAAAGCGAGACATATGAGCCTCCTCCAACACTATCTGCCTAATCTTACCAGTAATTGGACCCCAAACCTGATCACATCGGGTCCACAACTCCCGACTATCGGTGACAGGCCTGTCAATCTCGCCCATGATCCTCTCCTGCTTCCAGTTTTCCTTCCTAACTACCTCTTCATGTGCCTCTCTCATCAAACCCAACAGTGGAGAATCAACATATATCCTCATACACATCTCTTCAGATGAAGATCCAGCCGACTTGCCGTAACGCCCGTGTTTCTAGGGTAGGCACTAATGATGATGTAATAGTCTAGGTCAACCTTTGTAACTTGTTTTGAAATAATAAGATGTATTATTTGATTATTATGTGTTTTATGCTTAATTATTATAATTTAATGAATTAAGGGTAAAAATAAGCGTCGAAAATAAATTTTAGATAAAGCCGATATCTATGAAGAAGGTTGTAGTGGTTGAAATAAGGATTCCGGAGATATAAAGTGAAAGGACCCCTTTCTATACCTTCATATTTCTGAAAGACCCAAACTTTCATACTTGACAATATAATTACTCCAAAATATGCTACATGCATATTTATAAAATAATATTTTTACATTGATAAAGTGATTACAAAAGATTGGATACAAACCGACTATGTTTTAAGATTTTACATAACTACGCAGGATATTGTAATTTTATACAAACATAAACTGAAGTACAAAAGTACTATTACAAACTATTCTAAGTCTTCCAACTATACTGGGTGCTTATTGCCTGCATTATGTTAAAACATTGGGTGGGGTAAGCGATAACGCTTAGTGAGTTCAATAATAGATACAATATAACGTTATGCTATATATATACCAATACGGCAGAAGCAAATAGGAGCAACGAACAACAAAGGCATAATGTGATAAACTTTCCATATCAATAATTGAGACGTAACAATTTCCATACTTGATATACAATCAATAAAGCTTTGGCCCAAATGGCACGGAAGACATACAACTTCGGATTAACCTTTTAGTAGATTTCAGGCTTATAGCCCTGTCTAACATTCTGCCAATGCCATAGAATAGAAATCATTCTCTTACGGAGACATGTTCTACATGGCAAGAGGCTACATACCAGTACCAATATGAATCTAAGTCCTTTCACTGATCATATGGTCAAAGGTATTTCTTTTGCTATTAAAAAGAATAACGAATAAAAATAGCACGAAAAATACTCAGGAATATCATTTTGCTAGAATATCCAGGCTTTCAGCCTTATCTTAGTATACTACCGAAGCCAAAGTGATGCCTATGTCATACACTTCATGGTCAACGGTTCATACCAATACCTAAGTGATGCCTATGTCATACACTTCAAGTCAGAGGTACAACCTTGCTAGAAAAATAGCAGAAACAACAACTCGAGATAATAACATGGAAAAGCACATAGCACATATAACACATAACATACAATTGTTCCTATGTATTAAACTCACCTTGAATTAACCGTGGGTCAAAATAATAATTTGTGCAGTATTTCGGCTCTAAATATGACTTTCGTCGTTGAAAACCGGGAGTTTTCTTGAAAACCAGGCCTTGCGAGGGTTGGGCTTCGAAACCGAAAAGATAAATTTTCCGGGTCTTCAGGCACTTCAAGGCGTGTTTCGGGCGTTGGAAATAATCCCCGGGCTTCGGGGGATGTCAAAATAGTAAGAATATTGATTAATGGGTGAAAAATGGCAAAATTCTTAAAATACCCGGGTAATCTCGCAAGGTCTCTATTTATAGGGGAGAGCTGCGAGGGTTCGACCAAGAAGGAGGAGTCAGCGAGGCACGTGGCATCATCAACGAAGGCCAGGTGGTGACCGCGGAGCGAAGCAGCTGGCTCGGACACGCGACAGCTTCTGCGAGGCCTCGGTTCGGACAGCTGGAGGCTTCTTAGTCGTCCGAGCTTCGGTCCAATGGGGAAAGAAGGTGACGACTTCGGACCAATCAGAGGTTGCCACGCGTACTGTGGTCCAATCAGCAGTGAGCACATGTCCGACACGTGTAAGCCTCTCATGCGAGGGTGGCGTGTCCAAAGATGACTCATCCGAAATTTCTCGAAAATCGTGCCAAATCTTATAACATCCATAACTTTCTCATACGGGCTGCGTTTTTGTCGTTCTTTATATGCACACGTAGAGGAAATTATGCTCTACAACTTTTGTTTAGACTTCATTGGAAAATTTTGACTTTTATTTTTATATTATTATTTTTAACAGACCGGGACTGGTAAAATCCGTTAAAAATTCACAACTTCTTCATCCGACGTCCGTTTTCGTCAGACTTTTTACCGTTGTACTGCTAATGACGAGACCTTCGATTCTCGTTTAGGTTGTGTCGGCTAAAATTACTCGATCTAAAATTCGAGTTTTTAGCTGTCTACTGCTAAACTGAAACTTGTAAAAATCATAACTTCCTCATACGAAGTCAGATTTTGGCGTTCTTTTTATCAAAATTCTCGGTTTAATGAATACTACGACTTTCATTTAGATCACTAAGGCTAAAAAGTAGTTTATCAAAAACTCACTTTTTACGTCATTCGGCACCGTGCCGGTTTTATCGCGGATCTTCGATTGGTCATAACTTCTTCGTTATAACTCGGATTTCGATGAGGTTTTCGCCTACATGTTTCTAACGCGATTATCTACAAATTTCAATAATAAAATTTTACTTATTTCAAATTTTATATTTTCGCTAAGTTTCACTATTTGGCTTTTAATTGGAATCTCATAAGACTTCCAATAATTTATGAGTGATTCTGAACATAGTTTTACTTCATTTCTCGTAAAAACTATCTGTTAGAACACAACACTCAATTTCACACAATATTTCATAATATTTTTAACTTTTTAAATTACATAACACGATTTCAAAACGTGTATGTTACAAATACCTCCTCCTTTTGAGGATTTCGTCCCTGAAAGCACAACGATTTGGACAAATGAGGATATTTCGCTCTTATCTCATTCTTATTTTCCCTAAGTATAAATTTATTATCCCGTTTCACCTTGGATAATGGAACCGTTTCATCATATATGCTCAAGCATTTCCGTAGATATCTTACATGAAATACATCATGAATACCTGCCAAATCTTTAGGCAATTCCAAGCGGTATGCTTGTTAGATAATTTTAAAAAGTCCAATAAATCTAGGACTCAATCTCCTTTTCTTCTCAAATTTCATAATACCTTTCCATGGGGTTACCTTTAGTATCACCCACTTGGAATTCTATGGATCGTCTCCTCCATTTCTACACAGGTCTTTTGTCGATCCTGGGCTACTTTCATTTATTCTCGTATAATTTGAATCTTATCAGTGGTCTCTTGAATAATTTCAGGACCACCAAGGATTTTCTGTCCTACATTATGCCAAAATAATGGTGCTCACATTTATTACCGAACTCTAAGACACATGTACGAAGCATATCTTCTATTGTTTGGATTGTTCTCTCCGTCCAACATCTGTCTGGGGATGAATAACTGTGTTGGGAGCAACTCGAGATCCCAATTCACTTTTCATACACACCGAAAAGTGAGAAGTGAAGCGAGTATCACGATCGGAAATAATATTTAGTGGCACACCATGTCTCGCAATGATTTTGTCTAAGTAAACTTATGCGTATTTCTCCAATGGAGCCGTTTCACGTGTGGCGAGAATATATGCACTCTTTATCAGTCGGTCGATAATTATCCAAATGCTATCATTCACAGTTTTCTTCTCCTCTTTCAAGGTATTAACTGTATAGGCCGGATAAGTAGAATATCCCTTCGATATAAATTTATGAGTTTTTAAGAAAGAAATTTATTATTTTCACCGTAGTTATAAATAGAATCCTCTTCTTCGATAGGGATGCGTACTATCTCTTTGTAGCACAAGAGTTTTGCGTGATTCTTTAACAACCAATCCATCACGAGAATAATATCAAAGTTGGGAAAGGAGATAGGAATTAGGTTAGCAAGAAGATTATAACCTTCAATTCCTATGACACTATCTCTATAGACTTTATCAGCAAGTAATGATATATTTCCTATGTATCTATATGAAATGATTGGACAATTGCATAATATGCAATTTGAAAAGAATGTGCGAATTTATAAGGCACGAAAGAATCTGAGGCATCACAATCAAATAAGATGCAAGCAGATCTAAAGTTTACGAGAAAATTACTAGTCACAACATTCGAGTCCTAACTTACTTATACGATATTTAACTTTTGGTTTGCCAAACGATTGTCAAACTTTTCAAACTTCTTAATTACTAGCGGTGCTTAAACCTGCACCCGCTCATCATTCTCTATTGGGCCTTCGATTCTAATCTTTGAGTTAAAACTCAATTCTCATTGCAGACTCCTGCTCCTTCTTGGTTTATAGACTAAACCCAGGATAAGGCCTTTACTTTTGCTATAAAAACAACTCGTATGGTCTTATTCTAATGACCTTTGATTTTATAACGCACAAGACACATAACGAACCAAATTCTTGTATTAGCATCAAATCAAATAAATCAAGTTGATGGAATAAAGAAAACAAAAAGAGTTTGAACAACACGTGGATGCTTCGGAATAGAAAGAATAGCACCACATATCTCTAATTTGTGCTTTCAAACATATACATCTTTTAGCTTTTGGCACCTCCTCCTTTTTAGTTGGAGTACTCTTTGATTGTTGAACGGAAAACTTGACTCCCCGCCATTTGAATAGTAAGAGTAGGGCGGAAACATTTCTTGTGGCCAGTAACACCACATAGCCAGTCACATCTCTGGCTAATGATTGCTCAATCCTTTAATGAAGATCGTTATATTTCTATCGACCATCTCGACCATCTCCTTCATGACTGAAGTTTCGTCATTACTCAATACATGGCTTTCTAAACCAATCAACTTTATCTTTGTAGATTTATATTAATCGGACTCCACTCTTTATGACCTTAAGATTTGAACGATAATTATTTTCTTAGTCATTACCGAAACGAAGGTAACAACACACATAAATAAAACAGAATCATTTATTAGCTTCTCGGTAACCTTGTAACTTTACCTGATCCAAGTGTGAGTCCTGTGCTTCCAGTAGTATAGGCCTCTACTACTATTCACACCTACTCATACCCGTCCCAAGTATTGTCTCGCGGTTCCCAAGTCACCATTCAAAAGTTTTCACAAAGCAACTTTTCACACCTGAGTGTGTTCAAACAAGTACATCAACAATTTCTCCTAGACTCAACTAGGGTTTTCGTGTTTCTATCAAAGATATCTTGGATTACTTATACTCGCCCTCTAGTATTCTTCTCATACATATACTCGATCTAGAATATTCTAATATTTTTCCATGGGTCGATAGTAATTTTACTTCCAATTCTTCATATAAATTCTTTCTCGGGTAGTGTCGACTTTGCAAGACACACTATGCCAGAATTAACTCTAGTATCGTCGAGATAAACGGTTTTCAACTACTTGCATCGTCTTCTAACTCATGTAATGCACATTTTTTCATTTCATTATCCTTCCATGACATCGTCATTCCTGTATATAAGTAAGTCTTCTTCTCATGGTTGTATCTTTTAAGTTTACTTCATAGGAGTCTATCCTAAGAAATCTGCATTATAGCTGCATCTCAGCAAGCTCTACTAGCTTTAACTTGGTTCTCTGTCATTCCTAACTACAACATTTCCTCTCATATAATAATATGAGTGTATATCTTCTTCAACTAAGTACTCTACCTTACTCTAACAAGTAAGCCACTCAGCCTTTTCACAACCAAATAACCTATTTCACTATCCCAATCTTGTATGTTAAAGTCGGCTTAACACACAATGGAACTTCCATAAGGATGTGATAGAAGTCAATCATCACTCAGTATTATTAAATACTAAGTCTGAGCATCCTGTATAGGGTTACTACTCGAACTACATACTACATCACAAGGCCTTGGCCTATTGAGTCTGAAAACTTCATTAGCCTTTTCCTTGATCTTCATTTAATTCTTCTAAATCTTGTACTACATTAATTTCAATACTGTTGAAGTATTTATCACCATCCTTGGTTCTTCCGACTCTATAAACTATCACTGCTTTAATCTGGACAGCGGTGGAACAACTTTATTGGTTATGCCAAAACATTTATCTCATCTAAATGTATTTCAAACGCACATCTTTCTTCCAAAGATGTTATTATATTATATTACATATTTGAAATGTATAATACCACTCTGTTGGTATTAATACACTATTTACGATAACACTTCATATTTATTATTTCACGATATCCTTCGATTGTTTATCAATAAACTTATCAATATTAACTATCATAAGTATCTTTATTACTTCGAAAAGTTTCATGTAAATTCTATTACGAAAATTCTTAGAATTTTGAACATATAATTTTCTCATCTAAACCAAGGTCGGTAACAGACCTTAAACTTTATCAAGTATTAGCAATATAGCTAAGCAACTTAAGGCATGCTATATTTATTTATCATTTACCACATCTTAGAATATAAGGCATATCCCATCTTAATATTCTAGTGCTTGTGCCCATTAGGTATTCAACCTAAAGTATACTAGATACATATTGTATCATCACTTAACAATTCATGTCTAAATCTAGAAATTCTCAAAATTCCTAGTTCATATATACTATTCTCTAAAATTTTGAAGTAACTTAATGTCTTAGAATACTATGGTTTATCACTACCCAATACCCCACTTCAGTATTTCCTATGGTTTGTATCCATATACTTACAATGATTCAGTTCATATATTGAACTTCCAATAGTTTAAGTCTAAATACCAATCCATGGGATTTAGTTCACTTAAACCACTGCTCTGATACCATGATTGAAAGGACCCCTTTCTATACTTTCATATTTCTGAAAGACCCAAACTTTCATACTTGACAATATAGTTACTCCAAAATATGCTACATGCATATTTATAAAATAATATTTTTACATTGATAAACTGATTACAAAAGATTGGATACAAACCGACTATGTTTTAAGATTTTACATAACTACGCAGGATATTGTAATTTTATACAAACATAAACTGAAGTACAAAAGTACTATTACAAACTATTCTAAGTCTTCCAACTATATTGGGTGCTTATTGCATGCATTATGTTAAAACATTGGGAGGGGTAAACGATAATGCTTAGTAAGTTCAATAATAGATACAATATAACGTTATGCCATATATATACCAATATGGCAGAAGCAAATAGGAGCAAGGAACAACAAATGCATAATGTGATAAACGTTCCATATCAATCAATGAGACATAACAATTTCCATACTTGATATACAATCAATAAAGCTTTGGCCGAAATGGCACGGAAGACATACAACTTCGGATTAACCTTTTAGCAGATTTCAGGCTTATAGCCCTGTCTAACCTTCTACCAATGCCATAGAATAGAAATCATTCTCTTACGGAGACATGTTCTACATGGCCAGAGGCTACATACCAGTACCAATATGAATCTAAGTCCTTTCACTGATCATATGGTCAAAGGTATTTCTTTTGCTATTAAAAAGAATAACGAATAAAAATAGCACGAAAAATACTCAGGAATATCATTTTGCTAGAATATCCAGGCTTTCAGCCTTATCTTAGTATACTACCAGAGCCAAAATGATGCCTATGTCATACACTTCATGGTCAACGGTTCATACCAATACCCAAGTGATGCCTATGTCATACACTTCAAGTCAGAGGTATAGCCTTGCTATAAAAATAGCAGAAACAACAACTCGAGATGATAACATGGAAAAGCACATAGCACATATAACACATAACATACAATTGTTCCTATGTATTAAACTCACCTTGAATTAACCGGGGGTCAAAATAATAATTTGTGCAGCATTTCGGCTCTAAATATGACTTTCGTCGTTGAAAACCGGGCCCTGCGAGGGTTGGGCTTCGAAACCGAAAAGATAAATTTTCTGGGTCTTCGGGCACTTCGGGACGTGTTTCGGGCGTTGGAAATAATCCCGGGGCTTCGGGGGATGTCAAAATAGTAAGAATATTGATTAATGGGTGAAAAATGGCAAAATTCCTAAAATACCCGGGTAATCTCGCAAGGCCTCTATTTATAGGGGAGAGCTGCGAGGGTTCGGCCGAGAAGGAGGAGTCAGCGAGGCACGTGGCTTCAGCAGTGAAGGCCAGGTGGTGACCGCGGAGCGAAGCAGCTGGCTCGGACACGCGTCAGCTTCTGCGAGGCCTCGGTTCGGACAGCCGGAGGCGTCTTAGTGGTCCGAGCTTCGGTCCAATGGGGAAAGAAGGTGACGACTTCGGACCAATCAGAGGGTGCCACGCGTACTGCGGTCCAATCAGCAGCGAGCACATGTCCGACACGTGTAAGCCTCGCATGCGAGGGTGACGTGTCCAAAGATGACTCATCCGAAATATCTCGAAAATCGAGCCAAATCTTGTAAAATCCATAACTTTCTCATTAGGGCTCCGTTTTTGACGTTCTTTATATGCACGCGTAGAGAAAATTATGCTCTACAACTTTCGTTTAGACTTCGTCGGAAAATTTTGACTTTTATTTTTATATTATTATTTTTAACAGACCGAGACTGGTAAAATCCGTTAAAAATTGATAACTTCTTCATCCGACGTCCGTTTTTGTCAGACTTTTTACCCTTGTACTGCTAATGACGAGACCTTTGATTCTCGTTTAGGTTGTGTCGGCTAAAAAGCACTCGATCTAAAATTCGAGTTTTTAGTTGTCTACTGCTAAGCTGAAACTTGTAAAAATCCTAACTTCCTCATACGAAGTCAGATTTTGGCGTTCTTTTTATCAAAATTCTCGGTTTAACGACTACTACGAATTTCATTTAGATCACTAAGGGTAAAAAGTAGTTTATCAAAAACTCACTTTTTACGTCATTCGGCACCTTGCCGGTTTTATCGCGGATCTTCGATTGGTCATAACTTCTTCGTTATAACTCGGATTTCGATGAGGTTTTCGCCTACATGTTTCTAACGAGATTATCTACAACTTTCAATAATAAAATTTTACTTATTTCAAATTTTATATTTTCGCTAAATTTCACTATTTGGCTTTTAATTGGAATCTCATAAGACTTCCAATAATTTATGAGTGATTCTAAACATTGTTTTACTTCATTTCTCGTAAAAACTATCTGTTAGAACAAAACACTCAATTTCACATAATATTTCATAATATTTTTAACTTTTTAAATTACATAACACGATTTCAAAACGTGTATGTTACATAAAAAATACTGAAATCCGAGTTATAACGAAGAAGTTATGACCTGTCGAAGTTTCGCGACAAAACCGGCACGACGACGAATGACATAAAAAGTGAGTTTTTGATAAACTACTTATAGCCTTGGTGATGTAATTAAAGTCGTAGTATTTGTTAAACTGAGAATTTTCATAAAAAGAACGTCCAAATCTGACTTCGTATGAGGAAGTTATATTTTTCTAAGTTTCGGAATAGTAGTAGACAGCTAAAAACTCGAAATAAAGATTGATTGATTTTTAGCCGACGCAACCTAAACGAGAATCAAAGGTCTCGTCAATAGTAGTGCAACGGTAAAAAGACAGACGAAAACGAATATCGGATGAAGAAGTTATGAATTTTTAACGGATTTTCCTGTCCCGGTCTCTTAAAAATAATAATATTAATAAGAAAGTCAAAATTAGCCAACAGAGTCTAAACGAAAGTTGTATAGCATAATTTCACCTACGTGTGCATATAAAGAATGTCAAAAACGGAGCCCGTATGCAAAAGTTATGGATTTTACAAGCGTGGGACACAAAAATCGAGAAAAATCTTAAAATCCGAGAAAATTCGCATGGCTGGGGTTCGGCCACGTCACCTCGCATGCGAGATGCCCAGTGTCCGACGCATGTTGCAGCCACCTCGCACCGAAAGCGCGGTCCTCTCCTGATCCGGCGCGTGGCTAAGCGTTGGCGCCTTCCGAGCTTCGCAATCTGTCCCCCCTCGCATGCGAGCCACGTGCTCGCTTCTCCTTGTTTCGGATCCGAGGCTCGCACCTATATAAAAGGTGTGAGACCTCCCGGGTAATTTTGGAAATTTCACACTTTTTACCCCTAATTCTAATTTTTAGCTATTTCAACTTCCCACGAAGCCCCGGGGTCATTTCCAACACCCGAAACACGTCCCGAAGTGCCCAAAGAGCCCGAGAAATTTATCTTTTCGGTTTGAAGCTCAACCCTCGCAGCGCCCGGTTTTTGGGAAAACATCCCGGTCTTATCAGAAACGATTGTTTTAAGAGACGAGGTGCTGTCCAATCGTCGTCTTATCATGTGAGTGTCTAGTCACTTTCATCTTACACATAGATATGAAGTATTGTATATAAAATACGTGCTATGTGACTATATATTGTTTGTTTATTTGAGATGGATGTTGAAGGAATGATTTATACAGGTTTCTAAATAATTTAAACTGTATATGTATTTTATATCTACAAAAATGTTGGGTAAAACATGGGTAGATGAAATAGTTGGTATGTGATGAAATATGAGTTGGATAAATGAGATGATCGGTGATATAGATCATGAGATGAGGGTGAATGGTAAAATATGAGAGAAGCACTTACCCAAACGTTGGCCCCCATCATTCAACAAAGTATGAATGACAACCATGGACTATTCTAGACGGTCCGTGGAACACTAGCAGGCTCGCAACATGTAAGTGTGTGAACTATATGTTCATCAGTTGTACTCTAAAAACCCATTGACATGTATTGCAGGTGTATTTTCGTGAATAATATTGTCGATAAATGAGAGCTGTGGACTTAGCACATGTTGTATAAACCTTGGCAGCTATGGACTTAGTGCCTGTTGTATAAAACTTGGCGACGATGTGACTTCATGCCTATTACTTAGGATGAATCCTTAGGAATGAGTGCTAGATGATTCTTAGGGTAAATCCTTAAGAAATAAATAAGATAATGGGGTTGGGTAATTAGGTTGATTGTTTGATGTTTAAGCATAATAAATTTATTTATTGTGGGTTGAAAACCCTATATGCTCACCAGGCTCCCAAGCCTGACCCACTCAGTTTGTTTGTATCATAGGTATCGATATAAAGCTACTTTACACTGAGAGATTAAAAGAGATGTAGATCACTAGTGTAAATGAATGTAAGTTCTATTTATTCTTATGTTTCTGTATTGACGATGACATCCCAATGGTTTAAATGAATAAAATACATTTCTTCGGAAATGATTTGATAATATATTTATCATCTTTTTGTAGGAACAAATTCCGCAATGTATTTCTTTGGAAAATTACTCTGATTTTATTATAAAAGCATAAACGGAATCGGTCATTTCTAGCTGTATAAATGGGGATGTCATAGTTGGTATCAGAGCATTAGTTTAAGTGAACTAGGAATTTGTAGGATTTCTAGACTTAAACTTAGAATGCTAAGTGATGATCGTGAGATGAATGTCTACCATATTTTAGACACGATCACTAGTATATTTTAGGAAAGATGCCTAAAATGATTTTATGTGCTAAATGTTATATGTTTGCCATATATGTCATTATTTGTTCGGATCTATTGTTTGTTGCGGACCGGATCTGGAAACCTTATGTGTTCAGGATTCCAAACGTATGACTACGATATTAGAACTAGCATGTAAACGTTTCGGAGTGATAAGGAGAATTTAAATGTCTATCGTAATAGAGATCTAAATTCGCCTAATTTGGTGTATAGATCGAAATGGAAAGCACAAAAAGTGGATTGGGAAACGATAACCCGCAGCCCGAGCCAATCACTATGGCAGGGGTACAGGCAATGGTGCGGACAATGTTGGATCAACAGATGGAAGAGACAAAACATTTACTTTAACAAAGTAAGGACAAACTTACTGTGCCAGTACGTCAGGAATTTACTCTTGAGGCAACTATCTGGGTTGCTAAGTCTATTGAAGAAATGATCAACGACAGGACCACCAACAAGGTTGAAGTTGGCAAGAAGAGGAAATTTGAAGGGTCTTCAAGGTCCAACAAGAGCAACATGTTCTCAACGTCTGGCAAAAGAGGAGGTAAAGGAAAATGGTGCGGGGAGTGCAAAAACAAACACTCTGGAAATTTTGGCAGGAAGGTGAATTGTTTCAAGTATGGATAGACTGGGAATTACGCTGATGAGTGTACGTTTCCCAAGAGGGTGTGTTACGGATGTAGGGAAGAAGGACATATTTCTAGGGACTGCCCGAAGAAAAATGACGTAGCAAGGCCAAGCGCACCACCAAGGCCAAGGGAAATCCACATGGTCCTCAACGAAGCAAATAACAACGCTAGGAATTAGAAGTAAAGACTTGATACCCGAAGACAAGTTATGAAGTAGCAATGTAAATAGTAACATGTGGTGTAGCCTATTAGAGGCATAGTATAGGGTAAACTTGAACCTCTGTGTAATCGTTTCAAGAAATAATATAAACCCTGGTTTTGTTATCTGATGTATTGAATGACTATGAGAAATCCTTATATAGTGACTTGGAGAACTGCGAGACAATACTTAGGACGAGTATGAGTAGGTGTGAATGGTAGTAGAGGCCTATACTACCGGAAGCACAGGACTCGTACTTGGATCAGGGAAAGTCACGAGGTTACCAAGGAGCTAGTAATTGATTATGTTTTGTTCTAGTCTGTCGTTACCATCATTTCGGTAATGACTGAGAAAGATGATTGTTATTCTGACCCAAGAGGTTATATCGAATCAAGTCTGACCAAAATGAGTTAGTCATGTGGTTCAGAGAACCAAGTCTGATGTAGTATCTCACTCAAACGGGAAGATTAAAGTATCCCAATCATTATTAAAGTAAGAGGCTTGTAGCTAGAAGTACTACATGTTAGAATGTAATCACATTGGAAAATGAAGGAAGATATATTATGTTCAGAAACTCGACTCTAAAGGAGTTGAGTCTAAGCATTACATAATATGATGAGAGGTCATTAGAACATGACCCATCAGTCTACTATGGTAATCGATGGAAAGAAGTTATCTTTAGTTTGTTAAAAAGAAAGAAGAGTGTCCAATAAAGATCGAGATTGTGACTTGAAAGTCACAATTGAAAGTTCAAACATGGGATGGGGAGTGGGTGCAAGATCGAACACCGCCTGCATATAAGAATTCAAAAACTAGATACTCATTCGAAGGAAACATAATAGTTACAATTATTACCTAGGATGAAGAGATAACATATGAAGTCATTATGCAAGCCATGTCTTGTTAGTGTTTCCGAAAATGAAGTTGAAGACTTTGTAGTCTGTAGTGATGCATCTGGAGCTGGGTTGGTTTGTGTTCTAACCCAGAGGAATAAGAGATCTTCTGGTGGAAGAAGTTCACAAGACCATGTACTCGATTCATCCCGGAAGCACAAAAAATGTATAGGGATTTGAAACCCTACTACTGCTGGCCGACGATGAAGCTCGATGTTGCAAAGTATGTGGCCGAGAGTGTGACATGTGCGAGAGTTAAGGCACAACATCAGAAACCGTATAGAAGTTTAGAACCTTTACTTATACCCATCGGTAAATAGGAATACATCACCATGTATTTTGTGACTAAACTGCCCAGGACGAAGAACGGTCACGACATGATTTGGGTGGTCGTAGATCGGTTTAGTAAGAGTGCACACTTCATAGCAGCCAATGAGAGATGGTCTATGGATAAGCTTGCAAATGCTTACGTGAAGGAAGTTGTGAGACTTCACGGTGTTCCTTTAACGATTGTATTAGATCATGATAGTCGTTTCACGTCGAGGTTTTGGAAAAGTCTACAAGAGGAATTGGGTACAAAGTTATGTCTAAGTACAACTTACCATCCGCGAACCGATGGTCAGAGCGAACGAACGATTCAAACATTAGAGGATATGCTGAGAGCATGTACCCTGGTATTCCAAGGTAACTGGGATGAATATTTACCTCTGGTAGAATTTTCCTACAATAATAGTTTCCACTCAAGCATCAAGATTGCACCTTACCCAGCTTTGTATGGAGAAAAGTGTCGAACGCCGTCGTGTTGGCTGGAAGCTGGGGGAAAAGCAGTTTATGGGACCTGAAATAGTCCATCAGACTGCTGAAAAGTTGAAAGTGATTAGGGAAAGGATGTTAGCAGCTCAAGATAGTCAAAAGAGCTATGCTGACAAGAAAAGACAACCGATATCATTCGAAGTTGGTGATTCGGTTTTACTTAAATTCTCGTCGTGGAAGCGACTTATAATATTTGGTAAAAGGAGAAAGTTGAGTCCAAGGTTTATTGGACCATTTAAAGTTCTTCAGAGGATTGGGAACCAAGCTTACAAGCTAGAACTACCAGAAGAACTAGATGGTATTCATAACACTTTCCATGTGTGTTATTTGAGGATGTTCACGGGAGATGTTTTCGACATAATTCCAATTTCTGAATTAAGGTTGGATGAAAGCAAGAGGTTAATTGAATAACCAGAGGCAATCCTTGACCGTAAGACTAAGAAGTTGCGACGCAAGATGGTCGATTTAGTGCTTGTGCGATGGAAACATACGAATGGGCCAAATCTCACCTGGTAAACGGAGAGTGACATGATGAGTCGCTATCCGTAATTGTTTGCTGATGTGTGATTCCGGGGACGGAATCATCCTAAGGGGGAGAGAATTGTAACGCCCGTGTTTCTAGGCTAGACACTAATGATGATGTAATAGTCTAGGTCAACCTTTGTAACTTTTTTTGAAATAATAAGATGTATTATTTGATTATTATGTGTTTTATGCTTAATTATTATAATTTAATGAATTAAGGTTAAAAATAAGCATCGAAAATAAATTTTAGATAAAGCCGATATCTATGAAGAAATTTGTAGTGGTTGAAATAAGGATTCCGGAGATATAAAGAATACCGAAATCCAAGTTATAACGAAAAAGTTATGACCTGTCGAACTTCCGCGACAAAACCGGCACGGCGCCGAATGACGTAAAAAGTGAGTTTTTGATAAACTACTTTTCAGCCTTGGTGATCTAAATGAAAGTCGTAGTATTTGTTAAACCGAGAATTTTCATAAAAAGAACGTCCAAATCTGACTTTGCATGACGAAGTTATGATTTTTCTAAGTTTCGGAATAGCAGTAGACAGCTAAAAACTTAAAATAAAGATTGAGTGATTTTTATCCAACGCAACCTAAACGAGAATCGAAGGTCTCGAAATAGTAGTACAACGGTAAAAACACAGACGAAAACGAACATCAGATGAAGAAGTTATGAATTTTTAACGGATTTTCCTGTCCCGGTCTGTTAAAAATAATAATATTAAAAATAAAGTAAAAATTAGCCAACGGAGTCTAAACGAAAGTTGTAGAGCATAATTTCACCTACGCGTGTATATAAAGAATGTCAAAAACGGAGCCCGTATGCGAAAGTTTTGGATTTTAGAAGTTTGGGACACAAAAATCGAGAAAAATCTCGAAATCCGAGAAAATTCGCATGGTTGGGGTACGGCCACGTCACCTCGCATGCGAGATGCCCCGTTTCTGACGCGTGTCGCAGGCACCTTGCACCGAAGGAGTGGTCCTCTCCTGATCCGATGCATGGCAAAGCGTTGGCGCCTTCCGAGCTTCGCCATCTGTCCCCCCCTCGCATGCGAGCCACGTGCTCGCTTCTCCTTGCTTCGGATCCGAGGCTCGCACCTATATAAAGGGTGCGAGACCTCTCGGGTAATGTTGGAAATTTCACACTTTTTACCCCTAAATCCAATTTTTAGCTATTTCAACTTCCCCCGAAGCCCCGAGATTATTCCCAACACCCGAAACACGTCCCCAAGTGCCCGAAGAGCCCGATAAATTTATCTTTTCGGTTTGAAGCTCAACCCTCGCAGCGCCCGGTTTTTGGGAAAACATCCCGATTTTATCAGAAACGATTGTTTTAAGAGACGAGGTGGTGTCCAATCGGCATCTTATCATGTGAGTGTATAGTCACTTTCATCTTACACATAGATATGAAGTATTTTATATAAAATACGTGCTATGTGAACATATGTTGTTTGTTTATTTGAGATGGATGTTGAACGAATGATTTATACAGGTTTTTAAATAATTTAAACTGTATATGTATTTTATATCTACAAAAATGTTGGGTAAAACATGGGTAAATGAAATAGTTGTATGTGATGAAAGATGAGTTGGATAAATGAGATGATCGGTGATATAGATCATGAGATGAGGGTGAATGGTAAAATATGAGAGAAGCACTTACCCAAACGTTGGCCCTCGTCATTCAACAGAGTATGAATGGCAACCATGGACTATTCTAGACGGTCCGTGGAAGACTAGCAGACTCGCAACCCGTAAGTGTGTGAACTATATGTTCGTCAGTTGTACTCTAAAAACCCATTGACATGTATTGCAGGTGTATTCCCGTGAATAATATTGTCGATAACTGAGAGCTATGGACTTAGCACATGTTGTATAAACGTTGGCAGCTATGGACTTAGTGCATGTTGTATAAAACTTGGCGACGATGTGACTTCGTGCCTATTTCTTAGGATGAATCCTTAGGAATGAGTGCTAGATGATTCTTAGGGTAAATCCTTAAGAAATAAATAAGATAATGGGGTTGGGTAATTAGGTTGATTGTTTGATGTTTAAGCATAATAAATTTATTTATTGTGGGTTGAAAACCCTATATGCTCACCAGGCTCCCAAACCTGACCCACTTAGTTTGTTTGTATCATAGGTATCGATACAAAGCTACTTTACACTGAGAGATTAAAAGAGATGTAGATCACTAGTGTAAATGAATGTAAGTTCTGTTTATGCTTATTTTTCTATATTGACGATGACATCCCAATGGTTTAAATGAATAAAATACATTTCTTCGGAAATGATTTGATAATATATTTATCATGTTTTTCTGGGAACAAATTCCGCAATGTATTTCTTTGGAAAATTACGCTGATTTTATTATAAAAGCATAAACGAAATCGGTCTTTTCTGGCCGTAAAAATAGGGATGTCATACTTGCGGCTCAAGGCATCCGCTACCACATTCAATTTACCTAGATGGTAAAGGATCTCTTAGTCATAATCCTTAAACACGTCCAGTCACCTGTGATGCATCATGTTTAGGTTCGGCTGGTCCATAAGATATCGCAAATTCTTGTGATCCGTGTAAACAGTATAACGGACCCCATAAAGATAATGTCACCAAATCTCGAAGGCAAACACCACTGTCCCCAACTACATGTCATTATTAGGATATTTTGCCTCATGCGGCTTCAGTTACCGAGAAGCATAACCAATTACTTGTCCCCTCTGCATAAGGACCACCCCCAAACCAGTGATGGATGCATCACAAAATACCACGAATTCCTCGACACCATGTGAAGGATTAACACTGGTACCTCACATAACCTCTGCCGCAGCGTCTCAAAAGCATCCTGCTGCTCAGGGCCACATTCGAAATCCACTCCCTTACCTGTCAGACGAGTAAGGGGTAGTACGATCTTGGAGAAGTCCTAACTAAATCTCCAATAATATCCTGCCAAACCCAAGAAACTCCTGATCTCTGAGGGAGATTTCCGATCCTACAACTACATCACGACCTTGATCTTGGCCAGATCAACCAAAATCTCGTCTTGGTTAATGAGATGTCCCAAGAACTAGACCTCTCGTAACGAAAACTCACACTTTGACAACTTGGCAAACAACCGTTCCCGCCTCAATACTCCTAAAAGCTCTTAAAGGTGCTCCTCTTGCTGCTGTCTGGTCTTGGAATACACCAAGATATCATCAATGAACACAATAACAGATTGGTCGAACATCGGCCTGCACAACCGATTCATCAAGTCCATAAACACCGCAGGCGTATTGGTGATCCCAAATGGCATCACCACGAAGTCGTAATGCCAAAAACGAGTCCAAAATGATGTCTTCTCCATATCCTCCTCTCTTACTCTCACCTGATCGTACCTGGACCTCAGATCGATCTTAGAGAACCAAGATGCACCCTGCAACTGATCAAAGAGGTCATCAATGTGTGGAAGGGGATAACGGTTCTTCACTGTTAACTTGGTCAAATCCCGGTTATCAATGCATATCCAGTGTGAACTATAATTCTTCTTAACGAACAGTATCGATGCTCCCCACGGTGAACTACTTGCATAACAGCTCCTGAAGCTGAGAGGACAACTCCTGCATCTCGGGTGGTGCCAAGCGGTACATCGCCTTGGCAATCGGAGCCGCACCTGGCAATATATCAATCCGGAACTCAACCTCCCTTTCGGGAGGCACACCGGGTAACTCTTTCGGGAATACATCGGCAAACTCCATTAAAACTGGCACATACGAAACCGATACCGGCTCCCCCACCCAAATATCAACCACGTAGGCAAGATAACATACACACCCATGCTGAATATACTGTCGGACCCTGGCCGCCGAACAAAACCCTGATCCAACCCTGATAACCTCTCCATAGATAACCGGTTCTCCCCCACATAAGGTTTGAACTATCACTCGCTGACCCTTGCAATCGATCATGGCACGAAACCTGCTAAGCAAATTCGTCCCTACTATCACACATACATTCCCCATGGGGATAGGGATCAAATCTATTGGATAAGTCACCCCGAAGATCTCTAATACACAACCCTGATACACTCTGGATGCAGAAACCCCGTGTTCGTTCGCGATAGAAACCCGCAACGGATACTCTAACTCCCCAACAAGCATATCAAACTCCCTACTGAACGTCTGGGATACAAAAGACCGACTCATACCTGACTGAAAAAACAAAAGAACAGGAAAATATTTAACTAGGAAGGTACATAACAAAATCAAAACCATAAGCATATTATAAATAACTCAATAGAATATAAATAGAAACATAGCAGTGACGACGTTTGGCGCTACCCTGGCCTCCTCTTCCGTGAGCTGAAAAACACGACCTCGAGTCCTCAGGGGCTCCTCCCTGCCCTGGATCCCATCAGTGATCCTCATAGTAGCCGGAGCTGGAGCCTACGATGGTCTAGCAACAGTCAAGGGACAGTTCGCCTTCACATGGCCCACCTGGTCATAATGATAGGAAATCATGGTGTTGGGTGTTGGAGCCTGCTGACAGCAGTACCTCGTAATGTGGCTCTGCCTGCCACATTTGTGGCATCCAGAAGAAGATCGACAAGAACCATCATGCACCTTGCCGCACTTGCCACAAGTACGGCCCCTCTGACTCCCATATCTCACATCACTGGCCTTAAATCGCTTCGCCGAAGACTGCGACTTCACCGAGGCCTTCCTCTACTCCCTCGTATGGAGTTCCATCTCGATCTGCCACCGCGTAGCGGCCTCCTGCAACTTCACCAGTGTACCATAGCATTGTATGGACACAAATTGGCGGATGTTCGTCTTGAGCATGCTCAAGTACCGGGTCATCTGAGCTTGCTCAGAGGCAGCAAACTCGGGGCAAAACATAACTCTCTCTGTAACATCTTGGTGATCTCCGTCACCGAATAGGTCTCCGGCCTCAAATCCAAATACTCATAAGCTAGCCTCTCCCACTCTACCAATGGAACATACCTCAAGTAGAACATCTCAGAGAACTGTCCTATGAATCAAGAACTCTCTACTCTGGAGTGTAAGAACTAGTAATCAGTCTCCACCAATCCTTCGTTCTAGACCTAAGAAGTTTCATAGTGTACTTGACCCTCAGGTTAGCTAGGCAGGAGCAAGTAAACAAATAACCCTTAACATCTAATAGCCACCTCATGGCATTGATCGGATCCTAAACCCCGTCAAACACTGGGGGCTTCATATTCTCCAAGTCCCAGTACTGGAAGGCTCTCCCCCCTCCAATCCCCGCAGTAGCAACAGTTGCGGTGTCTGCAGCAGTTGCAGCCTCTGAAAGTGCAGTGTATCGTTAATCAGAGAACTCCATCATAGCAGTGTTGATAGACCCAAACAACTCTGGTATCCGCCCCCGGATAATAGAAACGACCTAATCATGAATCATCTCCCTGACCTGATCTTCGGTCAACCATGGCATGTCCTGGCCACTCGTTGCTAATTCGGATGCCCTCATGAACACCATACTGAAAATAAACCAAAGAGATATCAAATAAAACACATATCATACCATAGGAACCATTACCCAACAAGACCATAGGGGTTGTGACTTCCCTACTACGCATACGGGTCCTTTGTTTCCAGTAGAATGGGCCCATACTACCTTCCCCACCTACCTCTGTTTTTCATAGAAAATCATCACAACAACCCTAAGAACACTCACTAGAATACACATACACCGTATTCTCACCTCCTAAAGAAAGGATAGAAATCCCTCGACTAGTCGTTGACCCCACATAACTCATCCATGAAACCTCCACCAACACTGCAACGCTCATGTATACTAATGATACATAACACTGGATCCTATATACTGTCAAATACTTGATTCTATGCTAAGCCTACAACCAAACAAGGAACAGGAAATAAGGCCAAATCAACTACATTAATGACGTCAATTTCATATAGGGAAGAACCCTAGGATATCAGGCATCCTATAATCAGGCAATTGTATCATGTAATTCCTGAAGATCCCTATCCTATCACTAGCATGTTGTTTTGTCATAAAATAATATCAAATAAAAACATGGTAACTTAGGGTCTACTTACTCGCTTTGGCTGATCGTACACATCTCTTGATTATTATTATTTTTTTAAACAATTTAGAAAATCATTTTTTAAACCTTTGTACTTCCTTAGTTTGACGCTGGATTCACACGAATGTTCCTCCAATCCACTCAAACCAAGGATCTATTACCAACTTGTAACATCTCAAAAATCACAACCAATTTTAACTTTTCAAAACAACCCATTTACTAATAAAAGTGTTTACAAAACCATTGTTAACAAAATATTATTTAAAATCAGAGTCCCTCAATATCAGCAACATCAAATCAGGATGTGTACGATCACACCTTCGCCTTTCCACGGTCCTATGAAGTACCTGAAACAATAACCAAAAACTGTAAGCCAAAGCTTAGTGAGTTCCCCCAAAGTACCACCACACAATACACATATCACATACAAACAAGCATGCTGGGTCCAATCAGTCATCAGACTGGAATCCCCACGGGTACATAGCCATCGGTTTGGATTACCCCTGGCCCAATCAGACATTACTGATGGGTTTTATGCATAAGAAACAATCCTATGTGCTCATACAAACCCTAATGCTTGGATCTAGGTTTCTCTATTGTACATGCTTTGAATCCAAGTCTTGCAAACCCTAATCTAGCATACATATTATCAAAATAACAAACAACATCAGATCTAGATGTTTACCTCTTCAAATAGCTTGAATCTTCTTTGCTTGAGCTTAGAATCACAATTGTAATTCCTCTAATGGATCATAAACACCAAGTAGCAAGAAGGCAATAAGAGAGAGGAGGGAGGATGCTAGAAATCGGCCTAGGGTTTCTCTTGGAATAATGTCTAGCCGATTTCCATAGCCTAGGGGTCATATTTATACTTGCAGGCTACTAGGGTTTCAGTCTAAACCCTAATGGACAGCTTAGCCACCAAGCAGCCCAAGGAACCTTCTGGAATAGGGCCTTTGACGAAATATGATGATCCTTTCATCATATTTTCGTTCCCCCTCTTGTCCATTAGGTTTCCTAGCCCAAAATCCAACTATCACACATTTGACAGTTTATACCCCTTTATTTAATTAATCTCTTTTAGTCACCAAATTAATTCCTAATTAATTTATGACTAATAGTAATTAAATAAATATGATTTCTCCTTTAATATATTATTCTTATAATATACTAATAAACCATAATATCCTCTCTCTCATATCAAATTACCTTGTCAAGTTGCTTTGGTGAAGGCAACCCAGAAGGACCATGCACAACCGGGTCAAGTACATACCAAATATAGTTACGGGCTTAGACACTAATCCAACAGTCTCCCACTTGGATAAGTCTAGTAACTATATCTCACACACGTCTTCAGAATCCGATTAGCAATCGTAGCTCTTATATGCTTCTGTCACTCTGATCAAAATCCTGTCCTTCAGATAAGGGATCCTATAATCCTCTGTTCTAGATATCATGTAGACAATACTTATTGTCTAGCATTCTGTTTCTCGATCTTTGATTCGTTCGACATAGAATTCAGTTGAACACATCAACATTATCCTGACCGGGCCCGGCACATAAGTCAAACCAAATCATCGAGTGGCCAAGATATCGCTTTTATCCTCTTAGAATAAAAGGAACAGATAAACTTCGACTTATATGCTCTTATTATCTACTAGCTAAGTTACACACAATAATACATTTTATAACATCAAGTTACTGATGTGTTTTCGTATTATCAATATATAATCAACTAGCAAACAACAACCATATCTCTAGGTTTTAAGATTATATGATATTATCATGTTGCGATCACTTATGATAACATTCAAGAAGTGATACTAGCAAGTGCGGGTTTATTCCAATGCTCAAAACATATTTCATAAGCACTCATAAACTTTACAGCAAACCTTTGCTATGTCTAAAACCTTTTAGACAATCTACAAACTAATTTATGACAATCTTCTTTCATATCTACTTCCAACATATGATCGATTGTGGACTGTTCGAATAATCTTATTATTCAGGAAGTCAAAACATGCAAAATTTGAAACAATAGATAAATAATCAACATAGGATAGTAACTTTCTTATAAATAAAACACCTTTATTTAATCATCAAATGCTGAATATAAAATTATCTATTACAAGTTTCCTACCTATCTAATCTAAACTAATATCGTCCTTTAGCCCAATGCTCCTAGCGTGCTTCAAATGCTTGACCCTACTCAGTCCCTTCGTAAGGGGATCTGCTGAGTTATCTTCTGACGATACCCTCTTCACAACGAGGAGTCCCTCTTCTACCCGATGTCTAATAAAACGATATTTCCTGTCGATATGTCGAGATCTGCCATGATCCCTTGGTTCCTTGGGCAAGGCAACCGCTCCTTCATTATCACAGAAAATTTCCATGGGCTCCTTTATGGTTGGCACAACTCCAAGGTCTCCTATGAAGTTCTTTAACCATATAGCCTCCTTTGACGCTTCGCTTGCCGCAATGTACTCCGATTCGCACGTTGAATCAGCTACGGTCTCTTGCTTGGAACTCTTCCAAGTCACTGCTCCTCCATTCAGGGTAAAGACCCAGCCCGACTGTGATCGGTAATTATCCTGATCCGTCTGGAAACTAACGTTACTGTACCCTCGCACCCTTAAGTCATCACTCCCACCGAGGACTAGAAACCCTTCCTTGGTCCTTCGTAGGTAGTTAAGAATATTCTTGACAGCAATCCAATGTGCTCTACCAGGGTTCCCTTGATATCTGCTGACCATGCTCAAAGCGAAGGCCACATCAGGGCGAGTACAGGTCATAGCATACATAATCGAGCCAACTGCGGAAGCGTAAGGTACTCGGCTCATATCTGCTATCTCTGCCTCTGTACTTGGGCTCTGAGTCTTACTCAGTTTGGTATTGCATTGGATTGGTAACTCCCCTTTCTTGGAATTTTCCATACTAAAACGTTTTAGTACCTTTTCCAAATATGTATCCTGACTGAGTCCTATCAGTCTCTTACTTCTGTCTCTCACTATCCTTATTCCCATAATATATGCAGCTTCTCCAAGGTCCTTCATAGCGAAACACTTCCCAAGCCAGGACTTTACCTCCTGCAAGGTTGGGATGTCGTTTCCTATGAGTAGTATGTCATCGACATACAATACGAGGAAGCTCACTATACTCCCACTGGCCTTGACATACACACATGACTCATCCTCGTTTCGCAGAAAACCAAACTCTTTGACTTTCTCGTCAAAACAAAGATTCCATCTGCGAGATGCTTGCTTTAATCCATAAATGGATTTCTCAGGCTTGCACACTCTATTTGGATGCTTCGCATCGACGAAGCCCTCTGGCTGATTCATGTAAACATCCTCAGCTAACTTCCCATTTAGGAAAGCGGCTTTTACGTCTATCTGCCAGATTTCATAATCATGAAAGGCAGCTATTAAGAGCATTACCCTAATAGACTTTATTTTGGCAACTGGCGAAAAGGTCTCATCATAGTCAACTCCAGGAGTTTGAGTAAAGCCCTTTGCGACCAATCGCGCTTTGTAAGTGTGCACTTTCCCATCCATGTTTGTCTTCTTCTTGAAGATCCACTTGCACCCGACCGTCTTATGACCTGGTACATTATCAACCAAATTCCAAACTTGGTTGTCATACATGGACTGAATCTCGCTGTCCATTGCCTCTTTCCATTTATCAGACTCTGGGCCTGCCATGGCTTCCTTGTAGCTGTTAGGTTCGTCCAGATTTACTAGTGTACTATCACTAATAAATGTATCCCCGTCAGTAGTAATATGGAAACCATAAAACTGGGGTGGAACAATAACTCTACTTGAACGTCTAAGAGGTAAGGACTGGTCAATTGGTTCAACCGAAGTTTCCTCCTCAGGTTGCATGACAGTGTCAGAGGTTCCTTCATCTCCTGACTCTTGAAGCTCTTCAAGGTCAATCTGACTCCCACTGTCTCTTTGACTTATGAGTTCTCTCTCTCTGAAAACCCCTCTCCTAGCAACAAAGACAACATTGTCACTTGGTCTATAGAAGAGATAGCCAATTACTCAAATCTAGTCCTAACCCATTACTCAACACTAAGGAATAAACTCCGATCTTGGTTACTGGTGAAGACTTCTTGTTTCCCATGATCAAGCTTATTCTTCCATGCTCCACTTCCCTACCTTTTCTTAGCCCCTGCAAATCAGAACAAATGTGGTAACCACATCCTGTATCAAGGACCCATGAAGTAGCAAGTGATGAGTTATTAGATTTAATTTAGTACATACTTGCGAAGGTGGGCTTTATCTTCCCATCCTTGATATCCTGCAGATACTTGGGACAGCTTCGTTTCCAGTGGCCCTTCTGGTGGCAGTAGAAGCACTCTGCTTCCTTTGGGTCAGAAGAGGGTTTAATAGAACCTGCTGTGGTCCCACTAGAAGAGGAACCATCTTGGGTCTTACCCTTATGGTGGCTCTTGGAAGGAGCCTTCCTCTTCTTACCCTTTCCTTGGCCAATTGCCAACACAGGAGCAGCTACAGTAGAGGATGATGCAATAGATTTGTCCTTGAGGTTGCTCTCAGCTGTCCTCAGGAGCCCTTGGAGTTTACTCAGGGTGACCTCTTCCTTGTTCATGTGGTAGGTCATCCTGACTTGGTTGTAGCAAGGAGGAAAGGAGTGGAGGATGATGTCGATAGCCAAATCCTCATCAAACTTAACATTAAGTTTGAGAAGACGATCAACATACCTTTGCATTCTTTGCAAATGAGATGTTAGGGATTCTCCACTTCCCATCTTAGCGGTGATCATGTTGCTGATGATCTCATAGCGCTCTTGCCTCACGCTCTGGTGGTACCTGTCCAGCAAATCTTGATGCATTTCATATAGATACATGTCCTCATAGGACTTCTGGAGTTCGAGGTTCATGGTGGCCAACATGATGCAATGAACTTTCGTTGCATCACGCTCGTGGGCCTCAAAGGCAGCCAGCTCTTCAGGAGTAGCTTCTTCTGGGTTAATCTTCTCTAGCTTCTCGTCGAGGACATATTCTTTGTCCTCGTAGCGAGTTATCATGCGAATGTATCTCATCCACTCATTGAAGTTCGAGCCATCAAATGTCACCTTTTAACACAGGTTCATCAACGAGAATGACCCAGAAGTGTTGTTGTTTGCGTTTGCATTAGACATCTGAAATAGAAAGGAACAAGGTTTGATTAGAAATGAATCCCCAACTAAACACCCAAATGAGAAATTAGGGCTAGGATCCAACAACATTATATACAACTTAGAAAAGGGATGCCGTAATCTAAAAGTAAATAATATTGAAGGTAAGTGAATGACGATTCACTAATTTTCACCATGCATAACGAAAAGAATTAAGTTTTAAATGTATTTGAAAATTCCTAGATTTCTTTTGAGATTCATTGAACATTTCAATGGCATGTTTAAATCTCGATATGCACTTTAGATTTGCGACTGGGATGCCGAGGATCGCAAATAAGTTTGTGAATAACCATGCGAATCAACATGGTGCACTCAATGTCTTCATCACCTAATCAATGTGCTGGTTAGCCACGCACGCTCCATTGATCTATGATAAAACCTCGAGCCACCCTTTGTCACCAATGTCAATCCCAAATTAGTGTGCCGGTTAACCACGCACGCTCCACTAACGTTTGACAGGGGTACAAAGTGTAATTCCATGGAGTAGCATCATTTTCACATTTTACCCTAAAGTAACTAAGATTGGGAATTTATAAAACAATGTAGTTACTTTAATATTTCCATTATACTTATAATGATGAATTAAATGCCCTATCTTATCCGTTCGGCTAACGACCCTCCACCAGTCAAGCAAGCGGTAGGTGTGAGTGTACACCCATTAAGCGTCATTTTATAGGCAGCAACCTTATACCCACCTTATAGACTGACTTCGTGAATGAGGCCTACTAGCGATAAGACTGGCTTATTCTTATACATATATATTAATTAATCTTGTAATAATATATTAGCATAAGGTTGAATTTTAAACTTGTAAAATTCTAAGGGTTTGAAATTTAAATTATTCAAATTAAACTTTTAATCACAAAATTCAAATTTCAAAACTTGAGGGCAAGTTTTGAACTTTTCAAAACATAAGGGATCAAATAACGCATAATTTAAATTAAACAATTAATTTCATAATTACCTATATTTGATCTAACTTTATTTAGTCATTGGATAATTACCAAATAATTTTAAATAATCCATATTTATCATATAAACAACCAATATTCAAAAGATTTGAAATTATCTATTGTTTTGGCAAGGATAATCATTTAATTAAGATAAAATTCGGATTTTAACTTCAAAAAACGATTTACGCATTGTATCCAAGTCAAAACAGCAACTAAATCCCGAAATATCCTCTGTCTGACGCTCGAACTTGCCGAGTCAGCTCTGAACTCGCCGAGTAGGGGCCAACTCGCCGAGTCCAGATACTGACTCGCCGAGTTGAGTCGGGCAGAGGCAAAAAACTCGATTTTCAGCAAGCAAAACAGTTAAGCATCACATACAATTGAAACCAACCAGGCTCTGATACCACTGATGGGTTTTATGCATAAGAAACAATCCTATGTGCTCATACAAACCCTAATGCTTGGATCTAGGTTTCTCTATTGTACATGCTTTGAATCCAAGTCTTGCAAACCCTAATCTAGCTTACATATTATCAAAATAACAAACAACATCAGATCTAGATGTTTACCTCTTCAAATAGCTTGAATCTTCTTTGCTTGAGCTTAGAATCACAATTGTAATTCCTCTAATGGATCACAAACACCAAATAGCAAGAAGGCAATAAGAGAGAGGAGGGAGGATGCTAGAAATCAGCCTAGGGTTTCTCTTGGAATAATGTCTAGCCGATTTCCATAGCCTAGGGGTCATATTTATACTTGCAGGCTACTAGGGTTTCAGTCTAAACCCTAATGGACAACTTAGCCACCAAGCAGCCCAAGGAACCTTCTAGAATAGGGCCTTGGACGAAATATGATGATCCTTTCATCATATTTTCGTTCCCCCTCTTGTCCATTAGGTTTCCTAGCCCAAAATCCAACTATCACACATTTGACAGTTTATACCCCTTTATTTAATTAATCTCTTTTAGTCACCAAATTAATTCCTAATTAATTTATGACTAATACTAATTAAATAAATATGATTTCTCCTTTAATATATTATTCTTATAATATACTAATAAACCATAATATCCTCTCTCTCTCATATCAAATTACCTTTTCAAGTTGCTTTGGTGAAGGCAACCCAGAAGGACCATGCACAACCGGGTCAAGTACATACCAAATATAGTTACGGGCTTAGACACTAATCCAACAATTACTCTAGAATGCCAACATAAAATAGGTCCACTTAGTCATTAGATTGGAATATCAATATATTATAGGCCCACTCAGTCATTGGACTAGAATACCCTCCGGTCCACTCAGTCATCGGACTAGAATACCCCTGATTGCTGACTACACACATAGAAGTGAAGTCTCAACCAAACACATTATGTCGACATATAACAGATAAAAAGCATATTCAACAGATAGACAATCATGCAGCCAGAAATCATAGGTAGTCCTATAGATCTACCAGTCTATGCATATCAACAACTATCATATAATCATACAGTTCTATCCCTTACTCATCATATCATAAATCAATGTATAACAGGATATCAATCCAATGGGTTTTCCTTCGGCCCGTAAGTACACTGAGGAAAACACACCTCACAATCTAACAAATAGCTGATCAATACTCTGCTCCCAAATATTGGCTCAACCCAAATCCGAAATGTCAAAACATTATCCATTAATAACATTTTCCCCAAAATGTCGTTGGTCTAACTTGGTCGACAGTCATAAGTCAAGTCAGCACCTAGCCGAGTCACCCAACCGACACAACCCGACCAAGTCGACCCAGCCGAGTACGCTGGACATACTCCTCTGAATGCTGCTTTACCAGATTACAGGAAATTGACCGCGCCCGCGCCATGGTCAACCCTTTCCTATTTAAGAGCTTAGTACTCCAAATCTTCATGTCCAAAGTCAGATCCAAAACCAAAATACCCTCAAGAGTCATAAAGTTTCCAACTTTATGAGTTTGCATGCCCATTAAATGTTTAATACACAAAATCTCAACATCTTAATGCCTTAAGACCTTCTATAGCATGCATGGAACAAAAATAACCATCAAGACCACATTTTTATGACTTAAGACCCCTCCTAAGGTCTTAAAGGACGACTTATTGGGTCAAGAACATGCCATGCTCAAGAATCACCATATTTGGGACAAAAAGTGTCATAAAGGAAGAAATGTTTAGATCTACAAGATGGAGTGATCAACATATGAACTTTATACCTCCTTTAGTTTCCTAACAAGAAGATAATCTTATATCCTGGATGCTTCCACGCTCCAAGCTCTTCTCACCACTTTCTTCTTCTTCATGAACACATCCAAAACACTCCAATAGGATTTGCACTTAGGGTTTGCTTAGGATTGTTTTTTCATAGAGGGAGGCTGTTGAAGTAATCAGAAATGAGGCTATAATGTTGTTTATATATTGACCAAACCCTAAAAATTAGGATTTGCATTCACATACGCCCCACGTACGAGGTGTACGCCCAACATATTAGGGTGCGCCCTAGTACGCCTAGCATACACAACGTACGCTTGGCGTACAAATCCTGGTCAAAATTACTATATTGCCACTATAGGCCAATCTAGCAACCTTCCTCAAACCTAAGGATCAAAATGTAATATTATTTAAACATAGGGTTGAAATAGATATTATCTTGACATCAGGATACTACATGCTCCGATCTAATAGAGGTGAAGAGTATCTTAGTATCTATTTCAATGACTATCTAAAGGAATGTGGACTCGTTTCATAATTGACTCCTCCTAGAACACCACAACTTAATGGTGTGTCTAAAAGGCGCAATCAAACGTTACTTGATATGGTTCATTCCGTGACAAGTCTATCTTCTCTTCATATATATTTCTATAGGTATGCCTTAGAGACATCTGCACATCGTAACTCTAGTTCCTACAGAGAAGGTTGCCAAAACACCTCATGAAATGAGGACAGTGAAAGCTCCCTTGCTCACACATATCAAGGTCTGGGGTTGTAAAGCTCTCGTGAGATGAGAAACTCATAACAAAGTAGAACCCAGAGCCGAGAAGTGTATATTCTTTGGCTACCTACGAAATTCCATTGGATAATAGTTCTATAGAAGTATTGAGAACATGGTCTTTGTAGCTCGAAGAAGAGTCTTTCGTGAGAGAGAACTCATATTCAAAGAGGACATAGGATGAGACACCTATTGAGACCATTGACAATTCATTACCTCTTCGTCGATCCATTATATTTAACACGCCACATATGTTTTATGGATTCTATATAACTGTAGATAGGGACACTCTCATAAGTGACAAAACACTGGTGAATTTAGACGAGCCTACAAAATACAAGGAAGCTATGGCTGGCCCTGAGGCTGCTAACTGGAAAGGGGCAATGGAATGTAAGATACAATCCATGTATGATAACCAAGTGTGAAACTTAGTTGATCATGTACCTGGTCGAAAGACAACAAGTTGCAAATGGATCTTCAAGAAGAAGACCGGCGTGGATGGAAAGGTACACACATTCAAAGTTAGACTGGTTGCAAAGGGCTTTACTCAGACCCAAGGGATTTGACTATGATGATACCTTTTAACCAGTGGCTAAGATCAAATCGATCATGATAATGATTTCCATATTTTCCTTTCATGATTATGAAGTATGGAAAATGGATGTTTAAACCATTTTCCTTAATGAGAAGCTTACTAATGACGTCTATATGATTCAGCCTAAAGGTTTTGAACATACCAAATTTCCTGATAAGGTGTGTAAGCTTCAAAAATCCATTTATTTATTAAAGCAAGAATCTCGCTGTTAGGACCTATTTTATTGGTTTGTGCTAGGCATATATATTTCGTAGGCTTTGTTATTGTTTGTTAGGCTTTATTTGGGTTCTCGGTTGGTTGGACTGAAATCAAGGCTGATTTCGGTCCCTTGGTGATTTCGCTCTTGGGTTGGTTTGTTCATTAGTGTTCCCTATAAATAGGAGTCTTAGATGACCGATTTTAGGTTAGCAGTTTTCGGTCATAACTTTGTGTATGATCCTTTGTACCAGACGATTATGTGAAATACAATCGTGTGCATTTGGATTGATCTTGCTTCTTCTTCTTCTTGATTCGTCATTTGTTGTTTGATTTCGATTGATCACTAGTTGGTTCATTGTTTGGGACTTACAATTGGTATCAGAGCCAATCTAGTGTCAACCGTGATTAAGCTTGTTTTTGGCTGATTTTGATTGATTTAAGCCTTGATCGGAAATAGTTTTGAGTTTATTGTTACAAATTATGCACTGTTTCTGCTGTTATTGTTGAGTTCTTGCTTTTCAACGAGGATTCAAGGCAAAAAGGATCGAAAATCTGTTTGAAATCGTCATTTTCAACAGATCTGGGCGATTTCGGTAGGAGTTTTCGGTGGAGCGGTTTTGTTAGTTTTTGGCAGAAATCTTGTTTTCCGCTGAAATCATGTTTTTGGCCGAAATCATGTTCTTGGTAGAAATCACGTTCTTGGTAGAAATCACGTTGTTGGTAGAAATCACATTCTTGGCCGAAATCAGTTGTTTTCGGTCAACCAAACCTCAATTGTTGACTTTTATGAGTTTTCGGTGTGACATTCCGTGATTATTGGACAAGTTTTTACTTTTAATCAATTACAAAAAATATTAAAAAAAATTAAAAAATGGAACCTCAACACAGTGCATTACTTCAAGAACTGGATTCAATCATGGGAACCACTACGCGAGTTCCACGTCTTTTATCAGCCGATGGGTTTCCAGAATTGAAGTACAGGATTGAGAACTACATTAAGATGAAAGACTTTAAGATATGGAGAAGAATTCTTAGAGGACCAGTTAGAATTACCACAACACTGAAAAATGGTACAGTAGTTGACAAAGAAGTGGAGAACTACACTGGTGAGGTTTTTGAGAAGATAGAGGAATAGGAAAAAGAACTTGCAACTTTGACCATGGCATTGTCACCTGACATCTCTCAAGGATTCAGAGAATATGATTCTGCAAAGGCTCTTTGGGAAGCCTTGATCGAAGTGTATGATGGAAACGATGATATGAAACAGATCAGGCATGATATGCTCCGTCAGAAGTTCAATCATGTTCTTGGAGAGACTCTTGAAGCCCAACTGCAACGATTCATCACACTCACTAATTAAATGAGCATTGTAGGAATCTCAGTACCCCGCTCTGAGATAAACAAGAAGCTGTTAAAATCTCTTCCAAAATGGTAGGACATGAATGTTTTTGTCATCAAGAAGACCAAGGATCTTAACAGGCTAACTCTTGCTGAGACTATGGCTATCATAAAGGCTTGTGATTTGGATGATAAGCAGCGTGAGATAAATCACGTGAATTCCTACTCCACTGCAAATTTGGGAATCTCTTCTAACAATGCTTTTTCATCATTCACTGCTCCACAAACTCAAACTCATGCTATTCCTCCTTCTTTTCCTTATCAACATCCATCCTCCTCAAAAGCTCCTGCCACAATCTCAACTCCCAAGGAAGCTGAAGAAAACATGGATCTAGCCTCTGGTCTTGTGAACTGTTACAATTCTTTTGTTGGTTGGAGATTTGCCTCCTCAAATCTCATTCGCAGATCTTGATCAAATTCATCCAGAAGATGTGGAAGACATGGATATCACCTGGCAAATTGCAATGGCTATGTTTAGGGATAAGAAGTTTGCTAAGAAGACTGGGAAGAACAACTGGGGTATGAATGCGGACAAGAAGGTAGGGTTCAACAGAGGCAAGCTTAGGTGTTTCAATTGTCACGAGCCGGGTCATTTTGCTCGTGACTGCCCAAAGCCAGACAGAATAGAAAATCATGATAGGACGATGGTGCCAGTAGTGAACAACAGAGGAGGTGCCACCAGCAATGAAACTACAAACCTGGCAGTGGTGGCTCAGACTTTTGATTGGGAAGACCAAATTTAGGCGTTGGACATCATATAGCCCGAGACTTCAAATTTGGCGCAGATAAGTGAGCTTCCAGATGAAGATGCTGAAGAGGAGATGATGCAGCTGCAGTTTGCATTTATGGTCTCCACCACTCCTGAAACAAAAGAGGTTAGTGAAGTTTCTTGTTCTAAAAAATGCATTGATACTGTTAAATTTCTACGTCATCAAATTGATATATTACGTAGAGACAATGAGTACCTTAGGTGTGAAGCCTATAACCTTAAGAAAGGCCAAAAACCTCTGAAAAAACAACTAGAGGCCAAGACAAAAGACTTTAGAAAGATTTAGGAAGACTATAGTAACAAATGTGAAAATTATAACTATGTTAAGAGACCGCTCTCCAGCTTGACTGAGGAGCTTGACACATTGAAGAACAAGTTTGAAAACGTAGACTTTAATTTTAAAAAGTTTGATGTGTCAAGTAAGACAGTTGAGTCCATGATTGAATATCAATTAAAATTTAAAGATAATCAGAAAAAGAGTCTAGGGTATGACAATGTTCCTCCTCCTTTTAATCATAATTATACCTCCATCCCTATGACTAAAGAAGAAATAGATAGAGAATCACATCTTGAGTATGGTAAACCTGTTGTGGTTGTGCTAGAAAGTAGCTCTAGGGTGAAGGATACTAATGTCTCTACTTCATATGTAGATTCATCCTTAGTTTAAGAGAGGTAGGAAGCTGGAGAGAGTGTTTTTGATAATAATTTTCCTTTGCAAACTGATTTTGTGAAAGATGATTCTGATTGAAACACTACTTTTTATGTTGTTGTTTCTACTGATTTGACAAATGATGCTTTAGTGTTTGATAATTCTGTTTTGAAAACTGATAATTCAGCTCGTTCTTATAAATGTGTTGATGTGCTTGATAATTCTAATTCTCATGAACCTGTCACTAACACATACATGCCACCTAAGCCATCCAAATGGACTGAACCATGCGAGTGCACTTGTGGAAACAATAAAGGACTCAATAAGGACACTAAACCAAGAACGAGCGGTACCGGCTTCTATATGAAGAAACAAACATGTTTCCATCGTGGAACTCCTGGACATATCGTAAGAAATTGTCCAAACCATGCATATGTTCCATACTATACACAAGGTAGGCAGAATGAATCACGAGGAAGATCTCTTAAGTGAAAGTCCTCGAGGTCTCGTTCAATTGATGGTGATTGGAACGTCAATAAAGACAGAAATCGAACCGCTAAACTTAAAAAGGACAAACATGTTTTGAACAAAAATTCAAAAGATACTTTAACTAAACCGACATCGGTTAAGCCAAGATCAGTATCGCCAAAGTCATCATGTGGATCTTCATCTAGTCATAGACAGATACCCAAACGATCAAAAACAAAGAAATTTTTTTCAAAATCACCTGTTAATGTTTCTAAGCCTAATTACAAATGGGTGCCCAAAAACTCATCTCTCCAATCACCTTGGAGTCCTTTAAATGCATCTGGTAATCTATCTGACTTGAAATATAAAAAAGGTAATTATGTTGATAGAAAAGGTAAACCCAGTGTTTCTATGGTCTAGGTTCTAAAATCTAATTAATCCCGCACATCGTGTAGGAATAGCTATGGAGGAATATCGCCAGACCTTGGTATGTTGATAGTGGTTGTTCCAGGCACATGACAGAAGACATTTCCCAACTGCAAGACATTCAAAACTTTAATGGGGGTTATGTTTCCTTTGCGGGAGGAAAAGGTGGAAAGATCACTCAAAAGGGTACTATGACAAATGGCGTGCTAAGCTTTGAGAATGTGAACTATGCTCCTGAGTTGAAACACATTCTACTGAGTGTTTCCCCGATCTGTGATAAAGGATACTAAACTCATTTTACAAACAAGGAATGTCTCATCCTGAAGCCCATAATCATCTTTCCTGAAGAATGGATTTGGGTAAGGTCCAAAAGGGAAGGGAATACATACGTCATTGATAGGAAGCATAATATTCCCGAGCAAGTTACTTGTCTTTTCTCAAGGGTCTCTGAACACAATGCTATGCTCTGGCATCGTCGACTCGGACACGCAAATGCTAAGAACCTCAACCGTCTTGCGAAGAATGAAATTGTGTGGTCTTCCAATCAAGGACTTCATAACTTTTGAGAAGTGTGTTGCATGTGCTCAAGGAAAGCACTATCGCAAGACACATAAGCCAAAATTAGTCAACTCAATCAGCAAGGTTCTTCGGTTATTGCATATGGATTTATTCAGTCCGGTCAACGTTCTCAGCATAAATAAGAATTCATACTGCTTGGTTGTCATTGATGCTTACTCACGGTTTACATGGGTTTTCTTCTTATCCAACAAGAGTGGGATTGTTGATCTAATCCAGAAATTCATTTTGATGATTGAAGATCCTGATGTTAGAAGAATATTGCCCAAGGGGCGGAGTGGAAAAGTTGGAGCATGAGTTGTGGACCCTTAAAATGAATGGATCTGACCTCGCTGCCTACACGGCCAGATTCTACGATCTCTCCGTATTCTGTCCCGCGATGACTATCCCAGGAGAAAAAAAGGTGGAAAGATATATATGGGATTGTCACCCCAGATCCAAGAGTATGTAATAGCTTCCAAACCAAATACCTTCGATAGCGCAAAATGTTTGGCGCAACGACTCATTAATCATGGAGTCCGTCAGGGCACGATAACAGCCGTTCCTGAACAACCAAAAGAAAGAGACAACAGAAAAAGGCCTTGGAACAAATAAAAGAGCAAAACATCAGATGAAACCTCCAAAAGACAACAAGTGGTGGCATGTCACGTCGTCACTGTCCCAGTAGCCCCAACACCGGCTAAGCAATATACTGGGAATCTACCGAAATGCAATAAGTGTAACTACCACGATGTCGGTGCGTGTCGGGAAATGTATTGCACGAAGTGCAACAAGAAAGGACACACAGTCCGTTTCTACAAAGAGCCAGCTCAACAAGCTGCCCCAACCGCGAATACAAGAGCGAGCCGCACTTGCTACAGATGCGGAGAAACATCGCATATTAAGAGGGATTTCCAGAAAACAAGGAATGTAGGGGAGTAGGAAGAGTACTGACAATGGGATAGAAGGAGGCAATAGCAGACCCAACCGTGGTCACGGGTATGTTTCTCCTCAATGACTTTTATGCATGCATACTATTTGATAGTTGAGCGGAGAGGAGTTTTGTAAGCCACCAGTTTAAACATTTACTCAATCAAACACCAAAATCATTAAACGAAACATTCACTGTCGTAATGGAAAATGGAAAGACGGAAAACACTAACGACATATATATAGACAGTACCCTCTCACTAAACGATCGTTCCTTTCAAATCAACCTCATGCCAGTCTTAATAAAAAGTTTCGATGTCATCATCAGCATGGATTGGTTATGTCCCCATCGTGCTGATATTCTATGCTACGAGAAGGCCGTTCGCCTTAATTTGCTAAATGGCGAAACCCTCGTCATTGACGACGATAAGCCCAGTACGAACCTTGGCATCATTTCTTGCGTCAAGGCTCAGAAATACCTTCGCAAAGAATACCACGTATTCCTGGCACATGTCGTGAATGAAAAGCAAGAAGTAAAAGACCTCAAGAGCATTCCGAAAGTCTGTAATTTTCCTGACGTATTTCCCGAGGATCTTCCAGGAGTACCTCCTATGCGACAGGTCGAATTTAGAATCGATCTTATTCCTGGAGCTACCCCAGTAGCAAAATCACCATATCGTCTAGCCCTAGCCGAGATGCAGGAATTATCCAGCCAACTAAACGAACTACTCAGTAAGGGATTCATTCAACCGAGCTTCTCACCTTGGGGAGCACCGGTCCTATTCGTAAATAAGAAGGATGGATTGTTCTGAATGTGCATCGACTATCGCAGACTAAACAAGCTCACCATTAAGAACCGATACCCACTAGGGAATAGACGACTTGTTCGATCAACTCCAAGGAGCAAACTACTTTTCAAAGATCGACCTGAGATCCAGATATCACCAATTACGAGTCCAGGAAAGCGACGTTCCCAAAACGGCATTCTGAATGCGTTATGGTCACTACGAATTTGTAGTGATGCCCTTCGGACTAACCAATGCACCCGCAGTGTTCATGGACTTGATGAACAGGGTACGCCGTCCAATCCTAGACAAATTCGTGATTATGTTCATAGACGATATACTCATCTACTCGCAAAGCGAGAATGAGCATAGTCAGCACCTTCGACAAGTCTTAGAAACATTTCGAGCGGAAATGCTTTATGCGAACTTCTCAAAATGCGAAGTTTGGATTCAGAAAGTAGATTTTCCTAGGTCACGTGATCAGCGAAGAAGGAATACATGTGGACCCCTCCAAAACTAAAGCAATCAAGAACTGGTCAGCACCAAAAACGCCAACGAAAATTTGCCAATTCATAGGCCTCGCTGGCTATTACCATAGATTCATACAGAACTTCTCAAGGATCGCTAAACTACTTAATACCCTAACTCAGATGGGTGTAACTTTCAGCTAGGGAGAGAAACAAGACACTGCGTTCCAAACTCTGAAGCAACCTTTGTGCAGCGTGCCTATTCTGTCTCTTCCTGAAGGGACAGAAGACTTCGTTGTATACTGCGATGCATCCAATCAAGGACTGGGATGTGAACTTATGCAGCGAGGAAAAGTTATCGCCTATGCCTCACGACAGCTAAAAACTCACGATGTCAACTACACTACTCATGACCTTGAACTACGAGCAATAGTGTTTGCTCTAAAGATCTGGAGACACTACCTCTACCGCACTAAGTGCACCATCTTTACAGACCACAAAAGTCTTCAACACATATTCAATCAGAAAGAGTTAAATATGAGACAATGACAATGGGTAGAACTACTTAATGATTACGAATATGAAATTCATTATCATCCCAACAAAGCTAATGTAGTAGCAGATGCCCTTAGTCGTAAAGAGTACTCAGGTCGCAGGGTAAAAGCACTAACCATAACCATCCATTCCCACCTATCAATACAACTCAAAGAATTAGAGGCCCTGAAACCAGAAAACCTGACCGGTGAATCCCTAAGAGGAATGGATAAAAACTTAGAAATCAAGGGGGACAAAGTTTTTTATCTCATGAATCGGATCTGGACACCAAAGTTTGGTGGATTCAGAGAAGTTGTCATGAACGAAGCACACAAGACTCGATACTCTATTCATCCAGGTTCAGACAAGATGTATCTGGACATTAAGAAACTGTACTGGTGGCCGAACATGAAAGCAGAAATTGCTACCTACGTGGGCAAGTGTCTGAATTGCGCCAAAGTAAAGGGTAGAATACCAAAAGCCCTCAGGTTTACTACAACAACTAGAGATACCCAAGCGGAAGTGGGAACGAATAACCATGGACTTCATCACCAAGTTACCCAAGACGAAAGGTGGACTCGACACAATCTAGGTAATCGTCGACCGGTTAACCAAGTCTGCACAATTCCTGCCAATCAAAGAAACAAAAAAGATGGAAAAACTGACCAGAACATACATCATGGAACTTGTACGATTACATGGAGTACCAATATCTATTATCTCTAACAGAGATAATAGATTTACCTCTCCATTCTTGCAGTCACTTCAAAAATCCTTAGGAACTAGGTTGGACATGAGTACAGCCTACCACCCACAAACAAACGGGCAGAGTGAGACAACTGTCCAGACACTAAAAGACATGTAGAGAGCTTGTGTGATCGACTTTGGTAATGCATGGGATACCTATTTACCACTTATTGAGTTCTCATATAACAACAGTTATCACACCAGCATCAAGGCTGCTCCATTTGAAGCCCTTTATGGCCGCAAGTGCAGATCACCTCTGTGTTGGGCGGAAGTGGGTGATACACAGTTAACTAAAGGTCAAGTTCCTGACAGCACTCTCACTGGTCCGGAGATCATCAGGGAAACGACCGAGAAGATTGTTCAAATTCGTGAACGACTGAAAGCCTCTCGAGATCCACAAAAGAGCTATGCAAACAAGAGACGAAAACCCTTGAAATTTCAGGTTGGCAACCGTGTTCTGTTAAAGGTCTCACCCTGGAAGCGCATGATACGCTTCAGAAAGCATGGAAAACTAAATCCAAGGTACATCGGACCATTTGAAATCCTCACAAGGATTGCTCCTGTAGCTTACAAACTCCAACTACCTCAAGAACTTAGTAATATACACCCTACCTTTCACGTGTCCAATCTCAAGAAATACTTATCAGCCGAAACTCTGGTTATTCCACCGATGAAATCGAGATTAACGAGAGTTTACGCTTTGTGGAAGAACCCATAGAAGACTTGGATAGAAAAGTTAAGAGAACAAAACAGAGTCGCATACCAATAGTTAAGGTCTGCTGGAATGCCAAACGAGGACATGAGTTCACATGGGAGCGAGAAGATCAAATGAAACATAAATATCCACATCTTTTCCCCAACACATAAAATCCCGCTTAAAGATCAAATTTCGGGACGAAATTTCCTCTAACAGGGGATGATGTGAAAAACCGTTATTTCAAATCAATAAAAGTCTAAACTACAACTATGTACAAGTAAATTCACAACCTAACTTGTTGTTATAGGAACTTTAAATGCCAAGAGTGCATGCTTATTAAACCTATATGTAAGTATATATGCGAAATAGTGTTAATGCAAGCAAATACAAGTCCAATACTTAACTTAATATAAGGTTATTAAGGGTATAAAAGTAGTTTTCGGTTTTGGGAATCTTATCTCAAAACCAAACCGTAAACACATGCTTTTGGAATAAGCAAATCCAAAAACCCTAAATAACGGAAAGTTTGACCGTAAGCCCTTTTCCCTTTGAATCAAAACCGTGAACCCTTTTCCCTTTTGACTCAAAACCGTAAACCTTCTTCCTTGTTGACCTTAAGGGGCGAAAACGCATTACTAGGAGTTATTAGATCCGAAAACCCCATTTAATATATATTTTTTCATCCGAAAACACTCTTAAATATCTTGATATCTTATCCTAATTCAACTTCCCTATGTAATAATTCCAGTAACTAATGCAAACATCAACTCAACCTCTTATCTCTTCCTTCATATATAAGCCACTCTTAGAAACATTCTCACTTTAACATCTCCAGTAAACGAAAATCTTCCCCATTCTCTCTCAAGTCTCAAACTCATTTCCTTGCATTTACAAGATCCAACTACTCTAGAAGACATTACTTCAAGTTTGATGATAAGTTTTGGTAAGATTCCTATAAGATCCTAGTGTTTTCAAAACCATCTTATGATTATTAACATCTTAACCACACATTACTATGTGTTTAAACATTAGGATACGACTACCGTTAGGTATTCTAAATCGAAGGTCACCGCTTTCATCTCGATATCTAGTCAAAAACACACATAAGGTGAGTTCATACCCCTACATTTTCATAACTTTTTCTATGTTTTAAGGGGGAGAATACAAGTAAAACACAAGAGACTTGTGTTAATATATAAATTATGGTTTATATTTTATTACGTTTAAATATCTTTTACGTAAGAATATCAACCATGTGACATAACGTTATTACCAAATTACAAACGGTTATATGCAAAACATGTTAAAACGAAACGGTTATCATTTTCAACAAAACAATACCTTTTAAACTATAATAGGTATAGTTTGATAAATATTCACATTATTTTACCTTTCAGGGCAATGAAACGGTTATATAAAAATACGGTTATTTTTATATACATATTAAATATGATGAAATGGGTAACAGTTTCATGCATGAATACTTTCATTAACAAAACATGTATCTCGTTGGAAATTTATGAGTCATTTGTCTTCATCGTACCTACCAAAGGTATCCATGGAAGTCATATTTTATAACCAAAGTCTCCTCCCGGAGAGCGTGATAGTTGTGTATAGATCTATATGGGACTGATGATCCCGCACCCTGTCTGTTAGCTTGTCACACCCCCAAACCGAAACGGCGGAAACGTTCGGGGTCGGAGGACGTCATGTACAGTATCACAACAATTGAATAATAGTAATCAAAGCAACAACAACCATTGTATTGATAGTATAATGTTTACATTACATTTGAATCATACACGATTGACTCCAAAAGTAATACAAGTAAAGATTCAAAGCTACTGTGCTCCATCTTCTTGAAACCGGTGCGTGTATCTGTCTACTAATGTCCTGAGAATACAAGTAGGTTTTGAAAAAGTATCAGCATAAACCTGGTGAGTTCATAAGCATTTTGTGGGGTCGAAATTGGCTGTAATCAGTCGAAGTCTGTTTACTTGTTCTCTTCGTATGTTTTGTTCTCTTCGTATATTTTGTTATGTATTTGCTAAGGTGTCTCGTGTACGAAGCTTAACGTCTAAGCCTTAGTATTTTTTGTACTTCGTGTTTCCTATAAATAGGAGCTGAGAATTGAGTAGATAGTAAGAGTCTGAGAGTGATTGTAAGAGTTCACCCTTTTTACTATCATTTTTGTACTCGTGTTCATCGGAAGTAATAGAGGTGAAACCAGATTATATTTACTTCTCGTGTTCAGATTACATTTGATTTACTCTGATTCGTTTCATACTCGATTCATCACTTCATCAATTGGTATCAGAGCAGGGATCATAATCTGCGATCTGATTTTCACTCTGATTGAAAAGGTTTTTAAATCTAATTCTGGTTTGAAAAGTTTCCGCACCTTTTGAAGTGAAAAATGTTCTTGATCTTCAGTTGTGATTTGATTCTGCGACTGATTTGTTGAATCGAGTGGTCTACTTGATTTTTCTGTTGAATTCAGCAATTTGCATTCAAATTCTCTTTGATTTCTCAGAAAAATTTAATCCGAACATCAATGGCGAACTTCAACTTAAACTCAATGACTTCATACTCTCATCTGCTAGGATCTTTAAGTAAGATTCCTATGCTCATTCCGGAATACTATGATCAGTGGTCTGATCGTATGCAAGATTACTTGAATGGAATCGATGAAGTGCTTTGGTCATGCATCTCAAGGAGTGTTAGTCTTCCGACAAATATTCAACCAATTGGATCTTCATCTGGTACTACGAGTGTTGATGCTTAATCTGATCGTATGAAGAAACTTGAAAAACGATGCATAAGGGAGTTACGCGGTGCATTGCCTCCAGTTGTGTATAACTATGTCAGAAGTTGTACAACTGCAAAAGAAATCTGGAATAATCTCAAAGAAAAGTTTCAAGGAAGCGAGAAGACAAAAATTAATTCAGTTAAGCACTGTTTGATTGAATTAAAAGATTTCAAGCAAAAAGATGGTGAGTCAATTGAAGGTTACTATGATAGGATGAATGAGTTGATCTATAAATGTCATCGTCATGACATTACAAGGACAACAATGGAATTCAATTTGACATTCATCATGGGTCTACGAAAGGAATGGAGGAATGTTACTTTAATGTTGAAAACACAACAGAGTTTCGACACATCATCATTGAATGATATGTATAATCTGCTAAAGACTTACGAAGGGGAGGTAAATGAGATGGATGAAGAATCGAAATTAAGCTTGAGTGGACCATTGGCTTTAGTTTCGAAAGTTTCAGAAAAGGAATAGGTTGAAGAAGAGAATTCTGATGAAGAAGGGTTTATTGTGAATTCGGATGATGACGTTGTTGCGTATTATTCAAATAACAAAGTAAAGAAATTTTTTAAGAAACCGTTCAATTCAAAGTAGAAAAATGTTGATGTGAAAGGAAGATTTTTGTCGAAGGCTGGAGGAGAAGAGAAGAAGAAAAGTGAGAAAAAGGAAGTAAAGAAAGAAGAGATAAAATTTGAGAAGAAGATTAAAGGTGATTCAGGAATTGATTGTCATTATTGCCAAGGAGCCAATCATATGGCTGGTGACTGGCAACTTCGTAAAAAGGATGAGAAGAAAAACAAGGTTAAGGATGCAGCCTATTAAGTTGAGAGGTTGGAAGAAGTAAGGGCAAAGGCAAAAGGAATGTCTCTGGTGGCAAAGGGAGAGGTTGATGATGAGAATGAAGGAACTTATCTGATATGGTCTTCGGGATCGGATGACGAAGAAATGTATAATCCTACGCATGGAGCCATGTTTGCGAAATTTGAGGATGAATTTGACGAAGCCGTGACAGGTCATTGCTTCATGACTAAAAGTTCTGACAAATCACCAATGACCACCAATGTACGTTCTATTCTTCAATTTTTTAATATTCCTTTGAGTGCATATTATTCTGAATTAATTGCTTTTGATGATACTATTGCTTATTTTGATGCATTGGTTATCTCTGCTAGCAATGAGGCTAAGAAATCAACTTCTCAGTTGATAGAAGTACATAAGTAGTTAGATGCCAAGAAAATAAGAATTGAGAGTTTAGAATTGCAGATTACAAATATCATCTGTGATAGGGATTCGTTAAGTAGTGATGTTAAAATGTTGTTAGCTCAAAGAAATATATACTATAATTTTGCAAAGCGTTTATATGCAAAATTGACTGCTTTACATCATTCGTCTGATATTAGCAAAGAAAAACATACGAAGTTATTACCTTTTCTAGCATTCGAAAGAGAGAAAATTGATAGCGTGTCTTATGATTGTGAGAAAACCATAGCAGAATTCGATAAAGTGCCTGATAATCGATTTGCTTATGGTATTGTTAAGATAGATGAATACTTGAATGCTGATAATCTTGTTGACATTGTGAATGATACCTTAACCAAAAATGAACAAATCAAAATTTTGAAAAGAACTGAGAATTCGAAACTTGACTCTCAATCTAATTTCGCTGATGTCGATGATAATTCTGATAGTTTTAGCGAAATCAGTGAAATTGAGGAAGAGGAAAGTGTCGATTGTTCACAGTTTTCTATCATTAATGTCACATCTAAGTCTAAAGGAAAATAAAAATGTAATTATTAGTTGTTTAAGGTTGCCACTGACAAACCCTCAACTTCGAAAGGTTTTGATTTTGACAATGTGAGTGTCAGAGATAGTTAAACGGATAGTAGTGATGATGAGGATGAAGAAAAAGTTTCGAACAAATCTAAGCCTGAAAAGCCTGTTTCAAAACGAAACAACCATTCCACAAATTGTTGTTGATCAAGTGTTTGGTGACACTGAAAATTTCGACAAAGTTTTGTCTGAAAAAGGAGCTCATTATTTGGAAACAAATCAAGTGGTGTATCCAAATTTCAAGTGTACAGATGATGTTGTATTTCCAAATCAAGTGTTTGTCACTACTGGAAATGTTGAAAACATCAAACTAGAGTTCACCAAAATGGTCGAAGATGACAACAAGAAAACATCAGACGAAGGATTCTTTTCAAATCAAAGCACTGTCGAAAATAATCTAACAAAGAATTTGTATGTTTTTCAAAGACAAAAATCACAACGAAAATGGATTGAAAAACAAGCAAATGCGAAAGAATGTTTGAAACAAGAAACTAAAGAAACAAATGAGAATGTGAAACTTAATTCAAACGAATTTAAAGATTGTGTTGAAAATTTTTCGAAGGAAAACGGAATTTCGAAAAGACAGGCAAGAAAGAAATTTTTTTGGCAAGTTGTGTGAAATGAAAAGGAATCAAAAATACCAACCAAGAAAGTGTTTGAAAAAGAGTTGTCTAAACCTGTACAAAATAAGTTTTCAAAACTTTCGGATAAAAAGGAAAAACCCGCTCAACCAATTTTGTCTGATTCTCAAAATGATTCTGTGAAGTTTTCAAAAACAAAAACTTTTCCAACAAATGATAAATAGCAGAATTTTCATTCAAAAAGCCAACCAAAGTTTTCAAAGCCAACAAACAATCCAAATCGATTTTCTTCAAAAACAACAAGTCGACATTTCGATAATTCTCGCCAATTTGAAAATGTTTGAAAATTTGAAAAGGTTCAAAAATTTGAACATGTTCGAAAATTTGAGAATGTTCGAAAATTTGAGAACGTTAGAAAATTTGAGAATGTTCGAAAATCAGAGAATGTTCAAAAGTGTGTGAATGATCGAAAATATGAAACTATTCGAAAGTTTGCAAACAATCAAACAATTGTACATAATAAATCAAAAACTGCAAATTTTATACCTCAAGAACCAAATTTTCCAAATCCATCTGGGAAGACGAATTCGAAAGTATCATACACAAAGAGTTCGTCAAATGTGACTAATATCGATCATTGGCTTGAAGGACAAGGGAAGATGTTTCAATCTCGTAAGTATTCCCAACATCAAATTCGCGAAGCATATGAGAAATATTTAAATGATTCGTCAAACGGAAGTTCCTCTTCCAAAGACTCAAATATTCCTGTGAAAACATGGAAACTAGTTTCGAAAGATAAACCAGTTGCAAAACAAATTGAGAACAAAAATGAGAATGTCAGTGACAAATCTAAACCTTCGAAAACTTTTGTTTCTGCTCCTTTATCTAATGATGTCGACTTAATTGACACTTTAAAATCAAAAGTTTGTAATTGGGTTTTAGGTTCTACTTTTCACTCGGTTTTCAAAGATAATAACCAAGGACCGAAACAGCCTTGGGTACCTAAATTCTTTTATTAATTGCAGGTTCTATGTGACGAGCAATATGATGATAAATGGTAGATTGATAGTGGTTGCTCTCGTCACATGACTGGAAAGAAGGAGAATTTACGTGATTATCGAAGTTTGGAGAATGCAAAAGTAGTCAAGTTTGGAAACAATCATAAGTGTGAGGTGAAAGGATATGGTAAAGTCACAAATGGGAAGATCACTGTTAAGAGAGTTGCATATGTCGAAGGTCTTCAACATAACTTGATAAGTGTTTCACAACTTGTTGTATGCACTGGCAATCAAGTGGTGTTTAACAAAGCAGGTAGCATCATTTCGAATGTTGAAACTAACGAAGTTTTGCTCAAGTCCAAATGACATGGTGACATGTTTACTCTTGATATCAAACCAATCATCAACAAACCCTCAGTGTGTTTACTTTCGAAAGCCTCCTCTGATGTCAGCTGGTTATGGCATCGACGTTTATCACATTTAAACTTTCGAAATTTGAATAAGTTGGTTGTTGATGATCTTGTTCGAGGTTTACCTGTACTAAAGTTTGATAATGGAAAACAGCATCACAAAGGACATCCAGTTGTCATAGATTCGAAAATTGTTGAACCGTTGGAACTTCTTCATATTGACCTTTGTGGACCATCAACTCTTGAAACTCTCAAGAAGAAATGGTACATTTTGGTTATTGTTGATGATTTTTCATGTTTTACTTGGGTGTATTTTCTCAGGTTAAAATCTGAAGTCGCTCACACAATGATCGAATTTATCAAGAAAATTGAGTTGAGTCTCAAGAAGAACGTTCGAAAAATCAAAAGTGATAATGGTTCTGAGTTTAAGAACAATATGTTGGATTCGTACTTAACGGAAAAAGGAATTTCACATAATTTCTCTTCGCCGTATACACCTCAGCAAAATGGTGTGGTTAAAAGAAGGAATAGGTCACTTTGCGAAGCAGCAAGAACTATGTTGACATATGCGAATCTTCCTCAATATTTGTGGGCAGAAGCAGTTTCAACAACATGTTTCAATCAGAATCGATCTTTCATTCATCGTCGTTTCAATATAAACTACGTATGAAATCATCAATAACCGAAAACCTAATGTCAAATTCTTTCATATTTTTGGTTGCAGGTGTTTTATAATGAATCTCAAAGATAATCTTTCGAAATTTCAAGCTAAGGCTGATGAAGGAATATTTTTGGGATATTCGACAAATTCGGTTGCATACAGAGTGTTAAATAAACAAACTCGTAAACTAGAAGAAACGTTCAATCTAACTTTTGATGATTACTTCGTGAAACAAGTTGCAAAGCAATTTGAACAAAAACCAATTCTTAATGAATCGAATGATGAGTATGAAAGTTCTAATTCATCAGATTTTGATTATGATTTAATTTTTGGTGTTCCAGACAGGGCTGCTGATGCTGAAGTAAATGTTGCCGATAATCAAACTCCTGAATCTTCGAAACATACTGATGATTCGACAATAACAACCGATACAACTACTGATGGCGAAAGTATGCTAGATGCTCAAGTGGAGGGGGAGCACTTGAATATTCCTTCAAATATTGAGGGGGAGCATCCTTTCAAGGGGAGAAGAGCAGTTTGAATGATGTTGTCGAGGGGGAGCATCAAAATAACAATTATTTCGAGGGGGGCCATGATGATACTGAAACAATAAATCTTGATCAAAATGATGAATTTCATGATCTAAATGATAATATTTTTGTTGCAGGATCAGAAAATGGAGAAATGTACGAAGATGCACCTTTAGACTTTGATCCAACATATCCACCATTGGAAAAGAGGACAAGAAATCATCCGAAAGAGCAAGTCATTGGAAATCGACAAGATGGAGTTTTGACTAGAGCTCAAATTCGTGCAAAGAATGAGGTATTAAATACTCATCAAGAATTTTGCATGTTTAATATTTTCATCTCGAAAATTGAACCAAAGACAGTTAAGGTTGCAATGGAACACTCAGATTGGGTTGTTTCAATGCCATCTGAACTGGCTGAATTCGATAGAAACAAGGTTTGGAGATTAATTCCTAAACCTGAAAATGTTTCAATTGTCGGATTAAAATGGATTTTCAAAAACAAAACTGACAAAGATGGAAATAGTGTACGAAATAAACCACGATTAGTCGTAAAAGGATATTCGCAACAAGAAGGTATCGATTATGAAGAAACCTTTGTCCATGTCGCAAGACTTGAGGCTGGTCGAATATTTTTGGCTTATGCATCTCACAAAGATTTCGATGTTTATCAAATGGATGTGAAATGTGCTTTTCTCAATGGTGAACTCGAATAAACAGTTTACGATGAACAACCTCCAGGTTTCATTAATGAAGAATATCTTGATCATGTGTATATTTTAGATAAAGCAGTATATGGGTTAAAATAAGCAACAAGAGCATGGTATGCAACTCTTACCAGTTTCTTAAAACAATCGAAATTTAAACAAGGATCAGTTGACCCCACATTATTTCGAAAGAAAGTTGGGAATCATCTAATGCTTGTTCAAATGTATGTCGATGATATTATTTTTGGCTCGACTGACCCTTCCTTGTCTAGTGAATTCGAAAATTTGATGAAAAGCCAATTCGAAATGAGCATGATGGGTAAAATCAATAATTTTCTGGGTTTAAACATTCATCAAAGCAGAGAGGGAATTTTCATCAATCAGGAAAAATATACAAAGAATTTGCTCGAGAATGACAAACAAAACGAAGTTAAGAGTACCAATGGTGGTTGGAACGAGGCTAAATCCTTCGTTAGAAACACATGCGGTTGATCTTACTTTATATAGAAGCATGATAGGTTCATTGCTTTATCTTACTACAAGTAGACCTGATATCATGTTTTCTGTATGTAATTGTGCTAGGTATCAAGCAAATCTAAGAGAACCACACATGACTGCAGTGAAAAACATTTTTCGTTATCTCAAGGGATCAATTTCGTTAGGTTTGTGGTATCCTTCGAAATTAGGATTTTTTATTCAGGCAGTTTCGGATGCAGATCTAGGAGGATGTACTTTGGATCGAAAAAGTACAAGTGGTGGACAGTTTCGGATGCAAACATGTGTTTCGATTTCTACTGCTGAAGCTGAATATGTTGCAGCTGCTGCTTGCACTTCGCAAATTATTTGGATTCAGAGTCAATTGCGAGATTATGCCATTAATATGAAAAAGATTCCATTGTATTGTGATTCACAAAGTGCTATACGCATTTGTCATAATCTAGTACAACATTCGAAAACCAAACATATTGCACTTCGTTATCATTTCATTAAAGATCATGTGGAATATGGCAACATTGAAGTTCATTTTGTAAAAACAACTAATCAGCTTGCTGATATTTTTACAAAAGCTTTAGATGAAAAATCATTTGTTCGAATTTTGACAGGGTTGGGAATGATCGAAGCGAGTTAAGTTCCAGGGATGATTTCGAATGTATAACAAAGAAGTGTTATAAAAATGTGTCGATTCAGAGGCAATAATGTTTTATTCAGAGCCTGACAGTATTAACCATTCAGAAGTTACTATTCACGTTCAGCGCTTCGACGCGCTTCGTTTTCGACAAATGGGGAAACCAAGTTTCGTTAGTATGGTTATGCTTTCTCAAATTTTCGTTAATTTTGATAGTTTCGTTAGTTTGGTCATTTTTCTTAAATTTTCGTTAATTTTGAAAAATTGGAAAAACCAAAAATATTTTCGTTAGTTTGTCAAATTTTCGTTAGTTTGTCAAATTTTCGTTAGTTTACCAAATTTTCGTTTAGTTTGTCAAAAATTTTCGTTAGAGGGTCACATGTTTTTTCGTGAGATAGTATCTTAATTTTATTTTCGAAAAATCAAAAACTCCAAAAAGATTTTATTTTTGTTTTGTCATTTTATTTTAGAAAGATAAAAAATTCCAAAAAGATTTTTTTTTGTTTTCTTTTTCGAAAATCTCAAAAAACACAAAAATATTTTCTTTCTTTTCGAAAAATCAAAAATATCAAAAAGATTTTTGTTCTTTTGTTCTTTGTCTTTTCTTCGTACAGATTTCACGAAAGGTTTACAAGGGTCATGCTTGAGTTTCTATGGGAAGGTAAAATTTCGACAACTTTGTATTAGTTAGACTGTCCCTAGAAGCATGCTGCAGCATGTCGACCCAAGCCTCCATTGACTCAATGTGTGATTTCGAAATCCTTAATGAAATTTTCATCACGAAAATTTCTTCCCAATCTCGCTTGCATTCACATTAGTCTCCTGAGCTACATAACTCTTCTCAAATGAGTTAAGAGTTTCTGTTTGGTCCAATCATAACAGAGGTACAACTGATTTCGTGAACCAATCTTTTTCATCTCAAAATTCTAACACATTTCACACATAATGACATATGTCGGAGAGGTCATCGATCAAACCAATCATGACTTAGGCATATCAAACTTCTGTGTTAATGATCTAACATCATGAGACCGTGATGAAAGTGAAACCCAAATATACGAACTCATTTAAGGAATTGACGGGGAACTATGTTCCAGTTTTAACGAAACTGTTATTTCAGTACCAATCTTTGATGCTTCGAATCATATTCAATTCTTTTGAGTGGTCTTGATCAAATGGTCGAAACCCACGTCATTTGTTTCCCAACAGGATCCAGGTGAATCTAATTTTTCTTTGAATATGATTTTCGTTGGAGTATCAACTGTTTCACTTGTCACATTCAAAATAATTCAAAGCATACTTGTCACTGACTACACTGGTCAAGCAGGTAATTTCTGTTACAATTACTCACCTTATGTTTAGGTTGATATGTAACGAAATTGTTAAGCTACCCAAAAAGAAGCCCTTCGATACCTCTCTACAAGTATTCGATTGATATTCACGGGAACATACACAAGCAGTTGATTATCTCTCTTGATAATTAATGAAGCAACCTTTGACTGGGGTTTTACTGCTTTTGTGTCGAAATTTTATTTTTCGACATCACAGACTCCAAATTTTTCGTTAGTTTGCTTCTTATCTTATTTCTTTGGCACACTGCACTCACGAAATCCTTGAGGTTCTTAGTACTACCAACTCAGGTAGATGATTTCGAACGTCTGGCAAATGACTTCGTCTCTAAACCCAAAGACGAAAGAGCCTTACCTCAATATCGAAGGTTCATGACGGTTACACTTCTATTAGGATAAACGAACAGTCTGTTTGACAAGACGTTCTGTCTTCTTTCCGGGTTTCAAGGAGATCTGATGGGTACTTTTTTATGCGTGGCTACTTTATCGGAATAGTGGTGCGATTTTCAAGGTGCCACGTCGGATCTCATTTAATGCAGCTCCCTCTTCACATTCAAATTACAGGGTTACATATAAAAGGGGATTCAAGGGTTCTTTATCAGTTTACGTTTTCAAAAGAAAAATCCCCAATTTGTCTCAGAAATCTTTATTCGTTCTTCCAAGATTAAAAACCCTAATCATGGTGAATCCTGCTGATGTTGTTGCTCCATCCTAGTCTACTGAAGAAGTTGTTTCTCAACCATTAATGAAGATTCAAAGCACTAACTATCAAGTCGATGGAGATGTTTCTCTGTACCCTGAATAACTCAAGATGTTGAGCGTGGCTTTGAAGAACTCTGTCCTGTCTACTCCTATGTTCAATTCTTTTGTTGTTCCACTATCCTGGCTTTCATTAGCAGGATCTACTGCAACGTATAGCAAAGCGATGGATGTTATCACCTACAATTTGGTGAATAACAATAAAATTCGTCTTACCAAGAAGCTTTTCTGTCAAATTCTTGGTATTCCCAATACTCCACCCTACACTGATCTTTCATTTGCTCAAATTTTTTACATGTTCAATGAGATGGGTCATCAACCCCCACTCACCAAGATTAGTGATTTCAAGAAATCAGGCCTTCGAAGTGTTTGGAATTTTCTGTTTGGAATTTTTCTTCGCTGCTTGACTGGTCGCAGTGTTGGCTTGGATAAAGTTCGAATGGAGGTTTATGCCATGGTTGTTGGGCTTTATTATGATATTCCGGTGGATTTTTCTACTCAGCTGTGGAAGGAATTTCAGAAAAGTGTGGAGAACACCAATGTGGTTCAAGGAATATCATGTGCAAGATACTGGAGTTTGATTCTTCGTCATGTTTATGAGAAAGAAGGGATTGAAGTGCCAGCTGATGAATAAAAAAGTTGAGTTTTTGAAGTATCACTTTCCAAAGGAGGTTACAGATAATGCCGAAGAGTTTCGAAACATTGCTAGAATCCCTGATGCAATGTTAAAACGTGTTGATCCAACCAAATCGGTATTAGTTGATTATTTGAAGTCTATTAATCCTGATGACGAAACAGGAAAGTTGTTATCAAAAGAGGATGCTGGTCCTTCTAAGAAATCACAACGGTTGAAGAAGGATGCAAAGGCCACTCCTGAGAAGCCTGTGCAAGAACCCAAGCCAAAGAAGTCTAAAAAGAAACAGCCTACGACAGAGGAGCAAGTTTCGAATGTTTTGATAACATCTGTTGAGCCTGTTCTTGATGAACAAGTTAAGGAAACAATTCCATCAAAGTCTGGTGTTTTTAGAAGAATAAAACAGATGACTCGTGGTTCACGAAAGTCTACAGATGGATCTTCTAGGTTTTCTCCAACCATGGTTCGTAAACCACATCTTAATCATCAAAGGGTTCTTATTCGTGAGGTTCCAGCTCCTGTTTCTCCTTCGTCAAAGAAACGAAGAGCTGAAGATGTGGCTAAGCATATTTCCAAGAAGAATATTTAGAAACGAAAGTTGGTTATTCAAGAGGAATCGTCCGAAGGTGAGAAAGTTCCTGAAACACCTCAGGCTACTATCTCCAAACCAACCTCGACTCTTGAGCAGACTGAGGTTATACCACCCAAAGTTTCGTTAACCAAGTCAGTTACTGAGGAGGTTCGAACTTCAGACATCACTACACACGTATCTGATACGAATGTAAATGTCAACATGGGTGAAGGAGAGTCGCATACAGAGCTTCCATTATCAACCCAAGGTATTCCTGTATTATCTTCCACGGATACTTTTGTTTCATTACCACCTTATATCATCCCTGTTTCAAACACAAAAAACTCACCTACTTTTGAGCATGTTATCCAAAATCCATTTACCATACTTTTCTCATCCCAATCCACTGATCCACCTATCTATCGATGAACCTGAAACTGATACTGACGAAGGAGGTTTTGGAGGTACTTTTGATGATTTGGAATTTGATGATGAGGAAGAAAATTTTCCAGATCATATGTTAATGTCTATGAAGCAATTCAAGATTCTTAACAAGAAGTTGAATTCGATTATTCAATCTCAAGCTGATATGGGGGAAGTAATTCGGTGTCCAGTATGGAGATTGATGGTATGTTCAAAGTTGTCGAAGCCAGAATGATTTCCAAATGTTCTAGATTGATTAAAGAATCTGAATTACACCTCATGGAGAAGTTGGATCAGAATGATAAGAATAATGAGTTATGTGTGAAGTCTCAATCTTCAAATTTTCTGGGAGAAGTTAAAGACTTGCAGCGTATGGCTAAGGAAAGACATGTATTGTTTGTTCAAGATGTGAAGAATGTAAGGGAGGATGTTAATTTGCAAGGTCGAGAACTTTGTGAAGACATGACGAAAGAGATTGCTAGCGTTCAGAAAGACTATGCATCTCTCAATCAGAAGATGGATATTATTTGTGATGCAGTCCCAAAGTTTGTTAAATTGTACGAAAGTTTGAGTCCTCAAATTACTCAACTTTCTACGAATGAGAGTCAATGTTTCGTGGAAGTTATAAGTTTGTGAAAGGAGTTGAAAGCACTTGTTGTTAAGCCTGCTACATCTTCGCTCATTACTCCTGAGTTCTTGTCCCAAAAGTTTATACAGTTTGAAGTTGTTCTGCATAAACAATTAGCTCCGTTGTCCAGGATTTCGAATTTATTACCAACAAATGCCCCGCCTGTTGTCACAGGGGTGCAAGGAGGAGAAAGGAAGGTTGGTGATGGAGTTTCACATGAAGAAGTGAAGGTTGTTGGAAAACTTTTCCCAACGAAAGTTCCAACAACAAAGCCAATTGTTTCAACTGCTGGTCCGGTGAGTTCGATAGTGATAATTACAAAGCAAATTGCCAAAGGCATTGTGATTGATTCTTCAGCTGAAGGTGGTAGTAGTTCAAAACCAAAGAAAGTTGTTGATAATTCTTTGAAACAAGACAAAGGGAAACAATTGTTGTGGAGAAATCAAAAGAAGAGAAGAAAGCCGAAGTTGAAGCTGAAGTAGAGAAACAAAGGGTGATTCAGGGTATTTTGAGACTTCGTGCGAGTGATCCACCTGGAATGAATAAGGGTGATCCAAGTAAGCATTACAATTATGAAACTATCGAAGCTAAAGTTGCATATAATCATATGTATGCTTTTCTGAAGAAGCCGAAACAAAGCTATGCTGTTGCTAACTCAGATATGAACCAACTTGATTTCCCTGTGAATGAGATGATGTTCATCATGGCTCAATACAGAATTGCTGAAAAGTTTGATAATGATGATGACTACACTTATATGAAACTTAGGTTTCATGGTGTTCTTGGGAAAGTTCCAGAGGAGATTTGGTCTTTGGTGAAGATAAAGAAGGTGATCAGTATTACAAGGAATGTTCTGTTCGAAAACATGATGCAGAATTTTTGTTTTCATGTTGCAAGGGCGAATGGTCAAATCTGTGATTTCTCTGTTGCAGATTTTCCTTTAATGAACTTGTTTGATCTTATACAAGTTGCATTGCTTTTGAAAGACAAGAATGCTTTGCATCTTCAAGGAATAGATCCAGAAGTGTTTAGACTTGGTCTTGCCCACATCAAAATATTCATAGATAATTACTATGAGTGTTTGGCCCTTACTGATAAGGAGTTGGCTACTGCGAAGGGGTTGGAAGTGAAAGTTCCTATGGAAGTCACGAAGACTCAAGCTGAGTTGAAGAAATATGCAGATGGGGAAATTTTCTTAAAACCATTTGGATTGGTGTTCGCAGGAAAGGACAAGAATGGGAAGGCTAAAAGATTTTTGTTCCAGGCATGCGAAGTGGAGAGGTACACTACATCTCAATATATAAACTTTATTGTTCGTATGAATAACTGTTCGAAAAACAACCAAGGGGATAAGAAGGAGTTAAAGAAGATTATTTCATGGTATACGGAGATACGAAGAGTGATGTTGTTTGCTGCACAGATTCTCTCAATTTGAGAAGTTCGACTTGTTTACAAAGGGGGAGATTGTAGGGTCGAAATTGGTTGTAATCAGTCGAAGTCTGTTTAATTGTTCTCTTTGTATGTTTTGTTCTCTTCGTATATTTTGTTATGTATTTGCTAAGGTGTCTCATGTACGAAGCTTAACGTCTAAGCCTTAGTATTTTTTGTACTTCCTGTTTCCTATAAATAGGAGCTGAGCATTGAGTAGATAGTAAGAGTCTGAGAGTGATTGTAAGAGTTCACCCTTTTTACTATAATTTTTGTACTCGTGTTCATCGGAAGTAATAGAGCTGAAAGCAGATTATATTTACTTCTCGTGTTCAAATTACATTTGATTTACTCTGATTCGTTTCATACTCGATTCATCACTTCATCACATTTTGTTTTGGAAAACTATTCTTTGTTCTTTCGAAAAGTACGTTATGTTTCTCCTGAAAACCTTATATTTTCTGATGTAATGAATGTTAAGTAAAAATGATTCTTACTAGTTCCTCCTACGAGTACTTAGTGTATACAAATCATATACAATCCAGATCGAACAAACAATCGATTGTGTGGTTCTGCCCCAAGCCCACAACCAAACAAAGAACAGGAAAAGAGGCGGAGTCCACACATTCCACTGGTTGTCGGATCCTCATGTACATAATCCTGAAGTATTCACTAGATACTTACAAAGTTAACTGTATTGATCCTTTGGTATCTGTTGAAAGTGTTCCTCAAGAAAATCCAATATTTTCTTATGAAAAGTATGATTAAACCCATTCTTTCTATAACTTCTTGGTTCATACTAGTTACGTATAAACCAATATCGAATAGACGGTTAATTGTGTGGATCTGCCCTAAACCCACAACCAAACAGGAACAGGGAATGAAGCGGAAACCACACATTCCATTGTCTATCGGATATTCTTCATACGTAACCCGGATGCATAAACTATGGAATTATAGAATTAATTATGAATATTCGTTAATTGAATAATTAACCAGTTGTTGTAAGTTACTGATGTTTACCCTGGAAAATCCTATATTTTCCCTAAGTGTACATTATTGAATTATTTATTCTCATTCGTAGAATATAAGTATCTACCATACATATGTAGTTTAAGTATTGTTCTGTTTTGAAAACCTTTGTATGAAAACCCTTGTATGAAAACCCTTGTATGAATACCAATGTATGAAAACCATTGTATAGTAGTCTTATTACATAAATAAAACTAGTTGAATGTATGTTGTACGGTATACTGAAAGTGTTGTTAATACCCTCCTGTGATCACCTAGTACATACGAGTTATAGAAATCTAGATCGAACCGACAGTCGATTGGGTGATTCCGCCCTAAGCCCACAACCAAACAAGGAACATGAAATGAGGCGGAGATCACACATCCCACTGCATGTCAGATGTTAGTGTCATATTACCCTAATGTACATACTAAGTCATCACATAGTTACTAACCCTGTTAACTGTTTGTTAGGTATATTATTACATGAACGAGGCGTTGTTTCACCTGCGGATTCTTATAACCATACTATGGACGATCAACATTACGACGTACTCGGACGTACGTCGTGAAAAATGACGATTGTCACCCTAGGTTGACTGTAGCTAATAGTCAGGGTGCGGGATTGTCACTCCCGTATAAATTTATACACAAACTCACGCTCTCCCTCCAGGAGACTCTGGTTACAAGGCGTCTCACACTGTAGTTCTCTCAACGAATCCACGAATAATACTAAGAAAACCCTTTTTGTTATTAACATGAAACCTTATAGAATAATATGATTTATTTTATAATTAATAAGTTTGTTTCCTTTGTTCTGAAAACTGTATTTGCAATGTTTATATCTTAACCTATTTATAAAGCTGTCCGCAAATCTACTAGTAACTATGTTCATCATGTTTAGTAAGTTCTATATTCAATGTATACTAATGATATGAAAATATAATAAACCAAATGATATTTTTAAACACAAGATTTCTTGTGCTTTTACTTGTATTCTCCCCCTGAAAACATTAAAAACTCGGAAAATGTAGGGGTATGAACTCACCGTTAATTGTGTGCAAGCGTCAAATCAAGGAACTGGAAACGAAGACCCTCGAGTTGTTGTATATGGCACCTAACGGAATCCTAATAACAATTAAATACATATATGTATCTAAATTAGCGATTTCATTAAATAAAGTGTTGGAAAAACACTTGCTTTCGGTTAAGGAATGTTACCGGGACTTGATTGAATCGAGGAAAGCGGGTTTTCAGCCTAATGTACCACTCAGGGAGTGTGTACGGCCGTGAAAGGGGAGTGTACGGATGTGAACCGTGTACAGCCATAGACTGCCTTGAAGGGTGTACGGCCTTTGAAGGTGTAAGGCTGTGGATGAGTGCACGGTCAACGAGCTTGAAGGTATACGGCCGTACACTCAAGAACAAGAGTGTTGGAATCGATGAATACGTGACCTAGATGCTCCGAAATGAACCTCTAATGGTGTTTTTCGATGTTTTACGGAAGAATAAAGGTGTTTTAGGGGTGTACGGTCGATAGTCTAGAGAGAGAAGTAGAAGGTGTTCGGCCTGAAAAGTGTAAATGAGGGGGAGGGTCTCGTATTTATAGGGGGTTTTTGTGGTCGGTGGTGGGGTCCACCCAACAGTGGCTGTAAACGAGTGTACGGCCGTACACGGGTGTACGGCCGTGAACCCAAGTCCGGCCGTGAATGGTTGTTTTGATCGAAGGAAAACTCGAAATTTCACGTTGATTGGTCCCGACTCATATATGAAGCTCAATTATATAACAATATAACTTTCCAAACCAAAGGAATTCGACGGGACTCAATAAAAATTCGAATTTTATTAACGGAAATTTGGATAACGGAAATGGGAAAAGGTTCGGGTTGTCACATAGCTATAGCACGACCGGCAGGTTATGGGTGACAAATGTCATATCTTTTCGACGCCTGAAGAACGTCGAGGCAGGCAATTCATTAATAGCATGGTTGTGAACACTCACATGATAAACGACAATACGTTATTTTTACGTGAAATCAGTAGTACGCTTATTTTACATAAATACCTAGCTCTTCAAACGGTTTTATTCACAAATAAAACTACATGTTATTAAACTAAGTATGGTATATATACTTGTATCTTTCGGTCTTGGAAATGTAAAAGACTACAGTTCAGTTTTATGGAAAATATAGGATTTTTCGGGTTAAATACGATTACTTTACAAACAAATAGTTTACGGTTCAGTTTTATGGAAAATATAGGATTTTCCGAGATAAACACTCTCATTTTTATAAATAAAACGAATTACAACTCATTTTATAGAAAATATCGGATTTTTTGGAAACAAACTTAATTTCATGTCATTGAATGGCATATGTTTATTTATACAAATGCTTATCAACTCACCAACTTAAATGTTGACACTTTTTCTCAAATAACTTGTATTCTCAGAAAATCAGTAAAACAGCTTATCATCAGCTTTCGAGGATTTGATGCTAAGACGGTAAATGAACCTTTTGACATCATATTTTAATTGACATTTTGAAACATGTAACGATACAATGATGTAACTTTTTCAATTACGTATATGATAGTTGTGTTTGCTTTCTTTACTATTCAATTGTTATGATCCTGCACATGTGTCCTCCGCCCCCGAATGTTTCTGTCGTTCAGGTTTGGGGGTGTGACACTTATGTTCTTCCTCATGAAAATAGTTGTACTTGCATTTTTATTTGCTTTTATTTCTTGAAGAGGATTTTTGTAAGTTGTAATGCCCTCGATTATTTCATAATCTCCTCAACTCACCACAACTAGAATAATGTCGCATGAAAAAGCCATGGCTCGTCCTACTATTACTAAGAGAGATATTATAACTAAACCCTCAAATCTAACACTTGTAATCTTCTAAAATTATCACCATCTTCAGATTAGATACGGTTATGGAATCTCTCCCATAAACAAGAATATTATAAAAATCAATGCATCTCTGCAGAAGAGAGAGCAAAATGATTATGTCTAATATTTTTCCATGAAATTTAAATATATGGACATTAAATGCATCACCAAATCATCAAACAACGTTACACGATTCTTCATTGACGATACCTCCTTCATTTTATACGTAAGAATCGACATCAAACACTTTCATATAATTCTTCATTATTGATACCTCACCATTGGTCCTGGAGGAACTGGTATGGGGCATATAAAAACTTATGTATTGAGGCTTTCTTTTAACCTCTTAACACGCCATACACCATTAGAAAAATCTACTCATAGCTCATTTCAGTTGTGGCCAAAAGTACCTCTCTTCAACTGCAGCAAATGCCTTATTTTAGTCACAAACAGTTCATGTTGAATAAATATCCCTCTATAATAAGGAAGCCTGCACTGTGTTGCTTGTATCGATCTCCTTCCATATCGCCTTGAAATAATGAAAATTTTCATATATGTAACATCCTAAAAGTTAAAGGTCATATCTACCAATCATTTATTCAAGATATGTTAAAACTTCAATAAATGATTTGCACTTTAAGAAAGTTAGTGTATAGGTTATCAAATGGAAAAGTTATAGACTGGCCATGTGTTATGTAAAAATGGTTATTATTTGAAAATAGTTATTAACCATTCATTTATAAAGAAAAAAATGCATTTTTGGAAATTCAATGTTGATATTTTTAATTCAAATAAGGTGTGTTTTATGGATTAATTGATAATTGGAAACAAATACAAATTTTTTATATTTGTTAGTAATTTGGAGTAATTATAAAAACAAAAAGGAGGGGGGGGGGCTGCAAACATGGAATTTTATTCATAATAAGGATCAAATTTCAAAAATCTAATACCATAGGCATCGATCAAAGGATACATATAGGAAAAATTGTATACATGTGTGCTTCATAATTCAATCAAGAAAATGAGGTGAAAGAAACAAAAGTGTGGTGTGCGTGTTTATGTGTGCTTGAAATGCAAACATACCCAGCAAGTTAGAGACACAAAAAAATAAGAAAAGAAGAAACAACGTTGGACATGCAGATGATAACTGAGGATGATGGCATACGACTGAACAACAATGCTAGTTGGATGATTTGGTTCAAACGTGCACAAATTCTAAACTCCAAGCATCAAATACTCATATTTCTTCATAATGGTCATGCCTTTAAAGGTAAAAATCTAAAACATTTGGTCATTCATATACAAAACATTCTAAAATTAGATGTAGTTTCATGGATGCAAGATGAAACTAGAAGTTGATTCTTGAAATACTCCTTGTAAACATGTTGGAAACATGAAGTTGTGGAACGTCTATAAAGCTTTGGACTTGAACAATCCTAGATATGACAGAGTTCACTCTTATTGGATTTAAACTATTAGTTTGAAACAAATATTGCAATATGTATGTTGAAACTGATCATGGTAATATTTTAACATCATGAAAATGAGATGGGAATGGCACAAACGCAAGTAATAGTGGGAAATTTACTTTGGAATATTAGCTTTGATTTTTATGATTTGGTTAAACTAGTTAGAACCTATAAGACTTGTTTGGTGTCGAATTGGAAATTGTAACTTAGGAAAATCTTATAATATAATTACTTAGGAAATCATGAAACAACTAGAAAATTTACACATGCTATATGAAAATAGAATGGAATTGGAATTCCTAACACTTAATAAAAAAAGAATGGAACTAAAACATGTCTAAAAGAAAGAATGTTACTAGTTATTGCTATAGAAATGGTTAGTAAATATGTAGTGTATCTTGGGTACAATACAAAGTAAATAATAAGTACAAGCATAGATAAGGCATTAGGTGAACTCATAATAATGTAAAAACATGTTTGTTAGCTTATAATTGTTCTCTAGTAAATTATCGTTAATGTGAAAATTAATTTTTTTTAAATGACCTGAAACTTGAATATTATGATTCATTTGCGTTTAACATATAGGAATGAAAGAATTTACAATGTTTGCGTCATGAAAAGGACTATTTTTTCTAATGCTTTTAAAATGACTAAAATCTGAGTAGTTAAACTAAAATTTACATTTTAGTTCATAGAGATACAAGAAAATATAAAATACACGGGGAATGTTAATCATAAAATTCTGTGAACATATTAAAAGTAAATTGATGGAAAAATATCAAGTTTTTAACAAGTTTTACTTTTAGACACTTTAACAGGTTAAAATGCTAAAATGGCAAAGAAGAGAAAAATGAACGACATTTTGATATCAAAACATTGGTATTGTTTTATGTTGCAACCAGAAAGTTGTGTAAATAACATACTACACTCAAAGAAAAACACGTTTAGGCAACGTAGGACACTTAAATGAGAACATTTTAAAAAGTGATGAGTTTTGATACAAAATTTAAATGTGTTGTTCATAAAAACCACAACGAAAATCTTATAAAATAACAAGTTTACTTTTATGTTTATAAATAAGACAACCCATCTAGGATGCATTTATCGATGTTAGAATGATATTGAAAACAACCAAAGAGAGTTTTAAAATAACAACCTTTGAAGCCTTTGAACCCATTTGGTTTTGAGGTGTTGATGAAGATAGAAAAAACAAAGTGTATGGTTTTCTCTACAAGTATCCACCATCAAGATTAAGGCACTTGGAATGCTAGTTCCTTCTTGTATAAAGTACTTCTTAAGACTTTAAGTGCTTAACTCAAATATGCACTAAAGGAAAAGTACTTTTTAGCACCAATTCTTCAACTCAAATCAAAAGATAAGAAGAAGAGGTAAAGGGAGAGTAGTTCCGGCCATCACCAAGAAGTGAAGAAAAACTAGTAAATTACTAGCCAAAAACTCATGCAAGACACTCTCTTATATATTCATGCAAAAGCAAAAGCAACCGCATATTATAATCTAAAGTAATAACCTTACTTTATGTGCATGGGGAACAAAGGAGGGAGGTTGACAAGCAACCTCCCGTGCCTCCATCAACTTTTAGCCATGGTTAAAAGAAAGATGAAGAATTGTTTAAATTTTAGAAACCCAAAGTTTATAAAATAAAAACTTTTTCTTTAGGTAAAATACAAAAGTATTCAGCTAGTCCAAAAGGTTGTACATGACTTATTAATTCATACCATATGAATAATAACTAGTTATACTCAGTTATAATTATTATTTTCACAAATTAATAATTATTACGTAACTAAATACAAGAATTGATATTATTTATTGATAATCATATGAATAATAAATATACAAAATGTTCCAACTTCATAAAGGTGTGACATTATAGGATCATATATTATTAGTAATATCACTCGATAATGATTCTTGGGCATATAGATTCAACAATCTCATACTTGCACAAGATTTATTATATATTGACATAGACAGTAGCTGATGTCTAGCAACGGCCTACTACCCCTAACAACACATGGAGGATGTCATTTTATCAACAACCTATTCCAAGAGCTCGAAGCTAGAATTGTTACTAAAGGTGTGGTATCTATTATTCTTTTGTCTCACACATCATGTTGAACATGAGATATGGATCGCGATCAAGCTCATGTGGTTTTCAACTTTTAGTAAGGCCTTAGTTATCTAACTCTCAATGAATAAAACAAAAAAATCCCATATTGAATACCTATGACCATCATGTAATTCATGTCATACCCAACGATTGCCCTTATGACTGCCTTTTACGGAATATTGTTAAACCATGTCAAAGCACAACAATTCGCACACTTTAAATCCCAAATATGTATCTCAAGTCTAAAAATACAAAGATACAACCTAGATGAAAACATCACTCATGACTACGATCCATAAAGTGATTTTGATGTTGGTCAGGCCCAATACTTATTCTCCTAGTCCAAAAGGTTGTACATGACTTATTAATTCATACCATATGAAATAATAACTAGTTATACTCTCTTATTATTATTATTTTCACAAAATAACAATTATTCCATAATTAAATACAAGAATTGATATTATTTATTGATAATCATATTAATAATAAATATAAAAAAATGTGCCAACTTGATAAATGTGTGACCTTATATCATCATATATTATTAGTAATATCACTCAATAATGATTCTTGGGCATATAGATTCAACAATCTCCTACTTGCACAAAGTTCATTATACATTGACATAGATAGTAGCTGACGTTTAGCAACGAACTACGGCCCCTAACAACACATGAAGGGTGTCCTCTTATCAAAAACCCATTCCAGGAGCTCCACGCTATAGTAGTTACTAAAGGTGTGGTATCTATTATTCCTTTGTCTTAGACATCATGTTGAACATGAGATATGGATCGTGATAAATCTCATGTAGTGTTAAACTTTTAGTAATGCCTTAGTTGTCTAACTCTCAATAAATAAGACGAACAAATCCCATCTTGACTACCTGTGCCCATCATGTAGTTCATGTCATACCCAACGATGGCCCTTATGACTTCCTTTTATGGAATATTGTTAAGCCATGTCAAAGCTAAACAATTCGCACATTTGAAGTCCCAAATATGCATCTCAGGTCTAAAAATACCAAGATACAACCTTGTTGAAAACATCACTCATGACTACAATCCATAAAGTGATTTTGATGTTGATCAGGTCCAATACTTATTCTCCTAATCAAGTATCTACGAAGTTGGTAACAACTCTTGTTATTTTCATCTCCATGAGAATCAACCAATCCACTTAGATTATTCTTACCTCATAGATGATCCCACAAATATGAATGACTATGGACATTTTGAATAACCTAGTTATTCAAGGATTAAACCTGTTAAAATAGAACACAACAATTATTTAATGAAAGACGCATATCTAATATATCAACTCATTACAACATATGTTGCTTTTACTGTTCCAATATCCAAATACTAAATTTCAATCAAATACATCTACATAGGACAAAAAGGTCATATAGCACCAGCTTGACTTTCATGCTTTAGCTAATGATCGAATTTAGTTAAGTAGTTCGACAAACTTGATTTGTATAAACTTTGCGAATACAAACATTTCAGTTATATATATATATATATATATATATATATATATATATATATATATATATATATATATATAAAGAAAACTATTGAGAATGTGTTACATGCTTAAATATGAATTAGATACAATACTTGTGTAATGGGATTACTCATAGTCAGAATGAACTATGCATTAAGTATCTTTGGATGTGGTTCTCCAAACAACAACGTACTATAACTTTGTTGTGTAACTGTAATCAAAATCTACATGGGACTACTATCCATGTAATTTAGTCTTCATTAGTAATGAGAAAACGCCTGATTGTGATTGAGAGTCATATCAATCTATTTGGAAGTTCAAGATACATGTAACAGCTTAAACATAACTTTCTTTCAAATACTCCGCAGATTAGGAAAATTTCTCTAATTCTCTCATGTACTTTAGAATGTTCCTATAAGTCACACCATGACTTGTTCTCGTATTATACTGGTGTCATTTGACATGCTCTAAGCATACGACTTATCTGACCTTCATGCATAATCATGACTTGTATGATTAATCCAATTGCTGCAGCATATGGAATACAATCATATTGTCTAGTTCAAAACATTGTACTAGGATTTTGAGGTGTGCTCAAAATCATGTCATGTGGTACCTGACAAGATAAAGCTCTCAGATTCCTTTATCTTAAGCTCTTTAAGATCCATGACAATTAATGCAATTTTACTTAATCCTTTAAGTTGCCCTGATCCATCTATGTATGTCTTTTCCAAGAACTAGTATCTCAACTACTTATAAGGCTAAGAAGGTTACTACGCTCCCATTAGCTTTGTATAAAACAAAAGAGTCATCTTGATTTAAATCACACTATGCAATTAACCTATAAGAAATAAGATTCTTACTTTGGGATGTTAGCTTAAATTTACAAAGATTTTCATTTATGTATGTTTTCTCTTTTGAAAACTCACTTACTATTTATATTCATAATATATCGAGGAAGATTAATCAAACCCATGCACCTTTATCAAATGTTTTTGGGTCATTCTATTGGAAGCTTCGGATTTGTACTTGTTGATGTAAATTAAATTTTCTACAGAGTTTTCCAAGCTTGCATGCACCTTTATCAAATGTTTTTGGGTCTAGAAATACCTGAGAGCTTGGTGAATTGAATAGACCACAAACTCTCGCTGTATCAAATAATGTTCCCAATGCCTCATGGCTTAAACTACTTCATATAATTCTTTCAACATTGGTTTTATGTTCTCAGCGATCTCATTCTCTTTCCCCTCCTCTACTTTTTTACAATTACGAAAATGTTGACATTGTCTCCTTGGTATCTCTCTAGAACTCATTGTGAGATTATATCAAAATTAAGAGAGCTTTACCTTCTGATTTCAACATAAATGAACCATTAGTACTTATTGTCAATGCATATATCTATAATCACGTTCAAACCTTCTGGTTGATCGAGCACTTGGATTGAAAAATATTGTTATTTTTTGATGTATCTTGTACTTTTCCAGACCATAAAATCCATCGAATCACATATGCTACTAGTTCTCTTGAAACTTCATCATCATGGTCTATATGGAGCCAAGATTAACTCTCCACAAGATCTCTTGTGTAGATAAGGAAGATTCAAACATACATAAACACTTATTGGACTGTGTCGCACAATCATGGGATACAGTAACACTCCCCTCTGAGTCAGAGGCTCGACGAGGATAAGTAGAGATGTGTTGAACCACGGCGGTGCATGATACACTATAGTGATGCTGACTATAATGGTTTCGCTACAAAAAACATTCAGTTTGGAAATATATTTGGGATTCGTTTCATAAACTTAAAAGTAAAAAAATATTCATATGGAAGATTTTTTTTCCTTTTGTTCTTTTTTTAGAAAAAAAAAAGACGGTTGGAATAAAGTTTAAATTGATGATTTGCATTTTGCTCAGGTTTTAATAGGTTTTTTTTTGGAATAAAATCGTGAATGTATGATTTCAAATCAATTCTCGGGTGGTTCGTGGCTTTGGAGTTGGCGACGAAAACCTAGGGGTGTGTTGAACAACAACAACTTTCAACACGTTGGGTTGATCTGTAGGCTGTAATCGCACAAGTGAGGAAGATACATGGTATTGGGATTTAATAAGTCAAACAATCACACCGTTTCAATTCGGCAAAACATTTTACTGATATGTGTTTGTTGGATATTGGTGGTGCTCCAACTAGATGGAATAACTGATCCCGATTAAAGTTAATAAATGGAATTCGAGGGGGTTTGATCTGAATAACATTCTTTGTCGTCTTTGTAACCAAGAATCCGAATCTATTGATCTTATTTTAGAGATGTGTGGGTGCCGAGAAATTTGCGATGCTTAATTGCTCATTGGTGGAAGGTTCAATTGTCTGGCTTTCTCTATAGATAAAGACGGGATTTGTTGGCAGATCATCAAACGTTTTCAGCTGATCATAAAGTATTCGATGTTGTTGTCTTTGCTACCATATTTTCTACATGGTTATTTTGCCATACAATATTTTTCAAAGTCCAAAACCTAGAAAGGATCATTTATTTGATACGATATATTGTTTACGATTCTATAATTGGATTACACATAGACATCGTGCTAAATGATTGAGTGAATATGATGGCTTAAATCCCTTCTTTGCTTTTTTTTTTTCTTTTTTCTTGACAGCAAGAAAGACGAAATATATTAGCACTAGAAACTAATGACCAAATTCAGTTCTGCAGCTTGTGCTACCAATAAAGTTTCTTAACTTATTTTCTTTTTGAACCTTTGTAATTTCCTACCACTTTGTTAGATGTGAATAAAGTATTACCGCTAGAAAGAAAAGTATAAACAAAAATGAATAACCACTTCTGAGTTTTTTTTGGTATATTGGTAAACTTAATTCACATATACAATATATGCATTGATTGAAGTGTCATCTTTATATTATTTTAATAAGGTTGTTATATTATTAATTAAACAAAATGTTGACCTTCTTTTTGTACTATAGAAATGTAACACCATGTTTCTAAGCATTATGTAGTCCTTATCCACAAGACGACTTCCGTGCATTAAGCAGCTATTTCAAGTTGCAAGAATTAACAAAGTCACAAATTGTCAAATAAATCATCTATAGTGAATGAGGCAGAGTTTTTCCAACGAAGGAAACCACTTGTTGCATGTGGTTGCCCACTTTTTGGCGTACGCTGCTGGTAACTGGAGTAGATTAGACTTCATATTGATTAGATCTTTGCATTAGCGACAAGTCTTATACAAGATATTCGTTCTTTTGGTTCTCATATATATCTTAATTAGAATTATTGGTTGCCTTTACGTATGTTTAACTTGCTTATTCAAACTGTAGGTGGTACGTCCTAATGTCAAAAGCTCTTTTGATGATTTTCATGGTCGTTTGGAAGGCCTAATTCTTGAGCACACCATCCTTATACTATTATGGAAGGATCATCCGGAAGTAATTATCTGATTTTATTACTTTCTTTGTAGGTTTAGTTTTTTATGAATTTAAGGATAATTGACTAGTACCTTCAAATGATATTTCCTTTTTGATTTATAGTTTTATAGGAATGAAAAGTCTCTTGTTGGTCTTCAAAAAACAAGTTGAATGTCAAATGAAAGTGTCTGATTGCATCATCAAAACATGATCAAAACATGACCGAATCAATTTATTAGTTTTTTTTTCTTAGTCTGATGAATTAGACGACGCTTTTGAATATGTAAGTCATATATGCATGCAAATTGCATATTTAATTAAAAAGTATAAGAATTGTGTTTGCATGTACTAAAAGTTGTTGAATTCCGTGATTCTCTTCTTGACCATTGCCTTGCGAGTTGTATTACTAACTAACACCATGGTAATAATATCTAAAATGATAGCTTTGGATAAAAGAAAATTGGGATGAAATGAATCGCATCGAAAATCTGAAAATAAATGGAGATTGTCAAGAATATGAAGGATTATTGAAAGCATGTTAAAAACCTAAATAAATGTTCTCTTGGAAAGAGAGCAAAGTAGTATTTAATAAACTATATTAAATTGTATTTGTATCATGATGTTGAAAATAATAAGGAGCTGCCATGACTTATTGAAAAAGAATTAAAGAGAATGGGCTGGAGTGAAGCAGCAAGAAAGAGAGCGTATATAGTGGGGCCATATATTAAAGACAAAATTGCAAAAATGGTGCGTATGTATTATTTTGAGTTTTGGTTCAAACTACGAGTTTTTTGGCTTAGTGGTCCTTTTGGACTGGTTTGTTTGTGAAAATGGTCCCTGTAGTTAACTCCCGTTAAAAACAATATGTTAACCCCCTCATGTGCCTTCCACGTGAGGGTATTTTCGTCTTTTTAATTCTAGGGACCCTTTTTGCATAAGAAAAAAAACCCTTTATATACCATTTTCTATTTGCAGCTACCTTCTTCCCCAATAAACGTTCTTCCCCAACGTCTATTTTCTTCCATTTCTCCTTCCTAATCTACAATCGAACAATGGTGGTTTGTTTTTGTTGAAAGCTCGCTTTGGTGAAAACGTCTTGGACACCACTGAATCCCTGAATGAGGTTTTATGCGTACCCTATTAACGATTATGTTTGTAGGTTTATCGGGTGGGTTGACTCGCCTATGTGTGCTAGGAGTAAAACCATCATACCTGGTCTGCTAAGAAACATCAATACGGTGGAGGAAGGTGCAATGGGCTGGTAAGAAGTATCAACATGTTAGAGGAACAGTGCAATGGACTTTTAAGCAGGAGCAATATTTTGGCGGCAAGGTGTGATGCATTGAAGGATGAAGGTTTCAAGCTGAAAATGTATTTATGTGCAAGTTGGTTTATGTTTGTGATTGTTATCTTTGGTATTTGGTCTGTGTAAGGGATAGGGTTAGACAAATATGGGGTTTTTTGTTAATCAAGTGATGAAGGGTAGTGAATTCCAATGAATTGATATAAAAATGGTATCATTTTGTTCTAAGTTGACTTGATCATGTTTGTAATGAATTCCAATGTTGTTATTGATATAAATGATATTCAAGTGTGAAAATGTGTTCAAAATGGGTATCAAGTGTGAAAATGTGTTCAAAATGTGTATCAATAGTCATATATTAACACATAAATAGAACCAAAATGTAACACAAGTACATTACCAAAATATGTGTCATAATTTGACCAAAATGCACATTTCATTAACCACATGAGTGGATCCAAAAACAATCACCAAATTAAGCATAAAAGTGTATGTGCACCATAGATAAGAACATCATCAAATGATAACTAAAAGTATTAAAAAACAAACAACAATTTTTAACAACCAACAACCAAATAGTCATTACACCACAACAAACAACCAAAATCACTTCTTGGACTGATTCCCACCTTTCCCTTTATAGGTCCTAGAGTTGTGTCCCTTATTCTTGAATGTGCTACAAGTAACACTCATATGCTTCCTTGATAGCTTCTGCACTCTATCATTTGTTGCTCCTTGGGAACCTTCTCCTTGTGTAGCATTGACTCCATCACCTTGACTTGCCCTCTGCCTTTTGCTTAACCTTTCACCCTCACTTTGTTTTCTTTTTTTCTTAGGCCTTCCCACCTGAGTGCGATGTGGAGGAGGGATTAGCTTTGTTGGACAATTATTTTTAGGCCACATGGGTCTCCCCTTAATTGTCTCCACCTTAAATGAATAAGCTTTTTTCCATGTATCCATCCAATACACCTTGTGTACCCACTTGTAAATGTCAAGCTCAGCCCCAAGGTATTTGCTCATTTCATTCAGAGTTGCAATTGCATGCCTGCAAGGTATTCTCATTAATTCGCACTTTCTACAAGTGCAGGTTTGGTTCCTAACATCCACCACATGCTGATCTTGCAAAGCTCCAGTGACCTCATACTTGTCTGCCCCATTCCATCCAGCAATATATTATTAAACAACTTTTTTTCTTGCATGTAGGATGTCTGTTGTTCTGGGTGTTAGTGGACCTTTAGCCTTCTTCATTGCCTTCATGACATTGCATATCCTCTTCATTAGATACTCCCTAATGAAGTCTAAACATGCAATTACAGGTTTGTCCCTGCCTTTCTCTATTTTCCCATTAAACACTTCACACATGTTTGAAATCAACACATCAGAAACTGCTCTTCCTGCACATTACAATAACATACAATTAATGTGAAACTGCTCTTCCTGCACATTACAATAACATACAATTAATGTTGATAAATAACTGAAACACATAATAACTATATTGAAACATACACAATTACCTGAGAAATGACTCCTTGCCCAATGTACAGGAGGAATCTGCTTCAACCATTGACACGCCTCCTTATCATACTCACTAAATTCCTTCATCAAATGCTCAAACTCAGGAATGATGGTTGCTGATGCACACCTCCATAAGTGGTCCTTATACTCATTTTGCCCCCACTTCTTTCTCATATTGTCATGAATATGTCTGATACAATATCTATGTTCAGCATTAGGAAACAATTGATCAACTGCAATTTGTAAACCCTACATGACTCAAAAGACAATAATTAGAATTAATTAACAAAAAAAAACACAATCTAAATGACCAATTGATGAACTGCAATTTACCTTTTTCCTGTCACCTATGAAAGCATAATTTGAGTTGCTTCCAAGATCCAAGTCATCCCCAAGGTTTTCTAAAATCCACTTCCAGCTAGCTGTGTTTTCAAGCTCAACAATTGCATAGGCTAAGGGATAAATTCCATTGTTGGAATCTAAACCAACTGCTGTAAGAACCTGAACATGGAATGGGCCCCTCATGAAGGCACCATCCAAACCTACTAAGTCCCTAAAATATTCCTTGAAACCTTTTTTCAGTGGCCCCAAGCATATATAAATCCTTCTAAACTGGCTTGTTGGGGAAGCAAGGTTTCCATTTGGACACACATCTATTTTGATTGTGGTGTCTGGGTTTGTATCTTGAAGTTCAAGAGCATAGTCCCTCAACAATCCAAACTGTTTTGTGTAGTCCCCAACTACATGCTTTCTTGCCATATGTTTTGCCCAAAACACCTTATCCCTCGAAATACCCACCTATTAGGTCTTTTGAAAGTGATCTTGTATGGTCTCAAACGAATCTTTGGATTTGCCTCAACTTGATCTATGATTTTATTGCAGATTAAAGAATCAATACAAGCCCTGTGTTTCCTTGTTTGTAAGCATGTATGAGTTTCATTTAAGGTCCTTTTAAACCAGTCAGATTCGGGGTTTGACCTAGATGCATGTATATACCAACCACATGTTACTTTTTGTGTCTTTACTTCTTTGCCATTGCTTTTTGAAATGGTAGGTTGAGTACCCACTTGGCCTTTATTGATGACATGTACAACTCATATGCATTGTGTTTATTAAAATGAATTTCTAATAAAAAATCAATTATATCAAGTTGTTGTTAGTGTGACCCATTAGTATATCCCTACAGTTTGTTTTTGTTGTGCGTTTGGTCCCTGACTTACTTAAAAAAACTATTTTACCTTTGATTTTTTAATTTATTTAAATAATGTGGGGTAGGTTAGGTAAGGTAAAGTGAGGTGGAAGTTGGATTGGGGTGTGTTTATTTAAATAAATTAAAAAATCAATTGCAAAATAGTCTTTTTAGGTAAAACATTGAACAAACACGCAACAAAAACAAACTATAGCAACTTCCGAGTTAAAAAATTAAGTTAATGATCAAACGTGCAAATTACCCCAAATCATAGGGACCATTCGTGTAATTTACTCTTCAAATTATGTTTCTTTGGTTTTTAAGACATTATCTTGGTTTTTTAGAGACCCACAATTATAAATGGTTTATGAAAGATTACATTGTTATATAGGGAAGTGTAAACAAAAATAAATAACCTCTTCGGAGTTTTTTGGTATGATTGGGCAACTTAATTCACATCTAAAATCTACGTTTAAAGTGTCATCTTCATATATATTGAAATTATGAAAACTTTATTATAATAAGTTTTTTAGATAATTAATTAGACAAACTCTTGACCATTTTTTGGTACTACAGATATGTAACACCATGTCTCTAAGCTTTATAACAAAGACAAAAAAAGGTCAAATTAATAAATCATCTACAGTCCCTTAGTCAGAGTTTTTTCTATGCAAGGAAACCCCTTGCTGCATATGGTTGTCCACTTTTTGGCGTAGGCTACTCGTAACTGAAGTGATTTCACTTCATGTTGATTAGATCTTTGCGTTCTCATAAAATTTTAGATAAAATGATATTCGTTTTCTCGTATCCCATATCTTAAGTGTTATCGATTGCCTTTACGTGTGATTAACTTGCTTATTCAAAGTGTTGGTTTGGTTTTTTATATGAATTTAAATATTTAATGAACCTTCAAATAATATATTGGTTTTAATTTATACGAATGAAAAGTCTCTGATCATCTGGTTGTGTTCAAGAAAACAAGCTGAACATCAAATGAAAGTGTCTGATTGGAACATCAAAACATGACAAAATCATATTTAATTATAAGAATTGTGTCACATGTACTAAAAGTTGTTGAATAACAAAAATAAGAGTTCCGTGATTCTCTTCTTGACCTTTGCCTTGTGAGTTTTATTAATAGTTAACACCATGTATAATAATAACTAAAATAACTTGGTTTTGGATAAGAAAATATGGGAAAAAAATTAATGATCACACCAAAAACTTGAAAATCAATGGGGATTGTCAAGAACATGAAGGACTGTTATTAGAATGTTAAATAGCAGAACAATCATATCTTGAAAAGAGGGTTCAGTAGTACTTACTAAATTATATTAAATTGCATTTGTTTGATTAATGTTGAAAATAATAGACTGATTGGCAAAAAGATTAAAGAGAATGGGCTGGAGCGAATTAAGCAACAAGAAACGAAAGGATAGAGGAGCTATACATATACATAAGTGGGTGGACCGTGGACCAAAGTTCAAACGTTTTGATTCTATTATTTTTACATAACTAATACCTGAATATCACCGATATAAATAATGTAACAACACCAAAGGCTACGAGTGGGCTCGTATACAATGGGCCACATAAACAATACATAAAAATATGAAATATAATAACATAAATATATATATATATATATATATATATATATATATATATATATATATATATATATATATATATATATATATATAAAGTCAAGGAATAAAACTAAGGAACACTCGTAGTCAGAACACGAGACGTCTTGAACGAATGTTTAGACTAGATCTAAAGTCAAGAAATAAAATTAAGGAACACCCTTAGTCAAAATATTTGCATACTGGGAGGAGGTGGGAACATGATGAACATGAAGTTGTCCCATGACAACCTTGTCTCGAACCAGATAAATATCAACTTTGATGTGTTTTGTTTGTTGATGTTGCACTGGATTGGTTGACAAATAGATTCCACTAATATTATCACAATAAACAAGTATGACAGATGGTGGAGGACAATAATATGAAGCCAAATGGTTTATGCAACTGTATTGGCAATGCTATGATACTTAACCTCTTCACCATACTGGCAGATAGTGTCCTGTCATTTTGATGACCATGAAAGAAGCTAAAGAAAAACACATTATCTAGATGTGAAGTAATGACTGGTTGGGCTGTCATCCTATTCCACATCTGAATAAGCAATAAGACCAAGAGAGGAAGAGAGATCTACAATTATAAATTGTGATCTGAGGTGCCTCATAAATAACATAGAATACATTTGAGAATTGTGAGATGGGACTATTTGGGATCTTGCATGCATAGGCACACCTATTGAACTACATATACAATGTCTAGCATGGTGAAATTTATTTACTATAGCGCTCCTATAAGGCTTGTGTATAGAGTAAATTCAGATACTAGAGCTCTCGTGCTGTCAAACTCGACCGAAGTATCAGGAGGCTTATAATTAAGCATCTAAGCATGCTGAATGATCTATATGACATATTTTAGTTGAGACAGGAACATGTAATCTTGATCATAGGTGAAAGAATTGCCAATAAAGTAGTTAATATATACCAAATAGTCATTGGAAACTGTAAACAAAGTGTAGAATTAACCTACTGAAGAAGGCTGGTGGAGGAGGCGGTAAAAACTATGGCATCCATATGAAGAAGAAGATAAACTAAGTGAGTACCGTGGCTGTAAATAAATAGCGATGCATCTTACTGACTATGAACAGACCCATACAACGTAATAAACTAATTGAATATTTGAAACTACGCCCGAAGTGTCTGCTTGAGGCCATAAAGAGACCTTTGAAGTAATTAATCACATAGACGTTGGTTCTAAGAATGAAGGAGGATGATACATATAATGTATCAACTTTCCATGTAATCAAATTTGGTGACATACCGTTGATCATATACATCACCAAATTCTTGTCCGATAATGTCACATCTATATTATGAAAAAGATCAGTTATGAGTCACCATTGGCAATGTTGCGGGTCAAGTTATCTAGTTGAATCACTTTAGTATCTTTATGATCATGAAAAGAATCTTCAAGGATCTTCCATACTTGGCTTGCAGTATTGTTCTATCTCAAAATCATTTGAAGGAGTGAGTGTTATGTTGGTACATAAATCTAAAATTTCACAATGGAGTCGAGTGTAACACCCGAATTTAACACAAGTTATGAAGTTATACCCTAAAACTTTCCACTTTTTATTTATAAAAGCACATTGGTGTACACTTACATTAACAAAACAGTCCAAGTACTTATGAACATGATCACATCAAAGAAAATAATATACAATGATCTGAGTCGGGTATCACAACTTCCCTTTGCTTCTTACTAAATTTACCTGCAAAGCACACGATAATAGAAAGAATAAGCTACAATCATAAATATACTAATCAGCAGGTGTATAGTTACTCGAGACCCATTTACCAATTAAAGTTCATAATTACTAGTTACTTAGTTGTACTCTCTTTCTGCACTCATTCTCTTTATCTCTCTATTCCCTCTATAATCATTTTCTTTCCTTCTCTATACTCTCTTTGTATTCATCCCCTTTCTCCCTTTATCTCTTTCTCTCTCTATTTCTCTCTCTCTCCCTCTATCTCTCTATAACTACACTTTCCATTTATAATCAATCACTTTTTATATCTCTTTATATTCTTATAAACTCCCTGTAACACCAAATTCTTAGTAAATGTTTCTTTTGGTGTTTATGGCAATTAAAGACTTCACGTGTGGATTTTGGGGTGGCCACGAAGTGGTGGGGGAAACACCACGACCTGGAACTAACTGAGAAACGAATGTGCATCCTTTGGATTCCACGACATGGCGGTGGCCAGCAAGCATAACCTAATTTTTCGGGTTTTAAGCCCTATTTAAGGGATGTGATGGTCGGGGTCTGCTCACCCTCAATCTCCATCACCTCCCTTTCGACCAAAAATCAACCCTAGCCTCCATTATTGACATGTTGAAGCCTTTTGGTGGTTTTGGTGATTTTAAAAAAGAAGAAGGTGTCTTTGGTGCTTAGATCCAGCAAGCAAATCTCCTCACATCTTTTTGCATACATTCTTTAGTCCTGTAAGTCATCATGATCCTACCTTTACATGTCATCCTTATATATCTAAGCATATATGCACTTTTCTTCTTGTTTAAGTTGGTTTGAGTGGAAGGATTCCATAAAGTTAGAAACTTTATGGATCCTTGAGGTCCCTTTATGGTTTCTTGTTTCAGATCTGAAGTTATGTAGAATTTTGGTCCCATGCGTGAGGTTTTGACCTCAGTTTCTCTATCTTTGACCTATATAGGGTTCAAGACATGCATTTAACATGCATGTCCATAAAGTAAGGATTTTTATAAGATATTTAGGTGTAAGGAAGTCTTCTAGAAGAGATGAGTGAGTGGTTAATGTGTTAAGGGATTGATCCATTAAGCTGTCTAGGAGTAGTTCCACGACATGGAAACATGCTCACCATGTCGTGGTGAAGAGGGTTTCTCGTGATTGTTTTGCCATGAAGCTGCCACGTCATAGCAGATGCTTGACCACAATGTGGTGGTCAGTTGAGTTGGTTTTGACTGTTAACTTTGACCATTGACCATTGACATTTTGACCAAGTTGACTTTTGGTCAACTTGAAGGATTTTACACTGTAGATTGTGGATATACCTCTAATTGTTGTATATGTTACTTGTAGCACCCATCTTTGCTTCGTGAGAGCTGTGTTGTTGTTTTCTAGACTGTGAGGTGAGTTTTCTCATTATTATTTATATTGCAATATGTATCCTTCTGTGTAGGGTGTTATTATGATGTAGTAATTTGTTAGTCTGGTAGATCTATTATGATTACATGTGTTTGTTGGTTATTGTTTCTTGTTATATGCATATGTCGACATATTGTGGTTGGGTTAAGGTGGTCTTGCTCTGTGATGTAGGCCAAGATACCTGGGTGGTCTAATTGATATTGTAGCCCTAAGGAGTGCGCTCTAGCCCTGCATTGTAGACTCAAGAGAGCTGTCCAACTACATGTTGTAGGCTCAAGAGAGAAGTCTAGGTCAATTGTAGGCCTTGCAACGCAGTCCAATCAGATTGTATGCTCATTTGCGCATGCATTGTATGTGAATTGTCGTCTGGGGTATTTTGGGGGAACTCACTAAGCCTTGGCTTACAGTTGGGGATTTAATTATTTTAGGTACTTATGAGGATCGTGGGAAGGTAAAGGCGTGATTATACACATCATCATGTGGGTTTATGTTTGAGAGATGTTATTTGATACTATGATTTTCTAATTATGTTTTGAAAAAATGAATTGGATGACTTATGGTTTTTATTAAAATGTGTTTTGGAAGTTAAAAAATTTCTATGGTTTTTGGGATGTTACAAGTTGGTATCATATCCCTGGATCTACAAAAGGTTTTTTTACAATATTTTTCTTAGAATAAATGAATAAAAAGGGAGGATCGATGTGTACAATCATCCAGAGCTCAAGATAAATTTATTCCCCTAGATACCTACACTTATTATATGTATAACTATTAGGACTGCATGCTATTCATAGGTTAGAGACCTTCAGGAATTGCATGATAGAATTGCATGAGTTGTGATGCCTGATTGCCTAGGGGATTTCTTGTTTATGCTATATGAAACCGACATTATTGTTGTAGTTGCTAAGTGTATGCATCATGATTGTACATAACTAGGATTTTATAGCATAATAATGCTTGATTTAGCCTTATTTCCTTTTCCTTGTTTGTTTGTGAGCTTAGGGTTGAATCAATAATTATTTAATTGTCTATCAAATCTGGTGTTATGTATGATTAGCATACGCAAGGCGAGGACAGTGATAGTGAAGGTTTCATGTGTTGGGCGTGTTATTATTAGACTGCTAGAATAAGTGAGGAATTAATTGTTACTCTTGAGAGAGTAAGTGTAGGGTGTATGTGCACCCTAGTTGTTTTGGGCCTAGTGTTCCACGAATTTTGTAGCGATCCTTTAAGACAAATACGATAGGGGTTTAGTAGTTGAGTAGTGATTTGTTATGGTATAATGTGATTTTCTTATGTGTTCCCAGTCTATTTTCAGAATAATGGTTACACGAGGTTCTAGTTCGGGTGCTAATGGTCCGGAGAGGCCATGATTGAGTGATGACGAGATCCGTGACTTGATCACTACTCAAGTGACTTTGGCCGTCATAGCGGAGATTACGTAGGTCGAGTCTGTCAAGACCATTTTGATTGAAATGTTTGATGAGTGTTATGTTATTGTCATTGATGTTGTCGCTGATGTAGCCACTACAGTCGTAGTCGTTGCAGGAATTCATGGAGGAGAGTCTATGCAATACCAGGAGTTCAACAACACGAAGCCCCAAGAGTTTGACGAGGTCGAGAACACGATTGTTCCTATAAGGTGGATATCTAATTTTGAGGGTTGTTTTTACACATTTTCTTGTCCTGGTAACCAAAAGATGAAGTTCACGTTAAACCTTCTTTGATTGGGAGAAAAGGACTGATGGAAGTTTGCAACTTAGGCTTATTCTCCAACGAAAAAGGCTGCAGTAACTTGGGATCAGTTCTCGGAGATGTTCCAGACTGAGTATATTCCATTCGTGGAGAGATAGAGATTGGCTCAGGAATATCTGTCGGTCAAGCTGATGACATAATCGGTGACAAAGATCACCAAGATGTTCACATACAGAGCCCTTATCTGTCTGGAGTATGCTTCTTCGGAGAAAGTTCAGATGTCCTGATACTTTAGCATGATCAAGACTGAGATCCGGGAGTTTGTGTCGACTCAGCAATAGCGGACACTAGAAGAGTTGCATTCATATACTCGAAGAAGAGAGATTGAGAGTGAGACCCATGCGAGAGAGAAGATGCATACCCCGGTTCAGACTCAGCCTGCAGCTAAGCGGTTCAAGCCTACTGATTCCCCATCTGGAGGCCAGAAGGCCCATACTTGTGGTAAGTGCAGGAAGGTGCATGAGGTTTTACGTCGGTCAGGGACCGGGTAGCACAAGTGTGGTTGGGAGGGACACTATGCTAGATATCATCGGTAGTAGTAGCAGCCCCCGCAGCAGAGCACTCGAGTTTTCTACAATTGTGATCAAGTTGGCCATGTGAAGGCCAACTACCCTTAACTTCCTGCTAGGCCAGTTGTCACACCCTTGGTCAGCGGTTGAAACGTCGAGCTGTGCGACATTAGTTGAATATCGTAACCATAAGACATAAAGCCAATGTAGTGTGTTTATTTATAACAACGATTACATTGAAGGTTTTACATGCCATAATTTATCTATTTCCTTGCGTCTTGTACTCCCTTGGAATGGTCTTCTATTCTTCAACACCCTAGGAATACATATGATATTGAAAACGATCAACATAATGTTGGCGAATTCACAGGTTTTTATAGTATATTGAAAGTACTCATTGTAAAAATTTTTAGTATAGGATCTTTGTTTATATATATATATATATATATATATATATATATATATATATATATATATGTATATATATATATATATATATATATATATATATATGCTTTCGTAATCCTTCTTATACACTTAGTCTCTAAGGAGTGTTTTTTCCACTATCATGCATTCGTAATTTGTTATCTTTCCTTTGGCATTCCCTTTTTGTTTCACTTCTTCCTTCTTTCAGGAATATTCGGATTTGTACACTCGATAAATTTCGAGTTGGTATTTGATAAGATACTACTTAGGAAAGTACCTATCATTATTCTAGTATTTGTTTATATATATATATATATATATATATATATATATATATATATATATATATATATATATATATATATATATATATATATATATATATATATCCCATCTAGTAATTCTATAACTATTTCTTTTATGATAAATCATCCTATTTCGTTTATCATAAGGCTTTTCACCCGTGTTGCTTTGTTAATACATACTATTACTACTTCAAGTTGTTCCCCTATAGGTAGTTTATTTTAATAAGGTTGACCGAACATTTGTTACAATGAGTTCCTATAATCGAGATTTTTACTAGATATTTTTGTCGCACAACCCTTCATTGGATGTTGTAATGTAGTTTAGAAAGTTATGTTTTTTTGACATTATCGTCAGGGTTTCAGCTAGCAACCGCATGTAGGGGTCTCAACCCCATATAGATCTATACATATATTTCCCGTTCAATTAAGATTTAATGATTATAGGCCGGGGTTAGCTGAAAACTAATTAGGTAAAGGATGAATTGTCCTTCTCATTTAACAACTGATTTGTTTAACTTTATCGATTTTGTTATCTTTAATTTTCCTTTGATATGATTCTCTTACATAATTATAGTAATATATATATATATATATATATATATATATATATATATATATATATATATATATGTAATTATCGTAGTTTTTTATATTCTTGATAGCATATTAGGACAGAGTAACAACTAAGTACTATTCTTATCCTTAGGTTTTGGCCAGCATAAAAATAGGTACTAAGTTCATTTAGAGTATCTGCCAGTATAACGACTAGGTATAATATTATCATATAGTTTTGGACAGAGTTTCTACCAGCGATAATATCATCATATGGTTTGTACAACATAACGAGTAGGCATCATATTACTCCTAAAATTTTGGCAGGGTACTAGGCATAATATCATCCTATTGTTTCATGTGTTCTGTAAACTACTGATATATCACTAATAATAGTATTTTGTAAAATCGATAGTGTAGTATTATAACATGTATCCCCCCCTCCCCCCCCCCCCCCCGTAAAACTATTAAAAACTTGTAAAAGTGGGGTTGTGAACTCACCCATGTAGCGTGATTTGACTTATCCGAGACTTCGCATCGGGAGGCTCGAGCCATTCGGGAGAAAGGAAAATCTTTTGGTTCAATGGGAGAGTGTAGAGAGTGATGTGAGGTATGAAAAGAGAGAGGGTAAGGGTTGATGGATTCTGAGCATCATTAGATCAAACAAAAAAGCAACGGAAACGATAAGCAAATCTGATCTAACACTCGAAACAAACGGATCTAAACTCAACTAATCTATGCAACTTATTTAGAACACAATGGAACGAAAAACATACATTTGAATTACTCGTAGAATCCTTCTTTGGACGAGCCAGTTGATTAGACTAGAGAACCCAAAATTGAGTTCCTCTCTTGTAATCACACCCAAGATGAAAAACGATAGTAGATTTGAACAAACCACCATGAAGTAACACAAAACAAGCTGAAAATGACGATAATGTTCATCGTCACGAGGTGACAGAAGAGGTGTCACGTCATGAAATTGAGGCTTCAAGTTTTTAGGGTTTTCGGAAGGGTTCCTACTTTTGAAGGAAGAAGGCTAAGTTTTCGTCCATCCAAAACCGGGATTAGACCCCTTTAACTATAGGGAGGTGGTTTAAAACCCTAAAGATAATTACCAAATCTGTTAGTAATTATCTAGGCTTTTTGTAATTATCCAATAATCAAACCATTCTACAATATTCCATATTCTACATGTTTTCTAATTAATTAATTAATCTATTAATCAATTAACAAAACAAGTCCCTAAACTAAATATTTTTTCAATTCTGCTTTATTTTGTTCTTGCGTGTAACCCAAAAGGACACTACTATTTATAATAATATTATCGGGCTTGTTATGGCTATGGGCACTATTCTCCATGAGCTCCCACTTGCACTTAGGCATTAACAATCGACCGGTCCAATTCTTACTAGGAACAACAATGAGTGACAGTCCAATGCAACTAGTGTAACAACAACTTTGCTATAAATAGCCCTAAGACTAGTGACTTCAAATTCCTTTGATCTTCATGATATATGTATGAATTAAAGACAAGGATAATAGTCAATCTCAAAATTCAAGATTATGTTTCCCGACATAGATTTGTGATGACTGCTTCTAACTGCTAAATTGAACACATTTATTTCAGTCAAGGCTCGACCAAGTTCTTTAGATGTCAGCACCAAATCATCGAGGGGCGCAGATATATCGACTTCTTCATTTCTGGAAGAAGGATCAAATAAACTTTGACTACATAGGTATGTGTTATTCCTCACGCAATATCAAGTCCAACCCTGTATAACTGCCAATTATGGACAACGTTGGGGAAAAACCAAGATACAACAGATTGTAGGACAAAACCTCATGCATCTCCATTTGAAGAATAAGAAATATAGTCGTCTTAATTTACTCATGACATGATCCATGAAGTAATCTTTAAGCGCGGTTACCAATACTTAAAATCCCCATTTTCAAGTTCTCATTAGTATTGGTCGCAAGACTTAGCTATGTTCATCTCTATGAACTATCTACCGATACTATGACAATCTTAATTCACTACTATCTCCCAAGAGTAAGACTGATTGTGGAAGTTTGAATAATATATATGTTATTCTTGAAGGGGTTCTAAACATGTAAAAGAAGAAAAAAGTAATATCCTAAATGACATGACTGATCTCCATCAAATATTTAGTAATCGACTTAATAATCGCCAAAACAAATATAGACCTATAGGGCACCAGTTCTTAAATTTAAAACAAGCTAAAACTAAAAGCAAATTGCTCAAGAGGATACACATGCAAGTCTAATGTCATTAAATCTTTATGTGACTATTAACCTTGATTAGGGCTTTAGTTTAAAGGTATGAATCAACAAGATTCTCTTTAGTTGACTGTGATGTCCTCATATTTTTGAAGGTAATTACTAAGTATTTACCATGTGATCTTTTGTAACTTGGGATCCAAACACGAGGTTAAGTCACCTTATAGTCACAAGAAACTTCAAGAGAACCATCAATTATTGAATACAAACATTGGGATCATTATTGAACTTCTCTCAGTTACATAGTTTTTCTTTGCAATTTGACTTATTGCAATATACTCTAAGGTAATTATCGAATCCACTTAGTTGTATTACTTAGTACTCTTCCAAGCTAATACCCTATTAATTAAGAGCACGAACTCCTACTGCTAAATGGAAACATCTCGATTAGTAAGAAACTGGCCATCATTGTAACTCTTTTCATTGATTTCTTTCATACTAACAATATTATCTCTTTCTTCCTTTTAGGACTTCAAAGAATATTCTTGATTCCTAATTCATTGATTATAGCCAATGAGATCTTATATGACTATCATGCACAAGGCATACGAGTTATTACTAGCACGAACTCCTTAAGAATTCAACATCTCAGTTTCCTCAAGATTCCAAGTACTTTGGCTTAAATCAATGAGTGATTTACATATATGTCCATAGACTCTAAGCATTCTATCTTATTCCTCATATGTGTTTCATAGCTAAACAATACCTAACCTATGTAAAGCTTTTACACTTAGCAAACTTAGGACATAGTTTCCTATTTCAATACAAAGGATAACATTGCTCCCACATGCTCTGACATTTATATGGACTATCTTTTGTTTTTCATAATTCAATCTTTTGAATATCTCATTGAAGCAAATTATTCGAACATGGATGCTGGTTAGAATCCGAAAATGGAATTCTCAAGCCTACATATCTTTCACAACCCCTCTTGGTTTGAATATATGTATGTTCCTATCCATGGTTGTCATCGTCTGAAGATCTATAAACACTATATGGTTTTAGCACCAAGTGTTGGATCAAGTCAAATATTCAACATTCATGGACTGAATCTCATTCCTCATACCTTCCTCCAATTGTGGCTTATTAGGCTTTTCATAGCTTCCGATAGTTGATAGACTCGGATCGCAATCTATCAATGACTCATTTCGTTAGTGACATGGAGTCAGCGAGGTGAATGACGTCTTCTTTTTTATATATGTGGAATATATGTCACTTTCCTTAATAGGTTTTATCCAATGATTAAGTTCTAGTGTTTTTCTTTAGGCTCTTCGTTAATTGGTTCTTCAGTCTTATCAAGATGAATGTGGCTCCTCCTAGTTCTTTTAGATATCAGCTCTCTATTTCGAAAGATTGTCCTTCGAGAAAGAAATATTTTGTTCTCTTATAGTTTCCAAAAACATAGTGGTGTGTACAAGACCAATGACTCTTGCAACACTCCTTCATGGTACAACCCATGAACTGTTTATAAGCATAATACGACTCCTCAACAACAAGTCAAACAATGATTTTATTTTTCTGTCCATCTAAATTTCTTATGGAAATACTTTGGTTTGAGGTGAGTGATGCAATTGCTTTACAACTCCATTAGATGACCACTAACCTTTTGATCGAAGATTCTTACTATCCTATTGGATATGAGTTTCTTATCCTTTTGGCCAGTTGATTTAGAACTTCGTTTTGTAACCAATTTGAACTGACAATTAACGTGAACTATTTCCAACAACTGATAGCATCACAAAGTCATTTGTTCATCATTTATCTTGATACTATGAGATATATATCAATCAAAAGACTTGTGGTCTAATTGTTGGATAGGTGTCTAAGCCCATAACTATAATTGGTATGTACTTGACCCGATAGTAGCATGGTCCTTTTGGGTTGCCTTCACCGGAGCAATTTGATAGCATGGATATTTGAGAAAGTGGTTATTTGTGATTTATTAATATATTATAAGAATAATATATTAATTGAGAAATCATATTAGTTAATTAGTATTGATCAGGAATTAATTTGGAACTAATTTGGTGATCAAAAGAAACTAATTAAATTAATAGGGACTGATTAGTTAAATCAGTAATACATATAGTTTGGGCTAATGGTCCATGTTGATTAAGGATGGACTAAATCTATGTGAGAATCCATGAAGAGTTAGTCCAAATGGCCTATCAAATGTGAAGAGTCCATGGTGAATTAGGGTTTACAAGTTAAAACCCTAGGAATTCCGCACTATAAATGTAACCCCTAAACACCCTAAAATCGGCCAATATGTTCCAAGGTGAAACCCTAGTCGTTTTTGATGCCTCATAGCCTCTCTCTCATTATCCTCCATTTTCTTATGGTGTGTGTGACTTATTAGAGGTATCACATTTGAGGTACTAAGCTCTTGAAAGGCCAAGACTACAAGCTACAACAAGAGGTATTCATCTAATTAGTTTTTTATGCTGTATATCTCTAATTGTATGCTAGCTAGGGTACATGATTTGGATAAAATGATATTGCATGTATAACTTGAGAAAACTTAGATCCAAAGCATTTAGGGTTGTATGTGCACAATAGGATTGTTATAGTGCTCAAAACCCATCACTAATGACTTCCAAAAGTCTATCAAACTAAATATTTGGTGATGCACTTCTCATTCAAAGACAGTGATCTAAATAGTTTAGATATATTTGGATCTACATGTATCATGGTTAATCTGAATGGCCAATTAGTGTAAACTAATTACGAAAAATACTTTTCCACTTGATGGTATCATTGTTATCATTCTTTACATATAATATTTGCATATAATCCAATCAATGAATCTCCACTGAATTATTTTTACTATACTTTTTTCAAAGATTTCATGACTTACTTTTAAATAGAAAACATACAAAGCGTTTTTTTATTTAAAAAGCTAGAACTATCTTCTGAAACATTGTGTAAACATTTTCATGATGGGTTTTCTAGGTTATAAAAATTACATGTGAGCGGAAAAATACGTAAATCCTTCAATTTACATTCAACCTAGAAAGGATCTATGTTTTCTCTATTGTAAGCAATAAACTATGAACATCAAGAAACCCTATAGGTAGACTATAGAAATAAAAAATTGCATAAGATTAAGGTTTACATACCTTTTGATTATTATAGCAAATAATCAAATGAAATCCACTTGAAGTTCCTTGGAAAGCAAGCACCAAAACTTGAATGCCGCTAATGATCAGTACCCAAAACCCTAATAAATCGAAGAATTAAGGAGAGAGGATGAGAGAGTAAATTTTTAGCTCTAAGAGGGATAAGGGAGGAGTACATGAAAGTAAGGAGCTTAGGGGTCTTATTTATAGTTGATAAGGAAAGCCTTGGATAACCCTAATTAAATATTATAATCATATCTCAAATATGGTAATTATCCAACTCCTTATTTATCAATAGGGAATATTCCAAAAACTCTAATCTTCCTCCCTAAAATCGTCCAAACCTAGGAAGATTATGGAAATCCCTCTTGTTCAACTATTGAACAATTACAACTTAACCCCTGCACTTTTAATTAATTCTAGTTAACCCGAAATTAGTTTCTGATTAGTTCTTAATTAATAATTACTAATTCTAATTAATATATTAATTATATAATATATTAATAAATCGTTTATTTCAATATATAAATAATTTACAACTAAAATAAATTAACTAATCATCCTCTCTCTCTAAAGGTCATTATATTCAATTGTAGGTTATGAGGGCAACCCAAAAAGGACTTTGTTGTTAATTCAAGAAAATATCAATTTAGTTACTGCTTAGAAACCTTAATCTAACAGTCTCCCACTTGGACAAGTTTGTAACTACAAATACAAGTATAGACCTTGAAGTAAGCAACAAAGAGTTTTTTTTCCAAAGCCACTGCCAACCTCTGATTTAAATCAACTATTGGCCCTAAGATATTATTGGGTTTTGAGCATTCTAACACTCCTAAGGTGTTGATGCAACCCTAAATACCTTGGATCTATATTTTCACTAATTATACATGCAATGGTGTTTCCAAGGTATTAAACCTATAACTAGCATACAATTATCATATACCACACAAGAATCCAGTTAAGATAACATACCTTATGGTGGAGATTGAAGTCTTGATGTATCTAGCCTTTAGAGCTTAGCCCCAATAGTGTGGAAGCCTCAAGTGGAATCACAACGCACCATGGACAAAGGAGGAACTTGAGAGAGAATCTCCATGCACCCAAAACCACCATGAACTCCAAGAATCCACTAGTGTCGGTTTTGGGCAATGAAGTATTTATTTATATGTGAGATTTCTAGGGTCATGGATATAACCCAAATCCATACCCATGGGTCTTATGATCCATGGTTCATGTGGCCCAACTCTTTATGTACCCATACAAAAAATTGGTCCAACATGGATCATAAGCCCAACACACATAAATATAACTAATTAACATAATTAGTCCCCGTAGATTTAATTAGTCTCTTTTGATCAAAAAATCAATTCCAAATTAATTCTTGATCAATACTAATTAAAACCATATGATTTCATATTAATATATTAGTACTTATAATATATTAATAAATCATATATAACCTTTTCTCAAGAGTCCATCCTAACAAATTGTCCTGATGATATGCAACCCAAATGGACCATGCTACTCTTGGGTCAAGTATATACCAATAATAGTTATGGGCTTAGACATCTAATCCAACAGTCTCCCGCTTGGATAAGTCTAAAACTATTATTGCAAGTACGAATTCATAACCCAACTAGCAATCGTAGGTCTTAAAGCTGCTGTCGAATTCTGAACAAATCAATAACGCGTCCATTAGATAAGTGATCATATATTCCTCCATTCTAGATATCATATGGAATGAGACATGGGTTATAATTATTCTCTCTGTCCATTTGTTGTTTCCTGATTTTCGATTTATGACAACTGACTAATTGAACAAATCAAATCAGTCCAGGCTTGGCCAAGCACTTAGGGTTGTCATCACTAAATCATCGAGGGGCCCACATATATCGCTTTTATCCTTATGAGGTAAAAGGAATGGATAAACTTTGACTCATATGCTTGTACTAAGTACTTGTTGAATCATACACAAAGGCACGTTTTATAACATCAAGTTACTAATGCGTTTTCGTACAATCAATGTATAACTAACTCATAGTCAACAACTCATATCTCTAGGTTTGAAGAATATAAGACATTATCGTCTCATGATTCACTCGTGATAAAATCCATGAAGTGATTCAAATGAGCGTGGGTTGAATCCAATACTCGAATCTTATTCCAGGAGCACTCATGAACACTGCAGCTAAGTCTAGCCACCTAGAGAAACTACAGACCCATTCATGACAGTCTTGTCTCAATACCTACTTCCAAAGTATGATTGACTGTAGACGGTTTGAATAACCTAGTTATTTAGGAAGTCAAAACATGCAAAGTGAAACACAAGAATAATACTAATCCTATATGGCCCCAACACTTTGAGAGTAAATAAAAAACACCTTTTATCTAAGCACCATATTGATTACTCATTATTCATGTAATGTTTCGAATTATTAACTTAATACTTGAATTAAAACAATAGTCATGCCATGCTCCAAGCATGCACACTATGTTTACCTATGGTCCTTCTTTTGTGAAATAGATCAATTGAACACGACTCCAATGTCGCTCATTTCACAATCCTAATACCTTTTGTAAACGTAAGAATACCAAACTCTTGCCATATATTGTAGTCTGTTAGATTCTAAACTTATATGAAATGATCCCCTTGTAATGACTATGCCCAAGTCACAAAGACTTGGCAACAAACATTACAACGTATTCCAATGGAGATCAATTCCATGGAAACGAAGTCGCATATTCAAAGTACATTCCTTTGAACATCCTTCTTTGCATTAAGTCTTCTAATCTTTCACAGATTCAGAGAATAACTTCCACCTATGGAAACAATTCCATATTACCATTTTGACTATCACTTCTGAACAAGAGTTGCCTCCTTTCAGAATATGTCAATATGGTCCTTTCCAAAGTTTACACTATACTTCCAATTGTCCACGAGAAACCAATATTTGGTAAACCTCATATTGTCCCTGACAATTGCTTAATCATTTTAGTCATATCCCGTTCTATTCCTTTTTCCTTCTTAATGCCCTAAACAATTGGGAAAATTTAGAATGGATGTAATCGATCCTATACCCGAAGCATATGGGACACGATTCATGTTATAAAAAATTTTATTTGCCATGTTCTCACAATTCGAACTATGAAGAGGGATGCCGTAATCATAATCGAATTTTGAGAACGCAACATATATAGAATTTCCTTATATTGAACCAGTCCAACATAACATTCATATATATCTTTGACTAAAGTTGATTAAAATCTCAATCTAAGCTTGTAGAATTGGAATGAAGCATAAAATCCTCTCCCTTAATTGTAGCAAAACAACTTGTAACGCCCGTAGATCCGGACTAGTCAATTTAGAGATAATAGGGGTCGAAAACGACTTTTCGACAAAAGATTATTTAGAATAAGTAATCTTAACCAAGTGTTAGTATATGTTACATCGGTTCCGTACATATAAAGAACGCCGAAATCCGAGTTATAACGAAGAAGTTATGACCCGTCGAAGTTTCACGACGGAACCGACACGGCACCGGGAAGCGTAAATAGTGAATTAACGATAGAGAGGTTTTTAGCCTTAGCGATCTAAACGAAATTCATAGTGTTCGTTAAACCGAGAGCGTCCATAAAAAGAACGCCCAAATCTGACTTCGTATGAGAAAGTTATAATTTTTCGAAGTTTCGGCTTAGCAGTGTACAGCCTGATGTTCGAATATTAGATCGAGCGGTTTTTTGCCAACACAACCTAAACGAGAATCGAAGATCTTGTTAATAGTAGCATAACGATAAAAAGACAGACGAAAACGGACGTCGGATGAAGAAGTTATGTATTTTTAACGGACCAATCCTGTCCCGGCCTGTTAAAAATATAACTTTTAAAATAAAGTCAAAATTAGCCGACGAAGTCTAAACGAAAGTTGTAGAGTACGTCCCCGCCTACGCGTGGCTATAAAGAACGTCAAAAACGGAGCTCGTATGTGAAAGTTACGGATTTTAGAAGATAATTAGTTTTTGGGGTAATCTGCGAGTGACACGTGACGCAATTTGGGCCACACCTTCTTCCCCACGGCTTGGAACAAGATGGGGACACGTGGAAACGAACGCGCTGCGTTCGTTTTGGGAACACGTTGCGTTCGCACCGAACTCAGCCTATAAATAGAGGCGCAAATCACACCAAATACTCACATCTTTCCAATTCTTTCTCTCTCAACACCCCCAATCTCTCCCTCCCAATCCCTAGCAACTTCCAAGTGCTAGAGGCGAGTCCCAGAGCGCCAGAAGGCTCCGAGAAAAGAGCTTTTCGGTTCCGAAACGCTGCTCCAAGCGAAGCCCGGTTTTCTATAAAACCAGCTGTAAGTGAGCTACGTCCACGGTATTTTTAATATAGCTTTTATTTAATTATAGTAACGTTATTAGGAACTTAAAATAATTATTTGGGCTATTATTATGAGTTATATAGAGTGTTTTTTTAACTCTTATATAATAGTAATAATAGCTAGACTATTAATTAGTCGTGGTTAACGTTAGATTAAACCCTAGTGGTATTTATACTAGGTTTTGTCAAGGGAAAATTGTTTTGAGATAACGAAGTGTTGTCCAAGTACCGAGTCACCACCTAATCAAGTGAGTGCATAGTTACTTTCATCTTACACATAGATATGAAGTATTTTATTTAAATTATGTGCTATGTGTGCATATTGTCTGAATACTTGTTGTCCATGCTGTGTGAAAGATTTTTATACATGTTTTAAATGATTTAAACTGTATATGAATTTTATATCTACAAATATGTTGGGTATAACATGGGTAGATGAATCATGAGGACCGAAAGCTCATATAGAGGAACATTGGTAGTGTGGACATAGTGCCCTATAGGTGGACATTGGCAGCAATGGACCTAGTACCCTATGGATGAGCATTGGCAGAAGCGCCATAACCTGTAGATGTTTTTGGATCTACGAGGTACTCTAAACATCCTAGCAGCTGCGCTTTAAGGATAGTATCGGCAGCTGCGCCTAATAGAGGACATTATAACCGTGACAGTAACATTTAAAGGACAATACCGGCAGAAGCGCCTCATAGAGAATGTTATAATTCTGGCAGCTGCGCCTAAGTGATAATATTAGCAGTTGTGCTTGACAACTGTGGCAACGTTGGACTTCGTGCCATATCCTTAGGATTGAATGAAAGAGGAATAACTGATTCTTAGGGTAAATTCTTAAGAAGATAACGGGGATGGGTAATTGGGTTGATTGTTTGATGTTTAAACATAATAATTATATTATTGTGGGTTGAAAACCCTATGTACTCAGCAGGTTTCCCAACCTGACCCACTCCAACTTATTTGTATCACAGGTGTCGATATGAAGTTACATTACAGTGAGAGATTAAGGAGATATAAATCACTAGTGATAATGAATGTAAGTTCTGTTTATGCTTATGTTTCTGTATTGACAATGACATCCCAACGTTTTAAAAGGAATAAAATACATTTCTACGGAAATGCTTTGATAACGAATTTATCGTGTTTTTCTGGGAACAAATTCCGCAACATTTTTCTCAAAAGAGATACTCTGATTTTTATAAAGCATAAACAAAATCGGTATTTTCTGGTCGTGAAAATGGGGATGTCACACAACTTTTCAAAGTGAATTGAAACTTTTGTTTTCTATAATTAGCATTGCTAACCTGCAACATGTAACATAATAATCATGCTCCCACTAACATGTCACACCCCCAAACCAGAACGGCGGAAAAGTTCGGGGGCGGAGAACCTCATGTAAGTATCACAACTCAGCTTGCAGGCGGACACGGGTCCGAGCTCGGAAGCTCCACCGTGCGAGGCGCGCGTCGGAACCGGGTTGGGCCGCACCTTCGGTCGAATCAGCAGCGAACACGTGGCGGACACGAAGCAGCCTCGTATGCGAGGTGACGTGGCCGAGTTGTGACCATGCGACGCGTAGGTAAAATTATAATCTACGACTTCCGTTTATACTTCGTCGGCTAATTTTGAATTTATTTTTAATATTATTATTTTTAACAGACCGGGACAGGAAAATCCGTTAAAAATTCATAACTTCTTCATCCGACGTCCGTTTTTGTATGTCTTTTTACCGTTGTACTACTTTTGATGAGACCTTCGATTCTCGTTTAAGTTGTATCGGCTAAATATCGATCGGTTTTTATTTCGAATTTTTAGCTGTCTACTGCTAAACCGAAACTTAGAAAAATCATAACTTCCTCATACGAAGTTAGATTTTTACATTCTTTTTTTGAAAGTTCTCGGTTTAACATATTCTAAAACTTTCATTTAGATTGTTAAGGCTAAAAAGCCTTTTATCGAAAATTCACATTTTACACTGAACAGTGTTTTGCCGGTTTTGTCGCGGATCTTCGATTGGTCATAACTTCTTCGTTAACTCGTATTTCAGTGTTCTTTATATTTTTGGAAACCTTGTTACAATATCTACCACTTTGTTCATCCCAATTATGATTATTGATCAATTTATTTTTGACCTAAATTTGACTGGTGTTACATTATCCCCCCGTTAGAGGGAATTTCGTCCGAAAATTAAGTCTAAAGTGATACTCATGGAGTAGGGGAAAGATGTGGATATTTTCGTTTCATCTAATCTCCCCTTTCCCAAGTGAATTTCAGGTCCCCGGTTTGCAATCCAGTGAACCTTCACTATCGGGATAAGACTTTGCTTGGTTCTTTTGATTTCCCTATCCATGATTTCCATTGGATCTTCTACAAAGTGTAGAATTTTATTTAACTTGATTGCATCGAGTGAAATAACCAGTGTTTCATCGGATAGACACCTCTTTACATTAGATATGTGAAAGGTGGGATGAATGTTACTAAGTTTTTGTGGTAGTTTAAGTTTATAAGCTACAAGACCGATTTTGGTAAGAATATCGAATGATCCTATGCACCTTGGATTTAGTATTCCACGCTTTCTCAAGCTTATCTTGCTTTTCCAGGGTGCGACTTTCATATGACAAGGTCACCAACCTGGAATTCCAAGGGTTTTCTTTTATTGAAGCCGTAGCTTCTCTAATTAACTCTGGAAGATTTATGTCGCTTCCTGATTCGTATTTTCTTTTCGGCAGTTTCTCGGATGAATTCCAGACCAGCGATGGTGATGTGTGGAAATTGAACCTCTAGCTAGTTGCGTGTCACCTAATTTAGTCCAGTGCAGATAGGATTTGCACTTGCGACCACAGAAGGTTTCGAATGGAGCAACTTAAATGCTAGCATGGTAAAGGACTCAACTAATTGGTAAATGGGTATCCCATGCTTTACCAAGGTCGATCACATACGTTCTTAGCATGACTTCTATTGGTTGAATCGTTCTCTCATTCTGTCTGCCGGTTTGTGGATTAGTAGGCTATTCTTATCTTTAGCCTAGTTCTCAGATATTTCTGAAGTGACTTCCTGAACTGGGAGATGATTCTACTATCTCGAACAAAGATAACATATTTTGGAACACCGTGTACTCTAACTAATCTCTCTAACACACGTTCTAGTTATCTTCTCTATTTTCCTGTTTCTTCAAAATTAGTGCGCGGACTTGGCTAATCTGTCGACGATCACCCAAAATGGCATCAAGTCCACTTGTTGCCTTGATAACTTGATTATAAAGCCCATTTTAATCCGCTACCACTTCCACTCAGGTATCTCCGGTTGTTGTTGTAAGCCTGCGGCTTTTACTTCGATAAGGCTCATACTTGGCTCATCTATCATCACCTCGTGTATACGAGTCGTATATAATTTAGATTTCACAAAACGTTCGGATGGGTGACTCTGCCCCAGGTCCACAACCAAACAAGGAACAGGAGATAGGGCGGAATTACACATCCTAAATCTTGTTAAGTCTAAATTATATACCACTCTCGTGTATACACTTAGCAGCGATAGATTAACCTAATGAGTTCTTAGTCTCTATTCTTGAACTTGACTTGCGGTACAATGATTTTCCTATGAGATCTATTGGGGTACTTCGGTGGTTACTGACTTCTAAGACTACTTCGGTGCTTTTCGCTTGAAGCTTCCTGTCTACTGAGTAGGCTAGAAGGGCGTGGTACCCTTCGCATGGGTACTTCTGAAGTTTTGAAATGAGAGATGACACAAGGGTTTGCGTTATGGATTGGAAGAATTTCATCTTATGGATGATTAAGGAAAAAGTTCTCTTACACAGCATAAGAATTTTCACATGGTAAGGGCCAGGCCAAACCATGTCGAATGAGGATGTCGGAATTTTCTCGATGAAATAGATATTAAGTCGTTTTGGGGGTAATGATTACTTAGGATAGTGAACTATCCTATGTACCTAAGTTTTCAGCGCTTTCGGTTTTATTTTGTTATTACTGTTACGACACCCCTTTTTGATTCGAAATTGGCGGGTACTACCAATATGAGGGCTCTGATAATTGGAAATTATGAACTTTCATGAAATGATCCTTACTAGGTCTCTCTATAATCGCTTGGTGTATACAAGTCATGTATAATTAAGATTGGTAAGACCTTTGACTGAGCAACCCTGCTCTAAATCCACAACCAAACAAGGAACAGGAAATGGGGCAGGATTACTCACTCTATGTCTACAAATCTTAATTATAAATGACCCTTATGTATATAATAAACCATCATAGTTTACCTGTTAGGGTTTCAAATTTTATGTGAATGTTGTGATTTAATTTGAACGAGAGAGTAATCATAATTATAGATAACTATTGGGGTTTGGAAGCGTACCAAAAATATAGCAGGGTTCTTTGATGCCTTCCCATGCATTGGGGTCAAACTTATCCTGCTCCGCCGTCGTTCTTCTCTGTTGGACAGTCACTCTTGTAATGTCCTCTTTCACCACAAAGGTGACATATTGGAATGGTTCCAACATTGGTGTTTGAAGTGACGAACTCCAACGGAATTCTACATATGCGGGCGGTGTGCCCCTTCATGTTGCATCTATTGCAATGCAGCTCTCGGAAAACTCCATGATGATGGTAGTTGCACTTGCTGCAGTGTCGGAGGTTTCCTAAGTACGGCATGGTCGGTGCTGGAATAACAGGGTTGATGGGGGTATTGACTGCCCCACTTCGTTGCCCTCTGTTGGGTTCTTGAACAACTCCTTTTCTTGTTCTTGAACTTTCGTTTTAGGATATTAGGCTTAAGGATCGAAGTGTCCTTACAAATAGGTTTTCGTTGCTGTACTTGGTCATCACCACGATCGGGGTTACCGAAATTTGCGTTGTTAGCATTAAGGTGTGCCATGACAGCTGCTACAGCTGCTGTAACTGCAGCTTGAAACGTAGCTGCATCTATTTGAAGGATTGGTGTTTTGCTGGTGGGTTGGTTACGTTTCTTCGGAGGCATGATTCTGTTTCATGAATAGAAAATGAGCTCGTGAGCGACTATCGTTGGCTCTAGATGTATTCTAATCATTTGTATCTACATATAAATCTTTCGTTTTGTTATACTGTTCTCAATGATTCGACCTGCATCCCTATGATGCAGTCCTGGTAAGGAGCAGAAATAAGTTTCTAGAATGAACCGAGTGTCATCCGAACTAAGTTACCTTCGATTGGTGGATATCGTTTTCCAACTTTCGAAAGTATTTGAAAACAATTCATAACAATGTCTACATAAAATAGACTTATGAATTTGAGAAGTAATCACTATCAATTGAGATTTTGTGATCCGATTTATTGTTATTAGCCGTGACCGGAAAAGAAGATAAGCTCAAAACCTAATGTGAATAATGTAAACACGAACTCACTAGGTTGTATTATTTATTAGTTATTACTTAGATGAAAAGGCGCTCAAACACTTCACATGAATCATGCGTGGTTTTCCTCTGTTCTCAGTTCTATTCTGGGCGGTAATGATTTGTTCTCTCCTGGTATCTATACGGTGACCTTCTCCTCTGTAGGTATATTGAATTCCCGAGCTGTCTTACTTCCGATTCTGTCACTGATCCCCATTATTTCGTAATGAAGATTTTGAATCTCGGAAGTTCATGCGAATCTCTCATTGGTGTCCTTAATAGGGTAATGGCACTAAATGATTTCTATAGTTTCTTTACTTCTCATCTGTTTCTCTCTCATAATTCTCCTAATGAAATTCTGTTGGATCCTCCTTGACTCTTCTAATGATTTCCGGACTGACTACATCTATCTAAGGGGTTTATACGAGAATGGGAATGTCTAAAGAATCTATGAGAAAATTTAAATTTTTACGAAGGTGATCCTTTCTGGTCCTTCTATAATCACATGGTGTGTACCGATTATATATAATCCATATCAAATAGACCTTCGAATAAGTAATCCTACTCTAAAACCACATCCAAACAAGGAAAAGGAAGTATAGTGAAAATCACATATTCTAAGTCTATAAAATCTCAACTATATATAACCTTAACGTATCCACTTAGTAATTGTACACGTACCAGAGAGGATCTTTTTAATATTTCCCAAAAGTTTATTTATGGTATTTAAAATACTTCCTTGGTATTATAAGTTTGATTCTTGGACTTCTAGATATAAGAAGTTGATAAGTTTTCAGTTTTCTTGTTATAGCATCCTAAAATACTCCTATAGTATTTTAACCTTTATGTTTGGTTCTAGAATTCTTCTGGTACCTAGGTAAGTTTTAGACTTGTTGCAACACTACAAACACTCCCAAACACATGTTGGTCATATCTCAAATGAATATAGTTGATCAGGAAATATTGATCCTAGATATGATTACATCACTGTCTAGGTTTAACTGTAACGTCCAACATCCAAATACTTTTGTTTTGTTCTTCTTGTGATACTCATTCTAGTATATATATATTTTGCATGTACTTATACTTTTATAAAATATTGTTATATTTTTAAAGTATAACTCTTGGTCAGAGTATTTTTATCCCAATGGCTTTATAGTTGTATATCTTTTATGACTGATATATACTGAGTTCACTATAAACAATGCTCTGATACCAATCTGTCACACCCCCAAACCAGAACGGCGGAAACGTTCGGGGGCGGAGGACTTCATGTAAGTATCACAAAACATGCAATATAGTAATCAAAGTACAAACAACCATTCAATTAATAAGTATAGGTTTTACATAAGTGTTTAAACATTACATATTCAAACACCAAAGTAGATACAGTAGAAGACAAGAGTCGTAGTACGGTACTAGCTAGTCTTCTCAAAAGCTTTGGGAGTGTACATGTCTACTGGATTCCTGAGAATACAAGTTATTTTGAAAGAGTAGATCAGCATTTAAGCTGGTGAGTTCATAAGTATTTTAGTTCTATAAAGTATACTCTAAGTTCTTTGGAAAAGTTCGCTGGTTCCTCTAGAAAATCCTATATTTCCTGATGTGATAAAATGATAACCTCAATAGTTCCCTATGCAATTACTTAGTTGATACTAGTTATATATAACCTAATATCAAATGGACAGTTAAATGGGTGTATCTGCCCTAAGCCCACAACCAAACAAGGAACAGGAAGTAAGGCAGAAGTCACACATTTCACTGTCAATCGGATATTAGTTATATATAACTTTGATGTATAAACTAAGGAATTATAGAATTAGCCACTAAAGGTCCTTTATGCTATACTTGTTTAAAGTGAGTGAATGACTAAGTTCCATCTACTAAATGGTTTTAAATCCCCATAAAACCGTTTCTGTATAGTAGTTTTAAATCCCCATAAAACCGTTTCTGTAGAGTAGTTTTAAATCCCCATAAAACCGTTCCATTTGTAAAAGTAGTTTAATCCCATAAACCGTTTCATTTGTAAAAGTATTCTTAGTTATATCTGTTGGGTTTTGGTATACTACAACATCCTATGGTGCACATACAACCCTAAATACCTTGGATCTATGTTTTCACTAATTATACATGCAAATGGTTTCCATGGTATTAATCTTACAACTAGCATGCATTTAACATAAAATTATAATATACTAGTTAGCATGACATACCTTTTGATGGAGCTTGAATTCTTGGTGTATTTGGCCTTAAAGAGCTTAGCCCCAATAGTGTGGAAGCCTCAAATGGAATCACAACACACCATGGACAAAGGATGAACTTGAGAGAGAATTCCACGCACACAAAAGACACCATGAACTCTAAAAAGATACAAGTGGCGATTTTGGGCAATGAAGTATCTATTTATATGTGGGATTTCTAGGGTCATGGATATAACCCAAATCCATACCCATAGGTTTTATGATCCATGGTTCATGTGGCCCAACTCTTTATGTATCCATACATAAACTTGGTCCAACATGGATCATAAGCCCAACACATATAAATATAACTAATTATCATAATTAGTCCCCATAGATTTAATTAGTCTCTTTCGACCACTAAATTAATTCCAAATTAATTCTTGATCACTACTAATTAAAACATATGATTTCATATTAATATATTATTACTTATAATATATTAATAAACCATAAATAACCTTCTCTCAAAAGTCCATCCTAACAAATTGTCCTGATGATATGCAACCCAAATGGACCATGCTACTCTCGGGTCGAATACATACCAACAATAGTTATGGGCTTAGACACCTAATCCAACAGTCTCCCACTTGGATAAGTCTAAAACTATTATTCAAGTATGACTCCAAGATCCCGACTAGCAATCGTAGCTCTTAAAGCCGCTGTCAAACTCTGAACAAATCAAATGACATGTCCATTAGATAAGGGATCATATATTCCTCCATTCTAGATATCATATGGACTGAGACATGGATTATAATCATTCTCTCTGTCCATTTGTTGTTTCCCGATTTCTGATTTATGACGACTGACTAATTGAACAAATCAAATCAGTCCAGGCCCGGCCGAGCACTTACGTTTGTCATCACCAAATCATCGAGGGGCCCACAGATATCGCTTTTATCCCGAAGGTAAAAGGAATGGATAAACTTCGACTCATATGGCTTGTTCTACTACTTGTTGAATCATACACAAAGGCACGTTTTATAACATCGAGTTACCAATGCGTTTTCGTGCAATCAATGTATAACCAACTCATAGTAACAACTCATATCTCTAGGTTTGAAGAATATAAGATATTATCGTCTCATGATCACTCGTGATAAAATCCATGAAGTGATTCCAATGAGCGCGGGTTGAATCCAATACTCAGAAATTATGAGCACTCATGAGTGTTGTAGCCCTTTGTCCAACATCTTAGACCTCTACAAGCCAACCCATGACAGTCTTAATTCATATCTACTTCCAACATATGACCGACTGTGGATGGTTTGAATAACTTAGTCATCCAGAACAATGACCTAGTTTATTCTGGAAGTCAAAACATGCAAAATGAAACAAAAGAATAATTGAATCGAATATGGTATCAAAACCTATGAACATAAATAAAACACCTTTTATTTATCACCATATGATTACACATTATTCATTGTATACTGTTTCAGCTATCAACTTTATTCTTGAATTTAAAACAATAGTTGTCCCATGCTCCAAGCATGTACACTATGTTTTCTAAACACTATTCATGCCATACACCAAGTATGCATACTATGTTTGTCTATGATCTTTACTTTGTGAAATAGGTCAATTGAACATAACTCCAATGATCCTCTTTTCATAGTCCCAAATCCTTACTGCAAATGCAAGAATTCCAAATTCATGCCATTTACTGAAATCTGTTAGATTCTAAACTTATATGCATTGATCCTCTTGTAATGATTATGCACAAAGTCAGATAGACTTGACAACAAACATTACAGAGCATTCCAAAGGAGATAAACTCCTTGGAAACATCCTTCTTGCATTAAGTTTCCTAATCTTACACAGATTGAATAATTTCTAACTTTGAAACATTTCCATATTCCATTTTGACTATCACTTCTGAACAAGAGTTTCCTCCTTACAGATTATGTCAATATGGTCCTTCCAGAATTATCATTATACTTCCAACTGTCCTTGAGCAACCAATCTTTGGTAAACCTTAGATTGTCCTCGACAATTGTTTAATCCTTTTAGTCATATCCAATTCTAGACCTTTTCCCTTCTTAATGCCCCAGGCATTTGGAAAATTTTAGAAAGGATGAATATAGCACATGCAATCGATCCTATATCTGAAGCATATGGGACACGATTCATGATGTATCACATAAGACTAAACCAGTCTTTTGCTATAATATTTCCATTTCAATTTGCCAAGTTCTCATAATTCAGATTATGAAAAGGGATGTCGTAATCATAATCGAATTTTAGAACGCAAATAATGGACCCTATATTAGAATTTTCTTATGTTGAGCCATTCCAACATAACATTCATATATATACTTGACTAAATACGATTAAAACCTCAATCTAAGCTTTTAGATTTGAGATGAAGTATAATTTCCTCTCCCTTAATTATAGCAAAACAACTTTTTCCCAATTGAAACCTTTTGTTTTCTATAATTAACATTGCTAACTTGCAACCTTTATCATAATTATCATGCTACCACTAACATGATGATTATTAGCATAACACTTATGCTCCCACTAGCTTTGACATGTACTCTGAAATCAGTTGAACTTCTAGAAAAAACAATACTTTATTGACTTTCTTACCAAAGTTCAGATTTCTGATACTAGATTGCTTTGATAAAACTTTATCAATATCATACACCTTATCTTAGATAGCTCACATGTGTGTCTAAACAATTTCAGAACCATGAAAAGGGATGCCGTAATCATAGTCTCAATTGTTTAGACCTTTGCCACTTCTCACAAGTCCATGTTAGTGTGCCGGTTAACCACACAGCTCCACTAATGACTTTGAGAATGTAAATATCACAATTGCTATCTACTTCAAATCTACTTGGTGGAAGTGTTTCCTCACCATCATTTTCATGAATCGGAGAGAAACCTTATGACCCTTAGATTTAATGGTGTATGTGTTCTTATCCATGTGAATTGTCAAAACCATAGTCACAAGACAAGGATAATGACAAATCCAAACTCATATGGACTGAACTCAATCTTAATTTCTTGCCACCTGGCAGCTCAAGGGCCTGCCATTGCTTCCAAGTTGTTGTGCAACCAATTGAGAACTCTAAGAACTCATATGCAAAGCCAACTTTAACTGGAATGGGCACAGAATATGTCAACACGATAGGTTATAAACCTCAAGTCGTGTGCTAGTGAAGAACTTCAGGTTTTATTCTTGATTAGTTCTTGAGACTTTCAAGACCTTTAAGACTCCCACTGTCCTCTTGACATATACGACTTTCTTGTCAGATATTCAAGAGATAGTGTGGATTCTAATCAAGACAAACACTTCACACAATTGGCCTTAGTTGGTCTTTGTTTTATCCAAAACATCACAACTTACCAATTTCAAATGTACAAGAGTAGAAAACTTTTACTCTTACATTTGATAAGTGTTTTAAACCTTCTTTAAGACATGTCACTCAAGTTACAATCTTAGAGTATAACTCTAAGAATTGTTTTTGGAACGAAGTATGAATCATCTTCTTGATTTAACCACTTCAATAATTCATAACTCCTCTTCTTAACTATCAGAATGCACTTAGAGGATGAATTGTGATAAGGTCTCAAAATCATTAAGATGGTCTTAAAACATGATACTAAAGTACTCTCCCATCTTTTCAGATTTGAGAAACTTTTATCTTTCTGCCTACTTTGATTCTTCTTATTCGTTCTGTCTCACATTGAAACTTCTCCAATGCTACAGACTTATACTTAAACTTATAAGTATAACCATATTTACTGAACTTAAGTAAATCATGACGAATAGTCTTCTTGATCTTTTGTGGTGGACTTGACCAGTGCACAAGAATGTGTACTCGATCCCTTAGTCCTTTCCTTATTCACATAAGGAATTAGTCTTAATTTTCCAAGCTGAAAGTTCTCATTCATCATACTATACAACTTGCATGATTCCAAGTTTCTATCCAACTGAAACTTGGGTGATGAGAATCTTTCCTTATTTGGTAAATTTAGACACTACCACAAATGAAAGAATCAAATTCATATTTCCACTCTTGCTCTTAATGGAATCTTATAAGCAACACAGATTTTCACAGATGCCATTGTAAGGATATTTTAAAATAAATAAAATCAAAAGATTTACCTTTTATTTTAAAACTTTGCGGAAAAACTTATCCTTACAATCCATATGAAAACTTGTTGTTATCTATTCCTATGCAAAATATCATAACTCCTAAGAAGTAGCTCAAGAATCCGATCTTCAAACTATGCGATAGAAATCCATCTACGTGATCAGATTTAGCATATTCTTTCTTTAAGTTTCTTCACTTTTCTTTGATTCTTAAAACATCAACATGTGACCCAGTCACATCATGTATCAAGAATCTCAGAATAGAAACTTAGCAGAGTTAGATAGTGGACTTTACCTGAAGTAGAGTCAAACTTATTGACTTTAACATCCTTAGGTAAATTTGGCAGCTTCGCAACCAATGCCCCTTTCTTTGGCAATATAAACATATGGACCCTTTGGTAATGGGACTATCTCAGACTTAGCTTTTCTCTTTACCATTTGGTCAACCGAGTTGACTATGGCCGATCCATTTCCATTGGGAAGAGAATGCTTTTTTGGATTCCCAGTGTCATCATTGTCAATGTCCATAAAGTTTTTAGGAAGTTGATCTTAGCAAATAGATAAGATCATTAAGGGTCTTGTCATAGTCTGTTTCATAGGTGTTCCAAAAGAACTCACTATGTGACTTAGAAAGTAGTTGAGCCACCAACTTTCTCAAGACTTTGACACCCAACTCTCCTGGCTTGTCAATATGTGACTACATCTCCAAGATGTGATCATACATAGACCTTTGCTTTCCAATAGGGCTTGAGTGACCTTAAACTTTTCAGGAACTTGTGGGTTAGGGAGAATAATTGGAGGAGGTGAAAGAAGTATGATTTCCATGGGACATCATCTTCATTTAGGAAAGCTTGTTTCAAGAGATTTGGGAAGATCATAAATGTCTAAACCAGACATCTTTTGGGAGATACTCAAGATAGTTGATTTAAAGTCCTTAATATAACACCCAATATGAAATATTAAGGCTAGGACCCAACACAATACTTTTATAACTTGGAAGAGGGATGCTGTAATCCAAGCTATAAAATATTTGAAGGTAGGCGAATGACGATTCACCAATTTCCACCATGAAAACAAAATATTTATTATTAGGTTTTAATTGGTTTTTGAAACTCCTAGATCTTTGAGATTCATTGAACTGTTCAATGGCATGTTTCAATCTCGAGTGTTCCCTTCAGGTTTTGTGACTGGGATGCCAAGGATCACAAAACAAGGTGTGAAGTAACCATGCAAATTACTTGGTACCCTTAAGTGTTTACCCCTCAATCGATGTGCCCTTCAGGTTTTGTCCTACCCGTTCGGCTAACGACCCTCCACCGGTCAAGGAAGCGGTGGGTGAGAGTGGACACCCATTAAACTGCCATTTTATAGGCAGTAACCTTATACCCCCCTCATAGACCGGCTTCGTGAATGAGGCCTACTAACGGTAAGACTGACTTTGTTCTTATACATATATATATATATATATATATATATATATATATATATATATATATATATATATAAGTATTAACTATTAATATTATAATAGTATAAGGGTGTATTTTAAACAGTTAAAATACTTGATGGTTTAATCTATTAATTAAACTATACTCTTAATTTAATTAAACTTAAACCATGTCTTTATGGAATTATTAACTCTTTTAATTAGACACTTTAATTAATTTAATGAAGTCCATAAAGTTTGAACTTTAACTTTTAAAATTCTTGGGTTTTGAATTAAAGTGTATATGGGGTTTGACTTTACAAATTCCAAAACTTGAGGACAAGTTTTGAACAATTCAAAAAACTTATGGTTTCCATAACTTATGAATTTTAACGTGGTTTAATGGAAAAAACCCTTCAAGTTCCATAACTTGTAGACAAGTTATGGAAGACTTTAAAAGCATTAAAAATGTGACTCTTCATTTTTTCATAACTTATGGAATTTTTATGGGTTTTAAAATTCATAAATGTGACTTTTCATGTAACTTGAGGACAAGTTACAAAAACACATATTATGAACAACTTCAAGATTAATTTGGATTGAAAACAACTATCTCATAATTTTTCCTATTAATCTAAACAAACTCATAAACATGAACATTCATAATCAACATTTTTCAAGCATCATATAAACTTGTATAAAACTTGAAACTTTGATTATTATCCTTTATTTGGATGAGAATAAACATTACCATAGTATCAAAAAACAAATTTTATGAACAAAAACACTTTGCGGTAATGATTCTAATCCAAAACAGGCAAAAAAACTCGAAGATAAGCTGTCAGGGGGTCCAACTCGTCGAGTGCATGAACCAACTCGACGAGTTGGATGAATTTGTTCATGGACTCGTCGAGTCCATCACTGGACTCGTCGAGTCTGCTGTCCCGACAGCAAAAAATTCGATTTTTTTTCAGTTTTTTTTTTCAGCAACTTGCATCAAGTATAATTGAAAACAACCCATGTCTCTGATACCACTGTTGGGTTTTGGTATACTACAACATCCTATGGTGCACATACAACCCTAAATACCTTGGATCTATGTTTTCAGTAATTATACATGCAAATGGTTTCCAAGGTATTAATCTTACAACTAGCATGCATTTAACATAAAATTATAATATACTAGTTAGCATGACATACCTTTTGATGGAGCTTGAATTCTTGGTGTATTTGGCCTTAAAGAGCTTAGCCCCAATAGTGTGGAAGCCTCAAATGGAATCACAACACACCATGGACAAAGGATGAACTTGAGAGAGAATTCCATGCACACAAAAGACACCATGAACTCTAAAAAGATACAAGTGGTGATTTTGGGCAATGAAGTATCTATTTATATGTGGGATTTCTAGGGTCATGGATATAACCCAAATCCATACCCATGGGTTTTATGATCCATGGTTCATGTGGCCCAACTCTTTATGTATCCATACATAAACTTGGTCCAACATGGATCATAAGCCCAACACATATAAATATAACTAATTATCATAATTAGTCCCCATAGATTTAATTAGTCTCTTTCGACCACTAAATTAATTCCAAATTAATTCTTGATAACTACTAATTAAAACATATGATTTCATATTAATATATTATTACTTATAATATATTAATAAACCATAAATAACCTTCTCTCAAAAGTCCATCCTAACAAATTGTCCTGATGATATGCAACCCAAATGGACCATGCTACTCTCGGGTCGAATACATACCAATAATAGTTATAGGCTTAGACACCTAATCCCACAATATCTGTTCTACAGTAAAACATTGGTATTAATCATGGAAAATATTATATTATCCATAATACTGATTAGTGGTTTTAAACGTTCCAAAACCAAAAGTACAAGTATATTTGCCATACTTGATTTCATGATACGTAGTTTTTACTATAAGTAAAAACTAACAGAAGGTATATTTGGTCAGTAAAATAGATAGGATGTAATTATCTTTTCTTACTGTTTTAAGAGAAGTATATTACTAAGTAATTTACTCGTTGTTTTATCCATCTGAGTTCTATTAACCATACTAATATGACTGATGTGCCTGATGCGACGTTTTTCAGGCGTCGGAACGATATGACATTTGTCACCCTAGGCCTGCCGGCCAAACTGTAGCGAACAGTGAAGGTGCGGGATTGTCAGTTCCGTATAGATCTATTCATAAATTCACGCTCTCCCTCCAGGAGATTCTGGTTAATAAGTCAGGACTTAAGGTCGTACTTAGATAAGTACACCATGAAGTGTCTCACAAATTTATTGTTTCAACGAGATTACGATGTATTATTACCCCGTGATTGCTAACCCTGGTACGTTGTATTTGTACCCTTGTTAATGCAAACCCGATATGATGTATTATTACCCCATGATTGCTAACCCTGGTACGTTGTATTTGTAACCATGTTAATGCAAACCCGGTATGATATATTATTACCCCGTGATTGATAACCCTGGTACGTTGTATTTGTACCCCTGTTAATGCAAACCCGGTATGATGTATTATTACTTCTTTAATATATTTAGTTTTGAATCATAAATTATACCTATCACAATTTATACGTTCTATGTGATTTGCATGATCTCTCCTGAACGTACCCCTTTGCTCAACATAATACAAAGGTAATGATACCGACTGAAGTAACCTTTTATATTCCCATATGTATAACGTATATAATTAAGAAGGAAACGACCTTCGGACAAATAACACCACCTTAATTCCACATCCAAACAAGGAAAAGGAAATAAGATAATTCATTAGCCCTAAGCCCTTCAAATCTTATTTATATATTTATACATATATAAACATGATTTTGGCAATTATAAGTTTAAAGAGTTATAAAAACATTTAAACGAGTTTAACGTTATTCTAGAATAATTTATATGACTTCAATTTATTCTAGAAACAATTGGTAATTCTTTATTTTAAAGTCCATATTAAAAGCATAAGAAGAACTTTTATGCGATTGATATCACATGAATTATTAACACACTATGATTGTGTTCAACTTGTATTCCCCCCTTAGAAAGTATATAAAACCATTTAAAAAGGTATATTATAAGGGTATGAACTCATTTGATAAGTGGTGATTTGGGAAGCGTTTCGTTTCTATAATTGATCTTTCTCAAACAAACCGCGAGTTTTTGATTAAAAATCGGGCTTTACGCGGGCAGCACTTCGATAGGAAAGAGTTTAGCTTCTCGAGAATTCCGGGACTTCGGGGCTTGCTTCGGGTTTTAGATATGATATCGGGGCTTCGAGGGGTTATAAGGAAGTTTACGGGGGTGACAATGTGAAGAAAGGTGAAAATTTGGGTGAAATGTGTGAAAAATCCGAGAGATCTCGCACCCTTTATATAGGGTTGCGAGGGTTCGGCCGAAGAGAAGAGGTGGCGACGCGTGTTCGGACAGGTGGCGAGGGGGAGGAGTCAGCAGGCGAAGTGGCAGCGAGGGAAGGAAGGCACGTGGCTCGGCTCCCAGGCGGACACGGGTCCAAGCTTGGAAGCTCCACCGTGCGAGACGCGCGTCGGAACCGGGTTGGGCTGCACCTTCGGTTGAATCAGCAGCGAACATGTGGCGGACACGAAGTAGCCTCATATGCGAGGTGACGTGGCCAAGTTGTAACCATGCGAAATTTCCCGGTTTTCAAGATTTTTCGATTTTTGTGCCCGAAACTTGCGAAATTCATAACTTTTGCATATCAACTCCATTTTCGACGTTCTTTATATGCACGCGTAGGAAAAATTATACTCTACGAATTCCGTTTAGACTTCATCGGCTAATTTTGACTTTATTTTTAATATTATTATTTTTAACAGACCGGGACAGGAAAATCCGTTAAAATTTCATAACTTCTTCATGCGACGTCCATTTTTGTTTGTCTTTTTACCGTTGTACTACTTTTGACGAGACCTTCGATTCTGGTTTAAGTTGTGTCAGCTAAATATCGATCGATTTTTATTTAGAATTTTTAGCTGTCTACTGCTAAACCGAAACTTAGAAAAATCATAACTTCCTCATACAAAGTCAGATTTTTACGTTCTTTTTATGAAAGTTCTCGGTTTAACATATTCTACAACTTTCATTTAGATTGTTAAGGCTAAAAAGCCTTTTATCGAAAATTCACATTTTACACTGAACAGTGTTTTGCCGGTTTTGTCGCGGATCTTCGATTGGTCATAACTTCTTCGTTATAACTCGGATTTCAGTGTTCTTTATATTTTTGGAAACCTTGTTACAATCTCTACCGCTTTATTCATCCCAATTATGATTATTGATCAATTTATTTTTGACCTAAATTTAACTGGTGTTACATAACATGATAATTATAATTTAACTAGCATAACATTTTATGCTCCCACTAGCTTTGACATGTACCCAGAAATTAGCTAGACTTCTAGAAATCAATACTTTATTGACTTTCTTACCAAAGTTCAGTTTTCTGATATGAGATGCTTTGATAAGGCTTTATCAAAATCATACACCTTTCCTTAGATAGCTTACATGTGTGTCTAAACAATTTCAGAACTATGAAAAGGGATGCCGTAATCATAGTTTCAATTGTTTAGACCTTTGTCATTTCTCACAAGTCCATGCTAGTGTGCCGGTTAACCATACGCGCTCCACTAATGACTTTGAGAATGCAAATATCACAATTGCTATTTACTTCAAATCTACTTAGTGAAAGATTTTCCTCACCATCATTTTCATGAATCAGAGAGAAACCTTATGACACTTAGATTTTATTTTTATGGAGTAAGTGTTCCTATCCATGCGAATTTGTCAAAACCATAATCATAAGACAAGGTTAGTGACAAATCCAAACTCATATGGACTAAACTTATTCAATCTCATTTTCTTGCCACCCGGTAGCACAAGGGCCTACCATTGATTCCAGGTTGTTATGAAAACAACTGAGAACTCATAGAACTCATATGCAAAGTCAACTTTAACTGGAATGGGCACAGGAACAAGAATATGTCAACACGATAGGTTACAAACCTCAAGTCATGTGCTAGTGATTAAACAATACTCCTGATTGGTTCTTGAAACTATCTCAAGATCTTTTAAGACTCCCACTAACCTATTGACATATAAGATTCTCTTTGTCAAGAACCATTCCTTGACAAAACAAATATTCAAGAATTAGTGCAGATTCTTATAAAGGAAAACACTTCACACAATTGGTCTTCGTTTTGTTTTATCCAAAACATCACAACTTACCAATTTCAAATGTACAAGAATAGGAAACATCTTACTCTACATTTGACAAGTGTTATAAACTTTCTAAAGATTATGTCACTCAAGTTACAATCTTGGAATATGACTCTAAAAGTTGATTTTGGAACGAAGTATGATTTATCTTTTGATTTAACCGTTTCAACAATTCATGATTCCTCTCCTTAGTCAAACCAATGCACTAAGATGTCCTTAGAGGATCAATTGTGATATGGTTTCATAATCACTAAGATAATCATAAAACAAGATACTCAAGTAATCTCCCATCTCTTCAGATTGGAGAAACTTTTATCTTTCTACCTTATTTGATTCTTCTCATCCGTTCTGCCATACATTGAAACTTTTCCAATGTTTCAGAATTACACTTAAACTTGTAAGCATAACCATATTTACTAAAATTTAGTAAATTATGACAAATAATCTTATCATTATTTGTGGTGGACCTGATCAGCACACAACCTAGTCCACCCGATCCTTTAGTCCTTCTCTTGAATCACATATACATGTGAACAAGGACTTAGTCTTAATTTCCCAAAGATGAAAATTCTCATTCATCACACAATACAAGTTGCATGATTCCAAGTTTCTATCCAACTGAAACTTGGGTGATGAGAATCTTTCCTTATTTGGAAAATTGTGACACTACCACAAACGAAAGAATTAAATCCATTTTCCAATATTGCTATCAATGAAATCATATAAACAACAATTTTTTCAGAAATGCCATCGTGAGGATACTTAAAATAAAAAAAATCAAAACTTTTTCTTTTATTTTAAAACTTGCGGAAAAACTTATCTTTACAATACAAATACATATGAAAACATGTTCTTATCTATTCATAAGCAATATATCATAACTCTTAAGCAGCAACTCAAAATTCTGATCATCGAACCATGCGATCGAAATCCATCTATTCGCGATCAGAATCAGCTTACTCTTTCTTTAAGCTTCCTTAATTTTCTTTGATTCTACAAAACATCAAAATGTAATTACATTAGATCATGTATTAAGAATCTCTAAATAAGAACTTAATAGAGTTAGATAGTGGACTTTACCTGAAGTAGAGTCAAACCCTTTTTGACTTTACCATCCTTATGATCTTTCAGGTAAAATGGACAGCTTCGCAACCAATACCCCTTCTCTTGGCAATAGAAACGTATGGACTCTTTGGAAATGGTGCGCGAGACTATCTCAGAATTAGCCTTTCTCTTTACCATTAGGTAAAATGACTTGACCATGGCCGATCCCTTTCCATTGGGAAGAGAAAGTTTTTCTGGACTTTAAATGTTACCATTACCAATGTCCACGGAAGTATGGGAAGTAGATCTTCCAATCAAATTTGCTTTACCATTGCTCCAAATGATTGTCGATTCAGTAGCATCGAGCAAATATGTAAGATCATTAAGGGTCATGTCATGGTCTGTCACATAGCAGTCTTTAAAGAACTCACTATATGACTTGGGAAGTAATTGAAGAACACAGTCAACAGTCAACTTCCTAAAGACTTTGACACCCAACTCTCCCGGCTTGCCAATATGTGACGTAATCTTCAAGATGTAAGCACATATAGACTTTGCTTGCCAAATATGGATTGAGTGAACTTGAACTTGTGGGTCATGGAGAATTATTGGAGGAGGTGGAGGAAGTGAAGCTCTATCCAAAAAGGATGAGGAAGACCATAGTTGTCTAAACTTAGACATCTATGAGGGAGAAATTCAAGTTTCAGTTGATTTAAGTCCTTAACATAACACCCAATATGAAATATTAAGGCTAGGACCCAACAAACTATTTTATAAATTGGAAGAGGGATGCCGTAATCCAAGTTACAAAATATTTGAAGGTAGGTAAATGACGATTTACCAATTTCCACCATGAAAAACAAAATAATAGTAAGTTTTAATTGGATTGAAACTCCTAGATCTTTTGATATTCATTGAACTTTCAATGGCATGTTTAAATCTCGATTGTGCCCTCTCAAGTTTGTGACTGCGAGGCCAAGGATCACAAACAAGGTGTGAATAACCATGCAAATTGACTTGGTACCCTTAATTTTATCACCCAATCGATGTGTCGGTTAACCACACGCACTCCACTGATCTATGATAAAACTTAAGTCACCCTTTGCCACACATTGTCAGTCCCATGTTAGTGTGTCGGTTAACCACACGTGCTCCACTGACGACTTAACAAGGGTTCAAAGTGTAATTTCATGGGTTAGCACCATTTCACATTTTCCTAAGTAACTAAGATTGGGAATTTATAAGAGTTTAGTTAATTAGTATTTATCATTATACTTTTAATGAAAGGAGAATTAGAGTCCTTTCCTACCCGTTCGGCTAACGACCCTCCACCAGTCAAAGAAGCGGTGGGTGAGAGTGGACATCCATTAAACTGCCATTTTATAGGCAGTAACCTTATACCCCCCTTAGAGACTGGCTTCGTGAATGAGGCCTACTAACGGTAAGATTGACTTTATCTTATACATATACATAACCATTAACTTTAATTTTATAATAGTATAAGGTTGAATTTTAAACTTTTAAAATTCTAAGGTTTAATCTGGAATTAAAGTATACATGGGGAGGTAACTTTGCAAATTCCAAAATTTGAGGGCAAGTTTTGAACAATTCAAAGACTTTTCAAATCCATAACTTATGTATTTAAAGTAGTTTTAATGAAAAACTCTTCAAGTTCCATAACTTCAGGACAAGTTATGGAAGACTTTAAAACATTTAAAAATGAGACTCTCCATTTTTCATAACTTATGGAAATCTTATGAGTTTTTAAGAATCATAAATGTGACTTTTCATATAACTTGAGGACAAGTTACAAAAAAACATAATATGAATAACTTTTAGATCAATTTGGATTGAAAACACATTATCACATAATTTCACTATTAATCTAAGCGAACTCATAAGAACATGATAATTCAAATCAAACAACTTTCATGTAATTAGCCAAATCATTAAACTAATACATAACATGAATCTATTGACAATTATCTTTTGAATTGGATTAGAATGAACATTACCACATCAAAAACAGGTTTATAGGTTCAAAAACAGCTTAGGGTAATGATTCTAGTCCAATTCCAGCCTTAAAAGTCGAAAATATGCTGTCAGGGGCTCCTACTCGTCGAGTGTATGAATCTACTGGACGAGTAGGATGATTTTCTTCATGGACTCGGTGAGTCCATCAGTGGACTATGCGAGTCCAGTGCCCAGACAGCCAAAAAATCAATTTTTTTTTCAGCTTTTTCAGCAATTTGCATCAAGTATAATTGAAAACAAGCCTAGTCTTTGATACCACTATTGGGTTTTGAGCATTCTAAGACTCCTTAGGTGTTCATGCAACCCTAAATACTTTGGATCTATGTTTTCACTAATTATACATGCAATGGTGTTTCCAAGGTATTAAACCTATAACTAGCATACACTTATCATATACCACACAAGAATCCAGTTAAGATAACATACCTTATGGCGGAGATTGAAGTCTTGATGTATCTAGCCTTAAGAGCTTAGCCCCAATAGTGTGGAAGCCTTAAGTGGAATCACAACAAACCATGGACAAAGGAGGAACTTGAGAGAGAATCTCCATGCACCCAAAACCACCATGAACTCCAAGAATCCACTAGTGTCGGTTTTGGGCAATGAAGTATGTATTTATATGTGGGATTTATAGGGTCATGGATATAACCCAAATCCATACCCATGGGTCTTATGATCCATGGTTCATGTGACCCAACTCTTTATGTACCCATACATAACCTTGGTCCAACATGGATCATAAGCCCAACACACATAAATATAACTAATTAACATAATTAGTCCCCATAGATTTAATTAGTCTCTTTTGATCACAAAATCAATTCCAAATTAATTCTTGATCAATACTAATTAAAACCACATGATTTCATATTAATATATTAGTACTTAGAATATATTAATAAATCATATATAACCTTCTCTCAAGAGTCCATCCTAACAAATTGTCCTGATGATATGCAACCCAAATGGACCATGCTACTCTCGGGTCAAGTACATACCAATAATAGTTATGGGCTTAGACATCTAATCCAACATATATGTGATCCGCTCTTCCTTCGTTCTTCACGATATCATATGGACACGAGACATGGATCAGAATCAATCTCAATCAAGATTTTGTTTCCCTATTTTCTGATTTGTAAAGACTTTATTAGACCTCAAATTGAACACATCAATTAGTCCCGGTTGGACCCAACACTGTATATATCGAACATAAAATCATTGAGGTGCTCAATGATATTGTTATTCCTATTAAGGAAAAATGAATGAATAAACTTTGACTACATAACTGTAACCTTTACTAACTAAATCATATATGAAGCTATATTTTATAACATCAAGTTAATAATTCATTTACGCAACACCAATATACAACCGATTTGTTAAGTACAACTTATGTATCTCCATTTGAAGAATAGAAAATATTATCATCTTAGAATTACTCATGACTAGATCCATTAAGTAATCTCTAAGCATGGGTTTATCCATTACTTAAAATCTATATTTTCAAAGTACTCATGAATATTGTTGAAACTCCAATTGCAATGTCTAATCCTTAATCAGCAATCTACAATCAATTCATGAGAGTCTTAATGCATTACTTACTTCCAAAAGTTTGAACGATTGTGGAATATTGAATAATTCAAATTACTCAAGAAGTAAAACATGCAAAATGAAACACAAAAATAAATAATTAAATAAGGCAACACAATACTTATAAATAATTCTTTATTATTCATTCACCGAAGTCAACTACATTCATTTTGTTACAAGTTTCCAAAAATATCATCTAGCCACTAAAACTAACATTGTCTCTTAAACCTATGCTCCTAGCATGCTGGTATTGTTTGGCTCCCCTTAAAGCCTTTGTTAAAGGATCTGCAACCTTATCCTCTGATGATACTCTCTTCACCAGAATGTGTCCTTCTTCAAACTGATGTCGAATACAATGATACTTCCTATCATTATGCTTGGATCTACCATGATCCTTTAGTTATTTAGTCAAAGCAACCATGCCTTCATTATCACAGAACAGTTTCATTGGTTCTTGAATAGTTTGAACAACTCCAAGATCTCTGATAAAGTTCTTTATCGAAGTTGCTTCCTTCGATGCTTCACTCGCTGCAATATACTCTAACTCAAAGGTGGAATCATCCACAATGTCTTGCTTGGAACTCTTCCAAGTAATTGCTCCCCTATTGAACAACAGTACCCAACCATACTGTGAACAACAGTTGTCTCGGTCTTTTTGAAAGTCGGCGTCACTATAACCTCTCACTCTTAATGTATCACTCCCGCCAAGAACTAGGAACATGTGTTTTGTTCGTTGTAGATACTTAAAAATATTCTTCACTGCAATCCAATAGGCTCTGCTAGGATTTCACTAAAATAGACTAACCATGCTCAAAGCATGAGACACATCAGGGCGAGTACATATCATTTCATACATGCTCGATCCTATAGCAGATCCATATGGGACTCGACTCATGTCTGCAATCTCTTCATTAGTACTGGGACTTTGAGTCTTACTCAACTTAGCAGTATTATGAATAGACAATTCACCTTTCTTTGAATTCTGCATACTGAACCGTTTTAGTATTTTATCTAAATATGTACTCTGGCTAAGACTAAGAAGACGATTCCTTTTATCCTGATGAATTCTTATTCCAAGAATATAAGTCGCTTCACCTAGATCCTTCATATCAAAACACTTTCCAAACCAAGAATTAACTTCTTGCAAAGTTGGAATCTCATTTCCTATAAGAAGTATGTCATCAACATACAAGACTAGGAAGGTCACTATACTCCCACTAGCTTTGACACATATGCAGGACTCATCTTCACTTCTAGAGAATCCAAATCCTTTGACTTTCTCATGGAAGCAAAGATTCCAACTGCGAGATGCTTGTTTCAATCCATAAATGGATTTCTCAAGCTTATACACTCTATCACGAAACTTAGCATGCACAAAACCTTCTGGATAACTCATGTAGATGTCCTCAGAAAACTTCCCATTAACAAAAGCGGTTTTAACATCCATCTTCCATATTTCATAATCATGAAATGCAGATATAGTAAGCATTATCCTAATAGACTTTATCTTAGCTACTGTGAAAAGGTGTCATCATAGTCATTCCCTTGGGTTTGAGTAAAGCCATTAGCAACCGACCTAGCTTTGAAAGTTTGTAACTTCCCATCCATGTTGGTCTTCTTCTTGATGATCCATTTACACCCGACTGTCTTTCGACCAGGTATATGATCAACCAAGTTCCATACATGGTTATCATACATGGACCAAATCTCACTCTCCATTGCCTCTTTCCATTTCACAACTTCAGGGCCTATCATTGCTTCCTTGTAATTAGCAGGTTCATCCAAATTTATCAGTGTACGATCAGTAACAAAAGTATCACCATATGTATTAATATGGAAACCATAGATCTCAGGTGGCATGCTAACTCTAGAAGATCGATGAAGAGGTAATGAGTTGTCAACTGGCTCAACTTGAATTTCTTCCTCATGTTTAGTTCTAGTGTTGTCAGAGGTTTCTTCATTGGATGACTCCTGAATTTCCACAAGATCAATAACACTCCCACTGTCATCCTTGAATATGATCACTCTCTCGCGAAAGTCTCATCATTAAGCCATAAAGACCACATTTTCACTAGGCCTATAGAACAAGTATACAAAGGACTTCTGTAGGTAGCCAGTGAAATAACACTTATGGGCTCTAGGTTCAAGTTTGTCATGAGTTTCTCGTCCGACAAGCACTTCACAACCCCATACCTTCATATGTGCGAGCGAGGGTACCTTCCTTGTCCACATCTCATCAGGTGTTTTGGCAACCTTCTTAGTTGTGACAAGATTCAAGATATGAGCAACTGTTTCCAAAGCATATCCTTATAAATGAATTGCAAGATAAGCACAAGTTATCGTGGAATGAACCATATATAGTAAAGTTCGATTACGCCTCTTAGCCACACCATTAACTTGTGGTGTTCTAGGAGGAGTCAGTTGTGAAACAATTCCACATTCCTTAAGATGGTCGTTGAACTCGATACTAAGATAATCACCATCTCTGTCAGATCTGAGCATCTTTATCTTCCTGCCCAATTGATTCTAGAATTCGTGTTTAAACTCTCTAAATTTTCAAAGGTTTCTAATTTATGTTTGATTAAGTAGATATAACCATATATGTTATAATCATCCGTAAACTTCATGTAATATCGATTAGCATCCTTTATGACAGATCTGAATGACCCACACACATCTATATGGATGAGGCCCAACAATCATGCACCTCTTTCAAATTACCCATTGAAAGGTGCCTTTGTTATCTTGCCCAGTAAACAAAATCTGTAATGAGGTATGTCACCTCCGAACAGAAGTTGTTCGGTCGACCAAACCTGGACCACTGATATACAGTCCGGATGAGTGTATCGTGGAGTGTTGAACCATGAAAGACGAAGCCGAACCACTTGACTTACGAGAAACATTGTGAACTAACATTCATAAGTGTCAGGTCAAGGAGTCATAGGGAACAACACACAAACCTCCTGTCAAGGACCAATGGTTCGATACAGCTTAGATAACAAGAATGACAAAATTGTCGGCAGTTCATAAGTATTGCTTTTGTACCTTAGGCACTGGGCGCATTAATGACGATGATATGGGGACTTTTTCAGCTTGCCCTCATCTCCATTTTCCCTTGCAAAGGTAGTATAAAAGGCAGACTAGCTCGAACGCAAATACGTATGCTTTCGATAACTACATCTCATTCATAATTCAATAATGATCACCCATATCTTGCATCTGACTTAAGAATCGGAGCATTCTCCCGGGTTCGGCGCCCGGTAAATGTCTGATGTGAAGAAAAGGAGAATCAGAAGAAAGAAAAATGGGATAAGGAGTGGGGTTATGTTTCCATTCATACGGATTAGTCAAGTGATTACTACGATAGGGGAAGTATAGGAAGGAATGAAGATAAAAAGAGAAATGACGAACAAGGAAAGAAAGATTTTTAGAAGCATTTATACACTGAGGAACATCATCCAATGGTTGGAGGATGGAACTCTAGGTCACCATGCCTTCACCGATGAAATAAATATCACTCCGATTCCGACGAGATTAAAGGGTCCCAAGGTAGAACCTTACGATGGCTCTGGGGACCTAGATAACCATGTTGCAAACTTCCAATGGGTAATCAAAATGATTTCCACGGACCTTAATCTATGCGGCTTATATTTCCTAGGTACTCTCGATGGGTCAGCATGATATTGGTTTGCAAGTCTCCCGTCCAGAAGCATTCGGAGTTTCGAAGAACTTTGTACGAAGTTTTGCAACAGTTTCATACAATAGCGAGGGTTTCAACAATAGGCCGACGCATAATTTGCCTATAGACAAAGGGAATGGGAGTCCAATAAGTCTTACTTCAGAAGGTTCAATGAAATCAGCCGAAAATGCCCACCTGGGATGACCTGATGATCATTGCGGCATTCACCTGGATTGTTAAAAAGAGAGCTGTTTAGGAAGCTGGTGGGGAGATAACGGGCAAATGTAGAGGAAATGATAAGGAAAATTAACATATTCTTAAGATAGGAAGATGAAAGTGTCGAGAAGAAATATACTGAGAAGGGAGGTACACAAAATTTTCCCCATATAAGCAAGAGACGTATGACGTGCAACCCTCCAAAGATCAGAAGAGAGATATGGTAGCAAGAAGTATGAGGAGATATCCTCGAGACCCAAATCAATTTTGTGATTTCCACAAGAAAAAAGGACACTCTACGGCATACTGTGACAGCCTTAATAGGGAAAAGGAAAAAGGAAAGACCGAACGACATAAGGAAGAGCAGGCGGTAAAGAAGGAGAATGTGGTGTACGATGCGGAGGTACTCATGATACGTTTCAAGTACAAAATGATGCCGGTGAAGGAAAGAAAGTGGATAAACTTGGAATTCTCTCATAACAACCAGGTTCTGGTAGGGCATGAAGGCACCGGGCCATTTATAATCAAATCATCAGTAGGGAAGACCCTCATTCATGGGGTATATGTCAATAATAGGAGTTCAGTAAATATCATATATGAACTTTGCCTGGATAATCTGCCCCTAGATATGAAAGGTTTCATGAAGCTAGCCACCTCATCAATGGTGGGATTCACTGGGCAAGTGGTATGGCCATAGGGACAAATATCCCCCCCCCCCTTTACATTAGTTGACTATCAAAATAGCCTGATCAAAATCATCCTGGAAAACTTCAATATAATAAAGGCTCCCTCCCCTTACAACATGCTCCTTGGAAGAACTGGACTATGGAAATTACAAACAGTGCCCTCGATAGTGCACGTCCTACTCAAGTTCCCATCAGATCATGTTGCAATCACTTTAAGAAGCATTCCTCTGCGTCCATCGAATCATAGTCATGTTGTAGAACATAAACAGGCATGTGAGGGTTCGATGATCGAAGGTAGCTCCTCGACAGAGGATGAACAGGTAATTATAAATCCAAAGTACGAAGATCAGAAGGTGAGAATAGGACCGGCCTTACCGGAAGACTTCACAGAGGGGATCAAAAATATTTATGGACGTATGCAAATGTTTTTGCTTGGAAACCAAAAGATATGATGGGCATCCTAAGGGCGATAATCGAGCATAGACTGAACGTCAACCCCGAGTTTGTCCCTATGAAGAAGAAAAAATAATTAATGGCATGGGAATAGAATGAGATTATCAACAAGGAAGTAACAGGTTTGGTACAGGATTTGGTGGGGCGAGAAAGTCAGTTCTCATAATGGATTGCTAACCCGGTCTTTGTAAGGAAAGGGGATGGGACGATGAGAATGTGCGTAGATTTCACCAACCTAAACAAGGGTTTGATGGGTTTTGAGCATTCTAACACTCCTAAGTGTACATGCAACCCTAATAAACCTTGGATCTATGTTTGTCTAAAATTCATGCAAAATATGATTTCCAAGGTTCATAATCCTATCTAGCATACATGGGGAACTTTTAACTTAAAAGATGGCTTGAATAACATACCTTGTTGATGATTTGATTCCTTGAAAACCTTGAGAGCCTATCACCCTAAGTGTGATGCCTCAAATGCTTCACACAACACCAAATGCTTTTGGAGTAAACTTGAGAGAAATAAGAACACTTCTATTTTCGACCTTGCCCTCTTGTATTCCCAGTGTAGCCGAAAATGGGGAGTATGATGCTCTTTATATAGTGTGTTACAATTAGGGTTACACCATGTAAACCCTAATGTAACATGGCTCTTCATTTCCATGACCCATGGGTTTAAACTCCATGGAGCATCCATGGATCATCCTATGGGTGTTAGCCCAACTTGATAATCCATGGAGCCTTTAGCCCACTATACAAGTTATCGATGATTCACATAATCAACCCATATATTTAATTAGTTATCTTTTGACCACTTAATTAATTCTAGATTAATTCTTGATCAATACTAATTAAATAATATTATTAATATATTAGAACTTATAATATATTAATAAACCATAAGTGTTATTTCTCTCATTTTAGTCTATCCAAATGCATGATGCCATGCAACCCAAATGGACCATGCCAACCGGGTCAAGTACATACCAGGAATAGTTATGGACTTAGACACCTTATCCAACAGGGTTGTCCAAAAGACAGCTACCCATTACTAGGGGAAGAACAGAAGGTGGAATCACTTGGAAGGTATCGATGGAAATCCTACTTAGATGCCTATAATGGGTACCATCATATTCAACTATCAAAAGAAGATGAGGATAAAACAGCTTTCATACGAAGAAGGGGGCCTTCTGCTGTACATAGATGCCATTCGGTTTAAGGAATGCAGGGGTGACGTATCAAAGGATGGTTGATTAGGTGTTTGAAAAACAGATAGGACGAAATGTGGAAGTGTATGTGGACAACATGGTCATCATGAGTAAGGGAGACGAAGGATTCTTGAAGGATGTAGAAGAGACGATGATTCGGCTGAGAGAAATGAATATGAAACTTAACCCGAAAAAGTGTCTTCGGAGTGCAGAAGGGAAAATTCTTGGGACACATTGTTTCCCCCGAAGGTATTGAGGAGAACCCTAAAAAGTATAAACACACCTGTATTTGAAGACATTGTGTTAGGTAATACATGTGCAAAGCTTCAATGGGAAGTTAGCAGCATTGGAAAGTTTTTTGGCAAAATCAGCAGAGCAGTCACTCCCGTTCTATCAAGAAATAAAGAATCATGTAGGAAAGAGCAGTATGGCATGGTCAAAAGAAGCAGGGAAGGCTCTCCTTAAACTGAAAGAACACTTAAGGAAGCTACCTAAGTTGGCAAACCCAAAGCCGAATGCGCCTTTGATAAACTATTTGTTCACCAATCGAGAAACAATGAGTGTAGTTCTTATAGCGGAAATGGAGAAAAAGCAAGTACCTTTCTACTTCGTCAGTCGGGTACTACAAGGTGCCGAACTCAATTACTCCTTGATCGATGTGACATCCCTATTTTTACGGCCAGAAAAGACCGATATGTTTATGGTTATTAAATCAAAGTATTCTTTTAAAAAGATTTGTAATGCGGAATTTGTCCAAAAAACATGATGATAATATTATCAAAACATTTTCGAAGAAATGTGTTTTATGTATAAAAATCGGGATGTCATCGTAAATACAGAATCATAAGCATAAACGGAGACTTACAATGTCTCAATATACTAACGGTCTACATCTTCTTGAATCTCTCATATATCATTATCCGAGAATCATTATTTAATAACTTGTGATTCAAATAAACTGAGTTGGTCAGGTTAGGAAACCTGGTAAGCACACAGGGTTTTCAACCCTGAATATTATAATACTTTATTATATATTCTTAAGTATTCAAATAACCCAACTACTCCATTCCCGATATCCTCACTTTTTATTCTTATTATGGGGATCTCGAGAGATCTTTCCTAAAAGATCTTTGCCGGTGGTATGATAACATTTTGGGTAAGCATAGCAGTACATAAGTACTTGGATGGGCACGACATGCACGACAATACAATAGTACTTGGATAAGCATGCCAGGAACGACATTACAATAGTACTTGACACGAGAAGAACGACAGTAAAATAATAATTTGGATAGGCATGACATGTCACGAATTACTATTTTGCACAACTCTCACTTAACCTATCACAACCACTAACTTACACGGCCCTATCATGTTTTCTCATTTATTATTATGCACCACCCATTACTACCCGATTATATTATTAAGTATAATATGCGATTAGATCAAGTAAAAATCATATCATATTGTAGAAATATATTAAGCACAACAAACATAGCGCACATAGCATTTAAGCAATTAGAATACTTGTATCTATATGTAACTTTGAAAGTAACTATGCACTCACATGATAAAATTGGGTGCCTCGAAATTTGGCAGAACCTCGCCTTAGTACTTTCAATGACCAAAGTGTTTAACATTAGGTCTTAGTCTAGTTTCATAATCTCGACGAATATAATAATTATAGTCTAGATTACTCACTAATCTCAATGTCTACATCAAGATCTATTAAGTAAGGATCAGCCAGGCAGTACAGTTGGGAGGCAGGATCATTTCAGCATAATAGCTTTTCTGAAATCCAACAACCAAGCCAACATGGCCATTCTAGACACCTCTCCCGTAAATAGATCAATCAGTATAACGACATGGAATTAGATATAAATTTTATTTAAATGTTCATAACAACGGCTTATGACTATAAATATAAGTTACACTGAAAGAACGAGAGTGTAGCTTAACTTATAGGGATTCTTGATAAAACCAGATTCTAAGCGGGCAGAATGCTGACTCGGGAACACCTATTCGAAGGTTAGAACTAGCTAAGTATTCAAGGGTATCGTAAGGCTTTGCCGAAGACTAAAACTAAGGAAAAACAGGCTAAAATCGAAAGCAACTCAAGAGAGAATAACTTGGGAGGTGTGGGAAGGGAATGACGCTTGGCCTCCTATTTATAGCCATTTTTTGGTGCATGTCGTGCATTTTAAGGTGACCACTACCCAACAATTTTTGTGCCACGTATCAGGCTCTTTGTGGTCTGTGTTTTCACCTTCTAGAACTACGACTTTCATTATGTTGACCTTAACCAAAAGTCAACCATTCTCTTCATACCTTTGAACTTCACACATTCCTTGTGCGCAACTGAGTTTTATATCATTACAAAAATCATATTTAATTCATACGGATTCAGATTTCTAAGAAATTTATATTTTCCGGATCGGTACGACCTTTACTTTCTGTATATATATATATATACATATATATATATATATATATATATATATATATATATATATATATATATATGTGTGTGTGTGTGTGTGTGTGTGTTTTTCCGCACTTATTTTTACGACTTACGAATGATTCAACTGATTTTTCCTATTTTTCCTTAATACGAAACTTGTAGTACATAGTCTGCAACGTGCGTGGCTATAAATTATCCTAATCGAGGATTTATTTTGAATAACTATTACTTATTATGTGTAGCCTGAATTTGAGGGCGTTACAATTATCTTCCCCTTTGGATGATTATGTCCCAGAATTATCAACAAAACAGTGCTTGTATAATCACTCTGCACGTTATCTTCTCATCCTATGCAATAACCGTAACTCTTATGTATTTTCTATGGGGCTTCCAAATCATGGAGTTCTTGACTATTGGCAATGCTCAATAATACTCCTTATCTTCGATCACTATTGCGGGCTCTTGCTCCTTCTTAGAATTGACTTAATCTAAGATAAGGTCTTCAACTATTGTAACAAAACGATGGGTCATGTTCTAATGACCTCTCACCGTATGCTGCAATGGTTAGACTTAGGTGTTTCTGAGTCATACTATATCATGAAGGATACCTTTATTCGTGTTCTAATGTAATATAATCACATAATAACAGGTAGCAATCTAGCTACCGGCTGCTAAGCTTTAATGACGATTTGCAATATGTCTGTCAATTGCCTCAATCCTTTCCTTCTTCGATCTTTGACTAGAGTCATACGTCGAACATGGTTCTCAGAACCGAGTTTTTCACTATAAGAATATATATTAGCCGGGCTCGATTTATGATGATTGCAGATGTTGGAACATAGATCATCTTCTTTGGTTATTACAGAAACAAAGGTAATGATGGAAATAAACAAAATACCTCAACTACTTAGTGACTTAGTTACCTTGTGACTTTCCCTGATCCAAGTGCGAGACCTATGCTTCTAGTAGTATATGCCTCTACTACCTTTCACACTTACTCATACTCGTCTCAAGTATTCTCTAAGAATCCACTAAGTCTTATTTTTAAAATCATCAAGGAATTTAACACATACTAACGTGTCCAAATAAGCACATGTCCTAATAGACTCTCTAGGGTTTCTTCCTTGCGTGTCTTCAAACACGATTCTACTTTTACTTGGTTAGCGGTGGAAACGACATATGATGGGACAGCTTTAGGATCTACACCAAAAGTTCTATCATCTTACCAATAGAAGGTGTACTTCAGACATACCGCACTGCTCTATACGTACCGTTATTTTATCATACGTATTCTAAAGGCTCTAATACCACTTGTTGGGATAAAAACCCTAATTGTGATTTGATGAACAAGATGCGAAAAATAAGAACACACACAATAAAGAAGATATATCGAATATTTGAGCAGTGGAGATCGACTCTGGATTAACCATTGAATTTTTAAAGGCAAGCCCTAGAAGAGAGAAAAACCTAGCCTTCATGATGGAAGTGTCACACCCCCGAACCAGACGGCGGAAATGTCCGAGGGCTTGCGCGTGACTTCATTATTGTAGTATCATCACAAACTATATAATTGAAACATAACATCATCATCACCACACATGTAATATAACAACGTACATTGTTTACATCGAGTATTGTGTTTAAATATTACATGCCAAAATACTTAAAGTTTGATGAAATAGAAATATAACAAAACATCCATTAGTTTGTTCATCCCAACCTGCTTCAACGGTTTCCTGAGAATACAAGTTAATTTAAAAGGGTCAACATAAAAATGTTGGTGAGTTCATAAGCATGTTTAAGAAAATGATTTGTATAACTTTGTAACCACAAGAAAATCCTGTATTTTCTTAAAATAGTTTAGTATGTTTGTGTCCGACCTAGTATTAATGCATGTGTGTTATCGTTTTATAGAATGCCAAAAGTGAATGAAGAGAATGTAAAGAGAATGCCCCCAGACAACCCTATGTTTCCTGTAAAAAAAGAAAAAGAATAGTCTCCCGTAAATCTCATAATGTTAACTCCTCTAAGTGAGCCATCATAACCATACTAAATAATGACAATTTCTCCTGTCTTGCCGTTTGTGAACGTCGTCGGAAAATAGAATAAGGTTATCGTCACCCTAGACTGGTGTAGTCTAACTGTAGCGAACAGCTCAGGTGTGGGGTGTCATCCCCGTATAGATCTATACACAAAACCCCGCTCTCCCTCCAAGAGACTCTGGTTATAACTACAGGCTACGATCGTACACTCAATAGGTGTCAACCGACACATCTCACTAGATCCTTAAACGAATTTTACGCGAAGAGAAACATATAAAACTCATTACGGGCCCAATGAACCATGTAAGCGAACCACCGAGGCTCACTAAGGACGTAAGTCATTTTCAGGCTCGAATGCAATGAGATTATATAACTTGGGCCAAAAATATATGTAAAAGGACAGCTAAGGCCCATTTCACATGTAAGGTATTTATAGGCCCAAATAACATGCAAATAGTATCCAAGGTCCTTCGCACATGTTAATGGGTCAGTGAGGCCCAATAAACAAATAAATAGTATTCAGGACCTATCAAGCATATTAATGGGCCACTAAGGCCCAATAACATGAGAATGACAAAATTAGCCAGTTTGTTATTATTTTGCTAGTATTAGCTGGGATACCTACCTTCCGTTGGCGGAGTTTGGCCAGAGGGTCATGGGGAGCACCGATATGTCGGGGTGAGGTTGGCCAGAGGGTCATGGGGAGCACCGAAGTGGTGCTCAAGACGACAGAGAGGATTCAACAAGTTCGGAGCAGGCTTCAGACTGCTCAGAGTCGGCAGAAAAGTTATGCCGACAAGCGCCGATCGGACCTGGAGTTTCAGGTCAGGGATATGGTTCTCCTGAAGGTGTCGCCATGGAAGGGCGTCATCCGATTCAAGAAGCAGGGCAAGTTGGGTCCCAGGTATATTGGACCCTTCAGGGTTATAGCCAGGGTGGGCAAGGTGGCTTATAGGTTGGATCTGCCAGCCGAACTCTGCCAGATCCACAACACTTTTCACGTCTCCCAGCTATGGAAATGTTTGGTGGACGACTCGGCAGTGGTACCATTAGAGGATATTCAGGTCGATGACAGCCTGAATTACATTGAGCGACCTGTAGCAATCCTTGACCGGAAGTCGAAGGATCTGAGGAACAAGAGGGTTGAGCTGGTAAAGGTGTAATGGCAGCACCGGAAGGGCTCAGAATGGACTTGGGAGCCGGTGGATGAGATGATGGAGCATTACCCAGAGCTGTTCCAGGATCGAGCAGCAGACTTCGAGGACGAAGTCTAAAATAAGTGGGGGAGATTTGTAGCACCTGGTTCTTGGTATGTATTTTTATTTAAGTATTTTCCATTTTTGGCCTTGGACTCGGCGAGTTGAAGGACCAACTCGCCGAGTAGAAGCGGGATGAGGCGCGGGATTTAAGTGATGGACTTGTCGAGTCGGGTCCCGGACTCGACGAGTAGGCTCTGACTGGACAAAACCCTAATCTGAGGGTTTGTACCCTATTTAAACAACCTTATACACCTTCATCGCCCCTTTATGCTCCCAGAAACCCTCCATAGCAAACCCTAAGTGTTTTGGTGCAAGATCTAAGGCTTTTGAGTGATTTTTGTGGGTTTTGACCTCAAGGAAGCAGGAAGAGCATAGAAGGATCAAGAGGAGACTGAAGGATTCGGGCTTGGTTCATAATTTGCAGTCTTTGAAAGGTACAAAGTCTGTACCTTGCTTGGTTGTTTGTTAGATCCCTTTTTGGGGAAGATTTAGGGCTTTTTAAGCCATATGAGGTAGTCAACAATGATTGCAAACATGGTTGGGGGTCAAGACTTCGGATCTAAGTCTTGGGAGGGGTCACAAGGCAAATTTGGGTTGCTTTTGCACTCAAGGAAGGCCCCATGCAACATAAGAGCCATTTTAGAGCCTTTTAAGCTCAAAAGTCCCATGCAGGCACGTAAAGTTTGAAACTTTACGTGCTAGATTGAGCTTAGGGGCTTGGATCTACCATTTGGACAAGTGTTGTACATCAGAAATCGAGGATTTAGGGTGTGGACGTTATCGACTCGGCGAGTCCATTCTTGGGACTCGACGAGTCCAAGGCTTTGAGTCCCATATCTGTTGAGGGTCAAACGGACTCAGTTGGGTGTTAGAAGGGTTGTAGCAGGACAGAAAGATTGACCCAACGCATTGGACTTAATTTTAGACCTGGAGTTCATGGGACTCGACGAGTGCTAGAACAGACTCGGCGAGTCCAAGGCAATCTCCTTATGTTTGAAGATGAACTCGACGAGTTGTTCATACTGCTCGGCGAGTCAAGGTCAGGACTTGTTCATCAGTTGAAGGTGAACTCGGTCAGTGTTCATCCGACTCGACGAGTCGGATGAAGGTTCATTGATGTTCGTAAGGAAGGGGAACTCATCGAGTCGTTGCCAAACTCGACGAGTCGAGTCGTAGATAAGGACGAGTAAAGGGAAGGGACTCGACGAGTTGACGGACCAACTCGGCGAGTCAGGTCAACTGGAAGTTGACTTTGACTTGGACTTGGTTGGGGGTAAAATGGTCATTTTACCCTAAGAGTAGATATCATTTTCTAACTGAGTGTTTTGTGGGGGTTGTAGCCGAAGGATTTCCGGAGCAGCAGTGGACGGAGGTTTCCCGCACAGATTATCAGCAGCTTCCCGTACGAGGTGAGTTACCTTCCAGTAGGGGTGGGTCTAAGGCCAGAATGCCGGCCCACCAAAGATGAGTATTTAGAAGATGATTGTCTTTGTGATAATTATTTTGGTCTGGTTACATGCTTTGGTCATGAGTTTTATTTGTATGATATGTTACGTGTATGATAGGGATTGGTTTCCCTGATAGCGGTCCTTAGGACCGAACGGTAGGTCAGTACCCGGATATGCCTGACTGTATGTTTATATCTTGTTGTTGTATGCTAGTGGTAGGGGGTGGAATAGTCCCCAATTACCGGTTGAAAGATACCGATGACAGTTACAGGTTCAAAGATACCGATGATGATTACCGGTTGAAAGATACCGATGATGATTACCGGTTGAAAGATACCGATGATGATTACCGGTTGAAAGATACCTGTTGAGAGAAAAACTTAGGGACACACTTGAACAAACGTTAGAACAACTATATTGCGGAATAGTTAATCTCGAAGGATCTAAAAGCTCAACTATAATATTAATAAGTTAGAGTTAGATAGTTAGAGAGTTAGTTGCGGAAAGTAAAGAAATAGAAATGACAACAATTGTTATATGAAGTATACACGTAAGTTGATTCATAACAAGGAATGCATTCAAACCAAGTTAATAAGGAGGATCAAACTTAGTGATTAAGTCACAAAAGACTTGCTCTGAAGAGTGGTTATAATCAGTTGTATGCTAGTAAGATTTGAGAGTAAGAGGTGATGTGTAATTAGATAGAGAGATAGAAAAGATAACTTCAGAGAAGTGTATTCAGAATAGATAGATGCGTGTAAGTGTGTTTTAATACAAAGAGAATGAGCTCTATTTATAGAGACTCACGATGTACACTAGATTACCTCTCTAAGAGTAGCCATGCAAGGCATACTGGACAATAGAGAGTGTTACAATAAAAGACAAGTAAAGTAATCTAGTTAAGTGACTGCGGTAGGTAGAGACTCTGGTTGCTGATGGAGAAGCTTGACTGCGGTAGCTTGTTGGCTACGGTAGCTGAAGTTCAAGAGGGTCACTTTTTATGATTCAACAATTCCCCCCTAAGTGACCTCTTTAACTTTTGTTCAGCTATCAAGTTTGAGGAACTTGATCAGCATGCACCAAAACTCCCTGATGTTTTCCAGCCAGATGATTCTCCTTAAGATCTCGAACTTGACTTCTGCAGTAGTGTGCTTCGATCTTTCAACTGCGGTTCGGCAGATGTCAAGTTGCTTCTTGGTGAGGCGATGCATGGCAGTCATAGGAATGAAATATTTGACATTATGGATCTTCCTTTTGAAAATGACTCCAAGTTCAGGAAAGTTGGTTGCGCCTAAGGATCTTTCTTGATAGCCTTCGTTAGGCATTGGTGCAGGGTCAAGTGGTGGCATATCAAATTTCTTGGCAATGATGGGGTAGATGTCTGCGTCGATCTTGGCAAAATCACAAACTGTTTCCTTCAAAAAGGTATTAGCCCTTTCAAGCGCAATCTTCATTTTTTGGTGCTTCTCTGACTTGTACTAGAACACCTTGGCAATGAGAAAGATTTCTTCCGGATTCATACAAGGGAAGTCTGCTTGGGTGCGGACATAGTCATGCTCCCTTCTAGTGAGGGTATACTGGATGTAGTCAGCCTTCATGAACTTCCGAATCTTGTAGTTCTTGATTGCGGATGGTCTATCGTTAGACCATATTTTCTCAATGGGAGAGGCATGCTTAGCATGAAAAAGACTAAGTCTCTCAAATTCCATTGGCAGTCTTTTGTGATCTGGAAGGCTGCGGTCGAATTGCTCAAATACTGTGAAGTATTTGGCATTTGGAGATATTGGGACATCCCAGTAGCCATCAGTAGGGGGTTCAGCATAAGTGAGGTGGGGTCTGTAATCTTCGTACAATAGTCTGCGGTGAGGATTGATCCAAGAGTTTATCAAGGATTCGTCCATCATAGTATCAAAACCGCATTCCCTCCATATGAGCTCTGCAAGTTTGGCTGCCTTCCAATCTTGTTTCCTTTGGGTGGTGGCAGGAGAGTCATTTGAGCTTGGAGAGGACATGTGCTCAGCCAGGTTTTTGAAGTGAGGGGGAGTCTCTGGTTTCTCAGGAGTGACCTTCTCTTGCTGTGGAGTGTTATGAGGTGGAGTATGATGAGATGGTTGCGGTGAGGGTTGCGGTGTAGGAATTTTTTCTGTGATGATGGGGGGGCTCTGATGTTGTGAGATGGAATGATTGGAGTGATGGACTTCATCTTTACTGTGATGGACTTCGTCTTCACTTCCCCCTCTTGAGGAATGCAACGGAGGAGCTTCCTCAAGCCATTTTCTAAGGCCATCAACCTTGGCAAAAACTTCTTCAAATTGAGCTTTAAGGGCATCGGCCAACTGTTGATTATTGGGAATAGTGGGGTTGAAGAGCAGCTTGTGAATGTCCTTGGTGAGCTAAAGAATTTCGGGACCATGGAAGTTGAAGGACAGGGATCGTTGCAGTCTGTTGATTGTGGCTTGAAGAACTGAGATAGTGGACTCATACTCAGTGTGAGTCTCAGCTATCAGTTTTTGAGACTGTGTGGCTTGATCCGCAATGGCTGCTTGGAGATCCTTTTTGATTGCGGTCACCTCAGAGATGAGGCGTTCCGCAGCAGCCATGAAGTCCTTGTGATCTGCTTTGCGGTTGTTGTCAAGGGACCGAATCCCCATTTCAACTTTAAGAGAAATTCTCTCAGCAGCCAAACGCTCACGTGTTTCCAGGCGTTCTATCCGTTCGATCAGTGACTGTGGTCCGGGGGAGTCTTCTGGTTGCGGTTGGGTTGGCTTGACCGCAACTAAGATTTGATCAACTTTTGCTTGTAAGCTCAGAAACTCCTTTCTCGTGACCGCATTCTTCTTTTTTTTCTTCTTCTCTTTGGGTTTTGAAGTTGAATGGTGAGAGCCACTGGATTCCTCTTCTTCATCGAACATCATGAGGTCATCATCAGAGGGAGAGGGCATGTTTACCTCCTGAATGTCATCATCATCAAGACCGAAGGTGGGAGCAGAACTGACTTCTATTGTGGTTCCTTCGTCTTGTGATTCATGAACTGTTGGAGTTGGAATTGGATTTAGAGTTGGAGTAGGAGTTGGAGTTACTCTGGAGGGGCCTGTACCTTCACCTGTTGCTTGAGCTTGGAGAATTGTCTCCGCCATCCCTGTCATCCAGTCTTGAACCTTTAGAATGGTGGCTACAGTATTGGCATTACTGATTCCATCTACCCAATACTTCGCCACTGACTGGATTTCTTGCTCCTTTTGCTGTTGTTGCTTGATCTGTTGTTCCTTGCGGGCTTGGAATGCCCTTCTGAAAGTGGCATATTTCTTGATTTCTGACTCAGTTACCGGAGTGTAACGTAACCATGAGTCATTTGATTCATCTCCGTCAAATCCTTGGAAACACACCGAAGTGTCCTTCGGGTCCACGGATCCTTGCACGTTTGTGCTCACCGTGCCTAAACCACCTGCTGCGGATGTAAGCAGAGTAGGATTTCCTGAGCTTCCTTGGTCTCCTTGACCCATGGTCAAGTTTGGCCTCTGCTCAGTTCTGGCATGGGCGGAAGAAGTGCCCTGCGGTTGGGGAGGTGTTTGACGTGTTTGGATGACATTCAAAAGAATAGAGTGCAACTCCTCAGGAGAAAAGAAATGCAGTCGGGAAGCCCTGGAGACCTTAGGGCGTGCACCAGTGTCATCCTCTTGGGAGTGAACTGGGGGGGAGTCTCCACGATGTTGTGAATCAGACTCACTTTGTGAGTCTGATTGGAAAATGATAATGGTGTTGAACGGGTCTGCGGCCACCCCAAGGACTACCGGAGCCTTTTGAGAGGCTGAGGTATCAGTCCGGTCACGCATATGGCCAGTAGGATTGGTCTTTCTTTTCTTAAGGATAGCAATTAGTTGCCTATCCTGATCAGAATCACTATCAGGTGTGGTTGCGGTGGGTTTGGTTTTCCGTTTCTTGGTGGGTGCGGTTCGTTTGGGAGCATCCTTCTTGGGTGTTCTTTGTTTCTTCTTGGTAGCCAATTGCCTTCTTCTTTGAGAAAGATTGGAGAGAGTAGTGGAAGAAGGGACTGCAGTACCTTCAGGGTTCATGATTGCGGATGGGTTCTGAAGAGGCGGGGTAGGAAGGTATGGGGCAATACCTTCCATAGCCTCAATATGGTCTGAGACATCAGCAGTCTCAAGACCAAGTGTGGAAAGAATGTGGGTAGGGAGTCTTCGAATTGGTCCAAAATTAAATTGATCATAGGAGGGATTGTACCTTTTAAGATCCTTGGTGACAAAGAAATTGATGTCACTACCCATGTCGATTCCTGCATCCGCATGAAGGTCTGAAATGCAGAGTGACCAGAACCTTGCAAAGGTGAGCTCGGTTGGGTTCTCCTTGGGAATGTATCGAATAAAGTCGTCCCATAAGATCTGCCCGTAGTTTACATCATGTCCTGTGAATATACTCCATACCAGCTCCAGAAGCTTGAGTCCCATATTGTCTGTGCCTCCGGTTCTGCAGGATAGACTGCGGATGACGAAGTGACAAACAAATTGCCAGACCGCAGGCAGTTGGTTTTTCTTGAATTCCCCAATTCCCCTTATCTTTTTCTGATAACCCATTTGGTAAAGGGCTGAAGTAACGTCCGCCATGGATGGGGTGAAAATCTTGATGGAGGGATGAACAAGAAGGTTAATGGCAGAAAGAAATTTTTCTTTGGACAGAATGACCAAAGAATCGTCAATCAGATTTAGGTGAACTTCTTGAGGGTTTTCGATTGGGCGATAAGCTGAGAAGGCACACTTGAAAAGGGTTGGAAGTGGAACAACATCTATAAAAGCATCGTAGGGGCCAAACAGGGGATGATTCTTCAAAAACTTGATCATTAGCTTGATCGGAGCATTGTAGGAGGGATGATCTTCGAACACCGCTCTGAAGTTGCTTGACGCAATCGTGGGAGAGTCTGAACCAGTAGGGTTCACTGATCCTGAAGCCTTGGATTGTTTCTTGGATGCACCGGATTTCACCATTGTAGGATCTTGAGAGAAAGAGTAGAAAAACAGAGTTCTTGAAGGATTTGAGAGGGAAGGTTCAATGTTCAGAAAGCGTAAAGTGATTTTGGGAAAGAAGAAGGGTTTATATAGGTGGTGAATTGGAACGGTAACTGTTTTTACCCTAGGTAAAAAGAAAGGATAAGGTCAATGGTCGTTTGGGGGGAATCTTTTGAATTGGCAATTAAATCTCAGCCACATAATATGAAACGGTTTAAAAAAGTTTTTGAGATTTTACCAAAAAGGGATTTGCATTTAATGAAAAGTCAGACGTGCATCAACACGTCAGGTGATAGAGTGGTGAGGGGAAAGGAAGTTGTAACGGATGGGACGTGCTGGGTAAGAGGAAAAAACAGATTAAGGATTTGTTTATGGAAAAACGTTCTTTTTGTCATCATACCCAAAATAGGTCTGACACAAGGTTTATTCAGAAAGAGAAAGAGACAGTTTCTCAAGGAATGTTTTATTTTATTTAATGTTTTATTTAATGAAGGATCATTAAATAGCACACCATGATTCAAGGGTTGATGAAACAGTTGAGAAATTATTGATGTGATCGCGGATGGAAACTTCATTGCGGATGGACAGATGTCATTGCGGATGGACATTGCGGATGGACAAATGAATGTCTGCATTATAGGAACTGAGGAGAGCACTTGTACACAAAGTAAGTAATAACAAACAATAAGGACCCTTGAAAGATAAGTATGATATATGGTTGCGGTACATAGACTGCGGTACCAAAACCATCTAACATATGTAACTTTCTGTTAGAACCGCAACGAAGACCAAGGATGGTCTGCGGTATCTATCAATTTAAAAAGAATTTCGGATTTGGATTCATCATTCCTAACATTTGCAGGAAGGTGTTAAGTTTTGTGGAGTCAATCGTTTTTGTGAACACATTAGCAATCTCTTCATGAGTATCGACAAAGATGAGTTCAATGTTACCTTTCAAGATGTGGTCTTTAATGAAATGATATCGTAGTTCAATATGCTTAGTCTTGGAGTGCTGAATAGGATTATGAGAAATAGCAATAGCACTTTCAGAGTCACAATATATCGGTATCCGCAACATTCTGTATCTGTAGTCCATAAGTTGTGTCTTCATCCATAGGACTTGTGAACAACAGCTGGCTGCAGCCACATATTCAGCTTCTGCGGTAGACAGAGATACACAACTTTGTTTCATTGATGACCAGCTGAGGAGTCTTCCACCCAAAAATTGACATCCTCCTGAGGTACTTTTGCGGTCTAATCTGCATCCGGCATGATCTGCATCTGTGAAAGCTTGCAGGCTGAAGTCATTTCCTGCGGGGTACCATAGACCAAGAGATTTGCTTCCTTTCAGGTTCCGTAGTATCTGTTTGGCTGCGGTCATATGTGACACTTTTGGGTCAGCCTGATACCTTGCACATACACCAGTTGCAAAGACAATGTTTGGTCGGCTTGCGGTGAGGTACATTAGAGAGCCAATGATACCTCTATAAGTCTTGTGATCCACAGGTTCTCCTGAGGGATCAGCAGAGATCTTATAACCGAAGGCCATGGGGACCTTAGCCGAAGAACAATTGTCCATAGAATATTTCTTTAACAGTTCGGTGGTGTATTTTTCTTGATGAATGAAAATTCCTTGTGGGATTTGTTTCACTTTGAGACCTATAAAGAATTTAATCTCTCTATTCATGCTCATTTGGAATTTGTTGGTCATGAGCTTAGCATATTCATTCACCATTTCTTGATCAGTTGATCCGAAGATGATGTTGTCCACATATATTTGAACGAGCATAAGGTGGTTACCATTTGCTTTTCTAAATAACGTGGGGTCAATCACTCCTCTCTTGTACCCGGATGAGACAAGGAATTGAGAAAGAGTCTCATACCATGCTCTTGGGGCTTGCTTCAGACCGTAGACTGCTTTTTCAAGGTTGTAGCAGTGGTCTGGGAATTCAACATTTTCAAAACCTGGAGGTTGCTGAAGGTAAACCTCTTCTTTTAATTCCCCATTGAGAAATGCACTCTTAACGTCCATTTGGTGTACCTTGATGTTCTTGTGGGCTGCGTATGCTAGGAAGATCCGGATAGCTTCCATGCGTGCTACCGGAGCATACGTTTCATCTTATTGAATGCCTTCAAGTTGACTATACCCCTTTGCAACTAGTCTTGCCTTGTTTCTGACTACGGCACCAGATTCATCCAGCTTGTTTTTGAACACCCATTTAGTGCCAACAATGGTGTGACCACGTGGCTTCGGAACGAGCTGCCAAACTTTGTTTCTTTGAAATTCTTCTAGCTCTTCTTGCATTGCAGCTATCCAGTCAGGTTCAAGCAATGCTTCTTTGATCGTTCTGGGCTCTACCGAGGACATAAATGCTGCGTAGTGGCAGTGATCAGATAGGTCCTTGGAAGATCGAGTCTGGATACCTGCGGATGGGTTGCCAATGATTTGACCTGGTGAGTGGTCCTTCGTCCATACGTGTAGACGGGGCTGCAGATGATCAGCAGCTGCGGTAGAGGGAATATCTTGAATATCAGAAGAATCTGCGGTTGGAGATGGCAGTTCCCCCTGGACATGAGAACATCCTGCTGAGTCATCTTGGTTTGTTGGAACAAGAATGGAATTTTCTTGAGCAGTTGGAAGAGGTTCCCCCTGGATTGCGGATGGGAGTTCCTCTGGAACGTGAGAAGGTTCCCCCTGGACTGCGAATGGGAGTGTGATAATCCTTGGATCAGTTCTCGTGTCAATGTTCTCTATGAGTTCATCATCCGAATCCGAAGATACGTTTGATGGTAATGATTCTCTCCGGATAGGAACTTGAGCAGCATCAAGTACTGGAACCTCGACGGTTGTTGCTAGATCCGGAGTAGAGCTTTCCCCCTCAACCGGAGAGGTGAAAGTATTAAGAGATGCTACTTCAGATAGAGATGGTCCAGAAACATCAGCGTGTTGTTGTTGAGCTGCGGGTGACACATGAACTTCGGATAGTTTCGCCGTTTCAACAGGATCGAAAAGATCGTCATAATTGACTTCAACTAGATTTAAAGGACCTGAAGAGGGAGGAATATCGCTTTCCATGATTGCGGTGGTTTCAGTGGATGGAGGGGCGTTGCGGATGTGAGAATCATCAAATTTCACATCGAAGCTTTCAATGATCAGCCTTGTACGTCTGATGAGCACTCGATAAGCAACCTTGTTAGTGGAATAACCAAGGAAGATGCCTTCATCAGACTTCGGTGCAAACTTGTTAAGCTTATCTCGGTTGTTGATCACGAAACATCAACACCCAAAGATATGAAAGAAGCGAACATTCGGCTTGCGGTTGTTAAGGCCCTCATATGGTGTTTTGTTGAGACATTTTCACACAATGCTTCGGTTTTGAACAAAGCATGCGGTGGCTACAGCTTCAGCCCAGAAGTAGAGAGGAAGGTGTGCGAAGTTGAGCATAGATCTAGCTGCTTCTACTAGAGTGCGGTTCCTTCTCTCTACTACCCAGTTTGTTGCGGTGTGTAGGGAGCTGAGAAGTTGTGAGAGATGCCCTTGGACACCAAGAAACTGTTGAGGAGATGATTAGTAAACTCGGTTCCATTATCATTGCGGATCCTTCTTACTGGAAGCTTGATCTGAAGTTTGATCTCTTTGATGAAGTTGATGAAAATCTGCAGTGTTTCTGACTTGAGTCTGAGGAAGAAGCCCCATGTGAAGCGTGTAAAGTCATCTATAATAACCAGTATGTATTTTTTATGATAGAGACTGGCTACGGTAGATGGACCGCAGAGATCAATGTGCAATAGCTCCAGTGGTTTAGAAATTAAAGAGTCCATTACCAGAGGGTGACTTGCTTTGGACTGTTTACCACATTCACAAGCCGGACAAAGAGTATCGTTGCTGAATTTGAGAATAGGGAGACCTCTGACTAGTTCTCCTGTAACCAAGTTGTTGATGTACCTGAAGTTGAGATGAGTTAGCTTGTGGTGCCATAGCCAGCTGACTTCGGATACAGCTTTGGACAGGAAACACAACTGCGGTCTGCCAATGATCAGAGAGACATCCAAAGGATACATGGTACCTTCGGATCTGGATTTGATCAGACAAGTGTTTCTGTCACTAGTCATTACATAGCAGAACTGATCATCAAATTCAACTCGATGTCCTGCCTTACATAGTTGGCCAACACTGATGAATTGGACTTGTTACCGGTCCGAGGTTGGTAATCCCTAACATGAAAGTTGTTGGATTTTGAAAAAGTTTGTTTTTGAAAAGGTTTAGCACGTGCAAATCTTTGTGTCATTTTTGGTGGATTTGGTAGAATACCCTTCCATTTGTTGAAATTTTGACGTGACTTTGAAAGTGTTGGAGTGGGTAAAATACCTTTCCATTTAGGATCATTTGAGGAATAGACCTGAAAACCATTGTTTCGAAAAGACTGAACACCCTTTTGGGTTGTGTCAGAAGAAGTAGGAATGACTTTTGAAGCTGGACTTTCCTTTTTGTTTGTTTTCTTGGTGGGAGAGTTTTTTGAAAAGTAGTGTGAGAAAACAAATTTTTCTGGACTCTTGGACTTTGGAAATCTGACATGTTTCTTATTTTTTGAAAAAGTTTGTCTATTTGTGCCTCTAGATCTAATTTCCTCTTTGAAGGCCTTTCTGGCCAAGGATTTTGGTGAACCGCAGTCATTGTTGTTCAACTGCGGTTTCCTGGAATTCTTAGAATCATTTTGAAAATGTGGGCTTGAGTCATCCGAACTTGAAGAATCTGGGGTCTGTGAGCATTGACCCACTTCAAAGTTCTCTATAGGTAATTCATGATGAATCGCCTGAAGGGTCACGGTTCCTTTTACTGAGGAGTGCGGTAGTGAAGATTTGACTACTGCAGAGTAAATCTTAGTTGGGACTTCAGTGGGACTTTTGTGGGACGTTTGACTATAGTGTGAGACACTGCGGTCTGAGGGCAGAGATGGAAAGTCTTTTGAGACTTCGGGGCCCTCAATGACAATTTCTTCATCAACTACGGATGAGGTTTGAGAATTTGGGTAAATGGTGCCACAGATAGGAATTTGATCACTTGTGTGACCCGAAACCTCAGGCACAATTTCCTCAATGACACAATTATTGCTTAGATTATAGAGTCTACCGAAGTGAGTTTTTATGTCTTCGGGGAAGGTCTTGTCATTGACTGGGAAATGAAATTCTCGGTTTGGAGGGACATACAGTCTGTCTTTGTTGAATCGGGGTGAGGAATCCATTACGGTAGGATATCCATTTGACCAACCCGAATTGTATGTATTGTCCACGGTGCCATTATTTACCAAATTTTCAATAGCTTCACTTTCATTGAACAACTTTTCGATTAAAAGATTTAAGCGTACAATTTCACTCTGAGCTAAATCTTTCTGGTTCAAATCTATCTCTAATTGTGTTTCACTCAACATTCTTGCATATTTCTCTAACTCTAAGTCTTTTTCTAACATAGCCATTTTGAGTCTTTTGTTATCCAGGCGTCCTCTCACATGGAACATTTCTTGGGACGCAATGTTCTTCTCATCTATGGCTTTGTTATAGTCTGTAAGGACGGCAGCACAAGTGTCATTAAGATCATCTATGTATGGTTGACAGTCATGCATGGTATAGTTTAGAGTTTGGATCATGAGTTTTACCTGTTCGACGATGCTTAGAGTTCCATCCTTTGCCATGTAGCAGTAGTTCTTTTCCAGCTTTGTAGACTCATCATCATCCGCAGTTGCCAGCATGCAGATTTTCCCTTTTCCTTTCACACTGCTGATGGCTTCATCTTCGTCTCCGGATGACCAAACTTGATGGTCTCTTTTGACATGGGCTACGTATGCCCTTGCCTTTTCCTTATCTTCCAACTCTTGAGCCATTCTAAGGTAGAATGCTCTATCTTTTACTACATTGGCCTTACAATCTCTTGCAAAGTGATTCTCTTTGTTGCATTTGTGACAAATCACGACATCAGTCTTGTCTTCAGAGGTAGTACCGGAGTCAGTGGTTGGGGTGGACTGCGGTACCTCCTTTGGTTGATTATTTTGAGATTGTGGTCGTGGATGAGAACTTTTGGAATATCGAGGATGGTTATTCTGGGAACTGAAGTTACGGTTGAATGGAGGTTTGTTGAACTGTTGATTCTTGGGGAAGGAAGGAGGTGGTAGACGGTTGAACTGTTGGCTAACCAGAGCAATAGCCTTCTGAAATTCTTCTTCATCGTCATACTCTGAGTCAGCTTCTTATGACTGCGGTGGAGTGTCATACGAGGGAGAGTAGAGTGACTGCGGTGGGGCTTGTGCTATGAGAGCAAGTGGTCCTCCGAAGTCAGCACAGTCTTTGAGTACGCTGGATTCTTGTGCTTGCAGCTCTCCATAGAGCTTGTAGAGTCACAAAGAGTGAATCTTTCTATCGCCCTGGACTATCATCTTAGCCGTAGTCCAATGTCTTCCCAAACCATTAAGAAACTGAAGATTTGTTTCATGGTTACTGCGGATGGTGCCCGCATTGGATAACTTGGTGACTATCAGGTTGAACCTTTTGAAGGAGTCTTCCAAACTTTCGCCGGTATGAGCTTTGAAGTTGTTGAACTCATTGAGTGCGATAGTAAGCTTCTAGTCTTGTGCTTGTTCTGAGCCTTCGTACAGATTCTTGAGAACTTCCCAGATCTCTTTTGCTGATTTGCAATTTATGATAATATCGAAGTTGTCAGGAGCAACTCCACAGGAGATTTCATAAAAAGCAACAACATCATTTTCCATTTTATCGAGATCATCCTTGGTGGGACGGCTGATGACTGGTTGTCCTCCTCCTAGTCTGGTTGTAGCACCGTCAGTTTGGACTGGTGTAAGAACTAGGACATGTGGTCCTTCTTCTATGGATCGCCATACATCTCTACCAAGTCTCCGTAAGTATCTTTCCATTCTTTGTGACCAGTGATGATATTCATTTGCTACCAGTATTGGGGCTCGGTTAGAACCACCAACACTGTTGGAAACATTCAGAGATAACGATTGTTCCATTTTTGAATTTTTTTTTAAGAAATGAGCTTTAGTGGTATAGAAGGCCTTTTGAAAATCAGAGTTCCGTTTTCAAGAAGCAACCACTATGGCTCTGATACCAATTGTTGAGAGAAAAACTTAGAGACACACTTGAACAAACGTTAGAACAAGTATATTACGAAATAGTTAATCTCGAAGGATCTAAAAGCTCAACAATAATATTAATAAGTTAGAGTTAGATAGTTAGAGAGTTAGTTGCGGAAAGTAAAGAAATAGAAATGACAACAATTGTTATATCAAGTATACACGTAAGTTGATTCATAACAAGGAATGCATTCAAACCAAGTAAATAAGGAGGATCAAACTTAGTGATTAAGTCACAGAAGACTTGCTCCGAAGAGAGGTTATAATCAGTTGTATTCTACTAAGATTTGAGAGTAAGAGGTGATGCGTAATTAGATAGAGAGATAGAAAAGATAACTTCAGAGAAGTGTATTTAGAATAGATAGATGCATGTAAGTGTGTTTTAATACAAAGAGAATGAACTCTATTTATAGAGACTCACGATGTACACTAGATTACCTCTCTAAGAGTAGCCATGCAAGGCATACTGGACAATAGAGAGTGTTACAATAAAAGACAAGTAAAGTAATCTAGTTAAGTGACTGCGGTAGGTAGAGACTCCGGTTGTTGATGGAGAAGTTTGACTGCGGTAGCTTGTTGGCTGCGGTAGCTGAAGTTCAAGAGGGTCACTTTTTATGATTCAACAATACCGATGATGATTACCGGTTGAAAGATACCGATGATGATTATCGGTTGAAAGATACCGAGGATGTTGTATGGTATGTGGTATGATGGGGGAACTCACTAAGCTTTGTGCTTACGGTTTCGGTTTTGGTTTCAGGTACCTCTTCGTCTAAGGGGAAGGAGCCGGCGGCGTAGCATCGCATCACACACACACACACATGATTTCCGCATGGAGATTTCTGGGATTGTACTCTGATATGTTATTATTTTATGACTTGGGTTTTCAGACATGATACATAGTTTTATGAGATGATGTGTTTTCACAGTATTTTCTTATGAATGTTTTTATGAGTCAGCTAATTAAAAAGAAATTTTTGGACTTGAAAATTGGGATGTTACATAAGGCCTAATTTTAGTAAAAATAATATTTTAGGCCCTATTTTGGACAAAACTTGTATTATAAAGCTAGTTTTTGTAAAAATAACATTTTTAACTCATTTTTGTCAAAAATTTCATTTTTGGCTTGATTTTTGTGAAAATATAGATTTTCGGCCCATTTATAGGAAATTTCATCTTTTTGGCCCAAATGTTCATAATTTCGCAACTTTGATCCTTTTTATTAAAAATTTACATTTTTGACACAACTTTTTTGAAAATGACAATTTAACCCACAAAATACCAAAAGTTACAATTTTTGGGCCCAAAACCGCGAGAAGCCCAAATAAGGCCCACTTATGAAAATATTTACATTTTTGGTCCCTATAAAGTTTCAAAAGTCGAGATTAGCCATTATTTAGCAAAAATTTTCCTTTTGAACCCCTTACTAGCCGAGAGTTACATAAACAACCCATATTTTGTCACTTTTGTCATTTTTAGCCCCTTTCATGAAGTTTTTCTTAGATTCAAGTGCACTTGATGTATTTTAAACCTTTTTCTTGTGAGATATGTTGAAATAAGTGTTATGTCATGCTAATATCATCATCTTTTAGTAGATCTTTTAGTTCATGAAGTTTTCAACACATAAACACATACGTAACTAAAGAAAACATACAAAATCATACATACAAACATAAATCTACACAAAACAACTTGTATTCTCCCCCAAAATAAAGTAAAAATCGAAAATAGGGGGTATGAACTCACTTTTCTTTGATGTTTTCGGTTTTTGATGAAGAATGGATGAGATCTCGGCCCTAGATGTGCTCTGGAGGAGATTTTCGAACTTAGATGGTTCTAGGATGTAACATCCCAAAATTTAGAAGTATGATTGAAGGACTTAAGTGTAAATTGAAGAAGGTACTCGACGAGTAGGTATGCTTACTCGTCGAGTCGGAGTGGGTTCTGGTCGCGAGTTAAGTGACCAAATCGCCGAGTCGACGGTTGGACTCGACGAGTTGGTGCTGAAAAGAGAAAACCCTAATCTTAAGGGTTGCACCCTATTCAAAGGACCATATGTCCTCCCTTCAGCCTCCTTATTTCCCTTGAGAGTCGATAAACCCTAAAAATTGTGTGAGCTTCCATTGTTAAAGAGATTTGACCTTTGGAGGAGGAATATTGAGAAGGGAGCTTGAAGATCAAGAGGCTAGCATCAAGGGATTGGTGTAGATCCAGAATCTACTTCAGCTTGGGCACATTTTGGATGTAACAAGCTGTTACCTTGACTTTATTGCATTTATATCTATTCAAGAATGAGATTTGGGGCCATTTTGGCATGTTAAGGATCTATTTCGGGTTAGGGGTCTAGATGTGAGGTTGCTACTTCAGATCTAGACTTGTCTTGGTCCAGAAACTCATAAAGTATCAGCCCTTGGTTTGTTGGTGAAGCATACTTGTCCTAAACCTTGGCCCTAGATTGATTTGGGCCTATAGCTCTTTGTTTCCACGTAAAGTTTGCAACTTTACGTGAGAGTCATGCCCTAGAAGAGTGGATCTACAGTTTGGAGCCCCTGCATGACTCGAAAAGCCTCTGTATGAATAAAGGACTGAAGAGACTCGACGAGTCACTTGGGTCGACTCGGCGAGTCATATGGAGATAGGCATGAACTCGACGAGTTGGAGGAACAACTTGGCGAGTCTGTTGGAGATTGTCGTGGACTCGGCGAGTCTGTTCTTGGACTCGGCGAGTCAGGACGCAAAACCCCAACCTCTTCTGGTTAAGACTCAGATCAGTGAGTTGAGTGGTGACTCAGTGAGTTGGACATGATAGGACTCAGAGAATGTCGAACTCGACGAGTCATGGGGTGACTCGGCGAGTCGAGTCGTGATATGGGAGTTCTCTGAGTTTAGGAACTCGGCGAGTCAGCGGGTTGACTCGGCGAGTAGGGTCAATCAGGAAGGTTGACTTTGGCCAGGACTTTGACTTTGACCAGTTTGACCTTCAAGGGTATTATGGTAATTTGGATATTCATGTCAATAAATCATTTGTGGCTATAGGTGTTGGAGTTTGGGGCAGTGCTTCGGGATTGTGCTTTCGTGGTTCGGTTTGGCAGTTGTTAGGTGAGTTATCCTCACTATACCCAAGGGTCTAAGGCACCAAGGCCGGCCCTTTGATTTGTTATTTGAGATAGTTACTGCTGTGATATGTTAGTTGGCATCCTGGTAGATAGGATGGCTATGTGATGTTATGCTCTATTAGATCGGTATTCTGGTAGATTGGATGTGGCTATGCTTAGTGACCTGTAGTTGGTCTGACTGTTTGTATTCTGGTAGGAGATTACCTGTTATATGTGCACGTGTTGAGCAATAGTAGAGGGTATTCCATCCCGGTAGGATGATAGGGCCCTAGTATGTTGTCTTGTAGATTGTTATATGGTTATTTGATAGGTGCACATGTTTGCTAGTATGTGGGCATTCCAACCCGATGGATGAGGGCTAGGAGTATTCCATCCCAGTAGGATGAGTGGACTCATAGTAGGTGGGCATTCCAACCTGATGGTTGAGGGCCTGGGGTATTCTATCCCGAGGGATGATTGGACCCATAGTAGATATTGGACCCATAGTAGATATTGGTTCTGGGGATACTCTGATGTTTAAACTATTTTGAAAACAAGTTGTAATAACTTAATGGTTTTTGAATGGGTTAAAATGTTTTAAATTGGCTTGAATTTTATGGGTGTTACAAGTTGGTATCGGAGCCTTGGTTTGAGTGAATTGGAGGAACACCCGTGTGAATCCAGTCTCAAATCAAGTAAAGGAGGATTGCAAGGTGTACGATCAACCGGAGCCAGTAAGTAGACCCCAAAATACCATACAGTTATTTGATTATGTGATATGTTAGAACATCATGCTAGTGCTAGGCTAGGGATCTTCAGGAATTGCATGATAGAATTGCATGATTACATGATGCCTGCTAGCCTAGGGTTTCCTTTTTATGAGATTGACATCATTACTGCAGTTGCTTAGTGTATGCATCACGGCTATACATAATTAAGATCTTATAGCTTGAGAATGTTTGATTTGGCCTTGTGTTCTGTTCTTGTTTGATTGGGAGCTTAGGGTAGGATTGGGTATTAGAAAGTCTATAGGGTCCAACGTTATGTATGGCTAGCATATACTAGTGCTGCAGGGTTGGTGGAAGTTTCATGGATGGGTGAGTTGTGTGGGATCGGGAGGTCAGTCGTGAGACAGTTAGCTTTCCTCTAGGAGTGAGGATCTGGCGTTCGTGATGTTATGTATATTGTTAGGGTGTTGTGGTGATACTTGAGACAAATATAGGTAGGTGTGGAAGGTAGTATGGGCCCGTACTACTGAAAGCACAGGACCCATACGCGTAGCAAGGAAGTCACAACCCCTAGGGTTTAGAAGGGAGTTGGTTCCCGATTATCTAGGCGGATTGTCTGATATCTTCCTCTTCTATTTTCAGTATGGTGGTTACGAGGCGTGTCGTGGCTGGATCCGGATTGGGATCGGGACAGGGTGAGCAGGAGGCCCCAGTGGCACCTGAGATTATCGGCCAGGGGGAGCCAGTGTTGACAGAGGAACGGGTCAGGGAGATCATCCGCGAGGAGGTGGTCGAGATTGTCCGGGTCAGATCCAGGAGTTGTTTGGGACTATTAAGTCCGCTATGAGGGAGTACTTCGATGATCGTTATGCAGCTCTTACAGAGACGGCTGACGCGGCTGTAACAGCGGCAGGGGGAGGAGCCGGTCGGGGCTTCCAGTACCGGGACTTCGATAATACGAAGCCCCTTACCTTCGACAGGGTTCAGGATCCGATCGTTGCTATGAGATGGTTGTCGGATGTAGAGGGATGTTTATTCACGTGTTTGTGCCCTGTTGAGCAGAGGGTGAGGTGTGCTCTGAACCTTTTGAGGCTCGGGGTGAAGGATTGGTGGAGGTTGACTACGAGATCATACTCTAATGCGTAGCGAGCTGTGGTGACTTGGAATCAGTTTTGGGATATGTTTAGTACTCGTTATGTTCCGCGGGTAGAGCAGGAGAGATTGGCTCAGGAGTTTTTGGAGCTTAGACAGGATTCAGAGTCGGTGACGAAGATCACCAGGATGTTTACGGAGAGGGCGATGTTCTGCCTTGAGTTTGCTTCGGAGCAAGCTCAGATGACCCGGTATATGAGCATTCTTAAAAGGGACATCAGACAGTTTGTGTCCACACAGAGATGTGATAATTTGTTGGAGTTGCAGGAGGCTGCCAGGCGGCGCGAGTTAGAGATTGAGCTCCAGCTGAGAGAACAGAGGCATGCCCCGGTGCAGTCGCAACCTGCGCCGAAACAGATGAGGGCTGTTGATTATCGTCAGGAAAGTCAGAGGAGTCGCATTTGTGGGAAGTGCGGTAAGGTACATGATGGAGTTTTTCGATCTTCTTTTGGGTGCCACAAGTGTGGCAAGGAGGGCCACATAGCCAGGGATTGCAAGTAGCAGGCTCCAGCTGCCGGAGTCCGACTTTGTTATCATTATGATCAGGTGGGCCATATGAAGGCCCAATGTCCTCTCTTGGCTGCCAGGCCAGTGCAGGTCCCAACACCAGCTACTTTGAGACTTACTGACGGGGGTCAGGGTCGAGCAGAGCCTCCGAAGGCTCCAGGGCGTGCTTATCAGCTTGTGGCCGAAGAGATCGGGACAGCGCCAGAGGTGACAGCCGGTATGTCTTTTCTTCTATATCTTGTTCATGTTATTATGAGTTGTTTGTTTCATGCATAAGTTATTAGAGCATAGTAGATGATAGTGAGAGGTTATTATTGAGAAATTATAGAGGGGTAGTATCTGGTGGTGCATTCAAGAGAGAGGAAGGACATGATCCAGAGATTCGGAATCATCAGCGGGAACTTGGAGCCCTTGAAGTTCGTTGTCTCGGATTGGGACAATTGAGTCGCGTACCAGCTTCGTCGCCGGTAGATAGTAGTTAGTGCTCTAAGTCGGGGAGAATCGGAAATTCTCGGATGGGGCGTGGTTTGGAAGGAAGTCGCCTGACGCAGATTGGATGTCGATTACGGGAAGGGGTACAATGAGGCGTTCCAGTTATGGTAAGAACCCTGTATGTATGGTGGATCTTTGAGCGAGCAGTGAGGATACTGCTATGCTATGACAATTAATGGGGTTGTTCCCAAGTGTCGAAAATGTTGAGGAGCATGCGGAAGACTCTTTATCGATTGTAGGTTATGCAATCAGTATCTGAGTATATATATACGTGTTATGGGATAGCGACGTGCTCCACATGTGGACGATGTAGAGTGAGGTTCCGACATTTCGGCACCGATTGATGATGCGAAGTCATGGTTCACGTCTCCTTGGAAGAGGAGAAGGTGAGTAGCTCCGGGTTAGAGATTTGGACAGGGGAGCTAGAGATAGCGGAGTTTATAGACTCGGGAGCAGTCTAGACCGTCGCTGAGAATCGTGTGAAGATATACCACTCGTAGGTCGTGGGCCTAGATATCGCGAGAGTAATGTTCCCTGTCATGGTACGTTTGGAGTAGACGTGATGTCGAGATTTGGATGAGTACACTCGGTTGTGTCGTATCAGAGTAGATTGAGGGAGCTGCAAGGTTGGATCCTTGGGCTTCAAGTATGGTTGTAGGCAGGGGTTATGTGAGTACTGGTATTCCAATCTAGGGTATTCCATCATGAGGATGACCGGACCCTATGATTGATTGGACCTGGTATGTTTGGTATTCCAACCCGAGGGTTGATTGGGCTAAACATGTGTGAGAATGCGAGGGTATACCATCCTTGGGATGACTTGACCCGTTATAGGCGTACCTGGTATTCCAGCCCCATGCTGATTGGGCTAGGTACGAATGGTTATGTGATATAGCTGGTTGATTCATGGGAGTTGCTAGAAGCTGAAGGATGCAGTATCCTGTCATTGTAAAAAGGGAATCGATTCGCGATGGGAACTGGATTCGTTCCCTATTGCAGGTTATCCGGGTTATCGCCAATTTTGGGCGGAGGAAAGGTGGATTAGTGTTATAGCAGAGCTCAGTGGATTATTGTGGTGTCTAACTTTCGCAAGTCTCGAAGGTGTGTTCATGTCAGGAAGGTGACAGTATCAGCGGGTGATATTGGATTGATGTGTTCTGACATTAAGTAGAAAAGGCCGGCGGTCGGCCGGGAGTATTGGCAAGGATACCACACGAGAAGAAGTTATTTTAAAAGGGGTACAATGGTAGGGTCTGGAAGGACCTGAGTTGATTGGGAAATCGGAATCTGCAGTGCAAGAGGTATATTCAGAATCGTATACTGCAGCAGGCTTCGAGGTCGAAGCCTAATTTAAGTGGGAGAGAGTTGGAACATCCCAAAATTTAGAAGTATGATTGAAGGACTTAAGTGTAAATTGAAGAAGGTACTCGACTAGTAGGTATGCTTACTCGTCGAGTCGGAGCGGGTTCTGGTCGCGAGTTAAGTGACCAACTCGTCGAGTCGACAGCTGGACTTGACGAGTTGGTGATGAAAAGAGAAAACCCTAATCTTAAGTGTTGCACCCTATTTAAAGGACCATATGTCCTCCCTTCAGCCTCCTTATTGCCCTTGAGAGTCAGTAAACCCTAAAAATCATGTGAGCTTCCATTGTTAAAGAGATTTGCGCTTTGGAGGAGAAATATTGAGAAGGGAGCTTGAAGATCAGGAGGCTAGCATCAAGGGATTGATGTAGATCCAGAATCTACTTCAGCTTGGGCACATTTTGGAGGTAACAAGCTATTACCTTGACTCTATTGCATTTATATCTATTCAATAATGAGATTTGGGGCCATTTTGGCATGTTAAGGATCTATTTCGGGTTAGGGGTCTAGAACTAAGGTTGCTACTTCAGATCTAGTCTTGTCTTGGTCCAGAAACTCACAAAGTATCAGCCCTTGGTTTGTTGGTGAAGCATCCTTGTCCTAAACCTTTGCCCTAGATTGATTTGGGCCTATTGCTCTTTGTTTCCACGTAAAGTTTGCAACTTTACGTGAGAGTCATGCCCTAGAAGAGTGGATCTAAAGTTTGGAGCCCCTGCATGACTCAAAAAGCCTCTGTATGAATAAAGGACTGAAGAGACTCGACGAGTCACTTGGGTGGACTCGGCGAGTCATATGAAGATAGGCATGAACTCGACGAGTTGGAGGAACAACTCGGCGAGTCTGTTGAAGATGGCCGTGGACTCGGCGAGTCTGTTCTTGGACTCGGCGAGCCAGGACGCAAAACCCCAACCTCTTCTGGTTAAGACTCAGATCAGTGAGTTGAGTGGTGACTCAGTGAGTTGGACATGATAGGACTCAGAGAATGTCGAACTCGACGAGTCATGGGGTGACTCGGCGAGTCGATTCGTGATATGGGAGTTCTCTGAGTTTAGGAACTAGGCGAGTCAGCGGGTTGACTCGGCGAGTAGGGTCAATCAGGAAGGTTGACTTTGGCCAGGACTTTGCTTTGACCAGTTTGACCTTCAAGGGTATTATGGTAATTTGGATATTCATGTCAATGAATCATTTATGGCTATAGTGCTTCGGGATTGTGCTTTCGTGGTTCGGTTCGGCAGATGTTAGGTGAGTTATCCTCACTATACCCAAGGGTCTAAGGCACCAAGGCCGGCCCTTTGATTTGTTATTTGAGATAGTTACTGCTGTGATATGTTAGTTGGCATCCTGGTAGATAGGATGGCTATGTGATGGTATGCTCTGTTAGATCGGTATTTTGGTAGATTGGATGTGGCTATGCTTAGTGATCTGTAGTTGGTCTGGCTGTCTGTATGCTGGTAGGAGATTACTTGTTATATGTGCACGTGTTGAGCAATAGTAGAGGGTATTCCATCCCGATAGGATGATAGGGCCCTAGTATGTTGTCTTGTAGACTGTTATATGGTTATTTGATAGGTGCACATGTTTGCTAGTATGTGGGCATTCCAACCCGAAGGGTGAGGGCCAAGAGTATTCCATCCCGGTCGGATGATTGGACTCATAGTAGGTGGGCATTCCAACCTGATGGTTGAGGGCCTGGGGTATTCCATCCCAAGGGATGATTGGACCCATAGTAGATATTGTATGTATAGGTGTGTGGGCATTCCAACCCAATGGTTGTGGACCGAGAGTATTCCATCCCGAGGATGATTGGACTCGTAGCATGTTGGCATTCCAACCCGATGGTTGAGGGCCTGGGGTATTCCAACCTGACGGTTGATTGGACCCATAGTATGCTATTCATTGTTGTATTGTTTTGGTTGTGTGTGTACGGGTATTTTGGGGGAACTCACTAAGCTTTCGAGCTTACGGTTTCAGTTTATTGTTTCAGGTACATCAGGTGATCGTGGCAAGGCAAAGGCGTGATCGTACCGCTCCTCATATTTCATGATTTTGTGATTTGGTTCTGGGGATACTCTGATGTTTAAACTATTTTGAAAACAAGTTGTAATAACTTAATGGTTTTTGAATGGGTTAAAATGTTTTAAATTGGCTTGAATTTTATGGGTGTTACATAGGAATCATGATTCACGAAAAACATGTGTGTAAGACGAGTGATTGAGTTTAAAAATGAAGTATATCAACTTGGGTTTGTAATATCTTACCACAATGTGAAGCTTGAAGTGATTCTCTTGATAACTCTCTTAAGACTCACGAATTTCTTAAGAGAAGAAGAGTGGAAGAGTGTCGGATGGTTGAGAGAAAAACTGTTGAGTTTGAATTTTGAGAGAGGTTGGAGAGTGAGAGAGAGGCCGAGAGAAAGAGTGAGAGATAAGAGAGAAGAGAAAATGTTGACTTTTGAGGAGAGTGAGTTGATGTTTGTCTAGATACATGCAAACCTTGCATGGATATCCATTAGGCAAAGATGAGTTGTCACCCCATTTCCCTCCCATTTACTTTTCCCCCTTTTTTGTTGTTGGGCCGAGAGAGGGGTAAGGAAAAAGGAAATGAAATGGTTTGGGCCCTCCCTTGACTTAGTCCGATTTTATGAGGCCCAACATGAATATATTTCGGCCTATTGGGCCCTTATGAGGGTTCACGGCCCAATGAAGCCCAAGGATGTAGTTTACGGCCAATTAGGGCTTATGAAACTAATTATGGCCCATTATGGCCCACTAGAGATATGATGAATCATTATAGGCCCATATGACCCAAAATACCTTAATTTCATGGATGTGGGTCCAATTAGAGCCCAAATAGGGTTCTAGGCCCAAAGTAGTCAAATTGAAAGTTTATTGGTTCATTGGGCCCAATAAGAGGATCCTAGTCCATAATAAACTTGAACTGTGATTTTTAGGGTTTTCAATCCATAGTTGAACATATGAGATGTATTGTATTAGGTTTTGAACTTCAATCAGGAGTTTGGATTCAAATGGATGATTTCATGTTAGCATTGCATGATATTCACTTAGAGTACAAGTTATACAACAGCTGATGTTTACATGGAAATTGAATCTCCTAGCTGAAAATGCTAGTTGTGACAGGAAGTCTTCTTGTCAAGAATCTCAAAGGTTATCCATTCCTCCTCCTTGACATAGGATGCTGAAGAATAAGGTTTTGACATCAGCGACATCGAAACACTTTCGAACTTGGTTAGGGCAGTGAACAACAGCGAGTACTTCAAACATTCGACGATCGACAACATGTATGCGTCGTATTTGAATGGAGCCAAATCGAGAACCGAATTTTGATTCTGTTTGATTGTGAGAAGAGATGACTAAGTAGGTTGTTCTTGAATTGAGGAAGAGTCAGCCATTGGTGAAGATGATGAACAGTTGTGAAAAAATCGCCTTTTAGGTTTCGTAAAATCTTTGAGAGTGGTAAAGATTTAATCGTGGATTGAAAACCCTTTTATAGCGTGAGAAGAAACCAAACGACGATTGCGTGACGATCCCTGATTTGGCGACTGGAAAAGTGGGATGTGACAACTGTAGCGGCTGATAGGGTGTCAGATGACATCATGCGGCGTGAGGAATGGAATTGTTTAAAATTCCACGCGCCTTTATTTTGAAAATCTTATCTTCAAGTGTCGCGTCAGCAACTTTAATCCCAAACTTTGCATATTCCTTGATTTCTTTTAAAGATATGATCACCTATTACTTGTGAGAAACAACCTTCATAAGAGCATGTATTAACGAAACTGCGAAACTGAAAAATTCCAAAAATGTCACGAACAAAACTTTTGGAAAATCATAAAGATCTTCGTGCAAGAGTGTGCCAAAGATAAAGAAGTAAAGCAAATTAGAACTGTGGGATTGAAGTGATGTCAATAAAGACATGAAACTGTGGATCTCGGGCACGAATCTCTTCCTTCTAAGTCAAGAGAGACTAAGAAGTGTCTGTGTGATTTCCCATTGAAGTACGATCATTTGTTTGTTAAGAAACAATGAATGACATATTTTGGAGTTAGGCTTGAAAAGGTGGTTTAATCTTCAACCCAAACTACGAAACTTAACATAAGAATGAAAGTTGGATGAAGTACTTGTGTGACCGGTGTAGCCATAACCCCAAGTAGGTTTGATATTATTTCAGTGACTGGATCATTTTAGAAATCTAAAAAAAATAAAACTGGATCTGATGGGTAGCAAAGTCTTGGTTTTTAGAACAATTCATAAAGATCACGCAAAAATAAAAGAGATTTTGTGGTACAATCCACAAATGTTGAGTTATGTCAATTCCATGGTGAGAGCTAGAACTGTGTAATCGTTCATCGTCAATTCATTTATGTGTGTTGGATATTGGGTTTCACCTAGTTCGTGGTGAACGAAGCCAAGATCATTAACTCAGATGTTTGTATAACCATAAACCTCAGTGGTATAACCGAGAGTCTCAAGGGTTACGTTTATGAGTATGAAGGCAAATGGAGAAAAGTGAAGGTGGCTCCAGAGAAGTAAATGTACCTCTGCTATGCAAATAGGACCAAGCAGATAACTCTTAACTCAAGATGAGAATAGTAAGGTAGTTCGTAACTAATGTGAGTTTAACAGCCTAATTTGGAAGAAACGAAGGGTAGATTTGGTTCATTAAGGCTTCACATGGAGTCTGTTGAGGCTTTGGTCAACATGCAGCAGCATGCTTCTAGGGACCCTCAACTAGTACAAAGATATGGAAATTATACCTGCCCTATCACTCGTTTTTGCAATTTAACCTGCAGAGTTACTCAAAGAGTTAAAAGAAATATCAAATAAGAAAAGAAATTACTTTTGGATTTTGATAATATCTGAAAGAGAAAGAGAACAAAACAATAATAAAATACTTTTGGATTTTAAATTTGGAAGGGAAAAACATAAACAAATTAATTTTTTATGTATTTTTGAAAGTTTTAGGAAAAGATAAAACGAAACGAGAAAGCCTAATATAGAAAATATACCAAAGGATCAGACCATGAGTGTTCGTTCGTCTCAGTTCGTTAACCGAAAAAATCAGAAAACGAAATAGAGCGAGCATTCGTTCTATTTCGCTTGTCAAAAAGATTAAAAGCGAAAGCAAACAGGTAACCCGAAAGCTAAAGGGCTACTTCGTAGGCGAAAGTGGTTTTGGAACTGACTCAGCTTCCATCATTCCCAGTCCTTGGAGTATTATATTAAAGGATGCTTCCGGAAACGCTTTCGTGAATATGTCAGCCAATTGGTCTGCGGATCGAACGAAATGAATCTCAACGTTGCCGTCTTCTACATGATCCTTGATTAAATGATACCTCAGTGCTATGTGTTTCGTCTTTGAGTGTTGCACTGGGTTGTAACAGATATGAATTGTGCTTTTGGAGTCGTAAAGTGGGATTCGCTTCATGTTCAGGCCATAGTCTCATAATTGACTCTGAATCTATATAACTTGAGAAGTACAAGATGCAACAACAATGTACTCAGCTGCGGCTGTTCACAACGAGACGCATGTTTGCTTTTTGGACTGCCAGATGACAAGCTTGCCATCAAGAAATTGGCATCCCCCAGTTGTACTTTTTCTGTCTAACCCACATCCTCCAAGATCAGCATCTGAAAACGCTTGGACGAAGAAACCTGATTTCGCAGAATACCATATACCGAGTGAAGTGGTTCGTTTCAGATATCTAAAGATATTCTTGACTGCCAGCATATGAGGTTCACGTGGATTATCTTGAAACCTAGCACAATAAGAAACGGAAAAACATTAGAGATCCTATCAATTAGCGATAAAGAGTCATATCACCAACCGACTTTTCCAGAGATGGTGTTAGTTTCGTTCTGAACACAATTGGAACCTTCACTTTGGAGTCTCCCATCATGCCAAACTTGGCCAATAAGGTCTTCGTGTATGCTTCTTGATTTATGAAAATGCCTTCCGTTCAACTTTCTGAATTCAACTTTCTGAATTCAGCTGTTAAGCTACGATTCGTAAAGCCAAAGATCATGTCATCAACATAAATTTGGACGATCATTAAGTGGTCACCCTCTTTCTTGCGAAAGAAGGTTGGGTCAACCGAACCTTCTTTAAATTTGGATATTTTAAGGAAGCGAGTAAGAGTTCCATGTTGGGTTATGAGCATTCTAACACTCCTAAGTGTACATGCAACCCTAAATACCTTGGATCTATGTTTTCTCTATTATACATACAATTATGAACATCCAAGGTATTATCCTAATCTAGCATACAAAATAATAAATATAACAAGATAGAATACATACCTCTTTGATGTAGAATGGCTTCATGAAGCTTGAGTGCCTAGTGCCCCAAGTGTGACACCTCAAATGGTTCACACAACACCAAATACACTTGGAATAACTTGAGAGAAACTTGAACACTCCTTGAAATCGTCTAGCCCTCACACTCACACATTAGTGCACGATTTCTTGAGCCATGGGATTCTTTTATATGGTGGCTATTAGGGTTACACCATGTAACTCATAACTTTACCCATTCCTTGTGCTTCATGGCTTTTAACCTCCATGGAGTATCCATGGGTCACCCCATGGACTTAGTCCAACATAAGGAATCTTGGATCACAAGCCCACATATATAAGAATGAATGATTTACACAATCAACCCATATATTTAATTAGTCTCCTTTTGATCACTTAATTAATTCCAAATTAATTCTTGATCAATACTAATTAAATAACCTTATTAATATATTAGAACTTATAATATATTAACCAACCTTAAGTGTTATTTCTCTCATTATAGTCTATCCAAATGCATGATGCCATGCAACCCAAATGGACCATGCCAGGTCGGGTCAAGTCTTACCAATTATAGTTATGGACTTAGACATTAATCCAACAGTCTCCCACTTGGATAAGTCTAAAACTATTATTGCGTATGACTTCAGGAACCGATCAGCAATCGTAGCTCTCAAAAGCTTCTGTCGAACTCTGACCTTTGTCAATGACTTGTCCATTAGATAAGGGATCATATATTCCTCCATTCTAGATATCATATGGACTGAGACATGGATTATCAATCATTCTCTCTGTCCATTTGTTGTTTCCCGATTTCCGATTCATGATGACTGACTGATTGAACAAATCAAATCAGTCCTGGCTTAGCCAAGCACTCACATGTATCATCTTTAAATCATCGAGGGGCCCACATATATCGCTTTTATCCCGAAGGTAAAATGAATGGATAAACTTCGACTCATATGGCTTGTTCTACTACTTGTTGAATCATACACAAAGGCACGTTTTATAACATCGAGTTACCAATGTGTTTTCGTGCAATCAATGTATAACCAACTCATAGTAACAACTCATATCTCTAGGTTTGAAGAATATAAGATATTATCGTCTCATGATCACTCGTGATAAAATCCATGAAGTGATTCAAATGAGCGCGGGTTGAATCCAATACTCAGAACTTATGAGCACTCATGAGTGTTGTAGCACCACTTTGTCCACCAACTTGGACCTCTACAAACCAACCCATGACAGTCTTGATTCATATCTACTTCCAACATATGACCGACTGTGGATGGTTTGAATAACTTAATCATTCAGGAAGAGCGACTTAGTTATTTTGGAAGTCAAAACATGCAAAGTGAAACACAAGAATAAATGAATCAAATATGGTATCAAACCCTATGAATATAAATAAACACTTTTATTTATCACCATACTGATTACTCATTATTCATTGTTTCGGTTTTATCAACTTTATACTTGAATTTAAAACAATAGTTGTCCCATGCTCCAAGCATGTACACTATGTAAAATAGATCAATTGAACATCACTCGAATGATCCTCTTTTCACAGTCCCAAATCCTTACTGCAAATGCAAGAATTCCAAATTCATGCCATTTACTGAAATCTGTTAGATTCTAAACTTATATGCATTGATCCTCTTAATGATTATGCACGAAGTCAGAAAGACTTGACAACAATCATTACAGAGCATTCCAAAGGAGATCAGCTCCTTGGAAACATCCTTCTTTCATTAAGTTTCCTAATCTTACACAGATTGACTAATTTCTAACTTTGAAACATTTCCATATTCCATTTTGACTATCACTTCTGAACAAGAGTTGCCTCCTTACAGATTATGTCAATATGGTCCTTCCAGAATTAACATTATACTTCCAACTGTCCTTGAGCAACCAATCTTTGGTAAACCTTAGATTGTCCTCAATAATTGCTTAATCATTTTAGTCATATCCAATTCTAGACCTTTTCCCTTCATAATGCCCCAGGCATTTGGAAAATTTTAGAAAGGATGAATATAGCACATGTAATCGATCCTATATCCGAAGCATATGGGACACGATTCATGATGTCTCACATAAAGACTAAACCAGTCTTTTTCTATAATATTTCCATTTCAATTTGCCAAGTTCTCAAAATTCAGATTATGAAAAGGGATTCCGTAATCATAATCGAATTTTAGAACGCAAATAATGGACCCATATATAGAATTTCCTTATGTTGAGCCATTCCAACATGAAATTCATATATATATCCTTGATTAAATACGATTAAAATCTTAATCTAAGCTTTTAGAATTGAAATGAAGTATAATTTTCTCTCCCTTAATTATAGCAAAACAACTTTTTCAACCCCTGCAACCTCACGAATTGAGACTTTTGTTTTCTATAATTAACATTGCTAACTTGCAACCTTTGTCATAATTATCATGCTCCCACTAACATGATGATTATTAGCATAACACTTATGCTCCCACTAGCTTTGACATGTACTCAGAAATCAGCTGACTTTCTTACCAAAGTTCAGATTTCTGATACTAGATTGTTTTGATAAAACTTTATCAAAATCATACACCTCTCTTAGATAGCTCACATGTGTGTCTAAACAATTTTAGAACTATGAAAAGGGATGTCGTAATCATAGTATCAATTGTTTAGACCTTTGCCACTTCTCACAAGTCCATGTTAGTGTGCCGGTAAACCACACACGCTCCACTAACGACTTTGAGAATGCAAATATCACAATTGCTATCTAGCTAAAATCTACTTAGTGAAAGTGTTTCCTCACCATCATTTTCATGAATCGGAGAGAAACCTTATGACACTTAGATTTAATAGTGTATGTGTTCTTATCCATGTGAATTTGTCAAAACCATAATCACAAGACAAGGTTAGTGACAAATCCAAACTCATATTGATTAAACTTGTGCAATCTTAAATTCTTGCCATTTGGCAGCTCAGGTGCCTGCCATTGCTTCCAAGTAGTTGTGCAACCAATTGAGAACTCTCAGAACTCCTATGCAAAGCCAACTTGAATAGGCACAAAAATTTCAACACGATAGGTTATAAACCTCAAGTCGTGTGCTAGTGAAGGACTTTAGGTTTTATTCTTGATTAAGTCTTGAAACTTTCAAGAGCTTTAAGACTCCCACTGTCCTCTTGACATATAAGACTCCCTTGTCAAATATTCAAGAGATAGTGCGGATTCTTTATCAAGACTAACACTTTACACAATTAGCCTAAGTTGGTCTCTATTTTATCCAAAACATCACAACTTACCAATTTCAAATGTACAAGAGTAGATAACCTTTTACTCTTACATTTGACTAGTGTTAACAAACCCTCTTTAAGATATGTCACTCAAGTTACAATCTTGGAGTATGACTCTAAGAATTGTTTTGGAACGAAGTATGACTCATCTTTTTTATTTAACCATTTCAACAATTCATGACTCCTCTTCTTAGTCATAAGAGATGACTTTAGAGGACCAATTGTGATATGGTATCTTAATCATTAAGATGATCATAAACATGATACTAAAGTACTCTCCCATCTTTTCAGATTTGAGAAACTTTTATCTTTCTTATTCGTTCTGTCTCACATTGAAACTTCTCCAATGCTACAGACTTATACTTAAACTTATAAGTATAACCATATTTACTGAACTTAAGTAAATCATGACGAATAGTCTTCCTGATCTTTTGTGGTGGACTTGACCAGTGCACAAGAATGTGTACTTGATCCCTTAGTCCTTTCCTTATTCACATAAGGAATTTGTCTTAATTTTCCAAGCTGAAAGTTCTCATTCATCATACTATACAGCTTGCATGATTCCAAGTTTCGGTCCAATTGAACCTTGGGTGATGAGAATCTTTCCTTATTTGGTAATATTAGACACTACCACAACCGAAAGAATCAAATCCATTTTTCCAATATTGCTATCAATGGAATCTTATAAGCAACAACCTTTCACAAATGCCATTGTAAGGATACTTAAAATAAATAAAATCAAAACCTTTTTCTTTTATTTTAAAACTTTGCGGAAAAACTTATCCTTACAATCCATATGAAAACCTTGTTGTTATCTATTCCTAAGCAATATAAATATCATAACTCTTAAGTAAAAGCCCAAAATTCTGATCACCGAACCATACGATTGAAATCCATCTTCGCGATCAGAATCAGCATGTACTTAATAGAGTTAGACAATGGACTTTACCTGAAGTAGAGCCAAACTTATTGACTTTAACATCCTTAGGTAAATTTGGCAGCTTCGTAACCAATGCCCCTTCGTTTGGCAATAGTTACCTATGGACCCTTGATAATGGGACTATCCCAGACTTCGCCTCTCTCTTTACCATTAGGTCAACCGAGTTGACTATGGCCGATCCCTTTCCATTGGGAAGAGAGAGCTTTACTGGATATTCAATGTCATCATTGTCAATGTCCATAGCGTTTTAGGAAGTTGATCTTAGCAAATAGATAAGATCATTAAGGGTCTTGTCTTAGTCTGTTTCATAGGATTCCCAAAAGAACTCACTATGTGACTTAGAAAGTAGTTGAGCCACCAACTTTCTCAAGACTTTGAAACCCAACTCTCCCGGCTTGTCAATATGTGACTACATCTCCAAGATGTGATCAAACCTAGACCTTGCCTTGCCAATAGGGCTTGAGTGACCTTAAACTTTTTAGGAACTTGTGGGTTAGGGAGAATAATTGGAGGAGGTGAAAGAAGTATGATATCCATGGGACATCATCTTCATTTAGGAAAGCTTGTTTCAAGAGATTTGGGAAGATCATAAATGTCTAGACCAGACATCTTTTTGGGAGATATTCAAGATAGTTGATTTAAAGTCCTTAATATGACACCCAATATGAAATATTAAGGCTAGGACCCAACAAACTATTTTATAACTTAGAAGAGGGATGCCGTAATCCAAGCTATAAAATATTTGAAGGTAGGTGAATGACGATTCACTAATTTCCACCATGAAAAACGAAATAATTTATTAGGTTTTAATTGGATTTGAAAGTCCTAGATCTTTGAGATTCATTGAACTGTTCAAAGGCATGTTTCAATCTCGAGTGTGCCCTTCAGGTTTTGTGACTAGGATGCCGAGGATCACAAAACAAGGTGTGAATAACCATGCAAATATACTTGGTACCCTTAATATTTACCCCTTAATCGGTGTGCTGGTTAACCACACACGCTCCACCGATACTATTATAAATATTAAGTTACCCTTTGCCTACCTTGTTAAGTCCAGGTTAGTGTGTCGGTTAACCACACACGCTCCACTAACGACTTAAGCAAAGTGCAAAGTGTAATTTCATGGGTTAGCACCAAATTCACATTTTCCTAAGTAACTAAGATTGGGTATTAATAAGAGTTTAGTTACTTAGTATTTATCATTAATACTTTTAATGAAAGGAGAATTATAGTCCTTGTCCTACCCGTTCGGCTAACGACCCTCCACCAGTCAAGGAAGCGGTGGGTGAGAGTGGACACCCATTAAACTGTCATTTTATAGACAGTAACCTTATACCCCCCTTATAGACCGGCTTTGTGAATGAGGCCTACTAACGGTAAGACTGACTTGCTCTTATACATATATTTATTATTAACTTATAATACTATAAAGTATAAGGGTTGAATTTTAACTTTTAAAATTCTAAGGGCTAACTTGGAATTAAAGTATTCATGGGGAAAACTTTACAAATTCCAAAAATTGAGGGCAAGTTTTTGAAAATATTCAAAACTAATTAATTCCATAACTTATGTGTTTAAAGTAGTTTTAATTAAAAAAAAAACTCTTCAAGTTCCATAACTTGAGGACAAGTTATGGAAGACTTTAAACTAATAAAAGAATGTAACTTTTCTTTATTTTTGTAACTTATGGAACTAATTAAGGTTACACATTTTATCATTTAATGAAGTGACTCTTGAACCTCCATAACTTGAGGACAAGTTATGGAGTCATAAAACCATTTAATGAGGACAAGACTCTTCATTTTTGTAACCATTGCCAACTTTTTATGAGTTTTATGAAACTTAAATGTGACTTTTCATATAACTTGAGGACAAGTTACAAAAACACATTTTAGAATCAACTCTTAGATTAAAATGGATTGAAAACACATAATCAATTAACTTTTCTATTAATCTAATAAACTCATATGAACAAGATAATTCAAATCATCAATCTTCAAGAAATTAGCATGAACATACAAACTAATACAAATCTTGAAATTATGACAATTATCTTAGAAATTGGATTAGCATGAACATTACCACATCAAAAACAAGTTTATAAGTCCAAAAACATCTTAGGGTAATGTTCCTAGTCCAATTCCAGCCAAAACAATCGAATATATATATCCAACTCGATTTTTCAGCTACTTTTGCATGTATAACAAGAAAACAAGCCTAGGCTCTGATACCACTGTTGGGTTATGAGCATTCTAACACTCCTAAGTGTACATGCAACCCTAAATACCTTGGATCTATGTTTTCTCTATTATACATACAATTATGAACATCCAAGGTATTATCCTAATCTAGCATACAAAATAATAAATATAACAAGATAGAATACATACCTCTTTGATGTAGAATGTCTTCATGAAGCTTGAGTGCCTAGTGCCCCAAGTGTGACACCTCAAATGGTTCACACAACACCAAATACACTTGGAATAACTTGAGAGAAACTTGAACACTCCTTGAAATCGTCTAGCCCTCACACTCACACATTAGTGCACGATTTCTTGAGCCATGGGATTCTTTTATATGGTGGCTATTAGGGTTACACCATGTAACTCATAACTTTACCCATTCCTTATGCTCCATGGATTTTAACCTCCATGGAGTATCCATGGGTCACCCCATGGACTTAGTCCAACATAAGGAATCTTGGATCACAAGCCCACATATATAAGAATGAATGATTTACACAATCAACCCATATATCTAATTAGTCTCCTTTTGATCACTTAATTAATTCCAAATTAATTCTTGATCAATACTAATTAAATAACCTTATTAATATATTAGAACTTATAATATATTAACCAACCTTAAGTGTTATTTCTCTCATTATAGTCTATCCAAATGCATGATGCCATGCAACCCAAATGGACCATGCCGGGTCGGGTCAAGTCTTACCAATTATAGTTATGGACTTAGACATTAATCCAACATTTCATACCAGGCTCTTGGAACCTGCTTTAGAACATAGATCGCTTTTTCCAATATATAGCAGTGATCGGGGTACTTCTCATTCACAAAACATGGCGGTTGTTCCACATATAAGGTTTCTTCTAGTTCTCCATTTAAGAAAGCACACTTAACATCCATTTGAAATGCTTCGAAGTTCTTGTGCGCTGCATATGCCAAGAAGATGCGAACGGATTCCAACCTTGCAACAGGAGTGAAGGTTTCTTCATATTCGATGCCTTCTTCCTGACAGTATCCCTTAACCACGAGTCTTGCTTTGTTCCTTATGACATTGCCTTCTTTGTCCATTTTGTTGCGAAACACACATTTCAGACCAACCACAGATGCATCCTTTGGACTGGGAATCAATCTCCAAACCTTATTTCTTTCGAACTCATTGAGCTCGTCCTGCATTGCTTGTACCCAATCAGAGTGATCAAGAGAAGTATTGACAGTTTTAGGTTCAATATTAGAGACGAACGAATTAAACATGCAGTATTCCACTTGAGAGAATAGAGCAGTCTGTTTCGCTTATATTTGAGATCTTGTAAGAACTCCTGCAGATGATTCACCGATCACTTGTGTTGTTGGATGATATTTGATCCATTTTGTTAGTGGACGGTAATTGGGATCATAAGATGGATCTAGTTCAGCATTCACTTCTTCCAATTCAGATTGAACATCTGAATCGTCATTCGCATCGTTATTCTCCCCCTCGAATGACGAGTGGTCCTCTTCTTCAGGAATTGAAATATCTCCTGTGAGTGGAGGTTCAAGAGACACTGTGGGAAGAGAGTCATTCGAATAAATGGGAGGATCTAAAGAAAGAGACGAAGTGTAACCCTCCTCCGGTGATGGAGTGTTCGTTTCTTGTGGAGTAGGTTGCTCCCCCTGAGGACTTGCATTGGAATTAGAGTTCTCCCCCTAGAATAAAGTGCTCGGGTCTTGAGGCATGTTCATTGTTGATGGCTTAAAGTGCATGTCTTTTTCAGCATCATCAATGATCTTCTCCTGTTGCTCAACCTTATTATCAGTTGCCTTTGCTTCAGAAGTGATGGCCTTCTCAGGTTCGTCAAATAAAAGCATGAATTCTTCATAAAGATTGGCCGATGGAATGGTCACTTGGTTCGTTTTAGGAAAGATCTCTTCAGCTTGATTATCATTCGCTTGTATCTTCTTTAAGTAACTGTCATCGAACATAACATAATAGGTTTTCGCTTATTGATAATTTCATAAGGAGTGATAGTGAATCTTTTATTGAGAAGCGATTTGTTTTGTGTGAAGCAAGCGGTGGAAACGACATCAGCCCAGAAGTAAAGAGGTAGTGATGCGAACGAAAGAATGGTCCTGTCTGCTTCGCACAACGAACGGTTTCGTCTTTCTACGACCCCATTTTGTTGTGGAGTATAGGGAGCAGAAAATTTGTAAGATACTCCCTTATCAGTGAGAAAAGCATCGAACACTTGGTTCTTAAATTCCATGCCATTATCGCATCGAACATTGCGAACCACCTTCCGCAGCTGTAACTCAATATGCTTGATAAAGTCTTGGAGCTTATGAGTTGCTTCAGATTTCTGCTGAAGAAAGAACACCCAAGTGAAACGTGAAAATCATCTACAATAACGAGAATATATTTGTTACCGCCGATAATTTTGATTGGAGATGGGCCACAAAGATCGATGTGAAGTAGTTCGAGTGGCTCATGAACCTACGTGTTCACTATAGTTGGATGACTTTTCCTGCTTTGCTTCCCCATTTTGCAGGCAGCGCAGAGATGATCCTTGTCATATTTCAAGATGGGAAGACCTCGCACATGATCACCAAGAACTAGCTTGTTGATATCTTTGAAGTTGAGGTGCGAAAGTCTCCTATGCCACAACCAACTATCGTCTAAAGCAACTTTAGTGAGTAGACAAATAGAAGGCTTCCCTCGTATCAGATTGATATTCAATGGTTACATCTCGCCTTTGCGTTTTGATTTAAGCAGCACTGTTTTAGACTTCTTTTCAATAATTTCAGATCCTTCATCGTCAAACGAGACCTTCAACCCAGTACCAACCACCAACTGTAAAACACTTATTAAGTTGTGTTGTAGTCCTTCAACATATGCCATTTTCCTAATAGAGAATTCGTCATTCGTTATCATGCCATACCCTTTGATTTCCCCAAGTGCATTGTTGCCAAACTTCACGAGACCACCATCCTTCAGTTCCCTGTATTCTCACAACTCCTATTTTCTTCCTGTTATGTGGCGCGAACAGCCACTGTCGATATACGATTCAGTGTCCTTGTGAGCCTTTTACAACAACAAGATAAGCAATAGAGAGATCTACCATAAAAGTTTGTTTTATTAAGGTGGTTTGGTCTTTCTTCTTTATTGTGAAAACTTTGATACGATTATCTTTCTTGTTCACTTCTTTCATGTTCATTTGTTTTTTTTTTAATTTTATTTTTAACAAACTTTCGCTCTTCCTCCTTAGATCTAAAAGGAGTGAGGGACTCTGAAACAATCTTTGCCTTCCCTTTATCGTGTCGCGAGGAGGTAGAAGAGTGTGAAGCTCCAGATTTGGAAACGAAGGGGGTTTTGGGAGATGACTTATGGTTTGAAGGATAGGATTGTTTGGAAACAGAGAATCCATGATGAATTGTATGTCTTTGATCCTGAGGGCTGTGAGACTTATGAGCTGAGAAGCCTTTTGGATTCGTGTTTGAAGAGAACTTTTGGCTTTTAGAATTAGCATTTGATTCAACGTTCGTTTGAGGATTGAAACGCTTTTCATGGTGAATGTAGTTTGGATTTCTTGACTTCCAAAACTGCTTTCGTTTCTGTAGATTTTTGTTGTATCTTGTGTTTCGTTGACGTTTTTGTGATGCAAACTGTTCAGCAGATTTGTAAACATTCACTCTTGCCCTTGATTTTCGCACAAGAGTGTTTTCTTGAACCGTGGAGTTACTGGTGAGATTGGTTTTGGTTCCACTTGAACTTCCCTTTTCATAGGTGGTGTTAACTTTGTTTAAAGGTTGAGCAACGTACCTCCCTTTAACTCTCCAAGAGGTCTTCTCAGATAGACCTAATGTTTCGTCTGCATTGTCAATCGGGGTGGGCCAGAAGTGCTCATCACACTGATCAGCATTATCAGTTTCGACTAAGGATGTTAGTTCAACTGATTGACCTTTAGACACTCCATTGACTGCAAAAACTTGGTTAGGTGTCGTTTGGACCTTTTGAAAGATAGTCGCAACTTCCTTTAGAACCTTTGGATTATTTTGATAATGTCGTGCGAATTCAACCGAATTTTCTGAAACGAGGGCCTTCCCTTTTTCAGGTTCGTTTTTAAGGAACTGCGAGCAGTCAACCTCATCTTCTACAGATATTTCACTCATTTCATTGTCCTCACCGAATTCAGAAACATTTTCAACATCTAATTTATTGTCTGAACTCAATTTCGAACACTATGAATCAAATTTCTGTACAGTTTCGGTTTTGATCTTTAACCTGTCATTTTCGTCGAGTATCTGTCTCAGCATGTCCTTGTGGTTCTTGGACTGAATATATGATTCAATTCTGTCAAGTCCAATTTTATAAGCCTCTGAGGTTTCGTCTGATGAGGCGATGGATTCACATTGATAACAATCATCATCAATTTCATCTTCCTTTAATTTTAAAAATGGCAAGATCATTTTATGAATTTTCTTGCCAATTTCACAATCCAAATGCAATTGAGTGATATTAAAATAAAGCCTCTTAGCAATCAAACAAAAGATGTTACGTTGTTTTAAAACCTTTAAATTGTCTTGCTGTAAATAAATAGACTCATCCCTAGACCTAGAAAGCTCATACTCTGTATTCTCTATCCACATCCTTCGTTCCTCACTTTTTGATGACACCCTGCTGATTTGATCGGTTATGTTAGAGTTTGTTAGGTGACTTTGTTTTAAACTTTCACTTATACTTGAAAAGGTGAATTTTAAATCATTTAACTCAATTTCGTAATTAGATATAGGAACATTAAGAGATTCAAGAATGGAATGTACCTTATTAATCAACTGATCACATTCGCTGATTTGAGCAAGAATTGGCTTCTTAGCGAAGCAGCTATCATCCTTTCTTCCATTCGCTTCTTCTTGTCCTCCATCTGTTGCATATCCTCGCATTTGTGAGACGTCATTTTTCACCACAAAACACCTTCCGCCCATATGTGAATCTTTTTCATTCGCCACAAAGCTCTTACCATGAGTGGGTCTTCTAACTTCTTCATCCTCTAAATCAGTGGACCATACCTCCACTCCACCGAACTCATCATCATCATTAGTACCCTGCACAATCAAAGCAGGCATAGACTTATCAGCTTTCTTTTTTTGTTTGATTTCCTCAAGCTTGTGAAGATAGTAGGCCTCATCATCTTCTCCCTATTTTTTCTCATTTAATCGCCTCAACATGCACTCTTTAGCGAAATGATTCTTTCCATGACAATAGTTGCAGTCATAGCCTGAATCACCTGCAAGCAATTTTTCTTTCTTTTCTTCTTCCTTCTGGAAGCTATTCACTTTCTCCTCCTTCGCTTTTTCTGAACTATAGCTTCCCTGCTATTTTCAGTTTTTGGAGGGAAACTTCTTCTTTGCGAATCTCCTGGGATTAGATACCATTAGAGCGAACTATTCATTTGAAAGCTCAGTATCAGAAAGATTAGTTTCAACTTCATCCTCAGCAGTTTGCTTTCCCTTTGCAACCAGAGCCAATGTACCCATGCTAGACTCAACTTTCGTTTCTTTAGTCACTTCGCTTTCATGTGACTTCAGAATACCTACCGGTTTTACTAAGGTGTAAATTCGGAACTGCTCATGAGCTTTCACCATTGATACCACCGTCATCCATTCAGATCTTAATCCATTCATAAATGTTACCTTCTGCTCGATAATTTCACGTCCAATGCCATGTTTTGTCATCCTACTCAAAAGATGATTGTACCGATTAAACATTTGACTAAGATTTTCTTCAGCCTTTTGCGCAAAAGCACCAGATTTAGAGAGCCATAGCGTTTGAGTAGAATGCTCTAGATCTTCATATGTTGAGTAAAGTTCTTTAAGCCTATCCCATATGGCTTTGGCAGTGTCACAAGAACTAACAAGACGGAATGTATCGGCCTGCAATGTGAATCTGATGATTCTCATTGCTTTGATGTTGCTCTGCAGTTTTTCTTTCTCATCATTAGGAACATCCTTGATTTCAAGAAGAAGATGATTAAGATTAGATTGAGTTTTAATCTCCCTTTTTGTTCCAGAGTGAATGAAAGCTCCAACAGTGATAGCTTGCCAGATCAAATAACCATTGTCTTCTAACCCTAGAACATAGTCTTCAAAGTGAAGTGTCAAGACTTCATATTCGTTGGGAAAGAGGATGGGAATCCTTGTTGTTGACCCAATACTGTTGATGAAATTGATCTAAGATTCGTCGTGCGACATTTTGACAAGATCCTTGCAACCGGTTTAAGAATCAGACGTGTAAAAATTTAGGGTAATATTGAGATCACAGCGTCAAGAATAGAGAGATGACGACTAAGCAGGATCCAATATTAACGGAAATCCTAGTAGCTTCTTTTAACAGAAGAGATGCGTATAGATTACACAGTCTCCTGCTCTGATACCAATTGATGGGAATAAATCCTTTGAGATCGACAAGATTCAAAAAAAGAATGTAAATAAGACCACAAAAATGATTCAAATGTGTTGAATGATTAAACTTCACAACCTCAGAAGAGCTCGACAAAGAACTTCTACTGTAGAGGCGTGATTAGGGTTTACAAAAGATTACTTAAAAGATAAAATCCTTAACGAGCTACGGTGCATGCATGCACTATATATACAAAAACCCTAATAAATGAAACGGCCGGACATACCCAAAACCGTGTACATGTTGGACTAAATATTGTAAGCCCAATGACGCAACACCTAATACCCAACAATATTAAATAACATTTGATTCAAGTAAACTGAATGGGTTAGGTTGGGAAACCTGGTGAGCACATAGATTTTTCAACCCATAATATTATAATATTTTATTATATATCCTTCAGAATTCAAATAAACTAATTACCCCATTCCTGTTATCATCACTTTCTATTCCTATTATGGTGATCTCGAGAGATCTTTCCTAAAGGATCTTTGTCGGTAGTATGATAAAATTTTGGGTAAGCATGACAGTACATCAATATTTTGATAGGCACGGCAGGTACGATAGTACAATAGTACTTGGATAAGCATGAAATGCACGACAGTACAATAGTACTTGGATAGAAACGGCAACCACGACAATATAATAATACTTTCGATATGCACGACCCGTCACGGATTACTACTTTGCACAACTCTCATATAACCTATCATAACCACTAACTTACACATCCCTATCACAGCCTCTTATTTATTATTACGGACCACCCTTTACAAGCCGATTATATTATTAAGTATAATATCTGATTATATCAGGTAACAATCATATCATATTGTATAAATACATTAAACACAACAAAACTAGCGCACATAGCATTTAAGCAATTAGAATACTTGTATATATGTGTAAGTTTGAAAGTAAGTATGCACTCACATGATAAAAGTGGATGCCTCAGAATTTGGGCAGAACCTCGCCATAGCACTTTCAATGACCTAAATGTATCACACTAACTCTTAGTCTAGTTTCAAGTAAGGATTAGTCAGGCAGGACAGTTGGGAGGTATGATCATTTTGGCATAATAGCTTTTCTGGAATCCAATAATCAAGTCAACGTGAATATTCTAGACACCTCTCCCATAAGTAGATCAATCAGTATAACGACATGGATTTACTGATAAATCATATTTATTGGTTCATAACAACATCTTATGACTATAAATATAAGTTACACTGAAAGAAAGAGCATGTAGATTAACTTACAAAGATTCTTGATGAAAACCGGAATCTAAGTCGGTAGAACGCTGACTCGGGAACTTCTATTCGAAGGGTACAACTAGCTAAGTATTCAGGGGTGTTGCAGGGCTTCGCCGAACACTAAAACTAAGGGAAAACGGGATAAAATCGAAAGCAAATCGAGACTGAAGAAATTTGGAGGTGTGGAGGGGAATGAGGGTTGGCCTCTATTTATAGCCATTTTTAGGGTGCACGGCGTGAAAAAGGGGTTTACATTGCGCATTTTACGGTGACCACTCCCCAGCCATTTTGTGCCATGATTCAGGCTCTCCGTGGTCCGCGTTTTCACCTTCTAGAAGCGCGCGTTGCGCATCTGGCATGCACGGCACGGGGCACAAAACATAGATTTTGTAAATTCCATAACTTCTTCATACAGAATCCATTTTCAACATTCTCTATATCCTCATAAATCTATCGTCGATATCTACAACTTTCCTTTAGGCTCCATTGGCTAGTTTAGAACTTATTTTTAGCCCTTATTTTTATAAGATTTAATGATTTTGCAAAACCCATAACTCACTCGTACGGACTCCGATTTTGGTGTTCCTATTACCAAAATTCCTATCTTAAAGAATACTATGAATTTCATTTTGGTGACTTTACCCAAAATTCAACCATTCTCTTCGTACCTTTTGACGTTACACATTCCTTGTGCGCAGCTGAGTTTTATATCTTTATAAAAATCATATCTATATTTTACAGAGTCGGATTTGTATGAAATTTATATTTTCGAGATCGGGACGACGTGTACTTATTAAATATATTATATTTATATATGTTTTGGCACACTTATTTTTACGACTTACAGATAATTCGGTTAATTTTTCCTATTTTTCCTTAATATGAAACTTGTATTATATAGTCTACAGCGCGCACGACTATAGATTATCCTAATCAAGGGTTTAATTTTAGTAATTATTACTTATTATGTGTAGCTTATGTCACAATACTAAGTACCAAAACAATAAATCCAATACAGAAGAAATGCTTCAAGGAAGAAGAAAGTTACATTATAGATAGAATGCTACAGTTACAAAAAAAAAGAGTAAAATGAAGTTAATCGTCGGATCCAGTGTTAGAAGAATCCATCTCTTCCAGCTGCTTCTTCAAAAGCTCGCATCTACACCATCTCCTTCGAGCATCTTTAACAAAACAAAATCAAAGTTGGAAAGTTCAGTGAACCGTTGGAGAACTAAATCATTAGTGTTTGGAAAAGAGAAGGGAAGCATGAGACCATCCATTACGTTCGGATATTAGGATGCTATTTCAGTACAAGCCTGATGTTGGCCAAGTTGTATGGAAGCCTCTTGCATGGAAGCACTAGCATGGCCAAACTCCTCCGAGTTAAGTAGAGCCCGGACAAAAAAGGGTATCCCCTACTTTAACCTCTACTACAGATCGACGGAATGCTGCTGAGAAATTTTTTCATCAAACATGACGTCCTGTTTGGCTAATGTGTAACACCTCGTTTATTAGATAAATATATGAGCAAATTAATAAATTAATAGTAGCCCTAAAATCCGTAATGATATAACAAGGTGTTGGTCTCGAGGGTAATTGTTACAATTTTAGAAGTTAAGGGTTAAAATTGTAAGTTTTGAATTTAAATTGAAAAGGATTTCAGAAGTCAGGGTGTGTTTGGTAATTATTGGACTTGATTTGAAAGGGGTTTCAGAAGACAGGGTATAAATGGTAAATTATGTACCTAGGTGGAAAGAAATTTGTCATGAGGGGCTAAAGGGTAAATATTGGATTTAAGTTGAAGAAGATTTTGTGAGGAGGGGCTGATTTTGAAAATGTGACAGAAGTTGAAATGAGACACGAGTTTAACCCCGTATCCCATTTTCCCTCTCATTTGGAGTATCGGAACCCTAAAGCTATCATCCAGCCGCCATGTATGAGGTTCCATAGCCGCCACCTCCCTTTTCTTTTCCGTCCGTGCTCTGATCAGTCAAGCCCGCTGCCGCCGCTCCTCGCCATCACACGCCTGCTGCCGGAGACGTCAAGGGGTAAACGAAGAACCGCCGAGGGCCGTAGAAAACTCGTGATGCTCGCCATGTGTAGGTCGTAAGCCACAGAAACGCTCGATAAGTCGCCCCATAACCCACCTTCTTCCCTCTCTCTCGTTGTGTTCAGTGGCATCGACGTCGGAGATGGAGGTTACCGCCGCCTTCTGCCGCCCTCAGCCGCTCCTGTTGCCGGCATCTCGGGACGCTGTCGTCGCCATACGCCACAGGTGGGTGGCTGTGTTGCTATTTCGGGCAAATGGCGTAGTGTGTGTTTATTGTAGTGTGTGTGTGTGGCTGTATTTCTTTCTTTAGAATGTTTTTGTCTAGCTGGAAAATCAAGATCTGGCTGCCACCATCTACCACCGTCGGCCATCACTCGGGTGGCTGTGTGTGTGTGTGTTAGTTAGTGTATGTGTGTTTATTTTTGGTTTAAGCATTGTAATTGTAATTAACAAAAGAATAATGAAAAGAAGCACAAAACCACCACCGTAAGGAGGTGACCGCTGCCGTGAACCTCCGTTGACCACCACTACCCGAGGTGGTAGTGGGTGGTGCCTCACTAGCAAAACCCTAATGGGCTTAAAGATTAATTTTGGGCCTATTGGGCCATGTTTGAGTGGAAACCCTAATTAGGGTTTAGAAAACCCTAATTGTGAGCATTTGGGCCTTGGACTTATTGGGACCCACCTTTGGGCCATTGGGATTAGATTGTATATTAAGCCCAATTACTCCATATCATTTATCTTGTAAAGTAAAGGACTTAATGGATTGAGTCCTTAATGGGTTAAGTAAGAAACACTTAATCCTAATTATCATTTTATGTGAAACCCTAGTTACACTTGGACCTTGAGTTGGGCTTTCTATTGGGCTTTGATGATTGGGATGATAATAGGCCATCCAAGAACAAGCAGTTAGGCTAGAATAATTTAATGGGCCTAGGGTAAGACCCATGTGAGGGTTTGGGCCCAATTTGGAAAATTGGGCCATATAAAGGCCATAGTTTGGGCCTTGATGATTATGAGATGTTGGAGGGAAGACAATGTAGAGGGTTCGGCCCAATTTGGAAAATTGGGCCATATGTTGGGCTTTGAGCCATAGATAGACTTTGGGACATTGAATTGGGCATTGAGACTGAGTCAAGCTAAGTAAAGGGTAAAGTAGTCTTTTACCCAAGCATGGATTTATGGATATGCGTTAGAACCCAATTATTAATTGGGTGTAATTTTGATGTTGACAGATTCGGGACTCTGTCATCCAGCAGCTAGGGTTTTGTCAGCAGGATTTCAGCAGTGTGAGGTGAGTTTCCCTTCAGCAGGAACGGGTCTAAGGCACCAATGCCCGCCCGTTTAGTAGTGTAGGATATCGGGGTTAGCCCGATGCAGATTGTATGTTTCCGGACTTCGGTCTGATGTCGGGCGGGGCCCGATGCAGTGATTTAGCTTACATGTTATATGTTATGTGTTCCGGAATTCGGTCCGATACCGGGGACATCCTGAGAAGTAGTGACATATGCTTGATGTCTTTGTGATTCTTGCATGTTTGTGTTATGTGTTATATGTTATGGGCTTCGATCCGATGTCGGGCAATCTCGATGCAGTATATATGATTATTTTATATGTTTATGTTTTGTTATGTTCAGTACATTCCGGACTTCGGTCCGATGCAGTGGGCAGGGCCCAAGTGATTCTGGACTTCGGTCCGATGCCGGCGGGGCCCGATGCAGTGGGTGGGGCCCAAGTTATTCCGGACTTTGATCCGATGCCGGGCGGGGCCCGATGCAGTGGGCGGGGCCCAAGTTAGTCCGAACTTCGGTCTGATGCCGGGCGGGGCCCGATGCAGTGGGCAAGGCCCAGTATGTGTTATTGTATGGTATGTGGTAGTTTGGGGAGACTCACTAAGCTTCGTGCTTACAGTTTTCAGTTTTGGTTTCAGGTACTCAGTTTGTAAAAGAGGATCTCGGGAAGATTGCAGTGCACACACCATTTGTTCAGCCTGGGATGTTTATACTCTGATATACATGACCGTTGTTATATTATTCTGAGATACATTATTGTTATTTTTCTATGACGCATGATGACTATGGTTTTATTACTGATTTAAAACGAAATTTTCAGACTGTATTTTGGGATGTTTCAAGTTAGTATCAGAGCCTTGGTTTGAGGGATTCGGGCACACTTTCGGGTGTGTCTGAACTCAAACTAAGGAAGTGGTATAAAGTTTTCAAAAGAAAAACCATGTTTACAAAAGAATTTTGAGAAAAGAAAACAATTTTTGAAAAAGTATAAAGAAAAGAGTTTTAGAAAAGGCAAAAAGAACTTTGAAAAAGTGAAAAGGGTGTGGTGCATGCAATCAGCCGAGCTCAAGTAAGTACTCCCAAATTACCCATACAAGTTATGCTATGTTATGATTATCAGCTTTGTTAGAACAGCATGCTAGAATAGGACTAAGGATCTAGGAAGGATGCCTTGTGTGCCTGCTATATATGTGTATCAGCTTTACGAGTTGCATGCTAGTACAGAGTATTCAGTGTGATAGCCAGAGTAGTATATGCTTGATTATGTGTACTCAATGCCCGAATGTTGCTTGCTTTGTGCTTTTAGTAGTTCTAGTTGTCTTTCACTAACTAGTAAACGAATATGTTAAGTTACATATTGCAAGGACTAAATAATTTCAGAAGGTTAGGTTTAGCTCTATTTCGCAGCTCTTGTTTGAGTCCAACCGTTGTAGGGTAGGATCTCTCATTCGAAGAATTATCTAGTCTGAGTAATATGTAATAGTATTCGCGAGCTAGTTAGGGGAAGAAAGCAGGGACTTCTTATGCAGCTGATGGCGAAGAGTGAGTTGGTGATTACCTAGGGAAAGCCTAGGATGAGAGTAGTAGCAGTAAAATGGACTTGGTGGAGTCAAGGCAGTTGTTGAGAAAAATACGGATAGATGTGGAAGGTAGTATGTGCCCGTACTACTGAAAGCAGAGGATCCGTACTCGAATCAAGGAAGGCTGAGATAAGACCAGGGAACTTGTAGTGTGTGAGATCCCTCGAGTTTTGATGAGTATTGTGATGTTAGTAAGTGTATATTACCAAGTATAATGACGCTACGTAGTAGACCAGATGGTAGTTCTGGTGTTGACGAGGGATCAGGCTCGGACACTGTAGCCGGGCAGCTCGATGATCAGATGAGGGAGTTCATTCCATCTGAGAATTACGTGCAGTATCATTGACGAGACTCATGTGATCCTCAGTGTGGTCAAGGAGGGCATTATAGAGATTTGCGATGAGAGGCCGAGTGCATTCTGCACTGAGATAGCAGTCATGATAGGGACACGTACATGGATGTTTCGGGAATTCAGAGTTTATGAAGCTTCAGATTGTCAGGGGAGTTAGGGAACCCATTGCTAGCAACAGATGGTTGGCAGATGTTGCCAACGCTTTCAGTACCAGCTGTTGTCTTGAAAAGGGGACAAGATCCGACTTACTTTCGGTCTCCTGAGGGACAGAGCACGAGATTGACAAGAAGAGGTTGGTAGTGAGTTGAGTGATGAAGCGGTTGATGTTATGTCATGGGATGACTTTTAGACCAGATTCTGGGCAGAGTGTGCCCAGGCGAATGAGGCGCAACAGTTGGCGCAAGAGTTGTTAGATCTCCACTAGACGACTGAGACTGTGGCAGAGATCACTGCCAAATCTCGGGAAAGAGCTTATATGGTACCACGGTATGCAGCGGATGAGGAAATGAAGAAGGTAAGTTATCATAACATACTGTAGAATGATAGCAGGGAGATCGTGAGTATCTAGGGGTGCAAGACCCTGAATGATATAACTTCTAGAGCTTGAGAATGAGATATGGACTTAGAGCACATTGGTAAGAGGGAACCAGATCAGTTGCTTATATTGAAGGGTCTCGGGAGGAGACCCTAGATTTAGGATTAGCTTTCGAGAGACCAGCAGGACCAGATTTGGTGCAGCACTTGCGGGAAACTACACAAGGGAGCCTTTCGTTCCAAGGGTTTGAGTAAGTGTGACTCTGGGTTATCCTTTGTTGTGTTTGAATTATACTTCCATGAAATGGGATATGCCAATTGCATAACGAGAATTATTAGCGGATAGCGAAAGATCATTTCCCAAATTGTGGGATTGGGAGGGTACAGCGTCATCTTGGTTTATTCCAAGACCGAGGAGCAGCACGAGAAGCACCTGAGGGAGGTGCTACAAACTTTGAGGAGGGAGAGACTTTTTGCAAGGTAATCCAAATGTGAGTTCTGGTTGTGGGAGGTGCAATTTTTTTGGGCACCTTGTCAATCAGAAGGGTATTCTAGTCGACCCGGCCAAGATAGAGGCCGTGATGCTGTAGGAGATTCCGAGGTCTCCAATTGAGATTCGGAGCTTCCTAGGTCTAGCAGGTTATTACCGGAGATTTATTCAGGGTCTTGGAGGTGGTGTGATCTTTTGGACTGGCTAGTATTGAGACACTAGCAATGGTAAGCGTGGTTTCCTGCGGATTGGTCATGGGATGGTAAGAAGGATTGAGAATCCTACCAGTATTGTGTGTTGTGGGATGTTAGTTGAATCGAAGTGGGGAAGAATCGCCCAAGGATTCAGAAGCAGGAGCAGTTTTGAAACTGGGATAAGTTTGCATCCTTGTCTGAAAGGAAGATAGCCCATGTGGCTGTATGGTTCGAGGATAGTGTGGGATGGAAGTTCGGAAAAACTTGCCAAAGATGAGATCGCGTTCTCGGAATGTTTGCTAGCAAGCCTTAGGGAATCAGTTTGGGGATTCCAGTCAGGACATGGGTTCAGTTTTGGATGTTAGGTCGCGTGTATGCTCGACGTCAGATGTGTTCAGATTAGTAATCCGCAAATGAGATAGTGTGAGGAAGTGTTGTAAGTCTGCGGGTGTAGCTGTAGCATTCACTAGCAGCCATATAGTATTAGAGTGTTTTGAGACCGCGGGTGTAGCCGTAGCGTTCACTTGGTTGATAGATAGTATACGCGCGTTGTTAGGACGCGGAAGGAATAGTAGTACCCACCAGTTCGAGTGCAGCTGTGAGGATATGGAGATCCACAAGTTGGATATCAGAATTACCCTGATGGATTAGATCTGGTTGAACTAGTGATAAGACTGTCGGCATGTCACTGCAGTCATGGGATCAACGAAGCAATGGACCATTTAAGGTCGTTGTGATATAAGGCTACCATTGGTCGTGAAGCAATCACTTTTAGCCCTGGATTGGTAATGTGGGGATCCGACTTATGGAATCGATCAGTTAGATCAGAAGACCACTAGGGCCATAGTGATAAAATAACTACTAGCAGCTAGTTCCAGAGAAGGATTTCGTTCAGAAGTCGTGTGAAGTGACTAAGTAGGGAGTCCTTTGGCTCCGCAGCCGGGCTAGAACCCGGTATTTTCAGATGACTGATGAACAATTTGAGATAGGGAGGTCTTGGTAGATTTTGGAAGGCAGCCAGGGCGCAACATACTGCTTCAGACAGTTTAGTGTTTCACGAAGTTCAATGCTTCAGACAGTTAAGTGTCTCAAGCAGTAATTGTATTTTCGGATTTCATGTATGGTTAGAGTCACAGATAGCTTGGGATATACTAAGTCACTTACAGCGGGATTATCTGACTTTTAGCCAAGTATAAGTGAATCACAGGGATAAGTGGATCTGTGATTCTGTTTTTCTAGTGGGAGCCTTGAGTGATCAGGAGATGCGTAGGCAGGTGAGAAACAAGTGGACTGGATTCAGCAATAATGATTCAGTATGATTGGTCTGTCAGGGATTCAGACCATCTCGAGACAACAGATTTCTGACGGAGTAAATGTGATCTTTTTGCAAGGAATTTGTTCATCTGCATATTTTAGGGCCTTGTGAAGGATGGTCACGGTTACCCTGGGGAAGGCTAGGGTGTGCCCAGGATTGTGGCCAGGTCACTTGAGTGGTTAGGCATGTAAGGAATGGTAAGGAATGATTTCGAGGATGAAATCTAATTTAAGTGGGGGAGAGTTGTAACACCCCGTTTATTAGATAAATAAATGAGCAAATTAATAAATTAATAGTAGCCCTAAAACCCGTAATGATATAGCAAGGTGTTGGTCTCGAGGGTAATTGTTACAATTTTAGAAGTTAAGGGTAAAAATTGTAAGTTTTGGATTTAAATTGAAAAGGATTTTAGAAGTCAGGGTGCGTTTGGTAATTATTGGACTTGATTTGAAAGGTGTTTCAGAAGACAGGGTATAAATGGTAAATTATGTACCTAGGTGGAAAGAAATTTGTCATGAGGGGCTAAAGGGTAAATATTGGATTTAAGTTGAAGAAGATTTTGTGAGGAGGGGCTGATTTTGAAAATGTGACACAAGTTGAAATGAGACACGGGTTTAACCCCATATCCCATTTTCCCTCTCATTTTGAGTATTGGAACCCTAAAGCTATCATCCAGCCGCCATGTATGAGGTTCCACAGCCGCCACCTCCCTTTTCTTTTTCCATCCGTGCTCCGGTCAGTCAAGCCCGCTGCTGCCGCTCCTCACCATCACACGCCTTACTGCCGGAGACGTGAAGGGGTAAACGAAGAACCGCCGAGGGCCGTAGAAACTCGTGATGCTCGCCATGTGTAGGTCGTAAGCCACAGAAATGCTCGGTAAGTCACCCCATAACCCACCTTCTTCCCTCTCTCTCGTTGTGTTCAGTGCAATCGACGTCGGAGACGTCGTTACCGTCTTCGGTGGTCGTGGGGCCACTATTTCATCTATCCGGCGAAGATTGTCGCCTAGCCGGTGGCGGTGTGGGCGTAGGTTTGAGTTTTTGCTTTGCTGTCAGTGTTTGTGTTGTTGTGTGATCCAGATCTGCCCGAAAATCCAAGGAAAACCCACCGCCACCACCATGAGGTGGTGGCTGCCACTGTTTATGTCACCCTTTGCCACCACCAGCCACCGTAGGAGGTGGCTGTGTGTGTGTGTGTATATATATATATATATATATATATATATATATATATATATATATATATATATATATATATATATATTATGTGTGAAGTAATTTATGCAATCTTTGGGCAGGAACCACCACCACCATTGGAAATGGTGGCTACCGCCGCCTTCTGCCGCCCTTAGTCGCTGTTGTTGCTGCCATCTCGGGACGATGTCGTCGCCATATGCCAGAGGTGGGTGGCTATGTTGCTATTCCGGGCAAAGGGCGTAATGTGTGTTTATTGTAGTGTGTGTGTGTGTGTGGCTGTATTTCTTTCGTTAGAATGTTTTTATCTAGCCGGAAAATCAAGATCAGCCTCCACCACCACCGTGAGGTGGTGGCTGTCACCATCTACCACCGCCGGCCATCACTAGGGTGGTTGTCTTTTTTTTTTTTTTTTTGTTAGTGTGTGTGTTTTTATTTTTGGTTTAAGCATTGTAATTGTAATTAACAAAAGAATAATGAAAAGAAGCACAAAACCACCACCGTAAGGTAGTGGCCGCCGCCGTGAGCCTCCGTTAACCACCATTACCCGAGGTGGTAGTGGGTAGCGCCCCACTAGCAAAACCCTAATGGGCTTGAAGATTAACTTTGGGCCTATTGGGCCATGTTTGAGTGGAAACCCTAATTAGGGTTTAGAAAACCCTAATTGTGAGCATTTAGGCCTTGGACTTATTGGGACCCACCTTTGGGACCCACCTTTGGATTGTATATTAAGCCCAATTACTCCAAATCATTTATCTAGTAGAGTAAAGGACTTAATGGATTGAGTCATTAATGGGTTAAGTACAAGACAGTTAACCCTATTTATCATTTTATGTGAAACCCTAGTTTCACTTGGACCTTGAGTTGGGCTTTCTATTGGGCTTTGATGATTAGGATGATAATGGGCCATCCAAGAACAAGAAATTGGGCTAGAATAATTTAATGGGCCTAGGGTAAGACCCATGTGAGGGTTTGGGCCCAATTTTCCCAGAGAAAGGCCATAGTTTGGGCCTTGATGATTATGAGATGTTGGAGGGAAGACCGTGTAGAGGGTTGGGCCCAATTTGGAAAATTGGGCCATATGTTGGGCTTTGAGCCATAGATAGACTTTGGGTCTTTGAATTGGGCCTTGAGACTGAGTCAAGCTAAGTAAAGGGTAAAGTAGTCTTTTACCCCAAGCATGGATTTATGGATATGCGTTAGAACCCAATTATTAATTGGGTGTTATTTTGATGTTGACAGATTCGGGACTCTGTCATCCAGCAGGTAGGGTTTTGTCAGTAGGACTTCAGCAGTGTGAGGTGAGTTTCCCTTCAGTAGAAACGGGTCTAAGGCACCAATGACGCCCCGTTTAGTAGTGTAGGATATCGGGGTTTGCCCGATGCAGATTGTATGTTTCCAGACTTCGGTCCGATGTCGGGCGGGGCCCGATGCAGTGGTTTAGCTTACATGTTATATGTTATGTGTTCCGGACTTCAGTCCGATACCGGGGAAATCCTGAGAAGTAGTTATATATGCTTGATGTCTTTGTGATTCATGCATGTTTGTGTTATGTGCTATATGTTCAAGGCTTCGGTCCGATGCCGGGCAAGCCCGATGCAGTATATATGATTATGTTATATCTTTATGTTTTGTTATGTTCAGTACATTCCGGACTTCGGTCCGATGCAGTGGGCGTGGCCCAAGTTATTCCGGACTTCGGTCCGATGTCGGGCGGGGCTCGATGCAGTGGGCGGGGCCCAAGTTATTCCAGACTTCGGTCCGATGCCGAGCGGGGCCCGATGCAGTGGGCGGGGCCCAAGTTAGTCCGGACTTCGGCTCGATGCCGGGCGGGGCCCGATGCAGTGGGCAAGGCCCAGTATTTGTTATTGTATGGTATGTGGTAGTTTGGGGAGACTCACTAAGCTTTGTGCTTACAGTTTTCAGTTTTGGTTTCAGGTACTCAGTTTGTAAAAGAGGAGCTCGGGAAGATTGCAGTGCACACACCATTTGTTCAGCCTGGGATGTTTATACTCTGATATACATGACAGTTGTTATATTATTCTGAGATACATTGTTTTGATTTTTCTATGACGCATGATGACTATGGTTTTATTATTGATTTAAAACGAAATTTCCAGGCTGTATTTTGGGATGTTTCATAATGCATTCTGGATCTCCAACTCATTGATCCGAGCATATTTTTACCTCAAAGAGGAATGTAGAATGCTCACCTTGTCTTCCAATTGTCTTGCACGAACATATTTTTCCGAACAAGCAATGTCCAGAGCAGATACTTTCTCTGAGAAAAGAGTCTTCAGACCGGCAAGTGACTGAGTCACCTCTTCTAGAGCTTTGGTCGACGAGGCATCACGAGTGCTCGTATCATCAAGTTTTAGCTGCAGATCTTGATTCAGAAGGCGAAGCTCTTCCTGAATACGTCCGGATTCAACTAGGTGTAGTGACATATGTTTGTTAGAATAGGTTAATTCAATGTTCTCCTGCATTAGTTATGTATTCTCTCGCTATAGACCCTAATAACTTGATCAAAGCTTGTCCATGCAATCAGACAGCTAGTCAAATTCCATGTCTCTGGTAGTCGTAGTTGCCGCATGAGCTTTGCTACGCAAAGATACTTCGTTCATCCAATGAAGACCCTCAAGGATGTAAGTTTGAGCCTCGTCTATCCCTTACTCATCGCTCATCTTGCCAAGAGAAGGCTTATTGACAAAAGAGGTAGTGATGAAAGAATGCAAGCAGGAGGGGTGGAGGAAGCTCAAGACATCATGGAAGAGGGGGTATCTTGCTTCTTTGGTAGAGAAAAATATAAAATTTAGACAAACAACATTACTAGTTAGAAGTAAGGAATATAAAAAAAACTAGTTACGTGGAATAAAGAGAAAAGGTAGCTTACCAAATTTTGGAACTGAAGAGTTGTTGGGCATGACTCCTGTCACCAAGGCACCGTCGGTTATCGTATCAAGAGTTACTCCATTGGAAGAAATTATCAAGTCATTCACATCGATAAGATCAGTGGCAGGAATGGTAGAAATGGTGGAAGAAGGATTCACCTCGATAACAGGGGTTGTAGTTGTGGAAGTTGTTGTTGCAAGAATAGAACCAAATAGTTTTTAGTGAAGGGCTGGCTGGCCAGTTCCCTTCCTTAGCAAGGACATCACCGACTGAACCTTGGTTCCAAAGGTCTTAGGGATCGGCACAAGGTTCGTCATCTGCGGTCAGAGCATTATTTGAAGAAGGATGCGACATAAAGCTTAGCGAAGGATCTGATAAAGCCTCACTGCAGTTACCAGGTCAGGGTCATTTTTGATTGGACAGTCGTGAAGTAAGGAAGGATCTGTGTTTGGGAGCGGTGGAGGCTTGGCAATGGTAGGATTGTTCAAGGAGGGATCTTCAGCCACCTTATTAGCATCCAGAAGGCTTGTAGGTTTGGTGTGGCGAGTAGAACGAAGACGTTTTGGTAAAACCAAGTCTTTCGGGTTCATCGTTTTGTTCATGGACACAACTTGTGGGTCCACATGTTCTACTTCGGAAACGATTACTCCCTCAGATGAAGAAAGATCCCTCTTGCGCTTCGATGAGGTTCTTATCTTTCCTGCAGGCTTGGACAAAGAAAAAATTAGCAGTTTACCTTTAGACCTATCATCCTTCTTTTTTCTTTTGTTGGAGGGAGACGACGAGATCACAACGGGATCGCCAGAGTCGGGTTGTACATGGAAATCAATGCTAGATTCAGAGTCCAATACTCCCTCACCTTCGACAGGAGTTTTGGATCTTGTGGTAGGCCCCTCAACAACCTTGGAATAGGGGTATTATGCCTCAGGAGAAGGAACTCGAAAAGCATGTTGGATATCCACGAAGAGCCGGAGCAAGAGGTCTACCGACTATATAGAGGACTCCTTCTAGTCCGACAAGTTCGAGAATCGAATCGTTAGGATCAGACCATTTAACATAATTAGCAACCAATGAGTCTATAGTGGATTGATCATCTATAGTAAGTTCAAGGTTGGAGTCATGATCCCGGTTTAAGAGGTTTTCAAAGTGCGTAGGAACTCCAAAAGGAGATGCATCTACAAAGAAGAACTCGGTCTTCCATTTCTTGATAGAGGTGGGCAACTTATCTGATATCTCAATAGCTCCATAGCGCAAAGAAAAATATACCCAATCACTCCTCACCATAGGAAGAATAGGTTTGAATTGGGGATCGATGTGGATAGACTTGATAATCTCATCCAATAATCCTTGAGTCAAAGTAGAAAAGGCTCTCTGGAGTGGATGATTGTCTTTCACCATGATAAAGGGATGAAGAAAGAAATCAAAGAAGTTCAAGAATTTGAAGCAAAGAGAGGAGTGGGTAGTTAAAATCGAAGAAGGAGTTGAAGAAAAGTTATTCGATTGTGCCTGATAAATAATTCAATTGTTCCCGATAAATAAGGGGCGGTTAGTAATTTCGAGGTAACGATAATACAATAGGCAATGATGAGTCGTAGGGGGCGGAACGGTCAAATCTGATACCTGATTTGACACTCAGGTTTATCTGTTAGAGGCCGATGTCGATAAACGAGAAGTAAATTTTACTACTAATAATCCGAACTTAGGGGACTTAGTTAGGTATGTCACCTCCGAATAGAAGTGGTTTGGTCGAGCCGAACCCGAACCACTAATATAAATTTCAGACGGGTGTATCGTGGAGTGCTAAACCATTCAACACGAAGCCGAACCACTTGACTTGCGAGAAACATTGTGAACTAAGATTCACAAGTGTTCAGTTAAGGAGTTATAGGAAACAACACACAAACAGCCTGTCATGGACCAATAATTCTGTACAACTTAGATAACAAGAATGACAAGACTGTCGACAGTTCATAAGTACTGCTTTTGTACATTTGGCACGGGGGGCATTAATGAAGATGATATAGGGAACTATTCGGCTCGCCCTCATCTCCATTTTCCCATGCAAAGGTAGTAAATAGGCAGACTAGATTGACAGAATACAGGCATTCTATCGGCAACCATATCTCCTTCATAATTCAATAACGATCACCCATATCTGGCATTTGACTTAAGCATCGGAGCGTTCTTCCGGGATAAGCACCCGATGAAAGTTTGACGTTTTTCTATTTACTCAGGTTCTGCAGGGCTTTAGACGAACGAGCATTACCTTATTAATCAATATAACCCCCCGAAGGAATCAGATTCATCAATCTGCATTCATCATTTGTCCTAAGATAAAATGATTCCAACACTCCATCTTTTTGGAGTTGGGCGATGCGTTTCTTGTTTATATGCCCACGGCGACAATGCCACAAACATGACTTGTCTACACAATTAGACACATCAATATGAAACATATTATTGCCTAGCTTATCAACACAAATCACAGTTCCATACACATCATTACAAGGTAAAGCTTCAAACACAAAAACACCATTTTTATAAGCAGAAATAGATCCAATATCATTATTAAATGAATATCTAAAACATTGTCCGAAAAATGCATGAAATGAGATAATGTTCCGTGTCATATCCGACGAATAACAAAAATTTAATAAATCTATCCTAACACCTCTACTAAGCATAAGAACATAAGTCCCGATCTTGGTAACATATGAAGTACGCCTATTGCCCTTGATTAGGTTCAAGCTTCGATGCTTCATTTCCTCATTTTCTCTTAACCCCTACAAATCAGAACAAATGTGGAAGCCACATCCTGTGTCAAGGACTCAAGAATGAGAAATTTGTGTGTTACTGATTTGAGTAGTGTAAATACTTGAACTGTATGCCTTGATCTTTCCATCTTTCAAGTCGTGCAAGTATTTGGGGCAACTTCTTCTTTAATGACCCTTTTCACCACAATGAAAGCAAATAGCCTCCTTTGGGTTACAAACAGCAGGAACATCAAAGTTGGGCTTCGACTTGGACCCACTACTAGACCTTCCAGCATGGGCCTTCCCTTTCCAGTTGGATTATGAAGGAGCATTTCTTTTTTTTCCTTTTCCAGATCCAATGGCCAGGACATGAGCACTTGTAGCAGAAGGGACTTGATTCTTTTTCATCCCTGGTTCAGCAGTCTGCAACAAGTTGTGGAGTTTTGTTTAATGTCGTCTTTGTATTGTTTAAATGATAAGTCAATATGAACTTATCATAACTAGGAGTCAAAGAGTTAAGGACTACATCAATGGCTAACTCTTCCTTAAACAACACATTAAGTTTTTCCAAACGCTCCACGTATATTTGCATTCTTTTGTACGTGAGCGCAAACAGATTATCCTTCCTTCAACTTGCATGCCATGAGAGACTTAACCACTTCATAGTGCTCTTGCCTAGCCTTCTTGTGGGACATTCTAGCAAGGTCGAGGCACATCTCATATGTCCAATAGTCCTCATAGAACGTTTGGATTTCTGGCGTCATGGTGGCAACCGTGATTCAAGCGACCTTTGTGGCGTCACTAGAATGTGTGTTGAAAGTAGGTATTTCTTCAGAGGTAGCAGTGGATTCATCTATTTCAACAAGAGGCTTTTCGAGAATATATTCCTTGTTCTCGTATTGAAGAGTCATCTTCAGATTTATCATCCAGTCCATATAGTTTAGACAAGTGAGCTTCTCTTTTGACAAAATCAAGAGAATAGTGAAGTTAGAGCTTTGGGGAGTGGTAGTTTAAGTAGTAGCGACATCACTGGTTCCAGACATCTATATATGAGACATAGTTTTAGTTAGTGATATAAATCCTTAATATTATAACCCAAAATAAATAATCAAGGCTAGGATCCAAAATACAATTCACAATAAAGAAAAGGGATGTCGTAATCTAATTGCAAATTTATCAAGGTAGGTAATAAAAATTTACTAATTTCAGTCTAATATGAAATTCCTAGGTAAATTGAGATTCATTGAATCTTTGCAATGGCATGTTTAATCTTGGATTATGCTCTTCAATTTGTGACTAGGATGTCGAGGATCACAAATAAGATGTGAATAACCATGTAAACCCACTTGACAACATCGACGTCATTTATCATCTTGAATTGATGTGCTGGAAAACCACCCATGCTCCATCACTAATGATAATTTTTTGATTTTTCCATCACTTAACTTTATAGTCTCAAATTAGTGTGTTGGTAAACCATGCACACTACACTAACGACTAATAAAGAGTGATGTGTGTTTTCATGGATTAGCGTACTATTCACATTTTTTCCTAAAGTAACTATAGTAGGGCATTTTACTTTATAACATCATACTTTTAGAGGTTATGTCCTATCAAACTCGTATAGCTAGCGACCCTCCACCATACAAAGGAGCGGTGGGTGAGAGTGGACACCCATTCAACGGTCGTTTATAGGTCGTTTCCTTATACCCTACTTAGATTATTGCTTATTGAATGAGGCCTACTATTGCTTTGACTAACATTTTCTTATACATATAGTATATTAAACATTTAATCATATATAGTATAAGTTGTATTCTAAAACTTTTCAAAAACACTTCGTTTAAAATTAATTTTCAAAATTAACATTTAATTAATTAAATGTAACCAACTAATGATTTACCAATTAACCTTTAATTAACAAATTAAATTAATTTAAATCATTAAGGTTTTAAATAACTATCGTCAATTAAAAATTTACTAAAATAATTCAAATTTAAATTATTAGGAATTAAGTAATTATAATTAATGGAATAATTAAAATTCAATCATAATCCCAAATATTCTTCTAATTTTTGAAAAAAGCTTTAGGGTTACTAGGTTTTTAATTATCCAAATTTTAAGGAATTTAAAAATGTACTAAAGGAAACTAGAAACCGTAAGGGATACCTATAAATTTCGAAAATACGAGGTGGAGGTTAGGGTTTCAAGAACCCTACCCTTTTACAAAAAATTTAAGCCATAGGATTTAATTTCCATAAACCCTAATTTGATCTATTCACTAATCTTCGACCCTAAAATTGTTCAAAGCTAGGAAGATTTTGGAATTCCCTCTTGTTCAACTATTGAACAATTACAGCTTAGCCCCGACACTTTCAATTAATTCTAATTAACTCGAAATTAATCTGATTAATTCTTAATTAAAATTACTATTTCAAATTAATATATTAATCATATAATATATTAATAAAACATTTCTTTCAATTTCTAATTAATTTATTAATAAAATAAATTAACTAATCAGTCTCTCTCTCCAAAAGCTATTTTAGTCAGTTATAAATTAGGAGGGCAATCCAAAAAGGAATTTGCTTCTAATTCCAGAATATATCAATTTAGTTATTAGCTTAGACACATTAATCTAACACTTCAATCATAATACCCATATACTTAACATTTAAGAGAACGATGGATCTTATGATCCTAAGGACAGTAAAGGAACTCATATCGATGTCCTTGATCAGTTCTTTATATTATAGTCTATTACTTCCTTTTGGTCACTGCAGATTCTAGTAAATGTCAGTACTCATCCTTTAGTGAAACACTCAAGGATTTAAAGTAACATACCAATGGTGTTATTATTCTAATTATAGACTAAAAACTTTGAAGAACGAGTTAACTCTTGATCCTTTAAAATTATTATGGTTCCTTGTTACCGATGATGAATCAACTCTTCTTTAGGTTTTAGTCTACATAAGATTACTTTGGGCATTTGTGTTTTACTTAGTCCTTCTCTTAGAAAACCAATTTAGTCTATCAGAATACGTCTCAGAATGGGCCTACATATTGTTCTTGTATTTGATGTTGTGGTTGGATACACCAACTAAAAACATCATTTTGCATAAGGACAATTGGCTTTCTTCTTCTTGACACTTCTTTCATGACAGCTAACCATAGGAGCATTTGAAACTTTGAGTTCTATGCTAAATAATGTTAGTCCTAAAGGGTTCTCAACATGTTATGCAACTACACGATGGATCTTTTCAAGTTGTCCATGCTAAGTTAGACTCACCAGACCATAGCCAATTCCAATAATTGAAATTCCATGTTTCTTCGATCTTACCAATGCACTCACTTCTTTTAATCTTGGAGTCTCTCTACTTTTCCATGTTAATTCCAAAGGTGCTCAACATGCAATGTTGTTCCATAATGGATCTTTCCATATAGATCATATTAGAATCATTTTACAATATGCACTAGTTAGCTTAGTTGGTTATGTTACCATAGTCAACTCCCAACACAATGGAATTATATATTGCTTCAATTTTTACACTTAACATTTACGAAGATGGATCTTTCCAAGTTTCTCATATCAAATCAGAATCAGTTGATTATATGCATAGGTTAACGAGTTGATTATGTTTCCATAGTCAATTCTATCTTGATAGAATTATATAGCATAAATGCTACAGATGTACTAAGTATATTTGATCTGTCACACCCCCAAACCGGAACGGCGGAAACGTCCAGGGGTGGATGACATCATGTTAAGTATCACAACACATGCATTAGAGTAATCAAAGGACAACAAACATTGCATTAAAATGTATAAGTTTTACATATGTTTTCAAGTCATTTTATATATGACTTCAAAAGTATTATAACAAAAGATAGAAGACATGACTCTATACTGCTCCGTCTTCTCAAAAATTCCGGGAATGTACCTGTCTACTGATTTCCTGAGAATACAAGTGTTTTGAAAATAGAGTATCAACATTTAAGTTGAGTGAGTGCATAAGTATTTATGTTTAAAAGTTTTCTGTTTGTTTCTTGAAATAGTAACCATGTTTATTGTTTCAGAAAATCCTATATTTTCTAATAACTGATAAGTACTTTTAATACGATAAAATCCTAAAAAGAATGTTTTCTGTATTGTTTATGTTTTTCCAAGTTTTGTAATTGTACTCTATGAAAATACTGTAAAAATGAATATGCTTGGCTCTACCAGCTTTAATTGTAATGTAATACTGTAAATCGTATTATTGTAAAACCAGTACTTTGTATTCGTACTCTTTGGTTTAATTAATTATATACTAATCGTATTTGTTGATATCTTTTTGGTGAGTTATTATAACAATACTATGACTAGTTGGCCTGCTATGATGCTTTGTAGACGTCAGAACTGTTAACGGCATTTGTCATTCATAGGAATGCATGCATGGCTGTAGCTAACAGTCGGAGTGCGGGATTGTCAATCCCGTATAGATCTATACACATTTGTCTCCCTCTCTAACCGTAGATTCTGGTTATAATATCAAGACTTTAACTGTATTGCCTAGATGAATAAGCAACTAAACATTGTCTCACAAAAAGCATATTGATGATTACGTATATATAACAAATGACTAAAAGTCATTTTTAAACAAATGATAAACTGATAGTATGATCTTTCTCTAGTATTCTTGAATGTAAAGTATTTGTACAAGTGTAATCTGTTAAAATTTGTATAACTAGTTCGTGAAAATAGTTTGAGAGTTCCTTAAATTATACCTATTAAAATTAATATATGTTTTCTGTTTGATATGTAATATTCATGAAAGTATCCCCTTTACTCGACATGTTACAAAGGGTATATGAATCTGATTGAATTAACGTTTATATGCATATATATATATATATATATATATATATATATATATATATATATATATATATATATATATATATATATATATATATATATATAATTAAAATTGAAACGACATTCGGACAAATAATTCTACCCTGAGCTCACATTCAAACAAGGAAAAGGGAAATAAAACGAATTATTAGTCCTAAGCCCTTTAAATCTTATTTATATAAATTTTTATATAAATATGATTTTGGCAAAATATAAATTTAAAAATAGTTTATAAAACCTTTAAAAAAGTTTGTCAATATTTAAAAGAGTTTCAGTAGTTTAAAAATCGTTTTAGAAATATTTAGAAATCATTTGATTGTAAACACAATATTCTTGTGTTAAACTTGTAACCCCCCCCCCCCTAAAACAGTAAAAATAGTAAAAAATGCAGGGGTATGAACTTACCTAGTATGTGTGTTCTTGGGTGATAACGAGGTGGTGGTGACGATTCGCGGTATAGTATACGTGTTCACAAACGTATCCTAATAATATTATATACGTAATGTTGATTGATAATCAAATATTAAGTAAACTATTATAACAAATCAATACTTTATAAGACAATACTTACTAATAGTGAAGGAAAATATGTATGCAGATGTACGTTGTGTTCTTGAGTGTTTGAAGTTCAACTGGGATGATACTTGAGAGCATATGAATTGAAGTTTGTTTACTGTAAGTGTTAAATGTATTCATTTGTTCCTTAAGTATGAAGGAACTTGTAAGGCAGTGTAAGCTTAGGAAAGTGTGTCTAAGAGATCACCATTGAAGTTTTTGGTCCTTATCTTTGTGAATTCGGTCCTTCATGACCGAATTTCCCTTGTGTTCGCTCCTAAAGTGGGATAAAATGAAGGGAATTTGGTTTCTTGGTCAAAGTACTCAATGAATTCGGTTTCAAGTCAAGGAGAACAAAGTAATCGGTTTTGGCACTTTAATATGTGAATTCGGTTTTGACTTTCTTTTCTTAAAGGGGTGTTCGGTTTTGGCACTTTAATTTGATTCCAAAAACCGATTTCAATATATATACATATATATATATATATATATATACATATATATATATGTATATATATATATATTCACACACATTAATATATGTCACAAGTTCCTTTAAATGTTAAGTTTAACCCCTTTAACTTGCACTAGTACACAATTGACTTGTTTTAAGCTTTTACATGATTTCAAGGGTATAGCTTTCATGTAAGAATCTTTGGAATAATCATAATTATACTATGATGTAATATGAATTAAGCTAATTATTAAACTTAGATATGAATAGATGTAACTCTTAGTTTGATCTAATGCAAGCTTTAATTGAACTAGTGGGCATTTCATTGACTCTTGTTGACTCAAAAGAATGGGTTTTTACATGATCTTTCTTTTCAATTAAGAGAACTATTCTCAAAGCACGAACAAGATTGATCAACCCTTATAGCTTGTCCTTTTAAAGGCTTTATAGCTAAACATTTAGTGGATACTTTTAAGACATCATTCAATTATTGATTAGACCTAGTTTGTTTTATTGATCCTTAATGAATAATTACCTAATTACCAAATTATTTCACACAAAGCTAGGATCCATATTTTACTCCAGGATGAGAAGTGTATTTTCTGAAAATCACACCAAGAAGCTATCTCGGTAGACAAAAAAATTACCAATCTCAATCTTTATCATATTCCTAGATATTTCAAGATTTATTGACATTGAAGGGTTTTTCTCTCTACCGCCGCCGTAGCCGACCTTCGTTTCCATTCATTTTGTTCAACCTTCGACAATCCTATGCCGGCTGAACCGCCATCAAGGAAAGTTCTGCAACCAAGGAAACCTCCGGACCCAAACGTTCAACTATCATCGTGAATCCCAAAAACTTCTATGATGCAACGAAAAAGACGATCGACAAGTCCACATGCACGAGACCAATGACCCGTCGTGTCTGCCAGAGTGTACCACAACAATGGAAACCAAGAAACAAACAATATTACCCCCTCGTTGATTGAAATACTTGATTCCAGAGGATTGCTTAAGAACCCTGAACCATCCTTACAAGCCGACAATGAAACAGATACAAGAAATAAAACTACACCACAAATACATCCCCCAATGAAACCTGGAATTGTACCCTGCTCTATTGAACAACAGGTAACACATGCTCCTTTTATGGCTAATCCTAATCATAAGTGCCCGTTAAACACTACCCAATCAACAGTCATGAATGATAATGAAGCTTCAGATGGAATATGGTTTGAGTTAGACCCTATAAACTCAATGAACACAGGAAACCTACTCTATAGTGGGATCATAAAGGATGCAGTAACCCATGCTAAACCCGCCACCAATACTGATAACATCTCCCACCCAAATACACAGACCAGTCTTATGCTTACAACAAACCACCATGACCCCAACCTTTACAAAAACTATCGATCCTATGCTAATGTTACATCCACTGTATCTCGAAGATCGAAAGCAAAACCACAATACTTCCCACCCTCATCGAGTGAAAATGATACGAGCCCTGTGGTAATTCCGATACAACTATGTGAACAAGCAAAAGAAAAGCATGCCAACACGTTATTTGGTTATTTTATAGGAGCAAACCCCTCGTTCAATATAGTGCGAGATCATGTGAAAGAGAAGTGGGCAGCATGTGGTATTACTGATATAAAAGGAAATGGAAAGGGCTTCTACTTATTCAAGTTCAACACTGAGCATGGAATGATGAATGTTCTACAAAGTGACCACTGGATGATTAAAGAAATCCCAATCTTCATTCAAAGATTTCAACCGGGCACTTGTCTAACTAAAGCTAAACATGACAAAGTACATGTATGGGTCAAAATCCATGACATTCCTCTTGAAGCATGGAGTGTGGAAGGGATAGGGAGAATTGCTAGTAGAATCGGAATTCCCTTAGACATGGATTACTGATATAAAAGGAAATGGAAAGGGCTTCTACTTATTCAAGTTCAACACTGAGCATGGAATGATGAATGTTCTACAAAGTGACTACTGGATGATTAAGGAAATCCCAATCTTCATTCAAAGATTTCAACCGGGCACTTGTCTAACTAAAGCTAAACATGACAAAGTACATGTATGGGTCAAAATCCATGACATTCCTCTTGAAGCATGGAGTGTGGAAGGGATAGGGAGAATTGCTAGTAGAATCGGAATTCCCTTAGACATGGATACTTACACTAAAGATATGTTCGTGGAAGGTAAGGGGAGATGTGCCTATGCTAGGGTTCTTATTGAAATCTCAGCTAACAAACCGTGAGAGGAATACATAGAAGTTCAAACATGGGACCTGACTACTAAAACTGGAGTCAACCACTCGTTACAATTAGAATACTCCTGGGTTCCAACAAAATGTGACAAATGCAAAGTTTATGACCACTCCAAAAGCATATTCCCTCTACAAATCAAGGAGAATCATATAGCTACACAAGCCACAACAAGTATTCCCACTCCAATCTTTGGTGCTAAAGCTGACACAGATGGATTCATATTGGTCACTAAAAGAAAAAGAAACACAGACAGAACAAGAGGAAGAAGCAGAGGGCCACAAAAAGCTGTTAATAACAACCCTAATCCTAAAGAAAATGATACTCAACACATGGCATCCAATTTGGAGAATAATACCGAGAGCAGGAACGAACCAGTATCAGAACAAGATAAATCAGTGGCATCCGAAGAGGGCACAAATGGTTTCAAACTAGTAAATAATGTTACTTATGAAGACGGGATGAATATCGAACCTACTGAGAATGAAGTGGAATCAGAAGTCTTGGAGAATGACTGTGACATGATGGAGAAACTCCATAGTACAAACATGTTTGCTTCTCTTGTACCTGATGATGATACCGAGATTCAAAGGGATGAAACACATGAGAACCGTATGGGAGGAAAAATAGTAGAACACACACAACGGGTAAATCATGAGGCAATCATGGTGAATGTTGTCAAAATCAATCCAACTTCTCAATGATGAAATCCATGGTTTGGAATGTTAGAGGATTGTGTAACTCCTCTACTCAACAAAAAGTGGTGTCAATGATGGATAGAAATGGGGTCTCGATGTGTGCTCTCTTGGAAACTAGAGTTCATATTTCTCGTATTAACAAAATCTACCAGAGGATGAAAAGTAGTTGGAAATGGTGCTCGAATGCTAGCTTATGTAGTAGAGGTACTAGAATTGCTATTGGCTGGGATTCAGGAGTTTGGGATGTTTATGTTATTCATAGCTATGATCAAATTGTGCACTGTAGAGTTCATCCTAAAAACTCTAACCACACCTTCTTCATATCCTTCGTTTATGCTGAAAATGACTACAGAGATAGAAGAAGACTCTGGGACTGCTTAAGTATTCATCACTCACTGGTCAAAGACCAGCCATGGTTAATTGCGGGTGACTTTAACCATGTTCTTAAACCAAGTGAATCTACAATATCAAGCTCTTATGATTGTTTAATGACTGAGTACCAGCGATGTATTGATGATATCAATATAGCTGATATTAACGCCACGGGCCTCTACTATACCTGGAACCAGAATCCTCGTGGGAGTGGTGGGCTCCTAAGGAAACTTGATAGAACTATGGGTAATACCAATATCTTATCTATGTTTCCCATACTTCATGTTATGTACAAACTGTATGGTATTTCAGAGCACTCCCCTGCTCTTATAAGCTTTCCTATTGGCAAACCGAAAAAATATTATGATTTCAAGTTTGTTAATAATATTACCAATCATCCCAAATTTCATGATACTGTTGAAGCAATTTGCGACAATAGGGTTGAAGGTCACACCATGTACTCGGTTTTTCAAAAACTAAAGGAGCTCAAACCCCCCATACTTAAGCTTGGTCAACAACTGGGAAACCCATCTTGCAAGGTGGAAGCTTTGAGAACTGAGCTTGATCGTGATCCAGAGAATGAAGAGATTAGTTTGGAACATGCGGTGTACATGGAAGAGTTCACTAAAGCCTTATGTGAAGAAGAAAGTCTCCTTAGACAAAAAGCGAAACTTATTTGGCTCAAAGAAGGAGACAGGAATACCAAATTTTACCACAAAGTCATCAAAGAAAGACAAAGTAGAAATAAGATTAACTCCATCATGGATGGTGAAGGTGTGGTGCATGGAGTTGATAAGGTCGCTGATATTGCCATTGCACACTTCTCTGATTTCCTTGGAAAGGCTAGAGTTGTCGAACCTATAATATCTCCTAATGACCTTTTCAGAAATACTTTAACGAATGAGGATGCAAACTAGATGATTAAGCCAATTGAAGATGAGGAAATCAGACAGTCCTTATTCGATATAGGGAACGACAAAGCTCCAGGTCCCGATGGGTATACTTTTACCTTCTTTAAAAAGGCCTGGCACATTGTGGGCACTGAAGTGAGCAAAGCAGTAAAAGAATTTTTCCTCAATGGTCAGCTTTTACAGGCTGTCAACCATACGATCTTGGCCCTGCTCCCTAAGGTGGAAGTTCCTAATACTATGAAGGACTTTCGCCCTATATCTTGTTGCAATGTCATTTATAAATGCATTACAAAAATCATCGTGACCAAGATTGCTCCGTCTCTCCATAAACTGGTTGATGTGAACCAATCTGCCTTCATCCCGAGAAGAAATATAACTGATAACATCCTTCTGTCTCAAGAACTGATGCGTGGTTACACCCGTAAACATGGCAGCCCCAGATGTGCTCTTAAAGTGGATATTCAAAAAGCGTATGATACGATGAACTGGAATTTTCTGGAGCAAACTCTATGGGGTTTCGGCTTTCACCATAGAATAATCCAATGGATAATGAAGTGTGTTTCGACCACTTCTTACTCTATCAGCATTAATGGAGAAAATAAAGGGTATTTCATGGGGAAAAGGGGGCCAAGACAAGGCGTATACAACAGAACCGAAGCACAAGTATCACTGGAGGTGCGAGAAGCAAAAACTAACCCATCTTTGTTTTGCAGATAATCTGTTAATCTTCAGCCATGGGACCATTCAAGCAATCCAGGTGGTCAAAGATTCTTTAAAGGAGTTTCAAGTAATATAGGGCTTGACCCCTAACCCTCAAAAAAGCTCGATTTTTTATGGCAAGATCAATGATGCTTTAAAAGCCCAAATCTCGAATATTTTGGGTTTTGAGGAAGCAAAACTCCATGTTCGTTATCTTGGTATTCCTTTGATTGGGACTAGAATGCTTGTGAAACACTACAACAAACTGGTGGAGGAAGTTAAATCATGAATTCAGAACTGGAAGCATAGAGCTCTGTCATTTGATGGTAGACTTCAACTGATAAATTCTGTGCTCCAATCCCTACAGGTTTACTGGTGCTCGGTTCTTCTCCTTCCGAAAACAACTATAAAAGACTTAGAAAAAGTCTTTAAGGGTTTCTTATGGAATGGTGGCGACTTAAAGAAAGGAAGCGCTAAGATTGCGTGGAAAATGGTGTGTCGACCTAAAGAAGAAGGAGGATTGGGAATACGTAACTTACAGACTTGGAATGAAGCTCTTCTTTCCCGTCAAATTTGGAGACTTTTTACTGCAATAAACTCTCTATAGGTTGATTGGGTTAAAATCCATCATCTTAGAAAACAAACCTTTTGGGAGGTTAAAAGCAAGGATCTTGAAGGTTTTTCGTGGTCTAGTATGCTCCCATTGATCAATATCATAACGAAAGATGAAAGAAATCTTCATGGGCAGCCCAACGACCTCACGGTGCACCAGTTTTGTAGTAATCATAGCTCAGGGTGGCCTTGGGAATGGGGAGTTTGGTTCCCTAATATCCAACTCCAGGGTCTTCCTAATCTCGAAATAAATAAAGATGATGGGCTTTATTGGCGGGACTTGGAGGGAAAGAGTGTTGAGTTTTCCCCTACTCAAGTATGGAAGGATATCAGGATAGCTAGCTCGGTCGTTCCTTGGTATAAGGTGGTTTGGTTTAAGCTCAACATTCCAAGCCATGCTTTCATTGTTTGGCTTGCCATTCATGATAGATTGATGACACAGGAACGAATGCAAATATGGCAAAACTCGGCGAACCTCAAGTGTATGTTTTGTAAGATGGTGCCTGACTCGACGACCCACTTATTCTTTGAATGTCAGTATTCGCATGAGGTTTGTACTAAAGTGTGTGATATGTGTAATATCCAATTCCCGGATTTCAGGTTGAAACAAATAATCGAGTACCAAATTCCCCGCCTTCAAAGCAATCACATACAAGCAGAAATTGAGAAACTTGCTTTGCCTGCCACGATCTATTTCATTTGGAGAGAAAGGAACTCTTGCCATCACAATGGAAACACTGCTTCCCAAGCAAAACTGCTGAATCAAGTTCTCAACTCTCTGAAAACTCGGTTTTGTGGTCTTCCTTTCAAATGGTCGGCTCCTATGGAAGAGGTGTACAAAAGATGGAAAATTCCTAGGCCTAGCAATTGGCCGCCAATCAATGAAAATGGTCATGGTACTTAATTTGGCTAAGGGGTCGTGGTTTATTCCCGACGGTCTAATCTTATGGCTTGTGGGCTTTATGAGTATCAGTATTTTTCTTTGTAATTTTCTTACTTATGTCGCGGTTTGGGGTCCAACAACTGGACTAACTCTTTGCTAGTCGTCCTTTCCTTCTAACTTGTATTGTATTTGTTCTACAATTTCTTTTTAATGCATTTGCTGCAGGCGTTGCCTCAAAAAAAAGATTTATTGACATTGTGTCAATAGCATGTTATTCTCTTCTTATGCTCATTTAGCATTCACAACTGGATTAGCCGAGGATCATGAATCCAAATGGTGAATCGACAATGCGAAGCTATATGATATTCGGCTCAAGTAACACTTGAAAATCTCGATTACCATATACCTTACTTCGATAATATTCTTATTTGACGTGTCGGTAAACCACTCTCGCATAACACCAATAAGAATATACGACAAGGTGTAGTTTCCATGGGAAGCATAAGATTCACATTATTAATATAAAACAATATATTTTTATTACTTATTAAGTTAATACTTTTAACTTTGCAAAAAAGTTCTATTAAACCTTTTCGGTAACTCTACTTCATAACGCAAGAAGGCAGTGAGGGCGGGGAGCAATAAATGCCTCATACAAGCTGACCTCATTAGGAATCAAAGAGACCTTCCTTAAACCTCCCCTATAACAAAAAAGTAGATGAGCCTAGTCGAGGTAACACTAACAATGCATATTTAAGAAACATGCGAGAACTGATGTTTATTTTAATGTTATACATATAAATACTATTTTACTAAGTATATATATATATATATATATATATATATATATATATATATATATATATATATATATATATGTGTGTGTGTGTGTGTGTGTGTTATATGTCTTTTAATTCTATTGACTAAAAAGTCAATAATTATATTATATGAGTTCTAATCATTTGACTTTTAATTAATCTTATGATTAAACTAAATGTAACTTTATCTTTTAGTATAAAGGCTAGTTTGTATGTGTTAAGATTGAAAACGATGAGCAACCAAAAATAAAAAACAAATTTCAAAGAATCCGGAACTTTAGGTTTCATGACGTGGGGAAAGATCTGTGACGTCATGACACAAAGAAAATACATGATTTTATTAAATTATTATTTTCAGTTTTCAGCAGCCAGTCACGACGTGAACATGAGATTATCACTTCATCGCGACGAAGTCAATCGTGATCTAGGAAGATACCACAACGTGATGGAGGACCAGTCACGTCGTGGCGAAAAGGCAAAACGCCTTAACCGTTAATTTTTATGCATTACGAAATTCAATTTCAATCAAGGAAAATTTATCAATGGGTTTTGAGGTTCATTAGATCAAACAAAAAACGCAGAGGAAATGATAAACAAATCTGATCTAACACTCGAAAGAAACGGATCTAAACTCAACTAATCTATGCAACATATTTAGAACTCAATGGAACGAAAAACATAATTTTTACTTACTCGTAGAATCCTTTTTTTGACGAGCCAGTTAATTGGACTAGAGAACCCAAAGTAGAGTTCCTCTCTTGTAATCGTACCCAAGACGCAAAACGACAACAGATCTCAACAAACCACCACGAAACAAGCTAAAAAATGTTGATATTGTTCATCGTCACGACGTGACAGAAAAGCTGTCATATCGTGAGATCAAGGCTTCGGGTTTTCTAGGGTTTTCCTATGGGTTCTGACTTTTGGGGTAAGAAGGCTAAGTTTTCATCCATCCAAAACCGTGATTAGACCCCATTATATATAGGGAGGTGGTTTCAAACCCTAAAGATAATAACCAAATCTATTAGTAGTTATCTGGGCTTTTTGTAATTATCCAAGAATCAAACCATTCTAGAATATTCCATATTCTCCATGTTTTCTACTTAATTAATTAATTTATTAATCAATTAACAAAACAAGTCCCTAAAATAAATATCTTTTCAGTTCTGCTTTATTTTTTTCTTGCATGTAACCTAAAAGGACACTTCTATTTATAGTAATATTATTGGGCTTGTTATGGATATGGGCATTATTCTCCATCAAGGGTCTTTTTTTATAGTGCCCGGTTTTGGTGTGCATGCGGCGCAACTTCATATACGCGGAGTGCATATGCACGTTGGCTCCATCCAACATTGGATACGTGTCACTCTCTTGTTCGCCTACGTTTCCCGTATCTCAGCGAAGTGTGCGTCACGCATGACGCGCGCATGAAAACGTTTATTTGAAATTAGTATCTCCTTCATATGAATTTTGTTTTCATTTTTCTTTATATGCGTAGCTATCGTCAAATACTACAACTTTCCTTTAGGTTGTATTGGCTAATTTCGACTTTATTTTTAGCCTATATTTTTATAATCCTGAATGATTTTGAAAAAATCATATCTCTCTCGTACGGACTACATTTTTGACCTTCTTTGTCTCTTATTTCTTGTTCTGAGAAGTCGTACGATTATCCTCTTGGTGACTTTATCCAAACGTCATCCGTTCTCTTCGTAGATTTTTAACGTTACAACTTTTTATCGCAACTGATTTTTATGTTTTATAAAAATTATATCTAATTCCTATGGAGTCAGATTTTTATGAAATTTATATTTTTAGAAATGTGGTGACGCGTACTCTCGGGCTATATTAATCTTTATATGAATCGACGCAACTTCTTGCGCACTTATTTTTAAAGTTTTTATATGTTTGGACTAGTTTTTCTTACGTTTTGGAGCCCGAAATATTACATTTTTCTAACTATTGCTTTATAAGTCTTTCATACTTGTTGCGATCAGCGATTTAGGATCAACTTTATCAATTGCCACACTTGTGCAGGTACTGGACCCTACAACTCTTTGGATCATAGATATCCATCACCGGAGGACTGATGCCCCGAAGACCAGAGGTCAAGCCTTTCAGTTGACTGCACAGGAGGCATGGGCGGCACCCGATGTCGTTACTGGTATGTATTCATTTATAATTTTGTCAAGTTATTTTTTGTGTGATTATATTTATGTTTAGGTTACGTGCCTTTTTAGTGAATTCATTACCTGCTCTAGTGCTTTTTGACTCGGTTGCGAGTCGGCCCTTTGTATTTAAGTCCTTTGATAAGAGTCTCGGTATGGCTCTTGGGGAGTTGAAGTGTCCGTTGCAAGTTTCCACCGCCAATGAACACAAGGTTTTTTCTTTGAGCATCTTCCGTTACTGTATCTTGGATATATTCAGGGTACCTTGCCAGATTGATCTGATTCACATCCCTCTGGGGAATGTGTGCATGATTGTGGGGATGGACTGGCTCAGAAGATTTGGAGCTATGCTTGTTTGCAAGAGGCAGATAATAGTGGTTCGAACCCTAAGTGGGTGAGAACTGACCATTTATGGAGAGGGTACCAGGTTTGGTTGGGCTTTTTGTTCTGCTACCAGGGTTAGGCAGCATCTTCAGCATGGATGTATAAGTTATTAGGCATATGTACTAGACACTCGGGTTGAAGGGAATAAGTCATTTTATGATGTGCCAGTGGTTATTGAGTTTCCATATGTCTTCCCAGAAAATTTACCAGGTGTGCGTCTTGTGAGGCAGGTGGAATTCAGGATCGATCTGATCCCTGGTGCGGCTCTGATTGCTAAGGCGTGTTGTTGGGTGTAGTGTACTATAACACTCCTATGGTGCACATACAACCCTAATAGCTTTAGATCTAAGTTTTCTCTAGTTATACATGCAATAAAATTCCAAAGCATGAAACCTACAACTAGCATCCAATTTTGGTACATGAATCATAAAATCAAGTTAGAAGAATACCTCTTCATTGTAGCTTGTAGTTTTCTCCTTCAAGAGATTAGCACCTCAAGTGTGATGCCTCATTTGGTTCACAAACACCATGAACAAAGGAGGACTTTGAGAGAGAGTATGGAGCACACTAAAATCGGTTATAGCTCTTAGAATACTTAGGGCAACCGATTTTGGCTAAGGGATAACTCATATATAGTGTAGGATTCCAAGAGTCATGGGTAAACCCTAATCCATTCACTTAGGTTATGATCCATATCTCATGTGGGCTAACTCTTCATGGATACTTACACAAACTTTGCCCAACGTGGATCAATAGCCCAAACAATATATATATCACCGATTTACATAATCAGTCCCTGTTAATTTAATTACTCTTTTGATCATTAAATTAATTTCAAATTAATTTTTGATCAATACTAATTAAATAATATGATTTCACAATTAATATATTATAGTTGTAATATATTAATAAATCATAAATAACATCTTTCTTAAATATCCATCCTATCAGATTGTTCTGGCGAAGGCAACCCAAATGGAGCATGCTACTCTCGGGTCGAGTACATACCAATTACAACTATCGGCTTAGACAGCTAATCCAGCAGTCTCCCACTTGGATAAGGCTAATAACTATTGTTGCAAGTACGACTCCAAAATCCCGACTAGCAATCGTAGCTATTAAAAGCCGATGTCGAACTCTGACCTAGTCAATGACGCGTCCATTAGATAAGGGATCATATATTCCTCCATTCTAGATATTGTATGAACTGAGACATGGATTATAATCATCATCTCTGTTCATGTGTGTTTCCCGATTTCTGATTTATGATGATCGACTAATTGAACAAATCAAATCAGTGCAGGCTTGGCCAAGCGCTTAGGGTTGTCATCACGAAATCAACGAGGGGCCCACATATATCGCTTTTATCCCTCTTAGGGTAAAAGGAACGGATAAACTTCGACTCATATGCTTGCTCTATATACTCATCAAATCACACAGAAAAATATCTTTTATAACACCAAGTTACTGGTGCGTTTTCATATTATCAATGTGCAACCGACTTGTAAACTGCAACTCATATCTCTGCGTTTCAAGAATATAAGATATTATCGTCTCACAATCACTCGTGATAAAATCCATGAAGTGATTCAGATGAGCATGGGTTTAATCCAATACTCAAATCTTATTACAGGATTACTCATGAATACCGCAACAAACTTGTGCTATGTATAACACTTTAGACAATCTACAGACGGATTCATGACAGTCTAGCTTCAATACCTACTTCCAAAGTATGATCGATTGTGTATAGTTTGAATAACCTAGTTATTTGGGAAGTCAAAACATGCAAAGTGAAACACAAGAATAATCGAATCCAATATGGTCTCAAAACTTTTGAATATAAATAAAACACCTTTTATTTAATCACCATATTGATTACACATTATTCATTGTATAATGTTTCGATTAATCAACTTAATACTTGAATTGAAACAATAGTCATCCCATGCTCCAAGCATGCACACTATGTTTAGCTATGGTCCTTACTTTGTGAAATAGATCAATTGTAAACATTTCCAATGACACTCATTTCACAATTCCGAATCCTTATCGTAAGTGTGAGAATACCAAGTTCGTGTCACTTACTATAATCTGTTAGATTCTAAGCTTATATGCAGTGATCCTTTTGTAATGACTCTGTACACAAGTCAAGAGACTTTTCCAATTACAAAACTTTCCATTGGAGATTGTTACAAAACAATTCCATAGATACAAAGTCTCACATTCAAAGCACATTCCTTTGAACATCCTTATTGCATAAAAGTTTCTAACTTACTCATAGATTCTTGATATCCAACTCCCATTATGGAAACTTTTCCATAATTGCCATATGACTATCTAATCTTAATAGAATCCTATCTATTCAGAATTATATCAATATGGTCCATCCATTCCTATACTTCCAACTCTCCACAAGCAACCAATCATTCTTAATAAAATCCTTGATAGTTGTTTAATAACTTTTGTCATATCCGATTCTAGTCCTTTTCCCTCTTAATGCCCTAGGCATTTGGAAAATTAGAACATGATAATATTATAGCACATGCAATCGATCCTATATCTGAAACATATGGGACACGATTCATAATGTCTTATATACAGACCAGATACTTTACCAGTCTCTTTCTATAACATTTCCATATATAGAATTTCCTTATGTCGAATCTTTTCAACATAACATTCATATATGTCCTTGACTAAATTTGATTGAAATCTCAATCTAAACTTTTAGAATTGAAATGAAGTATAAGTTTCTCTCCCTTAATTATAGGAAAACATCTTTTCAAACCCTGCAACTTCGCGAATTGAAACCTTTGTTTTCTATAATTAACATTACTAACTCGCAACACTTACCATAATAATTATGCTCCCACTAGAATTATAATTCTTATCTTAATAGCATAACACTTATGCTCCCACTAGCTTTGACATGTACCCAGAAATAAATTGGACTTCTAGAAATCAATACTTGTTGACTTTCTTACCAAAATTCAGATATCTGGTACAAGATGCTTCGATAAGACTTTATCTTCTCAAACTCATACACCTTTCCTTAGATAGCTCACATGTGTGTCTAAACAATTTTAGAACTTACAACAATAATTCTCAAATTTGAGAATGCAAATATCACAAATGCTATCTCCTTAAAATCTACTTTGTGAAAGCACTTTCCTCACAATCATTTTCATGAATTGGAGAGAAACCTTATGACACTTAGATTTTATGGTGTATGTGTTCCTATCCATGTGAATTTGTCATAACCATAATCAAAAGACAAGGTTAGTGCCAAATCCAAACTCATATGGACTGCACTTTTTCAATCTTAATTTCTTGACCTAGCAGCCCAAGGGCCTACCATTCCTTCCAAGTTTTTAAGCAGCTTACCCTTACTGATTAGTGAACTTTCACTGATCAAGGTGATTTTCCTTATGCATACAATTGAGAACTCATAGAACTCACATGCATATTCAACCAACTGGAAAGGGCACAAAAAATAAAAATATGTCAACACGTTAGGTTACAAACCTCAAGTCATGTGCTAGTAATTAACAATATGTTTACTCTTGATTAGTTCTTGAAAGTTTCAAGATCCTTAAGACTCTCACCGACCTCTTAATATATAAGACTCTCTTTGTCAAGAAACATTACTTGACAAAAAAATATTCAAGAGTTAGTGCGGATTCTTATCAAGATAAGTACTTCATATAATTGGTCTTAGTTGGTCTTTGTTTTAGCCAAAACATCATAGCTACCAATTTGAATGTGTAATAAACCTACTTAAGATATGTCACTCAAGGAACAATCTTAGAGTATAACTCTAAAACTTGATTTTGGAACAAAGTATGACTCACCTTAATTGATTTAAGCATTTCAACAATTCACGATTCCTCTTCTTAGCCATACAAGTTCACTAAGTTGTCCTTAGAGGATCAATTGTGATATGGTTCCATAATCATAAGGATGATCACAAAACACGATACTAAAGTACTCTCCCTTCCTTTCAGATTGGAGAAACTTTTATCTTTCTGCCTAATTTATTCTTCTTATTCGTTCTGCTATACATTGAAACTTTTCCAATGACTCAGAATTATACTTAATCATGTAAGCATAACCATATTTACTAAACTTTAGTAAATCATGACGAATAGTCTTATCGTTCTTTGTAGTGGACCTGACCAGCGCACAACCAAGTGTATCTGATCCCCTAGTCCTTCACTCGACTCACATATACATGTGAACAAGGAATTAGTTTTAATTTCCCAAAGATGAAAGTTCTCATTCATCATACAATACAAGTTGCATGATTTCAAGTTTCTGTCCAGTTGAAACTTGGGTGATGAGAATCTTTCCTTATTTGGTAAATTATGACACTACCACAAACGAAAGAATCAAGTCAATAGTGCTAACAATATATAAACACCAATTTTCACAAATGTCATTGCAAGGAAATATAAAACAAGCTAAAACTCAAAATTTATCTTTATTTATAAAATGTGGATAAATTTGTCCTTACAGTGCAATTAGAAATGAAAACTATGTTGCTATATATTTCTAAGCAATCTATCATTACTCGTAAGCAGCGGCTCAAAATTCTGATCATCGAACCATGCGATCGAAATCCATCTCTTCACGATCAGAATCAGCTTACTCTTCCTTTAAGCTTCCTTTCTTTTCTTCGATCCTACAAAACATCAAAATGTAATTACATTACATCATGTATTAACAATCTCCAAATAGGAAATTAATAGAGTTAGATAGTGAACTTACCTGAAGCAGAGTCATACATTTTGTCTTTACCATATCTTAGATCTCTCAGGTAGTCAGGGCGGCTTCGAAACCAATGCCCCTTCTCTTGGCAATAGAAACAAACAGACTCTTTTGGAATGGTACATGGGACAATCTCAGACTTAGCCTTTCCCTTTCCCTTGGAAAGAGAAATCTTTTATGGACTTCCAATGTTTCCATTTTCAATGTCCATGGAAGTTTGGGAAGTAGATCTTCCAATCAAATTTGCATTACGAATGCGCCAAATCATTGTTGATTCAGCAACAATTAGCAAATAGGTAATATCGATAAGGGACATGTCGCGGTCTGTCATATAGTAATCTTTAATGAACTCACTATATCACTTAGGAAGTGATTTAAGAACCAAGTCAACAACCAACTTCCTCGACACAACGACTCCTAACATTCCCAGCCTGTCAATGTGTGACTTCATCTCCAAGACATGTGCACACACAGACCTTCCATCTTGGTGTTTGCTAGCCAATAGGGCTTGAGTGGCCTTGAACTTTTCAAGTCTTTGAACTTGTGGGTTAGGGAGAATTATTGGAAGAGGTGGAGGAAGTGATGTATGATATTGAAGACTATCATCTTCATGTGGAAAGCTTTTCCAAAAGATTCGGGAAGACCATAGTTGTTTGAACTACACATCTACATGGGAGAAATTCAAGTTAGTTGATTTAAGTCCTTAATATAACACCCAACATGAAATAGTAAGTCTAGGACTCAACGCAATATTTTACAATTCGGAAGAGGGATGCCATAATCCAATTGGAAAATATTTGAAGGTAGGTAAATGGCGATTTACCAATTTCCACAATGAAAAACGAAAATGAATTTTAGGTTTTAAATGAATTGAAATTTCTAGATTCTTTGAGATTCATTGAACTTTTCAACGGCATGTTTAAATCTCGATTATGGCCTTCAAGTTTTTGACTGGGATGCCGAGGATCACAAACAAGGTGTGAATAACCATGCAAATTAGCTTGGTACACTTAATGTTACAAATCATCCAATCAATGTGTCGGTTAACCACACACGCTCCATTGGTCCATGATTAACACCAAACTACCCTTTGCCACATATTGTCAATCCCAAATTAGTGTGTCGGTTAACCACACACGCTCCACTAACGACTTAACAAGGTACAAAGTGCAATTTCATGGGTTAGCACCAAATTCACATTTTTGCTAAGTAACTAAGATTGGGAATTTATAAGTGTTTAGTTACTTGGTATTTCATTATAATATTAATGAGAATTAATGTCCTATCCTACCCGTTCGGCTAACGACCCTCCACCAGTCAAAGAAGAGGTGGGTGAGAGTGGACACCCATTAAACCACCATTTTATAGGCAGTAACCTTATACCCCCTTATAGACCGGCTTCATGAATGAGGCCTACTAACGGTAAGACTGACCTTTTACTTATACATATATAATATATGAAACTTTTAATTTTATGTAGTATAATGGTGTATTTTAAACTTTTAAAATACTAGATGGTTTAATCTATTAATAAATTATACTCTTAATTTAATTAAACTTAAACCATGTCATAATGGAATTATTAATTCTCTTTTAATTAAACACTTTAATCAATTTAATAAAGTCCATAAGGTGTAATTGAACTATTCAAAGCATCTAGGTTATTAAAAATTCAAAATTAAAACTATTTAATTAATTTTTAAGTTATGAAGCCAAGAGTTGCATCTTTTGAAACCTTTCAATAACTAGATGTTTTAGAATTCAATATGTCAAATTAAAACTTTTTAATTAAACTTTTCAAATTCCAAAACTTGAGAGCAAGTTTTGAAACTTTTCAAAACCATTCATTTCCATAACTTATGAGTTTAATGTTTTTTTAATGGATGAGACTTTTCATGTTCCATAACTTGACGACAATTTATAGAAGTCATTAAAAACATTTAGATCAATTTCAACAAATAAAAATATCATATAATTCAAGATTGATCTAACTAAACTCATAAAGCAAGATAATATCAAATCAACAATTTACAAGTATCAGAAAAAAACAGATTTTATGATACAAAAAAGTTTGTGGTAGTGATCCTAATCCAAAATAGGCCAAAAAAACCCGAAAATTTGTCATCTGCCAGTGCAAACTCGTCGAACCAGGGTTTGGACTCGTCGAGCCAGGGTTTGGACTCGTCGAGTTCATCTATGGACTCGGCGAGTTCAGCCTGGCAGAAGGCCTTTTTCAGTTTGCTTCAACTTTGAACAATGAACAATGCAACTATATAATAGAAAACTAACCTGGCTCTGATACCACTGTTGGGTTTTGTGTACTATAACACTCCTATGGTGCACATACAACCCTAATAGCTTTGGATCTAAGTTTTCTCTAGTTATACATGAAATAAAATTCAAAAGCATGAAGCCTACAACTAGCATACAATTCTGGTACATGAATCATAAAATCAATTTAGAAGAATACCTCTTTATTGTAGCTTACAGTTTAGGCCTTCAAGAGCTTAGCACCTCAAGTGTGATGCCTCAAATGGTTCACAAACACCATGAACAAAGGAGGACTTTGAGAGAGAGTATGGAGCACACTAAAATTGGTAATAGATCTTAGAATACTTAGGGAAATCGATTTTGGCTAAGGGATAACTTATATATAGTGTAGGATTCCAAGAGTCATGGGTAAACCCTAATCCATACACTTAGGTTATGATTCATATCTCATGTGGGCTAACTCTTCATGGATACTTACACAAACTTATCCCAACATGGATCAATAGCCCAAACAATATATATATATATATATATATATATATATATATATATATATATATATATATATATATATCACTGATTTACATAATCAGTCCCCGTTAATTTAATTAGTCTCTTTTGATCACTAAATTAATTCCAAATTAATTCTTGATCAATACTAATTAAATAATATGATTTCACAATTAATATATTATACTTATAATATATTAATAAATCATAAATAACCTCTTTGTCAAATATTCATCCTATCAGATTGTTCTGGTGAATGCAACCCAAATGGACCATGCTACTCTCGGGTCGAGTACATAACAATTATAGTTATGGGATTAGACACCTAATCCAACAGTTGTAGTGCCTCACAGCACTTGAGATGCGGGATTTGTCCTCTCAGCTTAAGGAGCTGTTGGGCAAGAACTGCATTCAGCCGAGTAGCTCGCTTTGGGGAGCGCCTATCCTTTTCGTCAAAAAAGAAGGATGGTTCTTATAGGATATCAGTTGATTACCAGGTGTTGAATAAGATGATAGTGAAGAACCGTTATCGATTTCCGAGGATTGATGACCTTTTCGATCAGCTATAGGGTGCATCTTGGTTTTCCAAGATTAATTTGAGGTTAGGATACCACCAGATGAGAGTCAGATAGGAAGATATCGAGAAGACGGTTTTACGAACTCGTTATGGTCGTTGTGAGTTCGTGGTGATCCCATTTGTGCTCCGCAATGAACGTGCAATTTTCATGGATCTGATGAATAGGCTATGTAGTTCGATGCTTGATCGGTCGGTTATTGTGTTTATTGATGATATTCTGTTCTACTACAAGACATGAGAACAACATGAGGATAAGTTGCAGGAGTTACTTGTAGTGTTGAGGAAGGAGAGGTTGTATGCCAAGTTCTCCAAGTGTGAGTTTTGATTACGAGAGGTCCAGTTCTTAGGACACCACGTCAATCAGAATGGGATTTTGGTTGATCCGGACAAGATCAAGGCGGTTATGCGGAGGGAGATCCTGAAGCCTCCATTTGATATCTGAACTTTTCTTGGGCTAGTAGGTTACTACAGGAGGTTTATTCGGGATTTCTCCAAGATTGTTGTTCCTCTTACCCGCTTGACAATGAAGAGTGTAGACTTTCACTGCGGGTCGGAGCAGCAGGCGACAGTTGAGATTCTGAGGCAAAAGCTATGTGAGGCCCCGATTTTGACCCTTCCTGAGGGATTTGAGGGTTTTGTGGTGTAGTATGACGCTTTGATCACTGATTTGGGGGCAGTGCTCGTGCAGCGGGGTAGGGTTATTGCCTACGCTTCTAGATAGTTGAAGCCTCACCAGGCTAGGTATCCCACACATGATTTAGGGTTAGGCGCAGTGGTGTTTGCCCTCAAGATTTGGCGACATTACCTTTATGAGCTCCATTGTACTATTTACACAGATCACAAGAGTTTGAGATATCTTATGCACCAGCCAAATCTGAATATAAGGAAACAAAGGTGGCTTTACATGGCCAAGGATTATGATTGTGAGATCCTTTATGTAAGGTCCTAGAAACTTCATGTTAACCAGTGATCAACTAATCTAACAATCAAACAAGATAAGAATGGAGTAGAAGAAGATTAAACCAAATCTTGCACACGTTTATATCAGAAAAACGTCTAGTACAACTTGGACACAACACAAAGGACCATCAACAACAACTAACATACTCAGACACTTCCTATATATAGGGGAAAAGACTTGGCCGTAAACAGGTTTATGGCCGTAAACCTGTTTACGGTCGTAAACACACTATGGCCGTAAACTCACCAAAACACTTCAATTACAAGACTCAAAACACAATAAGACCTATACATCCATTAGCCTAGCCCAAACCATAAACTAGACCCTTCAATATCCCCCTTGGTTTGAGGCTAGCCGTGACTCAATCCTTTTCAATTATAAGCACATCGGACCTTCCCATTTCCCCTTCCCACATCTATTTTCCAATAATCTCGGCAACCATTGTTGTGTACTCTTTAGCAGGAGACTCGAAAATCTCTTCAACCACCTTGATCTGATATAGGGCCAAATGATGAATATCCCACTTTCCAAATTGAAGTAGGTCCTTTTTGTCGAACAAGTGAAAGCAACCATCTTGGAACTTAATGATAGCAGTCGCAGTGGTTTCATCATAGACCCATTAAAGCATGTTTGCAAGAGATCCATCACTGAAGGTCTGCAGCACTGGAATTTGTCTAACTTGATTGGTTGGCGGCCACATGACAGTCTGGAAGAGCTCATTTGTCTTGGGATCCAGTACTTTGGGGAAACTTTTAATGAAAGACTCAGCTGTCTTCATGCCAGGAAATCCCTTCTTTACTTGGTCCTCCAAGAATAGCTTGAAGTGAGTTGCCCGTGGATCACCTGATGGATTTACAAATGGAGCATTTGATAATTCAGAAAGATCAACCCTTGTCCATGAACTGAAATCATGGAATTCATTGTAATACTCCACATTTTTGCTTTTGCGTCTCACTATCCACATGTTTAGCCTGTCATGAAAGCCCCATGACATAAATCATGTTCTATCACCGTACATGTGCCCAAATTTTCTCTTTTCAAGATCAGTGACAGTGATTTGTGGTTGACCTTCAGGAGTGTTTTGATCTGATCTCTTTTTGAATAGTAGTTTCTTTTTCTTGTCGGATGCTGCTAATTTGGCACGTTTTAATGCATCAACGTTGGGCGCTTGAACTGGTTCCTTTTCAAAGCGATCAACGATCCGAGTTCTTCTTTGAGTGGGCGGGTCAACAGGAGGATCTTGAGATGACTGGCCAGCATTGAATTGTTCAACTGATGACTTGAACTTGTCACCAAATTCCTCTGCCAGTTTCTTCTTCAGGTCAAAGTAACTTGCAGTTAAGGATCCCAGATGGGTTTGCAGATCAGAAATTTGCTGAGATTTCAGAGTTTTATCCACATCAAGATCTGCAACATGAATTTTAAGTTGGGCCTTTTCAGCTTCAAGATAAGCCACACGGATATCAAGTTCAATATTATTCTGGTTAAGCACGCTAATCTCCTTTTGAAGTCCAAGATTGGTGGGATCATCCTCTCCTGAGTGGCCTTCCTCAATAAAAATTCCCTTAGATCGGGAGGAAGGCACTGAGCTTTATTCGTGGGCCAGATGTAGAGCAAGCCTCTTAGAGGCAACATCATTATAAGGCCTAATAGGAGATGATCCCGAGGGAACTAATGAACCACCAGCTTCATAAAAGGTGCTCGGTCATTCATGGGATGGAGTAGGTGAAGTAGCAAAAGAAGTAGTTATTGGTTGAGTCGGAAGGCCTTGAGATAGTTCTGGAACAAATACTCCCGGTCTTGGATCAAGTCTTCTCCTCTTCAATGTAGGCGAGGAGGTCTGAGTCGTCAACGGTTCACTCACTGTTGGCTCAATAGTAGGAATAACATCCTCAAGGGGAGGAATCCTTGAAGTTGTCTCCGTAGGAGTTGAAGTGTCAGCCCAATTCATTTGGAGTAGGAGGCGTTGTTTCAAGAACGTCTTCTGAATCCCTTACCTCCGTTGCTGGATGAGCAACATCACGGATAGTGTCAAAAAACGTGTCAAGGTCTTCATTGGACAAGTAATTAACATTGCCTCCAAGATTCAAGGAAATATAATCCTTGTCAAAACCTGTAATATCCAAATCATTAAAAGAATCAGCATCATTTCCTTCGTTCTCTGTCGCATCCTGTGTCATTCCCTTGTTGTAATCACTCTCAACATTTACAGAATGCAAGTCATGCTCTTCAGCCACAATAGCAGCAGGTGTAGCTTCATCATCTTCATGATCGGAAACCGGAATAACATCATCTTCAGAAAAGATATCATCTTCAGAGGTCACGTGGTCAGATGATACATGAGACTCAGATGCCTCCCATGAATCGGCAAACAAGCCAAACTTCACTAAGGGATACTTTCCTTGAAAAGTAATTTTTCGCTTTTGGTTTTGCTTCATTAACCCGACGGTGTTCGGCCCAAGAGACTTCATGTCGAGGGTTTCTCCAACTTTAGCCATTTCGGGAAATTGTTCATTAATAAACACTTGAATAAACCTAGGGTACAACAAGAACTTGTCCCTAGTCTTTCCTTTGATGTTTGCAATCAGTTCATCGAGAATAAACTTGGAGATTTTGTAGTTCAGTCCCGCAGCCAGAGAGATGATGGCACCAGTGTTTCTCAGAGAAATTTCATCTGCACCAGATTTTCTTTCGAATATGCAGCTCACAAAGACATGAGCTAAGAACCTCCAGAACGGTGGCTGCAACTTTTTCAAAGTTGGAGGGAAAACACCTTCATATCCCATTTTGATAAGAAATTCTTCAACTTGAGATATCTCGATCTCCGAGGGGAAGGTTGATTGATCGTCAATTTTGAGAACATCCCTGATGAACTGTTCTGTGATGATGATTTTGCAATTTTTGACTGTAGCTTCAACAATAACAGATCCATCACTTCCTTTCTTCACATCTGTTGTCCTCCAGAATTCCTTGATCAAGCCTTCATAGATTGTTGGATTAACAGTCAGAGCAGTAGACATGCAACATTCTCGCAGTCCATGCATCATTGATTTGAATTCTCCGTGAGCAGCAGAAGGATCAGCCAAGAGAATAGCCAGGTTGTGACTGTCAGCGAATTTGAGTTTTGGCATTTCAATCTGCACTGAAACAAGCCAAGTGAGAAAACAATTTATTAAATCATTTAAAATTGATGTTTTTCTCATTTTACAATTTAATTAGGCTTTTAGATGAACCAAAGATTGAAAAGTCAAAATCAAGTTGACCAAAAATGGGTTTACGGTCAAGGAGGAGTTTATGGCCGTAAACTCATGGTCGTGAACCCCGGCCTTAAACGACTGGTCGTAAACTCATGGTCGTGAATGCCGGCCGTAAACGGCTGGCCGTAAACTCATGGCCGTAAACGCCGATAATGATTTTCCACCGATTAAACCCACAAAACACGTTGATTTGATGTGAAAATAACATATCCTTGATCGGAATCCGTGTACCTTCAAAGTTAACAGATCAATTTCATGAAAAAAAAATTTAGAGAGAGAGAGAATTTTGGAGTTTGCGGCCGAGAATAAGAAAATGAGGAGTAAAATGGTTTCCGGCTGTACACATTTCCTTATATACCCTGTACAAAAAATTGGGCTGCAACTCATAAAGGCTTGGAAAAATAAAGTCCAATACCCAAAAAGAAAATAAAACATTTTGAGGATAAAAATAAAATAAGAAAATAAAAATAAAAATAAAAATAAAAATAAAAAATAAAAATAAAAATAAAAATAAAAATAAAAGTAAAATTGAAATGAAATTAAAATTTAACTGGAATTTAAACTAATTTCACCTCTTTCTAATACTAATAATAATTTTGTGATATTGTGATCAAAGTTGTTAGACAACCTTAATCCAATTATCGATACTTCTGTCTTCATGTCCATGTCTGGTTGATCGCCGGTATTGTGGTCCACTTAAACACGAAAGGTTTTGATAAATTTTTGTACACACTATAAGTGACAAGTCATTAGATCTTATGAACATAGATAATATTCCTAAAAGACCATTCAGCTGACGACGACCAAAGGTATTGTTGTCCACCTAAATTGAGCAGCGAGATTTACAGACAACCTATAAAGTTCAATTTTTATTGTATTAGACCGTGTTTCCCTCTTCCTGATATACCCCAATAATCAAGGTCTTCCAGAATACTCCTTACTTCAGATGATCAGACAATTATTAAGGAAGAAGTTAGATTTAGAATGCATATGTTGTACACTCAGGTCGGATCTCTTCCAATGACGCAGAGAGTGAAACATATGACTAACTAGAGTTTGGAGGGATTAAGAAGTAGAAGGTTGCATATGCTGTGTACCAGGTCGGATTGTTAATCACGCAAAGGAGACAGCATATGGCTAACAGGTAGGAAGAATAGCATAGAAGAAGATGCAGAGAGATAGAGATGCATATGTTGCATTCCAGGTCGGATCTCTTCCAATCAGCAGAGGAAGCAACATATGACTAACAGATAGAAAGAAAGAAAATAATTTTCTACAGACCTAATTTATGGGAATTCCCCAGCTGCCCCGTCAATGCCGGAATTAAGGAAAAAGTCCGCACATCGAGGAAAAGTTAATCCACAGTTCTAGATACAAATCATTTAATGTGTCCGCAGATCTCATGTATATCTCTTTGCTCAACCCACCCAAGCATCGTATTCTCAGACCAAATGGAACTATCTAGGTCAAGATTTATCAGGTCTCTAGATTCCTTAAGTTCATCTCATCCTAGTTAAGTCCATTTTAAAACTTTCGTGCCTACCGGCGCATCGAACAAAGAGCTTAGGCAATTCAACTTTGGCACCTTACACAGATTTAGATTGTCTGTTATCACATGATTATATCACTTCCCTGCACATCACCTACAAACAGAAACTGTCAGCAACATATTTTTGATTTTCTGATTTTCTAATGTTTTTGGAATATTTTCTGAAAATAAAACAGAAATAACACTATTTTTGGATTTTTAATTTTCTAATTTTTGTTTTGTTTTTGTTTATTTCTCCCCCTAAATTTGTGCATGGGTGAGAATGAAATTAAAATGCGCAAATTTAAACTAACCTAAAGCAAAAATTAGTCCTCAAAACGTAGCATTTTCAAAAAGCTCACAAGCACATCGAATCGAGCTTTGTTAAACAACTTTGTGAACAGATCTGCTACATTATTAGCAGTAGGAAACTTTTCAAGCCGAATGAGCGAACGCTCATAACAATCTCTGATGAAATGAATTTTGATGTCAGTGTGTTTGGTTTTTGAGTGTTGGACTGGATTTTTGGCAATTTGAATTGCAGCCTCATTATCACAAAATATAGGGGTTTCTAAATAATTCAAACCGTAATCCAACAGCTGATGTTGGATCCATATAACTTGAGAGCAACAAGCAGAGGCAGCAACATATTCCACTTCTGCTGTTGAGGTTGAGACGATGTGTTGTTTCTTGCACTGCCAAGACACTATCCGGTCACCAAGGAATTGACACCCTCCGGACGTAGATTTCCTGTCAAGCTCACAGCCTCCATAATTACTGTCAGCAAATGCATATAAATCAAATTCAGAATTTATCGGATACCAAAGACCCAATTTTGGGCTGCCTTTGAGGTAGCGAAAGATTCTTTTGACAGCAATAAGATGTGATAGTTTAGGATTAGCCTGATACCGTGCGCATTGACAAACTGCAAACATGATGTATGGTCGGCTTGCAGTTAGATACATCAACGAACCGATCATTGATTTGTAGTGAGTTTGATCTACGGATTCGCCATCAGTATCTGGAGTCAGCAGGGGTCTCTCGGCCATTGGCGTCAAAGCAGGTTTTGCGTCTTGAAACCCGAACTTCTCAAGTATATCCTCCACATACTTTGCTTGATGGAGCAGGATTCCAGTTGATCTTTGTTGGACCTGAAGCCCCAAAAACATGGTTATTTCGCCTAACGAACTCATCTCGAACCTCTTTTTCATCACTTCTTCGAACTCTATGCAAAACTGTGGATTTGTAGACCCGAAGATAATGTTGTCAACATAGATCTACACTAGAATATGATCATTACCCACATGCTTGATGAACAAAGTTTGATCGATAGTGCCGCGAGAATATCCATGTTCGAGCAAGTGCTTTGTGAGAGTTGCATACCACGCTCGAGGTGCTTGATGTAACCCATACAACGCCTTGTTCAACTTGTACACATGATTGGGAAACTTCGAGTTAACAAACCAAGGGGGTTGATCAACGTAGATTTCTTCCTTCACTTTTCCATACAATAAGGTTGTCTTGACATCCATCTGATAAACAGTGAAGTTCATGTAGGAAGCGTATGCAAGGAAGATACATATAGCCTCGAAGCGAGCCACCGGAGCATAAACCTCGGTGTAGTCAAGACCCTCGATCTGTCTAAACCCACGAACCACCAATCTCGCCTTATTGCGCACTATGACTCCGGAATCATCCTACTTATTACGGTATACCCAGCGTGTGTCAAGAGACTTTTTGCCCTTAGGAAGTTCAACCAGCGTCCAAACCCCAAGTTTTTCAAATAAATTTAACTCTTCGTGCATAGCATCTACCCAGCTGGGCTCATTCAAAGCCATTTCAACGTTCTTTGGCTCTATTTGAGAGATAAAGCAAGAATAGAGACATGTATTCACATCTCCACTCTGGCTTCTTGTTCTAACACCATCACCCAGTTGGCCAATGACATTGTCGATCGGATGATCGCGTTGAATGCATGAAGGTATCTCCTGGCTAATGTCATTGAGTGAAACAGGAAGATTGTGAATGTTGATAATTCCATCATTTGCCGAATGATCCACTTCAGACGAACCTGTCTCATTAGTAGGATCTGCCACAAACTCATTTGCAATTTGCTCAGGAAAGAGAAGTTCCATAAAAGTTTGAGTAACAGCGGAAGCATCTCGGGACATGAACTCTCTTTCATCAGGAGTAAGAGGACTTACATCAGCATTTGGAGCATGTTGATGACTTGGAGATTCTGGAAAATTAATTGGAACAGGTGAATCCACCGTAGGAATTGTAGAAGACACTATCGGCGGTCTGTAAACAACTTCTTCGTCTTCATCTTCAGGTACAGTCATCAAACCAGAAGTAGAACCAGATAAACTATCTGAACACACCTTGAACGATTTGAACAAAGATGTGTAATCCAACAGCCAATCAGGACCCACTGTAGCATCCGTTTCATTCTCCTCCAACCAGCTCACATCGAAGGATTCTACAATTTGCTTTGTTCTTTTGTTGTAGACCCTGTACGCAGTGCGAGCAGCATACCCCACAAAATAGCAGTCATCAGCTTTGGCATTGAACTTCGGCTTGGACTCCAGGTGAAGAAGGGTACAAGGGCAGCCAAATACGCGGAAATGGCTGACAGATGGCTTGTGACCATATAGAATTTCGTACGGAGTCTTCGTCTGGGCTTTGTTGATCAAAACACGATTCTGAACATAGCAAGCAGTTTTGATCGCCTCAGCCCAAAAGAAAACTGGTAAACATTTCCTTACATACCCTGTCCAAACGGTTCACCGTTGGCTCTGATACCACTTGTAAGCCCCCAATCTGCTTGTGTGTCAATCAAATCCGTTTAATGGTGCGAAATCTCAATCAAATGGAAGACGCCAGATCAAAATAGAAGAGAAGGAGAAGAAGAATAAGTGAATCTATGACGTATTCAATGAATAGAATGATGCTCCACACACATAGTTCACACACACTAGCTCTTATCTCTAGTTTCTCTCTCTAGAACACCTTGGGTTTCATACCCTTAAGCTCTCCACTCATCCGGGATGACAATGCCTGGCTTTAAGATCAGACACTCTTTATTAGTAAAATGCATTGAATAACCCTCGTCGCAAATCTGAGAGACGCTCAACAAGCTGTGCTTTAACTCAGGAGCATAGTTGACGTTCTCGAAACTCAGCACTCTATTTGTCACAGTTCCTCTCTGAGTGATTTTTCCACCTTCTCCGCATGCAAAGCAAACGAATCCCCTGAATGTCGTTCAATTGGGAGATGTCTCCTGTCATATGCCGAGAGCAGCCGCTGTCGACATACCAAGGTATGACGACATTCCTCTGTAACTGTCCCTGCAAAATGAGCGGGATCATTTAGATTTGGGAACCCAGGTCATTACTTTCCTGGGTTGACCCTTTACGATCACAAATTTATCTTTTGAACCATTTGATTTTGAATCATTATTTAAAATACTCTGAGAGGATGATAATGATTGGTTCGAGGTTAATTTGGGCACCCACTGGTATTTAGGTTTTTGAAAACTCACATGTGATTTTGAAAAAAATTTATTTCCCGTTTGCTTTGAGCATTTGGATTTTCTACCAGAAGTGCTTGAAGATCCAGATCTGCTTTTTGACGAAACCGACCATGGCTTAGCCTTGTTCGATTTGGGCAAACTATTTGTGACTTTATTATTGAAAATTTGTTTGTTCTTTTGGAAAACTGCCCTTTTCTTGTTTTGATTAGCCTTCCAATCATCATCTCGAGGGCGAGATCTCGAGGAGTTTCTAGTTAACGACCTTCCTCGAGATTCGTTCTCTCCTCTTTGAGACGAAAAATGCATGAATGCCCTATTAGGACAATTCCTAGCGATGTGACCGGCAGTACCACAGTTTAAATAAATTTGCTTATTATTATTGTAACTGGTACTGCCTTTCTCTAATTTACTTTCTTTACTGACACCCATACTTTTCCCACAAGAACATGTGCAAGAATCAGATTGTGTGATTGATGAGGGTGAACCATGTTGTGTGCTTGGTGAAGTGGATGTGTTAGCACCAGATTCAGTGGATTTTACAAAAACATCATCAGAAACATCAGAAGCATTTAAGTTTGACATCATTTTCTCACAAGTAAAAACATCAGGTTTAACATCAGACACAAACTCATCACAAATGGGTACACCAAACTTAGACACTAAGGTGCTGTTTGTTTTTTCTGAGGCAATATGTCTGCAGTCTGCGGACCACATCTGTAAACATCTGCAGTAGAAAAGGTGGACCAAACGTCTGTAGTCTGAGAAAAGAAGACTGTTTGTTTTTTTAACATCTACGGGCTACTAAAATAAACTGAAATCTAAAGAAACTGATTTTTTTAAACTTCAAAGTAATTTTTTAATATTTTTATGACTTTGTTATAAATAATTAACAAATCTAGATCAACTTTTATGTATTATCGTATAAAAAATAAAAATAAAAATAGTATGAATTAACGTATATATTTGATAAAAACCAACAACTTTGGTTGCAAAGTTATTACTAAACATTATAATTTAGAATCAAAGAATTTGATACATAAATGCATGGAAATAAACTTAGATTTTTTCAATTAAATCCATTAAAAACGTACTATAAATATTTTCTCGACAAATTGACGATACTGTATTAAATAATGTTTTACAAAATTTGGCAAGAAAATATAAGAATTTATATTATGATTTTTTTTTTCATATTTATATAAACAACTTCAACGACTATTATTCTAATAAATATTTATTTATAAATTTGTAATTTTTTAAGTTTTGTAATTTTTTTTTCAAATTGTTTATCATTAATAAAGTTGGAAAAAATATTAATTAAAAAATACTTTAAAAACATAAAGATATATGTGTTTTTTTAGGCTAGAAGATGTCTGAAGATGTTAGAAGACTCTGGTCCACATCTGCGCCAAGAAGAGGGTGCGCATACATTTTTTGGTATGCAGTCTTCAAAAAAACAAACAGTCTGCGAAGGCTAATGTCTGCGCGTGGTCTGCGCGCGCAGACAGAAGAGGCCACACAGATCTGCAGACAAAAAACAAACACCACCTAAATTATTAGACTCAAAATTCTCATCCCCTTGCTTTCCTTGGTTTACTGACACGTCTGCATTTGAAGTAGAAATGTTAGTATCCAAAACCCTAGCACTAGGTCCTGTAGCCTGTTCAGCAGCAGGTTTGCCATAAACCATATAAGGTTCTCTGTCGATCTCTTCTTTTGTTAAAGGAGTAACATAGTATGAATGATTAAAAGGAGGAGGGACTCTCTCATATCCTATACCTACTTTTTTTTGGTCTCTCCACTGCATTTTTTCTTCAATTATTTTTGCAACCAATTCACTTGACCCATCGAATTTTTTAAAATTAAAATCAGCATTTTCAAAACGAATTTTCAATGTGTCAGGTTCTTTGGTTACAACAACAAGTTTGTTTTTAATGTGATCATAATTTTCACACTTGTTGCTGTAATCTTCTTGCAGTTTCCTAAAATCATTTGTTTTGGCTTCTAATTTTTCTTTTAATGGTTTTTGTCCTTTTCTGAGTTGATAGCCTTCGTATTTTAGGTCCTCGTTTTCTCTTTTAATCAACTCGATTTAGTCATGCAAAAATTTGATAGTTTTAATGCAAGATTAAGAACAACCATTTTCACTAACCTCCGGTTTTGCAGGCTCTGGCGTAGTTTGGACCATAAATGCAAATTGGATGTCCATCATTTCTGCGTCTGGGTCAACTTCAGCTTCCTTTTCAGCAAGGTCATTGATCAGGGCAAAATGAGCATTTTCAGGGCCTGAATTTGATCCTCCCAGTCAAATGACTGAGCTACCATTGCCAGATTAGCAGTCTCACTATTGATAGCAGCACTTCCACGACTATTTCCCACTGGAACCATTGTTCTATCACTGCTTTCCCTTCTGTCTGGCTTTGGAAACTCACGAGCAAAATGACCTGGCTCGTGGCAATTGTAAAACACAACTTTCCCTTGTTAAACCATACCTTCTTGTCAGCATTCATCCCCCAGTTGTTCTTTCCCGTCTTCTTTGCAAATTGCTTTGTCCTTATCACTGCCATTGCTATCTGCCAAGTAATATCCATTTCTTCCACATCTTCTGGATGAATTTGATCTAGATCAGCAAATGAGAGTTGAGGTGGAAGCTCTCCAGCTACAAATGAAATGTAGCAATTGACAAGTCCAGTGGCAAGAGCTAAGTTTTCATCGCTTTCTTTGGGATTGGAAGCAGGAACTATAACTGGTGCTTTGGAGGAGGAAACGACTTGTGGAACAACAAAAGACTGACTTTGTGGATTAAACATAGATAATGAAGCAATAAATGGTGCACCTGATGGAGCAACAAAGGTTTGATTATGAGGTTGTTGAACGGCAAAAGCTTGACTTGTAGAGGAGGTAAACGATGAAAAAGCATTATTTGAAGAAATCCCAAGATTTGCAGTCGAGTAGGAATTCACATGATTGATCTCTCTTTGCTTATCATCAAGATCACAGGCTTTAATGATTGCCATAGTTTAAGCAAGACTTAGAGGATTGAGATCTTTCGTCTTCTTGATGACAACCATGTTCATATCCCATGCCTTAGGAAGTGAATTCAGCAGCTTTTTTGTTTACCTCTGACTTAGTCACGTAAATCCCAGCTGAACTCATTTCAGTGGTGAGTGTGGTAAAACGCTGCAACTGGGCTTCTAGAGTTTCTCCAAGAACACAATTAAACATATTGAATTTTTGTCTTAATATGTCTTGGCGAATCTGTTTCATATCTTCATTACCCTCATAGACCTGAATTAGAGCTTCCCACAATGCCTTGGCTGAAGTGTATTCTCTAAATCCTTGTGAGTATAGCCAGTGCCTTTTCTTGCTCTTCAATTTTTTCAAAGTCAGCATCGGTGTAGTTTTCAATTTTCTTGTCAACGACTGTTTCATCTTCGAGTGATGTGGTGATACAAATTGGTCCTCTTAAAATGCTTCGCCAAACCTTAAAGTCTTTCATCTTAATGTATTTCTCGATCCGGTATTTCCAGTCCGGGAACCCTTCTGCAGATAGCAAGCGTGGAATGCAAGTGGTTGTTCCCATTATTGAATCCAATTCTTGATGAATTGCTTGGCCTTGAGAATCCATTTTTTTTAAAAGATTTGAAAAATAAACAAAAATGTTAAACAAAAGTTTGCGGTCACACGATTATGGCCGTAAACAGGAGTTTACGGTCAGATTATCGGTTGAAGTTTCCGGTCAATATTGTCTGTTTACGGTTGAGGTTTTCGGTCAGGGTTTCCGGTTGAGTTCACGGTTGAGGAGTTTACGGTTGAGTTCACAGTTGAGGAGTTTACGGTTGAGTTCACGATTGGGGATTTTACGGTCTTTGAAGATTTCCTGATTACGGTTATTGAAGATACACTGTTTACGGTCACTGAAGATTGCTAGATTACGGCCATGAATAGGAGTTTACGGCCGTAAACTCTTGACCGTAAATGCCCAGATCTTGATGAAAACACGAATTTTGAGCAGATCTGATCCCCTTTTGCCACTAAAACACCAAATAAAGTCTCGAACAGTGATGAAACTAAGCTCCTTTGACCGAGAACATGATTGAAAGATGATTTGACACCGGATTTGCTCTGATACCAATTTTAAGGTCCTAGAAATAGGATCTTAACCAGTGATCAAACAATCTAACAATCAAACAAGATAAGAATGGAGTAGAAGAAGATTAAACCAAATCTTGCACACGTTTATATCAGAAAAACGTCTAGTAAAACTTGGACACAATGACCGTAAACACAAAGGACCATCACCAACAACTAACAGACTCAGACACTTCCTATATATAGGGGAAAAGACTTGGTCGTAAATAGGTTTACGGCCGTAAACACTGTAACACCCATAAAATTTGAGCCAATTAAAACATTTTATTTCATTCAAAAACCATTAAGTTCATACACCTTGTTTTCAAAATAGTTTAAACATCAGAGTATCCCCCAGAACCACATCACATAAATCAAAAAACATGAGGAGCGGTACGATCACGCCTTCGCCTTGCCACGATCTCCTGAAGTACCTGAAACAATACATTGAACTGTAAGCCCGAAAGCTTAGTGAGTTACCCCCAAAATACCAACCACACATAAACATACTCATAACATATCACAAATAGAACATCCATGCACATCAGGTCTACTGTGTGACTGGTCCGCCCGCACCAGGCCTTCAGTCCACCTGGTCCACCCTCCGAGTCTAGCCATGCACATCGAGTCTACAGTGTGATTGGTTCGCCCGCACCGGGCCTTCAATCCACCTCGTCCACTCTCTAAATCTACAGTATGACCGGTCCGCCCACACCAGGCCTTCAGTCGGCCTGGTCCACTCTCCGAGCCTCGGCACGTCTGGTCCGCCCTCTTGGGGCCTTTAGCCTATCCGAACCGCTCGTTGGGCCTTCGTAATATCCGGTCCGCCCTGGGTATGTTGGCCTACAACACAAAGCAGGACCCGCCTCAACCCAACCCCCGTCAAACAACCATGTGCACATAAAACAACTAATCACATAACAATCCTTAACCAGACAAACAGTCTAACAGATCACATAGAATATCAACATCCTAACCAGGATTCCGACCTAACCGGTCACTAGCATATCATTACCCTATATCCCGGGTACCAACCTTAACCAGGTCACTAACATAACAACATCCTAAATACCAGGATGCAGATCTAGCAAAGCAATAACATAACAAACAATACCCGCATTTCCATCCGATAAAGGGCCGGCCTTGGTGCCGTAGACCCTGTCGATATAGTGAGGATAACTCACCTGCAATTGCCGACTGAAAAGATAAGACCAAGCTGCTCCGACCACCGACACGATCTTCACCACAGAAGACTACCAAAGAACCAATTCCATAAATACCAATATTACCAAAGTACCCTTGGAAATCAAACTGGTCAACTCTTGGTCAAAGTCAAAGTCCTCAGTCAAAGTCAACCTTCATAACTGACTCTACTCGCCGAGTCAACCCGTTGACTCGTCGAGTCTTTATGCTCTGAAAACTCTTAGAACACGACTCAACTCGCCGAGTCACCCCAAGACTCGTCGAGTCCAACGATCTCCGAGTCCCATCCTGCTCATCTCACCGAGTCACCTCCCGACTCACCGCTTCGAGGTTTAACCAGAAAGATTGGGGTTCTGCAGCCAGACTCACCGAGTCCAGAACAGACTCGCCGAGTCCAAGACAATCTTCAACAGACTCGCCGAGTTGTTCTTTCAACTCGCCGAGTCCATGCACATGTTCATACAACTCGTCGAGTACACCCATGTGACTCGCCGAGTCTCTCCAGTTCTCAATCCATTCAGAGGCTTTTCGAGCCATGCATGGGTTCCAATCCATAGATCCACCCTTCTACAATCTAACCCTCACATAAAGTTGCAAACTTTACGTGAAACCAAAGGTTTAAAGGTCCAAATCACTCTAGGGCTTGGGTTTGAGACAAGGATCCTTTCAAACAAACCCAAAGGATGATGCTTTATGCTCTCATAGCTCAAAACTAACCTAGATCCGAAGTTGCAACCTCAAATCTAGCCTCTAAACCCAAAATAGATCTCAAACAAGCTAAGGGACCCCAAATCAATCACCATGGATGAATCCAAAAAGGAAATAGCTTAGGATAAAGGCTTCTTACCTCTGAGATGTGCCCAAACTAATGTAGATTCCAGATCTACACAAGCCCCTTGATGCTAGCCTCTAATTCCTCAAGCCTTTTACACCAAAATCTTCTTCCAAGCTCCAATCTCCTCAATCAATGGTGTTTCATACGAACTAGGGTTTGCTAGAACTCTCAGGGTAGCAAGGGGGCTGAGGGAAGGATATAATGTTCTTTATATAGGGTGCAAACCCTAAGATTAGGGTTTTCTCTCTTCAGCACCAACTTGTCGAGTCCTAGCCGCCGACTCGGCGAGTTGGCCACTTAAACCTGCGACAAAATCCCGCTCCGACTCGGCGAGTAAGCGGACCTACTCGTCGAGTCCCTTCTTTTATTTACACTTTTGGCCCTTCATTGAACTTCCAAGAGATTTGGGAAGATCATAGATGTCTGAACTAGACATCTTTTGGGAGATATTCAATATAGTTGATCTAAAGTCCTTAATATAACACCCAATATGAAATATTAAGGCTAGGATCCAACAACCTATTTATAACTGGAAGAGGGATGCCGTAATCCGAGTTATAAAATAGTTGAAGGTAGGTAAATGACGATTTACCAATTTCCACCATGAAAAACAAAATATAATTAAGTTTTAATTGGATTTGAAACTCCTAGATCTTTTGAGATTCATTGAACTTTTCAATGGCATGTTTCAATCTCGAGTGTTCCCTTCAGGTTTTGTGACTGGGATGCCGAGGATCACAAAACAAGGTGTGAAGTAACCATGCAAATATACTTGGTATCCTTAATAGTTACCCCTCAATCGATGTGCCGGTTAACCACACGAGCTCCACCGATACTATGATAAATATTAAGATACCCTTTGCCTACCTTGTTAAATCCAGGTTAGTGTGCCGGTTAACCACACACGCTCCACTAACGGTTTAAACAAAGTGCAAAGTGTAATTTCATGGATTAGCACCTTATTCACATTTTCCTAAGTAACTAAGATTGGGAATTAATAAAAGGTTTAGTTACTTAGTATTTATCATTAATACTTTTAATGAAGGGAGAATTATAGTCCTTGTCCTACCCGTTCGGCTAACGACCCTCCACCAGTCAAGGAAGCGGTGGGTGAGAGTGGACACCCATTAAGCTGCCATTTTATAGGCAACAACCTTATACCCCCCTTATAGACCGGCTTCGTGAATGAGGCCTACTAATGGTAAGATTGACTTGCTCTTTTATATATATATATATATATATATATATATATATATATATATATTATTAACTTATAATATTATAAAGTATAAGGGTTGAATTTTAACTTTTAAAATTCTAAGGGCTTAACTTGGAATTAAAGTATTCATTAGAGAAAACTTTTCAAATTCCAAAACTTGAGGGCAAGTTTTGAAACTATTCAAAACTCTTGGATTTTCATAACTTATGAGTTTTAAGTAAAGCTTTAAAACTTTTAATGAAGAGACTCTTGGACATCCATAACTTGATGACAAGTTATGGAGCCATAAAAACTATTTATAAGAAAAGACTCTTCATTTTTTTTGTAACCTAAGGCATATTTATGAGTTTTTAAGATTCATAAATATGACTTTTCATATAACTTGAGGACAAGTTACAAAAAAACACATTTTATGAACAACTTTTAGATTAATTAGGATTGAAAACAACTAAAACACAAAAAAAAAAATTCCATTAATCTAAACTAACTCATAAATCAAGGAAACATAGAACTTTTGGTAATCCATAACCTATGGAGTTAAATACTTGTTTTATGATGAAACTTTTCATTTTCCATAACTTAAGAATAAGTTATGGAATTCTTTAAAACATTAGCACCAAATTTTGTAACTCCATAAAACTTTGAATCAATTTTTTTTAAAACCTTTTCATATCCATAACTTATGGAGGTTTCAAAACACATAAGATCACAAATTTAAAAAAAAACTTTTGAGCTCGCAAATTTTATGACAAAATTTGTAACTCCTTAAAACATTTAGATCAAACTTTTAAAACTAATAAAATAATCATATCATTTTATCTTTTACTAAATTTCACCTAATTCAACTCATATAGAAAATGATTCAAATTTTACAAATAATTAGTTTTTCACAAAACAAGTAATTATCTTAAAATTTGACAAACTTAATGTTTTTTTTTTTTCTTTTTCAACTTTGAAAATCAAACATTTGCATGAATATAACAGAAAACAACCCATGGCTCTGATAGCACTGTTGGGTTTTAGTATACTACAACATCCTATGGTGCACATACAACCCTAAATACCTTGGATCTATGTTTTCTCTATTATACATGCAAATATGAAGTTTCCAAGATATTACCCTATACTAGCATACAAATATCATATACTTGGGTAATAAAATAGATATAATACATACCTTTTTTTATGTAACTTGTCTTCATGAAGCTTGAGTGCCTAGTGCCCCAAGTGTGACACCTCAAATGGTTCACACAACGCCATGAACACTTGGAATAACCTTGAGAATAAGGATACTTTGGTTCTCTCTAGTGAAATCAGCCTTGCCCTTTTGTGTACACACACTAGTCCCAATTTCACCAACCAAGGACATATTTATATAGTGTGGAGATTAGGGTTAAACCCTAATACCCATGACCTTTCATTTCATATGATCCATGGGTTAAACACTCCATGGACTATCCATGAAAGCTTAGCCCAACCTAAATGAACTTGGCCCATCACACACATATATCTTAGAGTCCATATTTAATTAGTTCCTTTTGATCACTTAATTAATTATAGATTAATTCTTGATCAATAATAATTAAATAATATGATTATATATTAATATATTAGAACTTATAATATATTAATATAAATCAATAGTATCCTTTTTCCTCATCTTGTCTATCCAATTGTCCCGATGCCATGCAACCCAAATGGACCATGCCGTGTCGGGTCAAGTCTTACCAATTATAGTTATGGACTTAGACATTAATCCAACAAGGGTTTGCTCACCCTCAGCCATCATTACCTCCTTTTTGACCTAAAAGCAACCCTAGCCTCCATTGTTGGCCTCTTGAAGCTTTTTGGTGGCTTTTGTGATTTTGAAGAAGAAGAAGGTGTCCTTGGTGCTTAGATTCAACAAGAAAATATCCTCACCTCCTTCTTACATACATTTTGGACTCTTGTAAGTCCTGAAGCTCCTACCTTTATGCCCCATCCTTCTAGATCTAAGCTTATATTCACTTTTCATCATGTTTAAGGTTGTTTGAGTGGACGGATTCCATAAAGTTGGCAGTTTTATGGATCCTTGAGGACCATTTGTGGTTGCATGTTTCAGATCCGAAGTTTTGTATAGTTTTGGTCCCATAGATGAGGTTTTGACCTCATTTTCTCCATCTTTGACCTAGCTAGGGTTCAAGATATGCATTTTCCATCCATGTCCATAAAGTAAGGATTTTTATAAGATATTTGGGTGTAAGGAAGTCTTTTGGAAGAGATAAGTGAATAGCTTAACGGGTTAAGAACTTAATCCATTAAGTTGTACAAGAGCAGTTCGCATGACATTGCGACATGGTCCCCACGTCATGGTGAAGGGGTTTTCTCGCGATTGTTTTGTCGTGAAGCTGCCATATCATAGCAGATGCTTGGCCACAACATGGTGGCGAACTGAGTTGGTTTTTACTATTAACTTTGACCGTTAACTATTGACTTTTTTACCAAGTTAACTTTTGGTCAACCTGAGGGTTTTTATACTATATATTGAGGATATACCTCTAACTTTTGTATAGGTCGCTTGTGGCACCCGTCTTTGTTTCGTGAGAGTTGTGTTGTTGTTTGCTAGCCTATGAGGTGAGTTTTATCAATATACTTTTATATTGCAGTATGTATCCTTGTGTCTGGGATGTTATTTTGTTGTAGTAATCTGTTAGTTCAGTAGATCTGTTATGATTACATGTGTTTCTTGGTTATTGTTTGTTGTTATATGCATATGTGAGATATTGTGGTTGGGTTGAGGCGGTCTTGTTCTGTGATGAAGGTAAGATACCGGGGGTGGACTAGTTGATATTATAGGTTGTGTCATCCCCAATTTCACGGCCAGAAAAGACTGATTTGTTTATGCTTTATTCAAATAAAAAATCAGAGTATCCTTTTGAAGAATAATGTTGCGGAATTTGTTCCAAAAAATATGATAAAGATTTTATCAAAGCATTTCCGAAGAAATGAGTTTAAATATATTAAAAACTTTGGGATGTCATTGTCAATACAGTACATAAGCATAAACAGAAATAGTACAGGACTTACAAACATCTATTATTCTAATGGCCTATAATCCATCGATCTCTCATCAGATCATCATTCCTATGCTTTTTAGCCACTACCTATAATTCAAGAAACTGAGTGGGTCAGGCTTGGGAGCCTGGTGAGCAGATAGGGTTTTCAACCCACAATAATTAAGTTCTTTAATTTCATCAAATCATTCAATCCGATTACCCATTCCCGTTATCCTCACTTTCTATCCCTAAAGCATCTAATTTAAGAGACCTATCCTAAGGATCATCATCGGGAAGACAATAATGCTTAATGGATTCATCAGCAATATATGTCAGTAAGGCAACCATGAGGGGATAGAGTACACCGGGTGAACACATCGTTCACAAACACCTACAGGTTGTGAGCCTGCTAGCGTTCCACTAGACTATCTAGAATAGTCTGTGGTCGTCATCTATACTCCGCTAGGTGAGTGGGTCAGCTTTCAACATCGAGGCCTCTCGTCATTTTATTTCATCATTCATCGTCTATTTCATCTACCCATCTTTCCCCAACATATTGATAGGTATAAAATACATATACAGTTTAAATCAAGTAAAAACATGTATACATCGTTCATCCATCATAGATATCAAGAACACAGATAATATACACGTATAGCACGTAATTTATATTAAATACTTCATATCTATGTATAAGATGAAAGTAACTATGCACTCACTTGTTAAAGTTATGACTCGACATTCGGGCAGCGCTTCGCTTCTAACAATCGTCTTTTCCTTTGACGAAACATAGTATCATTATTACTAGATTTTAGTCTAATATTTATTGAGACTAATTATTAGTCTAGATTCATCATTAACTCAAAGTCTACTTTCTTGATCTATCAAGTAAGGGACAACCATGTAGGATCATATCGGAGGTAGGGTCCGTTTGGTATACGAAGTATACTGTTTGGAAATCCCACTTTAAACACCTCATAAAATCACAGCCTATACATCATCCCCGTAAGTAGATCAATCAGTATAACGACTTTGAATCACTGATAAATCTTGTTTATAGGTTCATAATAACGATAACGAATTTAAACATAAGTTATACTTAAAGTAGGGTAAGCAAAACACACTTACAAGAGGGTTTAGCGAGGAACAGGGCTCTGCGTGGGCAGAACTTCTGAGTTGAAAGCTCTTCTTTTTGGAGCCTTCTAGCACTCCGGGATTCACCTCTAACACACAGGAAGTGCTAGGAAAAAACTTAGAAGGTTTGGGAGTAATTGGGAAAAGAGAATTGGAAAGGTGTGAAGAAAATGGGAGATTTGCACCTCTATTTATAGGTTGGGAAACTGACCAACACGGAGTGTTCTGAGCCCTACACGACGTTTTGGGGTGCCAAGTGTCACCATATGGTGGTAAGGCATGGGGAGGAAGTTGTGGCTAAGATGGTGCCACGTGTCACCTCCAGAACTTAACCCCAAAATTAATTATCATCTAAATTCTGTAACTTTCGCATACGAGGTTCATTTTTGACGTTCTTTATATCCACGCGTAGCTAGTGATGTGATCTACAACTTTCGATTAGACTCCGTCGGATAATTTTTAATTTATTTATAAAGTTATATTTTAACAGGCTTAGAGAGTTAAAGTCCGTTAAAAATTCATAACTTTGTCATCCGACATCCGTTTTCGACTGTATTTATATCGTTGAACTCCTTTTAATGAGATCTTCAATTTTCATTTAGGTTGTGTCGGCTAAAAATCGAATGATCTAAAGTTCGATTTCCGGGTTGTGCACTCCTAGGCTAAATCTTAGAAAAATCATAACTTCCTCAAACGAAGTCAGATTTGGACGTTCTTTTTATGCACGTTCTCGGTTTAATGTATACTATGACTTTCGTTTTGATCGCTAAGGTTAAAAAGTAGTTTACCAAAAATTCACTTTTTACGATATGCGGCGTCGTGCCGGTTTTGTCGTAAAACTTCGACGGGTCATAACTTCTTCGTTATATGTCGGATTTCGGCATTCTTTATATCCCCGGAATCCTTGTTACGACTACTTCGAATTTCTTCATCGATATTGGGTCTATCTATTATTTTATTTTTGACGCATATTTTTATTTTTATTTTATTATGTCGTTATAAGAACATATGTTGCACATAAATCACATAAATCACATAATACTCAAATATTTCTTCTTTATTACTTCAAAATATGTTACAATTGTTGACCCACACTACTACATCATTAAACTAATGTTTAGCCTGGAACGTGTGCGTTACATAGGCCCAAGGCGAGCGGTCCATCCATGCGATGTAGGCTCAAGAGAGCGGTGAAGATATATGTTGTAGGCTCAAGAGAGCGGTGAAGATATATGTTGTAGGCTCAAGAAAACGGTCCAGCTGTACTATAGGCCTTGCGAGATGGTCCAGTCGGACTGTAGGCTCATGTGCGCATGCATTTGTTTGTGTATTGTCGTGTGGGGTATTTTGGGGGAACTCACTAAGCTTTGGCTTATAGTTTTCAGGTACTTAAGAGGATTGGGGGAAGGCAAAGGCATGATTGTACACATCATCCTGTGGATTTATGTTTGATAGATGTTATTTGATACTCTGATTTTATAATTATGTTTTGATACAACGAATTGGATGACTTATGGTTTTTATGAAAACGTCTTTTAAAATTGAAAATTTTACAATGGGTTTTGGGATATTGCACACCCTATATACTCATGTTCTCAATCCCTCTTTCTTTGTACTCTTACTCTCTCTCTCTCTCTGTATATACATATATATATATATATATATATATATATATATATATATATATATATATATATATATATATACACACACACACTTGCATACTCTCTTTCTCACTTTATCTCTATACTTATAATCTCTCTCTATCTCTGTATCTCTTTACTCACACTCTATTTATCTCTCTATCTATATACTCGCACTCTTTTTATACTTACACTCTCTATCTATCTATCTATCTCTACACTCATACTCTCTCTCTCTCTCTTTATATATATATATATATATATATATATATATATATATATATATATATATATATATATATATATATATATATATATATATATATACTCACACTGTATATACCTCTCTCTATCGCTATACTTATATTCTCTCTTTACACATGCACTCTCTTTACACTTATACTCTCTCTCTCTCCCTCTACTCTACTCTTTAAATCTCAATTATGCTAACTCATTATCCTTTATAGCAATTCTCTATTATATATCTTCATAACACTCGGTCCTGAACACTTATTGTTATATATATATATATATATATATATATATATATATATATATATATATATATATATATATATATATATATGTGTATGTGTGTGTGCGTGTGTGTATCTTAGTCGCTTATTAACGAATCCTTTAATACTCTTTTTTGGTAATTCTATTCACTCGTAATAATAATAAAGTAATATAACTTTTTTGGTAATTCTATTCACTCGTAATAATAATAAAGTAATACAACAAATACTCAACTTGTACGATATTAATAAATAATAGTTCATATATTATACTCTACTCTAAGCATACACAAAAATATCATGTATCTACATATCAATCATCTAGAGAAGGGTAGGGTTACTCACACGGCATATATTAGATGTGTCACACCCCAAAACCGGAACGGCGGAAACGTTCTGGAGTGGAGGACGTCATGTACAGTATCACAACAAAGCATAATAGTAAACAAGCCACAACATCCATTGCATTAATAGAATAATTTTAATACAAGCGTGTTCTGTATAGTTTGTAAGACACCAAAAATGAATGATCAAAATAAAAGATGAGTCTTGTATGTGCTCCATCTTCTCAAAAGCTTCATCGGTACCTGTCTACTGATGACCTGACAATACAAGTTATTTTGAAAGAGTTTATCAGCATAACACTGGTGAGTTCATAAGTATTTAGTGTCATCGCTTGTATAAAAATATTTGTAATAACGTAGTGTAAATGTTCATAACTGTCTGTAAATGTTTGTAAATAGTGGAACTCTCTAGAAAATCCTATATTTTCTACTGAATTGTAGCCTTCTACCAAGACCCGACTGTTTGTATGTTTGTTCTTTTGTAGTGTAAGAGTTTTCCCCAGTGAAACTATCATTATGAAGATATAGTTTTAAGGCCTCACTGATGCGAGATGATTACAAAGTAAATGTAATAGGGGAAAATAATGTTTTACCCCAACAGTATCGCTGCCGGCTAAATGTGATTAAAATGCAGACTCCATGTAGTATTAAATGTACAATACACCTCGGGGAGTTCGTTTACCTTTAATTCTTAGTTAGTTAATTAAAGGTTTGAATGTGAACTCGTATGTAACCATGCTGATCGACGGCTGAATAACTGATGACCCTCCGGTGTCATATGTAGTGAGGTAACATTCTGTCACCCCTTGGCCTTATCGGCTGGGACTGTAGCTAGCAGTCGGGGTGTGGGAGTGTCTGTCCCGTATAGATCTATACACACAATGCCCGCTCTCCCTCCAGGAGCCTCTGGTTACAAAGTGATACCACAATGAAGTGTCGTATCGAGAAGTAGTATGGCACATTCTATTTATAGTATTCAAATGTTTGTGTAGTAAACCATAGTGTAGTAATATTTTCTCTGTTGCTGATGTATAATATGTACTCTTGTATAGTATATAATGTGATCTCTTGTATAGTGTATAGTAAGTAATCTTGTATAGTGTATAGTATGTGTTGTTTCTCGTTATATTATGTATGTAAAGACTCGTAACTATACTGAATCTTGTATGTGTCGTTGTAATGGTAATAGTGAGTAGTAATCCCTTAACTATACCTGTTATAGTTAAATAGTAATGTTGTTTGACAATTATGTAAGTTTAAAAGGGGTTTGGAAACAGTTTTAGAATCTAATATAGTTTAATAAAAGGTTTTGAAATGCTTGAAATCCATAAGTTTGATAGCAACTTGAAAGTAATAATAAATCTTTCTGTTTGTTCTAGTCATTAATCACATGTGATTAATGCAATAACTAGAATGTTTCAACTTGTATTCCCCCCCCCCCATAAAAGCATTTAAAATCATTTAAAAGGTTAATTAAGGGGTATGAACTCACCTGCAGTGAGTGGTTTGGATTGAAGTGTTGGGTAGGATGCTAAGTGTCAAGTGAAGACTTGAGCACACACATGGATCCTATTTAACATATAATGACACATATATGTATCTAATTAGTGTTTAGACAACTAATTAAGCAAGTAAGGACACCCTAGCACATGGAAAACACTTTGATTCAAGTGTGAGAAGCACATAGGGTTGCATCTAGGGGTTGTAGGGCCTCACATTAGAGTTTACGGCCCAAATGGTAAGGCCCATGAGTTTACGGCCCATGGGTTTACGGACCATGGTGTTTACGGCCCATGGGTTTACGGCCCATGGTGTTTACGGCAGTAAAATCATGTCATCTTGATCCATTTCGTGTGTTTTATGGTCCTACAAGTTTCCAGGAAGGGTTCTAGGCTAAAGACCAAGCCTTAGGAAGGAGTTAGGGGCCATATGCACCCAACATTAGGGTTTAATGCCAAGGGAGATTGCCTTGGCCGTAAACTCCCTTCTGTACATGATTTCTTGGTGTTTAAAGGATGATTCTAGTATATAACAAGCCAAGGGTAGTGTACTTACGTAGTCGAAGCTTGAGATAGTGGTTAGAGCCCAAAAACACTAGTGTGTGTTCTTGGTGGTCTTGGTGAAATGAAGAACACTTGAAGATCTACCCAAAAGAAGAGATTGCATGGATGAAATCAAGGGTCAATCAAGGAGAAAAGATGTATTAACTCGTTTATGGAAGGATTCACTTACCGGTTTGAAGATTTGGAGCAAAAACTTCAAGATCCTTGAGAGAGAATTCGAGTTCTAGGCTTGGAAAAGTGAAGAATGGCTGAAAAATGACTAAGGGTTGTATATATAGGAGGGAGTTTACGGCCAACATGTGTTTACGACCGTAAACCCATGACCCTTGGCCGTAAACTCCTCTTTTGAGGGTTTTTGGCAAGGTTGATGGTTTACAACTCTTATTAGCACTTCCATTCACTTATTCCTTGGATGTACTAAGCTCGGAATGCTCAAACAGACTCTAGTTAGTGCTAAACGTTTGTAGGAATGAGTCTAACTTTGATTGGATAGAGTGGTTTGTACAAGGTTGAAATTTCGGGTTGTCACAAGATGTATGAGATTCCAACTCTAGAAATCTCATGAGAGCCCTCGTCACATGTGTTTTCAAATAACACAAACTCTAGAATATCACAACACATGGTATAATTATTTTATGTGTTCGACTCAACATTTCCTTTTAACAAATTATATTAATTTATGTAGCTAAACTCATTAAGCCTACTATTGTGTTCATAATAGCTCTGTATTATAAACACAAATATCTATTTTGGGTTCTAAGAACCCTTCTTCATGTCGAAAAGTAAACACTATGACATAATAAAAGATAACTAAATACCTCAATTTGTTCGGTATTTGTCCTAACATACATAAGTGTCGATCTTCTCGACACAAACTTTGTAAAATGTTTTCTTGAACTTTTCTCTAATTTCCTGATCAACATACTCAAAACCACATCACAGACCTTTATGGTCACATCGCAACCAATAAGGCTTATCTAGAGGCAGCCATATGTCCATATGTGTTAGCATGCAAGATAAGTGTCATTGCACAAACCGCGTCGTGGCCTCTGAAAAGTGTGTCGCGATTTCACTAGAATTCTCATTTTTTTCGCCATGTTTCATCCGTTCTCTCCATGTATTTCTATCATAGTGTGTCACCGCATCGCGACAATGTTTAAGCTCGTGTCGCGAGTTCTAATTAGTCTTTTGAGTATAGCAACCTACTTCTTAACCACATCGTGATCTCTTCTCAACCGCGTCGTAAACCTAAAGTACATTTCCCTCATTTTCTTAAATTATTTTCATCAACTTACATCTACCATTCTCTTTAGTATTGTGTTACATTGCATTCCTCTTGTCCTATCAACATGTTGCATCTATCGTATTAATAACTATTATGAAAAACAGGTGTCCCATCGAGTATATTCCATTCATCTTTGTTACTTTTGTTGCTATTATATTATATTTTTTTAATTAAATTGGCGGTGGCATTTTTGCAATTAAGTGAAAATGTTTGTGTTTTTCTTTCTAAGGGCAAAATATTTGAGGGTACAGTGGTCAAATTTCATATCTAAACCCCTGACTTCATCTAAATCGAGCACCTCTTATTCTCCTCTTATTTCTTCCTTCTTCTTCCTTCCATCTTTCTATAAAAATCTTCTGAGATGTTGTAATCGTCATTGGATCATGCTATAAACTACAAAAATTGACTTTAATATTTGAATTTTTTGTTATTTGTCTTCAATTTCGTTCAATAGTCACCGAGTTTTGTGAAAATCCTCGTTCTCCATTTTCGATTATCATTTAAGTATGAATCGATTCGTGCACTTTTAAATTGTTTTATAGATTCCCCTAATCATGTTTGATTCTTCTGTGTTTTAGCTTTAGGTTGGTTAGATTTGAAGTTACTAAAGTAGGTAAACAATGATTTTAATTTGTAACGACCCAAAAATCGAGGGTAAAAATTTCATTTTTAATATAGTCAAAACTTAGATATCGTTTATTCCAAACATCCAAAACATCGTTAATTAAAACATTTATCAGAGTTCATTCCAAAATCATTCATTGCGGAAAACATGGGTGTATGCACTACGATCAATCCGAGCCCTTCCTTTCCAAACCGATGATACCTGAAACAATAAACAAAATTGTAAGCACGAAGCTTAATGAGTTCCCCAGAGTATACCTCACACAATCCACATAACCACATAATCCATAATAGCTATATCAGCTACATAACCATATCAATCATGCAAGCCATGCATAATAACATATAGGGATGTCGTGGGATCCTCCCAGGGTCTTACTCTAGGATGTCGTGGGCTCCCCCCAGGGTATTATACCTTCGTGCCATGGGCTCTCTGATAGGTTTAGAGAATTCTAACACTCCTATGGTGTACATGCAACCCTATAAACCTTGGATATATGTTTTCTCTATTATACATGCAAATATTCAATATTCCAAGGTTTCATCCTAACTAGCATAATAAGAAGTATATACAATACAAGAATCTAGTAGAATGACATACCTTTTGACGGAGCTTGAAGTCTTGAACCTTTAAGAGCTTAGCCCCAATAGTGTGGAAGCCTCAAGTGGAATCACAAATCACCAAAAACACCTTGGAAAGCTTGAGAGAATAGAATGCACACTAGAAATCGGCCCACTTTTGTATCCTCACACACTAGTGCCATTTCATGTGCCAAAGACCTCTTTATATAGTATGGAGGATTAGGGTTACATTCATATAAACCCTAATACCCATGACCTTTCATTTCCATAGGATCCATGGGTTAAACACACTATGGACTATCCATGCAAGCTTAGCCCAACCTAAATGAACTTGGCCTATTCCATATATATATATATATATATATATATATATATATATATATATATATATATATATATATATATATATATATATATATATATATATATATATATACAAAAGAGTCCATATTTAATTAGTTCCTTTTTTATCACTAAATTAATTCTAAATTAATTCTTGATTAATACTAATTAAATAATATGATTCCATATTAATATATTAGAACTTATAATATATTAATATAAATCCTAAACATACTACTCTCAAAAGACTATCCATATAAATTGTTCCGGTAAAGTGCAACCCAAATGGACCATGCCAAGTCGGGTCAAGTACATACCAATTATAGTTATGGGCTTAGACACTAATCCAACACTCTCCACATGGTATTTACTTGGAATGCCATGGGCTCCCCCCATGGTCTGATATCCAACTCGCACGGGCTCCCCCCCGCGGTCTTCCATGTAAATGACACAGACTCACAAGCATACTACATATCACAGAACATAACTATCCTACTACATAACATATATATATATATATATATATATATATATATATATATATATATATATATATATATATATATAACATATGAGGATGTTGTGGACTTCTTCCGGGTTCTTATACCTATGTGCCATGGGCTCCCCCACATGGTCTTAGCTATTTGTCGTGGGCTCACCCCATGGTCTTTACCTGGTATGCCATGGGCTCCCCCCATGGTCAAATAACCAAGTGCCACGGGATCCCCCGGGGTCTTCACATCTCTAGTCAATAACATACTAGCACATCCACATATACATGCATATCAGACATATCAGTAATGAATCCACAATAACACTACAACTAACTGAATGGGACAGCCTTAGTGCCTTAGACCCATTGGTATGGTGAGGAGACTCACCTCGAATGTAGAAGCTTCCCGAATGACATCCTTAGCTGCTACCCCGCCGACTTCCCGAGCTATCAATACCAATCAATATACCCAATTCGCAATTGGCTTTCATACTATAATCCCTAATCCATACATGGGGTAAGATGACCTATCTACCCTTGGCCCAGTATGATCCAAGACTCGGGCCCAAGACTAAACAAAAGCCCAACACTATAATGTCCATAAATCCATCAATGGACCTGATCCGCGAAGGCCCAATCTGAATGCTCAACCCTAGTCAACTCCTGGTCAAGTCAAAGTCAACGGTCAAGGTCGACAGTCCATGTTGACCCAACTCGTCGAGTGCATCTAGCAACTCATCGAGTCACCTGAGTAATTCGTCAACTCGCCAAGTTACATATGTAACTCGTCGAGTTACTCCCGAGTCCATTCCACTGAATCCCGAGTCAACTCGCCGAGTCACCTAAGTGACTCGTCAAGCTCATCAAATGACTAGAGGACCAAAAGTTCATGCAGGCCAAAACCCTAATCCTTCACTCCACTCATTCAGAATCTCGAAAACGGGTAAACCCTACCCAACTCATCGAGTCAACTAAGGGACGTGACGAGTTCCTTCAATCCTTTTTGTGTCCAGTCATTTCCAGTGGGATCCAAGGTCCCAAACTTCAGATCCAACCCCCTAGGGTTGAGATACCATGTAAAGTTGCTAACTTTACATCCATGGAAGGCATTAAAGGCTAAAAACACTTAATCAAAGCTTTTCAAAGGACTTAGAGCATGAAGGAGGGCCAATACTTGATAAAGTTGGCAACTTTAAGTCCCCAAAGGCCCTGAGATGACCAGATCTTAAGCCATATCTTCATATCATGCTCAAAACAAAGAATGGTACCAACTAGGCTAATAATGGCCATAAGCTTTCATAGAAGGAGATCTAAGAAATGGAAGGTCAAGGTTTCGACTTTATACCTTAAAATGGTTGCCATACTGAAGGAAATCCCGGATCTACTGCCTTCCACTCAATCCAACCTCTTCAAGCTTCAAGTTTCATCCAAAAGAGCACCAAGAATCACTTTCCAAGCTCACATACACACAAAATGGGAGATGAGACACGATTTAGGGTTTCTCTGGACAAAGGGAGTGATAAGGGAGGCTACAAGTGAGGCTTAAGTCCTTTAAATAGGGTACAAACCCTAAAAATTAGGGGTTCCCTTTCCAGCTCCTACTCGTCGATTTGGTGCCTTCCAACTCGTTGAGTAGATCCTTCATCCCGCGTCCAATGTGATCTCTACTCGGAGAGTTGGAGCTCCCCAACTCGTCGAGTCCCAACCCAAAACTCTAAAAATGTTGAAAACAGACCAATAACTAAACCAAGCGTTACAAATCTCCACCACTTGAACTAGAATTCGTCCTCGAAGTCTGCTGATGCAAAAGTTTGGATAATGCTTCCTCCGCAATCTTTCATGATGCGCCCCTTTCCCTATCAAGGCCAAATCCTGATTGACTCACTATACATGGCCTTCAACCCTGCTTCCTGTATCGGGTGTCACTCCTTTAGAGTGAAGCCTTGAGAGCACTTCAACCATGATGAAACTTGAGTATCCAACTCTTACCAATAATCAGCAACCCATTCTGAACCCAACGAATACCGACACCCAACATCCCGAGGGACACAGTCGTAACCACGATCATTCCATGACCGTTTAATAAGGCAAAAAGGACTCAACCACACAAGGCTCTCTCCGATCCTGATTATCTCGACATTACTAACTGACTGGATTCACTTACCATACTCGGGAGTCGAACGCCTATATTCGAAATACCGGATTCCTGTGTGGTTGCTGAGCCAACTAGCAACCTCACACTCGCCCCACGCAACCTCCAAAGGAGACCTCGTCTAGAAATAACTATCCTAGCTATACCTCCACTCATGGCTCCATCAATCTTTCTAACACATCCAATCATCATAACCTGACCACCTGTCACCACTGAATTCAATGCAAACGTGTGCGCTACCAGAATAACGGTAGCCTTACCTCATTCTCGGTATCCTTCAATCTTCTGTTTCTTGATTCCAACATGTCATGGCTCTATTACAGATAGAACCAGCCTGAAACACATCACGGTGGCTTAAGCTACCATCGAACCAAACCCCTTCATTACCCTGGAATCCTGCATTTGATGTCCTAAGCATATAGATGCTTCCAAATCTCATCTTACTGAAACAAAATCCTGTACTACACACTCACGAACTCCAATTTGGGATCTTTCCCAAAACGAATCGATACTTCACTCCTACCTCGAGATCCACGAATCTGCATTCGCATAATGCACCATAATTTCTAACATCCCTTACTTGATCGATTAATAAATACCTTTAGCCGGTCCCCGAGACTACCAGTCTCGCACCCGGTCCAACCACCAGGTTCCCAAGAGATCAAATATCATGGCTACTCAGTCGTAGCCCTACTGTGACATGCACTACTCCTCCACATGATCCTGCAACTCAAGATCCAACCCTTGGCTCAACAATCTCTACCGGTTCCAACAAAAATTCACATTACCATTCGGGCTCGCCCACGGATAACTGATCAAACAATCCTTCTGGTCCTGATTGTAATTAAGTTGCGGCCTACCCACAACCTTGCAAACTGGCCTTCCCTGGCCTAAATCATCTGAATGGATCCGTGAATGCTACGGCTACACCTACAGACTTACAAAACTTCCAACACTATCTGACAACCTTGTGAATGCTACAGCTACACCCGCAGACTTAAAACACTTCCAACAGTATCCGACAACCTTGTGAATGCTACTGCTACACCTGCCGACTTAGATTCAACTAAATCCGCTTGGCACATGAAAATTGAAGGATTCCCAATCCTTCTTACGTTCCAATGATCAATCTAGTGACGACCGGTGCCTACCAACGAGTGCACCCTAAGTAACCCTTCCCAAAACAGCACAACTCCTGAAAACCAGCTAACACTTCTTGAATCCCAACACTATCAATGACTCCGGACGCTTAAAAGTGATATCATGCTCAGATCTTGGAGTCCAACGGACAGATAGTCTAACCAAAACCTTAGCAACGACTCTCTCTTCCTTCGGCAATCCTGATTACTCTTCCAAGCACAAATACTAAGGCTACTGAAAACTAATCATAATTCCCTCGTACAAGCCCTTGATCCAACCCCGACTATCCAAGATGACATTCGAACACTAGGAATCTGCTACTTATAAGGGTACAACCTCGTACTATTCCACTAAAGATTCATGGTATGCAGATGGAATATAACCCTTCTTGAATATAATTAACTCAACCACCAACAGAGATAACAACCCCCTCACGCTCACGTCACGCTGATGCAAGATTACCGCTGCAAATACAGGTAAGGTTGGAAGGACGGCAAATGGGTATGTACCCCGTACCCTCACCTGCTGAAGTTCCGATCTCCCATGTCTGGTACTGCGAAGTGTGGCCCCTCTTTTTTGGGGCTCCTTCCTTACCCTCTCGTTCGTCAGTCATTCCCCAAAATAACTGGATCAGGTGCAGTCACTGCTCCTCTCTAATCATTAGACAGTTGACCTCCTTGTCGCCCACCTGATCACAACGTAAATATAGCGGGCTTGCCCCATGTGGGCAATCCCTGCGGATGTGACCAAACCTTCTACACCTGTAGCAATCCAGACCCCTGAACAAACTACGACAAAGACTTAGAACAATCACGGTACACGCGGGGCCCGCTCCACGAGGTATGTCCGTCTGAAGATTTCTCAAAAATTCCCTAGAATGCAGAATAGCATCTGACAATCCTTTCTAACTTAGAAAATAGCAGAGAACCGACCCGAGATCTAACTTGTCACAATTCCAAAGCAGTGTAATTTCCCGACATCCACCTGAAGTCGCAGAATATAGCATATCTGCAAACATCTGAAGGAATCCTGACCACTTCCTCATGTGTTACCTCGACCATCCTGAGGACATGGTGTAACACTTCCTTCCGTTCCCAACGATAATCCAAACCCCTGGAACGAAACTCCATAATGAAGTTTCCGCAAGCATTTCACCGAATCTAACCTTGTGGGCCTCTCAAAATCTGATCCAAACTCTTGGGTCTTCGCCCGAGATTCTCCATTAAATTCACCTGACCTGAACCTATCTCATCGAGGTACTCCTAATCAATCTTCCGTCCTCGAATTTAGGATCCATATCATTCGGGCTCCCGCACCCTGACACACTCACCAGCTCAATCGTCAACGGCTGAACTGCAATAGCTGCAGTACCCTCTACTCTAAACCGGCTACAAACTAATCCCAAAACATAGTCTCTCATCCCAAAGCGCAATAAATCGCACAATCAACCCTTGTCGCCTGATACGAGAGGTCCAAGGCGAACTCGAAATCCTGGCAGTCGTTCCGCTAACTGGCTCACCACCGGAGCCGGGACCAAACCCTAGTCCTTCCTCATGCGTGCTCATCCTCATCTTGGCAAAGAAGCTATCCCCACTATCAGAGCATAACCAAGAATTCTCCTTCCTATACGCTTCTTAGATTCTCCAGGACTCTCACCGATTCGAGTATGGATCCTGTACTTTCAGTAGTACGGGCCCAATACTACCTTCCACACCTATCCATACTTTCCTCAGCAATCCTCCTGAATCCTCTAAGTCACTTACTCCACTGGTATACTAAATGTTTGCTAAACAGCAACACGACATCTACCGTAGCACCTCCTAGGCTCCCCGTAGGTTCCCAACCTCACCCTGCCCTCAGCTGCTGAAGTATTACCATTAATGTCAACTAGCTACCTCATGAATATATCCACATGCAACAGATATCAGATAATCCTTCGAGTAAAAGTCTCAACCCTAGAACGGTTGAACTCATACAAGAGCTGCGCAATAGGGTCAAGTCCATCACCCTGAGATTATCCAACATGTGCCACATGTGACTTAGCATATTCACTTAGTAGCAAGCTCACATTAATAAGAGTCCTACAAAGCACAAAGCAAGCAACATTTAGGTAACGGTAAATCTAACCAGCGTACACTAGACAAGTCAGTCTATCCACACGTACAATCCGCAAGCAGGTAACACCTGTCACTAATCTCATCCTAGGCTCTCCCTACGGTACTACCCAACCTGTGAAACTATCATCAGAAATTCACTCCTCGTACCACTACCCATGATATCCACCTCCACCTATCCTCATTGTCGGCTGCCTTATGCATGCAAATTGTATACAGAACAGGAACGAGCCAAACCAGTCATGCTAAGGCTATAAGATCCTAACCGTATACAATTTTTAAAACATACACTTAGCAGTTATCAATAACAATAATCATTCTCATTCTAGCATGGCATACAGTATCTCCAAGGCTACATCTATCACATATCAGGCCAATCTATCCTTGACTAATCAACACTAGTATGCAAGTCTACCAGCTGATACAACATATAAAGGCATGTCTCCTAACCCTAAATAGCATGTGATTCTCATATTCATAAACCAATTCATAACAGATAACATATATGGGTATTCTGGGGAAACATACTTGAGCTCGGCTGATTACATGCACCACACCCTTTCTTGTTTTAGAAAACTTTTTCCATGAAAACATTTTTCTTTTGAAAACTTTACAAATCCTCAGTTTGAGTTCAGATACACCGGGAAGTATGTCTGAATCCCTCAAACCAAGGCTCTAATACCAACTTGTAACGACCCAAAAATCGAGGGTAAAAATTTCATTTTTAATATAGTCAAAACTTAGATATTGTTTATTCAAAACATCCAAAACATCGTTAATTAAAACATTTATCAGAGTTCATCCCAAAATGATGCATTGCAGAAAACATGGGTGTGTACACTGCGATCAATCCGAGCCCTTCCTTTCCAAACCGATGATACCTGAAACAATAAACAAAACTGTAAGCACGAAGCTTAGTGAGTTCCCCAGAGCATACCCCACACAAACCACATAACCACATAATACATAATAGCTATATAAGATACATAACCATATCAATCACGTAAGCTATGCATAATAACATATAGGAATGCCGTGGGCTCCTCCTAGGGTCTTACTGCAAGATGTCATGGGCTCCCCCCAGGGTCTTATACCTTCGTGTCATGGGCTCCCCCCCATGGTCTTTACCTGGAATGTCATGGGTTCCCCCCATGGTCTGATATCCAACTACCACGGGCTCCTCCCGGGGTCTTCCATGTAAATGACACAGAGTCACAAGCATACTACATATCACGGAACATAACTATCCTACTACATAACACGCACACACACACACACACACACACACACATATATATATATATATATATATATATATATATATATATATATATATATATATATATATATATATACATATATATATATATATATATATATATATATATATATATATATATATATATGTATATATATATATATATATAAACATATGAGGATGTCGTGGACTTCTTCCAGGGTCTTATACCTATGTGTCATGGGCTCCCCCACATGGTCTTAGCTATTTGCCATGGGCTCCGCCCATGGTATTTACCTGGTATGCCATGGGCTCCCCCCCATGGCCTAATTTTTGGATTAGTGTCTAAGTCCATAACTATATTTGGTATGTACTTGACCCGGTTGTGCATGGTCCTTTTGGGTTGTCTTCACCAAAGCAACTGGACATGATGCTTTATAAAGAAAGAGGATATTGTGGTTTATTAATATAATATAAGAATAATATATTAAAATAGAAATCATATTTATTTAATTAATATTAGTTAAATAATTAATTAAGAATTAATTATTGTAACTAAGAGAGATTGATTAAATAAAGGGGACTGGAACTGCAATTTTAAGATAATTGATTTTGGGCTGAGAATCCTTATGGATTAGGGCATGGACGAAATTAAGGTGGAGTCCATCTTGAATTCGTCCAAGGAGGCCTTATTTTGGAAGGTTTTGTGGACTGGTTAAGGCCTAAGTTATCCAATTAGGGTTTTAGCTGAAACCCTAGCAGCTCAAGTATAAAAGGACCCCTAAGCCATTGGAAATCGGCCACTTGATCCCTTGGAAGCTTGGAGCCGATTTATTGCCTCTCATCCTCTCTCTTAAACATCATCCTCTTGCCTTGGTGTTTGTAAGCCATTAAAGGCATCGCATTTGAGGTGCTTGGTTTTCGTAAGCTTTAAAGATTCAAGTTCCATCTGCAATCAAGAGGTATTATTCTCACTTGGTTATTTATATAGATCTCAAGTTTTGTAGTCTGCTAAATTAGGGTATTCAAGTCTTGGATGAATTGCATGTTCAATAGTGAAACCTAGATCCAAGCTTTAGGGTTTTGCATGAGCACATACGATTGTTCTTTTGCTCTAAACCCATTAGTGGTATCAGAGTCGGGTTTGGTTTCTATTGTATTTGATGCATTGTATGATTGTTCATTGCTTGAATTCGATTTTTTGGCCTTCTTTCTGACAGACTCGTCGAGTCCCAAAGAGGACTCGCTGAGTAGGATGAAATCGACGAGCCCAGTAAGGGACTCGGCGAGTCAGGCAGTCAGACAGAGGGAATTTCGGGATTTTGCTTATTTTGACTTGGGATAATTGCCATAAGTGTTTCTAATTGATAAAATTCGAATTTTATTGATTCTAGATGATTATGTTTGTCAAAATAAAAGATTTTGATCATTTAATTAGATAATTATTACCTTATTTGATAAATCTTAATTATTTGAATTATTTGATAATTATCTTGCATGAAACTGGATTAGGTCAAAATTAGATAATCACCAAATTAATTGTTTATTTTGTATTATTTAAATTTTGATCTAGATAGTTTTGAAATGTTTCAAAACTTTCCCTCAAGTTTTGAATTTGAATATTTGGATTAAAAGTTTTAATTTTGAAATATTTAAATTCTAAACCCTAGAATTTTACAAGTTTAAAATTCACCCTATACTATTATAATATTATAAGAATAAATTATTATATATGTATAAGATAAATGCTAGTCTTACCGTTAGTAGGCCTCATTCACGAAGCTGGTCTATAAGTGGTGTTTAAGGAAGCGGCTTGTAAAATGACCGCCATTGGGTATCCCCTCTTACCCACCGCACCTTTGACAAGTGGACGGTCGTTAGCCGAACGGGTAAGATAGGGAAACCAATTCCTCATTAAAAGTATAATGATTATACAAAGTAACTAAATGTTTTTTAAAATTCTCATTCTTAGTTACTTTAGGAAAAATGTGAATTCGATGTTATTCCATGGAATTACACTTTGTACCCTTGCTAAGACGTTAGTGGAGCGTGTGTGGAAAACTGGCACACTAGTTTGGCTCTAAGCAAAGGTGGCAAAGGGTGACTCGTTGTTTGTCATAGATCAATGGAGCGTGTGTGGCTAACCGACACATTGATTAGGTGACTATACATCGAGGGCACCAAGTACATTCACATGGTTATTCACACCTTGTTTGTGATCCTCGGTATCCCAGTCACAAACTTGAAGGGCATATCAATATTTAAACATGCCATTGAAAAGTTCAATGAATCTCAAAATATCTATGAGTTTTCAATGCATTTAAAACTTAATTTCTTTTTCGTTTTTCATGGTGGAAATTAGTGAATCGTCATTCACTTATCTTTAAATTATTTGTTGCTTAGATTACGGCATCCCTCTTATAAATTACAAATAATGTTCTTGGATCCTAGCCCTAATTTCTCATTTGGGTGTTTAATTGGGGATTCTTATCTAATCAAACTTTGTCTCTTTTCTTTTCAAATGTCGAACTCGAACACCAACAACGCTTCAGGCTCTACCTCTTCAGGTTCATTCTCACTCATGAATTTGTGTGGGTGTGTGATTTTCGATGGGACCAATTTTAATGATTGGATCTGCAACATTTGAATGGTCATCCGCTACAAGGACAAGGAATATGTCCTCGACAAGGAACTGAAGGAGGTGAATGTCAACACTACTACTCCAGAGGAGATTGTGGCCTTTGAGGCCCACGAGCGAGATGCTACGAAAGTCCATTGCATCATGCTCGCGACTATGACTGCAGAACTCCAAAAGACCTACGAGGACTACTATCCCTATGAGATGCATCAGGATTTACTGGACAGGTACCACCAGATTGCCAGGCAGGAAAGATACGAGATCATCACTTCGATGATCATGACCAAGATGAGAGATGGAGAGTCAGTCACTGCTTATCTATAGAAAATGCAGAGATATGTCGACTGCCTGCTGAAGTTAAATGTTAACTTCGATGAAGAGCTGGCGATTGATATTATTCTTCACTCACTGCCACCCTGCTTCAACCAGTTTCACATGACCTACCACATGAACAAAGAGGAGGTCAGCTTGAGCAAGCTTCAAGGCTTATTGAGGACTGCTGAGAGCAACCTCAAGGATAAATTTGTTGCATCAACTCCCACTACCGCTGCCCACATCTTGGCTATTGGGCAAGGGAAGGGTAAGAAGAGGAAGGCTCCTTCTAAGAGCCACCATAAGGGAAAGTCTCATGATGGCACCTCTTCTAGTGGAACCAAGGTTAGCACCACTACACCCACCTCCAACACAAAGGATGCAGAGTGCTACGACTGCCACAAAAAGGGGCATTGGAAACGAAGACACCCAAAGTATCTGCAAGACATCAAGGATGGAAAGATAAAACCATCCTACGCAGGTACTTATACTATTCAATCTAATAACTCATCGCATGTTATTTCTTGGGTTCTTGATAAAGGATTTGGTTTTCACATTAGTTTTGATTTGCAGGGCCTAAGAAGAAATAGGGATGTGGAGCTTGGGAAGATAAACCTGGTCATAGGAAACAGAAGATCGTCGCCTGTCACCAAGATTGGAGTCTACTCTTTAGTGCTTAGTAGTGGGTTAGGACTAGAGTTGAATAATTGTTGCTATTCGCTAGAAATGGCAAGAAACATCATTTCTTTTCATGGTTTATATAAACAAGGATTTAGATTTTCGTTTGAAAATGAAAAAGGTTCTATTAATGCGTTTCTTAATGGTGTTTTCTATTTTGAAGCATTGCCTTGTAATGGAATATATGAAACTGTGATGGTTGTAAACAATTTAGGAAATGATGTGTTGTACATCGATTCTTCCAATGATTTGGACAAAGCATGCTTGTGGCATTGTCGTCTTGGACATGTCAATAAGAAATGCATAGCCCAACTCCAAAAGGATGGAGTGTTGGAGTCATTCAACCTTAGGAATGGTGACGTGTGCCAGTCTTGTTTACTTGGAAAAATGACCAAGTCACCCTTCACTGGTACTTGTGAAAGGGGTGAGGGTTTATTGGATCTCATACATACGGATGTATGTGGGCCCTTTAGATCCACCACAAGGGATGCGAGCTGCTTCTATGTGACTTTCACTGATGATTATAACAGATATGGCTATATCTACTTAATCAAACACAAGTCAGAAACCTTTGAAAAGTTCAAAGAGTTTAAGCAGGAAGTGGAGAATCAGTTGGGCAGGAAAATCAAGATGCTTCGATTTAATCGAGGTGGAGAGTACCTTAGTCTTGAATTCCACAACTACCTCAAGGAATGCGGAATTGTTTCGCAATTGACGCCACCTAGGACACCGCAGTTGAATGGTGTAGCTGAGAGGTGTAATCGAACTTTGCTAGACATGGTTCATTCCATGATGAGTCGTGATTCGCTACCTATCTCATTCTGGGGGTATGACTTAGAAACTGCTGCCCATATCCTTAACCTAGTTCCTACAAAGAAGGTTTCCAAAACACCTCACGAGATGTGGACAAGGAAAGCTCCCTCGTTGGCACATATCAAGGTTTGGGGTTGCGAGGCTTTCGTAAGACGAGAGACTCACGACAAGCTCGAACCTTGTAGTGAGCGACGTATTTTCATCGGCTACCCACAGATCTCCTTTGGATATCTCTTCTATAGACCGAGTGACAATGTTGTCTTCATTGCGAGGAGAGGGATTTTCCAAGAGCGAGAACTCATAAGCCAAGGAGACAGTGGGAGGCAAAACGATCTTGAAGAGATTCAATAATCGAACGATGAAGGAACCTCTAACACTAGCGCTCAACCCGAGGAGGAAACTCTTGTTGAACCGATTGACGAGTCCTTACCTCTTAGACGTTCCAGTAGAGTTAGTGTTCCACTTGTGTTATATGGTTTTCATATAACAAGTGAAGGTGATACGTTTATTAGTGACAGTACACTAATAAATTTGGATGAGCCTAACAGCTACAAGGAAGCCATGGCAGGCCTGGAGTCTATGAAATGAAAAGAGGCTATGGACAGCAAGATTCAGTCTATGTATGACAACCAAGTCGGGGATTTGGCTGACAACGTTCCAGGTCGTAAGACGGTCGGGTGCAAATGGAGACCAACATGGATGGGAAGGTACACACATATAAAGTGCTATTGGTTGCGAAGGGCTTTACTTAAACTCCAGGAGTTGACTATGATGAGACCTTGTCACCAGTTGCGAAGATAAAGTCTATTAGGGTGATGCTAGGCATTGCTGCATCTCATGACTATGAAATATGGCAAATGGATGTCAAAACCGCTTTCCTTAATGGGAAGTTGGATGAGGATGTTTATATGAGTCACCCAAAGGGTTTTGTCGATGTGAAGCATCCTAATAGAGTGTGTAAGCTTGAGAAATCCATTAATGGATTGAAACAAGCATCTCGCAGATGGAATCTTTGTTTCGATAAGAAAATCAAAGAGTTTGGCTTCCTACGAAGCGAGGATGAATCATGTGTATATGTCAAGGCCAGTGGGAGTATAGTTAGCTTCCTCATATTGTATGTCGATGACATACTACTCATAGGAAACGACATCCCGACCCTGAAGGAAGTTAAGTCCTGGCTTGGGATGTGTTTCGCTATGAAGGACCTCGGAGAGGCTGCCTAGATTATGAGAATAAGGATAGTGAGAAATAGGAGTAAGAGACTGATAGGACTTAGTCAGAATACTTACTTGGATAAAGTACTAAAACGTTTTAGTATGGAGAATTCTAACAAAAGGGGAGTTACCAATCCAGAGTAAAGCCAACCTGAGTAAGACTCAGAGCCCGAGTACAGAGACCGAGATAGCAGAGATGAGCCGAATACCTTACGCTTCCGCAATTGTCTTAATCATGTATGCTATGACTTGTACTCGCCCTGATGTGGCCTTCGCTTTAAGCATGGTCAGCAGATATCAGGGGAACCTGGCAGAGCACATTGGACCGCAGTCAAGAATATTCTTAACTACCTTCGGAGGACCAAGGAATGGTTTCTAGTCCTCGGTGGGAGCGATGACTTAAGGGTGCGAGGGTATAGTAACGCCAGTTTTCAGACCGACCGGGACAACTACCATTCTCATTCAGGCTGCGTCTTTACCCTAAATGGAGGAGCCGTGACTTGGAAAAATTCCAAGCAGTAGACCGTAGTTGATTCAACGTGCGAATTAGAGTATATAGCGGCGAACGAAGCGTCAAAGGAGGCGAAATGGTTGAAGAACTTCATTGGAGACCTTGGAGTTGTACCAGCCATAAAGGATCCTATGGAGATATTTTGCGATAATGAAGGAGCGGTTGCCTTGACCAGGGAAACGAGGGATCATGGCAGATCTCGACATATCGACAGGAAATATCACTTTATTATACATCGAGTAGAAGAGGGACTCCTTGTAGTGAAGAGGGTATCGTCAAAGGATAACCTAGCACATCCCCTTATAAAGGGACTGAGTAGGGTTAAGCACTTGCAGCATGCTAGGAGCATTGGGCTGAAGGACGATATTAGTTTAGATTAGATAGCTTCGAAACGTGTAATAGATAAATTATAATTAACATTTGATGATTAAATAAAGGTGTATTATTTATAAGTAAAGTTATTGTGTTGTGTTAATCATTTACCTATTGTTTCACTTTGCATGTTTTGACTTCCTGAATAATAAGATTATTTGAACAGTCCACAGTCGCTCATACTTTGGAAGTAGGTACGAATGAAGACTGTCATGAAATTGTTTGTAGACTGTCTAAAGTGTATTAGACATAGCAAAATTTTTCTACAACGTTCATGTGTGCTTATGAACTAAGATTTGATCATTGGATTAAACCCACGCTTGCTGGTATCGCTTCATGGAATTTATCACGAGTGATCGCAAGACGATAATATCATATAGTCTTTAAACCTATATATATGGTTTTATTGTTTGCAAGTTGGTTATACATTGATAATGCATAAACGCATCAGTAACTTGATGTTATAAAACGCATTGTTGTGCATGATTTGATGAGTGCATGGTAAATGCATATAAGTCGAAGTTTATCTGTTCCTTTTATCCTAAGAGGGTAAAACCGATATTTGGGCCCCTCGATGATTTGGTTTGACTTATATGTCGGGCCCGGTCAGGACTGAATTGATGTGTTCAATTAACTTCTATGTCAGACAGTTCAGATATTGATAAACAAACTGATGGACAATAAGTATGACTATGTTCCATGTATTTGTCTGCACGATATCTAGAACGGAGGATTATACGATCCCTTATCTAAAGGACGGGTTACTGGTAAGATCAGAGTTGACAGTAGCTTATAAGAGCTACGTTTGCTAATCGGATCCTGAAGTCGTACTTGCAAATTTAGTTATTAGATTTATCCAAGTGGGAGACTGGTGGATTAGTGTCTAAGTCCATAACTATATTTGGTATGTACTTGACCCGGTTGTGCATGGTCCTTTTGTGTTGCCTTCACCAAAGCAACTGGATATGATGATTTATAAAGAAAGAGGATATTGTGGTTTATTAATATATTATAAGAATAATATATTAAAAGAGAAATCATATTTATTTAATTAATATTAGTTAAATAATTAATTAAGAATTAATTATTGTAACTAATAGAGATTGATTAAATAAAGGGGACTGGAACTGCAAGGAGGCCTTATTCTGGAAGGTTTTGTGGACTGCTTAAGGCCTAAGTTATCCAATTAGGGTTTTAGCTAAAACCCTAGCAGCTCAAGTATAAAAGGACCCCTAAGCCATTGGAAATCGGCCACTTGATCCCCTGGAAGCTTGGAGCCGATTTCTTGCCTCTCATCCTCTCTCTTAAACATCATCATCTTGCCTTGGTGTTTGTAAGCCATTAGAGGCATCACATTTTAGGTGCTTGGTTCTTGTAAGCTTTGAAGATTCAAGTTCCATACTACAATCAAGAGGTAATATTCTTACTTGGTTATTTATATAGATCTCAAGTTTTGTAGTATGCTAGATTAGGGTATTCAAGTCTTGGATGAGTTGTATGTTCAATAGAGAAACCTAGATCCAAGCTTTAGGGTTTTGCATGAGGGCATGGGATTGTTCATTTGCTCTAAACCCATCACTAATAACCAACTGCCACGGGCTCCCCCCGGGGTCTTCACATATCTAGTCAATAACATACGAGCACATCCACATATACATGTATATAATATATATCAGTAGTGAATCCACAATAACACTACAATTAACTGAATAGGCCGGCCTTGGTGCCTTAGACCCATTGGTATGGTGAGGAGACTCACCTCGAATGTAGAAGCTTCCCGAATGACATCCTTAGCTGTTGCCCTGCCGACTTCCTGAGCTATCAATACCAATCAATATACCCAATTAGCAATTAGGTTTCATACTATAATCCCAAATCCATACATAGGTTAAGATGACCATTCTACCCTTGGCCCAGTATGATCCAAGATTGAGGCCTAAGCCCAAACAATAGCCCAATACTATAATGTCCATAAATACATCAATGGACCTAATCTGCGAAGGCCCAGTACCAGAAATGCCTAAAATACTAAATGGTCAACCCTAGTCAACTCCTGGTCAAGTCAAAGTTAACGGTCAAGGTCAACAGTCCATGTTGACCCAACTTGTCGAGTGCATCTAGCAACTCGTTGAGTCACCTGAGTAATTCGTCAACTCACCGAGTCACCTAAGTGACTCGTCGAGCTCATCAAATGACTAAAGGACCAAAAGTTCATGCATTCCAAACTATAACCCTTCATTACACTCATTCAGAACCTCGAAAACGGGTAAACCCTACCCGACTCGTCGAGTCGACTAAGGGACTCGACGAGTTCCTTCAGTCCTTTTTGTGTCCAGTCCTTTCCAGTGGGATTCAAGGTCCCAAACTTCATATCCAACCCCCTAGGGTTGAGATACCACGTAAAATTGCTAACTTTACATCCATGCAAGACATTAAAGGCTAAAAACACTTAACCAAAGCTTGTCAAAGGACTTAGAGCATGAAGAAGGGCCAAGACTTGATAAAGTGGGCAACTTTAAGTCCCCAAAGGCCCTGAGATGACCAGATCTATAGCCATATCTTCATATCATGCTCAATACCAAGAATAGTACCAAACTGGGCTAATAATGGCCATAAATTTCATAGAAGGAGATCTAAGCAATGGAAGGTCCATGTTTCGACTTTATGCCTTAAAATGGTTACCATACTGTAGGATATCCCGGATCTACTGCCTTCCACTCAATCCAACCTCTTCAAGCTTCAGGTTCCTTCCAAAAGTGCACCAAGAATCACTTTCCAAGCTTACATACACACAAAATGGGAGATGAGACACGATTTAGGGTTTCTTTGGACAAAGGGGGTGATAAGGGAGGCTACAAGTGAGGCTTAAGGCCTTTAAATAGCGTAAAAACCCTGAAAATTAGGGTTTCCTTTTCCAGCTCCTACTCGTCGAGTTGGTGCCTTCCAACTCGTCGAGTAGATCCTTCATCTCGCGTCCATTGTCATCTCTACTCAACGAGTTGGAGCTCCCCAACTCGTCGAGTCCCAACCCAAAAATCATAAAATGTTGAAAACTGACCAATACCTAAACCAAGCGTTACATAATTTTAACTGTTTTTAACTTCCTTTTGTTCACTTGTAAGTTGACAACAGTAGTTAAACCTTTGTTTGTTCAATTTTAAGTTAATGGAATCATGTAAACATGATTTTACTACTTATTTTATTTTTAAAAGTGTACTTGTTTTTTTAATTTTTGTTTGATCTTTTGTTGTTATTTAAGTTTAAAGACAATTGTTGAAAATTATTGTTAGCTAAATCTATGTTTCGGTTTATAAATGAAAGATATTTCAATGGAGAAATTTGATAAAAGCATCAAAGTGATGTTGAATATAAGGATGCTTGCAAAGTGTTCGATTTAATCTTTCAAAGAAATCACACATTGGAAATTTTGAATTCTTAAAGATTTTCTTGTTGTTTTCATTTTTTTATGTGATAAGTATTGATGTAGTTCTTTTATAATAATAATAAATGGTTTTTCTTTAAGTTAACTTTTTAGACAAAATGATAGATATATTTAAATTTTAAAATAGTGTTTGTGTCATTACTTTATGTTGTGATAAGAATCAATGATTTTAGACTTAATGAGTGCTATATATACTCAATGAGTATATAAATTGTGGTTTGTTTCTAAGGAATCATATGGAAATTTAAATTTTTGGTGGAAATGATAATCGTGATGATGATTTTGAATGCAAGTCAGATGAACAGAAAACCACAACTTATATAAGAAACATTTTGTTGGTAAGATATTGTTTTCTTACTTTAGTTTGTGTATGCCTAACTTTTTGACAACTTTGGACTACTTTGAATTGTTGAAAACTTACAAAAATAAAAAGATTTACATTGAAATTCATTTGCATGATGTTGAATTTAGGGTTCAACATTTATTTGTTTTGTTTGTTATTTCAAGTAATTTAGCTATGTATTGTTGAATATTTTCTTTAATGTTGTTTGTTTTAGCAGGCAAATCATATTTTAGTGTTCATTGTTGATTTGTGTTCTATTATGCATAACGCATCTATTTAAGCAACAAAGCTCCATAGTTTATACAAATTTTCCTAGTCGTTATGCAAAATCTATATGTTTTAGCTTTTTAGTTTTGTACTTTAGTTTCTATTTGTAATTTGAAGTACTTTATCTTCGAATTGGATCTGATGCAATTATTATGAATCTGATGCAATTTGATTATTTGTTTGAAGTTATAAAATGGTTGATTATTAGCTTATTTGTTAGATGTTATTGAATAGTTGACTTTATTTTTTTTTATGTGCAGGGTCTAGTAAAAAGATGAAGTGATTTCCCTTCCAAAAAATTCGAATAAGAAAGATAAACTTGATTGTGATTGTATTACGTGAGTGTACAAGTCAAAACTTGCAATTAACATATCTGAGGAAGAAATATATTGGTAAGATTTTGTTTTCAGAGTTTAATATATGTAAATCTAAATTTGAGATAACTTTGGAGGATTCTGATTATATCACAAGGTACAGGAAGAATAAGATTTACATTGAAGGTCATTTACATAAAGTTGAAGTGAGCGTTCAAAAAATATTACTATTGTGAGGGGCTATTATGTATTTTAATTTGTTCGTTTGTGGATTGTAGATTTGTCATTTTTTTATCCGGTAAACAATTTCTTTAATATCCCAAAAACACAGTCTGAAAATTTCGTTTAATTTAATAATAAAAACCATAGTCGATAAACCTCATATAAAAATCATAAGCAATGTATCTCAAAATATTATAACAACTGTCAAGTATATCAGAGTATAAACATCTCAGGCTGAACAAATGTTGTGTGCACTGCAATCTTCCCGAGCTCCTCTTTTGAAAACTGAATACCTGAAACCAAAACTGAAAGCTGTAAGCACAAAGCTTAGTGAGCTCCCCCAAACTACCACATACCATACAATAACATATAAAGCACATACTGGGCCTTGTCCACTGCATCGGACCAAAGTCCGGAACTGACTTGGGCCTTGCCTACTGCTTCGGACCGAAGTCCGGAACTAACTAGGGCCATGCCCACTGCATCGGACCGAATTCCGGAACTAACTAGGGCCTTGTCCACTGCATCGGACCGAAGTCCGGAACTGACTAGGGCCATGCCCACTGCATTTGACCGAAGTCCGGAACTAACTAGGGCCTTGCCCACTGCATGAGACCGAAGTCTGGAACTAACTGAAAATAGCATAACATAATCATAACATATAACATAAACACATATACTACATACTGCATCGGACCGCAGCCCGGACTAACTTGGGCCTTGCCCACTGCATCGGACCGGAGTCCGGAATAACTGAACATATCATATACATAAACTTGTAACATAAACATATAACTACTGCATCGGACCAAAGTTCGGAACACAAGGCACATAACATAAACATGCATGAATCACAAAGACATCAAGCATACACACTACTTCTCGGGACCACCCCGGCATCGGACCGAAGTCAGGAAACATATAAACTGCATCGGGCTAACCCTGGCATCAGACCAAAGTCCGGAACTACTAACATCTAAACAGGCTGGCATTGTGGCCCTAGACCCGTTCCTACTGGAAGGAAACTCACCTCACACTGCTGAAGTCCCGCTGACAGAACCATAGTTGCTCGATGACAGATTCCCGATCTGTCAATATCAAAATAACACCCAATTAATAATTGGGTTCTAACACATAACTATAAATGCATACTTTGGATAATTACTACATTACCCCTAGCTTGGTTTAACCAAGCCTAAGGCCCAATCCATAGGCCCAAAGTCAACTAGGGATCAAAGCCCAACATATGGCCCAATTTTCCAACTTGGGCCCAAACCTCTACATGGACTTCCCTTAAGGCCCAATTGCTCAGTCCAGTCCAACATGTCTCATTCTAGGGGCCCAATATCATACAACCATCTAGGCCCAAACTATGGCCCATCAATGGCCCAATTTTCCAAATTGGGCCCAATCCTTCATATGGGCCTTACCCTAAAGCCCAACTAATTACTCTAGTCCATTTGATTATTCTTGGATGGCCCATTAATAAACCAATTACCAAAACCCAATCGAAAGGCCCAACTCTAGGCCCAAGCGAAACTAGGGTTTCACATAAAATGATGATTAGGGTTAAGTGTTTCTTACTTAACCCATTAAGGACTTAATCCATTAAGTCCTTTACTCTACTAGATCAATGATATGGAGAAATTGGGCTTAATACACAATCCAATCTCAATAGCCCAAAAGTGGGTCCGCTAAGTCTAAGGCTCAATTACTCACAATTAGGGTTTTCTAAACCCTAATTAGGGTTTCCACTCAAACATGGCCCAATAGGCCCAAATTAATCTTTAAGCCCATTTAGGGTTTTGGCTAGGTCCATTAGGATTTTGCTTGTGGGGCACCACCCACTACCACCTCGGGTAGCGGTGGTCAATCGGCGGCACATGGCGGCGGCCACCACCTTACGATGGTGGTTACTATTATTATTTTCATTATTCCATGCTAATTACAATTACAAGGCTTTTATCCAAAATAACACACACACTCACTAACACACACTAACTAACACGCACACACACACAGCCACACCATGGTGGCCGGCGGTGGCGCTTGGCGGCAGCCACACCATGGTGGCCGACGGTGGCGCTTGGCGGCAGCCACCACCTCACGGTGGTGGTGGTGGCTATTCTCATTTTCCGGCTAAACAAACCCTCACACAACACCCATTCATAGAAAAATACACACTATGTCTGTTCACTAAACAACCCTAGCTACCCACCTGGTGGTGCACGGAGGTCCGTCATCGGCAGCAGCATGACGTCCAACAGCAGCAACAGCGGCACGGCGGCGGTCATGGCGTTTGGCAGCCGCCCATGCCGGTTCACGACTCCTCACCAGAAAACCCACACGCCAGCAGGTCCTTCCTCGGATAACAAACCTAACAGCCGTCGTAGAAGGGTAGAGGCACAGCGGCCCCGATGTTGGCTGGTGGCGTTACGGCTCGGTGGCTATTCCGGCGACCCACTACGCCCGACAGTAGGGTAGTAATGGTGATGTTGCGACGTAGACACAGCAGGTGGAAGGGTGGCGGTCGGCTCTGACTTGCACGATCCGAAGAACGACGAAGAAGGAGGCGGCAGTCGACTTTGCGCTCCAATCTTCCTTACTCGCACGTCGGACCACGGTTGCTGTCTTAGGCGGCAGCAGAAACAGCAGCACGGTGGTCTTGGGTTTCAACGGCGGCGGCTGGGGAGATGAGAAGGAGGTGACGTCGGAGATGGGATGTATAAGGGGGGATAGAAGGTGACGGCTGCTACTCTTCAGCTAGGGTTACGGTTACGGGATTCCTTAAATACCCGCCTCCTTTAACACTTTCCCATAATAGCGAAACTAGCCCTTCCAACTTCTCTTTCTTACAAAATATGTCCATAAGTTACCCTTTAACCCCCAGCCATTTAAAATCTCTTCAAAAGAAGTCCAAAACATACCAAACAGCCCGTTCGCCTCTAAAATCTTTTCAAAATAAGTCCCACTAATTACCATTTAGCCCTTGCCTTCATAAATAATTACAATACTAATCTGGAACTTACACTTTCAACCCTCAACTTCTAAAATTCTTCACAAATTAGTCTGAGACTTACATTTATTAATTTATTTAAATAAACGGGGCGTTACAACTCTCCACCATTTAAATTAGATTTTGTCCTCAAAATGATTCCTTACCATTCCTTACACGCCCACCCACTCTACTAAAATGGTCACCATCCTGAGCACACCCTAGTCGTTCCCAGGGTAACCGTGACCATCCTTCGCAAGGCCCTAAATTCTGCATGTGAACGAATTCCTGGCAACAAGATCCCATCTACTCCGTCTGAAATATGTTGTCTCGAGGTGGTCTGAATCCACGACAGACCACTCATACTAAATCATTATAGATGAACCCCGCGGGGGGTGACTTAGCATTACTCAGCAATCTATTACGCTTACCATAACATGAGATCCTCAAATACCATTACTCCTGGAGACCCGAAACTGTCTGGAACACTGATCTGCCTGAAAACACAGAACTGCCTGAAACACTAACTGCCTGAAACACTGAACTACCTGAAACACTGACTGCCTGAAACACTAAACTGCGTGAGACACTGAACTGCTTGAAACATTATGCTGCTACAGGGCTGCTTTCCAAAATCTATCGAGACCTTCCTGGTCCCAATTCATTCGTCAGTCATCTGAAATACCGGGTTCCAGCCCTACTGCGGAGCCAAAGGACACCATACTTAGTCGCCTCACACGACTTCTGAACGAAATCCTTCTCTGGAACTAGTTGCTAGTAGCTATCTTGTCACTGTGACCCTAACGGCCTTCTAATATAACTGATTGGTAGCCTTAAATCACAAACGACCTCACATGGTCCATTGCTTTTCTAATCCCACAACTATAGTGGCGCTTCTACCGTCTTAACACTGGCTTAACTAGGTCTAATCCGTCTGGGTAATTCCGAAATCCAATCCGTGGATTTCCAGATCCTCACTGCTACACCCGAACTGGTGGGTACTACTGTTCTTTTCGCGCCCTAACAACACGTTCATGCCATCTACCAACCTAGTGAATGCTACGGCTACACCCGCAGACTTACAACACTCTATCACTATCTGACTGCTAGTGAATTCTACGACTACTCCCGCAGACTTACAACACTCTAATACTATCTGGCTGCTAGTGAATGCTACGGCTACATCCGCAGACTTACAACACTCTAACACTATCTGGCTGCTATTGAATGCTACGGCTACACCCGTAGACTTACAACACTCTAACAATATCTGGCTGTTAGTGAATGCTACGGCTACACCCGCAGACTTACAACACTCTAACACTATATTGGATCGAACACACGCTTGACCCGCACTCAACTGAACTCATGTCCTGACTGGAATCCTCAACCTGATTCCCTAAGGCTTGCTGGCAAACATTACGGGAACGCGATCTCCTTATTGGCAAGTTTTTCCAAACTTCCATCTCCTATTATCCTCAAACCATATAGCCGCTTGGGCTGTCTTTCTTCCTGACAAGGATGCGAAACTTATCCCAGTTTCAAAACTGCTCCTACTTTTGAATCCTTGGATGATTCTCCCCCACTTTGATTCAGCTAATGCCTTACAGCACACAAAACTGGAAGAATTCCCAATCCTTCTCACCACCCATGACCAATCTGCTAGAAACCACGCTTACCATTGCTAGTGTTTTCAACACCAGCTAATCCAAAAGATCATACAACTTCTAAAAATCTGAATAAATCTCTGGTAATAACCCGCTAGACCCAGGAAGCTCCGAATCTCAATTGGAGACCTCGGATTTTCCCACTGCATCACGGCCTCTATCTTGGCCTGATCGACTAGTACACCCTTCTGGTTGACAGGGTGCCCAAGGAATTGCACCCCGCGCAACTAAAACTCACAATTGGAGAACCTTGCGAAAATTCTATCCCTCCTCAAAGTCTCTAGCACCTCCCTCAGGTGCTTCTCGTGCTGCTCCTCAGTCTTGGAATAAACCAAGTTGACGTTGTACTTTCCCAATCCTGTAATCTCGAGAATTGTTCTATCACTATTCGCTAATGCTTCTCATCATGCAATTAGCATATGACATCTCTTGAAAATATAATTCAGACACAAACGGAGGATAACTCAGGGTTACACTTACTCAACCCATGGAACAAAAGGCTCCCTTGTGCAGTTTCTCGCAACTGCTGCACCGAATCTGTGACAACCCGAAATTTTCATCTAGTGCTATTATTCAACTCAATTAAAGTTAGACTCGTTTTTGCTATTTTCTAGCTTTGTTTTGAGTCATTTGGGTGTTCTAAACCTAGTAGATGCAAGTTAGAAGTTTGGATTTGTGTTCCGCAAGTTCACCATACGCAAAAAGTGGCCAAACACTCCCACATTAGGAGTGTACGTCCGCACACTTGTGTGTGCGGCCGCACACACCCTCCTAGCAGCACACACGAGTGTATAAGGTAAGAACTCATCCTTCCTTAGACTCTTTTCACACTCCTAATCCAAGAACAGACTTCTCTCTCAACTATCATCCGAATTTTCTTATAGATCTTCAAGTGGTAAGTGTTTCTCCTTATGTTAAGTTGATTCAATACACTTCCTAATTAACAATACATGATTTCATCCATGAAATTACTCCTTTTGTATAGATCTTCAAGTGTTCTTAAAAAACACCAAGAACACCTACTAACTTCTTGAGCTCCAAACACCCCCATACACTTATACATTGTGAGTACCCTACTCCTGCATGTGTTTAGCTATATTTGAGCCTTGTTAAAAGTCCAAAACTCGATCTTCAAGGAGTGTGCGGCTGCACACATTCATGTGGCCGTACACCCCTTATTTTAGTGCTTTAAGGCCTCAAACTCAACTAGTATGCTAGCAAACGATCAAACACACTTAAGGGATACAAGATATAACCTTAAAAACATGTTTTTGACCATTTTCCCTAGGAGTGTACGGCCGCACACTCCCTGACCGCACACACCTGGCCGTACACCCAATGGGCAGCACACCAGGTGGCCGCACCCGACCCTGTACGGCCGTACACCCACTTCAGAAGACTTTTGATGCTTCTAACACTTTAATCTAAGTGTTTTCTAAGTCCTAGGGTGTTTCCTTTCATTATTAGTGGTATATAGACTAATTATATTCATATATACGCCAATATATGCTCATTAGGATCCGTTGTGCTCAAGTCTTCACTTGACACTGAGCATCCTATACCATCTGTTCATCCAAACCACTCACTACAGGTGAGTTCATACCCCTTAATCTATCTTTTACATGATTTTAAATGCTTTTATGGGGGGAATACAAGTTGAAACATTATAGTTATTATATCAATGACATGTGATTAATAACTATCAAACATAGGATTTGCTATTCAAATAACTGTTTTATCAAACAAAACTACTTCAAAATGTTTTTATCAAAGACTTTTACATGTTAAATACTTTCTATTCAAACTCTTTTAAACTTATATTTTGTCAAATGCATATCTATATAGATACAGTTATATAAGTAGGATTGAAAGGACTTAGGACTGATAGCTCGCCTTGCTTCCTGTTCCTTGTTTGGTTGTAGACTTAGGGTATCGGTTATTTGTTCGAAGGTCGTTTGAATCTTAGTTATATATTATGTGTATGTGTATAGATATAAAAGTTCCTTCATTCAGTTCGGTGCCTTTGAGTAGCAAAGGTACACCAACATGTTCATATATACGACCAACATTACTAGTAAACTATAATAGGTATAGTTTTGGGAAGTTACTAATACTATTACTAGAACAAGGAAACATACAATGAGTCAGTTCATACATGAGTCAATACATACTATAACGAGAAACAGATAGAGAATACTATGATGAGAAACAAACATAACATACTATGATGAGAAACAAACATAACATACTATGATGAGAAACAAACATAACATACTATGATGAGAAACAAACATAACATACTATGAAGGAGAAACAAACATAACATACTATGATGAGAAACAAACAGAACATACTAGACAGAGAGAACATACATTACACTAGTACATACAATACATATACAAGAACATTACAACAGAAATGTGAGCCATGTAACGGGGCATGGCATCACCTGTCATGGCTCGTTTTGTATCCAGAAGTCTCCTAGAAGGAGAGCGTTGAATTTGTGTATAGATCTATACTGGATTGACTATCCTACAACTTGTTGCTCGCTACAGTGGGACTTGCAAGTCTACGGGTGCCAAATGTCATTTCTTCCGACGTCTTTCATCGTCGTGTTTTTAGTCGGTAGTATGGTACATGCATATCACATGTAACTTTAAATAACAATTGATTTAAGGTAATTAGTATAGCAGTAGTTACTATAATACAACACTACAGTAATTTATTATTTCCCCATTTCATTTACATTGTGATCTTTTCACATAAAAGGTAATGTAAAACTATATTTTTGGTTAATGATAGTCATGCTTGGGAAAATACACTCTTTCACAAGAAACAAACATACATGACATTTGATGCCTTGGTAGAAGGTTACGTTTAGTAGAAAATATAGGATTTTCTAGGAGATACAAACATTTACTACAAACATTTACAAACTTGTACACCAAACACTTACAAACATTTTCATACAAACAATGACACTAAAATACTTATGATCTCACCAGCTTTAAAGCTGATAAACTCTTTCAAAATAACTTGTATTCTTAGGTCATCAATAGACAGGTACCGATGCCAGGTTTTGAGAAGATGGAGCTCGTTCAAGACTCATCTTTTATTTTGATTTACATTTTTGGTGTCTTATAAACTTTACAGAACACACTTGTATGAAATTATATTATTAATGCAATGGATGATGTTGTTGCTTGTTTACTACTATACATTGTTGTGATACTGTACATGACGTCCTCCACCCCCGAACGTTTCCGCCGTTACGGTTTTGGGGTGTGACAGAATGGTATCAGAGCATTGTTTATAGTGAATCAAGTATATCAACCCATAAAAGATATACAAACTATAAACACAACGGGATTAAAATACTCTGACCAAGAGTTTATACTTTTAAATAATAAAATATTTAACCAAGTATACATACCTGCATTCATACTAAAATCAGTGTCACTAGGACAGAACAAAAGTATTACGATTGTTGGGCAACACGATTAGACTTAGAGACGTATAGTGAAACCTGGGAAGGATATAGCCTGATCAACTATATTTTCGGAGGAGTGACTAGCATGTGCCTAAGAGTGGTTGTGAGGTTGCAACAAGTCTAAAAACTTACCAACAATACTACAATGAAAACATTAGAACAGAACAAAAACTTAAAACACTATAGGAGTATTTTGTGTTACTATAATTACTTATGTGCAAACTAAAAAATGTCTTTATTAGTATGTCAATAGTTGCAGAGTGGATACGCTAAGGTTATATGTAACTAGGATGTCATAGACTTAGAATCTGTGATCTTTGCTTTACTTCCTGTTCCTTGTTTGGTTGTGGGCTTAGAGTTAGGGTCACTTATTCGAAGGTCTATCCTGTCTTGGTTACATATGACTGTTATGCACTACGCAAATGTTGAAGTAACTGATAAAGATCATCTTATAATTATCTAATTAGTACAACTATTAATTATTTCATTACCCCTTTTCTCGCGTAGATATCATGGCTGGATTCCATCTCCCCGGAGATCCATACTTCCCAAACGAAGGCAATGTTGGATGGCTTGGAGAAGAGCCAGAAGATGATCATCCAATCCCTTTGGATGATCACCATGCTGAAGGCTTTTCTGATGGTTCTGACTCCGAACCAGAGGTTAACAACCTACCCCCAGTAGCTCCAAACCCGAACCCTCGTCCAGCATTTCAAGGACTCACACCTCTGTGGGCAACAAACTTGAACAGATGGAGTCAGGAACAGGGTCAACCCATGCCCTACAATGGGGACCGAAGCTTTTACAATCTAAGCGAGGGAGGTTTAGCTGACCGAGTCCTGCCCATCCGGGTCCGTAGGATTGCTCGGAACACCGAGCAAGGTCGAGCAGCCATCGACCGAGTCGTGGAAATTGACGCCAACACTGGAGTCAACACTGTCCGCATTCACCAGCTGGAGTCTACGCATGCAAGAACTCAGAACCAGAACGCAGCCCTGCAGAGAGAACTTACTGCAACCCAAGCCGAAGTCATGAAACTTCGAGCTCGACAAGTAAGATCCGAAAGGCGCATAAGGGACATAGAACGCCTTCTGTCAGAATCAAGAACACACTCTAGTAGTTCTCGTCGCAGATAGAGTCTCCTCGACTTTCTCTTTTGGATATAACTTAGTTTATGTAAAAACTCTAGTTTAATTTCCTATCTTTACGAAGACCTTAGACCAGTTAAGTCATGATTTGGTCTTAGTTCTGTCAAAATTTTCCCATATTGGTTTGATGTAAGACCTACTTCTAGGTCATTTTTCCTGAACTTGTTACATCTGTAATACCAGTATTATTGACAGATATCTAATCTCAGGAAAATTATTATCCAAATACTATCATCTTTTAGTACTAGATCTACATTCAATCATACTATTCAATTGTGTTGTTGGGCTATGGAGAGTTAGTCCATGAGTCATTCTCACCATTTCTCTCTATTAAATGCTTATCAATATCTTCATCTTTGTAAACTTATAGTTAAAATATGCCTCCGCGCCGATCAACGAGACGCAATCCTCTGGTAACTTCGACACCACCTACTCCTCAAATCAATACGGCAGCTCTAAATGTTGCAGTAGCTGCGGCTGTGGCAATAGCCATGGCTCAATAGCATTCTTCAAGTGCCACCGAAGGTGGAACACCTGTTTATTCTACTCACGGTGAAGCCCCCGTGCGCTCGAGAGAGTGCTCCTACAAGGACTTCACCAACTACAAGCCACTCCCCTTTAAAGGGACTGGCGGAGTCATTGCCCTCTCGCAATGGTTCGAATAGACAGAGTCAATCTTCGAGATCTGCTCATGCCGGGAAGGGAGCAAAGTCAAATTTGATGCGTGCACCTTCGAGGCAAAAGCCCTGAAATGGTGGAATAGCCATGTCAAGTCACTATCTCTAATAGTGGAAAATGCCATGGGCTGGGAAGCTCTGAGAGAGCTCATGATTGAAGAATACTTCCCGAGGGGCGAAATCCAGAAACTAGAGTAAGAACTATGGAGCCTAACCATGAAGGGCTTCGACATAGTTTCCTACACCGCCAGATTTTGCGAGCTGGTGGCCCTCTGTCCCAACATGGTTCACACGGAGGGAAAGAAAATAGAGAGATACATCTGGGGGCTGGTGCCTCCATTTCAAGGGAATGTCTTGGCTTCAAACCCCACTACATTCGATAGTGCCAAGCGGTTGGCACAGCGGCTCATTGACCATGGGGTCCGTACCCCGTCAACAACAACAACCCTAGCCATCTCAGAACCCTCCAAAACTGCTGATACCAAGCGGAAGTTCTGGGATCACAAGAAGAAGAAGAAGGTTGCCAAGAAGCAGCACGTCGTGGCGGTTAATGCTGCGATAGCAACTGCCTCTGCTGCTCCGGTAAAGCAGTACGCTGGAAGTTTGCCCAAGTGCAACAAATGCAACTTCCACCACACAGGAGCCTGCCGGGAAATGCAGTGTTCAAACTGCAACAGGAAGGGGCACACTGCTCGTTTCTGCAAAGCGCCGGCAAGGTCGCTCAACCAAGTCCCCGGCGCAGGTGTGGGCCAAGCTTGCTACGGTTGTGGCGTGGTGGGCAACTACAAAAGGAACTGCCCGAAGGCAGGGAATGCCGGCAGAGTAGGAAGAGTTTTGGCTATAGGCCACGAGGAAGCAGTTGCTGACCCCACCGTGGTCACTGGTACGTTTCTCCTCGATAACTCTTATGCATGCATTCTGTTTGATAGTGGAGCGGAGAGGAGTTTCATGAATCAAAAGTTTGCTCACTTACTTAAGCAAAAATCACGAGCACTTAAGGAACCGTTCACTGTAGAAATGGCTAACGGAAAGACTGAGAACACTAGTAGTATATACATAGGATGTACTCTAACTCTAGATAGCCATTCATTTTCAATCGACCTCATGCCAGTCTCAATTAAAAGTTTGGACGTCATTATCGGCATGGATTGGTTGAGTCTACATCGTGCCGACATCATGTGTTATGAAAAGGCAGTTCGCCTTAATCTGCCGTCTAGCGAAACTCTGGTAATCAACGGCGACAAACCCGGCACTAACCTTCGCCTCATCTCGAGCATTCAAGCCCAAAAATTCTTGCGAAAGGAATGTCGCGCATTCCTTGCTCATGTTGTCGATGTGAGCCAAGAAAAGAAGGACATAAAGAACATCCAAGTAGTACGCGATTTTCCCAACATCTTTCCAGAAGAACTCCCAGGATTACCTCCGCAACGTCAAGTCGAGTTCAGAATCGACTTAGTTCCAGGGGCTACCCCAGTAGCCAAATCGCCCTATCGTCTAGCACCTGCAGAGATACGAGAACTATCCGGTCAACTTAACGAACTGCTCAGCAAGGGCTTTATAAGACCGAGCTTCTCACCATGGGGAGCTCCGCTCTTGTTCGTCAAGAAGAAAGACGGATCGTTTCGTATGTGCATCGACTACAGGGAGCTCAACAAACTAACCGTCAAGAATCGTTACCCTCTACCTCGCATTGACGACTTGTTTGACCAACTTCAAGGGGCGAACTTCTTTTCAAAAATAGACCTGAGATCCGGGTCTCACCAGTTACGAGTGTTAGGGGAGGATATTCCGAAGACAGCCTTCCGAACTCGTTATGGACACTACGAATTCGTAGTGATGTCGTTCGGATTAACCAACGCGCCCGCAATATTCATGGATTTAATGAATAGGGTGTGTCATCCTTACTTGGATCAGTTCGTCATCGTGTTCATCGATGACATACTTATCTACTCTCGTAGTAAGGAGGAGCATAGTCAACATCTTCGACAGGTCTTGGAAACATTACGATCGGAGAAGCTCTATGCGAAGTTCTCGAAATGCGAATTTTGGATCTGAAGGGTAGAATTCTTAGGGCATGTGGTTAGCGAAGAAGGAATCCACGTGGACCCATCCAAAATCAAAGCCATTGAGAACTGGTCAGCACCAAAGACGCCTACAGAAATTCGCCAATTTCTAGGCCTCACTGGCGACTATCGTAGGTTCATTCCGAACTTCTCGCGAATTGCGAAACCTCTTACGACTTTGACCCAGAAGGGCGTGGCCTTTGACTGGGAAGAGAAGCAAGAGAAAGATTTCCAAACGCTGAAACGAGCCTTATGCACCGCACCAATACTATCCCTTCCAGAAGGAATAGAAGACTTTGTGGTCTACTGCGATCCATCCAATCAAGGGCTCGGATGTGTTCTAATGCAACGAGGTAAGGTCATCGCCTATGCCTCAAGACAACTGAAGACACACGAGGTCAACTACACCACACAGGATCTTGAGCTAAGAGCAGTTGTGTTTGCTCTGAAGATCTGGAGACACTACCTGTATGGTACAAAAAGCACTATCTTTACAGACCACAAAAGCCTACAACATATATTCGACCAGAAGGAGCTCAACATGAGACAACGACGGTGGGTCGAGCTACTCAGTGATTATGAATTCGAAATTCGTTATCATCCCGGCAAGGCCAACGTAGTAGCTGACGCCCTAAGTCGGAAAGAATACTGTGGTCGTAGAGTCAAATCTTTGACTAAGACTATCCATTCACACTTGTCCACACAAATCAAGGAAGCTCAGCTCGAATCCTTGAAACCTGAAAATGTGGCGGGTGAATCCCTGAGAGGGATAAATAAGAAATTGGAAGTCAAGGGTGGGGAGCCTTATATCTCATGGATCGGATCTGGACACCGAAACACGGTGGTTTCAGAGACTTGGTCATGGCTGAAGCGCACAACACTCGTTATTCCGTTCACCCAGGTTCAAATAAGATGTATCTGGATCATAAAAAGCTATACTGGTGGCCTAACATGAAAGCAGAGATTGCTACCTTCGTAAGTAAATGCCCTACTTGCGCCAAGGTGAAGGTCGAATACCAGAAACCGTCAGGATTACTCCAGCAACTGGAGATACCTGAATGGAAGTGGGAGCGGATCACGATGGACTCATAACCAAGTTGCCCAAGACTACGGGTGGTCTCGATACCGTTTGGGTGATCGTAGACAGGTTAACCAAGTCCGCACACTTCCTGCCGATCAAAGAAACAGACAAGATGGAGAAGCTAACAAGAACTTACATTCGGGAGATTGTACGACTGCACGGTGTTCCCATATCCATTATCTTTGATAGAGATAGTAGATTCACTTCGAGGTTCTGGCAGTCGCTACAAAGTTCCCTAGGAACTAGGCTGGACATGAGTACAGCCTACCATCCACAGACCGACGGACAAAGTGAGAGGACTATCCAAACCTTGGAGGATATGTTGCGAGCCTGTTTGATCAACTTTGGAAAGGCATGGGATACTCATTTGCCCCTTGTCAAGTTTTCCTACAACACCAGTTATCATACGAGCATAAAGGCTGCTCCATTTGAAGCCCTCTATGGCCGTAAGTGCATATCCCCTCTGTGCTGGGCTGAAGTGGGCGACACGCAGTTAGCTAAAGGACGAGTTCCTGACAGCACTCTCACAGATCCGAAAATCATTCAGGAAACGACAGAGAAGATCGTTCAGATTCGTGAACGATTGAAAGCCTCTAGAGACCGACAGAAAAGCTACGCAGACAAACGAAGGAAACCTTTGGAATTCCAGGTGGGAGACCGCGTTCTTTTGAAAGTCTCACCCTGGAAGGGTTTGATACGCTTCGGAAAGTGTGGGAAGCTCAATCGAAGATACGTAGGGCCTTTCAAGATTCTCGCCAGAATCGACCCTGTAGCTTACAAACTCAATTTACCCCGCGAGCTTAGTAACGTGCATTCTACTTTCCACGTCTCAAACTTGAAAAAGTGTGTGTCCAACGAGACTCTTGTAATCTCACTCGACGAGATCGAGATCAACGAGAGCCTCAACTTCGTGGAAGAACCTGTAGAGATCATGGACCGAGAGGTCAAGCAAACGAAGCAAAGTCGTATCCCGATAGTGAAGGTTCGCTGGAACGCCAATCGAGGACCTAAATTCACTTGGGAGCGCGAGGATAGAATGAAACTGAAATATCCTCATCCTTTCGTTTAGTGTTTATATAGCTTATTTGTTAAACTCTAATTTCGGGACGAAATTCTCTCTAACGGAGGGATGATGTGACAACCCAAAATTTTCATCTAGTGCTATTATTCAAATCAATTAAAGTTAGACTCGTTTTTGCTATTTTCTAACTTTGTTTTGAGTCATTTGGGTGTTCTAAACCTAGTAGATGCAAGTTAGAAGTTTGGATTTGTGTTCCGCAAGTTCACCATACGCAAAAAGTGGCCAAACACTCCCACATTAGGAGTGTACGGCCGCACACTTGGGTGTGCGGCCGCACACACCCTCAGGCAGCACACGCGAGTGTATAAGGTAAGAACTCATCCTTCCTTAGACTCTTTTCAGACTCCTAATCCAAGAACACACTTCTCTCTCAACTATCATCCGAATTTTCTTATAGATCTTCAAGTGGTAAGTGTTTCTCCTTATGTTAAGTTGATTCAATACACTTCCTAAGTAACAATACATGATTTCATCCATGAAATTACTCCTTTTGTTTAGATCTTCAAGTGTTCTTCAAAAACACCAAGAACACCAAGAACACCTACTAAGTACTTGAGATCCAAACACCCTCATACACTTATACACTGTAAGTACCCTACTCCTGCATGTGTTTAGCTATATTTGAGCCTTGTTAAAAGTCCAGAACTCGATCTTCAAGGAGTGTGCGGCCGCACACATTCATGTGGCCGTGCACCCCTTCTTTTAGTGCTTTAAGGCCTCAAACTCAACTAGTATGCTAGCAAACGATCAAACACACTTAAGGGATACAAGATATAACCTTAAAAACATGTTTTTGACCATTTTCCCTATGATTGTGCGGCCGCACACTCCCTGACCGCACACACCTGGCCGCACACCCAATGGGCAGCACACCAGGTGGCCGCACACTACCCTGTACGGCCGTACACCCACTTCAAAAGACTTTTGATGCTTCTAACACTTTAATATAAGTGTTTTCTAAGTCCTAGGGTGTTTTCCTTTCATGATTAGTGGTATATAGAGTAATTATATTCATATATATGCCAATATATGCTCATTAGGATCCGTTGTGCTCAAGTCTTCTTCTGACACTTAGCATCCTATACCATCCGTTCATCCAAACCACTCACTACAGGTGAGTTCATACCCCTTAATCTATCTTTTAAATAATTTTAAATGCTTTTATGGGGGGGAATAAAAGTTGAAACATTATAGTTATTATATCAATCACATGTGATTAATAACTATCAAACAAAGGATTTGCTATTCAAATAGCTGTTTTATCAAACAAAACTACTTCAAAATGTTTTTATCAAAGACTTTTACATGTTAAATATGTAACACCCATAAAATTCATGCCAATTTAAAACATTTTAACCCACTCAAAAACCATTAAGTTATTACAACTTGTTTTCAAAATAGTTTAAACATCAGAGTATCCCCAGAACTAAATCACAAAATCATGAAATATGAGGAGCGGTACGATCACGCCTTTGCCTTGCCACGATCACCTACTGTACCTGAAACAACAAACTGAAACCGTAAGCTCGAAAGCTTAGTGAGTTCCCCCAAAATACCCGTACAGACATAATCATACAAATACAGCAATGAACAGCATACTATGGGTCCAATCAACCGTCAGGTTGGAATTCCCCAGACCCTCAACCATCGGGTTGGAATGCCAACATACTACGAGTCCAATCATCCTCGGGATGGAATACTCTCGGCCCACAACCATCGGGTTGGAATGCTCACTCCTATACATACAAATAACTACTATGGGTCCAATCATCCCTCGGGATGGAATACCCCAGGCCCTCAACCTTCAGGTTGGAATGTCCACCTACTATGAGTCCAATCATCCTACCGGGATGGAATACTCCTGGCCCTCAACCATCGGGTTGGAATGCCCACCTACTATACATACAAATAACTATTATGGGTCCAATCATCCCTCAGGATGGAATACCCCAGGCCCTCAACCTTCAGGTTGGAATGCCCACCTACTATGAGTCCAATCATCCTACCGGGATGGAATACTCCTGGCCCTCAACCATCGGGTTGGAATGCCCACATACTAGCAAACATGTACACCTATCAAATAACCATATAACAGTCTACAAAACAACATACTAGGGCCCTATCATCCAACCGGAATGGAATACCCTCTACTACTGCTCAACGTGGGCATATATAACAGATAATCTCCTACCAGCATACAGACAGTCAGACCAACTACAGGTCACTAAGCATAGCCACATCCAAACTACCAGAATACCGATCTAGCAGAGCATACCATCATATAACCATCCTATCTACCAGGATGCCAACTAACAGAATATACCATCATAAAGCCATCCTATCTACCAGGATGCCAACTAACAGAACATACCATCATAAAGCCATCCTATCTACCAGGATGCCAACTAACATATCACAACAGTAACTAACTCAAATAACAAATCAAAGGGCCGGCCTTGGTGCCTTAGACCCTTGGGTATAGTGAGGATAACTCACCTTGCAACTGCCGAACCGAACCACAAAATCACAATCCCGAAGCACTGCCCCAAATGCCAACACCAAGAGCCATCAAAGATCCAATGACATGAATATCCAACTTACCATAATACCCTTAAAGGTTAAACTGGTCAAAGTCAAAGTCCTGGCCAAAGTCAATCTTCCTAATTGACCCTACTCACCGAGTCAACCCGCTGACTCGCCGAGTTCCCAAACTTCAGAAAACTCTTGTATCACGACTCAACTCGCCAAGTCGCCCCAAGACCCGTCGAGTTCAACGATCTCTGAATTCCATCCTGTCGAACTCACTGAGTCGCCAACCGACTCACTGATCTGAAGCTTAACCAAAAGAGGTTGGGGTTCCGCGACCTGACTCGCCGAGTCCAAGAACAGACTCGCCGAGTTGTTCTTCTCACTCTTCGAGTCTATGCCCATCTTCATATGACTCGCCGAGTCCACCCATGTGACGCGCCGAGTCCCTTCAATCCTTCATCCATACAGAGGCTTTTCGAGCCATGCAGGGGCTCCAAACTGTAGATCCACTCTTCTAGGGCATAACCCCTACGTAAATTTGCAAACTTTACGTGAAACCAAGGAGTTAAAGGTCCAAATCACTCTAGGGCTTGGGTTTAAGACAAAGGGGCTTCACCAACGACTCATTGACTGATGCTTTATGACATTCTGGACCAACACAAGTCTAGATCTGAAGTAGCAACCTCAGATCTAAACTCCAAACCCGAAATAGATCTCAAACATATCAAAATGGCCCCAAATCTCTTTCATGAATAGATCTAGATGCAAAAGAGTGAAGGTAACAACTTATTACCTCCAAGATGTGCCCAAACTAAAGTAGATTCTGGATCTACACCACTCCCTTGATGCAAGCCCTTTTTGATCTTCAAGTTTCTTCCACAAAAGACGACTTCCAAAGCTTCAATCTCCCTCCAAAGGCCTCACACACACAAGTTTAGGGTTTACTGACTTTCAAGGGCAATAAGGAGGCTGAAGGGAGGACATATGGTCCATTAAATAGGGTCCAACCCTTAAGATTAGGGTTTTCTCTTTTCAGCACCAACTCGTCGAGTCTAGTTGCCGACTCGGCGAGTTGGTCACTTAACTCGCGCCCAGAGCCCGCTCCGACTTGACGAGTAAGCGTACCTACTCGTCGAGTACCTTCTTCAATTTGCACTTAAGTCCTTCAATCATACTTCTAGATTTTGGGATGGTACAACTCTCCCCCACTTAAATTAGGCTTCGTCCTCGAAGCTTACTGCGGTGTACGATTCTGAATATTCCTCTTGCACTGCAGACTCCGATTTTCCCAATCAACTCAGGTCCTTCCAGACCCTACCACTGTACCCCTTTTAAAATAATTTCTTCTCGCGTGGTATCCTTGCCAATACTCCCGGCCGACCATCGGCCTTTTCTACTTAATGTCAGAACACATCAATCCAGTATCACCCGATGATACTTCCACCTTCCTGACATGAACTCACCTTCGAGACTTGTGAAAGTTAGACACCACAATAATCCACTCAGCTCTGCTATAACACTAGTCCACCTTTCCTCCGCCCAAAATTGGCGATAACCCGGATAACCTGCAATAGGGAACGAATCTTGTTCTCACCCGAATCTATTCCCCTTTTTACAATGACATGATACTACATCCTTCAGCTTCTAGCAACTCCCATGAATCAACCAGCTATATCACATAACCATTTGTGCTAGCCCAATCAGCCTCGGGCTGGAATACCAGGTACGCCTATAACGGGTGCAGTCATCCCAAGGATGGTATACCCTCGCATTCTCACGCATGTTTGGCCCCATCAACCCTCGGGTTGGAATACCAAACATACCTGGTCCAATCAATCATCGGGTCCGGTCATCCTCATGATGGAATACCCTAGATTGGAATACCACTACTCACGTAACCCATGCCTACAACCATACTTGAAGCCCAAGGATCCAACCTTGCAGCTCCCTCAATCTATTCTGATTCGACACAACCGAGTGTAACTCACCCAAATCTCGACATCATGTCTACTCCAAACGTACCATGATAGGGAACATTACTCTCGTGATCTCCAGGTCCACGACCTTCGACTGGAATATCCTCACACGGTTCTCAGCGCCGGTCTAGACTGCTCCCGAGTCTACCAACTCCGCTATCTCTAGCTACTCTGTCCACATCTCCAATCTGGAGCTACTCACCTTCTCCTCTTCCAAGGAGACCTGAACCATGACTTCGTATCATCAGTTGGTGCCGAAATGTCGGAACCTCACTCTACATCGTGCACTTGCGGAGCACGTCGCTATCCCATAACACATACATATATACTCAGAAACTGATTGCACAACCTACAATCCATGAAGAGTCTTCCGCATGTTCCTCAACATTTTTGACACTTGGGAACAACCCCATTGATTGTCATAGCATAGCAGTATCCTCACTGCTCGCTCAAAGATCCACCATACATATGGGGTTCTTACCATAACTTGAACGCCTCATCGCACCCCTTCCCGTAACCGACATCCAAACTGCGTCAGGCGACTTCCTTCCAAACCAAGCCCCGTCCGAGAATTTCCAATTCTCCCCCACTTAGAACACTAGCTACTGTCTACCGGCGGCGAAGCTGGTACGCGACTCAATTGTCCCAACCCGAGATAACGAACTTCAAGGGCTCCGAGTCCCGCTGATGATTCTGAATCTCTGGATCTTGACCTTCCTCTCTCTTGAATGCATCACCAGATACTACCCCTCTATAATTTCATAATAATAACTTCTCACTATCATCTACTATGCTCTAATAACTTATGCAGGAAACAAAGAACTCATAATAACATGAACAAGATTAGAAGAAAAGACATACCCGCTGTCACCTCTGGCGCTGTCCCAATCTCCTCGGCCACAAGCTGATAAGCACGCCCTGGAGCCTTCGGAGGCTCTTCTCGACCCTGACCCCCGTCAGTAAGTCTCAAAGTGGCTGGTGCTGGGACTTGCACTGGCCTCGCAGCCAAGAGAGGGCACTGGGCCTTCATATGGCCCACCTGATCACAATGATAACAAAGTCGGACTCCGGAAGCTGGAGCCTGCTGTCTGCAATCCCTGGCTATGTGGCCCTCCTTGCCACACTTGTGACACCCAGAAGAAGATCGACAAACTCCATCATGTACCTTACCGCACTTCCCACAAGTGCGACTCCTCTGACTTCCCTGACGATAATCAGCGGCCCTCATCCGTTTTGGCGCAGGCTGCGACTGCATCGGGGCCTGCCTCTGCTCCCTTAGCTGGACCTCAATCTCTAACTCGCGTCGCCTGGCGGCCTCCTGCAACTCCAACAAAGTATCACATCTCTGCGTGGATACAAACTGTCTGATGTCCCTCTTGAGCAAGCTCAGATACCGGGTCATCTGCGCCTGCTCCGAAGCAAACTCAGGGCAGAACATCGCCCTTTCTGTAAACATCCTGGTGATATCCGTCACCGACTCTGAATCCTGTCTAAGCTCCAAAAACTCCTGAGCCAATCTCTCCCGCTCAACCCGCAGAAAAAAACGGGTACTGAACATGTCTCAGAACTGATCCCAAGTAACCACAGCCCGCTGCGCGTCAGAATATGATCTTGTAGTCAACCTCCACCAATCCTTCGCCCCGAGCCTCAAAAGGTTCAGAGCACACCTCACCCTCTGCTCAGCAGGGCACGAACACGTGAAGAAACATCCCTCCACGTCCGACAACCATCTCATTGCAACAATCGGATCCTGAACTCCGTCAAAGGTAGGGGGCTTCGTATTATCAAAGTCCCGACACTGAAAGCCCCGACCAGCTCCTCCCACTGCCACTGTTACAGCCACTGTAGCTGTCGTGGCAGCCGTCTCAGTAAGAGCTGCATAATGATCATCGAAGTACTCCCTCATAGCGGACTTAATAGTCCCAAACAACTCCGGGATCTGACCTCGGACAATCTCGACCACCTCCTCACGGATGATCTCCCTGACCCGATCCTCTGTCAACACTGTTTCCCCCTGGCCGATAATCTCAGGTGCCAGTGGGGCCTCCTGCTCACCCTGTCTTGATCCCGATCCGGATCCAGTCACGACACGCCTCGTAACCACCATACTGAAATAGAATAGGAAGATATCAAACAATCCGCCTAGATAACCGGGCACCAACTCCCTTCTAAACCCTAGGGGTTGTGACTTCCTTGCTACGCGTATGGGTCCTGTGCTTTCAGTAGTACGGGCCCATACTACCTTCCACACCTACCCATATTTGTCTCTAGTATCACCACAACACCCTAACAATATACATAAACATAGCGAGCATTAAATCCCCACTCCTAGAGGAATGCTAAATATCTCATACTGGCCTCCCGGCCTCACACAACCCACTCATCCATGAAACCTCCATCAACCCCTGCAGCACTAGTGTATGCTAGCCATACATAACGATGGACCCTATAGAATTTCGAATATCCATTCCTACCCTAAGCCCTATTCAATAAGAACAGAACATAAGGCCAGATCAAACATTCTCAGGCTATAAGATCTTAAATATATACAACTGTGATGCATACACAAGTAACTACAATAACGATGTCAATTTCATATAAGGAAAACCCTAGGCTAACAGGCATCATGCAATCAGACAATTCTACCATGCAATTCCTGAAGATCCCTAGCCTAGCACTAGCATGATGTTCTAACATATCACAAAATCAATTAACTGTATGGTATTTTGCGGTCTACTTACTGGCTCCGGCTGATCGTACCCTCTGCATCCTCCTTTACTTATTTTGAAAACCATTTGAAAATCATTTAAAAATCTTTCCTTGATTTGAGACTGGATTCACACGAATGTTCCTCCAATTCACTCAAACCAAGGCTCTGATACCAACTTGTAACACCCATAAAATTCACGCCAATTTAAAATATTTTAACCCATTCAAAAACCATTAAGTTATTACAACTTGTTTTCAAAATAGTTTAAACATCAGAGTATCCCCAGAACCAAATCACAAAATCATGAAATATGAGGAGCGCTACGATCACGCCTTTGCCTTGCCACGATCACCTGATGTACCTGAAACAACAAACTGAAACCGTAAGCTCGAAAGCTTAGTGAATTCCCCGAAAATACCCGTACACACATAATCATACAAATACAGCAATGAACAGCATACTATGGGTCCAATCAACCGGCAGGTTGGAATTCCCCAGGTCGTCAACCATAGGGTTGGAATGCCAGCATACTACGAGTACAATCATCCTCGGGATGGAATACTCTCGGCCCACAACCATCGGGTTGGAATGCCCACACCTATACATAAAAATAACTACTATGGGTCCAATCATCCCTCGGAATGGAATACCCCAGGCCCTCAACCTTTAGGTTGGAATGCCCACCTACTATGAGTCCAATCATCCTACCAGGATGAAATACTCCTGGCCCTCAGCCATCGGGTTGGAATGCCCACCGACTATACATACAAATAACTACTATGGGTCCAATCATCCCTCGGGATGGAATGCCCCAGGCCCTCAACCTTCAGGTTGGAATGCCCACCTACTATGAGTCCAATCATCCTACCGGGATGGAATACTCCTGGCCCTCAACCATCGTGTTGGAATTCCCACATACTAACAAACATGTACACCTATCAAATAACCATATAACAGTCTACAAAACAACATACTAGGGCCCTATCATCCTACCGGGATGGAATACCCTCTACTATTGCTCAACGCGTGCACATATAACAGATAATCTCCTACCAGCATATAGACAGTCAAACCAACTACAGGTCACTAAGCATAGCCACATCCAATCTACCAGAATACCGATCTTGCAGAGCATACCATCATATAGCCATCCTATCTATCAGGATGCCAACTAACAGAACATACCATCATAAAGCCATCCTATCTACCAGGATGCCAACTAACAGAACATACCATCATAAAGCTATCCTATCTAACTCAAATAACAAATCAAAGGGCCGGCCTTGGTGCCTTAGACCCTTGGGTATAGTGAGGATAACTCACCTTGCAACTGCCGAACCGAACCACGAAAGCACAATCCCGAAGCACTGCCCCAAACTCCAACACCTAGAGCCATCAAAGATCCAATGACATGAATATCCAACTTACCATAATACCCTTGAAGGTCAAGTGGGTCAAAGTCAAAGTCCTGGCCAAAGTCAATCTTCCTGATTGACCCTACTCGTCGAGTCAACCCGCTGACTCGCCGAGTTCCCAAACTTCAGAAAACTCTTGTATCACGACTCGACTCACCGAGTCGCCCCAAGACTCGTCGAGTTCAACGATCTCTGAATTCCATCCTGTCCAACTCACTGAGTCGCCAACCGACTCACTGATCCGAAGCTTAACCAAAAGAGGTTGGGGTTCCGCGACCTGACTCGCCGAGTCCAAGAACAGACTCGCCGAGTCCAAGGCAATCTTCAACATACTCGCAGAGTTGTTCTTCCCACTGGTCGAGTACATGCCCATCTTCATATGACTCGCCGAGTCCACCCTTGTGACTCGCCGAGTCCCTTCAATCCTTCATCCATACAGAGGCTTTTCGAACCATGCAGGGGCTCCAAACTGTAGATCCACTCTTCTAGGGCATAACCCCTACGTAAAGTTGCAAACTTTACGTGAAACCAAGGAGTTAAAGGTCCAAATCACTCTAGTGCTTGGGTTTAAGACAAAGGGGCTTCACCAACACCTCATTGACTGATGCTTTATGACAGTCTGGACCAACACAAGTCTAGATCTGAAGTAGCAACCTCAGATCTAAACTCCAAACCCGAAATAGATCTCAAACATATCAAAATGGCCCCAAATCTCTTTCATGGATAGATCTAGATGCAAAAGAGTGAAGGTAACAGCTTATTACCTCCAAGATGTGCCCAAACTGAAGTAGATTTTGGATCTACACCACTCCCTTGATGCAAGCCCTTTTTGATCTTCAAGTTTCTTCCACAAAAGACGACTTCCAAAGCTTCAATCTCCCTCCAAAGGCCTCACACACACGAGTTTAGGGTTTACTGACTTTCAAGGGCAATAAGGAGGCTGAAGGGAGGACATATGGTCCTTTAAATAGGGTGCAACCCTTAAGATTAGGGTTTTCTCTTTTCAGCACCAACTCGTCGAGTCTAGCTGCCGACTCGGTGAGTTGGTCACTTAACTCGCGCCCAGAGCCCGCTCCGACTCGACGAGTAAGTGTACCTACTCGTCGAGTACCTTCTTCAATTTGCACTTAAGTCCTTCAATCATACTTCTAAATTTTGGGATGTTACAAAATACTTTCTATTCAAACTCTTTTAAACTTATATTTTGTCAAATGCATATCTATATAGATACAGTTATATAAGTTGGATTGAATGGACTTAGGACTGATAGCTCGCCTTGCTTCCTGTTCCTTGTTTGGTTGTGGACTTAGGGTATCGGTTATTTGTCCGAAGGTCTTTTGAATCTTAGTTATATATTATGTGTATGTGTATAGATATAAAAGTTCCTTCATTCAGTTCGGTGCCTTTGAGTAGCAAAGGTACACCAACATGTTCATATATACAACCAACATTACTAGTAAACTATAATAGGTATAGTTTTGGGAAGTTACTAATACTATTACTAGAACAAGGAAACATACAATGAGTCAGTTCATACATGATTCAATACATACTATAACGAGAAACAGATAGAGAATACTATGATGAGAAACAAACATAATATACTATGATGAGAAACAAACATAACATACTATGAGGAGAAACAAACATAACATACTATGATGAGAAACGAACAGAACATACTAGACAGAGAGAACATACATTACACTAGTACATACAATACATATACAAGAACATTACAACAGAAATGTGAGCCACGTAACGAGGCATGGCATCACCTGTCATAGCTCGTTTTGTATCCAGAAGTCTCCTAGAAGGAGAGCGTTGAATTTGTGTATAGATCTATACTAGATTGACTATCCTACACCTTGCTGCTCGCTACAGTGGAACTTGCAAGTCTACGGGTGCCAAATGTCATTTCTTCTTACATCTTTCATCGTCGTGTTTTTGGTCGGTAGTATGGTACAGGCATATCACATGTTACTTTAAATAACAATTGATTTAAGGTAATTAGTACAGCAGTAGTTACTATAATACAACACTACAGTACTTTATTATTTCCCCATTTCATTCACATGGTGATCTTTTCACATAAAAGGTAATGTAAAACTATATTTTTGGTTAATGATAGTCATGCTCGGGAAAATACACTCTTTCACAAGAAACAAACATACAGGACATTTGATGCCTTGGTAGAAGGCTACGTTTAGTAGAAAATATATAGGATTTTCTAGGAGATACAAACATTTACTACAAACATTTACAAACTTATACATCAAACACTTACAAACATTTTCATACAAACAATGACACTAAAATACTTATGATCTCACCAGCTTTAAAGCTGATGAAGTCTTTCAAAATAACTTGTATTCTCAGGTCATCAGTAGACAGGTACCGATGCCAGGTTTTGAGAAGATGGAGCTCGTTCAAGACTCATCTTTTATTTTGATTTACATTTTTGGTGTCTTATAAACTTTACAGAACACACTTCTATGAAATTATATTATTAATGCAATGGATGATGTTGTTGCTTGTTTACTACTATACTTTGTTGTGATACTGTACATGATGTCCTCCACCCCCGAACGTTTCTGCCGTTCCGGTTTTGGGGTGTGACAGAATCTGACCCCGCTGGCCTCTCAGAAGCTGATCTGAAATCTACGGTCTCCTCCCAAGACGCCTCAATATAAGCAACTGATCTAATTCCCTCTTACCAATGTGCTCCAAGTCCATATCTCGTTCTCAAACTCTAGAAGTCATATCATTCAGGGTCTTCCACCCCGAGATACTCACGATCTCCCTGCTATCATTCTACAGTATGTTCTGATAACTTACCTTCTTCATTTCCTCATCTGTTGCATACTGTGGTACCATATAAGCTCCTTCCCGAGACTTGGCAGTGATCTCTGCCACAGTCGCAGTCGTCTGGTGGAGATCTAACAACTATTGCACCAACTGCTGTGCCTCAATCGCCTGGGCACACTCTGCCCAAAATCTGGTCTAAAAGTCATCCCATGACATAGCACATCATCACTCAACTCACTACCAACCTCTTCCTATCAATCTCGTGCTCTATCCCTCAGGAGACAGGAAGTAAGTCAGATCTTGTCTCCTTTCGAGACAACGTCTGGTATGAAAAGTGGTGGTGACATCTGCCAACCATCTGCTGCTAACAATGGGATCCCTAACCCCCATGACAATCTGAAGCCTCACAAACTCTGAACTCCCGAAACATCAACGTACGGGTCTCAATCACGACTGCTATCTCAGTGCAAAATGCACTCGGCCTCTCATCACAAATCTCTATCGTGCCCTCCTTGATCACACTGAGGATCATAGGAGTCTGGTTAATGATATTTCGTGAAATTCTCAGATGGAATGAACTCCCTCATCTGATCATCAATTTGCCCGGCTCCAGAGTCCGCGCCCGATCCCTCGTCGACACCCGAACTACCATCTGGTCTACCACGTAGCGTCACTATACTCAACAACATACCATCACTAACATCACAATACTCATCCAAACTCGAGGGATCTCACACACTACAAGTTCCCTGGGTTCATCTCAGCCTTCCTTGATTCGAGTACGGATCCTCTGCTTTCAGTAGTACGGGCCCATACTACCTTCCACATCTATTCGTACTTTCCTCAAGTACTGCCTCGACTCCACCAAGTCCCTTCTACTAATACTGCTGATCTCATGCTAATCTCATCCTAGGCTTGCCCTAGGGTAATCACCAACCCACTCTCCACCATCAGCTGCATAAGAAGTCCCTGCCTTCTTCCCCTAACTAGCTCGCGAATACTATTACATATTACTCAGACTAGATAATTCTTCGAATGAGAGATCCTACCCTACAACGGTTGGACTCAAACAAGAGCTGCTAAATAGAGCTAGACCTAACCTTCTGAAATTATTTAGTCCTTGCAATATGTAACTTAACATATTCGTTTACTAGTTAGTGAAAGACAACTAGAACTCCTAAAAGCACAAAGCAAGCAGCATTCGGGCATTGAGTACACATAATCAAGCATATACTACTCTGGCTATCATACTGACTAATATGTACTAGCATGCAGTTCTCAATAAGCTGGTACACATATAACAGGCAAATAAGGCATCCTTCCTAGATCGTTAGCCCTAAACTAGCATGCAGTTCTTATAAAGTTGATACACATACAATAGGCACATAAGGCATCCTTCCTAGATCCTTAGTCCTAATCTAGCATGCAGTTCTCATAAAGCTGATACTCATATCATAACATGAATTTGTATGGGTAATTTGGGAGTACTTACTTGAGCTCGGCTGATTGCATGCACCACACCCTTTTTTTCTTTTCAAAATTCTTTTCGCTTTTTCTAAAACTCTTTTCTTTATACTTTTTCTAAAATTGTTTTCTTTTCTCATAATCCTTTTGTAAACATGGTTTTTCTCTTGAAAACTTTATACCACTTCCTTAGTTTGAGTTCAGACACACCCGAAAGTGTGCCCGAATCCCTCAAACCAAGGCTCTGATACCAACTTGTAACATCCCAAAAACACAGTCTGAAAATTTCGTTTAATTTAATAATAAAAACCATAGTCGATAAACCTCATATAAAAATCATAAGCAATGTATCTCAAAATATTATAACAAATGTCAAGTATATCAGAGTATAAACATCCCATGCTGAACAAATGGTGTGTGCACTGCAATCTTCCCGAGCTCCTCTTTTGAAAACTAAATACCTGAAACCAAAACTGAAAACTGTAAGCACAAAGCTTAGTGAGCTCCCCCAAACTACCACATACCATACAATAACATATAAAGCACATACTGGGCCTTGCCCACTGCATCAGACCAAAGTCCGGAACTGACTTGGGCCTCGCCCACTGCATCGAAGCGAAGTCCGGAACTAACTAGGGCCATGCCCACTGCATCAGACCGAAGTTCAGAACTAACTAGGGCCTTGCCCACTACATCGGACCGAAGTCCGGAACTGACTAGGGTCATGCCCACTGCATCGGACCGAAGTCCGGAACTAACTAGGGCCTTGCCCACTGAATCGGACCGAAGTCCGGAACTAACTGAAAATAGCATAACATAATCATAACATATAACATAAACACATATACTACATACTGCATCGGACCGCAGCCCGGACTAACTTGGGCCTTGCCCACTGCATCGGACCGGAGTCCGGAATAACTGAACATATCATATACACAAACTTGTAACATAAACATATAACTACTGCATCAGACCAAAGTCCGGAACACAAGGCACATAACATCAACATGCATGAATCACAAAGACATCAAGCATACACATTACTTCTCGGGACCACCCCGACATCGGACCAAAGTCAGGAAACATATAAACTGCATCGGGCTAACCCCGGCATCAGACCAAAGTCCGGAACTACTAACATCTAAACGGGTCGGCATTGTGGCTGTAGACCCGTTCCTACTGGAAGAAAACTCACCTCACACTGTTGAGGTCCCGCTGACAGAACCATAGCTGCTCGATGACAGATTCCCGATCTGTCAATATCAAAATAACACCCAATTAATAATTGGGTTCTAACACATAACTATAAATGCATACTTTGGATAATTACTACATTACCCCTAGCTTGGTTTACCCAAGCCCAAGGCCCAATCCACAGGCCCAAAGTCAACTAGGGATCAAAGCCCAACATATGGCCCAATTTTCCAACTTGGACCCAAACCTCTACATGGACTTCCCTTAAGGCCCAATTGCTCAGTCCAGTCCAACATGTCTCATTCTAGGGGCCCAATATCATACAACCATCTAGGCCTAAACTATGGCCCATCAATGGCCCAATTTTCCAAATTGGGCCCAATCCTTCATATGGGCCTTACCCTAAAGCCCAACTAATTACTCTAGTCCATTTGATTATTCTTGGATGGCCCATTAATAAACCAATTACCAAAACCCAATCGAAAGGCCCAACTCAAGGCCCAAGCGAAACTAGGGTTTCACATAAAATGATGATTAGGGTTAAGTGTTTCTTACTTAACCCATTAAGGACTTAATCCATTAAGTCCTTTACTCTACTAGACCAATGATATGGAGAAATTGGGCTTACTACACAATCCAATATCAATAGCCCAAAAGTGGGTCCGATAAGTCTAAGGCCCAATTACTCACAATTAGGGTTTTCTAAACCCTAATTAGGGTTTCCACTCAAAGATGGCCCAATAGGCCCAAATTAATCTTTAAGCCCATTTAGGGTTTTGGCTAGGTCCGTTAGGGTTTTGCTTGTGGGGCACCACCCACTATCACCTCGGGTAGCGGTGGTCAATCTGCGGCACACGACGGCGCCCACAACCTTACGGTGGTGGTTACTATTATTATTTTCATTATTCCATGCTAATTACAATTACAAGGCTTTTATCCAAAATAACACACACACACTCACTAACACACACTAACTAACACACACACAGCCACACCATGGTGGCCGGCGGTGGCGCTTGGCGGCAGCCACCACCTAACGGTGGTGGTGGTGGCTGTTCTCATTTTCCGGCTAAACAAACCCTCACACAACACCCATTCATAGAGAAATACACACTTTGTATGTTCACTAAACAACCCTAGCCACCCACCTGGTGGCGCACGGAGGTCCGACATCGGCAGCAGCATGACGTCCAACAGCAGCAACAGCGGCACGGCGGCGGTCATGGCGTTTGGCAGTCGCCCATGCCGGTTCACGACTCCTCACCAGAAAACCCACACGCCAGCAGGTCCTTGCTAGGATAACAAACCCAACAGCCGTCGGAGAAGGGTAGAGGCACAGCAGCCCCAACGTTGGCTGGTGGCGTTACGGCTCGGTGGCTATTCTGGCGACCCACTACGCCCGACAGTAGGGTAGTAATGGTGATGTTGCGATGTAGACACAGCAGGTGGAAGGGTGGCGGTCGGCTCGGACTTGCACGATCGGAAGAACGACGAAGAAGGAGGCGGCAATCGACTTTGAGCTCCGATCTTCCTTACTCGCACGCCGGACCACGATTGCTGCCTTAGTCGGCAGCAGAAATAGCAGCACGGTGGTCTTGGGTTTCAACGGCGGCGGCTGGGGAGATGATAAGGAGGTGGCGCCGGAGATGGGAGGCATAAGGGGGGATAGAAGGTGACGGCTGCTACTCTTCAGCTGGGGTTAGGGTTACGGGATTCCTTAAATACCCGCCTCCTTTAACACTTTCTCATAATAGCGAAACTAGCCCCTCCAACTTCTCTTTCTTACAAAATATGTCCATAAGTTACCCTTTAACCCCCAGCCAATTAAAATCTCTTCAAAAGAAGTCCAAAACTTACCAAACAGCCCCTTCGCCTCTTAAATCTATTCAAAAGAAATCCCACTAATTACCATTTAGCCCTTTCCTTCATAAATAATTACAAAACTAATCCGGAACTTACACTTTCAACCCTCAACTTCTAAAATTCTTCACAAATTAGTCTGAGACTTACATTTATTAATTTATTTAAATAAACGTGGCGTTAGAGATTTGACCCATTTCGGATGTGGGTCTTAAGGTATACGTGATCCAAGTGTCTGATTGTGTCTTCGGAGGCCAAGGGTATAATCGTAATTTGTCATCTCGGTCCTCTAGGGATTTGGGGTTCTTGTTCTGGAAGTTTTTAAGTAGTGAGGAGTTGTTATAAGCATAGGGCTTCTCGTCACCTTTTCGTGGATATCAAGTTCGTCGGAAACGGACTTAGAACGAAGAAGTTATAGCACTTTGAAGTTATTGACAATTTTGGCCCCTATTGGGAATGTTTGGCAGGAAACTTGTAGTGTGTGTGATCTTTCTAGTTGTGATGAGTATTCTGATGGTTGTTATGATATGGTGCAGCATGGTGACACTACGTACTAGACCAGTTGGCAGTTCTGGCGCAGGCGAGGGATCAGGCTCGGGCTCAGGAGCCGGGCAGCTTGATGATCAGATGAGAGAGTTCATTTCAGCCGAGGTTATGCGTAGTATCATTGATCAAACTCCTGTAGAAGTCATGATGGGGGCGCGCACGTTGACATATACGGAGTTCAGAGCTTGTGGAGCTCCAGACTATCATGGGGCTGGGGACCCCATTGCTAGCAGCCGGTAGTTGGCAGATGTCGCCAACGCTTTTCGTACTAGCCGGTGTCCCGAGGGGGACAAGGTCCGACTCGCCTACTGTCTTCTAAACGACAGAGCACGTGATTGGTGGGAGGAGGTTGGGCATGCTATTGGAGACGATGCTGTTATTGATGTGATGACTTGGAGTGACTTCTCGGCTAGGTTTAGGGCCGAGTTTGCACCAGTGATTGAGGTGCAGCAGCTGGCACGGGAGTTCCAGGACCTCCAGCAGACTACAGAGGCGGTGGCTGAGATCACCGCTAAGTTCAGGGAAAGGGCCCTCCTCGTTCCGTAGTATGTGGCGGACGAGGAGATGAAGAAGGCTCGGTACCACGAGATGCTGAGGAGTGACATCAGACAATTTGTGAGTCAGTCCAGCTGCAAGTCGTTGGAGGATTTGATCGATCGAGACAGGGAGAGGGAGATCGACTTAGAGGCGAATAGGAAGAGGAAGCCAGACGAGATTCAGACATCCTCGGGATCGGGCAAGATGCCCAAGACATCAGACTCTAGAGTGAGGAGTCATCAGGACCGTAGCCGCTGTGACAAGTGCGACAGGACACACGAGGGTGCGTGTAGGAGTGGCAGTAATGGTGATTATGGCTGCTTCATGTGTGGGCGGATCGGTCATTATAACAGGGATTGTACTGCTACCGCCACCCAGGGATCAGACCCGATCTGCTTTCATTGCAATCAGCGGGGCCACAAGAAGGCCCAGTGTCCGAGTTTGGATACAGCGGTACAGGTGATGGCACCTGCCCCTACGACAATGAGGATCACCGACGGCCGTCAGGGCCAGGCAGAGGAGGCGCGAGCAGCTTCCGATACTTCAGGTGTGTATCTTTTGCTTTCCTATCAGTTTTTATTTATGATTTTACTGCTATTGTCTTGCGTTAGTATGAGTAAGTGTATCTTGGAGTTATATTTTCTGCTTATGTTCGATTTATATTCCATTTGCATACCATGAAACTTAGAGTAGTAGTTCAAGGTCCTCTCCTTATATAGTGGGTTCCCAGGATGCGGTAGCTGTAGAAAGTATGATTGGAACTCGGGAAGTGTTCCATTAGTCTTCAAGAGTTTTACTGCTTTAGTATTAGTTAGTTTTAGAACACTAAAAGTAGTAAGTGTTGGTTTTCCGCAGATTAATCATTGGATGGTAAGAAGGATTGGGAATCCTTTCAGTCTTGTGTGTTGTAAGATGTTAGTTGAATCAAAGTGGGGGAGAATCGTTCAGGTATCCAGGAACTGAAGTAAGAGCGAAACTAGGGTGAGTTCGCATTCCCGTCAGGGGAGGATGACAGCCCAAGTGGCTGTTTGGGTCGAGGAGTGTGTGAGTTGGAGTTTAGGAAACTTCCCAAACGTTGGGATCGCGTCTTCTTGGTGTTTGATATCTGGTATTGGGAAACCAAGGTTGGGGAATTCCCGTCAGGATGTTCCGTCGTGTGTGTGCTTGACATTGGATGTGTTCAGATTGGTAATCAACGGTTGAGACAGCATGGAAGTTGTTGTAAGGCTGCGAGATAGTCGTAGCATTCATTAATGGCTAGATAGCGGGGGAAGTATTGTACGACTGCGGGGAAGCCGTAGCTTTCTTTAGGTGGTCAGATAGTGTGAGAAAGTGTTATTAGACTACGCAATAAGCCGTAGAATTCACAGATTCAGTCAGATAAGCTAGGCCCGGGGGGTCAGACCGTAGGGTCGTGGATAGACCACACCATGATAGAAATCGTAAAAGGATATGTCGATGGGATTCGATGTGGAGTTAGACTGTTGTAGCCCTAGATAGGTGAGACTCGTGGGTAAGGCCACTTCGTAGTATGATTTAGGTGAGACCCGTAGGCAAGGCCCATGTGCTTATAGCAATGCAGGTGGGACCTCGCAAAGACCGTTGGGTCAAGGTATGGGATCGGAGATCCCAGGATTTATAGAGCCAAGAGTGGCAATGTAGATAGGGTAGTTTTGATAGCCAAAGTTTTCTTCAGAAGTCGCTGGGAGCGACTGAGAGGTTGTTCATTTGTTTAGTAACTGGGTGGAATCTGGTATTTCCAGATAGTTGACAGATAAGTTGGTACCTGGGAGGTCTCGTCTCATTCGGACAGTGGATAAGAGGCAGCGAGATGTTCGGGCAGTAGTGATGTGAGGATTCCTGTGTGTGTGGAAGTATCTTGTGGATCGAAAGTGCTAAGACACTTGCAGTGGGATTAAATAATCTCAGACCCTGTTGCGCAGCTCTCGTCTGAATCTAACCGTTGCAGGGATGAATGTTCTCCTCGAAGGATTATCTGAGCCTTCTGTCAAGTATAATTGTCCTGCAGATGGTTATGCACAGGCAGCTTGTCAGGCAGATAGACCAGTACAGAATTCAGACTCTGGGGAGGCAGAAGTGATTTGTGGAAGCTTGAAGTTCGCTTTCTTCAGGATGGAAATTCGTTTTGGGTTTTCAGTTGTCTTGAAAGGATTGTTTACGTGTAAAATAATTGGTTGCGTTTCGCAGATCATTGTTGGGATATGGGTGTTAGTAAGGAGAGATTTCGAGGACGAAATCTAATTTAAGTGGGGGAGAGTTGTAACACCTAGCTCTGGAAGTGCTTCTTTGCTAGGGGCTGCGGCCCAATCATCAGTTGTCATAGGGTTAGGGCCTTGGGAAAGGAAGGATTTGGCCCATTTCGAATGCGGGTGTTAAGGTATACGCGATCCAAGTGTCTGACTGTGTCTTCGGAGGCCAAGGGTATAATCTCGGTCTTCTAGGGATTTTGGGTTCTTGTTTGGGAAGTTTCTCGGTAGTGAGGAGTTGTTAGAAGCGTAGGGCTTCTCATCACCTTTTTGTGAATATAAAGTTCGTCGGAAACGGACTTAGAACGAAGAAGTTATAGAACTTTGAAGTTATTGACAATTGTGGCCCCTAATGGGAATGTTTAGCAGATAAGTCCCATGCATGCAAGGGATGCATGCACATGTCCAGCTGGGAACGCCCAACATATAAAGTAAAATCGTCGCGGGTGGTTTGTGAGTACGTCGGGCGTACTAAGAGGTACGCGGGGCGTACTCCCTTCAGACTAAAACCCTAAATTTTAGGGTATACCACTATAAAAGGAATAAGATGCCTCAATGGTTAGCCTCCCTTTCACCCTAAAGCTACTACCACGAAAACCTAATCCTCCCTTGAGTGATTTTGGAGATAAGAAGGCCATTAGAAGAGTATTTTGGAGCTTTAGAGGAAGGTGTTCATTCTTGAAGACTTACTTGAGAAGATAGAGCTTTTAGATCCAGAACTACACCAGCTTTTGGCTCTCTTTTGACGTATAAAGTCTTAAACTTGGTGGTTATCTTCTTAGATCTTGTGTGTTGAGTTTTTGGACCTTTTTGGTCCCAAGGATGAAGCTTTATGGTTCAAATCGGATTCCTAGGCTTAGAGTTGCCACTCTAAGTGTTATATGAGTCCCTAAGGCAGAAAGTCCCATCTTGAAGGTGTTAATGGGTTCATACATGAGTTAAGGTCACTTTCATGGAAGTTGAATACCATTTTTGGAGTTTGAGCTCATTTGGGGCATGTAAAGTCACCAAGTCAGTGACTTTATGGATTTAGACGTTAAGAGGAACTCAGATCTGTGATTTGGACCATTGACTTGAAGCATTAAGTTCTTAATAGCAAAAAGGGCTTAATAGGGGAGTATGTTGGGTGTACAATCTGGTACGCGCAGCGTAGAAGTCACGAACCCAGTACGCTCTACGTACAGCTAAGTACGCCCCGCGTACTCGGTCAAAGTGGGTTTCGCACAAGTGGGCCTCGTTTTGGGCCATTCATTGGACTTGGCTACTTTGGGCCTTAGTGGGCCATTTGGAATTGGACATTTGGACTAGAAAAACATTAGTGGGCCTTTGGCCGAGGCCCATGTGAAGGGATTGTGCCCAGTTGGAAATTGGGCCATATATTGAGCCTTGTAAGAGTGTTTATCTTTTTGGGCCAAGGGTTGAGTAAAGTCCATCTTTGGGCAAGAGTATGTGAGGGGTAGAATGGTCTTTTACCCCAGTGAGGACTTATGGTTAAGTTATGAGAATCCCGAACTTAATTAATTTATATGATGACTAGCAGCTCGGGCAGCCGAAGGATCAACAGTTCGGGGATTTTCCAGCTAGCAGCCAGCGGATTATATGTGAGATTCAGCTTTGCGAGGTGAGTTTCCCTTTGTGTGAACGGGTCTAAGGCACCAATGTCGGCCCGTATATGTATGCATGTATGATTGTATGTTCCGGATTACGGTCCGATGTCGGGCGGTGCCCGAGGAATGTTGGTATGCTTGATGTCTTCGTGATTCCTGCATGTGTCTGTATTGTATGTTTTCGGATTACAGTCCGATGCGGGGCGGGACCCGAGGAATGTTTATATCTATGTTTCAGGACTGCGGTCTGATGTCGGGCGGTGGCCGAGGAAGGTATGCATGTTTAGTTATACTTGTTGTCTTTGTGATACCTGTATGTGCCTGATAGGAAGTTGAGTGTGGGTGGGGTCCCTTATCTCATCATTAGCTGAGTATGGACGAGGTTCCATATCTCATCATTAGCGGAGTAGGGGCGGGGCCCATGATAGGCGACGCCTTAGGACTGGGGCATATAGTACTGTGTATGACTCTTTATGTGCTAGTATGATTATATGATATTGTTTGTATGTGTATAGCGGGCGAGGCGCAGAGATAGGTGGGGCCTGGAAGAAACAGATCTGTATACCGAGCGGGGTCGATGCCAGGCGGGGCCTGATGTCGGACACTGTCCGATGTCGGGCGGGGAATGGTGTAGGAGAGGGGGCCCAGTTTATGTGATTATGTGTATGGTGTGTGGTAGTATGGGAAACTCATTAAGCTTCGTGCTTACGGTTTACAATTTTGGTTTCAAGTACTTCCAGTTGCAAAGAGAAGAGCTCGGGATGACTGCATCGCACACACCATTATGTTTGGCCTGGGATGTTTACTCTGATGTTTTGATATGATAATCTAATTGATGTTTGGAATACTATGACTTATGTTTTTGGAGGAAATTATTTTAATAACTATGGTTTATTCAATGGTTTAAAAATGAAATTTTTGGTCATGATTTTTGGCATGTTACATATATATTATCCATTTTGAGTTTTAACTATGTTGAAAAAATAGACATATTAGTAGCAGCCCAAGATGGTAAATAAAAGCCAAAAATAGGCTAGTCCGTGTAATGAATCTTTTATGATGTGAAAGTGTTAAAATACTTGTTTGAAATTCATGAATAATATAAAGAAAAAAGATGATCCAAAATTCTATCTTGGATCATATTATTTTGAATCATAATTTGTAAACAATTTAATCAATAATATTTTCTAAGCATAACATTACTTCAGTTAAATGCTTCAGAAATGGTAAATATACAAACTTTTATATCTTGTATTTCGTACCATAGATAACCTTTTATATTGTAATTTCTTTTTTACAAATTTAGGATCATAAATTTCAATTACTAATTAGCATGATTCATATTATATATTGGATCATAGACCATGTGTATCATAAATTTTCTAATCATATAGTATTAAATCATAATTATATATTTCAAAAATGATAAAGATCCAAACTTTTATATCTTGTATTCTCATATCATAAACAACATTATCCATCATAACTTAAATATGGATCATGTTGACTCGTTTGAAACATGGTAGTACATAACACATAATTGTAATATATATATATATATATATATATATATATATATATATATATATATATATATATATATATATATATATATATATATACCGCATAGTTGTCAATTTTAACGTAATAATCATGATCTAAAAGTTAGGCATTGTAAAAACTGCACACATTTTACACAACATTATTCATTCTTTGTATATCGTTTTTATGAACCATTACCTGTTATGATTTAATAAAAATATATATGATAAAAACATGTTATGACACAAAAACTATTGTGATCCAAAACCTATTATGATCCAAATACAATTAGTTAAATTGATTTTTGTGACCCAAATTATATAATGCAAATATGTTATGATCCAAAACACCACAAATGTTCCAATTTTATATCAACAACTGTGTTATGTTACTAAACTCAACAATGATCCAATTTGAAAATTTTATGATCCAATGTTACAAATAATGTGATGAATAATTAAATGATTTTATCTAATCCCAAAAGTATAAGAAATCAATAACATATCAATGACATGATGAAAAAAATTATGATCCAAAACTTGTGTTATGATCCATAACTCTACAATGCTTCAACTCCAATAATTTTATGATTCAAACATGTGATAACACATAAAATGTCAAATTAAGGAGTTATACCAACATTTTTTATTCAAACACGTTATAAATCACAGAAATGCTCTCGTTTACACAGTCTAACCAGCCAGGACCATACCACTTCAAGACTACCTCAAGGGGACCACTACAAGCAAACTTATATATACAGTTAAAATCCATCAAACATAAACTTTTGAACGTAAGAGCATCAACTATAAAGCAAGTTGAACCATCAATCCATCTATAAGATCAGGAACAACACCATAAAACCTGTAAATATCCACACCACTGAATGAAAACAAATCCAAACACATCCACTAAACGTATTATTGAATTGGAAAAAAAATGAACACAATTAGAGAATCATGATCTCTATTAGGGGTTTCATCAAACACCTGTAAGACTTCATAAACCATAAGTTGATAACACATGATCCATAACCCTACAATGCTCTAATTCCAACAATTTTATGATTCAAACATATGATAACACATAAAATATGTCAAAGTAGGGAGTTGATACCAACATTTTTTATTTAAAACGTTATAAATCATAGAAATGCTCCAGTTTATATAGTCACACCAGTCATGACCAGACCACCTCAAGGGGGGCACTACAAGCAAATTTATACATATCTTTAAAAACCATCAGACATAAACTTTTGAACACAAGAACATCAACTATAGAGCAAGTTGAACCATCAAGTCATCCATAAGTTCAGGAACAACACCAGTAAACCTGTAAATATACACACCGCTAAATGAAAACACTTCAAAGACACCCACTAAATGCATAACTGAATTGCAAAAAATGAACAAGATTGGAAAATCACGATCTCTCTTAGGCATTTCATAAAACACCTATAAGGCATCATAAAACCTAAATTTATAAACCTTTTATCATTTAATTTTTGGCATTGAATTTGGTTACAGACATATATTTTGTACATACAATTGAAAAAAATCATATAATTTGATTCCATACATTCTACAACTTATGATGGTTTATGATGCAAAACAGTAAATGTTTTCATCGAAACTTATATCAATAACGTTTTCATCACCCATATAACATAACTATATGAATTGTATATGTATGCATAAGGATCATCAAAGAAACACATCTATAAATTGAATCAAATGATTAAAAACTTTTTTTTAACCTAGAAGTAAAAACATTGCATGAGATGAACATAGTTTTCCAAAATCACCCTTTTAACCTAGAATTCCTATTTGATTCAATGCTCTTATCAAAGAAAAAAAAATAAAAAAATAATAATAAAAATAAAAATAAAAAATAAAAATAAAAATAAAAAAAACATTCAATTTATGTCATGATTCTATACGATTTAAATCGTTTTCGAAAATAGAAATCATATTTTATCCTAAATATGGAAAACTACAGTACAATAAAGAAGCAAAGTTTAAATCATGTTTTCCAAGAAGCAATTGCACTTATTCATACGGCATATCAATTTTAAGTAACGTTATTTCGATTAAAACACAAAAAGTTTGTAAATTGAACCACTGTGATTTTAGAAATCGATTGTTGTAGAAAAAAAAAACAAACCATATCCTCATAATTAACCTTCTCAGTTCAACTAATCAAACAACATTTGTAATATTCAATGTAAACTAACCTGATCAAATTCGTAACTTCAGATTATAGGATGAGTAGAGGTAATTGCTCTTTCATATTGGAATAGATTTTCAAGTCGATGCGACAAAGAAAACGATATGATTTGTAGCCCTAGGAGACGCCTTATTACAATAGCTTATTAGTAACTTAATGATGCACCTATTTTAGCTCCTTATTAGCCCAAGAATGATTTAAGTTTTGGCCCAGTCCATTCAAATTATGAATAGACATAAATGCCCTTAATGAAAACGTTTGGTCGAGAATTGTTCTTGCAGTCCTCACCAAATTTGAAGTCCTCATCGATCCGGACCCCCTATATATATACTAGCCGTTTACCCGTGCCAAGCGACGGGTGTAATTAGTTTTTCTTAGAAATTAGTTTCTAGAGGCGATTAGGTCTTTTGCGCAAATAGTTTACTACATCTAAACAATTATAAATAAGAGTAATGGTAGTAGAAACGAAATCAATAAGAATTACAAATGAAAAGTTGGGATTTTTAAAAATGTACATGGACACATGATTGATTGTGCATTATCAATCGTGTAACACTTTCTATACACCACATTTAATGTATAGACTTCACTGCCTTTGAAATGTTTGTCGGGTTTCACTATTACTTTTGAATTGTTCCAGAAGTAGTGTACTTCAGCCGATTATTTTATTTTTCGTATGAATCAAATAGGCTTTCAATGAAAATGAAGAATGGTTTCGTGTCTACAAACGACAAATAGTTTCATTTCAGAAAAATAAAAACTAATTACCTTCCACAATATAGCCATAAATTTTGCAGTGGCCCATAGCGGTTTATGATAGAAAATCAATGATTATACCTTTTTGAAATTTTTATCGAGAGGGGAAAGAGGGTTGTCTACAATAATGATAATAATAGCGGTAACGATACTTATTTAAAAATAAGAGCAAGTTAATAATAATTTGACTTTGATTAAGACATTATTTAATTTAATTTTTTTTATTTTATTTTATTTTTTTTATTTTATTTTTTTTATCTTTTGCTATGAAAAACATTGAAAGAAAGGTTCATGTTTTTGTCACGGATGTTTACCAAATTTTTTTTTTGTATTTTATAAGAGTATGCTTATTAAGTTTAAACTTTATATTGGATTGATATCTACTCGATTTGTCAATTTTCAATTAACATTAACTATTTTAATATTGGTATACCAAAACCGGTTCTTGATCATTAAATTGATGAGATTTATTATTTTAGTTTTGTCGGTATAAAACAATAAGTGAAATTCAGGTGGAAATAATTAACTTAATTGATGAGACATGACTTTTATTTAGTTTGACGTTGCAACAAAAATACATGTATCAATTATTTTCGTTCCTTAAAAAATAGCATTGTTTGAATATTATTACTTTTAGCATTATTGAATGGAAGACATACTTTTTACTCAATAGGCCAGTTGTGAACTTTTGATTGCTATTATAGCTGCTTCAAGAAATCAAAACATGAAAGGCGAAATTATGATTACATATGTTATGAATTGATATTAGCATTATTAAAGAGGTTTTGTTTAATTCGTATAAAAAGTTACTTTCTTCCATGAGAATATGAAGCTAAATCCTAATATGCTCCATAAAATCCATAGGTGATTTTTAGCCTTAAACCAGAATAAGAAACCATACTAAGTATGGAATCTTATTTTCATTTTTAATGTTACAAGATTGTATTTTCACACGAACTAATAAACATTTTCATGCTAAAGATCATCCTCAAAACAAAGACCTTGATTTGCAACATGTTGGAATAACAAATACCTACTTAAAGAGATATGCCTAAAAGGAAAGACTAACCTCGTATAAGTAAGCCTGACCCACTGCAACTTTGGTTCATAAAGAACCTTCTTTAGAAACTACAATTAATCAACGTATTAGAGTGGATAGTCTACATTAAGCTACTGATTTCACTTTGCTGGTGTAGATTTCTTGACACAAACATCATGGTTTAAACCATCCAATTCACACAACATGTAAGAAAATTGCCAATGGTATCCAACTTCAAGAAATTAGAGAGATTGTTGACTTCAAGACATTAGACAGAGGAAACATATCAAAAATAATAACGGTTGGGTTCATAGCAAACTTATTCCTTTCATACATGACCTGCAAAGTTGCCAAATAAAATCAGGATATTTTTATTTGCAATTTTGGCTCAGAACAAACACTAACATTTTCTATTTGCGAATCACATCTAGACTATTCTAACCAAATGAAGAAGTATATCAAAATCTTATCAACTTTTAGAGTCAAAAAGTAGAATAAGATGCCTTTAGTCTCGCAACAGCTAGCATCAACATAAGGTGGAGACATGAGCGTGGATGGTGGAGGTGGGTCAATACAAACATCAATAGAAGTTCAAAATAAAAAAATATATATCCAGAATCCTTCTCCATCTCAAAATCAAAGATATGTAAATGTAAAACAAAGAAACATTGTTCAAATGGGTAATTAGAGAATAAGGGTCAAACACACCCTTCTCTTATTTGAAGAAATAAAAAATTTCACTCCCTTCTCAGTAACCTAATGAACAACAAAGAGCAGAAAAAATAGTAATTAGTATATCCCACTAATGGACACAGGGAGAGAGAGCGAGTGCAACAAGAGTGTTTTACCTCTTTTGAGTAGAGATGGAGTAACATGCATGTTTGTGGACGAATTGAAATAGCTATTAGATGGGGCTGAGATATATGGGAAGGGGCACAACAAACAAAGTTCAAATGTGGTTACCAGTGCTCACAAAAAAACCCAATCGAACTTGTAATCTTGTAAAACCATAAATTGCAAGTGTCAACACAAAAAACCATAACCGGTTGTTGTAAATCCAAGAGAAAGGTGAGAGAAGGAAAATAAAAATGAAAAGTTCATCCGATTAATCGGCCACCAGGGGTTTCGTCGGAGATGTAAGCACCGCTATTTATGCTTCACAGAACCACATATCTAGAACCTCGACTTCCATTTATCTACAACAAAGTCTCATTATTACATAAAATCAAAGCAAAACCAGAATAAATGGGAAGACACGAAACATGGAAATCAAACAAACGATCGATGATAGAGTGATGGCGTTTAAGGCGAGTGGTAGTGCCTGTAAATGTTGGTTAGGGCGAATACACACATGAACACAAATAAACACACACACAGAGGCGGAGAGAGAGAGAGAGAGAGAGAGAGAGAGAGAGAGAGAGGGTGCTGACCATGGTGGCTCTTTAGATGTTAAGGCGACGTAATTGAGTTATGTTGGTGGTGGAGTGTGGTTAGGGTTTACGGAGAATGGGAAGAAAAATGATGGTGAGATGCTACATATAAGGGAAGCACGTGAGATGGGAGAGATAGGTGCCGATATTGGGGAAAATGGAATTCAAAAATCAAATATTGACCTAATAAGAAAATCACCGAAATATTGGGGATTTCAAGGAACTGGGTCAAACGACGGGAAGATATACATGGACTGATTCTCTCGGAGGTTTGAAACTTTCTTGTTTGCTTGTTTGACCGGATAAGATTCATAATCTTTTTAGTGCATAAAGTTGTTGTATGTGATGTTTTAAGGGTTGTACCTCTTAAAATTCAGCATTTTAGGCTAAATGCTTATTAAGGTATAAAGACATATATATATATATATATATATATATATATATATATATATATATATATATATATATATATATATATATATATATATATATATATATATATATATATATATATATATATATATATATGTCTTTATACCTTAATAAGCATTTAGCCTAAAGTGCTGAATTTTAAGAGGTACAACCCTTAAAACATCATATACAATACCTTATACATATGTTTTATCCGTTTGAAAAGTCAAATAAGAAGGAGACAGTCATTCAATCATTTGACTGAGCCCTTCAATGCATTTGACTCGGCCCCCTAAAAAGATTGATGGAGTGTTTATTGTATCCTGAAATCTCGGCAAATATATGTGGATTCTGGCCCGTCTTCCCTCATATATCGACCCCGATATCCGTTCCCTTCCTTCATATCCACACTATTTCACCGACTTCCTCCATCTCTCCGCCTCCCTCTGAGAGAAATCCTAAATGTTGCCTTCAACCACCTACCCCTTCAACTAAAACCCTTCCAACACAACACCATTATCCATCACCTTTACTGCTAATATCGGACCATCTCACAACTACTGTATCTGATTTTCCCTCTCAGGTTAGTTCCAGGCTGCTTCAGCAACGACTGTTTGGCATGAATCACTCTCTAAACTAATCCTTCTCATCTTCGTTACTGATGACCTAACGTTGAATCTGCCAAATCTTTCTTCTCCATGTCGGTCTAAAAACCCTAGACCTACGGTAAAAGGACACAGATACACACTCACACCATCACAAAAAAAAACCTCAAGGAAACCTTTATTTTTATCTCTAAGTTACAAATCGTTAATCTTTTTGGGTTTTTTTCTTTTGAATTTTGCAGGTTGTAGTGTATACATGAACGTATTCTCGAGATTAAGAAACATTTTGTAGGTATCTCATATTTGCTAAAAACCTATTTGATTTGATATGTTTTTTTATCCTCTGATTTGCTCAAAAGAAATTTGCTATTTGTTTTTTGGTATCTAAGATTTGTTCATAGTGGAAACAGATGGTCAAATTCTCAAAGTGTGTTCTATCTTCATTGAGGTATGTAAATGTATGCAGATAGTGAAACCTAGATAAGTAAATGTAATGGAAAACTTTAAAGGTGGTTTTGGTATACCAGATGTTGAGAGTGGATATGCAAATCACCATCGTCGTCTCTATTTTCTAATATAGGTAGCAGACTCCCCTTCTCTTTCCGTCTCTGCCATGACCAAGAGTTCCCCATTCTTCAACCCCCCATACAAGAGGAATATATGTAGTTATTACAGTAGCCAGGTAAGTCTATCATCTCCAGATTACCTCTTTCCTACTAGGTTCAAAGAGGTAAAATCACTTAATGTCTTTCTTTACTTCTTTTTATCTTAATTTATGGTTTTGGGTGTAGTCGGCTCTACCAAAAACAAATGAAATTGTAAATATGTTGATTTTGTGATTTTTTTGTTGCAGATTGTGTCTCTACCATTGCCATCAACTAAGCAATAAAATTTCTCAAATTAAGTGGTATCCCTTTGTTCATCTATAGTATATTTAACCTGATAAATTTCACCTTTATGTGTGTGATTTTTATTTACTCCGTTTTTATTTTTGTTTATTTGTATCTGGTTTGTTTACGAATCTAATGTTAACTAACAAATTTATATGTGGTTCTTCCTTTTGCAGAGATTCTTCCGAATAGTCTTCTTTTTGCTGAAGATAAATCTGATTTTCATCGTTTTCATTAAAATTTGCTGATCAATTAACACAAGAGGGTTTCCCCTTGTTTTGAAACACTTATGAAAAGATATAACAAATTAAAGGTCATTGTTCTTAATTTTGAAACACTTCTAAAAAATTTATTTTTTGTGTCGTGGATTTTTTCAAGATATTTTGTTTGTTTTTTTTTTAAACAGGAAAACAACAGACTGCATAAACTGTCTCTCCTGGTGCTTTTATAGTTCTATCAGTGGAGATGTTCAAAGTTCATAAATTAGTAAGAAATTCAATTTGTTCCATAAGATGAGTGTTTTTCCAATTGCCTAATAGATTACCACTAGACTAGTTGCTGAAAGTCAAAGAAGTTGATCACCCTTGTATGTTCTTTTATAGGTTACTCTGTCCCTTCCTTCATGCATCTATCTTCTGTTTGCTAATTATTTAATTTTCTTAATGCACAGGTAGATGGGCTTTTTTGAGTTTTTTAAATAGACAAAAGAGAAGTTAAAAGAAGCTAATCAGCATGGTATGTTCTCATTATAAATGCAGAAATCATTCTAAATGCACAAATCGATAGGATTTTTAAGTTGTTTAAAAAGGTAACACTACACCGATACTTATATGTTCAATAGGTCAATATGCTTTTCTATTCTCTGGTATTGAAAACATTTTGGTTAATTCTTTACCTAATTTTATAAATGTAACACTTTATTTGCACCCCATTATTCTCCTGACCCATCTATTTGATATGTGTCCTTTAATCTTGAAATTTAGGTGGATTATAACTTCCACCAACCATCACCACCACTTCTGCTTCCACATTCCTCTGTCACCACTGCAGACACCAACGTAACCACCACTCATGACCATCACCGCCTTCTATTCCTACTCCTATTCTCTCTCGCTCTCTTTTTATCTCTCTCTCTCTCTCTCCACAAAATACCTAATCTTTTTACCAAGGTAAAAATGGGCTCTTATTATTTTTTATATGTTTCTTCCTCTCTTGATTCCAATTGTAACGCCCCGTTCCTGGTACGTATTTAATTTGATTAAATGTTTCTTTTTGTAAGAGCTACTCGGCGAGTTGTAGCCCTAACTCGCCGAGTAGATGTCGAATTGGTCGCGGGCTTTAAGTGATCTACTCGGCGAGTCCACGCCTGGACTCGGCGAGTAGGCCAGTCAGGAGGAAACCCTAATCCTTAGGGTTTGCACCCTATTTAAACATCCTTATAGCCCCATCTCAGCCTCCATCACTCTCAGAGCATTCCTTATCTAAACCCTAGTCTCCATTGGTGAGTTTGAGTGATTGTTGCCTTGTGAAGGGACTTTTGGTGCACATTGGAGCAAGTGGAAGAAGGAAGGGGTTGAAGAGCTCAAGGAAGGGGACTTAGATCCAGAACACATTCATTTGTGGTCACCCATTCTGGTAATAAAGTTTCCATCTTGATTATTGATCTATTAGATCTTGTTTGTCCCTAAATTGTTGCTTTTAAGCCCTAAAACCCCAAATCCTTGGTAGAGAAACCTTATGGTTGGGCTATACTTCAGATCTGGACCCTCATTACCTTCTAGAGTTGTAAAGTCTCAGTTATGTTCGTGATTGAGGTCCCTCTTGAGCTTAGAACCCCATTAAGAGCTTAGTTTTGACATTTGGAGCCCTTAAAGCTATGCATGCATGTAAAGTTTGCAACTTTACGTGATAAGCATGCCCTAGAAGCCTAGATCTGTGGTTTGGAGCCGCTGCATGGCTCAAACCAGGTCTGTATGGAAAAAGGACTGAATGAACTCGGCGAGTAGAACGCTGGACTCGGCGAGTCCTATGAACATAGCCGTGAACTCGGCGAGTTGGTTGAGCAACTCGGCGAGTTCGTTGAAGATTGCCTTGAACTCGGCGAGTTGTTAGAAGACTCAGCGAGTTGGCTAGGGTTTCTTCCAAATCTTGGCCACGTATGAACTCGACGAGTTAAAAAGGGAACTCGACGAGCCAATCAAGGATTTCACGACTTCTCGAGTTCAGGAAGGACTCGACGAGTTGGTGATCTGCACTCAACGAGTCGAGTCAACATAGACTGTTGACTTTGACTGTGGACTTTGACTTGGACCAAGAGTTGACCAGTTGACTTCTGATGGTTTCTGGTAATTGGGAGATTTATGAAAAAGGTTTGTATGGTACCTATAGGTGGTGTAGTTCGTGTTGGACCCAGGAGTTGAGCCTTCTTATTTCCGACGACAGTTGCGAGGTGAGTTATCCTCACTATACTAAGGGGTCTAAGGCACCAAGGCCGGCCCATTGGATATGATATCCTAGTAGTTGTATTATGTTGAGTATGAGTTAGTTATGCATGCTAGTTTGATACGCTAGAGGGTAGGTCTGTAGGACTACCTGTGATACTGATTGATTGTCTGTATGTGCATTATCTGTTACATGTTGATATGTTATGTGGGATGGGTTGAGGTTGTACTGCTCCGTGCGGTAGCCAACAAACCCTAGAGTATTCCAGATATGAGCTGAGGGCCCGATAGGCATTGCAGACTCATACTGAGGACTTGGGAGCATTCCAGATACGAGCTGAGGGCCCGGTAGGCATTCCAGACTCGTACTGAGGGCTCGGTGGCATTCTAGATACGAGTTGAGGGCCCGGTAGGCATTCCAGACTCGTACTGAGGGCTCGGTGGCAATCCAGATGTGAGCTGAGGGCCCGGTAGGCATTCCAGACTCACACTGTGGGCCCAGGGGTATTCCAGTCTGTAAAGCTGTGGACCCGTTATGTGCTGTTCTGCTCAGTTTGTTATGATATGTCATGGTGTGACATGGTTATGTGGACTGTATGTGTATCGGTATTTTGGGGGTAACTCACTAAGCTTTCGGGCTTAAAATTTCAGTTTATTGTTTCAGGTACATCAGGGGATCACGGCAAGGCGAAGGCATGATCGTACAGCTCCTCCTATTATGTTATGTTTCTGGGAAAACTCTGATATAAATGTATTTTGAAAACAAAGTTGTAATGTTTTGATAAATTCGACATGTTTTGAAAGTTTAAATTTTGCTTGAATTTTTGGGTGTTACACCAATATTTGAATATGATTTGGTTAAATTTTACTAGGTCATTTGAACTCCTATTAGAAACTAATATGATTATTTTTTGAATCTGATTTGCTCTATTTTATTAAGGCTCATGTTGTTGGGCTGGCCCTTGACGATGGATATGTTTGATTCATTCCAACTTTATTGCATCATTTATTTCAGCTTTATTGCATAATTCATTTCAATGTGCGTTGAAGGATATAATAGAATTATCAGTTTTACCTTTTATCTGTGAGTTTAGTTGGTTTTTTCTTTGTTTGAGGGTAAGGGTAAAATGGTCATTCATCATTACTTCTGGTTAGTTGCATATAGTTTGTACTTTATCAATTTTTCATATGTGTGAGTGATATGATCCATATGTGTTTGATCTGATCTATATAAATGTGTGTAAGATTTGATCTGTGTGTATGATCTGATATGTATGTATCTATGTATGTGTGATCTGATTTGTACATGTGTGATCTGATATGAATACTTTTGTAATCTTATACACCAATTTACATAGGCCTAAACAAATGAATGTTTTTTTCTTCAAATAATGTTGTAGATTATTTGGTGAATTGTGTTGTGCTATTTGTTGTGTTGTCAGTTGTGCGTCTTTGGGTACAAATCATGCTACATTCATTTTTAATTTCTTTTGTGTATAGTTTAGAAATATTTTCCTGAATGGTTCATAACAATTTCATGACATCACTCTGACAGGCCTAACTTTACATGAATCACTACCAAAACCATATAAGAAACCTTTACATAAATTTAAATGAATGACTGCCAATACTCAAAGGTCAATCAGGTAACTTTGTTCCTATATTGGGTTACTTTATTTTCATTTTGAGTTATTATGTTTTGTATGTTTTCCCTCTATTCCAGATCTTTGTGGTTGGTTACCTTTTTACTCTGATTCAAGTTGATGATGCTTATGTACTAAAGTGTCAAGGATATTTTTTTTACTATTATATTCGTTATTGAATGGCTTGTATTTTTTGTTTGTATGATAATAAAGGAGGATTAATGTTTATTATATTAATGGTTTTATTTGTTGATATTTAAGTTGCTTCGTATAAACATGATAAAAATGATTGATTATTAGTTTATTTTATTTGTGTTTATTTATTGTTTAATAGGGTTATTAATATTTTTATTTGGTTTATAAAAATATTCAACATCGAAGTTTTGATATCCAATGAATGAAGCTTTTTAAGCAAAATAATACATTGTCCATTTTCTTATGAAAACATGGAAAGCATTGGAAAACTGTTGCTTTTTTAGTTGTGATAAATTGAATCTTTATTTTATATATAAAACTATTGAACATATTTTGTTAGTTTAATAGTTATGGTTTTAACCTAAAATGGAAGAGATTTTACTTATTATTATTATTATTATTATTTTGTAATTTTCGATTTTGACTATGAGATTTTTTTAGCAGGGGAAGGAAAAGATGAAAAAAAATAACTACTACTCTTTGATGACCTAATGAACAAAATTAAAATGAAATCTTGAATTAATTAAAAAATGAAAAAGAAATAATGTGTTGAATTAAGTTTTTATATCCCATTAATATGTTAATTGGAATATGAAATGAGATGATTTTAAAAGAAAATTGTTTGCTATAAAGAAAAACTATTAGATAAAAATAGGGTGCGAGTGGATGGGTGTTAGTGGGGGTGTAAAAAATAATTATTAAGTTTTTTTTTTATTTTGGAAAATAGAAAATGTTGTTTTACTGGAAAACATTTAGAAAATAATATCATATCGCATGTGTTTCCCAAACTTTGTGTTTTTTAGAAATAAATTTTGAAAATAGAGAATTTTGACAACCAAACATATGTTAGGTTTTAACCGTGTTTTCAAAATACTACTCCCTCTATCCCAAAATTATTATCCACAGACAAAAAACATACGGATTAAGAAAACATTAATTACCATTAATTTTATTAAATGAAATGACACTTTTACCCTTTTGTAGCATTAATAATTATGAGTATTTTGGTAAAAGTTATATTTATTTTTAGAAGAAGACTATTATTTTGGGACAAACAAAAAAGGAAATGTGGACTATAAATATGGGACGGAGGGAGTAACATCATACCAATTTAATTTGAGCCCCCACCACATTATGCGTGTAACCACTAAAAGCGTGTATGTTGATTTATGTGTAAACTGTCACACTCTGTATAGTCCCCTTTTGAAGACAAACTAATAATCTAAAATAAACCTACATATGAAAAAACCTATCAAACATACACAAAAATGACAAAATACATTAAAGAAAACATTGTCCGTAAAAAAAGGAATCGCTGACAATTAATAAAGCACGGAGACAAACAATTTAAAATGTAGGCATTTATCGTCCTGAATTGGTTTTCCCTCATGACAAATTTATGTTGCATTATACAAAAGGATATCACTTGTCAATACAAAAGTATTAGTGAAGTCTGACGAATAATTCAAAGGCAGTGGATTCTATATATTAAATGTGTTGTATAAAGAAGTGTTGCATGATTAATATGCATGATCAATCATGTGTTCATATACATTTTTAAAGAATCTCAACTTTTATTTTTTAATTTTTATTGATTTGTTTTACTAACATGACTATTATTGATAATTGTTTAGATGCAGTAAAGTAATTGCACAAAAAAAAGTAATAGCCTCTAAAACTAATTTCTGAAAGAAGTTATTCGCACCCGTTGTTTGGCACGGGTAAATAGCTAGTATATATATATATATATATATATATATATATATATATATATATATATATATATATATATATATATATATATATATATATATATATATATATATATATATATATATATACACACACACACTAACGGTTTACCCGCGCCAAGCGACGGGTGTGAATAAATGGATGACTTTAATGTAGAAAAATATGGTATCTAATTAACGATAATTTATTTAACCGTGAGTATGAGGTTATCATTGTCATGTCGATTATTTTTGATTTTTTGCAAACATCGGTAGTTTTTATAACGAAATAAATGTGATACTTGAACCGCTTTTTGGCTAATTTTCATCATTAATTAGTTAAAAGAACATATTTTATTATTATATTAATAAATTTCAAAGAATGCATGATCGTTTAAAATCAGACTAAAATAAAGAAGAATTTTCATTAGTTGTTATTTGGTTTCTTTAGGTGGCAAATTCGGAGGAGGTGGTTAATAGTTTTCTTTCGTCGATAAATTTCTGATTGTCGAGTAGCATATAGTTTCTTTAGATGAACAACGATGATAGTAAGATTAATAATGACAATAAGAACAAACTGATAGTTTGATGTTAAATTAACCGAGATATTTTAACATTGTTTATAAAACCAAATTTATAACAAAACATCTTACAATGACAATAAATGACTATAAAAGAAACGATCTATTTTAAACATATCAAGAGTGATTTTTATGTTTACTTAAATCAAAATAATGTACTATAAAGTTTTCGAATTAAAACATATTTTATGTTAAAAATAAAATGGATTGATATCTTAGGAAAAAATAAAATATAATTCATGTAGGTTAACCAAAAACTAATACAAAAAATTATATTTATTATGATGTTCAGATTATTAATCTTATTGAAGATAGACATTTTAAACATACGATTTCAAATCACCGATTTTTAGATTATATTAGCTATTGAGTTTTTGTACATTTATAAAGTGGAACTGTGGAATTGTTATATCGGCTATTAATTTCCTAAAATGTCTTAGAGTAAAATAAAGGAATAAATTAACTTTAGTATTTTTCATTAATTATTCGGTTTACACCAAGTCGGCCACAGCCTATTATGCCTTTTGCAATGGCCATCTCTCAAGTCTGAACTATCAAATACCCAAAATACAACCGCCAAGAAAATTAAGAATTCATTCCAAGAGGTCGAGGTGGTACCTTTGATGCATTCAGCATAGTCAATTGCATGGCAAGATGAGTGTCTAAGTATCTTCTATTTCGTTTCTCTTGTTCATTCCTCGCTCCATATGAAAAATCATTCAAAGTGTAAAAAAACAAATAATTTGTTGAAAGATCAAACTTTATATCTTGAGACCCTTTCCGTGATCTTTGTATCATTTGGCTAAATTACTACATCAAGAGCCTATGTTACTCCAGACTTTTCAACCTTTTGCACCTGAAATAACACCAAAATCCCCTATCTTTGCTTCAAAATCAAATTTAATAAAAAAAAATTCATCCAAAAACTTTAGATTACCTTGGTTTATAACAATGACATCCTAATTGCTTAGACTTTCCATTGTTTCTGTAGTTAATGAGAATTCCATTGTCAGGAAAAAAAACTATTAATAATTTCACACACATACATCATATACACACCAACAATAACATACACACATATTTTGCTTTATTTTATAAGCTAAATGCATAAACAATTATGTAATTATGGTGTAAACAATTTGAAAAAAGAACTTTATATCTTAATTTTTTCATTAAACCTTCATAAAGGTTTAGATTTCTATTTCTTATATATATCCCATGACTTGACTTAAGTGCAAGAAACATTACATAAACATATACATACTCAGATACATAAACTAACATACTTACACAGATACACATAATTATAGGTGTTCAAGAAATGTCGATAACTACATTTATCCCTTGACTCAACTAAATGCATGAAATGTCGATACCTACATTAAATTAATCATTTTGCTTTATTTAGCAATTAGAAAGCTTAAATTGACACACATCTCGATTCTTGAGGGTAGTTTCGTCCTAAAACAATGAAATCAAAGGAATGATTTATAAAATATATATTTGAGAAACTGACCGTATATTTGATTATAATTTCTTTTTTCATATAAGCGATTTAACAAAATAAGAAGAAATACACACAAACACATACAAAATGCATTAAATAGTAAAAATGGATGAAACAGAGAAAAAAAGTTCTTTAAATTACCATCTTCAAATGAATTGCTTCTTTTTTGCAACCGCTCCTTATTCAATGATGTTTTCAAATAATAATAACCCAATATTTTGCATCCAATTCTTCTTTCTCTTGTGAGTACCTTTATGCAACCCACGATCATCTTTCTCTAAAAGCCAAATTTTTGTCTAAAACCATTTTGTCAACAACCACAAACACTTTTATCTCTCTATAAACATTTTACTTACAACTTCTATGTATAAAAATCATTCAAAGATTCCAAAAAAGACAAAAAAAATGGAAATTAAAACTTCATACCTTTTAATCATGAGATATCCCAGAATCTGTAAAAATTATAGAAAAAATGAATCATCAGTTGAGGGTCATGAATTCATGGGACATGAATTCATGTTAAGACATACCTCCAATGTCTCCACTATTATACCCATCAACAACAATTTCTGTATCCATAATAGCACCTTGGGCATTGTTAACAATCAAAACCCCCTTCTTCAATTTACCAATCCTTTCTTTATCAAACATTTCTCAGAAACATACACATTAATACTCCAAATTAATATAGAAGACATTTCAAAAACATCTCAACTTTGACAAAAGAAATACTATTACTCACTTTGTTTTCTCTTCTTGAAAGGGGTATTGATGATAATAATGTCACATTTAGGAAGCATCTTGTCAAGAAACAGTATTGCTTCCAGTAACATCTGCAACAGTTAATCCAGCAACAGCCTTGAGGTCAACATGATCGGATCCGATTCCAGCTGTAAGCAAGAGTTGTAAATTCTTTGCCTTTTTTATCCTTTCAGCAGTCACATAGGCTGGATGGAATGGGGTGGTAATGAGGGCGTGTAAATCGGGGATGTGTTTTTCAAGTTCTGTAATGAGAAATGATAACAAAAACTGAGTGTGTATACATAATTACATATAGACTTAAAATAAATGTAATGTCAGGAATTTAAAAATAGAGTCAAATTAAGAGCTTACCACAATTTGGTTCTTCTTTGTCATCAGTGACTATGTACTCATGGGCCTGTGATTCCAACCAGTTGCGAATGCCTAATGCATTTTCTGCACAACCCAAGAAATTGGGGTTCATCTCAGCATAATCATGTGCCTTGTAGAAAACACCTACAATCTTCTTTTTGCCAGAAGAAGCCTGTAGAAGCAATTTAGACAAATTTTAAGTTTGCAGGATTTAATACCTTCTAAAACTCAGATCTGACCATCATCCGAACCAATAGATTTAATACATGAAAAGTTGATTTGTGTATAACAGTTTTCTACAAACATTTGTCTATTTGTAATACCTATGTGATCGATTTTTGCATACCTGAATGGTTCGTAGTCGCTGCCGATGGAGATTCCGATGGAGTTACAGATCGGAGCGGAGATTCCGACGGAGTTGCTGCCGACGACATTGGCGGAAGCTTGGCAGGTGACGTGGATCAGGTATTTGGGCAAAGGAGGTAGTGGTGGACGCTCGCCACCATATGCTCGGTCGATTAGGGTTTTTTGATGCACACCCAAATCCATACACAAATTCGATCCGGTTTGAGCAATGAAGAACTTGTTGAGGTGATTGAAATGGCTTGAAATGTCTTCTGGTTGATGGTTTGTAGATGATTATGTCACGTGTGCCATCGATTAAACATACTGATCCATTGCAAGAACCCAGAATCTTGATTGAAGTTTTAGGGTCCGTCTCAGGTGGCTTTGATTTGGTGAGTAGTGTTATGTGTAGGAAGGAGACGGAAAGAATAGGGTTTCAATTTTGTGATGGCGGCTGTTGAGTGTAGAGAGAAGATTAGGGTACCATCTAATACAATACTACGTGATTATAGCTTAATATTATTGTACATGAGGTAATATGTATTGTACCTCTTAATTTTCAAGAAATGGGCAATATCCTTAATAATATAGTAAAGATATATATATATATATATATATATATATATATATATATATATATATATATATATATATATATATATATATATATATATATATATATAGAAAAGTTCAATAGAGAACCATTATTAATCAAGGAACTAAGGAATCAATCCAAAGCTTCGGAATTTAAAGCGATCAAGGACAAAAAGAAGGGTTGTAAACTTTTATAATGGACGCACATGTACCGGATTATAACAAAACTCACTTCCTTTTTTTTCATTTAAAATTTTTTTTAGGCCAAGTTTTTTATCGAAAAAAAAACCGAATATACCGTTGTTCACGATTTTTCATCCTCTTTCCATAGAGATCCATGATGATATATAAAAACGAATTTTTTTCGAAAAAAACCCACTTAATTTTCTTAGTTTTTTCAGTATTTAAGTTTATTTTTATCAAAAAAAAAATAATTATACCAAAAATATTAAATTTTTGTACTCTATTAATAAACATCAAAACCGATTAAAAAAAAAAAAAAAAAAAAAAAAAAAAAAAAACCTCGAACAGTGTAGATTCACACTGTGAATCTAAACTGTAAATATTTCAATTTTTAACATTCACAATATGAAAAATCTGGAACAGTTCAGATTCACATTGTGAATCTGAATTACTATTATGCACACTGTGAATCTGAGAATGTTCATTAAAAAAAAATAATAATAACCTCGATCAGTGTAGATTCACACTGTGAATCTAAACTGTAAATATTTCAAATTTTAACATTCACAATGTGAAAAAGCTCCGATCAGTTCAGATTCACACTGTGAATCTGACTTATTATTATGCACATTGTGAATCTAAGGAGGTTTACAATTTGAATCTGAACAGGTTTAAAATATGAATCTGAACAGGTTCACAATGTGAATCTGAACTGAAATATCGTTTTTTTTTTTTTTTAACATGAGTATGAATCTATGTTTAAGAAGTATAAAAAATATGAATTTTGATATGATTATTAATTTTTTTTCTATAAAAAAATAGATCTTAACTTTTTTCATCAAAGAAATGAAGTGGGTTTTTTTCGAAAAAAAAAATTGTTTTTTATATATCATCATGGAGCTCTATGGAAAGAAGACGAAAAATCGTGAACGACGGTATATTCGGTTTTTTTTTCGATAAAAAACATGGCCTAAAAAAATTTTAAACGAAAAAAAGTGGTGCGTTTTTTTATAAAGGGTGGATTTTTTGGTATAATACGGTGTGTGTGCGTCCAATGTAAAAGTGTACATCTATTTCCTTGGCCGTTGATCGTTATGATTTCTGACGCTCACGATTGGTTCCTTAGTTCCTTGGTTAATTATGGTTCTCTATTGAACCTCACCCTATATATATATATATATATATATATATATATATATATATATATATATATATATATATATATATATATATATATATATATATATATATATAAACGAAGTTCGTTTAGGCTTAAGGACGACGACCTAGTTAGTAGTCATGGGTTGCCTATCCCTCAAATTTTCCTAATTTGTGTAAAATGCTTTGAATTTTTTATATATAGTTGCAACCTATAAAACATTATGTAATCCCTAGTCATGAAATCCAAAAGACTTAGAATTTAATAGCTTAAATTAAACAAAGTTAGCTAATTACCTAAAATTCAATCCCTAATTTATTGAAGTTACCAATCCATAATTGATTAATGATTAATCGGACATTAGAGTGAACATTGAAGTTAAAATCCATCGCCACTTATCTATATGTATCTCACTGTCTCTATCTCCCATATTATTCATCCTTGCAAAATGTTGACTCGACTATCGACGCTCACCATCACAAAACACGAAATCGACTATGGCATTAATCGTCACCTGAGGCACTCATCAAAAAACAATGTTAGACTAGAAATCATGGTGAGATCCAAAGGGTTGACGCATAATGAACTCTTTTTATAATTTTTTTTAGAAATACACATCAAAATTGTAACATTCCGTTTTAAATGAAATAAATAAATAAAATAAAATAAGTAAACAAATAAAATAATAATCCCGAAAACCCCGAGATGTATTTTTATATTTTATTTTAGCCCTAAGTCGTATTAAATTAACGAGGTGTACACCTTGGTGTGTTAAAAGTTATATTTTCTAGTATTGAAAGTCAAAATTGTAACATACCTGAACTAATTTGTGGAGGCAGGGACCAAATTAGTAAAAAATGTATCCAAATTTTATTTGAATAGGGACTTGAACCCGGTCCCTTTCCCCTCCCGTTTTTAAGGATCATGTAACCCTAACCCTAACCCTATCATGATACAGCTGCCACCCTTATCACCCCTCGCCTCCAGCCGCCGCCACCTCCACTGTCGAAGTCAGAAACCACCAAGCCGAGCACCGTCGTCGTTGTTCCCACTGCTCTTGAAGACGAAAGTCGCCTTTTGGACGTTGTGGCAGTGGGTGATCGAAAGAAGCAAAGTCGTGGTTGTCGTTGCTATTGTTTCCAATTAAAGATCGTGCACACTTATCTCTCCGTCCCTTTCTATCGATACGTCGTAGCAGCCGCCACCCCGAGCGGCTGTTATATGTTGTTATCGCTGCTCTGACTGCCTCACGTCACCTCAAGGGTGGCTGAGTTGGGTCTATGGTTCCGTGTTGTAACTCGTTATCGTATGTGTGTGTTGTTGTTGTTGCAAACCGCGAAGTAGCTGTGGATGTGGTTAGTTGGCCGAAAAACGAATAGGACCACTATGGTGGTTTCCGCCTTGGCAACCCTTTTTTGCCAACACTAGCCACTGTGTGAGGTGGTTGTGTGTATGTGTGTGTTATGGTGTAGGTTTCATGGTGTGTGTGTGTGTGTGTCATGGTGTGTGTGTGTGTGTCTGCGCTTTAATGGTGCGAGGTTGTATGAACGTTTCTTGGCCGGAAATCGGAGAAAACCTACCACCACCACCGTAAGCTGGTGGCTGCCACCTTCTGCCGCCGTCTGCCAGCATCTTGGAGGTCGTATTGGACATTTTGTATTCTTTTATGTGTGCTTAGAATTGTTGGATATATCACTCGAAACCACCACCGTCGTCGTGTGTGGATGGTTGCCGCCACGGACTGCCGCCGATCACTACTGCCCGAGGTGGCATTGGGTGGTGCCCGACTTATTACATATTAATTTTTCCTAATCATGTAAGTTTAGTTCGAGTGGCACGTGTTTAGGGTTAGAAACCTTAATTAGGGTTTAAAAAACCCTAATGTCAAGAAAACCCTAGTTTTTGAGTTGGTCGGGACCCGCGTTAAAACTATTTTAATTAAACTTTAAATAATACTTAATAATGCCCTACAATTAACTTAATGCAATATTGGACTTAATGAATTAACTCCTTAATGGGTTTAGTGTGGAACAATAACCTGAGTTATCATTTTATGTGGAAACCCTAGAATCGGGGAGCTCTATTTATGGACAATGATCGGGCGAATATTTGGGCTATTGATTGGATTATCATTACCCCTGAGAATAACTAAGTCAGGCCTTAATCAGTCCTACCCTTAGGAGATTAAGTCCTTAATGGGTTTAGTGTTCTTATTTAACCCTAATCGTCATTTTATATGAAACCCTAATCGTCATTTCATGTGAGGTGGTCACTGTTGCAAGTGACTATAACCTGTGATCGGGTATTGACTCAAGTATCTTCTTGTAGGTGATTGGAAGTGAGTTGAAGTTGGTAGAGTTCTTCGTTGCTACAGTGGTTACCTATGTGCGTATCAAGGTGAGTTTCGCCTCACTGTACCGTAGGTCAAACCCACCAATGTCGGCCCACTTGTTTTGGTTATCTGTTACTAGAGGGATACCTTAGGGACTCTATATAGTCTTGTAGGATAGACTGAGGACTTTTGATCAAAGTTCTTGTAACACCCGAAATCCAAAAGACCCAGAAAGGAAAGAAAAACCCTAAGTCTAAGGGGTCAACTAGTCGGGTCTAAGGAAGAACTCGGCGAGTCGGAATGTGTCCCGTGTCATGGATTAAGTGACCAACTCGGCGAGTCGGCAAGTGGACTAGGCGAGTCTGGTCTGGGTTGGGAAAACCCTAATTCCGGGACTTGGCACCCTATTTAAGCATCTCATTCTCTTCCCTAGGGTTCATTTGCGGCCCCTTTAGTCCAGAACTCGAAACCCTAGCCACCCAACCTCATTCTTGAGCTAGTTTCTTACCTTGTGAGTGAATTGAAGCTTGGAGAAGGAAGAAGGACCTTGGTGGTGAAAGAAGGAGATATAGATCCAGAGTTGGAGTAGCATTTCAGACCATTTGGAGGTAAAAAGCTTATGCCTTGACTATTAATCATTTAGATCCCTTTCTAGCATAGATTTTGTCACATTTGGACCATTTCCAAGGGCAATCCAAACTTTGAGCCTTGAGGATGAAAAGGACTTGAGATCTGAGCATTTCTGAGCTTGAGGAGCTCTGAGGGGGTAGCTTTACCCAACCATAGCCTCATTCCATAACCTAGTCCTTCATATTAGATTGGATTTGGTGTTCTAGCTTCATAACACCTTGCATGCATGTAAAGTTAGCAACTTTACGTTCATTGCTAGCATTTGGAGTCCAGATCTATGGGTTGGAGGTGTTAGACTGGACTGTAATCGACAGAATAGAGATGTCACAAGGAGGACTCGGCAAGTCAGTTCATGGAATCGGCGAGTCGGGTCGTAAACCCAAACCCTTATGCTTATGTTCGGATCAGTGGGTGGAGTTAGTAAAGGATTCAATTAGACTGGGTCCGTAATGGACATGAAGATCATAGTACTCGACGAGTTCAAAGAGGAACTCGGCGAGTCCAAGACAATCTTCTTAGATATGAAGATGAACTCGACGAGTTGCTCATACAACTCGGCGAGTTATGGCCTAGATATTCATACGATGATGATGAACTCGACGAGTTCAAGGATGAACTCGGCGAGTCTGTTGAAGATAGTCTCGAAGTGCTAGACGAAGGAGAACTCGTCGAGTTCTCGCTAGACTCGACGAGTGGAGTCGGGGTTGTTTTGGGATTTGAGGAGCATGGACTCGGCAAGTTGGCAGAACAACTCGACGAGTCGAGTCAACTGGAAGGTTGACTTTGACCGGGACTTTGACCTTGAGAAGGACTTTGACCAGAGTTGACTTAGTTGACTTCTTGAGGACATTTAGGCTAAGTGTTTCTATTATTTGGTATTGGTAACTCGGGGAGCTAGAGGAGCAGCAGTTCGGAGAGTTGTTGGATAGCAGCCAGAGGGTTATCAGCAGTTTCGGCAGTACGAGGTGAGTTTCCCTTTGTGTGAATGGGTCTATGGCCACAATGCCGGCCCATGTAGTGATGAGTCGGAGGACCTGGGGGTTAGCCCTAGGCACTGTATGCTAGTATGATATTCCGCACCAAGGTACGATGTCGGGTGGTACCCGAGGCAGTAGTGCATGTGTAGTTATACTTGTTGTCTTTGTGATACTTGTATGTGCCTAGTAGGGAGGAGAGTCGGAAGAGGTCCCGTATCTCACCATTAGCAGAGTATGGACGGGGTTCCATATCTCATTAGTAGCAGAGCAGGGGCGAGGACCGAGAAGTAGTTCAATATGCTTGATGTCTTTGTGAATCAGGCATGTCTATGTGTTGTGAGTTTCGGACTGCGGTCCGATGTAGTATGCAGTATATGTGTTTATGTTATATGTTATGAATATGTTATACTATTTTCAGTTAGTTCCGGACTTCGGTCCGATGTAGTGGGCGAGGCCCTAGTCAGTTCCGGACTTTGGTCCGATGCAGTGGGCGAGGCCCTAGTCAGTTCCAGACTTCCGTCCGATGCAGTGGGCGAGGCCCTAGTCAGTTTCGGACTTCGGTCCGATGCAGTGGCGAGGCCCTAGTCAGTTCCAGACTTTGGTCCGATGCAGTGGGCAAGGCCCAGTATGTGCTTTATATGTTATGTGTATGGTATGTGGTAGGTTGGGGAACTTACTAAGCTTCGTGCTTACAATTTTCAGTTTTGGTTTCAGGTACTTCCGGTAGCGGAGGGAAGAGCTCGGGATGATCGCATGGCACACACCATAGTTAGTCATCCTGCGATGTTTTGCTCTGATAAATGAACAAGTGTTTTGAAAAGATACTCTGATTTGTTATATAACTCTTTTAGTATGTTTAAAATGATTTGATACTATGATCTAGTAATGTTTTAAAAAGAAATTTTTGGTCATGATTTGTGGGATGTTACAGCTCTCTTACCTGTTCCTTGTCTAGTTGAGGTTCTAGAGTATGAACACTTGTCCGGGTGACAATCTCACCTCTGAGTATATACGGTCGTGGATTCTTTGGATGGTTGATATTTAGTATTTTGTTATGATGTAGTGATCTGTTAGATCTATGTTATGGTATCGAGTATGCTGCTATATTGTAGTGACATGTTAGATCTAACTCCTAGTATTGAGTATGTTGTTTTGCGGTAACAATCTGTAGAACTGTATTTTATCTATGTCTGTTGGTTGTCATGTATGGAGTGCCCTTAGGGACTGTCTGTGGTCATGTAGGATAGCCTGAGAACTCTTGGTCTAGGATCTCTTGCCTATTCGTTGTTTGGTTGTGGCTTTAGAGTAGGATCACCTGTTCGGATGGCTATCTCACCTCTGGTTACTTATGGTTACGCATTGTATGGAGGTTAGCTGGTAGTAGGATTGTATGTTATGAGAGGACTAGTAGGCGGTAGTGAGCTATATGATTGTTGTTTGCCTGTATTATGTGCCTCCTTGACCCTGATTGCTTATTTGTCGACATGTTGTGTTGGTTTTGGCTTGAGACAGTCATGCTTTGTATAGTAGGACAAGATACCCGGTGCGGGCTAGCTCTAAGTCGTTGGCACGGAGGCTCCGGAGGAGCAGTTGGCTTTAAGCGGTAGGCCAACAAACACTGGTATTCCGGCCCAAATAGACTAAAGGCCTACAAGGCGGTCCAGTCAGGCCGAAGGTCCAAAGAGCGGCAGTTATGCATGCTTATATATTTAGCGTATGGGGTATTTTGGGGGAAATTAACTAAGCTTTATGCTTACCCATTTGTTTAATGTTTCAGGTATCATCAGTGGTTGTGGGAACACAAAGGCGGGACTATACACACTCATCAGCAACTTTGAAGATTCCGCATTTCCTATAATACTCTGATATTAATAAATGTAATTTTGAATAAATGGTTTTCTTAAATAATGGATTAATAAATTGGGAATTTTACCTTAATAAAAATAAAAAAAAATCTTGAAAATTGGATGTTACAAGTTGGTATCATAGCCTTGGTTTGAGTGAATTGGAGAAACACTTGTGTGAATCCACTCTCAAACTAGGATTCGAGAGTTTTTGCAAAATGTTTTTTTTTTGAAAAAAAAAATAAAATCATAATAAAAGAGTTAGTTTAAAGACATGGGATCGGTCTCTTGTCATGTTCTTGTTTGATTGTTGGCTTGGGAACGGGAATGTGAACCTTGACTTAACTTTGATTTTTCAGGAAGATGCGGTGTGTACACTCATCCAGAGCCCGAACAGGTGAGTGGTTCCCAAAATACCCATACTTGTTATGTTTGCTGAGCTTCGATTTTTGTTGACGTATAAATTTGTTAGAAAAGCATGCTAGTGGATAGGATTTTTTAGAAATTGTTGGATAGTGATGCCTGACTTCTGTGATGCCTTTTAATTTAGGGAGTTGCTTACCTGATATATGTTTTTGATTGTGTGATTGGTGCGTGTATGCTGATTAGTTGTATATGGACAGATTGGATAGCCCTAGAATGATCGACTTGGCCTTTCTTCCTGTTCCTTGTTTAGTTGTGGACTTAGGGCAGAGTCGATTTTTCGACAGTCTATCTGATCTCAGGTTGTGTAAAAAAGCATGCAATAAAGAAACCGGTGGTGCATGAGCGAGGGAAATCATAGGGAGAGTGCCTAGGAAGTTAGTTGTAGCTCGCAGGAGAAGTGGGTGTTAGCACAGCTAGGAGTGGCTTAGTGCAGTGACTTAGAACCTTGGCATGAATTCTGAATCAACTACGGATAGGTGTGGAAGGTAGTATGGGACGTACTACTAAAAGCATAGGATACGTATGAGATTCAGGAGGAATTTTGAGGTTGCTAAGGAACAAATAGGAGTAGGACCTCGTGTGGAGCACTGTATCATGATGTCTGATCTTTCCTTGATATATTCTCAGTATGGAGGCTATTAGAGATTCGGGATCAGGATTTGGATCTGGTGGCCAGGATGGGCCAGGATTGATAGAGGACCGAGTTATGAAGATCATTCTTGAGGAGTTTGTTTCTTTTGTCAGGGAGGTGACTCCGGAGTTGCTCGAGATGGTCAAGACCGCCATGATTGAGTTTTTTGATGCTCGTTATGCTACACTTTCTGAGGTTGTTTTTGTTGCAGCCACCATGGTTGTTTCTGCCATTAGGGCTCGAGGAGAGAGAGCTTTCCAGTACTGGGACTTCGGTAATACGAAGCCCCAAGATTTTGATGGGGTCCCAGACCCGATTGTGGCGATGAGATAGATTTCTGACGATGAGGGTTGTTTCTTCACTAGTTCTTGTCCGGATGACGAGAAGGTCAAGTGCGCCCTGAACCTTCTCTGGTTAGGGGCAAGGGATCGGTGGAGACTCGTGACTAGTTCTTATACTCCTGAGCAGAGGGTGGCGATGACTTACGAGCGGTTCTCAGAAATGTTTCGTGCAAGGTATGTTCCCTTGGTAGAGAGGGAAAGTATAGCCTAGGAGTATGTGGATCTAAGACAAACGACCGAGTCGGTGACGGAGATCACCAAGATGTTCACTGAGATGGCTTTGTTCAGTCCTGAGTTCGCTGCTTCAAAGTAGGCTCAAATGACTCAGTACTTGAGTGTGCTCAAGACGGACATCCGACAGTTCATGTCCACCCAGCGCTATGGTTCCCTCGTTGAGCTTCAGGATGCTGCAAGGAGGCAAGAGATTGAGATAGAGACCCAGGCAAGGAACTAGTGTCAGACTCTGGATCAGTCCCAGCCTGCAGTGAAGCGGTTCAAGTCTGCCAACCAGAGTTCAAGATCAGTTGGAAGGAGGCGCAGACCTTTTGTATGTCACAGGTGTGGCGAAGAGGGTCATTTTGGAAGGGACTGTAGGAGGAATGTGCGAGTTTATTTTCATTGCGCTTAGGAAGGCCACATTAGAGCTCATTGTGCTTTTCTCAGTGAGGTGTTGGATCCTACACCCTTAGCTTGGCAGTTACCCGATGGTCATCAGGGAACCGCCAGGGTCCCGAGGACCGAGATTTGAGTTGGCAATTCTTCTTCTTAGCAATTGTGGTAGTATTGGTATTCGTCTATAATTTCCGTATATGTTTCAAGTTCAGTTGTAATCTTAGATGACCAGTCAAATTAAATTATCTTATTCAGCTCTGTTTAAATTGATCTCTTGTTATGTATGGATTAATTATCTTTGTCCTTGATTATATGCGAGATGGAATGTATGAATGTTGTGTGGGTTCAGATTCTCATGTGTATGTGGATATCGGTAGTTGGAATCGAGTCGTAGAGTTCGAGTTAGTCTGGGTATCAGAGGGCTATGAAGTTCTCAGTTCTAGCATATTTTAACTGGGGGAGAGTAGAACCTCGTAGCAGGAAGACTCTTTGCCAAGATTCGGTTCTCTTTCAGATTTCTCCAAGTTCCAGATTTCTACGCAACTGCTAAATCTTCTGGCTTCGCGGCAAAATCGTCGTCAGCAGTTGGATTTTCCCTTCGATTCATATTATTCTTAGTTGTGATAGCATCGGCGGGGCGTACTTGTGCTTAGACCTTAGGGTGTTAGGAGCTCAGGTTGAGGGATTACTTGCATGTTATCGTCTGATCTGCGGTGAGTCTGAGTGTTGATAGAGGATAACTTAGTTGGGTTGTCGAAGTCGAGAAGGAGTGTGGTCTAGTAAATATGTGATAAGTTAGTTTTCATTGTTGTAGTGCCCTTTTGTGCGGGGTTGCATGTCGGCGTTTGCCTGAGAAAACCCTAGAACCAAGTAATTTTGCGGATTCTCGCACATCTTGGCTGTGGTGGGGGAGTGCATCATGAAGAAGAAGTGAGAGCCGATTTCAAGGACGAAATCTAATTTAAGTGGGGGAGAATTGTAACATTCCGTTTTAAACGAAATAAATAAATATAATAAAATAAGTAAATAAAAAAATAAAATAAAATAAGTAAATAAATAAATAATAATCCCTAAAACCCCGAGATGCATTTTTATATATATTTTTTATCCCTAAGTCGTATTAAATTAGCGGGATGTACACCTTGGGGTGTTAAAAGTTATATTTTCTGGTATTGAGGGTCAAAATTGTAACATACGAACTTGAAATTTAAAGAATTTTGTAGACCAGGGGCTGTAGTGTGAATATTGGACCTTATCTGAACTAATTTGTGGAGGCAAGTACCAAACTAGTAAAAACTGTATCCAAATTTTATTTGAACACGGGACATGAACCAGATCCCTTTCCCCTCCCATTTTTAAGGATCATGTAACCCTAACCCTAACCCTATCATGATCTAGCCACCACCCGTATCACCCCTCGCCTCCAGCCACCGCCACCTCCACCATCGAAGTCGGAAACCACCAAGCCGAGCACTGTAACGACCCAAATTTTATAAAGAAAGTTTTCATTTTTAATTAATCGACCATATTTCATAAAACATGGAGATCCCAATAATTGTTTTCAAAACCACCAACATTACATCATTATTATTTTCAAAACATCAGAGTGTCCCCCAAACTATATCGGAAAAGAGAGATAGAGTGCACGCCGCATCATCACGCCTTGCCTTTACCCTTGGACTCTGATGTACCTGAAACAAATCCACAAACGGTAAGCTGAAAGCTTAGCGAGTCCCCCAGAGCATACCCCACACAAACCACATATCACATTAGCTATAAAGCTACCTCTACCACATATCACATGTCAATTAACCATGAAGCTATCTCTACCGTTAGCCACAAAGGCTATCTCTACCATCAGCCATAAAGGCTGTCTCTACCATTAGCCATGAGGCTATCTCTACCGTTAGCCACAAAGGCTATCTCTACCACATATCATGCACAAATTCATATTACACCTCTACATAACAAGTAAACCAACTATCGCAAAATGGGCCGGCCTGGGTGCCTTAGACCCATTGGTATGGTGAGAAAACTCAACTCACAAAGTTGAATCGGCAACTGAATTCAGGTATGTCCTGTGTTGTTCTTCCCAAACTGTTGATAATCAATGAGTAAATAACTCAGCATAATCCCATAAATACCCCCAGGGTCAACCCTGGTCAAAGTCAAAGTCTATAGTCAAGGTCAACAGTCCATATTGACCTTGACTCGTCGAGTACAATCATTCACTCGTCGGGTTCTGTCATACCCCGCTAAAGCGGAAACACGGGGCGTGGCAGTACAAAGGGTTTCATAGCAAAAGTTAAAAGACAACACCAACCATAGAATTAAAAATCATTACAAATTTACAATAGGTTTGAACAACTTTTAAAAGAATTACAATGTAAATTGAAATACAACACATGCGAATGCTCCTAAAAGTGATGTGTCCCTAAGTGCCACTTACTTGATGATTCCTGAAAAAGCATGTAAAACGAGCGTCAACTATAAAAATAGTTGGTGAGTACTCACAGATTAAAATAATAATATTGGTTTCATGAATCGAAATCAAGTTTTGATAAAAGTTTCCATAAATGAAAATATATTGTTAAAATGAGTAATCAAGTTCATTGCTACAAGGAGCAAACAATTTCATTGCTAAAACATGTATATAAGTTTCCAATAATAAAATTTCGATGTTGTAATGAGAAACAAAGTTCATTGCTATAATGAGAAACAAAGTTCATTGCTATAATTAATAAACAAGCTTATTGCCATAATTAATAACAATTTTTGTATGTGTATGAGAAAACAATGAGTTCACAACCAAGCCTATGACTGATGCCCTATCAAGATGTATGCTTATCGTTCCATAGATTATATGGTATCATGCACTCCAGCAATCGGGCGAGTGCGGAGTTGTCAATTCCTAATAGCGCTATCCATAATGACCATTGGCTCAAAGAGTTAATGGTTGGATTAAAGTATAAGGGAAGGGACCTAAGATGATAAGGCCTCATATTTCAAGTTTCATAAACATACATAGCAAAATATAACAATCAATTTTGATACAAATCAATTTAAATACAACGAACAATAAATAGATTTTCAGACATGCTTTTCCACCCCAAAACATAAAAACCGAAAATAGGGGAGTCGTGAATACTCACAATGCATTGGGATGATGCAAATAGTGCCTTCAACTACGTTCCACTTGTACCACTAACGATTCCTACAATAATGGTATTTGCTAGTGAGTCTCTAATCGAAATCTAACACTAGTATACTTACTACTACTATAGAATTATGCCAATATTGTGTCAAAATTTAATAATGATAAGTTACAAACATTTTTCTGAAATGGTGAAATTTTATAACTCATGTGATTAAGATAATTTTGGATATTATTTTCCATAATTTTGTAATATTAATCGAGGGTATTTCAATACATTTAAAGGTGTTTTAAACTCCTAAAAATCCAAAAATATTATCATACAGTTTCCAAAATTCATCAAATTTTATATTTTTGTTACAAATACAGTAGATGTTTACCAGAAGTTTTCTATTGAATTTTTGATGTGATTAACTATTTTTCCAAAATTTTAAGCCTTAATATCAATATAAATTCGTGAAAAATAGTATCCGGATAATAAAAATTCTAAAAAATTTTATATTACTGACACTAAACATACTTAAGCTGGGAAAAATGTAAAAATGGATTTCTAAACAGTTTATCCCGATTTTATGATTTTTATGCATTTATTCTAACAAAAATGGAAATAAATAGAAGACAGTTTCCAAAATTGCCCAAACTTTGTTTAACACTGTTATAATACACATAGAAGCTGTGAAAAATATAAAACATATTTTTCAATTAGTTTTGCTATTTTTCATTGTTTTATGCTCTTGAATAATCATTAAATGGTGAATAATTACCAAATAGTTAAAGTAAATTACCAAAATGTTTGTAAACTTCATTTACAGTGTAAATAATCTGGGAAAAATCCCAAATGTGGTTTTTATCTACTGCAATCCGATTTTGTGGATTTAAGTGTATTTAATCTTAGAAAATAGAAGAAAAACAGCATACTGAATATAAAAACCATACAAATTTTTATTTAGAGTTCTAATATATTATAAGGTCTTCTGGTAAATTTTCATGAATTTTGGATGAGTAGAACTATTTTTCCTGTTTTTAGTCCATTATAAATACAAAAATCGGGGAAAAATAGGAATGCATTATGAAAAATTCTGAAAATATTTTTCTGAGTTTTACATATAGGTTAGGAGGTACCAAAATTATTAGATACCCTTTTCACATTCTGTAAAGTTGTTTTATGATTTATTGGGGCTAAACAAAAAAAACTTCAAAACCACAATAAACAGTAACAAAAATCGATGAAACTTAATGAGAGGTCATTATTTACCATAAGGGCCATCCACCAATTTATCTAGGATGTATACACCTAACAAACTATTTTATATGGTTTATTGCCCTATTTTATTGCAATAATTATAATAATTCGAGAAAAATTAACTATTTTCTGAAAGTTTGTAGAACATCTCATTTTGTTGGTGGAATATAGGGAAAATCGGATTTGATCAGAAAAGTTGTTTTAGATATTTATTTGGGAATAAATCCTTTATAAACATATTTGAAAGCTTTTTAACAACAAACTTTGATCATCAAGCATCTAAGCTTGAAGATCATCACATTCATGTTGGTTTGAAGACCATTCATGAGTTTGAAATGTTCAAAAATCTTTTTTGATAGAAAACATAGGGTGCATGTGGTGATTTTCACCCAAAACTTGTAGAAAAGTGCATTATGTTGATTTTGACTTAAGTTTTGGTCCTTGGATTTCACCATTTACAACATGCATGTTGTTTTTGGGTGAAATCCTACCACCGTCATCATCAAAACTGTGAGTTGGTGTGTTTATGTTTATGTGTTCATGATCTTTCATTAGAATGGAGTAGAAGAAGAAGAAAGTCTATGAAAATCCATGAAAACTTGAAGGAAAATGAAAGGAAATCGTGTTCTACCTTAATGGACACCACTAGATGATGAAGATTTTGAGTATCTTGAGTGTTCTTGGGCATATTTACTGTAAAATTTCGTGGTTCATAGAGGGAGGAAGAGAGAAAATCTGTGTGAGAGTGTGAGAGAGAAATTAGAGAGAATGGGGGAAGATGGAGTGTGAGAGAGAAGAAGAATGATTTTGTGTTGGGAAGAAGAGAGATATGGGGAGAGAAATCCGAATTTTCAATGAGGAGAGAGACTCCCCACCTCTTTAAATTTCCCTCAATTTTATAAATTTTTCCATTTTTTTTATAAAGTATGCATTAGGCCATGATTTGTTTTATTAAATTATTGATTTAACTTGTTAATTAGGAATAAATGTTGATAGTTTAAATTTTATTTTCCTTGATTATATTTCCCTGAATTTAATTATTTTAAATTGATATTGTAAGGTTCCTAATTATTTTCATATAATTTTTAAGGTTAAAGTTTATAAATGTGAGTTTTTAGGGCATTTAGGGTTTTTGAGAGTTTGTAAATCTTCGGATATCAAAATAAATTGAATCTTTGAGACTTTAAATTATTTTTGAGTTTCATAACCCTTATTCAAATTAGAAATAATTTTTCTAATTTATTTTTACCGATTATTGGCATTCTATGTAGTGATTCCGAGATTCAAGCGAAATTGAGGAATCAAGTATACTTGTCCTAGTATTCAACTTTGACTTAAGTTTCTATGAGACTTTGACCTAATTTCTACTACTAAGTCAAGTGCACAATGTGTGTATATGATTCATGAAAAGGTGTTCAAGTCAAAGAGTGACCCGAATATGGATAGTCTCTACAGTTAAGTAGTTGTAGAATTCACATAACAATGTGAAATCTAAGTACACTGTCCATCGTTTCTAATTGGTTTCAAGTCTCTAGTAGGTTATAACTTAGCTTGTAGTTACAAAGTATAGTATGTGTCGTGCCTATACGTGCAACTAAGTTTAGTCAAATCTAAAACCGACTCGAATTTTGACGGTTGTTACAGTTTCCCCCGGTTGAAAGAATTTCGTCCCAAAATTCAATTTGTGATGTATTCTATTAGAACTCAGCCGAATACAATTTTATAATTGGAGAGATGGTGACTTGAAGAGCGCTTTGATTATTTTGGGTTAATTCCTCAGGGGAAGAGCCCAACTCTTTAGCTATAATCAAATTAATGTTTCCCTAATTCGAGTTCTACAGTCTAGATTGCGAGAATTTAGGATCATGGAAATCATGATCCAACCATGGCGACCTAGTTCAAAAGATTATCTTGTTTGATATTATTTAACTTAAAAGAGCGCTATAATTTTTGCTGAAGCACCAACTGCATCCAGCGTTAAGTCCGCATTGATCCTTTAGTCGCGTTCTAAATCAACACTACGTGTAAATTTTCCGCCTAATAACGAAGAGATTAGGAACAATTTGTTCGCATCCGGGTTGGCTACTAAATCTGGAAAAAGATATATTCCGAAATACGAAGGGGTAGCACGAATGAAAGAGAAGCGATCGACGGTAAGTTCCTAAATATACGTACTAAGGGTAGCCAACGAAGTTTTGGTACATCTCAAATGTAAAGGCTATTTAAGTGTCGTCTACAAAATAAATTACGAAAGACCAAGGATTTCCGAAGCTATATTTACTACTATTGTTACTCTTGCTATAATAAAACAATATTCGAAGAAAATATATATATATATATAGAGAGAGTCATTGTTGCAAATGGAGGCGATGAAAGTTTATGATAAACTAAATCACCTTGTCTAGATAGCAATTTGAGTGTTTAGAAACGATAAGTAATATCACTATTATCAAAATGTTTAATAATTCCAAGATAATGAAGATACATGAGTGACGATCAAACGAAGTAGTAAAATAATAAAAAGATAAATTAAAGTTAAAGGTTTAAGTCGTCAATGAGGGAATTTATATAGAAATATTGATATTACGCTTTTTGAAAAATTGTCCAGTTGTTTAAGTCAGGACAAATTTGAGTTTACGAGTCAGAATATTTATGAAAACAAGGTTGTGAGTTTAGGAACTCACTGAAAATTACAAAGTAGAATGCTATTTAAAAAATGTGTAAAAATGTCGATCATCGAAAACAGTGCATTCTTAATTTAGTGATTCTACAAAAATAATCATTTGAAGGATAAATAATCGTAACATTTAAAACTTTTTATGTTTTTAAAGAAAAGATGAAACATATGAAATGTACTCTTCACATATATTTTCTGGATTTTGAAAAATGATAAGAACAAGGGTAGTCACCTTGTGTATTAAGTGTAAGGGAAACACAATGAAAATTGCACGTTTAATCAAAATTTTATATTTAGAGAAAAATGAACAAATGTAAATAAGAATTACTTGTTTAACAGTAGATTTCAAAATAAAAATAAAAGTATATGATAAATGACTTATTTGAATATATCAAAGTTGACTATATCAAAATTATGCCTCACGACTATACACATATTAATCGCTCAAAACGAAAGGGTGGACTTCTAGTCTGTATGTGTACGAACATGATACCACGAGAAGCAAAATAGACAGAAACAAAGTTAGACAATGTATTATGTTACTATCATGGGCGTGCGAGATCTAAAATCAGAAGGAGAGCGAGAAATCAAGTTCGGGGGAAAGAAAAAGGAAGATAGCGGCGGCAATGATTGCTATTGTTAAATTATAAGAACAATACCTATAGGTAGATTTAAAATCAGGTTGAGATATATTTCAAACTTAAATATTTGATGTATGTTGATGATTAAATAGACATGTGGGAGTTTTAAAGTGTTTCCTAAATATTTGTGAGTTATCTATTAAGTTAGTCTCCGTTTGTGAATAAGAAGAAACACTAAAACTTGTAATTGTAAAATCTGACAGCTTTGACCTTTTAGACTGAAGTTCAACCGTAGTTAAAACGGATAAGGTAAAGAATCAATATATTTAGAAGAGTAATTATACATTGTTGAGAGGGAATCACTGGAAATTTAACATTGAACATTATGTTTTGCAATGCAGTAAAAATCTAGAAACTTTATAGATTATATAAATAATTTGTAATAAAATATACAAATATGGTAAGTTTTAAAATGTAGGCATTAGTGATGTCTTGTAAACAAATTCTGAAGTGAAAGGTTGTAAAAATACCATGTTGGGTTTCAAGAAAACACATTTAAGTAAAGTACAATGCCTAAATGAGAAAGTGGCCAAAAGAGCCAAAACAAAACTGGTTTGAAAGATCCGATGAAACTTATTCATATAATATGAACTTCAATGTCATATGTTTAAGTTTTATAGCATATAGTTTAAACACTTTTATAAAAGAAAATGTTTCTATGTTTTTCGAAAACATGTCAAAATGGTAAGCAAGGTTGAAAATGGTTTATATGCCCTTAAAAGCACATTTATCCATTGAAATGTATTTGAAATGAAATTGAAATAGCAAGGTTAAAACCAATATTGGTTAAATTGAGTTTTGAAGAAAAGTGTTAAGTTAAAGCAAGTTGTCAAAAGATTTTTAGCGAGAATATGACTTACATTGTTAGGAAAGGTCTAATAAGTTGTATGAAGTGGTTATAAAATATTTTATCGATGATAAATAAAACCGATGAAGCGAAATAACTTTCGATGGAAGATTAAGAAGTAAGGAATCAGTATGTTAGTGTAGCTGATCGTACCTAAATACTAAGGCGAGTACAAGGCGAGTATAAGGCGAGTGCCGATGTCTTTTCCCCAAGATAAAGGACAAGAAAATTCTTTTTTTTTTGAAAAACGTTTTATGGTGTCAATGCAGTTTATGACCTTTTATAGAGGTCAAAGGGATATCCTATGTTAAGTTTTAACCTCGAGGTGGAAACAACCTAGAGCTAAATCGTAGCGTAGTAATAAGGTCTCACGTATGGGTTAAACCTCCGTGTCTCCGTCGTGAGTCGAATCCGGAATGCCCGCCAATGGTATCCCAAGTGATTACTTAGTGGCGACTCATCTACCTCCTTATGCGATGCTCCAATTATCATTCGTGTCGGTATCGAAACGCTTTTTCCTAGTTGTAACTCTAGTACGAAGACAATGAAGAGGTATTGAGGAATAATTGGTATAGGTTTCGACTTAAGATTATTACTAGTGTATATCTAGCTACTAACCTTACATCTAAAGTCAATAGCTACCGAGGAATACACATTCTCAGTACTAAGTGCATTTCTCCTAGAGTGGCTAGTGATATAACCTAAGTGGTTAACCTAGCACTTGATAAGGGATAAGAGTATTTCTAAATAAATGCATTGTTATAAAAGTGCACTTAGTTTCTAAGTGTATGTAGATCAATGCCTATAATATGCAATGCCCGTACGCACACCGAAAAAAAATTGTTTTTCAAAAGTTTAAGTTGAAAATTGTTTTGAACATAATTCTACTATAACCATTTCCAGCCTCGCATTAATTTTCCTTAATTAAGCATAGTTGGCCAGGTTATACTTAATTAAAGTCCAATAATGCGTACTCGAATCAGTTATACTAGTAGTATGTTCAGTATTTTAAAAACATTTTGAAATTTTTTGGCTATAGTTGTGATTCTCCAAAGGAAAACCGGTATTCTCTATAACCTTCGGCTCTGATACCATTTCTGTGACACCCCGCTAAAGCAGAAACACGGGGCATGGCAGTACAAAGGGTTTCATAGCAAAAGTTAAAAGACAACACCAACCGTAGTATTAAAAATCATTACAAATTTACAATAGGTTTGAACAACTTTTAAAAGAATTACAATGTAAATTGAAATACAACACATGCGAATGCTCCTAAAAGTGATGTGTCCCTAAGTGCCACTTACTTGATGATTCCTGAAAAAGCATGTAAAACGAGCGTCAACTATAAAAATAGTTGGTGAGTACTCACAGATTAAAATAATAATATTGGTTTCATGAATCAAAATCAAGTTTTGATAAAAGTTTCCATAAATGAAAATATATTGTTAAAATGAGTAATCAAGTTCATTGCTACAAGGAGCAAAGAATTTCATTGCTAAAACATGTATATAAGTTTCCAATAATAAAATTTCGATGTTGTAATGAGAAACAAAGTTCGTTGCTATAATGAGAAACAAAGTTCATTGTTATAATTAATAAACAAGTTTATTGCCATAATTAATAACAATTTTTGTATGTGTATGAGCAAACAATGAGTTCACAACCAAGCCTATGACTGATGCCCTATCAAGATCTATGCTTATCGTTCCATAGATTATATGGTATCATGCACTCCAGCAATCAGGCGAGTGAGGAGTTGTCAATTCCTAATAGCGCTATCCATAATGACCATTGGCTCAAAGAGTTAATGGTTGGATTAAAGTATAAAGGAAGGGACTTAAGACGATAAGGCCTCATGTTTCAAGTTTCATAAACATACATAGAAAAATATAGCAATCAATTTTGATACAAATTAATTTAAATACAACGAACAATAAATAGATTTTCGGACATGCTTTTCCACCCCAAAACATAAAAATCGAAAATAGGGGAGTCGTGAATACTCACAATGCCTTAAGATGATGCAAATGGTGCCTTGAACTACGTTCCACTTGTACCACTAACGATTCCTACAATAATGGTATTTGCTAGTGAGTCTCTAATCGAAATCTAACACTAGTATACTTACTACTACTATAGAATTATGCCAATATTGTGTCAAAATTTAATATTGATAAGTTACAAACATTTTTCTGAAATGGTGAAATTTTATAACTCATGTGATTAAGATAATTTTGGATATTATTTTCCATAATTTTGTAATATTAATCGAGGGTATTTCAATACATTTAAAGGTGTTTTAAACTCCTAAAAATCCGAAAATATTATCAAACAGTTTCCAAAATTCATCAAATTTTACATTTTTGTTACAAATACAGTAGATGTTTACCAGAAGTTTTCTGTTGAATTTTTGATGTGATTAACTATTTTTCCAAAATTTTAAGCCTTAATATCAATATAAATTCGTGAAAAATAGTATCCGGATAATAAAAATTCTAAAAAATTTTATATTACTGACACTAAACATACTTAAGCTGGGAAAAATGTAAAAATGGATTTCTAAACAGTTTATCCCGATTTTATGATTTTTATGCATTTATTCTAACAAAAATGGAAATAAATAGAAGACAGTTTCCAAAATTGCCCAGACTTTGTTTAATACTGTTATAATACACATAGAAGCTGTGAAAAATATAAAACATATTTTTCAATTAGTTTTGCTATTTTTCATTGTTTTATACTCTTGAATAATCATTAAATGGTGAATAATTACCTAACAGTTAAAGTAAATTACCAAAATTTTTGTAAACTTCATTTACAGTGTAAATAATCTGGGAAAAATCCCAAAGATGGTTTTTATCTACTGGAATCCGATTTTGTGGATTTAAGTGTATTTAATCTTAGAAAATAGAAGAAAAATAGCATACTGAATATAAAAACCATCCAAATTTTTATTTAGAGTTCTAATATATTATAAGTCTTCTGGTAAATTTTCATGAATTTTGGATGAGTAGAACTATTTTTCCTGTTTTTAGTTCATTATAAATACAAAAATCGTGGAAAAATAGGAATGCATTATGAAAAATGCTGAAAATATTTTTCTGAGTTTTACACATAGGTTAGGAGGTACAGAAATTAATAGATACCCTTTTCACATTCTGTAAAGTGTGTTCTATGTTTTATTGGAGCTAAACAAAAAGAAACTTCAAAACCACAATAAACAGTAACAAAAATCGATGAAACTTAATGAGAGGTCATTATTTACCATAATGGCCATCCACCAATTTATCTAGGATTTATACACCTCACAAACTATTTTATATGATTTATTGCCCTATTTTATTGCAATAATTATAATAATTCGAGAAAAATGAATTATTTTCTGAAAGTTTGTAGAACATCTCATTTTGTTCGTGGAATACAGGGAAAATCAGATTTGATCAGAAAAGTTGTTTTAGATATTTATTTGGGAATAAATCCTTTATAAACCTATTTGAAAGCTTTTTAACAACAAACTTTGATCATCAAGCATCTAAGCTTGAAGATCATCACATGCATGTTGGTTTGAAGACCATTCATGAGTTTGAAATGTTCAAAAATCTTTTTTGATAGAAAACATAGGGTGCATGTGGTGATTTTCACCCAAAACTTGTAGAAAAGTGCATTATGTTGATTTTGACTTAGGTTTTGGTCCTTGGATTTCACCATTTACAACATGCATGTTGTTTTTGGATGAAATCCTACCACCATCATCATCAAAACCGTGAGTTTGTGTGTGTATGCTTATGTGTTCATGGTCTTTCATTAGAATGGAGTAGAAGAAGAAGAAAGTGTAAGAAAATCCATGAAAACTTGAAGGAAAATGAAAGGAAATCGTGTTCTACCTTAATGGACACCACTAGATGATTAAGATTTTGAGTATCTTGAGCGTTCTTGGGCATGTTTGCTGTAAAATTTCGTGGTTCATAGAGGGAGAAAGAGAGAAAATGTGTGTGAGAGTGTGAGAGAGAAATTAGAGAGAATGAGGGAAGATGGAGTGTGAGAGAGAAGAAGAATGATTTTGTGTTGGGAAGAGGAGAGATATGGAGAGAGAGAGATCCGAATTTTCAATAAGGAGAGAGACTCCCCACCTCTTCCATTTATTTTATATAATTATTTTCATATAATTTTTAAGGTTAAAGTTCATAAATGTGAGTTTTTAGGGCATTTAGGGTTTTTGAGAGTTTGTAAATCTTTGGATATCAAAATAAATTGAATCTTTGAGACTTTAAATTATTTTTGAGTTTCATAACCCTTATTCAAATTAGCAATAATGTTTCTAATTTATTTTTACCGGTTTATTGGCATTCTATGTAGTGATTCCGAGATTCAAGCGAAATTGAGGAATCAAGTATACTTGTCCTAGTATTCAACTTTGACTTAAGTTTCTATGAGACTTTGACCTAATTTCTACTACTAAGTCAAGTGCACAATGTGTGTATATGATTCATGAAAAGGTGTTCGAGTCAAAGAGTGACCCGAATATGGATAGTCTCTACAGTTAAGTAGTTGTAGAATTCACATAACAATGTGAAATCTAAGTACACTGTCCATCGTTTCTAATTGTTTCCAAGTCTCTAGTAGGTTATAACTTAGCTTCTAGTTACTAAGTATAGTATGTGTCGTGCCTATACGTGCAACTAAGTTTAGTCAAATCTAAAACCGACTCGAATTTTGACGGTTGTCACAGTCTCCCCCGGTTGAAAGAATTTCGTCCCAAAATTCAATTCGTGATGCATTCTATTAGAACTCAGTCGAATACAATTTTATAATTGGAGAGATGGTGACTTGAAGATCTCTTTGATTATTTTGGGGTAATTCCTCAGGGGAAGAGCCCAACTCTTTAGCTATAATCAAATTAATGTTTCCCTAATTCGAGTTCTACAGTCTAGATTGCGAGAATTTAGGATCATGGAAATCATGATCCAACCATGGCGACCTAGTTCAAAAGATTATCTAGTTTGATATTATTTAACTTAAACGAGCGCTATAATTTTTGCTAAAGCACCAACTGCATCCAGCGTTAAGTCCGCATTGTTCCTTAAGTCGCGTTCTAAATCAACACTACGTGTAAATTTTCCGCCTAATAACGAAGAGATTAGGAACAATTTGTTCGCTTCCGGGTTGGCTACTAAATCTGGAAAAAGATATATTCCGAAATACGAAGGGGTAGCACGAATGAAAGAGAAGCGATCGACGGTAAGTTCCTAAATATACGTACTAAGGGTAGACAACGAAGTTTTGGTACATCTCAAATGTAAGGTTATTTAAGTGTCGTCTCCAAAATAAATTACGAAAGACCAAGGATTTCCGAAGCTATATTTACTACTATTGTTACTCTTGCTATAATAAAACAATATTCGAAGAAAATATATATATAGAGAGTCATTGTTGCAAATGGAGGCGATGAAAGTTTATGATAAATTAAATCACCTTGTCGAGATAGTAATTTGAGTGTTTAGAAAGGATAAGTAATCTCACTATTATCACAATGTTTAATAATTCCAAGATAATGAAGATACATGAGTGACAATCAAACGAAGTAGTAAAATAATAAAAAGATAAATTAAAGTTAAAGGTTTAAGTCGTCAATGAGGGAATTTATATAGAAATATTGATATTACGCTTTTTGAAAAATTGTCCAGTTGTTTAAGTCAGGATAAATTTGAGTTTACGAGTCAGAATATTTATGAAAACAAGGTTGTGAGTTTAGGAACTCACTGAAAATTACAAAGTAGAATGCTATTTAAGAAATGTGTAAAAATGTCGATCATCGAAAACAATGCATTCTTAATTTAGTGATTCTACAAAAATAATCATTTGAAGGATAAATAATCGTAACATTTTTTTATGTTTTTAAAGAAAAGATGAAACATATGAAATGTACTCTTCACATATATTTTCTGGATTTTGAAAAATGATAAGAACAAGGGTAGTCACCTTGTGTATTAAGTGTAGGGGAAACACAATGAAAATTGCACGTTTAATCAAAATTTTATATTTAGAGAAAAATGAACAAATATAAATAAGAATTACTTGTTTAACAGTAGATTTCAAAATAAAAATAAAAGTATATGATAAATGACTTATTTGAATATATCAAAGTTGACTATATCAAAATTATGCCTCACGACTATACACATATTAATCGCTCAAAACGAAAGGGTAGACTTCTAGTCTGTATGTGTACGAACATGATACCACGAGAAGCAAAATAGACAGAAACAAAGTTAGACAATGTATTATGTTACTATCATGGGCGTGCGAGATCTAAAATCAGAAGGAGAGCGAGAAATCAAGTTCGGGGGAAAGAAAAAGGAAGATAGCGGCGACAATGATTGCTATTGTTAAAATTATAAGAACAATACCTATAGGTAGATTTAAAACCAGGTTGAGATATATTTCAAACTTAAATATTTGATGTATGTTGATGATTAAATAGACATGTGGGAGTTTTAAAGTGTTTCCTAAATATTTATGAGTTATCTATTAAGTTAGACTCTGTTTGTCAATAAGAAGAAACACTAAAACTTGTAATTGTAAAATCTGACAGCTTTGACCTTTTAGACTGAAGTTCAACCGTAGTTAAAACGGATAAGGTAAAGAATCAATATATTTAAAAGTGTAATTATACATTGTTGAGAGGGAATCACTGGAAATTTAACATTGTACACTATGTTTTGCAATGCAGTAAAAATCTAGAAACTTTATAGATTATATAAATAATTTGTAATAAAATACACAAATATGGTAAGTTTTAAAATGTAGGCATTAGTGATGTCTTGTAAACAAATTCTGAAGTGAAAGGTTGTAAAAATACCATGTTGGGTTTCAAGAAAACACATTTAAGTAAAGTACAATGCCTAAATGAGAAAGTGGCCAAAAGAGCCAAAACAAAACTGGTTTGAAAGATCCGATGAAACTTATTCATATAATATGAACTTCAATGTCATATGTTTAAGTTTTATAGCATAGAGTTTAAACACTTTTATAAAAGAAAATGTTTCTATGTTTTTCGAAAACATGTCAAAATGGTAAGCAAGGTTGAAAATGGTTTATATGCCATTAAAAGCACATCTATCCATTGAAATGTATTTGAAATGAAATTGAAATAGCAAGGTTAAAACCAATATTGGTTAAATTGAGTTTTGAAGAAAAGTTTTAAGTTAAAGCAAGTTGTCAAAAGATTTTTAGCGAGAATATGGCTTACATTGATAAGAAAGGTCTAATAAGTTGTATGAAGTGGTTATAAAATATTTTATCGATGATAAATAAAACCGATGAAGCGAAATAACTTTTGATGGAAGATTAAGGAGTAAGGAATAAGTATGTTAGTGTAGCTGATCGTACCTAAATACTAAGGCGAGTACAAGGCGAGTATAAGGCGAGTGCCGATGTCTTTTCCCCAAGATAAAGGACAAGAAAATTCTTTTTTTTTTAAAAAAACGTTTTATGGTGTCAATGCAGTTTACGACCTTTTATAGAGGTCAAAGAGATATCCTATGTTAAGTTTTAACCTCAAGGTGGAAACAACCAAGAGCTAAATCGTAGCGTAGTAATAAGGTCTCACGTATGGGTTAAACCTTCGTGTCTCCATCGTGAGTCGAATCTGAAATGCCCGCGAATGGTATCCCAAGTGATTACTTAGTGGCGACTCATCTACCTCCTTACGCGATGCTCCAATTATCATTCGTGTCGGTATTGAAATGCTTTTTCCTACTTGTAACTCTAGTACGAAGACGATGAAGAGGTATTGAGGAATAATTGGTATAGGTTTCGACTTAAGATTATTACTAGTGTATATCTAGCTACTAACCTTACATCTAAAGTCAATAGCTACCGAGGAATACACATTCTCAGTACTAAGTGCATTTCTCCTAGAGTGGCTAGTGATATAACCTAAGTGGTTAACCTAGCACTTGATAAGGGATTAGAGTATTTCTAAATAAAGGCATTGTTATAAAAGTGCACTTAGTTTCTAAGTGTATCTAGATGAATGCCTATAATATGCAATGCCCGTATGCACACCGAAAAAAATTTGTTTTTCAAAAGTTTAAGTTGAAAATTGTTTTGAACATAATTCTACTATAACCATTTCCAGCCTCGCATTAATTTTCCTTAATTAAGCATAGTTGGCCAGGCTATATTTAATTAAAGTCCAATAATGCGTAGTCGAATTAGTTATACCAGTAGTATGTTCAGTATTTTAAAAACATTTTGAAATTTTTTGGCTATAGTTGTGGTTCTCCAAAGGAAAACTGGTATTCTCTATAACCTTCGGCTCTGATACCATTTCTGTCACACCCCGCTAATGCGGAAACACGGGGGGTGGCAGTACAAAGGGTTTCATAGCAAAAGTCAAAAGACAACACCAACCATAGTATTAAAAATCATTACAAATTTACAATAGGTTTGAACAACTTTTAAAAGAATTACAATGTAAATTGAAATACAACACATACAAATGCTCCTAAAAGTGATGTGTCCCTAAGTGCCACTTACTTGACTATTTTATATGATTTATTGCCCTCTTTGATTGCAATAATTATAATAATTCGAGAAAAATGAATTATTTTCTGAAAGTTTGTAGAACATCTCATTTTGTTCGTGGAATACAGGGAAAATCAGATTTGATCAGAAAAGTTGTTTTAGATATTTATTTGGGAATAAATCCTTTATAAACCTATTTGAAAGCTTTTTAACAACAAACTTTGATCATCAAGAATCTAAGCTTGAAGATCATCACATGCATGTTGGTTTGAAGACCATTCATGAGTTTGAAATGTTCAAAAATCGTTTTTGATAGAAAACATAGGGTGCATGTGGTGATTTTCACCCAAAACTTGTAGAAAAGTGCATTATGTTGATTTTGACTTAGGTTTTGGTCCTTGGATTTCACCATTTACCACGTGCATGTTGTTTTTGGGTGAAATCCTACCACCATCAGCATCAAAACCGTGAGTTTGTGTGTGTATGTTTATGTGTTCATGATCTTTCATTAGAATGGAGTAGAAGAAGAAGAAAGTATAAGAAAATCCATGAAAACTTGAAGGAAAATGAAAGGAAATCGTGTTCTACCTTAATGGACACCACTAGATGATGAAGATCTCAAACGGAGCTCGATCTATACTGGCATGATAACTGTTATTGTACGAAAACTCTGCCAGTGGAAGATACGTATCCCAACTCCCTCCAAAATCCAACACGCATGCCCGCAGCATATCCTCTAGTGTCTGGATCGTTCTCTCACTCTGACTGTCGGTCTGGGGGTGGTACGTTGTGCTAAAATGTAGCTGAGTGCCCAAATCCTCGTGGAATTTCTTCCAGAACCTGGATGTGAACCGAACATCACGATCAGAGACTACCGACACAGGAACCCCATGTCTAGCCACTACCTCACGCATGTAAATATCCGCCAACTTCTCTGCGGATATACTTTCTGATATCGGAATGAAATGGGCACTCTTCGTCAGTCTATCCACAATCACCCATATGGCATCCACACCCCTCGCCTTCCTTGGCAACTTCGTAATGAAGTCCATCGTGATCTCCTCCCACTTCCACATGGGAATGGGTAGCGGCTGGACTTACCATGAGGTCGCTGATGCTCTGCCTTGACCTTCCTGCCGGTCAAGCACCGCTCTACAAACCAAGCAATTTCCTGCTACATGCATGGCCACCAATAACTCAGCCTCAAGTCCCTATACATTTTTGTAGCTCCCAGATGTATAGAGAACTTGGACTTATGCGCTTCCTCCAATATCTTTTGTCTCACTCCCCCAGTCTTCGGTACCCACACCCGACCACACTGCGTCAAAAGGCCTCGACTATCCTTAACAAACAAAGGATACTGCCATCGGATCCTTTCTACCTTCCAATTTTCTTTCTTTACTCCCTCAACCTGAGCCTCTTTGATCATCTCCAACAATGGAGAGATCACCGTCATCCTCAAACACACATTCCCAATCGGGGAACCTGCCGTCTTACGGCTCAAAGCGTCGGCCACTACGTTGGCCTTCCCAGGGTGGTATAGAATCTCGCAATCATAGTCTTTTAGCACGTCCAACCACCTTCTCTGTCGCATGTTGAGGTTCTGTTGGTCCATCAAATACTTCAGACTCTTGTGGTCGGTGTAAATGGTACACCACACTCCATACAAGTAATGCCTCCAAATCTTGAGGGCAAACACCACTGCCCCTAGGCCCAGATCGTGAGTAGGGTAATTTGCCTCATGTGGCTTCAGCTGTCGCGAGGCATATGCTATCACGTGCCCTCTTTGCATCAGTACCGCACCTAACCCTAAAATCGATGCATCACAGTACACCACCAGATCATCTAATCCCTCTCGGAGAACAAGGATCGGAGCCTCGCACAATCTCCACCTCAAGGTCTCGAAGGCCAACTGCTGATCCGTACCCCACCGAAACGTCACATTATTCTTGGTTAGTCGTGTCAATGGCACAACAATCTTAGAGAAGTCCTGGATAAACCTCCGATAATAACCCGCTAAACCCAAGAAGCTACGAATCTCTGATGCATTCTTCGGTACTTCCCACCGCATCACAGCCTCAACCTTGGTTGGATCAACCGATATACCCTCCTGGTTGATGATATGCCCCAAGAATTGTACCTCTCACAGCCAGAAATCACACTTGGAGAACTTGGGATACAACTTTTCCTCCATTAGGGTCTCCAGCACCTCCCTTAAGTGTTGTTCGTGCTGCTCCCTGGTCTTAGAATAGACCCGAATATCATCAATGAAAACGATCACCGACCGATCCAGCATCGGTCTACACACCCTATTTATAAGGTCCATGAACGTTGCTGGGGCATTAGTGAGCCCAAACGGAATCACTACAAACTCATAATGCCCATACCGAGTCCTGAAAGTCGTCTTCGGTATATCCTCATCCCGAATCCTCATCTGATGGTATCCCGACCGAAGGTCAATCTTGGAAAACCAAGACGCACCCTGCAGCTGATCGAACAAATCATCGGTCCTTGGAAACGGATAACGGTTCTTCACCGTTAGCTTGTTTAGTTCTCTATAATCGATACACATCCTGTGGGATCCATCCTTCTTTTTCACGAAAAGAATCAGTGCTCCCCACGGGGAACTGCTCGGACGAATAAACCCATGGTCTAACAGCTCCTGAAGCTGTGTAGATAACGCTTGCATCTCAGGCGGTGCCAACCGATATGGCGCCTTTGCTATTGGAGCGGCACCTGGCACCAAATTGATGCGCAACTCCACCTACCTCTCTGGAAGCACCCCTGGTAACTCTTCGGGGAAAACATCCCTAAAGTCCTGAACAACTGGGACGCTGCCTACATCCTTCGTGATCTCTACCCTTGTATCCGAGATATATGCCAGAAATCCCGTACAACCCTGATGCAGGAACCTCCTAGCCCTTGCAGCCGAACAGAGGGTTGGCCCCTGCGATACCTTATCACCATGTATCACCAGTTCTCCCCCACTTGGGGTTCAAACCCTCACCAACTGATGCTCGCAGTCAATCATGGCTCCGTTGGCCCCCAACCAATCCATTCCGATAATCACCTTCAACCCTCACAACGGTATCAGGACTAGATCGACTCGAAATCTCTCACCAAGCACACTCAGGACACAGTCCCGATACACCCTCGCAGCACTAATGGTGTGGTCATCCGCAATCTCCACCTCGAGCGGGGAGTTCAAAGTTCTCGGCGCTTCTCGGAACTTCTTGCTAAGCGCAAGAGATACGAACGATCGGGTTGCACCCAAATCAAACAAGGCATGAGCAGACATACCATTGACCAAAAAGGTCCCTATACAAGCATATAATACGCATAAGCAAAACAGATCCATAGATCAGGGAATAATAATTACGTACCAGCCACGACATCAGGCGCTGCGCGCGCCTCTGCGGTAGTCAGCTGAAATGCACGGCTCTTCACTGTTGGAACTTTCGCCTTAGCAGGGCGACCATCGGTAATCCTCATTGTGGCGGGCGCAGGCGCCGCCACCGCTCCTCCTCCTCCCTGCAACTTCGCACAGTTGACCCGCTTATAGCCGGTCTGGTTGCAGTGAAAACAGATTAAGCCCTTCGCGGGGTAGTCCCTGCTCATATGGCCCTGTTGGCCACATGGATAACATCCCGAGCGTGCGATACGGCAAGCTCCATTTTGTACCCGGCTACACTTGGCACATCGGCCCCGACCCTGATGGCCCTTGCTGGAAGTGTCTAACGTCTTAGGCTTCTTAGCCTGTCCTACTGCTGCCTGAGCCTGCTCAGGCTTCCGCTTCGTGCGGAATTCCAGCTCCATTTCCCGTTCCTGGGCCTTCTCCACCATTTCATTCAGGGTCTTGCACCCTGTAAAGCTCACAAACTCCCAAATATCGTCCCTCAGCATGGAATGATATCGGGTCCACCTCATTTCCTCATCGGTAGCGTATTGCGGAATCAACAAAGCTCGTTCCCGAAACTTGGCGGTGATCTCTGGCACAGTCTCGGTGGTCTGCTGCAAATCATGAAACTCTCGCACTAATCGTTGCACCTCAATGGGTGGTGCAAACTCCAGATCAAATCGCCGAAAAAACTCGGCCCATGTCATCTCAGCCACCTTGGCTGGTCCCACCTGTCTAGTAACCTCGCCCCACCAATCCCGAGCTCTGTCTCCCAGCATGCAAGAAGCAAACCCAACCTTTGCCACATCCGGGAAAGAACTCGTGCGTTGGGCGTTTTCGATATCCGCCACCCAGCATCGGCTGACAACGGGGTCCTTGATCCCAAAAAACTCCGACGCCCCACACGCCTTAAACTCCCGGAACGAGGGAGTTTGGACCCCCAAATGGCCCGCAGCAATCTCAGTCCTGAATGATCTGAGTCTCTCCTCCATGATCTCCATTATGCGCTCCTTGATCGTCCCAAAAATGACTGGGGTAGCGTCAAGGATGCCCCTGGTAACCTCGGCTGCAATAAGTTCGCGCAGCCTCTTATCTATGCCGTCTGTAGTGTCACCCGATCCATTCTCGGATCCAGATCCCGATCCTGATCCTCCCGTCCCGAAACGTGTCACTACCATGCTGAACTGGAGTGTCATAAATCATAACGATCAGGATTTTCATAAAACGGATCTCTCCACACCGGTCCTCCTTGAAGTCGTCATATCTAACATTGGCTTGCGTATAGGTCCTGTGCTTCCAGTAGTACGGGCCTAATACTACCTTCCACACCTACCTATACATTTCCCCAAGGCTCGACCTGATAACTCCAATTCGTCCCAAATAAATCGTATATTACCAACCACCGCATAACCCAAATCCTAGACTGCTCTAAGATTTTCCCTACCCACACCAACAGACCCATCATAACAGGTTGCCTTTATGCATGCAAATTATACATAGAAAAGGATCAAATAGACTTTCGAATAAAAGATTCTATCCTAGGACCACAACCAAACAAGGAACAGGAAATAAGGCTAAATCGATCATTCTAAGGCTATAAGCTCCTAACCGTATATAATTTTAAAAGCATACACATAGCATATTCCATACGATCATCCAAGTTCAAATATCAGAATATCATGACTAGCATATTAGGGATCTACTTACTTGGCTCGGCTGATCACGCGCGTTGCACTCTCATCTTTTCCTTCTTCCAAAAGCTTTTATGTCACTTTTTTTAGAACAAATTTACCCTTTCCTTAGTTTGAGTCCTGACACACCCGAGAGTATGCCCGAATCCCTCAAAACAAGGCTCTGATACCAACTTGTAACGACCCAAATTTTACAAAGAAATTTTTCATTTTTAATTAATCGACCATATTTCATAAAACATGGAGATCCCAATAATTGTTTTCAAAACCACCAACATTACATCATTATTATTTTCAAAACATCAGAGTGTCCCCCAAACTATATCGGAAAACAGAGATAGAGTGCACGCCGCATCATCATGCCTTGCCTTTACCCTTGGACTCCGATGTACCTGAAACAAATCCACAAACGGTAAGCTGAAAGCTTAGTGAGTCCCCCAGAGCATACCCCACACAAACCACATATCACATTAGCTATAAAGCTACCTCTACCACATATCACATGTCAATTAGCCATGAAGCTATCTCTACCGTTAGCCACAAAGGCTATCTCTACCATCAGCCATAAAGGCTGTCTCTACCATTAGCCATGAGGCTATCTCTATCGTTAGCCATAAAGGCTATCTCTACCACATATCATGCACAAATACATATCACACCTCTACATAACAAGTAAACGAACTATCGCAAAATGGACCGACCTTGGTGCCTTAGACCCATTGGTATGGTGAGAAAATTCACCTCACAAAGCTGAATCGGCAACTGAATTCAGGTATGTCCTGTGCTGCTCTTCCTAAACTGTTTATAATCAATGATTAAATAATTCAGCATAATCCCATAAATACCCCTAGGGTCAACCCTGGTCAAAGTCAAAGTCTATAGTCAAGGTCAACAATCCATATTGACCTTGACTCGTCGAGTACAATCATTCACTCGTCGGGTTCCCTGCTTAACTCATCGACTCGCCGAGTCACCCGAGGGACTCGTCGAGTTCCTTGATGTTTACGGCCGTAACCCACCAACCGTACACCCCTGACCGTGAACCCATGGCCGTGAACCCTTTCGACTCGCCGAGTCACCAGAGGGACTCGACGAGTTCTCACGTAATCGGTTCATTCAAGTGGGATTTAAGGTTTCAAACTTCAGATCCATACTCTCCTAGTGAAGATATCTCGTAAAGTTGCAAACTTTACGTGCATGCATAGCCTCACATGGTCATAACACCAAAATTAACCTTCAAACAAGGTTCTTATGCATGGAGAGGGAATGAGCTCAATAAAAGATGCAACTTTATGATATTTGGGGCCTAAGAAGGTCCAGATCTGGAACCATATCCTTGTGATAGGTCCAGATCTAAGCTTGCTTCCATTTCATTAAAGTTGGTCACAACTATCAAATAGAATTTATGCTTAAGGTAACAGATCCATACCTCAAATCAATGCCCAAGGCGAACTAGATGCTAGATCTAGTGTTTTCTCCTTGATACTTCTTCTTCAAGCTTGGAATCCTCCCCAAAATCTCAAGGATAAGCTCCCAATTGATCTTAATTCACTCACAAGAGGGTGTGCGGCCGTAAACGTTCTTCTATGGTGCTAAGGGAGGCTACTGGGGCGGATAATGACGTTTATATATGGAGCAAACCCAAAATTTAGGGTTTTATTTAAACAGCTCGGACTCGCCGAGTCGACCTTCGACTCACAGAGTCGGTCCCGTTTCGCGTTTCCTGATGTCACGACCCTACTCGAAGAGTTGACCTCCCAACTCGCCGAGTCCATGCATAAATTATTTCCAATTCAAACCAGGTGTTACAAGCACTGTCGTAGTTGTTCCCGCTGCCGTTGAAGACAAAGGTCACCGTTTGGACGATGTAGCAGTGGGCGATCAAAAGAAGCAAAGTTGTGGATGTCGTTGCTGCTGTTTTCGATTAAAGGTCATGCACCCTTCTCTCTCCATCCCTTTCTGTCGATACGTCGTAGCCGCCGCCACCTTGAGTCGCTGTTATGTATTATTGACGCTGCTCCGACTGCCCCACGTCACCTTGAGGGTGGCTGAGTTAGGTCCGTGGTTTCGTGTTGTAACTTATGTTCGTGTGTGTGTGTGTGTTGTTGTTGTTGTTTCAGGTCGTGAAGTAGTTGTGGATGTGATTAGTTGGTCGGAAAACGAATAGGACCATCATGGCAGCCAACCATGGTGGCTGCCGCCTTGGCTACCCTTTACTACCACCACCAGCCACCGTTTGAGGTGGTTATGTGTGTTATGGTGTGTATATAATGGTTTGTGTTTGTTTGTGTGTTATGGTGTGTATGTATGTGTGTTTTAATGGTGTGAGGTTGTGTGAACGTTTCTTGGCCGGAAATCAGAGAAAACCCACCACCACCACCGTAAGGTGGTGGCTACCACCTTCTGCCGCCGTCTGCCACCATCTTGGAGGTTGTATTGGACATTTTCTATTCTTTTATGTGTGCTTGGAATTGTTGGATTTATCACTCGAAACCGACACCGCTGTTGTGTGTGGGTGGCTGCCACCATGGACCGTCATCGACCACCACTGCCCAAGGTGGCATTGGGTGGTGCCGGACTTATTACATATTAATTTTTCCTAATCATCTAACTTTAGTCCGAGTGGCACGTGTTTGGGGTTAGAAACCCTAATGTCAAGAAAACCCTAGTTTTTGAATTGGTCGGGACCTACGTTAAAACTGTTGATTAAACTTTAAGTAATACTTAATAATACCCTACAAATTAACTTAATGCAATATTGGACTTAATGAATTAAGTACTTTAGGGGTTTAGTGTGGAACAGTAACCCTAGTTATCATTTTATGTGGAAACCCGAGAATCGGGGAGCTTTATTTTTGGACAATGATTGGGCGCATATTTGGGCTATTGATTGGATTATTATTACACCTGAATAACTAATTCAAACCATAATCAGTCCTACCATTAGATGATTAAGTCCTTAATGGGTTAAGTGTTCTTACTTAACCCTAATCGTCATTTTCTATGAAACGATAATCGTCATTTCATGTGAGGGGGTCACTGTTGCAAGTGACTATAACCTGTGATCAGGTATTGACTCAAGTATTTGTAGGTAATTGGCAGTAAGTTGAAGTTGGTAGAGTTCTTCATTGCTACAGTGGTTACCTACGTGCATATCGAGGTGAGTTTCGCCTCACTGTACCGTGGGTCGAAGGCACCAATGTTGGCCTACTAGTTTTGGTTATCTTTTACTAGAGGGATACCTTAGGGACTGTATATAGTCATGTAGGATAGACTGAGGACTTTTGATCCAAGTTCTCTTACATGTTCCTTGTTTGGTTGAGGTTCTAGAGTAGGATCACCTGTCTGGGTGACTATCTCACCTCTAGTATATACGGTCGTGCATTCCTTGGATGGTTGATATTTAGTATGACGTTATGCTGTAGTGATCTGTTAGATCTGTGTTCTGGTATTGAATATACTGCTATGTTGTAGTGATCTGTTAGATCTGTGTTATGGTATCGAGTATGCTGCTATATTGTACTCACCTGTTAGATCTGTCTCCTGGTATTGAGTATGTTGCTTTGTGGTAATAATCTGTAGAACTGTATGTTATCTATGCTTGCTAGTTATCATGTATGGAGTGCCCTTAGGGATTGTCTGTGATCATGTAGGATAGCCTGAGAACTCTTGGTCAAGGTTCTCTTGCTTGTTCGTTGTTTGGTTGTGGCTTTAGAGTAGCATCACCTGTTTGGGTGGCTATCTCACATCTGGTTATTTATGGTTGCGCATTCTATGGAGGTTAGCTGGTAGCCGGACTATATGTTGTGAGAGGACTAGTAGGCGGTAGTGAGCTGTATGATTGCTGTTTGCATGTATTATGTGCCTACTTGACCCTGATTGTTTATATGGCGACATGTTGTGTTGGGTTTGGGTTGAGACGGTCCTGCTTTGTACGGTAGGCCAAGATACTCGGTGTGGGTCGGCTGTAAGTCGTAGGCACGGAGGCTATAGAGGAGCGGTTGGGTTGAGGCGGTACGCGGTCAAACTCTACTTTACCGCCCCGGATAGACTGAAGGCCTGCGACGCGATCAAGTCAGGCCGAAGGCCCGAAGAGCAGCAGTTATACATGCATATATGTTTAGTGTATGGGGTATTTTGGGGGTAACTCACTAACCTTTATGCTTACCCAGTTGTTTATTGTTTCAGGTATCATCAGTGATTGCGGGAAGCCAAAGGCGGGACTGTATACACATATAAACAACTTTGAAAATTCCGCATTTCCTATAATACTCTGAGATTAATAAATGTAATTTTGGATAAATGGTTTTCTTAAATAATGGATTAATAAATTGGGAATTTTACCTTAATAAAAATGAAAAAATAAAATTATCGTGAAAATGGGATGTTACAAGTTAGTATCAGAGCCATGGTTTGAGTGAATTGGAGGAACACTTGTGTGAATCCAGTCTCAAACTAGGATGCGCGAGTTTTTGCAAAATGTTTTTTTTTGAAAAAAAATTATAATAAAAGAGTTAGGTTAAGGACATGGGCTCGGTCTCTTGTCATGTTTTTGTTTGATTGTTGGCTTGGGATCGGGAATGTGAACCTTGACTTAACTTTGATTTTTCAGGAAGATGCGGTGTGTACAGTCAGCAAGAGCCCAAACAGGAGAGTGGTTCCCAAAATACTCATACTTCTTATGTTTGTTGAGCTTCGATTTTTGTTGATGTATAAATTGTTAGAAAAGTATGCTAGTGGATAGGGTTCTTTTAGAAACTGTTGGATAGTGATTCTTGATTTCTGTGATGCCTTCTGATTTAGGGAGTTGCTTACCTGATATATGTTTTTGATTGTGTGATTGATGCGTGTATGTTGATTAGTTGTATATGGTCGGATTGGATAGCGTTTTAGAATGATCGACTTGTCCTTTCTTCCTGTTCCTTATTTCGTTGTGGACTTAGGGCAGGGTCGATTATACGACATTCTATCTGATCTCAGGTTGTGTACAAAAAGCATGCACAAAAGAAACCGGTGGTGCATGAGCGAGGGAAATCCTGGGGAGAGTGCCTAGGAAGTTAGTTGTAGCTCGCAGGAGGAGTGGGTGTTATCACACCTAGGAGTGGCTTAGTGCAGTAACATAGAACCTTGGTGTGAATTCTGAATCAACTACAGATAGGTGTGGATGGTAGTATGGGTCGTACTACTAAAAGCACAGGATCTGTATGAGACTCAGGAGGAATTTTAAGGCTGCTAAGGAACTAATATGAGTAGGACCTCGTGTGGAGCACTGTATTGTGATGTCTGATATTTCCTTGATATATCTTTCCAGTATGGAGGCTATTGGAGATTCAGGATGAGGAGTCGGATCTAGTGGCCAGGATGGGCTAGGATTGACAGAGGACCGAGTTATGGAGATCATTCAAGAGGAGGTTGTTTCTTTTTTCAGGGAGGTGACTCCGGAGTTGCTCGGGTTGGTCAAGATCGCCATGATTGAATTTTTTGATGATCATTATGCTAAACTTTCTGAGGTTGTTGTTACTGCATCCACCGCGGCTGTTGCTGCCATTAGGGGTCGAGGAGAGAGAGCTTTCCAGTACCGGGCCTTCAGTAATACGAAGCCCCCAGATTTTGATGGGGTCTCGAACTCAATTGTGGTGATGACATGGCTGTCTGACGTGGAGGGTTGTTTCTTCACGAGTTCTCGTCCGGATAACCAGAAGGTCAAGTGCACCCTGAACCTTCTCAGGTTGGTGGCAAGGGATTGGTGGAGACTCGTGACTAGTTCTTATACTCCTGAGCAGAGGGTCACGATGACTTGGGAGCGGTTCTCGGAAATGTTCCATGCAAGGTATGTTCCCCTAGTAGAGAGTGAGAGTCTGTCCCAGGAGTACCTGGATCTGAGACAGACGACCGAGTCGGTGACGGAGATCACCAAGATCTTCACTGAGAGGGCTTTGTTCAGTCCTGAGTTTGCTGCTTCAGAGCAGGCTCAGATGACTCGGTACTTGAGTATGCTCAATACGGACATCCGACAGTTCGTATCCACCCAGCGCTATGGTTCCCTCGCTGAGCTTCAGGATGCCGCGAGGAGGCAGGAGATTGAGATAGAAATCCAGGAAAGGGAGCAATGTAAGACTCTGGATTAGTCCCAGCCTGCGGCAAAGCGGTTCAAGTCCGTCGGCCAGAGTTCAGGATCAATTGGAGGGAGGCGCAGACCTTTTGTATGTCACAGGTGTGGCGAGGAGAGTCATTTTGGAATGGACTACATGGGGAATGTGCGAGTTTGTTTTCATTGTAGTCAGGGAGGCCACATTTGAGCTCACTTTCCTTTTCTCAGTGAGGTTTTGGATCCTACACCCTTAGCTTGGCACTTACCCGATGGTCGTTAGGGGACCGTCGGGTTCCCAAGGATCGAGATTTGAGTTGGCAGTTCTTCTTTTTAGCAATTGTGGTAGTATTGGTATTCTTCTGTAATTTACGTCTATGTTTGAAGTTCAGTTGTAATCTTGTATGATCAGTCAAATTAAATTATCTTATTCAGCTCTGTTTATGTTGATCTCTTGTTATGTATGGAATAATTATCTTTGACCTTGATTGTATGCAAGATGGAATGTATGAATGTTGTATGGGTTCAGATTCTCATGTGTATATGGATATCGGTAGTTGTAATCGAGTGGTAGAGTTCGAGTTAGTCTGAGTATCAAAGGGCTATGAAGTTCTAAGTTTCTAGAAAACTTCAAGTGGGGGAGAATAGAACCTCGCAAAAGTAAGACTCTTAGCCAAGATTCGGTTCTCTTTCAGATTTCTCCAAGTTCCAGATTTCTACGCAACTGCTAGATCTTCTGGTTTCACGGGAAGATCATCGTCAGCTGTTGGATTTTACCTTCGATTCATATTAGTCTTACTTATGATAGCATCGGTAGGGCGTGCTTGTGCTTAGACCTTAGGGTGTTAGGAGCTCAGATTGAGGGATTACTTGCATGTTATCGTCTGTTAGGGGTGATTCCGAGTGTTGATAGTGGATACTTAGTTGGGCTATCGAAGCCCAATAGGAGCGTGGTCTAGTTAATATGTGATCAGTTATATTTCATTGCGGTAGTGCCCTTTTGTACGCGGTTGCATGTTAGCATTTAGCTGAGAAGCCCTAGAACCGAGTAATTTTGCGGATTCTCGCACATCTTGGCTGTGGTGGGGGAGTGCATCATGAAGAAGAAGCGAGAGCCGATTTCGAGGATGAAATCAAATTTAAGTGGGGGAGAATTGTAACATTATGTTTTAAATGAAATAAATAAATAAAATATAATAAGTAAATAAATAAAATAAGTAAATAAATATATAATAATCCCTAAAACCCCGAGATGTATTTTTATATTTTATTTTAGCCCTAAATTGTATTAAATTAGCGGGATGTACACCTTGGGGTGTTAAAAGTTATATTTTCTGGTATTGAGCGTCAAAATTGTAATATATAGACTTGAAATGTAAAGAATATTGTATAGCATAGGCTGTAGTGTAAATATTGGACCTTATCTGAACTAATTTGTGGAGGCAGGGACCAAACTAGTAAAAAATGTATCTAAGTTTTATTTGAACACGAGACTTGAACCCGGTCCCTTTCCCCTTCCGTTTTTAAGGATTGTGTAACCCTAAACTTAACCCTATCATGATCCAGCCGCTACCCTTATCACACCTTGCCTCCAGCCGTCGCCACCTCCACCGTCGATGTCGGAAACCACCAAGCCAAGCACCGTTGTTGTTGTTCCCGCTACCATTAAAGACAAAGGCCGCCATTTGGACGATGTGGCAGTAGGCGATCGGAAGAAGCAAAGTCGTGGCTGTCGTTGCTGTTGTTTCTGATTAAAGGTCGTGCACCCTTCTCTCTCTGCTCCTTTCTGTCGATACATCGTAGTCGTCGAAGCCCTGAGCGGCTGTTATGTGTTGTTGCCGCTGCTCCGACTTCCGCACGTCACCTTGAGGGTGGCTGAGTTGGGTCTGTGGTTCCATGTTGTAACTCGTGTTCGTGTGTGTGTTGTTCTTGCAAGCCGCGAAGTAGTTGTGGATGTGGTTGGTTGGCCGGAAAATGAATAGAACCACCATGGCAGCCAACCATGGTGGCTGCCGCCTTGGCTACCCTTTTCTGCCACCACCAGCCACCGTGTGAGGTGGCTGTGTGTGTGTGTGTGTTATCATGTGTGTGTCATGGTGTGTGTATGTGTTTTAATGGTCTGAGGTTGTGTGGACATTTCATGGCCGAAAATCAGAGAAAAACCACCACCACCACCGTAAGGTGGTGGCTGCCACCTTCTGCCGCCGTCTGCCACCATCTTGGAGGTTGTCTTGTACATTTTGTAGTCTTTTATGTGTGCTTGGAATTGTTGGATTTATCACTCGAAACCGCCACCGCCGCCGTGTGTGGGTGGTTGCCATCACGGACCGCCGACGACCACCACTGCTCAAGGTGGCATTGGGTGGTGCCTGACTTATTACATATTAATTTTTCCTAGTCATCTAACTTTACTCCAAGTGGCACGTGTTTGGGGTTAGAAACCCTAATTAGGGTTTAGAAAACCCTAATGTCAAGAAAACCCTAGTTTTTGATTTGGTCGGGACCCGCATTAAAATTGTTAATTAAACATTAAATAATACTTAATAATGCCCTACAATTAACTTAATGCAATATTGGACTTAATGAATTAAGTCCTTAAGGGGTTTAGTGTGGAACACTAACCCTAGTTATTATTTTATGTGGAAACCCTAGAATCGGGGAACTCTATTTTTCGATAATGATCGGGCCCATATTTGGGCTATTGATTGGATTATTATTACACCCAAGAATAACTAAGTCAAACATTAATCAGGCCTACCCTTAGGTGAATGGGTTAAGTGTTATTACTTAACCCTAATCGTCATTTTATATGAAACCCTAATCGTCATTTCATGTGAGGTGATCACAGTTGCAAGTGACTATAACCTGTGATCGGGTATTGATTCAAGTATCTTCTTGTAGGTGATTGGAAGTGAGTTGAAGTTGGTAGAGTTCTTCGTTTCTATAGTGGTTACCTACGTATATATCGAGGTGGCTTTCGCCTCACTATACCACGGTTCGAAGGCTCCAATATCGGTCCACTAGTTTTGGTTATCTGTTACTAGAGGGATACCTTAGGGATGTATATAGTCATGTATGATAGACTAAGGACTTTTGATCCAAGCTCTCTAACCTGTTCCTTGTTTGGTTGTGGTTCTAGAGTAGAATCACCTGCCTGGGTGACTATCTCACCTCTGAGTATATACGGCCGTGCATTCCTTAGATGTTTGATATTTACTATGATGTTATGTTGTAGTGATCTGTTATATCTGTGTTCTGGTATTGAGTATACTGCTATGCTGTAGTGATATGTTAGATGTGTTATGGTATCGAGTATGATGCTATATTGTAGTTACCTGTTAGATCTGTCTTCTGGTATTGAGTATGTTGCTTTGTGGTAATAATTTGTAGAACTGTATGTTATATGTGCTTGTCGGTTCTCATCTATGGAGCGCCCTTAGGGACTGTCTGTGGTCATGTAGGATAGCCTGAGAGCTCTTGGTCGAGGCTCACTTGGTTGTTCCTTGGTTGGTTGTGGCTTTTGAGTAGCATCACCTGTTCGGGTGGCTATCTCACATCTGGTTACTTATGGTTACTCATTCTATGGAGGTTAGCTGGTAGCAGGACTGTATGTTGTGAGAGGACTATTAGGTGGTAGTGAGCTGTATGATTGTTGTTTGCTTGTATTATATGCCTACTTGACCCTGATTGTTTATATGGCGACATGTTGTGTTGGGTTTGGGTTGAGGCGGTCCTGATTTGTGCGGTAGGCCAAGATACCCGGTGCGGGCCAACTATAAGCCGTAGGCATGGAGGATCTGGAGGAGCGGTTGGGTTGATGAGGTAGGCCATCAAACCCTGGTCTTCCATCCCAGATAAACTGAAGGCATGCGACACGGTCCACTCAGGCTAAAGGCCCGAAGAGCGGAAGTTATGCATGCTTATATGTTCAGCGTATGGGGTATTTTGGAGGAAACTCACTAAGCTTTATGCTTACCTAGTTGTTTATTGTTTTAGGCATCATCAGTGAGTGTGGGAAGGTAAAGGCTGGACTGTACACACTCATCAACTACTTTAAGGATTTCGTGTTTCCTATAATACTCTGATATTAATAAATGTAATTTTGAATAAATGGTTTTCTTAAATAAAGGATTAATAAATTGGGAATTTTACCTTAATAAAAATGAAAAAAAAAATTGTCGTGAAAATGGGATGTTACAAGTTGGTATCAGAGCCCTGGTTTGAGTGATTTGGAGGAATACTTGTGTGAATTTTCTTATTGACAACAAAAAGTTAGCGTGTTTGGCTAAGGCTAGAGATTTTAGTAATTTACCTAATTTGGGTATGTTGTGTCATGATGAAGGTTTTGAGAACTTCCATATTCGTTACATGGGTGGTCTTTGAGTAATGTTTGAATTTAAATCCAAACATGCATGTAAAACTTTTTTGGAGTGTGATGCTATTAATCATTGGGTTTCTGAAAAAAGAAAATGGGACAGAAACTGTGTGCCCTCTGATCGTATTGTGTGGGTTGATGTTGAAGGTCTGCCCTTATGTGCTTGGAGTAACCCTGCTTTTAGACAAATCTTGGCTAAATGTGGTTCAATTGTTCATTTGGACGACAATATTGAAGAAGATGTAGGCAAATCACGTGTTTGTATTCTCACCTCGTGTCTTGATATAATTTATGAAGTCATCAAAGTTAGTGTTGATGGAGAAGTGTTTCCTATTCGTATTAAAGAAGCTCAAGGTTGGAATCCTTCTTTCACGTGGGATTCTAATAATAACTACCAAGGAGGTGTTGAGGCTTTTGACCATTTGAACAAGAGGGTAGTAATGATTCCATAGTTAGCAACGAAGAAGCTTCACATGACCCTTTTGGAATTTATGATGCATTGGAAAAGCTGGATAATGAGGAAAAGTTTCATAAATCTCCCAATATGTCCAAGTCGTCTTCTCAAGGGTAATTTCGGAATTTACGTTCAGAAATTGACAAAAATGTGTTGCCATCTTCTCCTCCTATTATCGCTTCTGCCCCAGTTCCATATCCCCCTTTCCATTGGATTCCTGATGGTTGTGTGCAGCCCTTGACACGATTTACAGTTCCAGCGACAGCAGCCCTTGCTGCAACTGATTTGACAGCAGCATTGTTGGCTTCTTCAGCGGTTCCAGATGATGTTTTGACAGCTGCACCTTTAGATGTGCCTACTCCTCTTGATAATCTATGTAATAAAAAACAAAATTCAGGGACAAATAAGACCACTAACAGTGAAGTTGCTCCTTCTAAGGTTTGGGTTCACACTACTATTCTTGGTTTTTCTGGGGGTTTTGGACATGTATCGGGTATTAATCTTTCTGAAGAAGATCTCTCTCATCCTCCAGTTTTTTTACATCAATGTTTTTCTGTTTTGGGGGATAATCAAAGTGTCTCGGAGGGTGTTACTAAAAATAATTCATTTTTAAATGAATTACAAAAAACTATTGAAATGGGAGAATCGTTTGGGTACAATATGGAAGGTTGATTGGATCGTGTTAGAGAAATCTTAAAAGCACACGTTGAGGGGAAGTTCCTAAATGAATTTTCTCTCGATAAATATTCAAGGGGCGGGCTCTTTAGATAAGAGGAGTTGGATCAGAAAATTATGTGTTCGCTACAAAGTTAATTTTTTAGCAATTCAAGAAACTAATATGGATTGTGTTGACTTGGGTACGGTTAGATCGTTGTGGGGTAATGCTTCCTTTATGAATGCTTTTTCTTCTTCCCGTGGAGCTTCTGGTGGTATTATTGCTATATGGGACCTAGATTCTATTTCCCAAACATGGGTTTCGATTCATGATTGGTTTGTGGCTATTCAGGCGGTTTGGGTTCGTTCGGGCCTAGAAGTACTTTTTATTATTGTGTATGCCCCTCAAGGCTTAAACAATAAAAGACTTCTTTGGGATGAAATTTATAATATTGTTTCTAAGTTCTCGGGAGAATGTATTGTTATGGGTGATTTTAATGAAGTTTGAGATGATTCAGAGAGACTGGGTTCGAATTTTAATCTACCTTCAGCAAGAGTCTTCAATGATTTTATCGAGTCTCTTGATCTTGTGGATATTCCGGTGGGTGGTCCTCGTTTCACTTGGAGTGACAAATGGGGCTCCAAATTCAGCAAACTTGACAGATTTTTGGTGACAGAGGGGTTGTTGGACTCTTTTCCTCATCCTTCGGGTCTTGTTTTGGAAAAGAATATCCCTGATCATCGTCCTATTCTTCTGTTGGAGCACCGGGTTCATTATGGTCCTACACCTTTTCGTATATTCCACTCGTGGTTTTATATGGATGGGTTTGATAATGTTGTACGGGAGTCTTGGTCTGATTCTCTGTCGGGGACATATTTGTCTAATCCTTGGGTTAGATTTAAGAAAAAACTTTAGTTTCTTAAATCTATTCTCAGGGAGTGGAATTCTAAGAATCGTCACACGTTGGCTACTAAAAGAAAGAACCTGCAAATTTTGCTTGAGTCTATTGACAGTATTCTTATGGAGGAGGATGGGTCAGCTACTTTGAGAGAGCAGAGAGTTTCCTTATTGAAAGAGATGTCGGATCTTGATCACTTAATTCATATTGATCTTGCTCAGAAAGCTAAAATTTATTGGAGCATTGAAGGGGATGAGAACTCTAGTTTTTTCCATGGGGTTCTTAACCATAAAAGGAGATAAATTGCTATTCGAGGTCTCATGATTGATGGAGTGTCGGTGGATAACCCGACTAGGTTTAAGGAGCGGTTTTATGAATATTATCAGTCTTTATTTCAGGAATGTCCTTCTTGGAGACCTGTGGCAGATTCTGCTCTTTTTAGTACTTTAACTCCCCTACAGGTTGATTTTTTGGAGTCTCCTTTTTCTTCTGAGGAGATCAAAAGGGCAGTTTGGGATTATGGCTCTACAAAGGCTCTGGGACCTGATGGTTTGAATTTTAGGTTTTTCAAGCGTTATTGGGATGTTGTTGCAATAGATGTTGAGGCGTTTGTTAAACACTTTTTTTTCACTCTGCTATTCCAAATAGGTGTAATGCTTATTTTTTCACTATTATTCCAAAAATTAGAGACCCGAAAACTGCTAAAGATTATAGACCTATTAGTCTTATCGGATGCCAATATAAAATTATTGGCAAACTCTTAGCTAATCGTCTGGTTGAGGTTATTCATAGTGTTGTCAGCCTCGAGCAATCCACCATTTATAGAGGAAGATAAATTCTGGACGATCCCTTTCGCTTGAATGAAGTGGTTGCTTGGAGTAAGGATTCTAGAAATCCTATGATGCTTTTTAAGGTGGATTTCGAGAAAGCATATGATTCTTTATCGTGGGACTATCTAATGGAAATCATGTCGATTATGGGATTTGGTTCCAAGTGGTGTGGGTGGATTAAGGAATTACTGACCACTGCTAGGGCTTCAGCTTTTGTTAATGGCTCCCCAATAGATGAATTCCAAATGCACCGTGGTTTGAGACAAGGTGATCCGTTGTCCCCTTTTCTCTTTATCTTGGCTATAGAAGGTTCACATGTTGCTTTGATGAGGGCCCGGATAGAGAAATATATTCAGGGGAATTTCTATTTCAGGAATTGAGATCTCTCACCTTCTTTATGTGGATGACGTTATGTTGATCTCTTCTTGTGATCCTGAAAATGTGAAAAGACTTATTCGTATTCTCAAGTGTTTCTATTTGGCATCATGTCTGAAAATCAATTTGGCAAAAAGCAAATTGATAGGTGCGGGAGTTCCATATTCCCAACTTTATTTTACTTCTGCAGGACTTCCGTCTCCAGTCAACTCCAGATAGACTTGGTTGGGTTCTTGATACATCGGACACTTTTTCAGTTTCTTCAGCTCGGAGATATTTGGATGGTTTTATGCTCTTCACAGGTGGTCCTGCTACTCTTTGGAATAATTGGATTCCAATTAAGATTAATATTCTTATTTGGAGGATTAGACTTTCTAGCATCCCTACTAGAGAGCAATTATCTCATAGGGGTATATTGGTGGATTCCATTCTTTGTCCATCTGTTCTTCTAGGGTAGAGACTATTGATCATATTTTTGCAGAGGGTTCTGATTTGATTGCTTTATGGTCTCTTATTGTTGTTTAGCGGGGTGTTAATCTTCCTTATCATATTACAGTGAATTCTCTTATCAACTAGGCGGTGTCTTTTTCTTGGAGAATCGGTCAGCATAAAGCTTTCGATCCAGTGATTCTAATCTCGTTTTGGTGCATTTGGAATTTTAGAAATGCAATGATTTTTGGAGCGGTTATTCCCAGGAAATCCTTGATTTTTGATGATGTTGTTTATAAGTCTTTTTATTGGATTTCGAATAGGTGTACAAAAGCCAATTTTAGTTGGCGTTCTTGGCTTCACAACCCTATTTCAGCGACTATTTTGATGTAATTTTGTTTCTAGCTTCTTGCTAGTTTTAATAATATTTCGCCGTTCCAAAAAAAATCCATATAATATTCTCATGTCATGAGGAATCATGATCCTAATACATCTTTCATGTGCGTTGAATCATCTTATGAGACCAATTATATAACGTAATTATGTGGTTGAATGGTAATTTACTTCAATGTTTTGAAAACCGATTTTTTAGTTGAACCGATATAGCGACTGGTTCCAGTTTAACCGGTTCGATCGTTGGTTCGACCGATTTCTATAATCTTTTATCTTTTTCTTAATTTCATACACATAGATAAACATCCACAAGTTTAAACATTAAAAATAAACATAAATACAAGTTTGAGATCAATCAAAATACATTAAAAACACGTAACCATACATTTTCCATCAATCAACGTACAACAAAATAAAATAAAGTATAATATAGAAACAAAATATAGTTTTAGATGAATACAAACACATTAAAAAACTTTATAACATTTACCTTGCGTTTTTATTCAAAGAAATCTAAATAGATGTGAAAAAAAAAAACCAAAGTTTGTTATGAAAATAATTAATTTCCATGTGTTTTATTTAATTTAACCGGTTCAACCCAATTTTGTAAAAATCGGCCGGTTCATTCTGGTTCAAAAATAAACATAAAACCGGTGCTAGTTGAACCGCTCCCTTCTCCAACTCCCGGTCCAACCGGTTCGACCGCCCGGTTCAAACCGATTTTTAAAACACTGGTTTACTTAATGTCTTATTTAATCAAAGCACACCAATCTCGACACTATGATTAGCATCACATAAAACATCGTATATTATAACTCATTTTTTCTAATTAGTACATCTCGTTAGAAATAATTAGAGTAAATTGTAGTTTTCGTCCCTATGGTTTGGTCAGATTCGCACTTTTAGTCCAACCTTTAAAAATTTGAAAAGATGTATCCATACGGTTTAAAGAAATTGCATTGTACATCTTTAGTCTATTTAAAGAGACCATTTTACCCTTACTTTTATATTTTTGTTTTTTCCTTTATATATATATATATATATATATATATATATATATATATATATATATATATATATATATATATATATATATATATATATATATATATATTTTTATTTATTTATATTTTTTATTTAGATTTTATTTGACATTTTTTCGAATATATTTTTAATGTTTTTTATATTTTGTTCATTTATACTTTTTTGATGTATTTTGAATAATTGTTTTCTAGTTTTTTGACGTGTTGTTTGAATGGATTTTAATTTTTTTTTTTTGACGTTTTGTTTGTTTATGCTTTTAAAAATATTTCTTTATAAAAAATATAAAAAAGTTCGTTAAATGTGAATATTATTAAAATAGATTAGGTATAAAATTATCTTTTTAATAGGATTAAGAGATAGGCTAACCGAAATTCGAAAATTGGTTTCAAGTTATATAATGGTAATTAAAAACCATATAACTCGAAAACAAACAGAATTTCTAAAAATAAAAGATGAACTCGAAAACATTGACATATGTGTTTAAGTTATAGAAATTCCGATTAGCATTTTCCATTCGGAACAAACTGTAAAAAATTTCTAGAACAAAAAAAATTGAACTCGAAGTCATTGACACTTTGTTTCGAATTATGGCTAACATATACAATAACCGTATTAAAATAAATACTTTTATACCTATTATGTGTTAATCATATTCACATTTAACAAATTTTTTTATATTTTTTATAAAAAAAATATTTATAAAAAGCTTTAAAAAAAGATAAAAAAAACATTAAAAATATATTCGACCAAAAGATAAATAAATAAATAAATAAACTAGAAAAATTATTCCAAAAATTATAAAAAAATAAAAACGAACAAAATATAAAAAATATATGAATAAAATTTGAAAAAATATAAATCATAGAAATATAAATAAAAAAAATAAAATGTAAGTGGCAAAAGAATATATATATATATATATATATATATATATATATATATATATATATATATATATATATATATATATAATAAATGAAGGTTTTTTTTGCCACATGTCACACTCTCATTCAATTTGCCAAATGTCATTTTCTGGTTATTTTGAATTAATTTTTTTCCGCTTGTCATTTTATGAGTTTTTCTATTTTAATAAATTCACATACTACTTTAATTTATAATTACAATAAATGTAATAATAAATGAATATCAATTTCATTAATAGACTTGTCTTCTTATTTCAATATTCTCAAATTAAATATCATTAGTTTATTTTGTTTATTTATTTAAATTTATAAGATAAAAAAAAAATCAATTTTAATAATTCATTATTTTTCTTATTTTCTTATAATCCAAAGTTCTTAAATATTTAGATTTTTATGTGTATTTCTAATGTCTGAACTTGTTTTTATGTGTATTTATAATGTTTAAAATTGCATGTTTATGGTGTACCAAATTAAAGAAAAACAAAAATAATTTAGAAACACAACTAAACTGACAATCAAACCGGTTAAACCAGTTAAAATGGGAACAAGTCATCATACTAATTCAATTAATAAACCAGTTTTTAAAACATTGGTTAGTCTAGATATTTAGAGTCGTTGACGTAACGACGACGATAGGCTGCAAGTAAAGTGTTAATGACGTAACGACGATATGTTGCTAGTCATTTGTTTGTATGCATTGTTGTATGTGGTATTTTAAGGAACTTACTAAGTTTTATGTTTACACATAGTTTATAAATGTTTTCCAGGTTGTTCTAGTGATTTAGATAAGAGCACGACATGAATATACACTAATATCAATGGGTTTTGGAATATATTTAAGAATATCTGTTTAAACTTATCCGATATAAATTTTAAGATTCTCGACGTATATTTTTATTTATATATTTCAAATAAATAGTCAAGTTGTTGGATTTAGAAATGAAAATAAAAACGGTTGTGTTTTAAAACTTATATATAAGTTAAAGGAGTTAAAAAAAAATAAAAAAGGTGTAAGATGTATTGAAATTGTAAGCAACGCATAAACGGGATTGATTGTTAGGATATCAAATCAATTTTTTAATAAATGTTTATATATGAAACAGTCACTGATTTGACGTCATAATTAAAGGTGGTTTTGTCTTAACTTAAATGGTTTTCACTATGGTGCAATTAAAATCCCCCTTGTCAAAATTATCAAAATTGTGATTTAAATAACCAACCATGATTAAGATGTTAGCCCAACTAAAATATGAATATATAAATATCACATTACTTTATTTGCGACTAGTTTTATAATCGTGAGAACAATGTTTATAAAATTAAATTTTCATAATAAAATCTCAAAATTATTAATTAATTATTTTAAATAAATTATTAATTAAGAGATAAATTTTTAGTTATATAAAATTATTGTCATTGATTTAAATAAATACGTGAAATTATATCATATTATAATTTGTATTAATTTTATTTTAATCTAATATAATTAGAATGAGAAATTTATATTTTAAAATTTGAAATGAAAAATCAATAGGTTGACTAGTGATATGACATTAATTACAAGACATAATAGAATGACATATGGCAAAAGAAAAATAAACACATTCTTTTATTAGAATAGAGATCTATGATATGATTATAAATATGAACCATTTAACAAGTTTCATATAAGATTTACTGATTTTTCCATTTGCGGCTAAGCTTGTCATATGTATTTATCACATTAAGGTTACTTTTACATTTATTATAGGCTTATATACACTAAAATCTCAATATTTTTCAACGATTTAACAAGAAAGTTCTAAATTATGTTTTTTTGACAGTAAAGTCCTAACTATGAACAGTTTTTTAAAAACTTAACTTTTTTTTCCGGTTAGCCGGTATTTAGGACTTTATTGTCAAAAAAATAAAGTTTATACCTTTCTTGTCAAATCGTGAATTAGCATTTTACTATCAAAAAAATAAAGTTACAGACTTTCTTATCAAATCGTTGAAAATATTGTGACATTAGTGTATATATTACTATACCTAAAACATAAACTGAAAATTGGAAGCACAAAGCTTAAGGAGTTCCCCAAAATATCACATACCATACATATTAAACATATATTGGGTCCTGCCCGGCATCGAGCCCTGCTCGGAACAGATCTGTCAGTAAATAATAGGGCCCCACTTGTCATCGAGCCCTGCTCGGTATACATACAAACACATAAACACATGCAAGAATCAAAAGATAAATAACATACAAGATAATCATCAGGCCTCGCCCGACATTGGGCCCCGCCCGATATACATAACAGATATTATACATGTAGAGTTACGCAGACAGCTAGCATCCTAATCATAATAATGCATGGGTTGGCATTGGTGCCTTCGACCCACCGAACACAGTGAGGTAACTCACCTCAAGCTGCTGAATATCTCAGATAAAATCTCGGTATACTGATCCGGAAAATCCCTACGCTAACACCATCAAATAATATCCAATTAATAATTGGGTCTCAACCCATAATCAAGAATCTATATTACTTGTCCAATATCCACGGCAAAAGACCATTTTACCATTTTCTTACTTGGCCCAAAAACTAAGGCCCAACTTCCTAAATGGCATCCCAAAGCCCAAATTCCTGGTGTCACACCCCCGAACCAGACGGCGGAAACGTCCGGGGGCTGGCGTGACTTAAATTGAAATATCATCATAATGAATATATATGAAACATAACACGTGCATCACCATCCATTACATAGTACAACTGACATTGTTTACATCAAGTACAAGGTTTACATTACATGATTTCGAAATATAAAGAGTTTGGTGATTAGCAACCACAAAAGAAACTTTCAACACACTGGATGCTTCCTTGTCTAATGATTACCTGAGAATACAAGTCATTTTGAAAATGGTCAACATATATAATGTTGGTGAGTTCATAAGTGTGTTTGATGTAAAATAGTTTATGTCATTGGTAAAACCCAGAAAATCCGATATTTTCTGTATTAAAGCTTTTCTTGAAAATGTTGTGATGATCATGTAAGTATATGCGTGAATGTTTTCAAAACGTGAATAAATGAGAAGTTTTACATTATAGTTTTTGAAGTACAAATGAGTAAGATTGGTTTCCCCGGAAAACCTGATGTTTTCCGATAAAAAGATATGATTGTTTTGCATTAATGAATCGTTACATCGAATGAATATGATTTCCCTTGATTAATGATGTCGGATTTCTACGTGAGTCGTTATAACCATGCATGATAATGACTAGTTCGTCTGTCTTGGCATTCTAATGAACACCGAAATTTGATCTTAAGACTTTGTCACCCTAGACTGGCCGAGTCTAACTGTAGCGAACAGCTTAGGTGTGGGGGAGTCACCCCCGTATAGATCTATACACAAACTCTCGCTCTCCCTCCAGGAGACTTTGATTACAACTACAGACTACGACCGACACCTATTGGTGTCACCCGTTATTACTCACTCAATCCACATGAATTCGTTTAACCTTGATTAGGTAAGCCTAACAGACGAGAAGAAGAGGACTACTAGGCCCTACTAATTTCGTATGTTATTTAAGGCTGTCGAGTATACGAAAGGCGCGTTGGCCCATTTCGCATATGATTAATTTGGACCTTACTAGTAATGTTAATGGGCCACTGAGGCCCAATAGCATGTAAAAACCATTGAGGGTCCCTTAAGCATGTAATTGGGTCACAGAAGGCCCAATAACATGTATTATTTACGTTGGGCCCAAAATCCATGTTAATGAGCCACGAAGGCCCATTAAGCATGATTAGAATCTCTCAAGCCCAACCATTTGAACGTTTACTTGTCTTATATAGAATTAATGTTACGAGTTGTTTAATCGATGTGTCGTATAAATCACGAATTTGTTTTATAACGATTTATAGATTTATAAACATAGTTGGTTTTCTATTTAAAATCCATAAGTTATAAAGTTTTGTGTATTTTGACCCAATTATTATTATTATTAATATAATTGACCAAAAACATTAATTTGACCTATTCAGCCCATTTATTTTGGTAAAGTTGGCAATTTTAGTCCTTTTTATAAAAAGAATGACATATTAGGTCCTTGGACTATTTTTCTTGACATATTTGACCCAAACACTTATTTAAATAATGTTTTAAGCCCAAAAGTAAACTTTTGGAAAGTTTCAACCATTTAGTTAAAAGATTTGCATTTTTGTCCACCTTTTTCGCAATTTTTACACTTTTTACCCAAAACCCAAAATCTTTGCATTTTCAATCCTTTTTGGCAAATAAGGCCATTTTAACCCCTGAAATAAGTTTATTTACTTTTCTACACACTGTTTTGAGAAATTTACCATTTCAGCCCCCCTTAAATCCATTTTTTCGCAACTTTGGGCCTATGGGCCGAAAAACCCAAAATTTAGCCCAATAAGCCATAAATTTCATTTTTAGTCCTTTGAAAAACATAATGTTCATAGAAACTTCTATTTTAACTATTTTGGCATTTTGAACCTTCTAAAAACCGTAAATGACAATTTTTTCCCAAACTTTTACTTATTTGACAAAAATAGTCCAAAAATGAGTTTGATGTTGTAGTATGTTATTTTAAAGCTTGTATATTAGTTTATCTTGACATGTTGAGTGAAATATGAACTAGATCACATATTTTTCCTTCTTGAACTATAGATCTCGAAATATCTTTCATTTTTAGCACAAATATATCACAAAATCACAAGAAAGCACACATATCATACAAATACACATAGATCTTCACATTTTACTTGCATTCTCCCCCATAAAACATATGAAAACCGAAAATAGAGGGGTATGAACTCACCTTAGGTTTGTGGGTTCGGTTTTGAAGAAGTAAATGGAAGAGTTTTGGTCCTAGTAAGCCTTCTTGGGTGGATCTCGAACTTAGAACTCTCTAGGATGATGATCGTGAGTTTGTGTGAGTTTAGAAAGATTCTTGATGAAATAAGGAGACTAGATTATAGATCCAAGCATTTAACTTACCTAAGATGATGATTCTTGTGGAAGAACCTCCTTGAAATGCTCCAAGATCTCGAAAATTTGAATGGAGAAGAGGATGTGCTTGAGAGTGTTTAGGATGAGAGTTTGAAGATGTGTGTGTGTGTTTGGTGATCCTCGGCCGAAACAAGAAGAGCGGAGAGGGGAGAGAGTGAGATGAGTTGACATGCATGGGAACATGAGAATGATGCATGGATACCCCATGGATAATTATGAGGTGGCACCATTAAAAGTCAACTCTCCTTTATCTATTCTTTATATATATATATATATATATATATATATATATATATATATATATATATATATTTGTTTTACTTGGGTCGAGAGAGAGAGAGAGAGAGAGAGGAAAGAAAAGATTTGGGCCTTGATGTTAGAGTCCAAAATATGGAGCCCAAATTAATAGTTTTCAGCCCATTTGGGCGTTTGGAGTGGGTTACGGCCCAAACATGCATGCAAGAATGGATTTGTAGCTTTTTAGGGCTTATTGGATTGTTATGGCCCAATAAGGCCCATTAAAGGTAAACTAGTCCATTTTAGACTTATAAAGCCCAAAAAGGTTAAGTCTTATGAGAGTGGGTCCAATTAGAGCCCATTTAAGAGTTCTAAGCCCAAGATAGTCACATTGGAGGTTTATTGGCCCATTAGGCCCAATAAAGAAATCCTAGTCCATAATGGACTTAAACAGGGATTTCTAGGGTTTCCAACCTTTTGTTGACTATTTGAGTGTTTTGAATAGAGTGTTTGATGGAATAAGCATCGTACGTTGCTTTTAAGTTTTAGTTACAATGTTATCCTTGTTTAATGTTTACAAAGCATTAAAATTCCTAGTTGTGACATCATCCCCCCGTTAGAGGGAATTTCGTCCCGAAATTCTTTTTGAAGCTAGACTTAAGAATGCGAGAATAAGTGAGGGTACTTTTGCTTCATCTGGTCTTCGCGTTTCCAAGTGAATTCCGGTCCACGCTTTGCGTTCCACCGAACGTTCACTATTCGAATGCGACTTTGCTTAGTACGCTTTACCTCCCTGTCCATGATCTCGACGGGTTCCTCGATGAACAGGAGATTCTCGTTGATTTCGATTTCTTCCAATGGGATGACGAGAGTCTCGTCGGATAAGCACTTCTTCAAATTGGAAACGTGAAACACTGGGTGTACGCTGCTGAGTTCGGCAGGTAGTTGCAGTCTATAAGCCACCAGACCGATTCGGGCAAGAATCTCGAAGGGTCCAATATACCGTGGGTTAGTTTTCCCCGTTTCCCAAAACAGATCACCCCTTTCCAGGGGGAGACCTTTAACAACACTCGATCCCCGACTTGAAATTCCAAGGGCTTTCGCCGCTTATCGGCGTAGCTCTTCTGTCGGTAGCGTGATGCTTGAAGTCGAGCTCTAATTTGAACTATTTTCACAGTTGTTTCGCGTATGATTTTCGGTCCTGTTAATGCATTGCTTGCTGTTTGCCCTCTTGCCAGCTGAGCGTCGCCTACCTCTGTCCAACACAATGGTGATCTACATATACGACCATATAATGCTTCGAAAGGAGCAACTTTGATGCTTGTGTGATAACTGTTGTTGTATGAAAACTCAATTAAAGGTAAGTGGGTATCCCACGACCTTCCAAAGTCTATCACACAGGCTCGAAGCATATCCTCAAGCGTTTGAATGGTTCGCTCACTTTGACCATCCGTCTGTGGGTGGTAAGCAGTGCTCATGTTGAGTTGTGTCCCCGTAGCCTTCTGTAGCGATTGCCAAAAGCGTGAAGTGAACCTACTATCTCGATCTGAGATGATAGATATTGGTACTCCATGGAGTCTCACAATTTCTTTGATGTAGATTCTTGTTAGTCGCTCCATCTTGTATGTCTCTTTTATTGGCAGGAAATAGGCGGATTTTGTCAACCTGTCGACTATCACCCATATGGTATCCAATCCATCTGTTGTCTTGGGTAATTTGGTCACAAATTCCATAATAATCCTTTCCCATTTCCACTCGGGTATCACCGGCTGTTGTAATAGTCCCGAGGGCTTTTGATACTCTACCTTCACTTTAGCACAAGTGAGGCATTTGCTAACGTAAGTGGCAATCTCTGCCTTCATGTTAGGCCACCAATAACATTGCTTGACATCCAGATACATTTTATCTGACCCTGGATGGATGGAGATTCGTGTCTTATGAGCTTCATTCATGACTACTTCTCTGAATCCTCCATGTTTAGGGACCTAATTTCGGTTCATGAAATAATATGTTCCATCCTCCTTGACTTCGAAGTTCTTTTCCATTCCACGTAACGCTTCGCTCGTTCTGTTATCTGTCTTCATGGCGTTGAACTGGGCTGCTTTGATTTGTGAGGACAGATGGGATTGGATGGTTATTGAAAGAGTCTTCACACGACGATTGGAGTATTCTTTCCGACTCAAGGCATCAGCTACCACGTGAGCCTTGCCTGGTTGGTACTTGATTTCGCACTCATAATCGTTTAGCAGCTCAACCCATCTTCGCTGCCTCATGTTCAGCTCCTTTTGATTTAAAATGTGTTGGAGACTCTTGTGGTCGGTGAAAATGGTGCACTTGGTACCATAAAGGTAGTGCCTCCAAATTTTCAAGGCGAAGACCACAACCCCCAATTCGAGATCATGGGTGGTATAATTCCCCTCATGTGTTTTTAGTTGTCGGGATGCATAAGCTATCACCTTACCACGCTGCATGAGTACACAGCCTAAACCCTGATTCGAAGCATCGCAGTAAACTACGAAGTCCTCTGTTCCCTCTGGTAGTGATAATACTGGTGCACTACAGAGAGCTCGCTTCAGAGTTCGGAAGGCAACCTCCTGCTTTTCTCTCCATTGAAATGGTACACCCTTCTGTGTAAGCATGGTAAGTGGCTTGGCTGTTTTGGAGAAGTTCTGAATGAATCTCCTGTAATAGCCCGCGAGACGTAAAAATTGCCGAATTTCTGTGGGTGTCGCTGGGACTGCCCATCCTTCAATGGCTTTGATCTTAGAAGGGTCCACATGTATCCCTTCTTGGCTGACAACATGACCTAAAAAGTTTACGCTTCGGAGCCAGAACTCGTATTTAGAGAGTTTTGCGTATAACTTTTCAGTTCGCAGGGTTTCCAAGATTTACCGGAGATGTCGGCCATGCTCCTCTTCGCTTCGAGAATAGACTAGAATATCGTCGATGAAAACGATGACAAAGTTGTCGAAGAATGGTCGGCAGACTCGATTCATTACGTCCATGAATGTGGCAGGGGCATTCGTTAGACCGAAGGGCATTACAACAAATTCATAATGTCCATAGTGGGTTCGTAAAGCGGTTTTGGGAATATCCTCTTCCCGGACCTTGAGCTGGTGGTAGCCGGACCGTAGATCTATCTTAGAGAAGTAATGTGCTCCCTAGAGCTGGTCGAACAGGTCGTCGATTCGTGGAAGTGGGTAGCGATTCTTGATAGTGAGCTTATTCAACTCTCTATAATCGATACACATCCTAAAGGATCTGTCCTTCTTCTTAACGAATAGGACCGGAGCTCCCCAGGGTGAGAAGCTAGGTCAGATGAATCCTTTACTCAAGAGCTTGCTGAGTTGACTTGACAGTTCCTGCATCTCCGCAGGAGCCAACCTATAGGGTGATTTGGCCATTGGCGTAGCTCCCGGTACCAGGTCAATGCAGAACTCGACTTGTCTTTCTGGGGGTATCCCCGGAAGATCTTCGGGAAAGACGTCCGGGAAGTCGCAAGCCACTAGGATGTCTCGAATATTGACCTCTTCCTCGGACTTATGCACTATATGTTCCAGAAACGCCAAGTCCTTCTTTTGTAGAAACTTTTGTGCCTTAATGCACGAGATAAGACGAAGGTTTGTACTGGGTTTGTCTCCGTATATAATTAGGGTTTCGTGATTAGGGAGATGAATGCGAACGGCCTTCTCGCGACACAAAATTTCGGCATGATGGGGGCTCAACCAGTCCATGCCGATAATCACATCAAAACTCCTAATAGTTACAGGCATCAAGTTTATTTGAAAGGTATGTTGATTTAAAGTTAGGGTACATCCTACATAGATTTCCCCAGCTGATTCTGTTTTCCCATTAGCCATTTCCACCGTAAAGGTTTCATTAAGCTTTTGGGGTTGTTGTTTTAGCAAGTGTTTGAATTTGTTACTCACAAAGCTTCGCTCTGCCCCGGTATCAAACAGGATGCATGCATATGAGTGGTTAAGGAGAAACGTACCGGTGACGACAGCGGGATCCTGAACCGCTTCTCCTTGCCCCATAGTCAGCACTCTTCCTGCTGCTCCTGTCGCCTGGGTGTTTGCATTGGGACAATTTCGTCTGAAATGCCCAGTTTTCCCGCACCCATAACAGGTATAACTGGCTCCATCCTTGGTGTTGTTGTTGTTGTTGTGCATCTGGTTTTGTGGAAACTGGGCCCTACAATATTTTGTTGTATGGCCCTTCCGGTTGCATCTGGTGCACATCATCTCTCTGCATTCCCCGAGGTGATGGTAGTTACATTTGTTACACTTGGGAAGATTCCCCGTGTACTGCTTCGGAGTATTTGGCGGGGATGAGGCTGGAGCATGTGGTGCTGGGGTAGCTTGGGTTGCTGCGTGGAAAGTCACTGTCTGTTGCTTCTTAGATGACTCGGAGTTTTGTTTACCTCTTCTCTTGTTACTCTTTCCTTTCTTATTCTTTTCTTCCTTCTTAACATCCGCTTCCATGATCTTAACACTCTTCTTGTTGCCATGATCATACAGTTTTTTGGCCAATCTCTTGGCACTATCAAATGTCTCAGGGTTTTCCGCAATGGCATTCCCTTGGATAGGTGCAGTCAATCCCCAGATGAACCTCTCAATCTTTTTCCCTTCTGAGGTGATCATACCCGGGCACAGAAGGGATAGCTCGCTAAAACTGGATATGTATGCTTTGATGTTGGAGTTCTGAACTGTCAAGTTCCACAATTCTTGTTCCATCTTTTGTATCTCGCCTCTAGGGCAGTACTCTGCCAACATCATTTCCTTCAGTTCTTCCCAGGGCATCGCGTTTGCCACTGGAAGGGTCATGGCTTCAATGTGACCATTCCACCATGAAAGAGCTTGATCGACAAAGGTACATGATGCGAACTTGACCTTGCACCCATCTGGACACCCGCAAATTTCAAAAACGGATTCGACTTTCTCAATCCACCTCTTCAGGGCTATGACGCCACCCGTTCCATTAAAGGTTCGTGGCTTGGCGTTGGTGAAGTCTTTGTAAGAGCATATTTTGGTAGGTCCTTGATTTATTCTGTTGTTTGAACTTCCAGCTCCCTGCCCGTTTCCTCCGCCATTGTTCCCCTGATGGATTTGCGCCATGGCTGCTGTGACCGCAGCAGATACATTGGCTTGAAACGCGGCTGAGTTGACTTTCGGTGGTGTCGGTGGTTGGGTATTTCCGCGGTTTGGTCTCTGAGGCATCTTGCTGTTACGGAACAGAAAGATGCTGGGTATGTATTATTTTTAAGTTGAGAATTTCGTGAATCGATTTTTGTATCTAATTGTTCCCATAAATTTAAGCCAAACAATAATAGTATAAAACACATAGCAGGTCACAACATCCCATAAAACACATAATATTTTCCACTAATAATATCCGCACTTTGATACATGAAAATTTGCTCGAAAGAGCATACATAGAGGTACAAAGTTCGACAGCATAACGACTCTATGAGTAGTGTAATCACTTAAACATGGAGTCAGTAGTACATAATATAGCGAACATAGAGAACATAGTACTAGTAGGGAAGTCTACTGGTCCGAAGTGCTTCGAGATGCATCGGGTGGTGGGGCTGATGACGTGGATGCACCCTGAAGACGCGCCACCTGTCGTTCTGTGGCTCGTAGTCGATCTTCCCAAATCGCTTGACGTACATGAAAGTTATGGATTACTTCTTGAGTTTCTCGTTCCGCTCTGGCTACTGCGGCTCGCATCTGATTCAGTTGCTCGGCCATGTCCTGGGCTAGGTCGCCAGTATTCCATAACCGCCTCACCATGATAGGGAGTGCCCGGTCGGCTGGCCCTCCGTCTCTCAGATCATAAAATTCCCTGGCCATCCCATATGGGGGTCGCTGCCCCTGCTGCCTGCTCCATCTCCAAATATCTACGCCCCATGGAGGCGTGGGGCCATTTGGGCCCATCCGATGAGCGGGCACCCTAATCGGGTAATGTGGGTTGATGACTTCGGACTCTGCATCCGAATCACCATCGTCTTCATCACTGGGTTCTTCCTCGGGCTCCCCTTCGGGGTCTTCTTCGGCTTCCTCTTCTTCCAAACCTACCACTGGCTCAGCAGGTCCGCCCTCGACTCCTGCTTCAGTTTCCTCTTCAGACTCCTCTTCGGGGTCTTCCTCAGGTTCCTCTTCCAGCCATCCATTATTTCCCTGATTGGGGAAGTACGGATCTCCAGGGAGATGAAACCCAGCCATACTGTCTGCACGAAGGGGGGGGGGGTATATCAATAAACTATTATTAATCCTAAAATATTCTTAGTTGTTATAAAATTGGGTTAATGCATTCTTCTTGATTAACAATGGGGTATGCATTGGGTTTACTGACCATTGCGATCGTTCCAAGGCCTGTGATAGTTGTATTACGAAGAAATGTAGTTGATCAGGCTACATTCATCCCTAATACAACTGTGAACAGTCCTGGTTTAACCGGGATGTCAGGTTCTCCCAATCGTTTTATTCGATTTGTTATTGTGTTCATTTTTCTAAATCGCACAAATAAGAGTGTTTATTAGCATATTTTATTTGTTTTGTTCAGAGTTATTTAGTCCCTTGCTGGGTTTATAGTTGCATATCAATGAGTGGTTAGATATGCTAGTTCACTATAAACAGAGCTCTGATACCAACCTGTCACACCCCCGAACCAGACGGCGGAAACGTCCGGGGGCTGGCGTGACTTAAATTGAAATATCATCACAATGAATATATATGAAACATAACACGTGCATCACCATCCATTACATAGTACAACTGACATTGTTTACATCAAGTACAAGGTTTACATTACATGATTTCGAAATATAAAGAGTTTGGTGATTAGCAACCACAAAAGAAACTTTCAACACGCTGGATGCTTCCTTGTCTAATGATTACCTGAGAATACAAGTCATTTTGAAAATGGTCAACATATATAATGTTGGTGAGTTCATAAGTGTGTTTGATGTAAAATAGTTTATGTCATTGGTAAAACCCAGAAAATCCGATATTTTCTGTATTAAAGCTTTTTTTGAAAATGTTGTGATGATCCTGTAAGTATATGCGTGAATGTTTTCAAAACGTGAATAAATGAGAAGTTTTACATTATAGTTTTTGAAGTACAAATGAGTAAGATTGGTTTCCCCGGAAAACCCGATGTTTTCCGATAAAAAGATATGATTGTTTTGCATTAATGAATCATTACATCGAATGAATATGATTTCCCTTGATTAATGATGTCGGATTTCTACGTGAGTCGTTATAACCATGCATGATAATGACTAGTTCGTCTGTCTTGGCATTCTAATGAACACCGAAATTTGATCTTAAGACTTTGTCACCCTAGACTGGCCGTGTCTAACTGTAGCGAACAACTTAGGTGTGGGGGAGTCACCCCCGTATAGATCTATACACAAACTCTCGCTCTCCCTCCAGGAGACTTTGATTACAACTACAGACTACGACCGACACCTATTGGTGTCACCCGTTATTACTCACTCAATCCACATGAATTCGTTTAACCTTGATTAATGATCCGATTTTAGTTTACTTGAAGAGAAGGTAAGCCTAACAGACGAGAAGAAGAGGACTACTAGGCCCCACTAATTTCGTATGTTATTTAAGGTTGTCGAGTATACGAAAGGCGCGTTGGCCCATTTCGCATATGATTAATTTGGACCTTACTAGTAATGTTAATGGGCCACTGAGGCCCAATAGCATGTAAAAACCATTGAGGGTCCCTTAAGCATGTAATTGGGTCACAGAAGGCCCAATAACATGTATTATTTACGTTGGGCCCAAAAGCCATGTTAATGAGTCACGAAGGCCCATTAAGCATGATTAGAATCTCTCAAGCCCAACCATTTGAACGTTTACTTGTCTTATATAGAATTAATGTTACGAGTTGTTTAATCGATGTGTCGTATAAATCACGAATTTGTTTTATAACGATTTATAGATTTATAAACATAGTTGTTTTTCTATTTAAAACCCATAAGTTATAAAGTTTTGTGTATTTTGACCCAATTATTATTATTATTAATATAATTGACCAAAAACATTAATTTGACCTATTCAGCCCCTTTATTTTGGTAAAGTTGGTAATTTTAGTCCTTTTTATAAAAAGAATGACATATTAGGTCCTTGGACTATTTTTCTTGACATCTTTGACCCAAACACTTATTTAAATAATGTTTTAAGCCCAAAAGTAAATTTTTGGAAAGTTTCAACCCTTTAGTTAAAAGATTTGCATTTTTGTCCACCTTTTTCGCAATTTTTACACTTTTTACCCAAAACCCAAAATCTTTGCATTTTCAATCCTTTTTGGCAAGTAAGGCCATTTTAACCCTTGAAATAAGTTTATTTACTTTTCTACCCACTGTTTTGAGAAATTTACCATTTCAGCCCCCCTTAAATCCATTTTTTCGAAACTTTGGGCCTATGGGCCGAAAAACCCAAAATTTAGCCGAATAAGCCACAAATTTCATTTTTAGTCCTTTGAAAAACATAATGTTCATAGAAACTTCTATTTTAACTGTTTTGGCATTTTGAACCTTGTAAAAACCGTAAATGACAACTTTTTCCCAAACTTTTACTTATTTGACTAAAATAGTCCAAAAATGAGTTTGATGTTGTAGTATGTTATTTTAAAGCTTGTATATTAGTTTATCTTGACATGTTGAGTGAAATATGAACTAGATCACATATTTTTCCTTCTTGAACTATAGATCTCGAAATATCTTTCATTTTTAGCACAAATATATCACAAAATCACAAGAAAGCACACATATCATACAAAAACACATAGATCTTCACATTTTACTTGCATTCTCCCCCATAAAACATATGAAAACCAAAAATAGAGGGGTATGAACTCACCTTAGGTTTGTGGGTTCGGTTTTGAAGAAGGAAATGGAAGAGTTTTGGTCCTAGTAAGCCTTCTTGGGTGGATATCGAACTTAGAGTTCTCTAGGATGATGATCATGAGTTTGTGTGAGTTTAGAAAGATTCTTGATGAAATAAAGAGACTAGATTACAGATCCAAGCATTTAACTTACCTAAGATAATGATTCTTGTGGAAGAACCTCCTTGAAATGCTCCAAGATCTCGAAAATTTGAATGGAGAAGAGGATGTGCTTGAGAGTGTTTAGGATGAGAGTTTCAAGATGTGTGTGTATGTTTGGTGATCCTCGGCCGAAACAAGAAGAGGGGAGAGGGGAGAGAGTGAGATGAGTTGACATGCATGGGAACATGAGAATGATGCATGGATACCCCATGGATAATTATGAGGTGGCACCATTAAAAGTCAACTCTCCTTTATCCATTCTTTATATATATGCAACGTATTAGCTGGGTACGCCCAACGTATGACACAGTTGACCACAATTCACCATTAAGCACTTAATCGGTTAAGTCACTAAGCCAAACTCTAAAATCTGATCCCAAATGGTGACTTAACACGTAAAGTTGGCAACTTTACTCCCATGCATGACTTAATGGGATCCAAAACTCAAAAGGAACCATATTAAGGATCCTAAAACATGCATGGACCAATATAACTCATAAAGATTTCATTTTTATGGTCAAGGGACTTCAAAGGTGCTAAGATCTAACATCCATGGCTTCTAGAGTAGACCATACTCACAAATATGGCTTAAGGACCCAAAAATGTACAAATGAAGCCCTAAATTGGATCTAGCATAAAGAATCATCAAGTAGAGAGTTTTATACCTCAAATAGCTTGCAAAGATGATGATGATTTTGGATCTACAAGCTCAAGCTACTCCAAAACAATCTCCAAGTGTTCTTCTACCTTCAAATCACCAAAACCACCACCAAAACTCACTTCCAAGCTCAAAAATCACAAAAGGGCAATTAGCTTTCGATATTAGGGTTTAGGAGAGTGGAGGCTAACCAAAAGATACCACCAACAAAACATAAGTTGCTTAAATAGGGTACAAACCCTAAAAATTAAGGTTTGTCCCTGCTTAGCGTACACCCCGCATACTCCCACGTACGCCCTGCGTACGTGGCCGCATCTGCGACCAACTAATGAGCCAGTACGCCCAGCGTGCTCAGCTACGGACTAAAATGAGAAGAATTTACATTAAGGGTTAAAAAGGAACATACTAATAAATCTCGAATGTTACAATTCTCCCCCACTTGAATTAGACTTCGTCCTCGAAGTCCGCTGCCGCAAATAACTCCGGGTAATGCTCCCTCATCTCGTCCTCCGACTCCCACTTCAATTCTGAGCCCTTGCGGTGCTGCCACTAAACTTTCACCAACCTTGTTCCTCAGCTTTTTCGTTCTCCTATCAAGAATCGCCACCGGTATCTCGACATAACTCAGGCGATCATCCACCTGAACGTCCTCTAGTGGAACCACTGCAGAATCATCAACCAAGCATTTCCGCAGCTGAGAGACGTGAAACGTGCTATGGATCTGACTAAGATCCTCGGGATGATCCAATCGATAAGCAACCCATCCCACCCAGGACAAAACTTTAAAATAGCCGATGTACCTGGGGCCCAACTTGCCCCTCTTTCTGAATCGGGTGACACCTTTAGGAGAACCATATCCCCAACCTAGAACTCTAGGTATGATTGGTGCTTGTTGGCATAGATCTTCTGCCGACTCTGTGCTGTCTGAAGTCTGCCCCGAACCTGTTGAATCAACTCGATAGTCTTGAGTCACACTTCGGTACTCCCCATGACTCGCTGACCGATCTCACCCCCAACATATCGGGGTCATGCATTTCCTCCCATAGAGAATTTAAAAAGGATGCTGATCAATGTTGGCGTGATAACTGTTGTTATATGAAAACTCCGCCAAAGGGAGATATGTATCCCAACTCTCACTGAAATCCAATACACACGCTCGAAGATTATCCTTCAAGGTCTAGATAGTAAGCTCACTCTGTCCATCAGTTTGTGGCTGGAAAGTCGTGCTGAAGTGAAGACGAGTACCCAACTCCTCATGGAACCTCTTCCAAAATCTGGAAGTAAACCGGACGTCCCTGTCTGAAACCACCGAAACCGGCACCCCATGCCGTGCCACAACCTCCCTGATGTATATGTCGGCCAACTTCTCTGCAAAGATACTCTCCAGAATCGAAATAAAATGTGTGGTGATCTCCTCCCATTTCCAAATGGGAATGTCTAACAGTTGCATCTTGGCGTGAGGCCGCTGATGTACGATCTTAACTTTCCTGCAAGTCAAACACCTATCTATATACCAAGCTACATACTGCTTCATATAGAGCCACCAATAATCAGGACAGAAGTCTCTATACATCTTTGTCGCCCTAGGATGAATGGAAAATCTCGACTTGTGCGCCTCTTCCATCAAAACCTAATACACACCAACCCAATAGGGAACCCACACCCTCCGATGGAGAGTTAATAACCGCCGGCTATCATAATCTAAGGAAGCCACCTGACCCACTATGTGCTCACTCTTCCGATGCTCTTCCTTCATAGGCTCAACCTACGCCTCTCGAATTTGCTCCAATAATGGAGTATTCATTGTCATCCTCAAACAAATGTCTCTGATCGGAGCCGCGACCGCCTTGCGACTGAGAGCATCGGCCACCACATTGGTCTTACCCGTATGGTAAAGGCTCTCACAATCATAATCCTTCACCACATTCAACCATCGATGCTGCCTCATGTTTAGATTTAGTTGATCCATCAAATACCTCAGGCTCTTGTGGTCTGTGTAAATGGTACAGCGGACTCCATAAAGGTAATTTCGCCAAATATTGAGGGCGAACATCACTGCCCCCAGTTCCAAATCATTCGTAGGGTAGTTCGTCTCATGAGGCTTCAGCTGCCTCGAAGCGTAAGCAATCACGCAACCCATCTGCATTAGGAATGCACCCAAACTCGTTCTCGACGCATCACAATAAACTACAAAATCCTCAACACCCTCAGGTAGAGTCAGAATCGGTGCCTCACACAATCTCTACCTCAGGGTCTCAAAAGCTGTCTACTGCTTAAGCCCGCAGCGAAAAGTGACAGTCTTCTTCATCAATCGAGTCAGAGGAACCTCTATCTTGGAGAAATCCTGAATGAATCTCCGATAGTAGCTTCCCAGACCAAGGAAACTCCGAATCTCAAATGGAGTCTTCGGAACCTCCCATCCCATCACTGCCTCAACCTTTGATGGATCGACCACAATAACGTTCTGGTTGACAAGGTGCCCCAGAAACTACACCTCGCACAACCAGAACTTACACTTAGAGAACTTCTCATAAAGTCTCACCCTCCTCAGAGTCTCTAATACCTCCCTTAAGTGCTCCTCATGCAGCTCCTGGGTCTTGGAATAGACCAGGATGTCATCAATGAATACAATCATAGACCGATCTAGCATCGGCTTGCATTTGCAGTTTATGAGGTCCATGAACGTGGTTGGAGCATTGGTGATCCCAAAGGGCATCACCACGAACTTGTAATGACCATAACGAGTCCGGAAGGCCGTCTTCTGCATATCCTCCTCTCTAACCCTCATCTGATGGTAACCCGAACGTAGATCAATCTTGGAAAACCAAGATGCACCCTAAAGCTGGTAAAACAAATCATCAATCCTTGGGAGTGGATAACGGTTCTTCACCGTTAGCTTATTCAGCTCCCGATAGTCAATACACATCTGATACGACCCATCCTTCTTCTTCACAAACAGGATCGGTGCTCCCCAAGGTGAATTGCTCGGTCGAATGAACCCATTGTCTAACAGCTCCTGCAGCTGTGTAGACAACTTCTGAATCTTTGGAGGAGCTAACCGATACTGTGCTTTGGCTATCGGAGCCGCACCCGGAATCAAATCAATCCTAAACTCCACCTGCCTCTCCGAAGCACTCCAGGAAAGTCCTCCAGGAACACATCCGAGTATTCCTGGGTAACCAACACATCATCCTCAGTTGCTTTCTCTTCTCCCGGATATCCATAACATAGGCAACATATCAAGAACAACATTGCTGAAGATATCGTCTGGCCCTAGCTGTAAAACATAGAATCGACCCACACTGAGCACTCTCTCTCCGAACCACTAACTCTCCCCCACTTGGGGTCCGAATGCGTACTAACTGATCCTCGCAATCAATCACCGCCCATTAGGGCTTAACCAGTCCATCCCTATAATAACCTTGTTCTCGCGCAAAGGAATAGGAACCAAATCAATCGGATACTGCTCGCTGAACATCTCAAGAACACAACCCTGATGAACCCTCGATACCCGGACATATCGATCATCCGCAATCTCAACCTCTAATGGACAATCCAGCTCCCTCAGAGCACCAACAAATCTTCTGCTGAGCGCAAGAGATACTAAAGATCGGGTAACCCCCAAATCAAACAATACCAAGGCAGAGATACCGTTCACAAGGAATAATCCTAAAACAAAACACACAAATATAAGCAAAAATTCAACATAAATAAAGAGATCAGGAGAAGATACATACCCAGCACCACATTAGGTGTTGCGCGAGCCTCCTTGGCTGTCAGCTGAAAATCTTTGCTTCTCGCAACAGGCGCATCCACCTTGCCTTGGCGGCCATCAGTAATCCGTAGATTTGCTGGAGCGGGTGCTACAACTTGTCCTCCCACTGCTAAGCTCGGGTAATTGGCCTTCTTATGGCCCCTATGATTGCAATGGAAGCAAATCAGGTCAGATGTGTGGATGGTGGGGGTAGTAGCACTGCAATCCTTGCTAATATGACACGTCCTGCCACACTTGAAGCAACCAGAACCACCCACCTTGCACACCCCCATCGTGTGTCCTGTCACACTTTCCACAGCGGCTCCAGCCCAGCTGGCCTCTCGATCTCAAATCCAAAACCTTGGGCCTCTTTCTCTAACCCTTTGGACCCTGAACCTACTCTGGCTTCGTCTTCCTCTTCCTCTTCATCTCCAAGTTAATCTCTCTCTCTCTCTCTCTTTGGCCCTCGCTATCATACCATCCAATGTCTTGCAACTGGATCGTCTCAAAAACTATTGGATATCAGTCCTCAACATCTCATGGTATCTCGCCTTCTTCATCTCCTCGTCCGCCACACACTTCGGAACCAGCAATGCCCTCTTGCGAAACATAGTTTACATCAATGTTTTTCTGTTTTGGGGGATAATCAAAGTGTCTCGGAGGGTGTTACTAAAAATAATTCATTTTTAAATGAATTACAAAAAACTATTGAAATGGGAGAATCGTTTGGGTACAATATGGAAGGTTGATTGGATCGTGTTAGAGAAATCTTAAAAGCACACGTTGAGGGGAAGTTCCTAAATGAATTTTCTCTCGATAAATATTCAAGGGGCGGGCTCTTTAGATAAGAGGAGTTGGATCAGAAAATTATGTGTTCGCTACAAAGTTAATTTTTTAGCAATTCAAGAAACTAAGATGGATTGTGTTGACTTGGGTACGGTTAGATCGTTGTGGGGTAATGCTTCCTTTATGAATGCTTTTTCTTCCTCCCGTGGAGCTTCTGGTGGTATTATTGCTATATGGGACCTAGATTCTATTTCCCAAACATGGGTTTCGATTCATGATTGGTTTGTGGCTATTCAGGCGGTTTGGGTTCGTTCGGGCCTAGAAGTGCTTTTTATTATTGTGTATGCCCCTCAAGGCTTAAACAATAAAAGACTTCTTTGGGATGAAATTTATAATATTGTTTCTAAGTTCTCGGGAGAATGTATTGTTATGGGTGATTTTAATGAAGTTTGAGATGATTCAGAGAGACTGGGTTCGAATTTTAATCTACCTTCAGCAAGAGTCTTCAATGATTTTATCGAGTCTCTTGATCTTGTGGATATTCCGGTGGGTGGTCCTCGTTTCACTTGGAGTGACAAATGGGGCTCCAAATTCAGCAAACTTGACAGATTTTTGGTGACAGAGGGGTTGTTGGACTCTTTTCCTCATCCTTCGGGTCTTGTTTTGGAAAAGAATATCCCTGATCATCGTCCTATTCTTCTGTTGGAGCACCGGGTTCATTATGGTCCTACACCTTTTCGTATATTCCACTCGTGGTTTTATATGGATGGGTTTGATAATGTTGTACGGGAGTCTTGGTCTGATTCTCTGTTGGGGACATATTTGTCTAATCCTTGGGTTAGATTTAAGAAAAAACTTTAGTTTCTTAAATCTATTCTCAGGGAGTGGAATTCTAAGAATCGTCACACGTTGGCTACTAAAAGAAAGAACCTGCAAATTTTGCTTGAGTCTATTGACAGTATTCTTATGGAGGAGGATGGGTCAGCTACTTTGAGAGAGCAGAGAGTTTCCTTATTGAAAGAGATGTCGGATCTTGATCACTTAATTCATATTGATCTTGCTCAGAAAGCTAAAATTTATTGGAGCATTGAAGGGGATGAGAACTCTAGTTTTTTCCATGGGGCTCTTAACCATAAAAGGAGATAAATTGCTATTCGAGGTCTCATGATTGATGGAGTGTCGGTGGATAACCCGACTAGGTTTAAGGAGCGGTTTTATGAATATTATCAGTCTTTATTTCAGGAATGTCCTTCTTGGAGACCTGTGGCAGATTCTGCTCTTTTTAGTACTTTAACTCCCCTACAGGTTGATTTTTTGGAGTCTCCTTTTTCTTCTGAGGAGATCAAAAGGGCAGTTTGGGATTATGGCTCTACAAAGGCTCTGGGACCTGATGGTTTGAATTTTAGGTTTTTCAAGCGTTATTGGGATGTTGTTGCAATAGATGTTGAGGCGTTTGTTAAACACTTTTTTTTCACTCTGCTATTCCAAATGGGTGTAATGCTTATTTTTTCACTATTATTCCAAAAATTAGAGACCCGAAAACTGCTAAAGATTATAGACCTATTAGTCTTATCGGATGCCAATATAAAATTATTGGCAAACTCTTAGCTAATCGTCTGGTTGAGGTTATTCATAGTGTTGTCAGCCTCGAGCAATCCACCATTTATAGAGGAAGATAAATTCTGGACGATCCCTTTCGCTTGAATGAAGTGGTTGCTTGGAGTAAGGATTCTAGAAATCCTATGATGCTTTTTAAGGTGGATTTCGAGAAAGCATATGATTCTTTATCGTGGGACTATCTAATGGAAATCATGTCGATTATGGGATTTGGTTCCAAGTGGTGTGGGTGGATTAAGGAATTACTGACCACTGCTAGGGCTTCAGCTTTTGTTAATGGTTCCCCAATAGATGAATTCCAAATGCACCGTGGTTTGAGACAAGGTGATCCGTTGTCCCCTTTTCTCTTTATCTTGGCTATAGAAGGTTCACATGTTGCTTTGATGAGGGCCCGGATAGAGAAATATATTCAGGGGAATTTCTATTTCAGGAATTGAGATCTCTCACCTTCTTTATGTGGATGACGTTATGTTGATCTCTTCTTGTGATCCTGAAAATGTGAAAAGACTTATTCGTATTCTCAAGTGTTTCTATTTGGCATCATGTCTGAAAATCAATTTGGCAAAAAGCAAATTGATAGTTGCGGGAGTTCCATATTCCCAACTTTATTTTACTTCTGCAGGACTTCCGTCTCCAGTCAACTCCAGATAGACTTGGTTGGGTTCTTGATACATTGGACACTTTTTCAGTTTCTTCAGCTCGGAGATATTTGGATGGTTTTATGCTCTTCACAGGTGGTCCTGCTACTCTTTGGAATAATTGGATTCCAATTAAGATTAATATTCTTATTTGGAGGATTAGACTTTCTAGCATCCCTACTAGAGAGCAATTATCTCATAGGGGTATATTGGTGGATTCCATTCTTTGTCCATCTGTTCTTCTAGGGTAGAGACTATTGATCATATTTTTGCAGAGGGTTCTGATTTGATTGCTTTATGGTCTCTTATTGTTGTTTAGCGGGGTGTTAATCTTCCTTATCATATTACAGTGAATTCTCTTATCAACTAGGCGGTGCCTTTTTCTTGGAGAATCGGTCAGCATAAAGCTTTCGATCCAGTGATTCTAATCTCGTTTTGGTGCATTTGGAATTTTAGAAATGCAATGATTTTTGGAGCGGTTATTCCCAGGAAATCCTTGATTTTTGATGATGTTGTTTATAAGTCTTTTTATTGGATTTCGAATAGGTGTACAAAAGCCAATTTTAGTTGGCGTTCTTGGCTTCACAACCCTATTTCAGCGACTATTTTGATGTAATTTTGTTTCTAGCTTCTTGCTAGTTTTAATAATATTCCGCCGTTCCAAAAAAAAATCCATATAATATTCTCATGTCATGAGGAATCATGATCCTAATACATCTTTCATGTGCGTTGAATCATCTTATGAGACCAATTATATAACGTAATTATGTGGTTGAATGGTAATTTACTTCAATGTTTTGAAAACCGATTTTTTAGTTGAACCGATATAGCGACTGGTTCCAGTTTAACCGGTTCGATCGTTGGTTCGACCGATTTCTATAATCTTTTATCTTTTTCTTAATTTCATACACATAGATAAACATCCACAAGTTTAAACATTAAAAATAAACATAAATACAAGTTTGAGATCAATCAAAATACATTAAAAACACGTAACCATACATTTTCCATCAATCAACGTACAACAAAATAAAATAAAGTATAATATAGAAACAAAATATAGTTTTAGATGAATACAAACACATTAAAAAACTTTATAACATTTACCTTGCGTTTTTATTCAAAGAAATCTAAATAGATGTGAAAAAAAAAAACCAAAGTTTGTTATGAAAATAATTAATTTCCATGTGTTTTATTTAATTTAACCGGTTCAACCCAATTTTGTAAAAATCGGCCGGTTCATTCTGGTTCAAAAATAAACATAAAACCGGTGCTAGTTGAACCGCTCCCTTCTCCAACTCCCGGTCCAACCGGTTCGACCGCCCGGTTCAAACCGATTTTTAAAACACTGGTTTACTTAATGTCTTATTTAATCAAAGCACACCAATCTCGACACTATGATTAGCATCACATAAAACATCGTATATTATAACTCATTTTTTCTAATTAGTACATCTCGTTAGAAATAATTAGAGTAAATTGTAGTTTTCGTCCCTATGGTTTGGTCAGATTCGCACTTTTAGTCCAACCTTTAAAATTTTGAAAAGATGTATCCATACGGTTTAAAGAAATTGCATTGTACATCTTTAGTCTATTTAAAGAGACCATTTTACCCTTACTTTTATATTTTTGTTTTTTCCTTTATATATATATATATATTATTTATTTATTTATATTTTTTATTTAGATTTTATTTGACATTTTTTCGAATATATTTTTAATGTTTTTTATATTTTGTTCATTTATACTTTTTTGATGTATTTTGAATAATTGTTTTCTAGTTTTTTGACGTGTTGTTTGAATGGATTTTAATTTTTTTTTTGACGTTTTGTTTGTTTATGCTTTTAAAAATATTTCTTTATAAAAAATATAAAAAAGTTCGTTAAATGTGAATATTATTAAAATAGATTAGGTATAAAATTATCTTTTTAATAGGATTAAGAGATAGGCTAACCGAAATTCGAAAATTGGTTTCAAGTTATATAATGGCTAATTAAAAACCATATAACTCGAAAACAAACAAAATTTCTAAAAATAAAAGATGAACTCGAAAACATTGACATATGTGTTTAAGTTATAGAAATTCCGATTAGCATTTTCCATTCGGAACAAACTGTAAAAAATTTCTAGAACAAAAAAAATTGAACTCGAAGTCATTGACACTTTGTTTCGAATTATGGCTAACATATACAATAACCGTATTAAAATAAATACTTTTATACCTATTATGTGTTAATCATATTCACATTTAACAAAATTTTTTATATTTTTTATAAAAAAAATATTTATAAAAAGCTTTAAAAAAAGATAAAAAAAAACATTAAAAATATATTCGACCAAAAGATAAATAAATAAGTAAATAAACTAGAAAAATTATTCCAAAAATTATAAAAAAATAAAAACGAACAAAATATAAAAAATATATGAATAAAATTTGAAAAAATATAAATCATAGAAATATAAATAAAAAAAATAAAATGTAAGTGGCAAAAGAATATATATATATATATATATATATATATATATATATATATATATATATATATATATATATATATATAATAAATGAAGGTTTTTTTTGCCACATGTCACACTCTCATTCAATTTGCCAAATGTCATTTTCTGATTATTTTGAATTAATTTTTTTCCGCATGTCATTTTATGAGTTTTTCTATTTTAATAAATTCACATACTACTTTAATGTAATAATTACAATAAATGTAATAATAAATGAATATCAATTTCATTAATAGACTTGCCTTCTTATTTCAATATTCTCAAATTAAATATCATTAGTTTATTTTGTTTATTTATTTAAATTTAAAAGATAAAAAAAATCAATTTTAATAATTCATTATTTTTCTTATTTTCTTATAATCCAAAGTTCTTAAATATTTAGATTTTTATGTGTATTTCTAATGTCTGAACTTGTTTTTATGTGTATTTGTAATGTTTAAAATTGCATGTTTATGGTGTACCAAATTAAAGAAAAACAAAAATAATTTAGAAACACATCTAAACTGACAATCAAACCGGTTAAGCCAGTTAAAATGGGAACAAGTCATCATACTAATTCAATTAATAAACCAATTTTTAAAACATTGGTTAGTCTGGATATTTAGAGTCGTTGACGTAACGACGACGATAGGTTGCGAGTAAAGTGTTAATGACGGAACGACGATATGTTGCGAGTCATTTGTTTGTATGCATTGTTGTATGTGGTATTTTAAGGAACTGACTATGTTTTTTTTACACATAGTTTAGAAATGTTTTTCAGGTTGTTCTAGTGATTTAGATAAGAACACGATATGAATATACACTAATATCAATGAGTTTTGGAATATATTTAAGAATATCTGTTTAAACTTATCCGATATAAATTTTAAGATTATCGACCTATATTTTTAGTTATATATTTCAAATAAATAGTCAAGTTGTTGGATTTAGAAATGAAAATAAAAACGGTTGTGTTTTAAAACTTATATATAAGTTAAAGGAGTTAAAAAAAAATAAAAAAGGTGTAAGATGTATTGAAATTGTAAGCAACGCATAAACGGGATTGATTGTTAGGATATCAAATCAATTTTTAATAAATGTTTATATATGAAACAGTCACTGATTTGACGTCATAATGATTAAAGGTGGTTTTGTCTTAACTTAAATGGTTTTCACTATGGTGCAATTAAAATCCTGCTTGTCAAAATTATCAAAATTGTGATTTAAATAACCAACCATGATTAAGATGTTAGCCCAACTAAAATGTGAATATATAAATATCACATTACTTTATTTGTGACTAGTTTTATAACCGTGAGAAAAATATATATAAAATTAAATTTTCATAATAAAATCTCAAAATTATTAATTAATTATTTTAAATAAATTATGAATTAAGAGATAAATTTTTAGTTATATAAAATTATTGTCATTGATTTAAATAAATATGTGAAATTATATCATATTATAATTTGTATTAATTTTATTTTAATCTAATATAATTAGAATGAGAAATTTATATTTTAAAATTTGAAATAAAAAATCAATAGGTTGACTAGTGATATGACATTAATTACGAGACATAATAGAATGACATATGACAAAAGAAAAATAAACACATTCTTTTATTAGAATAGAGATCTATGATATGATTATAAATATGAACCATTTAACAAGTTTCATATAAGATTTACTGATTTTTCCATTTGTGGCTAAGCTTGTCATATGTATTTATCACATTAAGGTTACTTTTACATTTATTATAGGCTTATATACACTAAAATCTCAATATTTTTCAACGATTTAACAAGAAAGTTCTAAATTTTGTTTTTTTGACAGTAAAGTCCTAACTACGAACAGTTTTTTAAAAACTTAACTTTTTTTTCCGGTTAGCCGGTAATTAGGACTTTATTGTCAAAAAAATAAAGTTTATACCTTTCTTGTCAAATCGTGAATTAGCACTTTACTATCAAAAAAAATAAAGTTACAGACTTTCTTATCAAATCGTTGAAAATATTGTGACATTAGTGTATATATTACTATACCTGAAACATAAACTGAAAATTGGAAGCACAAAGCTTATGGAGTTCCCCAAAATACCACATACCATACATATTAAACATATATTGGGTCCTGCCCGGCATCGAGCCCTGCTCGGAACAGATCTGTCAGTAAATAATGGGGCCCCACTTGTCATCGAGCCCCGCTCGGTATACATACAAACACATAAACACATGCAAGAATCAAAAGATAAATAACATACAAGATAATCATCAGGCCTCGCCCGACATTGGGCCCCGCCCGATATACATAACATATATTATACATGTAGAGTTATGCAGACAGCTAGCATCCTAATCATAATAATGCATGGGTCGGCATTGGTACCTTCGACCCACCGAACACAGTGAGGTAACTCACCTCAAGCTGCTGAATATCTCAGATAAAATCTCGGTATACTGATCCGGAAAATCCCTACGCTAACACCATCAAATAATATCCAATTAATAATTGGGTCTCAACCCATAATCAAGAATCTATATTACTTGTCCAATATCCACGGTAAAAGACCATTTTACCATTTTCTTACTTGGCCCAAAAACTAAGGCCCAACTTCCTAAATGGCATCCCAAAGCCCAAATTCCTGGTGTCACACCCCCGAACCAGACGGCGGAAACGTCCGGGGGCTGGCGTGACTTAAATTGAAATATCATCACAATGAATATATATGAAACATAACACGTGCATCACCATCCATTACATAGTACAACTGACATTGTTTACATCAAGTACAAGGTTTACATTACATGATTTCGAAATATAAAGAGTTTGGTGATTAGCAACCACAAAAGAAACTTTCAACACGCTGGATGCTTCCTTGTCTAATGATTACCTGAGAATACAAGTCATTTTGAAAATGGTCAACATATATAATGTTGGTGAGTTCATAAGTGTGTTTGATGTAAAATAGTTTATGTCATTGGTAAAACCCAGAAAATCCGATATTTTCTGTATTAAAGCTTTTTTTGAAAATGTTGTGATGATCCTGTAAGTATATGCGTGAATGTTTTCAAAACGTGAATAAATGAGAAGTTTTACATTATAGTTTTTGAAGTACAAATGAGTAAGATTGGTTTCCCCGGAAAACCCGATGTTTTCCGATAAAAAGATATGATTGTTTTGCATTAATGAATCATTACATCGAATGAATATGATTTCCCTTGATTAATGATGTCGGATTTCTACGTGAGTCGTTATAACCATGCATGATAATGACTAGTTCGTCTGTCTTGGCATTCTAATGAACACCGAAATTTGATCTTAAGACTTTGTCACCCTAGACTGGCCGTGTCTAACTGTAGCGAACAACTTAGGTGTGGGGGAGTCACCCCCGTATAGATCTATACACAAACTCTCGCTCTCCCTCCAGGAGACTTTGATTACAACTACAGACTACGACCGACACCTATTGGTGTCACCCGTTATTACTCACTCAATCCACATGAATTCGTTTAACCTTGATTAATGATCCGATTTTAGTTTACTTGAAGAGAAGGTAAGCCTAACAGACGAGAAGAAGAGGACTACTAGGCCCCACTAATTTCGTATGTTATTTAAGGCTGTCGAGTATACGAAAGGCGCGTTGGCCCATTTCGCATATGATTAATTTGGACCTTACTAGTAATGTTAATGGGCCACTGAGGCCCAATAGCATGTAAAAACCATTGAGGGTCCCTTAAGCATGTAATTGGGTCACAGAAGGCCCAATAACATGTATTATTTACGTTGGGCCCAAAAGCCATGTTAATGAGTCACGAAGGCCCATTAAGCATGATTAGAATCTCTCAAGCCCAACCATTTGAACGTTTACTTGTCTTATATAGAATTAATGTTACGAGTTGTTTAATCGATGTGTCGTATAAATCACGAATTTGTTTTATAACGATTTATAGATTTATAAACATAGTTGTTTTTCTATTTAAAACCCATAAGTTATAAAGTTTTGTGTATTTTGACCCAATTATTATTATTATTAATATAATTGACCAAAAACATTAATTTGACCTATTCAGCCCCTTTATTTTGGTAAAGTTGGTAATTTTAGTCCTTTTTATAAAAAGAATGACATATTAGGTCCTTGGACTATTTTTCTTGACATCTTTGACCCAAACACTTATTTAAATAATGTTTTAAGCCCAAAAGTAAATTTTTGGAAAGTTTCAACCCTTTAGTTAAAAGATTTGCATTTTTGTCCACCTTTTTCGCAATTTTTACACTTTTTACCCAAAACCCAAAATCTTTGCATTTTCAATCCTTTTTGGCAAGTAAGGCCATTTTAACCCTTGAAATAAGTTTATTTACTTTTCTACCCACTGTTTTGAGAAATTTACCATTTCAGCCCCCCTTAAATCCATTTTTTCGAAACTTTGGGCCTATGGGCCGAAAAACCCAAAATTTAGCCGAATAAGCCACAAATTTCATTTTTAGTCCTTTGAAAAACATAATGTTCATAGAAACTTCTATTTTAACTGTTTTGGCATTTTGAACCTTGTAAAAACCGTAAATGACAACTTTTTCCCAAACTTTTACTTATTTGACTAAAATAGTCCAAAAATGAGTTTGATGTTGTAGTATGTTATTTTAAAGCTTGTATATTAGTTTATCTTGACATGTTGAGTGAAATATGAACTAGATCACATATTTTTCCTTCTTGAACTATAGATCTCGAAATATCTTTCATTTTTAGCACAAATATATCACAAAATCACAAGAAAGCACACATATCATACAAATACACATAGATCTTCACATTTTACTTGCATTCTCCCCCATAAAACATATGAAAACCGAAAATAGAGGGGTATGAACTCACCTTAGGTTTGTGGGTTCGGTTTTGAAGAAGTAAATGGAAGAGTTTTGGTCCTAGTAAGCCTTCTTGGGTGGATCTCGAACTTAGAACTCTCTAGGATGATGATCGTGAGTTTGTGTGAGTTTAGAAAGATTCTTGATGAAATAAGGAGACTAGATTATAGATCCAAGCATTTAACTTACCTAAGATGATGATTCTTGTGGAAGAACCTCCTTGAAATGCTCCAAGATCTCGAAAATTTGAATGGAGAAGAGGATGTGCTTGAGAGTGTTTAGGATGAGAGTTTGAAGATGTGTATGTGTGTTTGGTGATCCTCGGTCGAAACAAGAAGAGGGGAGAGGGGAGAGAGTAAGATGAGTTGACATGCATGGGAACATGAGAATGATGCATGGATACCCCATGGATAATTATGAGGTGACACAGTCAACTCTCCTTTATCCATTCTTATATATATATATATATATATATATATATATATATATATATATATATATATATATATATATATATATTTGTTTTACTTGGGTCGAGAGAGAGAGAGAGAGAGAGAGAGAGAGAGAGGAAATAAAAGATTTGGGCCTTGATGTTAGAGTCCAAAATATGGAGCCCAAATTAATAGTTTTCAGCCCATTTGGGCCTTTGGAGTGGGTTACGGCCCAAACGTGCATGCAAGAATGGATTTGTGGCTTTTTAGGGCTTATTGGATTGTTATGGCCCAATAAGGCCCACTAAAGGTAAACTAGTCCATTTTAGACTTATAAAGCCCAAAAAGGTTAAGTATTATGAGAGTGGGTCCAATTAGAGCCCATTTAAGAGTTCTAAGCCCAAGATAGTCACATTGGAGGTTTATTGGCCCATTAGGCCCAATAAAGAAATCCTAGTCCATAATGGACTTAAACCGGGATTTCTAGGGTTTCCAACCTTTTGTTGACTATTTGAGTGTTTTGAATAGAGTGTTTGATGGAATAAGCATCATACGTTGCTTTCAAGTTTTAGTTACAATGTTATCCTTGTTTAATGTTTACAAAGCATTAGAATTCCTAGTTGTGACACCTGGCTTCAGGAGTAGACCATACTCACAAATATGGCTCAAAAAGCCCAAATTCCTAAATGGCATCCCAAAGCCCGATATGGCCCAACTTCCTAAATGGGCCCAAAACCCATCATGGGCCTAAATCCATGAAGGCCCATAGCCTAGCAATGTCCCAAAGTCAGAAGTCTAATGGCCTAACAAGGCCCAAACCCTAAAAGTCCAAAATATAGCCCAAATCGAGAAAGTCAACCGAAAGTGAAGGATGTTGAGTACACCCGACGTAATCAGTCTTACGCCCCCACGTTCTACCTCGGTGGCCAATACGCGCAACGTACTAGCTGGGTACGCCCAACGTATGACACAGTTGACCACAATTCACCATTAAGCACTTAATCGGTTAAGTCACTAAGCCAAACTCTAAAATCTGATCCCAAATGGTGACTTAACACGTAAAGTTGGCAACTTTACTCCCATGCATGACTTAATGGGATCCAAAACTCAAAAGGAACCATATTAAGGATCCTAAAACATGCATGGACCAATATAACTCATAAAGATTTCATTTTTATGGTCAAGGGACCTCAAAGGTGCTAAGATCTAAGATCCATGGCTTCTGGAGTAGACCATACTCACAAATATGGCTTAAGGACCCAAAAATGCACAAATGAAGCCCGAAATTGGATCTAGCATAAAGAATCATCAAGTAGAGAGTTTTATACCTCAAATAGCTTGCAAAGATGATGATGATTTTGGATCTACAAGCTCAAGCTACTCCAAAACAATCTCCAAGTGTTCTTCTACCTTCAAAACACCAAAACCACCACCAAAACTCACTTCTAAGCTCAAAAATCACAAAAGGGCAATTAGCTTTCGATATTAGGGTTTAGGAGAGTGGAGGCTAACCAAAAGATACCACCAACGAAACATAAGTTGCTTAAATAGGGCACAAACCCTAAAAATTAAGGTTTGTCCCTGCTTAGCGTACACCCCGCATACTCCCACGTACGCCCTGCGTACGTGGCCGCATCTGCGACCAACTAATGAGCCAGTACGCCCAGCGTGCTCAGCTACGGACTAAAATGAGAAGAATTTACATTAAGGGTTAAAAAGGAACATACTAATAAATCTCGAATGTTACAATTCTCCCCCACTTGAATTAGACTTCGTCCTCGAAGTCCGCTGCCGCAAATAACTCCGGGTAATGCTCCCTCATCTCGTCCTCCGACTCCCACTTCAATTCTGAGCCCTTGCGGTGCTGCCACTAAACTTTCACCAACCTTGTTCCTCAGCTTTTTCGTTCTCCTATCAAGAATCGCCACCGGTATCTCGACATAACTCAGGCGATCATCCACCTGAACGTCCTCTAGTGGAACCACTACAGAATCATCAACCAAGCATTTCCGCAGCTGAGAGACGTGAAACGTGCTATGGATCTGACTAAGATCCTCGGGATGATCCAATCGATAAGCAACCCATCCAAACCAGGACAAAACTTTGAAATAGCCGATGTACCTGGGGCCCAACTTGCCCCTCTTTCTGAATCGGGTGACACCTTTAGGAGAACCATATCCCCAACCTAGAACTCTAGGTATGATTGGTGCTTGTTGGCATAGATCTTCTACCGACTCTGTGCTGTCTGAAGTCTGCCCCGAACCTGTTGAATCAACTCGATAGTCTTGAGTCACACTTCGGTACTCCCCATGACTCGCTGACCGATCTCACCCCCAACATATCGGGGTCATGCATTTCCTCCCATAGAGAATTTAAAAAGGATGCTGATCAATGTTGGCGTGATAACTGTTGTTATATGAAAACTCCGCCAAAGGGAGATATGTATCCCAACTCTCACTGAAATCCAATACACACGCTCGAAGATTATCCTCCAAGGTCTAGATAGTAAGCTCACTCTGTCCATCAGTTTGTGGCTGGAAAGTCGTGCTGAAGTGAAGACGAGTACCCAACTCCTCATGGAACCTCTTCCAAAATCTGGAAGTAAACCGGACGTCCCTGTCTGAAACCACCGAAACCGGCACCCCATGCCGTGCCACAACCTCCCTGATGTATATGTCGGCCAACTTCTCTGCAAAGATACTCTCCAGAATCGAAATAAAATGTGTGGTGATCTCCTCCCATTTCCAAATGGGAATGTCTAACAGTTGCATCTTGGCGTGAGGCCGCTGATGTACGATCTTAACTTTCCTGCAAGTCAAACACCTCTCTATATACCAAGCTACATACTGCTTCATATAGAGCCACCAATAATCAGGACAGAAGTCTCTATACATCTTTGTCGCCCTAGGATGAATGGAAAATCTCGACTTGTGCGCCTCTTCCATCAAAACCTAATGCGCACCAACCCAATAAGGAACCCTCACCCTCCGATGGAGAGTTAATAACCGTCGGCTATCATAATCTAAGGAAGCCACCTGACCCACTATGTGCTCACTCTTCCGATGCTCTTCCTTCATAGGCTCAACCTACGCCTCTCGAATTTGCTCCAATAGTGGAGTATTCATTGTCATCCTCAAACAAATGTCTCTGATCGGAGCCGCGACCGCCTTGCGACTGAGAGCATCGGCCACCACATTGGTCTTACCCGTATGGTAAAGGCTCTCACAATCATAATCCTTCACCACATTCAACCATCGATGCTGCCTCATGTTTAGATTTAGTTGATCCATCAAATACCTCAGGCTCTTGTGGTCTGTGTAAATGGTACAGCGGACTCCATAAAGGTAATTTCGCCAAATATTGAGGGCGAACATCACTGCCCCCAGTTCCAAATCATTCGTAGGGTAGTTCGCCTCATGAGGCTTCAGCTGCCTCGAAGCGTAAGCAATCACGCAACCCATCTGCATTAGGAATGCACCCAAACTCGTTCTCGACGCATCACAATAAACTACAAAATCCTCAACACCCTCAGGTAGAGTCAGAATCGGTGCCTCACACAATCTCTGCCTCAGGGTCTCAAAAGCTGTCTACTGCTCAAGCCCGCAGCAAAAAGTGACAATCTTCTTCATCAATCGAGTCAGAGGAAGCTCTATCTTGGAGAAATCCTGAATGAATCTCCGATAGTAGCTTCCCAGACCAAGGAAACTCCGAATCTCAAATGGAGTCTTCGGAACCTCCCATCCCATCACTGCCTCAACCTTTGATGGATCGACCACAATAACGTTCTGGTTGACAAGGTGCCCCAGAAACTACACCTCGCACAACCAGAACTTACACTTAGAGAACTTCTCATAAAGTCTCACCCTCCTCAGAGTCTCTAATACCTCCCTTAAGTGCTCCTCATGCAGCTCCTGGGTCTTGGAATAGACCAGGATGTCATCAATGAATACAATCATAGACCGATCTAGCATCGGCTTGCATTTGCAGTTTATGAGGTCCATGAACGTGGTTGGAGCATTGGTGATCCCAAAGGGCATCACCACGAACTTGTAATGACCATAACGAGTCCGGAAGGCCGTCTTCTACATATCCTCCTCTCTAACCCTCATCTGATGGTAACCCGAACGTAGATCAATCTTGGAAAACCAAGATGCACCCTAAAGCTGGTAAAACAAATCATCAATCCTCGGGAGTGGATAACGGTTCTTCACCGTTAGCTTATTCAGCTCCCGATAGTCAATACACATCTGATACGACCCATCCTTCTTCTTCACAAACAGGATCGGTGCTCCCCAAGGTGAACTGCTCGGTCGAATGAACCCATTGTCTAACAGCTCCTGCAGCTGTGTAGACAACTTCTGAATCTTTGGAGGAGCTAACCGATACGGTGCTTTGGCTATCGGAGCCGCACCCGGAATCAAATCAATCCTAAACTCCACCTGCCTCTCCGAAGCACTCCAGGAAAGTCCTCCAGGAACACATCCGAGTATTCCTGGGTAACCGACACATCATCCTCAGTTGCTTTCTCTTCTCCCGGATATCCATAACATAGGCAACATATCAAGAACAACATTGCTGAAGATATCGTCTGGCCCTAGCTGTAAAACATAGAATCGACCCACACTGAGCACTCTCTCTCCGAACCACTAACTCTCCCTCACTTGGGGTCCGAATGTGTACTAACTGATCCTCGCAATCAATCACCGCCCCATTAGGGCTTAACCAGTCCATCCCTATAATAACCTTGTTCTCGCGCAAAGGAATAGGAACCAAATCAATCGGATACTGCTCGCTGAACATCTCAGGAACACAACCCTGATGAACCCTCGATACCCGGACAGATCGATCATCCGCAATCTCAACCTCTAATGGACAATCCAGCTCCCTCAGAGCACCAACAAATCTTCTGCTGAGCGCAAGAGATACTAAAGATCGGGTAACCCCCAAATCAAACAATACCAAGGCAGAGATACCGTTCACAAGGAATAATCCTAAAACAAAACACACAAATATAAGCAGAAAGTCAACATAAATAAAGAGATCAGGAGAAGATACACACCCAGCACCACATTAGGTGTTGCGCGAGCCTCCTTGGCTGTCAGCTGAAAATATTTGCTCCTCGCAACAGGCGCATCCACCTTGCCTTGGCGGCCATCAGTAATCCGTAGATTTGCTGGAGCGGGTGCTGCAACTTGTCCTCCCACTGCTAAGCTCGGGTAATTGGCCTTCTTATGGCCCCTATGATTGCAATGGAAGCAAATCAGGTCAGATGTGTGGATGGTGGGGGTAGTAGCACTGCAATCCTTGCTAATATGACACGTCCTGCCACACTTGAAGCATCCAGAACCACCCACCTTGCACACCCCCATCGTGTCCTGTCACACTTTCCACAGCGGCTCCAGCCCAGCTGGCCTCTCGATCTCAAATCCAAAACCTTGGGCCTCTTTCTCTAACCCTTTGGACCCTGAACCTACTCTGGCTTCGTCTTCGTCTTCCTCTCCATCTCCAAGTTAATCTCTCTCTCTCTCTCTCTCTCTCTCTCTCTCTCTCTCTTTGGCCCTCGCTATCATACCATCCAATGTCTTGCAACTAGATCGTCTCAAAAACTATTGGATATCAGTCCTCAACATCTCATGATATCTCGCCTTCTTCATCTCCTCGTCCGCCACACACTTCGGAACCAGCAATTCCCTCTTGCGAAACATAGTTTTCATCTCATCCACCGTCTCAGTATTCTGGCGGATATCCTGAAACTCTCGTACCAACTGCTGGACCTCAATCACATGTGCGAACTCGGCCGGAAATCTCGTCACAAAATCCTCCCAAGTTATGGACTCAATCGCCTCGCCTCCCAAGGCATGTCCTACCTCCTCCCACCAGTCTTGGGCTCTGTCTTTCATAAAACAGGAAGCAAGTCTGACCTTTTCCCTATCAGTACAAATGCTAGTTCAGAATGCGTTAGCGACATCCGCTAACCAACGTATGCTTGCGATCGGGTCCTTCTTCACGAAGAACTTCGGGGGCCTACATGCCCAGAACTCACGAAAAGTCAAAGTGCGAGCTCCCATCATCGCTACCATCTCAGAACGGAATGACCTTGAACGCTCCTCTAAAACCTCCATGATAACCTCCTTGATCGTACTAAAAATCACATGAGTCTGCTCGAGTATGCAGCGGGTAATATCCGACTAAATGAACTCCCACATCTAATCATCCAACTGCCCGACTCCAAAACCCGAGCTTGAACCCTTACCAGCACCAGAATCACTACGAGGTCTTCCTCGAGAGACCACCATACTGAAAATAGACCATTCAAACCATTATAACATACATAAATAATCATTGAGAGATTCTATACTCTCCAAGCTTCTTGGTATCATCGCAACTTTCCTTGACTCGAGTACGGATCCTCTGCTTTAGTAGTAAGGGCCCATACTACCTTCCACATCTATTTGTACTTTGCTCAAGGATCACTTTTAATCCCCCAAGCCAATCCCTTATCCATACATATAATCCTTAACAAGACAAGGCTACCAACACTAAATCTTTTCCTAGGTTTTCCTAGGGCATTCACCACACTACTCCCCGCCATGAGCTGCATAAGGAAATCCTCCTTACATCCTCTTACTAGCTCAAAATATAATTACATATCACCGACACCAAAAAATTATTCGAATGAAAGGTCTCACACTACAACGGTTGTACTCAAACAAGAGCTGCGCAATAGAGTTAAAACCTAACCTTCTAAAGCTATTTAGTCTCAACAGTATGTAACTTAGCATATTCGCTTACTAGTTAGCCGAAGTTAATGGAAACTCCTAAAAGCACAAAGCAAGCAACATTCGAGCATCAAGTAATTGGAACAAGCATAACCTAAACATGACATCCTATCACTGACTGATCAGTAGTAGCATGCAAGTCTACAAGCTCATACAGTAGGCATATAAAGGCATCTCTCCTAGCATTCTATCATGCAAATCCTGAGCAGATCCTGAGCCCTAACTAGCATGCGATTCACAGATTCACAAATCAAAGCATAACATAAAACATGTATGGGTATTTTGGGAAAACTTACTTGAGCTCGGTTGATTGCATGCACCACACCCCTTTTCTTTTATTAGAAAACCCTTTTATAAAACATTTCTTTTTAAAAAAATTTATCAAACCCTCAGTTTGAGTTCAGACACACCCGAGAGTAGGCCTGAATCCCTCAGGCTAAGGCTCTGATACTAACTTGTAACGTCCCAAAAATTGATGCCAAAAAAATTTCATTTTTTTAAATATAATAAAAACCATCCTTAGAAACATATCCACAAACCATAATAAAATCAAGTAAGATCAAAACATCCAAATACATCAGAGTACAGTAAAATGCAGAACATTGTGGTGTGTGTGATGTGATCACCCCGAGCTCTTCCCCTTGGATCCGGAAGTACCTGAAACATAAACTGAAAAATGTAAGCACAAAGCTTTGTGAGTTCCCCAAAATACCACATACCATATATATTAAACACATAATGGGCGCCGCCCGTCATTGGTCTCGCCCGAAATCGAGCCTCGCTCGGAACAGATCTGTCAGCAAATAATGGGCCCCGCCCGGCATCGGGCTTCGCCTGGTATACATAACATATATCATACATGCAGAGTCACGCTGACAGCTTACTTCCTAATCATAATAAACCATGGGCCAGCATTGGTGCCTTCGACTCGCTGAACACAGTGAGGAAACTCACCTCAAGATGTTGAATCTCTCAAATAAAATCTGGATCTGCAGATCCGGAAAATCCATGGGCTAACACCATCAAATAATATCTAATTAATAATTGGGTCTCAACCCATAATCAAGATTCTAGATTACTTGTCCAACATCCAGGGTAAAAGACCATTTTACCCTTTTCTTACTTGGCTTGAAAACCAAGGCCCAACCCATTTTCTCAAAAAGCCCAAATTCTTAAATGGCACCCCAAAGCCCAATATGGACCAACTTCCTAAATGGGCCCAATACCCATCATAGGCCTAAATCAAAGAAGGACCATAGCCTAGCAATGGCCCAAAGTCATAAGTCTAATGGCCCAACAAGGCCCAAACCTTAAAACTCCAAAATATGGCCCCAACCGAGAAAGTCAAGGTTGCTAAGTACGCTCGGCGTACTCAGTCTTACGCCCCGTGTTCTACCTTGGTGGCTAGTACGTGCAGCGAACTATACGATGAAGTTGACCAAACTTCACCATTAAGCACTTAATCAGTTAAGTCACTAAGCCAAACTCTCAGATCTGATCCCAAATGGTGACTTAACACGTAAAGTTGGCAACTTTACTCCAATGAATGACTTAATGGGACCCAAAACTATAAAAGAACCATATTAAGGATCCTAACACATGAATGGACCAATATAACCCATAAAGATTGCATTTTTATGGCCAAGGGACCTCAAAGGTGCTAAGATCTAACATCCATGGCTTCTGGAGTAGACCATACTTACAAATATGTCTTAAGGACCTAAAAATGCACAAATGAAGCCCCAGACTGGATCTAGCATAAGGAATCGTCAAGTAGAGAACTTTATACCTCAAATAGCTTGCAAAGATGATGTTGATTCTGGATCTACAAGCTCAAACCACTCCAAAGCAACCTCCAAGTCTTCTTCTTCCTTCAAGTCACCAAAACTCACTTCCAAGCTCAAAAATCACAAAAGGGAAATTAACGTTTCGATCTTAGGGTTTAGGGGAGTGGAGGCTGACTAAAAGATACCACTAAGGCAACATAAGTTTCTTAAATGGGGCACAAACCCTAAAAATTAGGGTTTGTCCCTGCTTAGCATATGCCCCGCATACTCCCACGTACGCCTAGATTACGTGGGCGCATCCGCGACCAACTAATGAGCCAGTAGGCCTAACGTACTCATAGAGTACGCCCAGCGTACTCGAATAGGGTCTAAAATGAGAAGAATTTACATTAAGGGTTAAAAAGGAACATACCAATAAATCTAGAATGTTACAATAAGGATGTTATTTGAGTCGCAACCGGACCGAATCGACCCGAACCCGAATAACCCGAAAACCGAATAAGATTAATTGCATGAACCGAAAACTGGACCTAATAACCGATATAGGTCGGTTCGGTTCGGGTATTAATCGGTTCGAATAATATGTACAAGAAGATTAAGAATATAATATAACTGAAAAGAACCGAATAAACTTATTAGGATTCTATAACCCGAATAACATTAACAATATGATTATAAACATTGTATTTTTTATGACTTTTGTAACTTAGGATTATATAACAAATCTTTTAAAGAAACGAATTTGTTAATTAAAAATAATGCAAAGTATACATAATTGTTTCAAAGGTGCAAAATAAGGTTAGAATTTGTGTAGTAAGAATGTAAACACAAATTAGCTATTCTTGAGTAGGAAGTCGAATTTGGTAATACAATTGAGTAGCAATTCAACTTTGGTAATACAATGCTATAGGTTTTTTTTGAATGTACGACTCGATCACAGAAGGAGGGACAAGGAAAAACACGATCGAATCGATTGAATGTAGGTCATCCGGTGTAGCAAGAAAAATATGATTAAAAAAACTACTTTTCAATTTTGGGTCGGATATTTAGAACCGAATTAGCCCTTATTTAGGTGACCCGAATCGAATAACCCGAGCAGAGAATAAGCCTAATATAGATACCTAAGAACCGAATCGAATTGTTTATTCGGGCCTAATTCGGTTCGGTTTGTTTTTTATTCGGTTCGGGTTTTCGGGCCGAATTCTCCTCCCTACTTCTGTATATAATAGAAGCAAGTTTTCTCCCGGTTTGTGCATGACTTGGTAGTATATAAAAGTAGAAAAGGTTTTTTCTGTTTATAATAAAGTACATTTCCATTTCTTTTTTATATAAGAGAAGCAAATTTCTTTATATATTTTTTCTGTTTATGCATGAATCGGGAGCAAAGTAAAACCAAAAAAAGTTTTATTTTTTCTCTTGTTTATAACAAAGTACGTTACTATTTCTTGCGTATATAAGTGAAGCATTTTTAATATTTTTAGGGTTGTACGTGATCAATTAACAAAGTAAACAAGAAAACTTTTTTATGCTTACAACAAAGTAGGTTCCTGTTTTGCATTTATATGAGAAGAAAATATATTTATTTTTTTGTGTGTGTAACCTGGCAGGAAAGCAGAACCAAGAAAGCCTTTTTGTTTGTGGGTAACCTGGTAGCAATGTAAAAGCAACAAAGTTTTGTTTTTTTTTTGGTGAGACGTGGTAGTAACGTAAAGCCAATAATGTTTTACTTTTTGTTTGTGTTATTGTAAGATGAAGCTTCTGATTTAAGTGGTTTCTGTATGGAAACCGATAGTTGATTTTTCTTTGTAGTTACTGGATACTATTAAGATAATGTGGATCCTTTTTGTAATGAATTATAATTGGAATTTTTATCTTGGAAATTTCATTTATGGTGGCACACTTTGATTCTTTACTCAATATATCAACATATTTTTGTTTCTTTACCCATATAGCAATATACTTTTGTTTTTACCAATAATAGCTATGTGCTTTACTCATAATGCAACATACTTTTGCTTCTTTACCCACACTAGCAACATTCTTCCATTTTTTAGATATAATAACAAAGAACTTTGATTTCTTTGTGTTTTCCATTTGTAAGTTTGTGTGGTTTTTATATGTAAGACATGTTTATGGTAAGATACATTTTGTATTCCTCATTGTATATGAGTGTGTTTCTTTTGTGTTTGACTCTAACTTTCAACTGTATACCCTTAAGTAACATATTTTGATAAGTAACATATGGTTGCTAAAAGGTGGGATGCTCCTCTCACTCTTTTCGGTACAAATTGAATTCTTGGAATTCATTAGCAAAGAATGATTAAAGCAACATCTATGTTACATCCACATTTCAAGTCACTATTTTTGCACCATGTAATACATCATCAGATATATAGACATTTGTATAGATAGTAAGATTACATAAACAATGAACGATAACTCATTTATAGGTCAACTTGTTCGATGAACGGGTGTATGTATACATTTGTGATGAACCTACACGTGGTGCCCAGATTAATTGAAGATTATTATCTGTTAAAAATTGTTCAATTATGTTGTATACCACTCGAACTTAACACAAGTTATTTTTATATAAAATATTTGTATTATTCGAAATGCCTAGGCTAAATGATTAAATAGATAGAAGTATTACCCTCTCAGATCACCACAATTAAACAGCCATGTCAAAGCTCTTGAGAATCCTTCACCTCTTCATGTAGCTCCTCCAATTACATGAAACTATTAAGTTTCTTAGCCAAAAGGGTCACAAGACCCACTAACTCTTCCATTAATCTACTTATCCATCGATCTCCTGAAAACTTGTAGCAGACCATGCATTATGTTCCCACCACCACTTTTATATCGGTCACACTTTCAGTCTTCATGTGCCTAACGACTTAAAGACACGACATGCATTCATTAGTGCTGATTTTTCTCTCAAAAGACATCATTAAAGTGCCACCTTGAAATCAGAAACGTTACACAACCCATTATTCATTTACCGGGATAAGAACAACGACACAACAGGACTAGGTAATGGCCGAGTATTGGTTTCTCTCCTACCTTGGTCTAGATTTATGAATTATGCCATCCTCTTATTACTTACACAATGGTCAGGATTTACGCCCTCCTCTTTGACTTCCGTGCATGGTGACCTCAATTGGTCTCGTAATCACCCTACGCTTCTCTCACCTATCATCAATACATCGTTGGAGATGGTAGACGAAATGACCTTTTTGGTACTCCCACTCTTTATCCCGTGTATATAACAACCTCCAAAGGAATGTATGCGTAGGTTTCTAGGGTCTAGGGTTGTCATATGGGTTGCAAGAAAACGGAAAGAAGAAGAAGAGAGGATGCGGTAATTTCCTTAATGCCTAGTTCCCGAATTTTAGCAATGGAAAGAAAAGAAGAGAGACAAAGTAAGGAGAGAAAAGAAGAGAAAGGAAAGAAAAAGAAATTTTTTGTTTGTGTTCCAGAGTTGGAGAGAAGTTAAAGGAAAGTTAAACATTTTGTTCTTTCTCTCGAAATCCTTCCAAATTGGTAGGAAAGTTAGGAGGGAAAGTGATCCTTCCATTTCTTTCCACTTCCTTCCTTTACACCCTGTAACGACCCAAAAATCAAGGGTAAAATTTTCATTTTTAATATAGCTAAAACATTAATACCATTTATTTCAAACATTTCAAATCATCATTAAGTAAAACATTTATCAAAGTTCATCCAAAAATCATTCATTGCGGAAATCATAGGTGTGTGCACTGCGATCAATCTGAGCCCTTCTTTTCCAAATCGATGATACCTGAAACCAAAACTGTAAACCGTAAGCACAAAGCTTAGTTGTCACACCCCCAAACCAAACGGCGGAAACGTCCAGGGGTGGATGACTTCATTTGTAATATCAGAACACATGCATTATAGTAATCAAAGTACAAACAACCATTGCATTTAAAAGTAAAAGTATTTACATGTGTTTAATCACTATATATTGACACCAAAATAGTTATAGCAAAATACAGAATATATTACTCAAAATGGCTCCATCTTCTCAAAAAGCTCGGGGAGTACTTGTTTAGTGTTTCCCTGAGAATACAAGTAATTTGAAAAGAGAGTATCAACATAAAGTTGGTGAGTGCATAAATGTTTATGTTCTAAAAGTATGTTTTTTGTTCTTTGAATATGTAAGCTATTCCAGAAAATCCTATATTTTCTGTTGTATATGAAAAGTAGTTTTAATCCCATAAAACCGTTCTATTTGTAATCCTATTGTTCTGTGTTTGTATCGTGTAAAAGTGAATGTGTCTGGCTCCACCCGTTGTTATTGTAAACTGTACTGTAAACTGTATTTCTGTAAACTAGTACTTTGAAAATGTACTCATGTTTAGTTAATTATACACTAACCGTATTGTTAATATCTTTTTAATGAGTTATTATAATCATATTGAGACTAGATGGCCTGAAACAACGCTTTGAAGGCGTTAAAAGTTGTTGATAACAACTGTCACTCGTAGGCGTGTATGCCCTGCTGTAGCTACCAGTTTGAGTGCGGGGTTGTCAATCCCAATATAGATCTATACATACTTGTTTCGATCCCCGACTGGAGATTCTGGTTATAATGTCAGGACTTTAACTATGTTGTTTAAATGAATTAAACAACCCGAATCAGATGACTCATAAAAAGCATATAGATGTTACGTGTATAATAGTTGTGAAAACCCAATCATTCTGAAATAAGTGATTGATAGTATTTTCTTTATTTAGTATACTCTAAATGTACTTGAAAGTTGTATAGCCTTGTTTAGTTCTGAATCAAACTCTTGTTCTTATACAATAGTATAAATCCATGTTCTTGTAAAATAGTATACTCTAGTATACTTGACTCGTGAGTTAGCATTCGTGAATCATAAATTATACCTATTATAATTTATATGTACTTTCTGTATTGTTATTAATTTTTCATGAGTGCAACCCCTTGCTCGACATGTTTACAAAAGGGTATTGAAATAACTTATATATATATATATATATATATATATATATATATATATATATATATATATATATATATATACACACACACACACACATACAAGATATATAACTAAAATTGAAACGACAATCAAATAATCGATACCTTAAATCCACATCCAAACAAGGAAAAAGAAATAAAGTAAATTATCAGTCCTAAGTTTTTTAAATCTTATTTATATAAATATATATATATATATATATATATATATATATATATATATATATATATATGATTTCTTGGGGAAAAATATAAGTTTATAAAAGAATTTAATATTTTGAAATACTTTTCATGACTTAATGACATTTTATCACAATTTGAAATCATTTGTTTGTTAACACAAAATCCTTGTGTTAGACTTGTATTCCCCCCTTAAAATAGTAAAATCTATGAGTATACAGGGGTATGAACTCACATGATATGTGGTGATTTGGATAGCGTTTCGTTTTCTGGGAAGGAGTTTACTTGATGAAAAACCGGGCTTTACACAAGCAGGGTTTCGACTAGAGAAGGTTGTTTTTCTCAAGAATCTCGGGGCTTTGGGGCTTGCTTCGGGTGTTAGATATGATACCGGGGCTTCGTGGGGGGGGGGAGGGGGTTGTAGGGAAGTTTAGAGAGGTGAAAGAAGTGAAAATTTGTGAAAAATGGTGAAAAAGGGAAGTGAAAACCAGAGAATCTCGCACCCTTTATATAGGTGCAAGGGTTCGGTCCGAAGGGGGGAGGGGAGGACACGTGCTCGGACAGGTGGCGAAGGGAGGGCAGGTGGCGGAGGCTCGCAGGCGAGACGTGGCTCGCTTCTGATGATCCATGGATGCGAGGCGCGTCGGTTCTTCATTGGGCCGCGCCTTCGGTAGAATCAGCAGCGAACACGTGGCGACATGGGGCGATCTCGCATGCGAGGTGACGTGTCCGATTCTCAGCCATGTGAAATTTCCCGGTTTTCAATATTTTTGGGTTTTTGTGCCCAAAACTTGCGAAATTCATAACTTTCGTATACAAGCTCCGTTTTCGACGTTCTTTATATGCACGCGTAGGTGAAATTATACTCTACGACTTTCGTTTAGACTTCATCGGCTAATTGATTTATTTTTAATAATATTATTTTTAACAGTCCGGGACTGGAAAATCTGTTAAAAATTCATAACTTCTTTATCCGAAGTCCGTTTTCGTCTGTCTTTTTACCGTTGTACTACTATTGACGAGACCTTCGATTCTCGTTTAGGTTGTGTCGGCTAAAAATCATTCGATCTTTATTTCGAGTTTTTAGTTGTATACTGCTATACTGAACTTTAGAAAAATCATAGCTTCCTCATACGAAGTCAGATTTTGACGTTCTTTTAATGAAAGTTCTCGGTTTAACATATTCTACAACTTTCATTTAGATTGTTAAGGCTAAAAAGCCTTTTATTGAAAACTCAATTTTTACGTTGAACAGTGTTTTGCTAGTTTTGTCGCGGATCTTCGATTGGTCATAACTTCTTCGTTATAACTCGGATTTTAGTGTTCTTTATATTTTTGGAATCCTTGTTACAATCTCTACCACTCTGTTCATCCCAATCAAGACTATTTAATATTTCATTTTTTGAGGGTCGATTATGTAAATGTACATAGTATACAAAAATTTCTCTTTATTATTTTAAGAAGAACTACAAATTGATATATACTATTAAATAGATTTGAAATAATGGTTTGTTACATTAGTGAGTTTCCAAGAGCATACCCCACACAATCCACGTAACCACATAGTCCATATTAGCTATAAAAGTTACATAAACCATATCAATTACATAAGCCATGTATACAAACATATGGGATGCCATGGAAACCCTCCAAGGTCTTATACCGGGTGCCACTGGAACCCCCACGTGGTCTGAGCCCACTGCCATGGGAACCCTCACATGGTCTTACTAACTGCCACGGGAACCCCCTAGGGTCATCCATACAAATATCATATCATCATAACACATAATCAATTAACAATACACATATACAAACCCTATAAATCATACATACAAACATATAAAGGTGTCACGGAAACCCTCCATGGTCTTACACCAGATGTCATGGGAACCCCCACATGGTCTTCGATCACTGCCATGGGAACCCACACATGGTTTTAGCCTGGAATTCCATGGGAACCCCCACATGGCCTTATATCCAACTGCCTTGGGAACCCCCCCGGGGTCTTCCATGCAAGTATCACAAAGACAACTAGCATACCAAATACCACACAATCAACTAGCATACCACATATAACTAATTGCCAGGGAACCCTCGCATGGTCTTCACATAAATACATAATGTATCGATAGCACATTCACAATAATCATCATAATTAAATAAATGGGTCGGCCTTGGTGCCTTAGACCCATTGGTATGGTGAGGAGACTCACCTCGAATGCAAAAGCTTCCCGAATGTCATCCTTAGCTGCTGCTCTGCTGACTTCCAGAGCTATCAATACCAATCCGTACATCCAATTAGCAAATTGGGTTCCATACTATAATCCCTAATCCATACACGGGGTAAAATGACCATTGTACCCTTTTCCCAGTATGAACCAAGACTGAGGCCCAATCCCAAACAAAGCCCAACACTATAATGTCTATAATCCGTCAAAGGGGCCTAACCCAATAAGGGCGAATACCAAAAAGCCTAAAATACCAAATGGTCAACCCTAGTCAACACCTGGTCAAAGTCAAAATCAACAGTCAAGGTCAACAATCACTATTGACCTCAACTCGTCGAGTGCATCCAGCAACTCGTCGAGTCACCTGCGTAACTCATCAACTCACCGAGTTACCTATGTAACTCGTCGAGTTCCTTAATGTCCAGAAGATCACAAGTTCATGTAGGCCAAAACTCTAATCCTTCACTGCACTTATCCATAATCTTGAAAACGGGTAAACCCTACCCGAATCGTCGAGTCGACTAAGGGACTCGACGAGTTCCTTCAGCCATTTATGTGTTCAATCCTTTTCCAGTGGCATCCAAGGTCCCAAACTTCAAATCCAACCCCCTAGGGTTGAGATACCCCGTAAAGTTGCTAACTTTACATCCATGTAAGTCATTAAAGGCTAAAAACACTTAATCAAGGCTCGTCAAGGGACTTAGAGCATGAAAGAGGGTCAAGACTTGATAAAGCTTGCAACTTTAAGTCCCCAAAGGCCCTCAGATGTCCAGATCTAAATCCATATCTTCATATCATGCTCAAAACCAAGAATGATACCAAACTAGGCTAATAATGGCCATAAACTTTCATAGAAGGAGATCTAAGCAATGGAAGGTCAAGGTTTCGACTTTATACCTTAAAATGGTTGCCACACTGGAGGAAATCCCGGATCTACTGCCTTCCACTCAATCCAACCTCTTCAAGCTTCAAGTTCCTTCCAAAATAGCACCAAGAATCACTTTCCAAGCTCACATACACACTAAATGGGAGAGGAGACATGATTTAGGGTTTTCTCTGGACAAAGGGTGTGATAAGGGAGGCTACAAGTGAGGCTTAAGGCCTTTAAATAGGGTACAAACCCTGATAATTAGGGTTTTTCCTTTCCAACTCCTACTCATCGAGTTAGTGCCTTCCAAGCTGTCGAGTAGGTCCTTCATCTCGCGTCCAATATGATCTCTACTCGATGAGTTGGAGCTCCCGAACTCGTCGAGTTCCAGACTAAAAGTATAAGAATGTTGAAAACTGACCAATACCTAAACCAAGCGTTAAAAATCTCCCCCACTTGAACTAGACTTCGTCTTCGAAGTCTGTTGATGCAAAAGTCTGGATAATGCTTCCTCCGCAATCTTTCATGATGCACCCCTTGCGCTATCATGGCCAAATCCTGACTGACTCACTATACCTGGTCTTCAACCCTGCTTCCTGTATCGGGTGTCACTCCTTTAGAGTGAAGCCTTGAGAGCACTTCAACCATGATGAAGCTTGAGTATCCAACTCTTACCAATAAACAGCAACCGTTCTGAACCCAACAAATAGCGACACCCGACATCCCGAGGGACACATCCGTCACCCCGATCATTCCATGACCGTTCAATGAAGCAACATGACTCAACCACACCAGGCTCTCTCTCCGATCCTGATTATCTCGGCGTTACCAACTGATTGGATTCACTTACCATAATCGGGCGTCGAACGCCTATATTCGGAATACCTGATTCTTGTCCAGTTGCTGAGCCGACTAGCAACCTCACACTCACCCCACGAAACCTCCAAAAGAAATCTCGTCTAGAAATAACTGTCCTAGCTATACCTCCACTCATGGCTCCATCAATCTTTCTGACACATCCAATCATCATAACCTGACAACCTGTCTCCACTGAATCCAATGCAAACGTGTGCGCTACCGGAATAACGGTAGCCTTACCTCATTCCCAGTATCCTTCAATCTACTGTTTCCTGATTCCAACATGTCGTGGCTCTATTACAGATAGAACCAGCCCGAAACACATCATGATGGCTTAAGCTACCATCGAACCAAACCCATTCATTACCCTATAATCCTGCATTTGATGTCCTAGGCATATAGATGCTTCCAAATCTCATCTTACTGAAATGAAATCTTGTGCTGCACACTCGCGAGCTTCGATTCGGGATCTTTCCCAAAACGAATTGATACTTCGCTCCTACCTCGAGATCCACAAATCTTCATTTGCATAATGCACCATCACTTCCGACATCCCTTAGTTGACCGATTAATAAATACCCTTAGCCGATCCCCAAGAATACCAGTCTCACACCCGGTCCAACCACTAGGTTCCCAAGAGATCAAATACCAAGACTACCCGACCGTAGCCCTACTGTGACATGCACTACTCATCCACATGATCCTGAAATTCGAGATCCAACCCATGGCTCAACAATCTCTACCGGTCCCATCCTAAATTCCCATATCCATCTGGGCTCGCCCACGGATAACTGATCAAACAATCCTTCCGGTCCTGATTCTAATTAAGTTGCGGCCTACCCACAACCTTGCGTACTGGCCTTACCTGGCCTAAATCATCTGAATGAATCCGTGAATGCTACGACTACCCCTGCAGACTTACAACACTTCCAACACGATCCGACAACCTCGTGAATTCTACAGTTACACCCGCAGACTTACAACACTTCCCACACTATCCAACAACCTCGTGAATGCTACGGCTACACCCACAGACTTACAACAATTCCAACACTATCCCAACCTGTGCCCATGATCCTACCGCTAATTTACCAATCCGAACACATCTCAATGTTGCGCACTCATGCGGTCTAACCTCCCAACTGGACTCAAGTACTGACTGGAACCCAACCTGGTTCCCTCCAACAAAGCCTGCTATCTGCCGACAATAAGACACAATCTAGATGGTGGGGAGTTTCCCGAACTCCCATCCCGCAGTATCCTATATTCAGACAACCACTAGGGATTCCTTCCTTTCCCCGAAGGGGATGCGAAACGTATCCTAGTTTCTTTGTTTCTTCTGTTCTAGCTCCCTCGGCGGTTCTCCCCCACTTAGGTTCAACTAAGTCCGCTCGGCACATGAAAATCGAAGGACTTCCAATCCTTCTTATGTTCCAAGGATTCTCGAAGTCCAAAGGATGGATGGTCTAACCAAAGTCTCAGCAGCAACTCTCTCTCCCCTCAGCAAAGCCGAATGCTCTTCCAAGCACAAATACTAAGGTTACTGAAAACTAATCATAATTCCCTCGTACAAGCCCTTGAACCAACCCCGACTACCGATGATGGCATTCAAACACTGGGAATCTGCTACTTATAAGGGTACGGCCTCATACTACTCCACCAAAGATTCATGGTATGCGGATGGCATATAACCCTTCTTGAATATAATAAACTTGACTACAAACAGAGATAATAACCTCACGATGCACTTACATCACGCTGATGCAAGATAACCTCCCCAAATCCAGGTAAAGCTGGAAGGAAGGCAAAAGGGTACGTACCCTGCACCCTTGCCTGTTGAAGTTACGATCTCCCCTGTCTGGTACTATGAAGTGTGGCCCCTCTCTGTTGGGGCTCCTTCCTTACCCTCTCATCCATCGGTGAGCCTCAAAATAATTGGAGCAGGTGCATTCACTGCTCCTCTCTGATAATCGGATAGTCGACCTCCTTGTCGCCCACCTGATCACAATGAAAATATAACGGGCTTGCCCCCTGTAGGAAATCCCTGCTGACGTGACCCACCCTACTACACCTATAGCAATCCAGACCCCTGAACAAATTCCGACAAGGACTCAGAACAATAACGGTACACGCGGGTTCCGCTCCGCGAGATACATCCGCTTGAAGATTTCTCAAAGATTCCTCGGCATGCTGAATGGCATCTGACAACCCTTTCTAACTCAGACAATAGCGGAGAACCGATCCGAGATCTAACTTATCACAATTCCAAAGCGATGCACATTCCCGACCTGATGTTGCAGAAGGTAGCATATCCACAAACATATGAAGGAATCCTAACCATCTCCTCATGTGTTACCTCGACCATCCTGAGGACATGGTGTAACACTTACTTCCGATCCCAATGACAATCCAAACCCCTGAAACAAAACTTCATCGCACAGTTTGCACAAGCGTTGCACTGGATCCGACCCTGCTGGTCTCTCAAAAGCTGATCCGAACTCTTGGGTCTCCGCCCGAGGTCCTCCACTAAATTTATCTGACCTAAACCTCTTTCATCGAGGTACTCCTAATCAATCTTTCGCCCTAGCTCTGGGATCCATATCATTCAGGGTCTCGCACCCTGACACACTCACCAACTCAATCGTCAATGGCTGAGCCGCAATAGCTGGAACAACCTCCGCTCTAAACCAGCTACAACTACTCCCAAGACATAGTCTCCAATACCAAAACACAATAAATCGCACAATCAATCCTTGCATCCTGATACAAGAGATCCAAGGCGAACTCAAAATCTTGGCAGTCCTTCCGCTAACTGGCTCACCACCGGAGCCGGGACCAAACCATGGTCCTCCCCTTGCGTGCTCATACGCATTCTCCAGAGCAGCTATCCCGACGGTCCAATCATAACCAAGAATTCTCCTTCCCATAGGTTTCTTAGATTCTCCAAGATTCTCACTGATTCGAGTATGGATCCTGTGCTTTCAGTAGTACGGGACCAATACTACCTTCCACACCTATCCATACTTTCCTCAGCAATCCTCCCAAATCCTCTAAGTCACCTACTCCACTAATGCACCAAAATATCTGCTAAAAAGCAGCACAATACCCACCAAAGCAACTCCTAGGCTCCCCCTAGGTTCCCAACTTCACCGAACCACCTCACTAAACTCACTGGAGCATATCCTAGGATTTCTTAGGTTCAAAACCTCCCCCTACCCCCAGCTGCTGAAGGATTCCCACCAATGTCGACCAACTACATCATGAATATAGTCACATACAAAAGAGGTCAGATAATCCTTCGAGTAAAAGATTCAACCCTAGAACGGTTGGACTCAGACGAGAGTTGTGCAATAGGGTCAAATCCACCCCTCTTAGATTATTTAAATTGTATTGTATGTGACTTAACACATTCACTTAGTAGTTTATCCACATCACTAGGAATCCCACAAAGCACAAAGCAACCAACATTCAGGTAATGGTAAATCTAACCAGCATACGCTAGACGAGTCAGTCTATCCACACATATAATCCACAAGCAGGTAACACCTATCACTAATCTCATCCTAGGCTGTCCCTAGGGTACTCCCCAACCTGTGAAACTATCACCGGACATTCAGTCCTCGTACCACTACCCATGCTATCCACCTCCACCCATCCTCACTGTCGTCTGCCTTATGCATGCAAATTGTAAACTGTCACACCCCAAACCGGAGCGGCGGAAACGTTCGGGGGCGGAGGACGTCATGTACAGTATCAAAACAATTGCATCATAGTAACCAAAGTAAACACAACAACATCTGTTCGATACATAGTTTGTATGTCAGCAAAAGTATAACAAAAGTATAAAAGATACGACTCTAAAAGCTCTGTCTTCTCAAAATCCTGCAATTGTACCTGTCTACTGGTTCCCTGAGAATACAAGCGGTTTTGAAAGAGTATCAGCATTTAAGTTGGTGAGTTCATAAGTATGTTTCTGTAGTAAAAACCTGTCTTTGAATCTGTGAAAATGTTTGTATGTTTCTCAAGAAAATCCAATATTTTCTTTAGTAGTGTAAAGTAGTCTTAGGCCTTAAGACCAAAATGTATGTTTGTTACAGTATTACATAATTGTATATGAATGTCTTTGAATGTTTGCCTGGATACCACCAGCTGTTTTGTATTGTATTGTTTTGTATGAAAACCCTTGTATGAATTCTCTTGATACAACCAGTAGTTATGTAAAGAAATGTGTCGTATGAAAACCTTTGTATGAAATCTGTATGAAAACCCTGGCTACCACCAGTAATGTATAGTATTGTTCTATTACTAAAAATTGAAGAGTTGAAATCCCGTAAACAAATGTTTTAGTTTATACTGTTGTGAGTTTCGTACATTGTTGTAGTTTTATTTATAATAAAACTAAGTGAAGTGAAGTTGTTTACCATTCATACATTAATCGTATTATTAAGTACCAAATTTATGACTTGTTATAACCATACTTGACCATTGAATTGCCTGAAAGACGTTCCTCAAGCGTCGGAATCGAAATAACTTTGTCACCCAAGCCTGCCGGCCTAACTGTAGCTAACAGTTGCGGTGCGGGATTGTCAGTCCCGTATAGATCTATACACAAACTCACGCTCTCCCTCCAGGAGACTCTGGTTGTAATCTCAGGACTTTTGTTAGTACTTAAGTAAGTACGTGAAGATGCTCACTCACAAAATGCTATACTGACGATTAAGTGTAGAATAAAATGAATCCTTTGAATTTAAATGACTATTTGTAAGAACCATAAACTATACCTATTATATTTTATATGTTTATTTGCATTGTGTTTAAGTTGCATGTATTGATAATGTAATTGTTCCATAAACTATACCTATTATAGTTTATATGTGTATATTCCATTTGTAAAATAAGTATTTCGAAAATGGTCCTTTGCTCTGCATGTTACAAAGGTTCATATAATTATGATTGTATAAAATATGTCTCAGTGAAATCAATGATTGATTACTTGTCAAATTAACTTAGGACAACTTAAAACAGTATATGGTAGTTTTGAAATCGTTTAGAAAATACTGAAATGATCCAAAAATGTATTTTGTGGTACTTGTATTCACCCCCTAAAAATATTAAAAACTGGAAAAATGTAGGGGTATGAACTCACAGTTGGTTGTGCGTATGTGCCGGACCGCGAGACTGGAAAAATGACCCTCGAGTTGTTGTATGCGGAATTAACGGAATCCTAATGATAATTAAACACATAATTGAATTTTAATTAGCGAAACCATTAATTAAAGTGTTAGAAAACACTTGCTTTTGGGTTAGGAATGTTACATAGAATCGTTTGAAGTGGAAAAATAGGGTTTACGACCAAGGTTCACAGCTCAAGGTTGTTTATGGCCGTGAACAGGGTTTGGGGCCGTGAACTAGGTTTACGGCCGTGAACGACTGTAAATTAGGTTTGCGGCTGTGAACTGGTTTGCGGCTGTAAATGGGTTTGCAGCCTTTGAAGATATGAAGGTTGTTCTTGGTGTTTTTGCGGAAAAACTTGAAGATTTGAAGGTTTGATCTTGATGATTTGAATGTTCTTGGGAGGGTCTTGGGAGCAGTTTGAGAGAGTTTTTGGGTGAAAATGATGAGAAAAAGAATCTCTCCGGGAAAAACCTTTATACCGGTTAGGTTTACGGCCGGACATGGGTTTACAGTTGTAAACGGGGTTTACGGCCCAGGGTTTACCGCCCAGGGGTTTACGGCCGTAAACGCGTGGTTGGACGCGACTTTGCTGATTTTTGAAGGAAAACTTGATTTTTCGCACGATTTTGGCCCCGACACTTATATAAACCCTAATTATATGTTTAAGGTTATTTTCTAACTCACAAGAACTTAATGGAAAAACTAAGATTCGAAATTTTATTTAACGGAAATTGACTTTTGTTGACTAGAAAGTATCGGGTTGTCACATCATCCCCCCGTAAGAGGGAATTTCGTCCCGAAATTCTATAATGAATACAAAAATGGACTAGGGAAAGAGATGCAGATACTTCTGTTGCATCTGATTTTCTCGCTCCCAAGTGAATTCAGGTCCCCACTTGGCATTCCAGCGAACCTTCACTATCGGGATGCGACTTTGTTTCGTTTGCTTGACTTCCCTATCCATGATTTCGACTGGCCCTTCCACGAAGTTAAAAATCTCATTGATCTTGATTTCATCGAGTGGAATTATGAGAATATCGTCGGACAGACACTTTTTAATATTTGACACGTGGACGACGGGATGAATGTTGCTAAGCTCTTGCGGTAATTGGAGTTTGTAGGCTACGGGGCCAATCCTAGCGAGTATCTCGAATGGCCCAATGTATCTTGGATTCAGTTTTCCACACTTTCCGAAGCATATCATGCCTTCCCAGGGTGAGACCTTCAACAGAATGCGGTCACCAACCTGGAATTCCAAGGGTTTTCGTCTTTTGTCGGTGCAGCTCTTTTTGTCTATCTCTAGAGGCTTTTAGTCGTTCTCGGATTTGCACGATCTTTTCGGTGGTTTCTCAAATTATTTCAGGGCCAATGAGAGTGCTATCAGGGACTTGACCTCTAGCTAACTACGTTTCACCCACCTCAGCCCAACATAGAGGGGATCTGTAGTTACGGCCATAGAGGGCTTCGAATGGAGCAGCCTTAATGCTAGTGTGATAGCTGTTGTTGTAGGAAAACTCGACCAGGGGCAAGTAGGTATCCCATGACTTGCCAAAGTTGATAACGCACGCTCTCAGCATGTCTTCAAGGGTTTGAATGGTCCTCTCACTCTGCTCGTCCGTTTGAGGATGATAAACTGTACTCATGTACAACTTAGTTCCAAGAGCCTTCTGCAGTGACTGCCAAAATCTCGAGGTGGATCTATTATCTCTGTCCGAGATAATGGATACGGGCACCCCGTGCAGTCGTACTATCTCTTGGATGTAGGTTCTAGTCAGTCTCTCCATTTTATATGGTTCCTTGATTGGCAGGAAGTGGGCGGAATTGGTCAGTCTGTCGACGATCACCCAAATAGTATCATGACCACCCGGTGTCTTGGGTAACTTGGTAATGAAATCCATTGCGATCCGCTCCCACTTCCACTCAGGTATCTCTGGCTGCTGGAGTAAACCTGAGGGCTTATGATATTCTACCTTGACTTTGGCGCAAGTTAGGCACTTGCACACGTAGGTAGCAATCTCTGCTTTCATGTTTGGCCACCAATAGAGCTTCTTGAGATCCAGGTACCTCTTATTAGAACCTGGGTGAACGGAGTATCAAGTTTTGTGAGCTTCGTTCATGACAATCTCCCTGTAACCACCGAGCTTTGGGGTCCAGATCCGATCCATGAAGTAGTAAACTCTATCTCCCTTGATCTCTAAGTTCCTCTCCATTCCCCTCAAGGCTTCATCTGTCATGTTCTCTGCTTTCAGGGCTTCCAGCCGAGCCTCTCTGATTTGGGCGGACAGATGGGAATGGATTGTCATTGTTAGTGCCTTCACTCTGCGACCAGAGTACGCTTTCCAGCTGAGGGCATCCGCCACCATATTGGCCTTGTCGGGATGATAGCGTATGTCACACTCATAATCATTGAGTAGTTCCACCCAGTGCCGTTGCCTCATGTTAAGCTCCTTTTGGTCAAAAATATGTTGGAGGCTTTTGTGGTCGGTGAAGACAGTGCACTTGGTTCCGTAGAGGTAATGTCTCTAGATTTTCAGCGCAAAGACCACTGCTCCCAACTCAAGATTGTGAGTAGTGTAGTTGACTTCGTGTGTCTTTAGCTTTCTCGAGGCATAGGCAATAACCTTTCCTCGTTGCATAAGTACACAGCTTAGCCCTGATTGGATGCATCACAGTAAACTACGAAGTCTTCTGTCCCTTCAGGAAGAGACAAGATAGGTGCACTGCACAGGGCTTGCTTCAGAGTCTGGAACACAGTGTCTTTTTGTTCACCCCAACTAAAGGTTACACCCTTCTGAGTCAGGGCGGTAAGAGGCTTAGCAATCCATGAGAAGTTTTGAATGAACCTGTGATAGTAGCCAGCAAGTCCTAGAAATTGACGGATCTCTGTGGGCGTTCTCGGTGCTGACCAATTCTCGATTGCCTTAATTTTGGAAGGGTCCACGTGTATTCCTTCTTCGCTAACCACGTGACCCAAGAAAGTTACCTTCCTAATCCAAAACTCGCACTTAGAGAATTTCACGTAAACCTTTTCTGCCCTCAGTGTTTCTAGAACTTGTCTTAAGTGCTGGTTGTGTTCTTCCTCGCTTCGTGAATAGATAAGTATATCATCTATGAATACTATCATGAATTTGTCTCGGAAGGGCGACACACCTGGTTCATCAGATCCATGAATACCGCGGGTGCGTTGGTTAGACAGAAGGGCATCACTACAAAATCATAGTGACCATATCGAGTCCTAAATGTTGTCTTAGGAACATCACCCTCATGGACTCGTAACTGATAGTACCCTGATCTCAGTTCTATTTTTGAAAAATAGCTAGCTCCTTGAAGTTGATCGAAGAGGTCGCCGATTCTGGGTAGAGGGTAGCGGTTCTTGATAGTGAGTTTGTTGAGCTCACGATAGTCTATGCACATCTGGAAAGATACATCCTTCTTCTTAACGAACAAGACCGATGCTCCCCAGGGTGAGAAGCTTGGTCTAATGAATCCTTTGTTGAGCAGTTCGTTAAGTTGGTTGGATAATTCTTGCATTTCCGCTGGAGCTAGACGATACGGGGATTTGGCTACGGGGGTAGCTCCGGGAATTAAGTCGATTCGGAACTCGACTTGGCGTTCGGGAGGAACTCCTGGAAGATCCTCGGGGAAGATATCGGGATAGTTACAGACTTCGGGGATGCTCTTGAGGTCTTTAACTTCTTGCTTTTTGTTAACTACATGGGCTAGGAATGCGTGACACTCCTTTCGCAGGTATTTTTGGGCTTTAATACAAGAAATGATGCAAAGGTTCGTGTTGAGTTTGTCGCCATAGATAACGAGGGCTTCGCCAGATGGCAGATTGATGCGAATGGATTTTTTGTAACAAAGAATATCAGCACGATTGGGGCTCAACCAATCCAGTTCTATGATGACATCAAAGCTTTTTATGGAGACTGGCATAAGGTCGATAGGAAAGGTATAGTCGTTTAGGTAAGAGTACAGCCTATGAATATGTCGTTAGTGTTCTCTTTCTTTCCGTTAACCATTTCGACAGTGAATGTTTCAGTTAGAGGTTGTGATTTGTGTTTGAGTAAATGCTTGAATTTATGACTAACAAAACTCCTCTCCGCACCACTATTAAAGAGAATGCATGCATAAGAGTTGTCGAGGAGGAATGTACCCGTGACAATAGTGGGGTCGGCAACTGCTTCCTCCTGAGCCATGGCTAGTACTTTCCTTGTGTTTCCAGCATTTCTTGCCTTAGGGCAATCCCTTTTGTAGTGCCCTGTCTCGCCGCACCCATATCAGGCTTGGCTCAGTCCTCCGGTAGGTGTTTGGTTGGTTGGCTGCACTGGAGTCTTACAGAGACGGGCGGTGTGCCTCTTTCTGTTGCAGGTCTTGCATTGCATTTCTCTACAAACTCCCAAGTGATGGAAGTTGCATTTGCTACACAGGGGTAGGTTTCCAGCATATCTGTTGGGAGTTGTTGGAGTAGTGGGAACAGCAGTAGGAACGGTAGCAACATGGATTGCCACTGTTTGTTGTTTCTTGGAGGGCTCCTGCGATGACTGGCCCTTGCATTTATTCCATAACTTTTTCTTTCCACCACTCTCTTTAGGTGGTTCGGGAGCGGATGCTACGGATTCATGACTATCCCCGTGATCTATCAAGGTCGGCGCCAGACGCTTGGCGCTGTCGAATGTGAGAGGTTTAGCAGCCAATACGTTCCCCTGAGTTGGAGGTGTCAATCACCATATGTATCTCTCAACTTTCTTGCTTTCCGGGGTGACCATCCCGAGACACAGAAGAGCTAGGTCGTTGAACCTAGCGGTGTATGCAGCAATGTCGGAACCCTTCATCTTCAGGTTCCACAACTCTTGCTCCAGCTTTTGCATCTCGCCCCGTGGGCAATATTCGGCGAGCATCAACTTCTTCAAATCATCCCAACTCATGGCATTCGCCACTGGAAGATTCAGGGATTTGACTTGGCTGTTCCACCAAGTTAGTACGCTATCGGTGAAGGTGCATGCGGCAAATTTCACCTTGATTGCCTCGGGGCACGCACGGATCTCGAAGATTGATTCGATTTTCTCGAACTAACGAGTTAGATCAATGACACCTCCATTGTCGTTGAAGGATTTGGGTTTCGCGTTCATGAAATCATTGTAGGAACACTCCTTCGGGTGTCCTTAGCTGACGTCGAGGTTAAGGGGATGGGTACCATTACCTGATCCGCTAGTGCCGCTAGAATTGATCTGCGACATGGTGGCAGCCACAGCAGCTGTAACTGTTGCTTGGAACACAGCAGGGTCGAACTGAGGAGGTGGCGGCGATGGAGAATTGTTGTTCTTTCGGTTGGACTTCTTCTTTGGAGAAATCTTTCTGTAGAATAATTCAAGGGAAAAATGAAGATAAGTCCTCTATGGTGGTCAGAAGTCAGGTGATATTGAACAAGATATATCTCAACCTGATAGATAAAGTGTTCTATTAAGCGATTTTACAGAGGAAGTCTACTAATACAAGTAAACAATCGCTAGGAGAATAAATAGCAACACTTGGAATGAAATGTCTACAATGTGTTTGGCTCTAGATAAAATACTCCTATAGTATTTTAGGTTGTGTGTTCTGTTCTATTTATTTCTTTTGTATGGAGTTTGGTAAGTTTTAGACTTGTCGCAACACCACTATCACTCCCAAACACATGTTGGCCGTATCTCAAATAAATATAGTTGATCAGGCTATATTTATCCCAGGTATGATTACATAACTGCCCAGGTTTGACCGCAGTGTCCAACATCTAAATACTTTTTTTTGTTCTTCTTGTGATACTGTTTCGGGTATGTATGGATACTTGTATACTTTTTATAAAATACTTAGATTTTAAAAGTATACTTTTAGTTCAGAGCGCTTCGGCCCCTTAGCGTTTATAGTTGTATATCTTGTAAGGTTTGATATACTTAGTTCACTATAAACAATGCTCTGATACCAATCTGTCACACCCCCAAACCGGAACAGCGGAAACGTTCAGGGGCGGAGGACTTCATGTACAGTATCACAACAATTGCATCATAGTAACCAAAGTAAACACAACCATTACATTGAATGTATTTAAGGTAATTACATCTGTTCGATACATAGTTTGTATGTCAGCAAAAGTATAACAAAAGTATAAAAGACGCGACTCTAAAACTTCGTCTTCTCAAAATCTTGCGGGTGTACCTGTCTACTGGTTCCCTGAGAATACAAGCGGTTTTGAAAGAGTATCAACATTTAAGCTGGTGAGTTCATAAGTATGTTTCTGTAGTGAAAACCTGTCTTTGAATCTGTGAAATTTTTTGTATGTTTCTCAAGAAAATCCAATATTTTCTTTAGTAGTGTAAAGTAGTCTTAGGCCTTAAGATCAAAATGTATGTTTGTTACTGTATTCCGTAATTGTATATGAATGTCTTTGAATGTGTGTCTGGATACCACCAACTGTTTTGTATTTTATTGTTTTGTATGAAAACCCTTGTATGAATTCTCTTGATACAACCAGTAGTTATGTAAAGAAATGTGTCGTATGAAAACCTTTGTATGAAATCTGTATGAAAACCCTGGCTACCACCAGTAATGTATAGTATTGTTCTATTACTTAAAATAAAACTAATTGAAGAGTTGAAATCCTGTAAACAAATGTTTTAGTTTATACTGTTGTGAGTTTCGTACATTGTTGTAGTTTTATTTATAATAAAACTAAGTGAAGTGAAGTTGTTTACCATTCATACATTAATCGTATTATTAAGTACCAAATTTATGACTTGTTATAGCCATACTAGACCATTGAATTGTCTGAAAGACGTTCTTCAGGCGTCGGAATCAAAATGACTTTGTCACCCTAGCCTACCGGCCTAACTGTAGCTAACAGTTGCGGTGCGGGATTGTCAGTACCGTATAGATCTATACACAAACTCACGCTCTCCCTCCAGGAGACTCTGGTTATAATCTCAGGACTTTTGTTAGTACTTAGGTAAGTACGGGAAGATGCTCACTCACAAAATGCTATACTGACGATTAAGTGTAGAATAAAATGAATCCTTTGAATTTAAATGACTATTTGTAAGAACCATAAACTATACCTATTATAGTTTATATTTTTATTTGCACTGTGTCAAAGTTTCATGTATTGATAATGTAATTGTTCCATAAACTATACCTATTATAGTTTATATGTGTATATTCCATTTGTAAAATAAGTATTCCGAAAATGTTCCTTTGCTTTGCATGTTACAAAGGTTCATATAATGTATAAAATACGTCTCAGTGAAATCAATGATTGATTACTTGTCAAATTAACTTAGGATAACTTAAAACAGTATATGGTAGTTTTGAAATCGTTTAGAAAATACTGAAATGATCCAAAAATGTATTTTTGTGGTACTTGTATTCCCCCCCTAAAAACATTAAAAACTGGAAAAATGTAGGGGTATGAAGTCACAGTTGGTTGTGTGTATGTGCCGAACCACGAGACTAGAAAAATGACCCTCGAGTTGTTGTACGCAGAATTAACGGAATCCTAATGATAATTAAACACATAATTGCATTTTAATTAGCGAAACCATTAATTAAAGTGTTAGAAAACACTTGCTTTTGGGTTAGGAATGTTACCGAGACTCGTTTGAAGTGGAAAAAGAGGGTTTACGGCCAAGGTTCACGGCTCAAGGCTGTTTACGACCGTGAACAGGGTTTGCGGCCGTGAACTAGGTTTACGGCCGTGAACGGTTGTAAACTAGGTTTGCGACTGTGAACTCGTTTGCGGCACTAAACGGGTTTGTAGCCTTTAAAGATATGAAGGTTGTTCTTGGTGTTCTTGAGGAAAAACTTGAAGATTTGAAGGTTTGATCTTGATGATTTGAATGTTCTTGGGAGCAATTTGAGAGAGTTTTTGGGTGAAAATGATGAGAAATGAAGAATCTCTCCAGGAAAAACCTTTATACTGGTTGGGTTTACGGTCGGACATGGGTTTACGGCCGAGGGTTTACCGCCCAGGGGTTTTCGACCGTAAACGCGTGGCTGGACGCGACTTTGCTGATTTTTGAAGGAAAACTTGATTTTTCGCACGATTTTGGCCCTGACACTTATATAAACTCTAATTATATATTTTAGGTTATTTTCTAACTCACAAGAACTTAATGGAATAACTAAAATTCGAAATTTTATTTAACGGAAATTGACTTTTGTTGACTAGAAAGTATCGGGTTGTCACATACACAACGCAGGAAATGAGCCAAACCATAAAGCTATAAGATCCTAACCATATACAATTTTTAAAACATACATTTAGCAGTTACTAATACCAATAATCCTTCTCATTCTAGCATGGCATACAATATTTCCAAGGCTACAAGCATCATATATCAGGCCAATCTATCGCTGACTACTCAGCACTAGCATGCAAGTCTACCAGCTCATTCAACACATAAAGGCATCTCTCCTAGCCCTAACTAGCATGCGATTCTCAGATTCATAAATCAGTCATAACATATAACATATATGGGTATTCTGGGGAAACTTACTTGAGCTCGGCTGATTGCATGCACCACACACTTTCTTGTCTTAGAAAACTTTTCATTGAAATCATTTTTCCTTTGAAAACATTACAGATCCTCGGCTTGAGTTTAGACACACCCGAAATTATGTCCGAATCCCTCAAACCAAGGCTCTGATAGCAACTTGTAACGACCCAAAAATCAAGGGGAAAAATTTCATTTAATATAGCTAAAACATTGATACCATTTATTTCAAAATTTTCAAATCATCATTAAGTAAAACATTTATCAGAGTTCATCTCAAAATCATTCATTGCGGAAATCACAGGTGTGTGCATTGCGATCAATCCAAACCCTTCTTTTCCAAATCGATGATACATGAAACCAAAACTATAAACCGTAAGCACAAAGCTTAGTGGATTCCCCAGAGCATACCCCACACAATCCACGTAACCATACAATCCATAGTAGATATAAAAGCTACATAAACCATATCAATAACATAAGCCATGCATACAAACATATGGGAGCCATGGAAACCCTCCAAGGTCTTATACCGGGTGCCACTGGAACTCCCACATGCTCTTAGCCCACTGTCATGGGAACCCCCACATGGTCTTACTAGATGCAACGGGAACCCCCGGGGTCTTCCATACAAATATCATATCAACATAACACATAATCAATTAACAGTACACATATACAAACCCTATAAGCCATACATACAAACATATAAAAGTGCCATGGAAACCCTCCATGGTCTTACACTAGATGCCATGGGAACCCCTACATGGTTTTAGATCACTGCCATGGGAACCCCCACATGGTCTTGTCCTGGAATGCCATGGGAACCCCCACATGGCGTTATGTCCAACTGCCTCGGGAACCCCCCGGGGTCTTCCATGCAAGTATCACAAAGACAACTAGCATACCAAATACCACACAATCAACTAGCATACCACATATAACTAATTGCCATGGGAACCCCCGCATGGTCTTTACATAAATACATAATGTATCGATAGCACATTCATAATAATCATCACAACTAAATAAATGAGTCGGCCTTGGTGCCTTAGACCCATTGGTATTGTGAGGAGACTCACCTCGAATGCAGAAGCTTCCCTAATGTCATCCTTAGTTGCTGCCCTGCCGACTTCCCGAGCTATCAATACCAATTCGTACACCCAATTAGCAAATTAGGTTCCATACTATAATCCCTAATCCATACACGAGGTAAAATGACCATTCTACCCTTGGCCCAGTATGATCCAAGGCTGAGGCCCAAGCCCAAACAAAAGCCCAACACTATAATGTCTATAATCCGTCAAAGGGGCCTCACCTGAGAAGGCCCAATACCAAAAATCTTAAAATACCGAATGGTCAACCCTAATCAACTCCTGGTCAAAGTCAAAGTCAACAGTCAAGGTCAACAGTCACTGTTGACCTCAACTCGTCGAGTGCATCTAGCAACTCGTCAAGTCACCTGCGTAACTCGTCAACTCGCCGAGTTACCTATATAACTCGTTGAGCTCCTTAATGTCCAGAATATCACAAGTTCATGCAGGCCAAAACTCTAATCCTTCACTGCACTTATCCATAATCTCGAAAACGGGTAAAACCTACCCCGAATCGTCGAGTCGACTAAGGGACTCGACGAGTTCCTTCAGCCCTTTCTGTGTTCAGTCCTTTTCAGTGGGATCCAAGGTCCCAAACTTCAAATCCAACCCCCTAGGGTTGAGATACCACGCAAAGTTGCTAACTTTACATCCATGCAAGGCATTAAAGGCTAAAAACACTTAATCAAGGCTTGTCAAGGGACTTAGAGCATGAAAGAGGGTCAAGACTTGATAAAGCTTGCAACTTTAAGTCCCCAAAGGCCCTCAGATGTCCAGATCTAAAGCCATATCTTCATATCATGCTCAAAACCAAGAATGGTACCAAACTAGGCTAATAATGGCCATAAACTTTCATAGAAAGAGATCTAAGCAATGGAAGGTCAAGGTTTCGACTTTATACCTTAAAATGGTTGCCATACTGGAGGAAATCCCGGATCTACTGCCTTCCACTCAATCCAACCTCTTCAAGCTTCAAGTTCCTTCCAAAAGAGCACCAAGAATCACTTTCCAAGTTCACATACACACTAAATGGGAGAGGAGACACGAGTTAGGGTTTTCTCTGGACAAAGGGTGTGATAAGTGAGGCTTAAGGCCTTTAAATAGGGTACAAACCTTGAGAATTAGGATTTTTCCTTTCCAGCTCCTTCTCGTCGAGTTAGTGCCTTCCAACTCGTCGAGTAGGTCCTTCATCCCGCGTCCAATATGATCTCTACTCGACGAGTTGGAGCTCCCGAACTCGTCGAGTTCCAGACTGAAAGTTTAAGAATGTTGAAAACTGACCAATACCTAAACCAAGCGTTACACACCCCATTCCCGAGTTTAATTTAACGAGAGAAAAGAAAAGGAATGAGTGGAAATGAGAAGAAAATAAAACAAATTGACGTTCCCGAGTTTCATTAAAGGGAGGAAGTGGAAGGAAGCGGAGGCAAATGGAATGATCACTTTCCCTCCTAACTTTCCTTCCGATTTGGAAGGATTTGGAAAGAAAGAACAAAATGATTAATTTTCCTTCAACTTCTCTCCAACTCGGGAACACAAAAGAAAATTTTGTTTTCCTTTCCTTTCTCTGCTTTTCTCTCCTGACTTTCTTTTCTTTTCTTTTGTTAAACACGGGAACACCAATTTATTTTACTTTATTCTCACTTTCATCCATTTTCTTCTTTTTCTCTCGTTACGTTGAACTCGGGAACGAATCGTAAGTTATATTATTCAATATAGGTTTTTTTCAACAACATTTTTATTAATTTAATAATATTATGAATGATATTATAAACAACTGGAGTCTATTTTATATAATTTCAAAACCATTTGATAAATTTCATATAAATATGTTTTTGTGTTACATTGTCTGTAAACAAATATTAATAAATTATAAAGTTAATCAATAAAATTATCAAATATATTGAAGCTAACCGGAAAAATAACAAGCGTATTCGAAAATTTAACAAAATGAACATGTTGTTCGCTAAATTAACAATTATATTTATTGTTAATCTTGCATATATTATGTTTAATTATTTTATATAAATGTCATTAAAAATCATATCATCAGAATGATATTTATATTTGATTTGCATATGATTAATCTAAATGAATTTTTGATTTAGAATTGTTTTTAACTAATTTATGGTTAATTTTAGTTTATTACAGCTGACTGTTGACGTTAAAAAGCAACAGACTTCTTGTTATAGATTTCAATCGTTTGATCCACCTCTTCTGCTATACAGGGTTGCAGATGTGGTCCGTAGACTTCAGTACTTTTCGCTTCGAAAAAAAATAGTACCTTGGATTTTAGAGATTAGAGGGTAAGAGAGTGGTGACACCTCTTTGGTGGGGAGATTTTTTGATCATTATGACGGTTGCGAGAAAGAAGAAAAGAAATGGTTGTCTTGGGAAGAAGGAAATGGCTTTACTTGTGTTATAGTGAAAATTTTCCTTAAAATAATATTATATAACCCTTTTAATATTTAATAAACCCATTTTAATAATATTTAAATTAAAATTCGATTAGCTACGCATGTGGCCTTGGTTTGCAGGTGTTACAAGATTAGGTTTATTTCATTATTTGTTGAAAACTTTAAAAAGTTAGAAATTATCCAATTAGATATATTTGATTAGGTTTAGTTGTTGAATTGTTGCAATTAGCCAATTAGGTTTGTTTTCATAAACTAATTTCTTATAATCTTTAATTATTGGATTCCATTGGTTTTCTTAAATAGAAAAAATAGATGGTTGTAGTGATGAAAATCTTTGATGATTTACCAAAAAAATTGATTCTAATGAAATTTGATAAAGAGTCAAAGACCACAACCTAGATTTATAACATCGCTACTCTAACAAATTTTTATTTAAATCAACTTCATTTATGACTAAAGATAACCGAAAGATTACATCTTATCATCTAAATCAAATGGTTGAAATAAATAAGACTTATTCGATTAAAGGAATTTGTCAACTAATAAGTCATAATTTTACATCAACAAAAAATGTCCTAAGTAAAGACGTTTTGTGGTGGATTGGATTGATGAACTTGAGTGTTTAGAGTATATCATACAAAAAAAACAAATCATATTGTTTTTGTTGTTATTTATTTGGAGAAATTATAAGACAACAAGTTGAAGAGATGTATTTGTGATGGAAGACTTTAGCGCTTGAAGTACTGATTAATGTTATTGTTGTTCATCCAACCATAGGTTTCGATCTCATTTGCTCATCAAACATTTTTTTATTAATAATAACTCCTTAAACTTTCAAAATTGATGTCAAAGGAGCCATTTTGGCAAATATGAACAGGTCGGCTGACAATGAACCTTAGGTGGTGAACTATTTGACTCTTTATCAACAAAATTGGTCTACATGGTTCCATATGAATTTTCCTATTAAAATAAAAATATTAGAGGTTTTATGTTGTTGTTATTATTATTATTATTATTATTGTTATTATTTATTGAATTTTATAAATTATTAAAATGTTTAAAATGAAATTCCGTCAAATGAGCAATTTATTAACCAATTCTAATGGGATTTAGTTTAATTCGCATTAATCTCTGAATTTTTCCTCTCGTGAATCTAAATTTTACATGTCAAAACCCTCTTTACCAAATTAATTATCTTTAGATATATTCATATTTTTTTATTCTAATTTTTTTTAACAACGAAATTTATTAAAAGAGTGACCAACAGATAGCTGAAAAATTACAAAAGTAAGAGAAAAACAACAAACTAAAGTAAAAGCAACTAAAAGAAAAAACAAATAGGAATGACAAAAATGGATAACAAAAGCAGAGCAACAATTAGAGCACTTTGTAGATGAATTGAAGCCCACAACAAATACCAGTGAACGGTATTTTTGTCAAAACTTGGCACATATGACATTTGTGTCGAGACACATTTCCAGTGGATGAAATCAGGCTTGAACTCGGGCCTCAATAAGGAAAAAAAAAAAAAATCTCAGCGATCATCCAACTATTATGTCTTGTACCAAACAGCAATCAATAACTATTTGTTAGGTTAATATCATCCAACCCATCTCCTTTACGTATATTCATCATCGCCACTCAAAACCCTTGTTGCCAACAAATCCCTCAATTTCATGGACTCCTCTTGTTTCTCAAATCATCTCTATTAGTTTTTAGACTAGGGGAGTGTTTGGGATTGCTTTTTAAATTTTAAAAAGATTTTTGCAAAAATGATTTATTGATTTATAATTTTTTTTTAAAAATGTTTAGATTAGTTTTTATAGCGTGAAAATCAACAAGTTAAAAAGTGTTTCGTTAGCTTATATATGTAAAAAGACCTAAAAATGTGTTTGGTTAACTTTTATATATATATATATATATATATATATATATATATATATATATATATATATATATATATATATATATACCGACCTAAAAATAACTTATTGACTTATGACTTTTTCAAAAAAGCTAACCATTTGTAACTTCTTGAAACATGTGTTTTTAACCTTACCAAGAAGTCAAATTGAAAAGTTATTTTCTTCTATCCAAACACCTTTTAAATTTATTGGCTTTAAAAAAACAAATATACTAAAAAGTTGTTTCAAAAAGCAATCCTAAACACCCCTTACATATGTTGATCAATTCCAACATCTCATTTTCACTAATTATTACCCAATTTAGTTTTGAATGTTTCCCAGAACTCATCCCACCAACTGTCCATTGAAACCAATTTGAATAGAAAATCTCTTAGGTTTCAAGTTTTTGGATCGACAATAAAGGCATTTTTATTGGATAAGGAGCATTGGCCATGCTATATATAGAACTAAATTTGCGACCTGCCTTCAATATTTGTACTGAACTATCCTAATATTTTTGCCAATACAAGTTAAATTAAAAAAAACGATAATAATGAATCAGTATTCGGTCACAAGTGTTGTTTCCTTCAAGCCTCAGTTACCGCTTTACAAATCACAATCGTTCATAACCATCCAGTGTGCCACACCACAATTTAAGATCTGTTGTAACATGTAATTGTAAAAATGTTTAAGTGTTGTTACGACGGTGAAGTATAAGCAAAATGGGTGATCAACTTTTAAATGATAGTTTGGTGTCATATATTGAAAAAAATATTTTAGAAAATATTAGTAACGATACAATTATGAAAATATATCAAGATATAAGACATAGATTGTACAATTCTAAGAACTTAAATTTTTTTTTTTTGCTTATACGACTCGACCCGATCTAAACCAGCAATTAATATTTTTTGATTTATTTTATTTTATAATCAGTTTAATTTAAATAGTGAACCATATAGTTTCACGTTCTAAACTCGCCACTAATATGAAGACGTTTTCGAATATAAGCAAGTTGTTGGATTGCTAATGGATGACTTTTGGAGGATGAAAGACATAGTATTTATTTATTTATTTTTTATTGGGGGGGGGGGGGGTAATGTCATAAAAGCCTTAAGTTTTCAAGAAATATTCGATTTTAGTTTTTTATGTATTTGATTTTAACTTTTAGGGCGTGTTTGACACGGAGCTTTTGGAAGCGTTTGGGAGCTTCTAGCTTTTAGCTTTTGATAAAACGCTCTACTTTAAACAAAAATGTTCGTTTGACAGTACGAGCGTTTAGCTTTTAGTTTTAACAAAACGCTCCGATTCTAAAAACTACTTCATGTAGCGTTTAACAAAACGCTCATGAGCTTTTGAAATCAATTTCCATAATTACCCTTAAAAATATATTTATATATTTATTTATTTTTAATCAATTGTCTTTTTATGTAATTGTATATATTTCAAAAGCTTCCAGCTACTATTGCCAAACATTCATATAACAAATAAAAGCTACAGCTTCCCGCTACCCGCTTCCAGCTATTTTTGCCAAACACGCCCTTAGTGTCTTTTGGGTTCACTAAAGTTGGAAGTTTGCATAAGTATTTACATTTTTTCCCTTTTAGGGTCGAGCAACCGGTTGCCTACACATGTGGCGTGCCATATAGGTACTGAGTGGGCTAACAAAGCTCCACATAAGAGGTGAGGTGACTTTTTTTAGCGTCTTTTGGGTTTAATAAAGTTGGAAGTTTGCCGACACTTGTGGCCTGCCACATAGCCACATAGACGCTGATTAGGCTGACAAAGTGCCACAAAGGAGTTGGCGTGGCTTGTGTTACTTATACTTAAAAAACAGGTGAATTAAAGGGGAAAAGAGGTGAATTAAAGGGGAAAAGAGGACGGCAGGATTCAAACACCTAGCCTCCTAAGCAACAATCCAAGCAACTTACCACTAGGTTGGAACAGTTTTGTGCCTATACTCCTAATTTCTTAAATATAATAATAATAATAATAATAATAATAATAATAATAATAATCAATTGTATATGTTATATTTAAGGTTTCAGGGATATGTGCACGAAAACCATCTAACTAAGTCGTAAGATGGTTGAAGGAGTGTGGCAAGCACCAAGAAGGTGTTTCGGTTCAAACCTTCCAACTTGCATTCTTCCTTTAAAACCTTTTGTTTCGGTTTTCATGTGTATTTTGCTTTGGGGGATTATGCAGCTCATCGGAAAATTGGATTTTAAGAACAAACGCATAAACTAAAGAAACAAAAATTCAATTCGTATTCGGGGCTTTTAAAGCATTAGCCCGATTTTGGTATTGATGAGGTATTCATGTGTATTTCGCTTTGGGGGATTATCTTTCATTAAAAATTGGATATAAATAACAAAAGCATAAAGTAAAGAAATTAATGTTTTGTAGGTTTCATCTTCAAAGCTTGGATGATTTCCATATCTACATCGCACGTTAACATAGACGATTTCTGTTAGAATATATTCATAAACCATGGATCGAAATCATATTATTAAATTGTCAAAATCTATTAAAAGTTTATACCTTAACATATTGATTTGTTGTCTTCTTAATGCAAAACTTTAACAACAAACAAGAACCTGTATGTGATCGTTTTCCTAACAAAGACCCAAAAAAAGTAACCGTGAGACTTTCGTCCAATGCCAAGACGGATCACACCTACCAAATATAAATAAATAATTACAATTATAATGTAACAATGTTATAACTTGTAGAAACAATGATGGATATGTTTAAAATTATTATATAAACAAAAAAAAATGTCAAAAATGCAACATATTGTCCATTGTAAGTAATCCTGAATTAATTTTTAAAGTAAAATAAACATAGTACTTTAACGTAGATTTTGAAATACTTCTTGGTATACAACAATGAAATATTTATTGGGATAAATTAAAATCCGAGAGATTTAATACGATTTTTAAAAGCTAGATACCATATATTTCAAAATTGTTATTATGATAGGATTTTTTATTTTCAAAATTTGAATTCAAGTTGATTTGTTACCGAAAAAAATGGTAGAAATTATAAAAAAAAATTGTAACATCCGAATTCAGGTAATACCCTTTTAAGCTTTTGTTGAATTTTTAGTTAGCAAGGATGACCCCTCGTACGTTGGGCGTACCTGCATGTACGCTTAGCGTGCTGATGCGCGCATTATCGGGCAGCTGAGCCTCGTACGCTGGGCGTACGAGGAGGTACGCGGGGTGTACGTGGCATTTGTCTAAAACCCTAATCTTCGGACTTGTTCCCTATTTAAACCCATTTATGGCCTTTGGACCCTCATCTTTATCATCCACCTTGCCTTTAAACGTCCCTAAAAACCCTAAATAGCCATTAGTGGTGATTTTGAGCTTAAAGTAACAAAAATGAGCCATTTTTGGTGTTTACAAGAAGAAGATCTTGTGGTGCAAGTCTTGGACTTAGTGGAAATTCTAGATCCAACATCTACATCATCTTAGGGAGCTTCTGGAGGTATAAGTCAATACCTTGCTTATCTATTTCTTAGATCTCTTCTTAAGCTTTTTTTGGTCATTTTTGGTCCCTTTCGTTGGTCTTGAAGAGTTAAGACCATTTGAGATGTCAATCTTGTAAATCTGGACGTTTAGGGGATTCCTTTAGCTTAAAGGTACAAACTTTGTGGTATTTGTGACCTCCATGCAAGTATTAAGTCACTTATGAAGCTCTTTTGAGCTTTTGGACCTTGTTGAGCCTTGTATGCACGTAAAGTTTGCAACTTTACGTGATAAACCACTTCAAGGAGATCAGATCTGAGTCTTGGGTCTAATGTCTTAACTAAATAAGAGCTAAAATGCAAAGTTGGCAAACCTGAGGAGTACGCTGGGCGTACAAGCTTATACGCGCAACGTACAGGCCCTTAAGTGTGTACTCTTAGCATACAAGCTGAGTACGCCCAGCGTACTCAGTAATGGGATGCGGTGATGGGCCTTCGGTGGTGTGCTTCATTTTTGGACCCTAAAAGTTTAGGGTTGCTTTGTGGACTTCCAGAATATTGATTTCGGCCTTAGCCTGGTTAGGATAGGTGGGCCCAGTTTTGTTTTGGGCCTTTTGTGTCATGGGTTGGGCCTTTCGGGCCTTACGACTGTTATTGTAATGGGCCGAATATGGTTAGGCCCATCAAAGGGAAAAATGCTTTTGGGCCTTATTTGAAGAGTTTGGACTTAGGGATTTTGGGCCCATGATTGGGTTGTGCCATAATTCTAATTAGAGTAATTTATGCATATATAGTGTGAGAAGGCACCAAGTCCGGCCCATTATCTGGTTATGTAGTATGCTAGTTTTTGTGTGATACATGTTGTGATCAGGTTGAAACACACCCCATGGAGGGGCCCAATATGGCATGACGGGTTGAAATATACCCCAGGGCGGGGACCACTGTGATATGTCTGGGTTGAAATATACCCCAGGGCGAGGGCCCATACTAGTTTTAGGTTGGAATGAACCCCAGGGCTGGGCCCATTTGTATGATTGATATGTTTTATTTTTGGAAAACTCACTAAGCGTTAGCTTACAGCTTGTGAAACATCCTAAAAATATAGACCAAAAATTTATTTTTAAATCATTTATGAAATACCATAATCCATCCATATCATAATAAAACCACAACTCATGTATCTCAAAGCATCATGAAATTTGTCAATGTATCAAAATCACATATCATAAATCAGAGTGAATCCTCCCAGGCTAAAAACAATGGTGTGTGCCATGCAGTCATCCCGAGCTCTTCCCTTACTAACGGAAGTACCTGAAATCAAAACTGAAAACTGTAAGCACGAAGCTTAGTGAGTCTCCCCAACTACCGCATACCATACACATAACACATAACATATCTTGGGCCCCGCCCCTGCTACATCGAGTCAAGCTCAGCATCGGCTTTCCCAGCATCGGGCCCATACCTCGGGCCCTACCCAGCATCGGACCGTAATCCGGTAACATACTAACATTCCTCGGGACCGCCCCGGCATCGAACCGAAGTCCAGAAACATACAATACAAATACATGCAAGAATCACAAAGACATCAAGCATACAAACATTCCTCGGGACCGCCCCGACATCGGATCGAAATCCGGAAAAGCATACAAACCTACATCGGGCCCCGCCCGACATCTGACCATAGTCTGGTACTACTACTAGCTATACGGGCCGACCTTGGTGCCTTAGACCCGTTCCTACTGGAGGAAACTCACATTGTATGCTAGCTATGAAATCTCATGCGAGGAATCTCTGACTGCTGCTCCAACGACTCCCCGACTATCAATTTCACAATAACACTTAATTAAAATATGATAATCCTTCTTAGGGTAAAATGACCATTTTACCCCTGGTCAAAGTCAACATCCTGGTCAAAGTCAAAGTCAAGGTCAACTCCCAGTCGAACCAACTCGTCGAGTTATCTCCCAACTCGGCCAATTCCTGTACTACTTAGACTCGCGGTCAACCGAATCAACTCGTCGAGTCCCTTCACCGACTCGTCGAGTTCTATCTGGCATACAATCGGGACAACCCGACTTTAACTCGTCGAGTCCCTTACTGGACTAGCCGAGTTCCCCTGTCTGTTTGGGCTATCTTAATGGATTAAGCCCCTACACTTCAGATCCAAGCTTTATACTTCACACAAACCCTGAAAATGTCATTTTAAGGGTAAAGTTTCTGACTTTACCCCTTAATTCCACTTCTTAAAGGGTTTAGCTCAAACCCTAATTCCTTGGGACCTAGAACTTGGTCCTTAAGCCCTCCACACACCAAACTAAAGCTTCCAACCTCAGATCTATACCCCTAACACTACTTGGGCACGTAAAGTTCCCACCTTTTCCCCACATGCATGGCCTTTTGGGCTAAAAAGGCAATTATGATACTCTATGGCTTGTATGGGGGCTCCAATGGCATAAAGTTTGCACCTTTATGTCATAAAAGCACCTCTAGGTCCTAGATCTGGAAGATTATCCACTTGGGTCGTCAATTCTCCAAAGGTTATCATTCTTGGGCCAAAACCTTCATAAAAGGGGAAGGAAGAGATCTAATGAACTAGAGGTCAATATAGAAACTTGATTACCAGAAAATGTAGCCAAAGAAGTGTAGTTTCTGGATCTACTCTCCTCCTCTTGAGCCTTCAAACTCATTCTTCTTCTTCAACCTTCAAGAACACAAAAGATTGCTTACAAATGGCTCACACACTCACAAGATACTCTAGGGTTTCGTGGATTAGGGTTTGTGTAACGCCCGTAGATCCGGGCTAGTCAATTTAGAGGCAATGAGTGTCGAAAACGAATTTTCGGCAAAAGATTATTTATAATAAATAATCTTAACCAAGTTATAGAATATTTCTCAAGGTTTCCGTACATATAAAAAACTCCGAAATCCGAGTTATAACGAAGAAGTTATGGCCCGTCGAAGTTTTACGGCAAAACCGGCACGACACCGGGAAGCGTAAATAGTGAATTTACGATGGAGCGAATTTTAGCCTTAGTGATCTAAACAAAAGTTGTAGAAGACGTTAAACCGAGAGCGTCCATAAGAAGAACGCCCAAATCTGACTTCGTATGAGGAAGTTATAATTTTTCGAAGTTTCGGCTTAGTAGTGTACAGCCCGAAACTCAAATTTTAGTTCGAGCGGTTTTTGGATTATGCGATCTAAATGAGAGTTGAAGATCTCATTAATAGGAACTCAACGTTAAAAAGACAGACAAAAACGGAGCTCGTATGTTAAAGTTATGGACGAAGCTTAGTCTCTACTTTTCGAGCGCGGCGAATTCGATACAGTTTTGTAAATCCGAGATAGAATGAGAATTAGCCAACGAGGTCTAAATGAGAGTTGAAGATCTCATTAATAGGAACTCAACGGTAAAAAGACAGAAAAAAACGGAGCTCGTATGCGAAAGTTATGGACGAAGCTTAGTCTCTATTTTCGAGCGCGACGAATTCGATACAGTTTTGTAAATCCGAGATAGAATGAGAATTAGCCAACGAGGTCTAAATGAGAGTTGAAGATCTCATTAATAGGAACTCAACGGTAAAAAGACAGACAAAAACAGAGCTCGTATGCGAAAGTTACGGACGAAGCTTGGAGACTACTTTACTATACAATTCCTATAAATAAGAGATGAACTCTTCATAATTTCCTCACACCTTCAAACCTTTCTTTCTCTCTCTAACTTCTCTCTAACCTCCCTAAACCCCTCCCAAGTCTAGGGAACCTCCCTAGCACGAGAAGAAAGCCCCGGAGCGCCCGACGGCTCCGAGAAGAAAAGCTTTCGGCTCGAAAACGCTGCTCTAGCGAAGCCCGATTTTTAATAAAAACTCGTTGTAAGTGAGCTACGCCTACGCTATTTTTAATATAAGTTCTAATTAATTATAGTAACATTATTAGGACCTTAAAACAATTATTTGGGATATTATTATGAGTTATATAAGAGTGTTGTTTAACGCTTATATAATAATAATAATAATAATAATAATAATAATAATAATAATAATAATAATAATAATAATAATAGCTAGACTATTAATTAGTCGCGGTTAACGTTAGACTAAACCCTAGTGGTATTGATACTAAGTTTTGTCAAAGGAAATTGTTTTAAGAGTAACGAAGCGCTGTCTGAGTTTGGAATCATCACATTAACAGGTGAGTGCATGGTCCCTTTCATCTTACACATAGATATGAAGTATTTTATATAAATTACGTGCTATGTGTGCATATTATCTGAATACTTGCTGTCTATGATGGATGAATGATTTTATACATGTTTTAAATGATTTAAATATATATTTATTTTATATCTACAACTACGTTGGGATAAAACATGGGTAGACGAAATAGTTGGCGTGTGATGAAATAAAATGATGAGAGATAGGTGATGATAGGAAGGTGATGCTAATTAGGTGATGGATAGGTGATGATGAATCGGTGATGTAGGATGAAAGATACTATAACCTTGTCCGATAATTTGGAGATGTAGTCATCTACTAGAGTATAGATGGCGACCACAGAATATTCTAGACAACCCGTGGAAACACCAGCAGACTTATAACCTGTAGGTGATGAATTACGAGTCCAGGTGATGTGGTGACTGTATATTCATGCGATGATACTCAAACCCTTACTATGAATTACGAGTTCAGGCGACGTTGTAACTACGTATTCATGCCTTAGGAACGAGCATATAAGGAAATGTGAGGTAGAAAGATGAGAGGTAAATATGATATAGGAGATGACCCTTAAGATAATTCTTTATGGAATATTAAAGAAGATAACGGGGATGGGTAATCAGGTTGATTGTTTGATGTTTAAATATAATAATTATATTATTGTGGGTTGAAGTACTCACCAGGTTTCCCAACCTGACCCACTCCAGCTTATTTGTATCACAGGTGTCGATACGAAGCTACTTTGCACTGAGAGATTTAAAAGAGATGTAGATCACTAGTGTAAATGAATGTAAGTTCTGTTTATGCTTATGTTTCTGTATTGACGATGACATCCCAAATGTTTTAAATGAATAAAAATACATTTCTTCGGAAATGCTTTGATAACGTATTTATCATGTTTTTCTGGGAACAAATTCCGCAACATTTTTATTAAAAGAAGTACTCTGATTTTTATAAAGCATAAACAAAAATTGGTCTTTTCTGGCCGTGAAAATGGGGATGTCACAGTTTGGGATAAGGAGGCTGTAAATGAGGCTAAGGGGTGGGGGTTAAGGAGCTTAAATAGGGTGAAAAACTTCGAAATTAGGGTTTCATTCTGGCCGATCTACTCGCCGAGTCGAGGGCTTTTGACTCGTCGAGTAAATAGCTCAAACCATGCGCATAATCTGCCTTCTACTCGACGAGTTAGCGCCACCAACTCGTCGAGTCCCTCTCTTAAAATGAATAAATAAATAAGTTAAATGCATACCAGGAACCAGGCCTTACAATTCTCCCCCACTTGTCTTAGACTTCGTCCTCAAAGTTTGCTGCATCTGAAAACAACTCTGGGTAGTGCTCCCTCATATCCTCCTTGGGCTCCCATGTCCACTCTGAACCCTTGTGGTGCTGCCATTGCACCTTCACTAACTGAAAAACCTTGTTCCTCAAGGTTTTCGTCTTGCGATCCAGGATCGCCACCGGTCTCTCGATGTAGTTCAGGCTGTCGTCAACCTGAATATCCTCCAAGGGCACAATCGCTGAATCATCAACTAAGCACTTCCACAACTAGGAAACATGGAAAGTGTTGTGGATCTGAATGAGCTCTGCCGGTAGATCCAACCGATAAGCCACCTTGCCCACCCGGGATGTGACCCTGAAAGGACCAATGTACCTGGGGCCCAGCTTGCCCCATTTCCGGAACCGGATGAGACCTTTCCAAGGTGACACCTTCAGGAGGACCATATCGCCCACCTGAAACTCCAAATATGAACGCCGCTTGTCGATGTAGCTCTTCTGCCGACTCTGAGCAGTCTAGAGCCTGCTCCGGACCTGCTGGATCCGCTCTGTAGTCTTGAGTACTACCTCAGTACTCCCCATGACTCTCTGAACGACCTCACCCCAACAAATTGGGGTCCTACACTTCCTCCCGTAGAGCATCTCAAAGGGAGGTCGGTCTATGCTAGCGTGGTAACTGTTGTTATACGAAAATTCCGCTAACAGAAAATATGTATCCCAACTGCCACCGAAATCTAAAACACATGCGTGTAGCATGTCCTCGAGAGTCTGTATCGTCCTCTCGCTCTGTCCGTCTGTCTGAGGGTGGAAAGCGGTGCTGAAGTGGAGACGAGTACCATTCTCCTCGTGAATCCGCTTCCAAAATCTGGAAGTGAAACAGACATCTCGGTCTGACACTACCGAGACAGGCTCCCCATGTCGTGCCACTATCTCACGTACATATATCTCGGCAAGCTTCTCAGCAGATATGCTCTCCTGGATCGGGATAAAATGAGCGCTCTTGGTCAACTGATCCACGACGACCCATATCGAATCTACCCCACTTGTGATCCTGGGAAGCTTGGTAATGAAATCCATAGTGATATCTTCCCATTTCCACACAGGAATATCCAACGGTTGCATCTTGTCGTGTGGTCTCTGGTGCTCAGCCTTGACCTTCCTCCAGATGAAGCACCGCTCCACGTACCAAGCAACGTCCCGCTTCATGCAGGGCCACCAGTAGTCAGGGCGAAGATCTCGATACATCTTCGTCGCCCCAGGATGGATAGAGAACCTCGACTTGTGGGCCTCATCCATAAGAACCTGCCGTACTTCGCCCCAATACGGACCCAGACCCTCCCATGCAGGGTCAACAACCCTCGACTGTCATAATCAAACGAGGCCACCCAGCCTACGATCCGCTCACACTTCTGGCGCTCTTCCTTTAGGCCCTCAACATGCGCTTCTCTAATCTGCTCCAGCAGTGGAGTAATCACTGTCATCCTCAAACATATATATCTAATCGGATCCGCCACCGCCTTGCGGCTCAGGGCGTCGGCCACCACATTGGCCTTGCCCGGGTGGTAAAGGATCTCACAGTTATAATCCTTTACCACATCTAACCACCGACGCTGCCTCATGCTCAGATTCGGCTGATCCATGAGGTACCTCAAACTCTTGTGGTCCGTGTAAATGGTACAACAGAATCTGTAGAGGTAATGCCGCCAAATGCTGAGGGCGAAAACCACAGCCCCCAGCTATAAATCATGCGTCGGATAGTTAGCCACGTGAGGCTTCAGCTGCCTCGACGCGTAAGTTATCACATGACCCCTCTGCATCAAAACTGCACCCATGCCAGTAATCGACACATCACAATAAACTACAGAGTCATCAACTCCCTCGGGCAGCATCAAAATCGGTGCCTCGCATAACCGCTGTCTGAGAGTCTCGAAAGCTACCTGCTGCTCAGGCCCCTAGCAGAATGTCACTGAATTCTTGGTCAGTCGGGTCAAAGGAACAACGATCTTGGAGAAATCCTGGATGAATCTCTTTTAATAACCTGCTAGACCAAGGAAACTCTGAATCTCAGTTGGAGACCTCGAAACCTCCCACTGCATCACGACCTCTATCTTGGCCGGATCGACCAGAATACCTTTCTGGCTCACGAGGTTCCCAAGAAACTGCACCTCGCGCAACCATAACTCACACTTGGAGAACTTTGCAAAAAGTCTCTCCCTCCTTAATGTCTCCAACACCTCCCTCAGGTGCTCCTCATGCTGCTCCTGAGTCTTGGAATAGACCAAGATATCATTGATGAAAACAATCACAGACCGATCCAACATCGGTCTGCACACTCGGTTCATGAGGTCCATGAACACGGCTGGAGCATTGGTGAGCCCAAACGGCATCACCACGAACTCATAGTGCCCATAGCGAGTCCTAAAAGTTGTCTTCTGGACATCCTCATCCCTGACTCGCATCTGGTGATAACCCGATCGCAGATCAATCTTGGAGAACCAAGATGCACCCTGTAGCTGGTCAAACAAATCATCAATCCTCGGGAGGGGGTAACGGTCCTTCACCGTTACCTTATTCAGCTCCTGGTAGTCTATGAACATCCGATGTGAACCATCCTTCTTCTTTACAAAAAGGATCGGTGCTCCCCATGGTGAACTACTCGGCCTGATAAATTCCTTGTCTAGCACCTCTTGCAGCTGCGTAGACAACTCCTGCATCTCGGGAGGAGCCAACCGATATGGTGCCTTGGCTATCGGAGCCGCACTAGGGACCAAGTCGATCCTGAACTCAACCTGCCTCTCCGGAGGTATCCCAGGAAAATCCTCCGGGAATACATCCGAGTACTCTCGCATGACTGAAACATCATCCACTGTCACCTTACCCTTATCCCGAGTATCCATCACATAAGCGACGTAACCTGCACAACCCTGCTGAAGGTAACGCCTCGCCCTCGCTGCTGAACATAAAACTGGTTCGCGTTGTGGCCTCTCGCCCTGAATCACTAACCCTCCCCCACTAGGAGTCCTAACCCTTACTAGCTGTTGCTTGCAGTCGATCACTGCCCCATTGGGGCTCAACCAATCCATACCTACTATAAATTCCCTCGCAGGGGAATAGGAATCAGATCCACTGAAAACTGCTCATCGAATAATTGTAGTGTACATCCTCTGTGAACCCTCGCAACTCTAACGGTCCTATCATCTTCTATCTCCACATCCAGTGGGCAATATAGCTCCCCCGGAGCTCCTACGAATCACTTGCTGAGCGCGAGCGACACAAAAGATCGGGTTGCACCCGAATCAAACAATACCAAGGTTGATATACCGTTCACTAAGAACGATCCTATAACAAACACATAAACATAAGCAATAATCAATACAAAATAAGGAGATAAGGAGAGAGAATACATACCCGTCACAACATCGGGAGCCGCACGTGCATCCTCTGCAATAAGCTGGAAAGCCCTGCTTCTTGCCGTATGCTCCTCTGCCCGGCCCTGACGGCCATCTGTAATCCTCAACGTGGCAGGAGCTGGTGTCGCCACCTGTCCTGCTGCTGCTAAACTCGGACACTTGGCCTTCTTGTGGCCCCTCTGATTGCAGTGGAAGCAAATCAGGTCTGAAACTGATGTGGTGGTGGTGGTAGCTATACAATCCCTACTCATATGACCAGTTCGGCCGCATTTGAAGCAGCCTGAACTCCCCACCCTGCACGCCCCCTCGTGTATCTTGCCGCACTTGCCACACTGGCTGCGGCCCTGCTGGCTCCTCGATCTATGATCTGATAACTTGGGCTTCTTGCCCGCACTGCCTGTCTGAACCCCATCTGGTTTCCTCTTCCTCTCCATCTCCAAATCCAACTCTCTCTCTTGAGCCCGGGCAATTACATCCTCCAGCATCTTGCACCTGGAGCGGCTCTCAAACTGGCAGATATCACTCCGTAACATCTCATGGTATCGGGCCTTTTTCATCTCCTCGTCCGCCGCGTACTGCGGAATGAGAAGGCCCTCTCCCTAAACTTGGCAGTGATCTCCGCCACAGTCTCAGTCGTCTGCTCCAGATCCTGGAACTCCCTCTCTAGCTGTTGCACCTCAATCACAGGTGCAAACTCGGCCCTGAACCTGGCCGAAAAATCACTCCAAGTCATAGCATCTAAAACTGTATCATCCCCAATGGCTTGTCCGATCTTCTCCCACCAATCTCATGCCCTGTCCTTCAGAAGACAGGATGCAAGTCGGACCTGTCCCCCTTAGGACATCTGCTCGTATGGAATGCGTTGGCGACATCAGCCAACCATCTGCTGCTTGAAATGGGGTCCCGAGCCCCATGATAGTCGGGAGCTCCACTAGCCCTGAACTCCCGAAAAGTCAGTGTGCGCGACCCCATCATGGCCGCCACCTCAGTACGGAAAGCACTCAGCTTCTCATCCAGAAGCTCTAGAATACCCTTCTTGACCGAATCAAAGATCACAGGAGTCTGCTCTAAAATGTTGCGCGTGATCTTAGACGAAATAAACTCCCTCGTCTGCTCATCCATCTGCCCGGCTCCAGAGCCTGAGCCTGATCCCTCACCAGTTCCTAAAGTGCCAACTGGCCTAGTGCATAACGTCACCATACTGTAAATACACCATAACAAACATCAATATACTCATCATAACTCGAGGGATCTTACATTCTACAAGTTTCCTGGGTTTATCTCAGACTTCCTTGATTCAAGTACGGATCCTCTGCTTTCAATAGTACGGGCCCATACGACCTTCCACATCTATCCGTACTTTACTCAAGAACTGCCTCGACTCCACCAAGTCCCTTCTACTACTACTGTTGATCTCATGCTAAACTCATCCTAGGCTTTCCCTAGGGTAATCACCAACCCACTCTCCGCCATCAACTGCATAAGAAGTCCCTGCTATCTCCCCCTAACTAGCTCCCAAATACCATTACATATCACTAAGACAAGATAATTCTTCGAATGAGAGGTTCTACCTACAACGGTTAGACTCAAACGAGAGCTGCGAAATAAGGCTAAACCTAACCTTCTGAAATTATTTAGTCCTCGCAATATGTAACTTAACATATTCGTTTACTAGTTAGTAAAAGATAACTAGAACTCCTAAAAGCACAAAGCAATTAGCATTCGAGCATCGAGTAAACATAATCAAGCATATCACATTATGGCCATCACTGACTAATCTGTACTAGCATGCGGTTCATAAAGCCGAGATACACATAACAGGCACATAAGGCATCCTTCCTTGATCCTTAGTCCTAATCTAGCATGCAATTCTCATAAAGCTGATACACATATATAGGCACATAAGGCATCCTTCATAGATCCTTAGTCCTATCTAGCATGCAGTTCTCATAAACATATCATAACATAAACTTGTATGGGTAATTTGGGAGTACTTACTTGATCTCGGCTGATGGCATGCACCACACCCTTTTTCTCTTTTCAAAGTTCTTTTCTCTTTTCAAAATTCTTTTTGTAAAAATGATTTTCTTTTGAAAATTTTCATGCCAAGTCCTTAGTTTGAGTTCAGACACACCCGAGAGTGTGCCCGAATCCCTCAAACCAAGGCTCTGATACCAACTTGAAACATCCCAAAAATATAGACCAAAAATTTCTTTTTAAATCATTTATGAAATACCATAATCCATCCATATCATAATAAAACCACAAGTCATGTATCTCAAAACATCATGAAATCTGTCAATGTATCAAAATCACATATCATAAATCAGAGTGAATCCTCCCAAGCTAAAAACAATGGTGTGTACCATGTTGTCAATCCTGAGCTCTTCCCCTTACTAGCGAAAGTACTTGAAACCAAAACTAAAAAATGTAAGCATGAAGCTTAGTGAGTCTCCCTAATCACGACATACCATACACATAACACATAACATATCTCGGGCCCCGCCCCTGCTACATCGAGTCAAGCTCGGCATCGGCTTTCCCGGCATTGAACCCTATTTGGCATCGGGCCCTGCCCGACATCGAGCCTCGCCTGGCATCGAGCAAATCTCAGAATACATAAGAGCATAATCAGTAATACATATACACCTAAGCACATAACATTAACACTTCAACATACCTCGGGCCCCGCCAGGCATCAGACCGTAATCCGGTAACATACTAACATTCCTCGGGACCGCCCCGACATCGAACCGAAATCTGAAAGCATACAATACAAACACATGCAAGAATCACAAAGACATCAAGCATATAAACATTCCTTGGGACCGCCCTGGAATCGGATCAAAATCCGGAAAAGCATACAAACCTACATCGGGCCCCGCCCGGTATCGGACCATAGTCCGGTACTACTACTAGCTATACAGGCTGGCCTTGGTGCCTTAGAACCGTTCCTACTGGAGGAAACTCACCTCGTATGCTAGATGTGAAATCTCGTGTGAGGAATCTCTGACTGCTGCTCCAACGACTCCCCGACTATCAATTTCACAATAGCACTTAATCAAAATCTGATAATCCTTCTTAGGGTAAAATGACCATTTTACCCCCGGTCAAAGTCAACATCCTGGTCAAAGTCAAATTCAAGGTCAACTCCCAGTCGACCCAACTCGTCGAGTTATCTCCCAACTCGGCCAGTTCCTGTACTACTCAGACTCGCGGTCAACCGAATCAACTCGTCGAGTCCCTTCACAGACTCGTCGAGTTCTATCTCGCATACAATCGGGACAACCCGGCTTCAACTCGTCGAGTCCCTTACTGGACTAGTCGAGTTCCCCCATTTGTTTGGGCTATCTTAATGGATTAAGACCCTACACTTCAGATCCAAGCTTCATACTTCACACAAACCCTGAAAATGTCCTTTTAAGGGTAAAGTTTCTGACTTTACCCCTTAATCCCACTTCTTAAAGGGTTTAGCTCAAACCCTAATTCTTTGGGACCTAGAACTTGGTCCTTAAGTCCTCCATACACCAAACTAAAGCTTACAACCTCAGATCTATACCCCTAACACTACTTGAGCACGTAAAGTTCCCACCTTTTCCGCACATGCATGGCCTTTTGGGCTAAAAATGTCATTATGATACTATATGGATTGTATGGGGGCTCCAATGGCATAAACTTTGCACCTTTATGTCATAACAACCCCTCTAGGTCCTACATCTGGAAGATTATCCTCTTGGGTTGTCCACTCTCCAAAGGTTATCATTCTTCGGCCAAAACCTTCATAAAAGAGGAAAGAAGAGATCTAATGAACTAGAGGTCAAATTAAAAACTTGATTACAAGAAAATGTAGCCAAAGAAGTGTAGTTTCTGGATCTACTCTCCTCTTCTTGAGCCTTCTAACTCCTTCTTCTTCTTCAAGCTTCAAGTATACAAAAGATTGCTTAGAAATGGGTCACACACTCATATGATACTCTAGGGTTTCGTGGATTATGGTTTGGGACAAGGAGGCTGTAAATGAGGCTAAGGGTTGGGGGTTAAGGAGCTTAATGTTGGATTAATGTCTATGTCCATAACTATTTTGGTATGTACTTGACCCGATGGTGCATGGTCCTTTTGGGTTGCCTTCACCAAAGCAACTTGATAGGATGAATTATGGAGAGAGAGGATTAATTATGATTTATAAATATATTATATGAATAATATATTAAAGGAGAAATCATATTGTTTAATTAATATTAACCAATAATTAATTAAGAATTAATTTTGTGGCTAAAAGAGATTAATTAAACTTAAGGGACTAGAACTGTCAATTGTGTGATAGTTGAATATTGGGCTATTGGACTCCTTATTAGAGGAGTGGACGAATTCTATGGGGAAACCCATTAGAAATCGTCCAAGGCCTCTAAAGGAGGAGTCCATGGGTTGCTTAGGGCATAAGCAGTCAAATTAGGGTTTCCTTGTTAGATAACCCTAATAGCCTTACTATTTAAGCACCCCTAGGGCACCAAAAACGTGGCCAACTGATTCCTTAGGGTTTCTAGACGTTTTTTAGTGCCTCTCCTCTTCTCCTTTTTCATCCTCTTGCTCTTGGTGTTTGTGAGCCATTAGAGGAGTGACATTTGTGACTCTAAGCTTTTAGAAGCCTATTACTAGAAGGAATAGATTGTTATTGCTACATAACAATCAAAGGTAAGATCTAAACCCTATTCTTATGTTTATATTGATTATCACATGCTAGATCTAGGGTTTATGGCTTTGGATGATTATTGCATGTTCATTAGACAAACTAGATCCAAAGCTTTAGGGTTTTCATGTACACCATAGGAATGTTGTAGTGCTCATCACCCATCAGTGGTATCAGAGCCTTGGGTTGTTTGTTAATGAATTTGATGCTTAATTGATCGAAAATTGCTTAAAAATCGAATTTTTTTTGGTTCTGACTGCTTGACTCGCCGAGTCACTTGGTGAACTCGCCGAGTCGGCTGTACTCGACGAGTCCAGGCCTGGACTCGACGAGTCAAAGGGTCTGGCATCGTTTTTTCACGATTTTCTTGCTGTTTTGGCTTGAGATACTTACCATAAACGTTTTTAATTAGTAAAATCCGATTTTTATTGATTTTGAGTGAATATCCTTGCCAAAATAGTAGATAATTTCCAATTAATCAAATATTTGTTGCCTTATAAGATAATGTTTAATTATTTTAGTTATTTGGTGAATTATCTTGCAAGTAATTGGACTAGGTCAAAATTAGATAACCAAATTAATTGTTAATTGCCTTATTTGAATTGGTTATATAGAGTGTTCTTGATAAAGTTTGGAAAAGTTTCAATTTTTCACCCTTTAGGTTTTATAGTTTAAATTTGAACCTTAAAAGTTTTAGTTTTGAAATTTAAATAGTTAAACCCTAATGTTTTGAAATGTTTCAAAATTTGCCCTCAAGTTTTGGAATTTAAAATTTTTGATTAAAAGTTTAATTTTTGAAATTTTAAATTCTAAAACCCTAGTTTTGAAAAGGTTCAAATTACACCCTTATGGTTTTATTAAGTTAATTAAAGGTATAATTAAAAGAAAGTTAATAAATCCATTTTGATATGGTTTATATTTAATTTAAATTAAAAGTGTAATTTATAAAATTAAACCATCTAGTATTTTAAAAGTGTAAAATACACCCTATACTATATATAACATTAAAAGTCTAATATTATATATGTATAACTTAAACTGCTAGTCTTACCATTAGTAGGCCTCATTCACGAAGTTGGTCTATAAGGGGTGTTTAAGGAAATTGCCTATAAAATGGCGATTGAATGGGTATCCACTCTTACCCACCGCACTCTTGACTAGTTGAGGGCCGTTAGCTGAACGGTTAGGATAGGGCAAACCCCTCTCCTTATTAAAAGTATAATGAATAAAGTAACTAAATGTTTTTTCTAAATTCCCAAATCTTAGTTACTTTAGGAAAAAGTGAAATCGATGCAATTCCATGGAATTACACTTTGTACCCTTGTCGAGATAATTAGTGGAGCGTGTGTGGTTAACCGACACACTAAGTTGGGTTTGGCATTGGTAGCGAAGGATGACTCGATGTTTGTCATAGATCGATGGAGCGCGTGTGGTTAACCGGCACGTCGATTAGGTGATTGTAACATTGAGGGCACCACATACATTCGCATGGTTATTCACACCTTATTTGTGATCCTTGGCATCCCAGTCACAAATGAAGGGCATAATTGAGATTAAACATGACATTGAAAAGTTCAATGAATTTCAAAAGATCTAGGAGTTTCAATTCATTTAAAACTTAACCTCTTTTCGTTTTTCATGGTGGAAATTGGTAAATCATCATTTACCTACCTTCAAATGTTCTGCGAGTTGGATTACGGCATCCCTCTTCCAATTTGTAGGATATTGTGTTGGGTCCTAGCCTTAATATCTCATTTGGGTGTTTTATTAAGGACTCAATCAACTAAACTTGAATTTTCTCCCGTTTTATAGATGTGAAAGTCTGACAACTATGGTCTTCCTAAATCCGTTGGAAAAAGTTTTCAAATAACGATGATGTTCCATGATTGGATTGTGGAAATAGAAATCATGCTTCATTTCCTCCACCTCCAATAATTCTCCCTGACCCACGTGTTCAAATACTTGAAAAGTTCAAGGTCACTCAAGCCCTATTGGCAAAAGACATGAAAATGGAAAGTCTATATGTGCTCATGTCTTGAATAAAAGGTTACATATTGATAGATTGGGATTGTTAGGTATCGATGTTTAAAGGAAGTTGGCTGTTGACTTGGTTCTTAAGTCACTTCCCGAATTATATGGTGAGTTCGTTAGAAAGTACTATATGTTGGACCACGAGATGACCCTTATTGATTTGACTTATTTTCTTATTGCTGCTAAATCAGGAATGATTTGGCGCACTGGTCAGCAAATTTGCCTGGTGAATCAATATCCCAACCCTCTATGGGCAATGGCAACATTGGAAGTCCAGAAAAGTTTTCTCCATGCAAGAGAAAGGCTGAGTCTGAGATAGTCCCGTGTACCATTCTAGAAGAATCCATATGTTTCTACTGCCAAAAAGAGGGGGCATTGGTTACGAAGCTGCCCTGACTACCTGAGAGATCTAAGAGATGGAAGAGTCAAGATGTATGACTCTGTATCAGGTAAAATCCACTGTCTAACTCTATTAAGTTCCTTTTAGATTCTTAATACATGATGTGATAAGATTACATTTGGTGTTTTCTAGAATCGAAGAAAAAGGAAGCTTAAAAGGAAAGAAGTGAGCTAAATCTGGTCATGAAGAAATGGATTTCGATCGCATGATTCAAGGATCAGACTTTTAAGCTACTACTTTAGAGTTAGGATAGATTGCTAAGTAATATTTACATAGTTTTCATTTGTAATCGCATTGTAAGGACAATATTTTTCCGCAATAAAATAAATTTTGATTTATCTTATTTATATTTCCTTGCGACGGATTTTATGAAAAATGGTGTTTGAATGGTTCTATTGTTAGCAATATTGTGAATGGATTTGATTCTTAGTTATGTTATTTGTGGTAATGTCAGAAATTTACCAAATGTGGAAAGTTTCTCATCACCCAAGTTTCAATTGGACAGAAACTTGGAATCATGCAACACATTGTGTGATGAATGAGAACCTTCGTATTTGGGAAATTGAGACTAATTCCTTTTTCACATAAGTATGTGAGTCAAGTGAAGGACTAAGGGATCTGGTACACAATGTTGTGCACTGGTCAAGTCCACCACAAAGAACGATAAGTTTATTCATCATGATGTACTAAAAGTCTAGTAAACGTGATTATGCTTACAAGATTAAGTGTAATTCTGAATCATTGAAAAGTTTCAATGAATGGCAGAACGAATAAGAAGAATCAATAAAGGAAGAAAGATAAAAGGTTCTCCAATCTAAGAAGAAGGGAGAGTACTTTTGTATCGTGTTTTATGATCGTCTTAAGAACCATATTACAACTCATCCTCTAAGGATACCTTAGTGCACTAGTTTGGCTAAAAAGAGGAATGGTGAATTGTAGAAATGGTTAAGTCAATAAGATGTATCGTGCTTCGTTCTAATATCAAGTCTTAGAGTCATACTCCAAGAATGTGAATTGAGTGAGATAATCTTAAGTAGGAATGTTCTTACGCTTGCACATTTTGGAAAGTTGTGATGTCTTGAATAAGACAAAGACCAACTAATACCAAATTGTATATAGGTTTGTCTTGATAAAGACACACACTGACTCTTGAATATTTGTTTTGTCAAGAAATGACTCTTGATAAGAGAATCTTATATGTCAAGAGGTCAGTGGGAGTCTAAAGATCTTGGAAAGTTTCAAGAACAAATCAAGAAGTAAACCTCTTAAACACTAGCACACGACTTGAGGATTGTAATCTATCGCGTTGATTTTTTTTTCTGTGCCAATCTAGTTGAGTGATTATGCGTATGAGTTCTACGAGTTCCCAATTGAATGCATAAGGGCAAATACCTTGATCAATGAAAGTACATTGACTGACATAGATGAGTTGCTAAATAACTTGGAAGCAATGGTGGGACCCTTGATGGCAAGAAATTAAGAATGAACAAGTTCTGTCCATAAGAGGTTGAATTTGTCACAAACATTATCTTACGATTATGCTTATGACAAATTTGCATGGATAGGAACACATGCACCATAAAATCTAAGTGTCATAAGGTTTCTCTCCTTCATGAAAATGATTGTGAGGAAACGCTTTCACTAAGAGAGATTTTGAGGAGATAGCGATTATGTAAATTGCATTCTCAAATTCGATTATGATTACGACATCCCTTTTCATAGTTCGAATTGTGAGATTTGGCAATTAGTTTGAACAATCGGGACTTATTGCTATAAGTTCTGGAATTGTTTAGACACACATGTCAGCTGTCTAAAGTAAGGTGTATGAGTTTGAGGTGCTTTGATAAAAGCTTATCAAAACATATCGTATTAGAAACAATGAACTTTGGAAGTCAATAAGTATTGTTTTCTAGAAGTTTAGCTGGTTTCTGAATACGTGTCAAAGCTAGTGGGAGCATAAATGTTATTCTAGTATGGATATAATCATCATGTTAGTGGGAGCATGATTATTATTGCAAGTTAGTAATATTAATTATAGAAAACAAAAGTTTCACTTTGCAAAGTTGCATAGGTTGAAAAGTTGTTTTGCTATAATTAAGGGAGAGAATGTTATACTTCGTTTCAAATCTAAAGGTTTAGATCGAGAAATTTTACTCAAATTTAGTCAAAAAGATATATGGATGTTATGTTGAAAGGATTCAACGTAAGAGAATTCTATATATGGAAATATTTGTTGCGTTCTCACACTCGATTATGATTACGGCATCGCTTTTCGTAGTTTGAATCGTGAGAACATGGCAAATAGAAATATTATAGCAAAAGACTGGTAAAGTATCATGTCATTGTAATATTCGACCGTTCTAAAATTTTCCGAATGCCTAGGGCATTAAGAGGGAAAGAGGACTAGAATCGGATTTGACTGAATTGGTTAAACAACTGTCAAGGATAATCTAAAGTTCGTCGAGGATTGGTCGCTTGTGAACAGTTGGAAGTATAGTAATGGAAGGACCATATTGACATTATTATTGTTAGATATGATTCTATTAACAATGAGTTGTCATATGTCAAATATGTAAATGTTTCCTTATTGAGAGTTGGACGTTAAGAGTTTATGTGTAGATTAGAAAAACTTTTATGCAAGAAGGATGTTCAAAGGAATGTACTTTGAATGTGAGACTTCATGTCTATGGAATTGTATTGTAACAATCTCCAATAGAGCATTTTGTAATTTCATTGGCCGAGTCTTGGTGACTTTTGTGCCATGACATTACGAAAGGACTGTTGCATAAAGTGTTAGAATCTAACATATTCTATAAGTGGCAAGAATTTGGTATTCTTACACTTGTGGTAAGGATTGGGAATTGTAAAATGAGTGTGATTGAAAATGTTGTTCAATTATACTATTTCACAGAGTAAGGACCATAAGTAAACATAGTGTGCATGCTAAGAGCATGAGACAATTGTTGTTATAATTCAAGTAAGAATTTGATTACCCGAAACAACAAATAATGAGTAATCAATATGGTGATTAAATAAAAGTGTTTTATTTATACTCAAAAGTTTGGGGCCATATAAGATTAGTATTATTCTTGTGTTTCAATTTGCATGTTTTGACTTCCTAAATAATTGAGTTATTTGAGAATAAACGAATTATTTGAACATTCCACAGCCGCTCATACTGTGGGAGTAAGTATGAAAGAAGATTGTCATGAATTGGTGTGTAGATTGTCTAAAGTGTATTAGACATAGCAAAAGTTTGCTACAACGTTCATGAGTGCTTACGAATATGATTTGAGCATTGGATTAAGCCCACGCTCACTTGGATCGCTTCATGGATTTTATCACGAGTGATTGGTGAGATGATAATATCTTATATTCTTGAAACCGAGATGTGTGAGTTGTATCTTGCGAGTTGGTTACACATTGATAATATGTAAATGCACCAGTAACTTGGTGTTATAAAACGTATTGTTATGTGTGATTCGGTGAGTGAGTACAAGCGAGCATTGAATCGAAGTTTATCCGTTCCTTTTACCCAAAGTGGGATAAAAGCGATATCTGTGGGCCCCTCGATGATTTAATGATGACAAAGGAAAGTGCTCCGACGGGCCAGGACTGATTTGATTTGTTCAATTAGTCAGTTGTCATAAATCAGAAATCGGGAAACGACACATAGACTGAGAGAATGATTTCAATCCATGTCTCACATCTATACGATATCTAGAATGGAGGAATATATGATCCTTTATCTAAAGGACGCGTATCTGATAAGATCAGAGTTGACAGCGGCTTTTGAAAGCTACGATTGCGGATCAAGATCTGAAGTCATACGCAGAATAGTTATTAGACTTATCCAAGTGGGAGACTGTTGGATTAGTGTCTAAGTCCATAACTATTTTGGTATGTACTTGACCCGATGGTGCATGGTCGTTTTAGGTTGCCTTCCCCAAAGCAACTTGATCGGATGAATTATGGAGAGAGAGGATTAATTATGATTGATTAATATATTATATGAATAATATATTAAAGGAGAAATCATATTGTTTAATTAATATTAGTCAATAATTAATTAAGAATTAATTTTGTGGCTAAAAGAGATTAATTAAACTTAAGGGACTAGAACTGTCAATTGTGTGATAGTTGAATATTGGGCTATTGGACTCCTTATTAGAGGAGTGGACGAATTCTATGGGGAAACCCATTAGAAATCGTCCAAGGCCTCTAAAGGAGGAGTCCATGGGTTTCTTAGGGCCTAAGCAGTCAAATTAGGGTTTCCTTGTTAGATAACCCTAATAGCCTTACTATTTAAGCACCCCTAGGGCACCAAAAACGTGGCCAACTGATTCCTTAGGGTTTCTAGACGTTTTTGAGTGCCTCTCCTCTTCTCCTTCTTCATCCTCTTGCTCTTGGTGTTTGTGAGCCATTAGAGGAGTGACATTTGTGACTCTAAGCTTTTAGAAGCCTATTATTAGAAGGAATAGATTGTTATGGCTACATAACAATCGAAGGTAAGATCTAAACCCTATTCTTATGTTTATATTGATTATCACATGCTAGATATAGGGTTTATCGCTTTGGATGATTATTGCATGTTCATTAGACAAACTAGATCCAAAGCTTTAGGGTTTGCATGTACACCATAGGAATGTTGTAGTGCTCAAAACCCATCACTTAAATAGGGTGCAAAACCCCGAAATTAGGGTTTCACTCTGGCTGATCTACTCGCCAAGTCGAGGGATCTTGACTCGTCGAGTAGATAGCTCAAACCCCACGCATAATATGCCTTCTACTCGACGAGTTAGGGCCACCAACTCGTCGAGTCCCTGTCTTAAAATGAATAAATAAATAAGTTAAATGCATACCAGGAACCAGGCGTTACACCTTGTAAATGAATAAATTAGGTACTTCCGGTTCTAAGGGGAAAGGCCCGACTTGATGGTGCAACATTCACTCTCCACTATTTTCCGCATTCACTCTCCCGACTTGATTGGATTTTTGGTATTAAAATCATGATTGTAAACCTTAATTAAAAATGAAAAATTTTATTTGGTTTTTGGGTTGTTACAAGTTGGTATCAGAACCTTGGTTTGACGGATTCGGACACACCCTCGGGTGTGTTAGAACTCAAACTGCGGAAATGATAACCTTTTTAAAAGAAAAAGAATAAGGATTTTCTGAAAAAGGTTTTCTTAAGCAACAAGGGAGAGTGCAATGTGTGCGATCGACCAAGCTCAAGTAAGTGTTTCCCAAAATTAAACCATGCTTATGAATTGCAACTGGTATGTTAATATGTGAAGTGCATGCTAGAATAGGGATAATGACACCTTCAGGAATTATGTGATAAAATTACCTGATTTTTGTGTGATTCCTTCTAGCCTAGGAGAATTTGATGCTATGTATTTCTTGGAATCGGTGTTGACACTGTTATTTGATTAGTGTATGGTTTCAAAGTCGTATATGTTTTGGATTGCATAGCCCTAGAATGATAGATTCTGCCTCATTTCATGTTCCTTGTTTGGTTGTGGACTTATGCTAGAAAATTTATTTGACAGTCTATGTGATTCTATTTATGTATAACTTGCATGCATAAGGCAACCTACAATGTTAATTGAGGTTCTGGTTCTTTGAGGATTGAGAAATCCTAGAAGAGTCTAGGATATGCGTATGTGCTGTATTATTTGGGTCATGTTTCTGAATATGGTTGGGTAAATTAGAGGTATCGGTTATAGCCTTGGGGAAGGTACAGGTAGGTGTGGAAGGTAGTATTGGGCTCGTACTACTGAAAGCATAGGACCTGTACCCGAGACACGGGCAAATCTGGAAACTCTAAGGAGTCCAGTGGAGAGGAATCCCTTCGAACTTCCTTATCGATTGCTTTCTATGTTGTATTTTCGGTTGAGGATGGTGATGGCTACACGAGGAGGTTCAGGTTTGGGATCAGGCTCAGGATCGCATTCGGGTACCAGTGCGGAGCCGATTGATGAGGGGCTGCGGGAGCTTATCACAACCGAGGCCACTCGCGGCATCCTTGACGCTACCCATTTTATTTTTAGTACCGTAAAGGAGGGGGATCATGGATATTATGGAGGAGCGGCTCAGGTCTTTCCGAGCCGAGATTGCTGCGGGTCAGATTGGGACTCGAACTCCCTCATTCCGGGAGTTCAAGGCGTGCGGAGCGCCTGAGTTCTTTGGGGCTAAGGACCCCATCGCTAGTCGCTGATGGATCACTGACATGGAGAATGCTCAACGCACTAGATTTTTCACCGAGGTGGCAAAGGTGGGATTCACGTCGTGTATGTTGAGGGATCGGGTGGGAGACTGGTGGGATGAGGTTACTCGTGAGGTTGGGACGGCGGGTGTGACAGTGATGACATGGGAGGATTTTGTATGGAGGTTTGATCGGGAGTTTGCACCAGCCATTGAGGTGCAACAGCTGGTGAGGGAGTTCCAGGACCTTCACCAGACCACAGAGACTATGTCGGAGATTACCACCATGTTCGGGGAGAGGGCTTTACTGGTTCCGCAGTACGCTGCGGATGAGGAGATGAGGAAGACGAGATATCATGCTATGTTGAGGGATGATATCCAGGAGTTTGTGAGCTTTTTAGGGCGCAAGACCCTAAATGACATGATTGAGAAGGCCCATAAGCGGGAAATTGAGTTGGAGCTCCAGACGAAGCGGAAGCCGGAGCAGGTTCAGACGGCAGTGGGTTAGGCTAAGAAGCCTAAGACCTCTGATGTTCACAGTAGAGGACAGTCAGTCCGGGTCCGATGCCGCCAAGTGCGACAAGCCGCACGGTGGAGCTTGTCGATCTGCGGGCTCCAAATGTTTCGGTTGTGGTCAGGCATGCCACATGAGCAAGGAATCCCCGAAGAGGGCCTTGATTTGTTTTCACTGCAACCAGACCTGCCATAAAATGGCCGATTTTCCAAGGTTGTATGGTGGAGCAGTGGCGGAACCTGCGTCCGCCACTATGAGGATTACAGATGGCCGTCAGGGCAAGGCGGAGGCTCCTGCGGTGAAGAGCAGAGCATTTCAGTTGACCACTGATGAGGCCCGAGTAGCACCGGATGTCGTTACTGGTATGTGACTTATCTCTATATTTTATTGTTTTCTTGTTATGCTTATGTTGTATTGATCTAGTATAGGGATCTTTTTGGACAATGGATTGTCGTCTCATGTTATTTTTCATTCGGGGGCTACCCGATCCTTTGTATATCTTGCGCTCAACAAGAAGTGTCGAGAAGCTCCGGGGACTTTCGATTCCCCTATGGAGGTAGAGATCGCGGATGATCATACTATGAGTGTTGCGAGGGTATTTCACAGGTGTATTCTGAACATGTTTGGTGAGAGGTTTCCTATCGACTTGGTACCGATTCCCTTGAGGGGATTGAAGGTGATCATCGGGATGGACTCGTTGGGTCCCAATGGGGCCGTTATTGATTGCGAGCGACAGTTGGTGAGAGTTCGAACCCCAAGTGGGGGAGAACTAGTCATCACTGTTGAGAGAGCTTCGCATGGGCCAGCTCTCTACTCAGCCGCAAGGGTTATGAGGCTTCTTCAGTAGGGTTGTTCTGGGTTGTTAGGATTAAAACCCTTAAAGATATTTTAGATACAAAACAAGTAAAACAAGAACACAACGATGATTCAAAGAATGCTGAATGATTAAGTGTCACGCCTCAGAAGAACTCTATGAAGAATTGCTACTGTAGAGGCGTGATTAGGGTTACAACGTAATTATCAGTGTTAACTAAAATACGATGCATGCATGCATCTTAAATACTCTAACCCTAGAAATAAATACGAGTGGACAGGCCCAAACCGTTTAAAAAAGGACTAAAAAAACCCCCAATGACGCAACATCTAATACCCAACAATCTCCCCTTTTGCTTCAATTGAGGCACGAAACCATTAGCCTCGGATTCGCTTCTGTACTTCATACCAAAAAGCGTCTGACGAATTTCAATATACCACAAAACCATGTCCGAGAAGCACTTGAGGCCATCCTTACTGTTTCCTTTGTATTTACTCACCAAATCCAATATATACTCGAGAATGGATGTAGTGTACAAATGTTTGTCAGAAAGGAAGAAACAACCTCTGCGAAAGTCTACACCGGTTCCTTCCCTAGCTTGATAGACCACGAACCATTCCCCACTGTAAATCTTCCCTAGCTTCAGCTTTTCAAAGTCCTTGGGAGATTCCTTATGAACAACATAAGGCTTCTTTCGCAACACCGCGGCTACCTCAACATCCATTTCCCCAATCTCTTGAGCATAAGACTTTATCAGTAACTTAAGATGAGACATGATAGGTTCATATTTTTCTTTGTCTTTCAGCAGCATGTTGTAAATAACGAACCAATCATTGGGGTTAAGATAAGGTACGTCTGCGAGAGTGAACTCGTAGCACTGATTGGCTGAACCTCTTGCCACTTTGAACTTCGCGTTCGGAAAGCTGTCAGTCTCGATTGGTCCTGTGACTTTCACACCAGTTATCTTGCTTAAAGACCAAGTTTCATATTCCGACTTCATGTGCTTTAGATAAAAAGCAAAAAACATATGATCAACCCCGCTATCTGTGATTTCAACATTCACAACTTTCACAAAAGCATGAACCTAAAAGCCTTTGGAGTGATTGGTAGATCCAATTGCGAATCTTGTGTGTTTTGAAGATCAAACGACACAATTGGCTCTAACCAATAATGGCTAGGTAAATCGACAACATCATTCTGGATTCGCTTCAAGGTCCACTTGGGAAATAAAAGCTTCTTGCTTTGAAGAGTGGCCTGAGCCTCTTTCGCAGCTCTTTCTTTTTCTTTAGCCTCTCAGATGATCCGTTGGTGCTCATCCAGTTCGGCTTCACGAGCCTTTCGCTTTTTAAGCTCGTTTTCATCCAGCTCTTCTTCGTCTTCACTATTATCAATGATGGGTTCTTCACTGAACAATTTTTCCTTGCCCTTAGGTTCTCTCTTGACAATAGGTTTGACTGGAGCAACAAGTTTAACTGGAGCTTTGGGTTCTTTTCTTGACCCACCAGACGCACCTTCTCCCCCTTGTTTCTGATTAAAGCTTTGATCCGAAACACCTTCTAGCCTGTGAAGCATGAAAAAAACGGGTCTCACTTTATCATGAAAATGCTTTCGGACTGTGATATTGATCATTGAGTCCCTGGTCTCAAGGATATCGGAGAGCATGCCTGTAACATCCGTAATACAGCTTCGCATGATAGCTCTCTCAGATAACAAATCATTGACATGTTTCTCTGAAGCTTCCAGTTTGGCACTTAACACCTTTACTTCTTCCGTCTTGAGGGCAAGAGAGTCCTTAATGTTACTCTCCTTTGCTATGTTCATTTTGATGCTTGGTAATTTGAGAGGAGATGGAGGTTTGAAATGTTTCATGGTCGGTTTTCAGACCAGTACGAATTTCTTGCAACTTAGCCTTCTCATATTTAAAGAGAGAACCCAGACTCTTTAGAGCTTCATTGGCTGCCGTGGTATTAGATTTGAAGGTGGTTTGGAAATTCTCCATGAATGTAGAAGTGTTAGAAATTAGTTTATCGATTTTTTCAATCGTTGTCTTGCAAACTTCAGCAAAATCAACAACAGCTTTATTCGTCTTTTCAGCATTGGCAGAATGCCCCTTCGTGATTCGATCAAAGAGAGACTCAACTGCTGCTTTAGAGTACGCATCAGAAGATGAAGCCTGGGAAGCGAAAAGCAGTTGATCAATCTTTTGATGTAGGGACTGAAGTTGCCCTTTCGAAACAGACACATCATCTTCACTCTCAGTCCGTATTTGGAAAGGACTGTAAGTGAATCCCCCAAGATCTTCGTCTTCATCATCACCAAAGATCATATCAGGGTCATCTCGATTAAGAGGAGAAATAGAAGGTGAAATATAGGTTGAGAAACCTGAAGTGTTAGCCCCCGTATCAGATACGTTGATCGAAACAAGAGGTTCGGTAGAGGTGGAAGATGAGATCGTAGAATCAGTGAACAGTGGAGTAGAAAGAGGAATGCTAGTTTGTTACTGCGAAGAGACTGGTGGAGGTCATTGTGCAATGGTAAATAGAGTAGAGATGGTTTTAGGTGAAGGAGGAGGAGAAGGAACATAATCGTTAAGAGGTTCAGTTACCTTAGGATTTGATTTCTCTTCTTCGTTGCGAATGTTATCATCCTCGTTGCGAACATTATCATCCTCGTTGTGAACGGGATTATCCTCCTCGATGCGAATTTCTGACGGAGTATCAGACTCTGAACCTTCACTTTCACTTGGTGTGGGGGTCTTCCGCTTGCGAGCAGGTTGCTTTCGCTTTTTGGGAGCAGCATCGGAAGTTCCCGTTGGTGCCTTTCTCTTGGAAGGAGGTTTCGTAGTTGCAGATGGACCTTCCTTATCAGAGGTTTTCTTTTCTCCCTTCTTTGAACCTTTTTGTTCCCCCTTTTTGGGTTTTTCAGCCTCAACTATGATAGCTTGCATTTCTTCAGTTAATACACGAGGCCCAGATGGAGTCAATTTCCTGTACCCCTCCAAGATTTTGCTAGAAGCAGGCACATCGCAAAACATTGCTTCTGGGATTGAACCAATGAAAGAAAACTTGGAAGAATCTGAAACAATAATCCTAGTAGTGTGAAAAGTAGAGATTGATGCCATCAACGTGTCTTGCATCAGTGGGATTTTGAGCTTGTCAATGGACCGGTGGACAATAAGGGTCCAAAAACGTGCACACGAGATTTCACTGTGACTTGTGGTAGAGAGTGTGCTCTGAACCACTTGAGCCCAAAGAACAGAGTCGTAGTCGACATTCGAACCCATGTAGAGACCATAGAGAATCGCCATGAACAGCTTGCTTGCACAATCCGATCCGGTCACTCTTTCAGAAAAACCCTTAAACAATAAGGTGAAAAGACCATTCCACTGAGGAGGCAGATTGGGTTTCCTGAACTTTGAAATGGCGGTTACAGTTTCTTTGTAACCCATTTGATAGAACATTTCGAGAAGAGCGGAACTGGTTACCGACTCAGGGTTGATCATGTCATCAGTTTGAGGAAGCTGTAGGAGAGAACATAATCGAGATTTAGTGATTGAAGTCTTACGATTGTGGATCTCAAACGTGATCCTCTATTCTTCCTTAATGTAGTTTGCAAAAGAGTAAGCTTTTGACAGGATTGAGAGCGGAACATTCTCCATTCTGGATAGTGCGATTGTTAGTGGAGGATACTTGAGGCATTCAATCATAGGAAGCATGAAGCTATCGTACTTGACCGGGTAGAGATCAATCACCAAGTTCTGATGTTGTTTGACTGCTAGAAGAGAAAAGTGTACAGTTTAATCTTGAGCGGAGATGTTTTCAGATGAACCCGCCATTGTTGAAGCTTGAGAAAGAAGAATATGAACAGTTGACTGCTATGATCGCCGGAGTTTTTGAGAGGATTTTGTGAGTGGCAAAGAATAAAGAGTCGTCAAAATCCTTTTATACCGTTTGATTTGTGAGAGAAATCTAGAGAGAGTACATCGGTTAATGGAACGTCGCCTGAAAAAGCGCGACTTGACAATTGTAGATGTCAGTCCCATACGTCATGCAGCGGTAAAGTAACTGTCGATTCAAAATTTTCACACGTCCATTTGAATTCTTATCAACAATGAATTGCCGCGTCAGCTTTGCCCTTTCATAGTTGAGAGTGATTTCATTTGACTTTCTTGGAAATGAACTTCATTGATTAAACTGCGAACTTGAAAATAAAAATAAGTACCACGAACCAGACTTTTTGAAAATCACTAGGATCTTCGTGCAAGAGTGTCAAAGATAAAGAAATAAAACAATACTTTTAAGTGGGATTTTGTGATGTCTAAATAAAGACACGAAACTGTGAATCCCGGGCAAAGATCTCTTTCTTCAAAGTCAAGAGAGACTAAGAAGTGTATGTGTGGTTTCCCGTTGAAATACGATCAAGTGCTTGATAAGAAACATTGAAAGGCATCTTTTAATTAAGCTAAATGGGTGGCTAAATCTCCAACTGAACAACGTGTAAGGGTCGAATTATTGTAATAAGTCGAATTGTATTCTGGAATATTCGAATGTTTTGTAATGTATTTTACTAAGGCGCTTTTATTCGAAGCGTTAGTGTCTATGCCTTAGTATATTTTTTGTACGCTTTCGGTTCCCTATAAATAGGGATATTTACTGGAGTTAGATAAGAGTTTTTACAGACCTGTCTATTGTACTCTGTAAACATTCGAAAGCGTAATAGAGCTGAAACTAGATCATATTTACATCTGGTGTTCAATTTCGCATTCCTACTTAATTTCATATGCTGATTCATTTATACTCGATTCATTGGTTCATCAATTGGTATCAGAGCAGGAATCACATCTGTGATCTGATTTTCATCCATTCGAAAAGTTTTTGAATCAAACTTTTGGTTCAAAAGTTTCCACACTTTTTGATCGTGAAAAATTTGTCTAGATTTCAGTTTGTGATTTGATTCTGCATTTGAATTATTGAATCGAGTGTTTTTCTTGCAATTCCGATTTGAATCAACTAGTTTGTTTTCAAATTTCCAAATCTTCTTAAAATTTTCAAATTCAACTTCCGTACAACAATGGCGAGCTTCAATCTCAATTCGATGACCTCGTTTTCTCATCTGTTAGGATCATTAACCAAAATTCCAATGCTAATCCCTGAATATTATGATCAGTGGGCTGATCGTATGCAGGATTATCTGAATGGTCTTGATGAAGAATTATGGTCATGTATCACTGGAAATGTCAATGTTCCAGTGAATGTTCAACCAATTGGATCATCTTCTACAAGTTCTGAAGTTGATAATCAAACTGATCGTCTGAAGAAACTGGAGAAGAGGTGTATGAGAGAACTGCGAGGTGCTTTACCTCTAGTTGTGTACAATTACGTTAGGAGTTGTACAACTACAAAAGAGATCTGGAACAATCTGAAAGATAAGTTTCAAGGAAGTGAGAAGACGAAAATCAATTCAGTCAAACAGTGTTTGGTTGAGCTGAAAGATTTCAGACAAAAAGAAGGTGAAACAATCGAAGTCTACTATGATCGACTGAACGAGTTAATCTATCGTTGTAATCACTATGGAATTACCAGGACTTCAATGGAATTCAATCTCATCTTTGTGATGGGTCTTCGAAAAGAATGGAGAAGTGTAAGTATGATGGTGAAGAATCAGCAAAGTTTTGATACATCAACTCTCAATGATTTGTACAATCAGTTGAAAACACACGAAACTGAGGTAAATGAAATTGCTGAAGAGACGAAGCTAAATTTTGGAGGACCATTGGCACTTGTGTCAAAGATATATGAGAAATAAGCAGAAAATGGTGATTCTGAGGAAGAAGAAGGATTCATCATAAATTCGGATGATGAGGCAATAGCTTTTTACTCAAATAATCGTGTTAAGAAGTTTTTCAAAAAGCCGTTCCATCCGAAAACTAAGCTTGCTGAGGTAAAAGGAAGTGCTGTGAGTAAAACTGCTGATGAGGAGAAAAAGAAAGTTGAGAAGAAAGATTCGAAAATGTCTGAAGGGAAGATTGAGAAAAAGATGAAAGGTAATGCTGGAATAGATTGTCATTATTGCAACGGTGCTAATCATCTTGCAAATGACTGTATGCTTCGGAAGAAGGATGAGAGGAAGAATAAAGTCAAGGATGAGGCGTATTATGCAGAGAGGCTTGAGGAGGCTCGTGCGAAAGCCAAGAATTTGTCATTGGTTGCAAAGGCTGAACATGAAGATGAAGATGGAACTTATCAAATCTGGTCATCCGGATCAGACGATGAAGAAATGAGGAATCAAACACAGGGAGCAATGTATGCGAAAATGGAGGAGGACTCAGATGATGAGGAGTTCGAAGTGAAAGGACGATGCTTCGTATCCAAAACGGCAGACAAATCTCCAATGACAACAAAGGTACGTAAAATACTCGAATATTTTAATATTCCTACACATGCTTATGATTCTGAACTAATATCCTTTGATGAGACGGTTACTTATTTTGATTCAATTGTTGTGTCTGCTAGCAATGAGGCCAACAAATTGTCCATGGAGTTATTAGAGACCAAAAAGAGATTAGACTTGAAAATAAGCAAAATTGATTGTTTGGAATTACAGATAACAAATATTATGTGTGATAGGGATACTTTAACGAGTGAAGTCAAACTGTTGTTAGCACAAAGAAACATTTATTGTAATTCTGCTAAAAGACTTTATGGCAAATTAACTGATTTACATCATTCATGTGACATAAGTAAAGAGCAACATAGAAAATTACTACCTTTTCTAGCATTCGAAAGAGCCAAGGTAGATAATATTTCGTATGATTGTGAGCAAATAATAGCTGATTTTGACAAAGTTCCTGATGATAGATATAAATATGGAATTGTCAAAATTGATGAATGTCTTGATGCGAATGAATTAGTTAACATAGTGAATGATACTTTGACTAAATCTGAACAAATTCAATTTTTGAAAAAGACTGAGAATTCAACATCTGATTCTCAATCTAATTTTGCTGATATTGAAGATAATTCTAACAATATTAGTGAAATTAGTGAACTTGAAGCTGTTGATTGTTCTCAGTTGTCTGTTGTTAATGTTGCATCTACATTTAAAGGAAAAGAAATAGTTAAGGATTTGATGGTTGAGAAAGAAATTGATATACCTTCAACTTCGAAAGTTTGTGATATGAACTTCGTGGATATCAAAGACAGTCAAACTGATGATAGCGATGATGAAAATGAAGAGAAAATTTTGAAGGAAAAGAAATCTTCAAAGGAAGAAGAAACTCCACGAATAGTGGTTGATCAGGTGTATGGTGATACACAAAAGTTCGAACAAGTAAAGACTGAAAAAGGTGAACATTACCTTGAAACAAATACTGTGGTTTATCCAAATTTCAAGTGTACAGATGATGTCATTTTTCCAAATCAAGTTTTCGTAACAACTGGAAATGTTGAGAATATCAAACCAGAATTAAAGAAATTAGTTGAGGAGGATAATTCAAAAACAACTGATGAAGGTTTTTTCGCAAATCAAAACACAGTTGAAAACAACTTAACAAAGAATTTGTACGTGTTTCAACGTCAAAAACCATAAAGAAAATGGGTTGAAAAATCAAAAATTGAAAAAGAGAATACAAAACAAGTTATAAAGGAAAATGAAAAAGTTGTCAAACTAAACTCCAAGGAATTCAAAGATCAAATTGACAGATTTTCGAAAGAAAACGACATTTCAAAAAGACAAGCAAGAAAGAAAATATTTTGGAAAAATGTTGAGTCTCAAAAGATGTCTGAATCACAATCACCCAAAAATGTTTTCAAAGCTAAAAATTCCTCTTTTTCAACAAATAATCAACATTCATCACAATCAAAACATTCAAGGTCTGAAGTGAATAAACAACCAAGGTTTTCGAAAGTTTCAGAATCTAATAATTCAAGGACATTTTCAAATAAATCAAATCCAAATCAAAAAATCTATCAACGTCAACATTTTAAATCAACAGTTGATACATCATATGCTCAATCTTTTCTAACAAATCCAAAAGTTGATTTTGTTCCTCAAAAGCCAAATTTTCCTAATCATACGAAGAAAGAAACTATGAAAACTTCACGTGAAAAAGGAATGACTTCAAGGAAGAACATTGATCATTGGATTGAAGGCAAAGGAAAGATGCATCAGTCGAGTACATTTTCAAAGGAGCAAATTCACGACGCATATGAGAAGTATGTGAATACTTCATCAAACGGTAGTTCATCTTCTAAGGATTCGAACATATCAGTCAAAGCTTGGAAACCAGTATTAAAAGCAAAAAATGTCCATTCACAAACTCAGAATTTGAAGAGTAATGTCAGTGAAAATTCGAAACCATCAAAATCTTATGTTTCGGTTTCTTTAAATGAAGATGTAAACTTTATTGATAGTCTCAAAACCAAAGTTTGTGATTGGGTTAAAAGTTCTTCATTACATTCGAAATTGAAATCTAATTTCCAAGGACCCAAAAAGCCTTGGGTACCTAAATTTTCCACTGATTGTAGGTACTATGTGACGAGCAATATGATAACAAGTGGTACATTGATAGTGGTTGCTCTCGTCACATGACTGGGAAGAAGGAAAATTTATGTGATTTTCGAAGTCTCAAGAATGCTGGAGTTGTGAAGTTTGGTAACAATCAAAAGTGTCAAGTCAAAGGATATGGGAAGATCATGAACGGACAATTCACAGTGAATCGTGTTGCGTATGTTGAAGGTCTTCAACATAACTTGATAAGTGTTTCCCAACTTGTTGTGGGCACTGGCAATTAAGTTCTTTTTAATGAAGAAGGAAGTGTTATTTCAAATGTTAACACTAAAGAAGTGTTACTGAAATCCAAAAGGAAAGGTGACATGTTTACTTTGGATATAAATCCGATAGTAGGGAAACCTGCTATATGTCTTCTTTCGAAAGCAACATCAGACTTAAGTTGGCTATGGCATCGAAGACTTTCTCATCTCAATTTTCGTAACATCAATAAACTTGTGGTACAAGATCTGGTAAGAGGTTTACCTGTACTTAAATTTGACAATGATTCTTTATGTGCAGCTTGTGAAGTTGGCAAGCAACATAAACAAGGTCATCCAATTACGATAGATTCGAAAAGTGTCGCACCTTTGGAGCTTTTACATATTGATTTGTGTGGTCCTTCGACAGTTTCAACTCTCAACAAGAAAAGGTACATTTTAGTGATTGTTGATGACTTTTCCAGATTTACGTGGGTTTATTTTCTCAGGCTTAAATCCGAAGTTGCACAAATCATGATTGACTTTATCAAAAAGATGGAAACAAAATTGAAGAAGATTGTTCGAAAAATTAAGAGTGATCATGGAATTGAATTTAAGAACAATGTTCTTGATTCATTTTTGGTAGACAAAGGGATTTCGCATAACTTTTCATCTCCATACACACCACAACAAAATGGTGTTGTTGAACCAAGAAATAGGTCTCTATGCGAAGCAGCAAGAACTATGCTGGTATATGCGAATCTTCCACAATACCTTTGGGCTGAAGCAGTATCCACCACATGTTTTACTCAAAACAGATCTTTCATTCATCGTCGTTTTAACATTACTCCATATGAAATTCTCAACAATCAAAAACCTAACGTCAAATTTTTCCATATTTTCGGATGCAGGTGCTTCATTATGAATCTCAAGGATAATCTTACGAAATTTCAAGCTAAAGCAGATGAAGGAATTTTCTTGGGATATTCGCATAATTCAGTCGCATATCGTGTGTTGAACAAAAGAACACGAAAAGTTGAAGAAACTTTTAATCTTACATTTGATGATTACTACATTAAACAAACTAAATCACAGTTTGAAAATCATCCTATTCTGAAAAACATACAAGATGAATCTGAAACCTCACAAACCTTAGATACTGATTATGATTTAATTTTTGGAATTTCAGATCATGCTGTTGATGCTGAAATAAATGCAAATGATAATCATCTCTCTGAACTAACGAAGCTTACTGATGATTCAACATCAACTTCTCCAGAGAAAGGCGAAAGTATGCAAAACAATCCAGTGGAGGGGGAGCACTTGGATTCGAATACTTTACATGAGGGAGAGCATTCTTTCGAGGGGGAGACAGAAAGATTGAATGCTGATGTTGAGGGGGAGTATAATGTTGAGGGGGAGCATTTAGAAAACATTGTGAATAATAATGATTTTGATGATGTTTGTTCGAATGCAGGTTCAGAGAATGATGATATATACGAAGATGCACCTTTGGAATTTGATCCAGCATATTCGCCCATGGAAAAGTGGACAAGAGATCATCCGAAGGATCAAGTAATTGGGAATCCACGAGAGGGAGTTTTAACAAGAGCTCAAATTCGTACAAAGAATGAGGTATTGAATACACATCAAGAATTTTGCATGTTCAATGTTCTCAGCTCTAAAATTTAACAAAAAACTGTTAAGGTTGCAATGGAACACTCAGATTGGGTTGTTGCAATGCAATCTGAATTATCTGAATTTGAACGAAACAAGGTTTGGAGATTAATTCCTAAACCTGAAAATGTTTCGATTGTCGGGTTAAAATGTATTTTCAAAAATAAAACCGACAAAGATGGAAACATTGTTCGAAACAAAGCCAGACTTGTTAAAGGATATTCACAACAAGAAGGAATCGACTATGAAGAAACTTTTTCCCCTGTCGCAAGACTCGAGGCTGTTCGTATATTTCTGGCTTATGCAGCTCACAAAGACTTTGATGTTTATCAAATGGACGTGAAGTGTCCATTTCTAAATGGAGAGCTTGAAGAAACTGTTTACGTGGAACAACCACCATGTTTTATTAACGAAGAATATCCTGATCATGTTTATGTTTTAGATAAGACAGTTTATGGTTTGAAACAAGCACCACGAGCATGGTATGCAACTCTTACCTCATTTTTGAAACAATCTAAATTTAAACAAGGATCTGTTGACCCCACATTATTTCAAAAGAAGGTTGGGAATCATCTAATGCTTGTTCAAATTTATGTTGATGATATTATTTTTGGCTCAACTGACCCTGCCTTGTCTAGAGAATTCGAAGATCTGATGAAAAGCAAGTTTGAAATGAGCATGATGGGAAAAATCAATAATTTTCTTGGACTGAATATTCGTCAAAACAGAGAAGGGATTTTTATTAATCAGGAAAAATATACGAAGAATCTGCTAGAAAAGTTTGGATTGACGAATAGCACAAAGTTACGAGTTCCAATGGCAACGGGCATAAAGTTAACACCTTCGTTAGATAAACCTGCAGTTGACATAACTCTTTATAGGAGCATGATTGGCTCATTACTTTATCTCACAACAAGTAGACCTGATATCATGTTTTCTGTTTGTAATTGTGCAAGGTATCAGTCAAATCCACGAGAACCACATCTCACTGCTGTGAAGAATATATTTCGTTATCTTAATGGAACAATTTCGTTAGGATTGTGGTATCCTTCGAAAACTGGGTTCTTTGTACAAGCATATTCGGATGCAGACTTGGGAAGACGTAATCTTGATAGAAAAGAACAAGTGGTGGATGTCAATTTCACGATGGCAAATTGGTGAGCTGGCAGTCGAAAAAGCAAACATGTGTATCAATATCAACAGCTGAAGCAGAATATGTGGCTGCTGCTGCTTGCACTTCACAAATTATATGGATTCAAAGTCAATTGCATGATTATGCAATCAATATGAAAAAGATTCCATTATATTGTGATTCTCAAAGTGCAATAAGAATTTGTCATAATCCTGTGCAGCATTCGAAGACTAAACATATTGCACTTCGTTATCATTTCATCAAGGATCACGTGGAGGATGGAAATATTGAAGTACATTTCGTGAAAACAACTGATCAGTTAGCTGATATTTTCACGAAACCTTTAGATGAAAAATCTCTTGTGAAAATTATAGAAGGGCTTGAAATGATCGATGGAAATTCTGTTCCATGCGCAAAAGGAGAATGATGGTTGACCAGGAATGAATCAGAGGCGCTAAATAAAAGACAATGCAAAGTCATTCCACATTCAGAGGTTACTGTTCATAGTCAACGCTTCGACCCCTTCGAATTCGTAAACTTGTCACTTATTTTAAGGGTTGATTCAGAGGTTACTGTTCATAGTCAACGCTTCAACCCTTCGAATTCGTACATTTGTCACTTATAAGGGGATGATAAAATTTCGTGTTTTTGCAACAAGTACAGTACATTTTCATTTTCGAAAAAATTAAAAATCCAAAAAAAATTTCTTTTGTTTTGTCATTTCACTTTCGAAAAATTAAAAAAATCCAAAAAAATTTTCTTTTGTTTTGTCATCTCATTTTCGAAAAATTAAAAATCCAAAAAGATTTTCTTTTGTTTTGACATTTCATTTTCGAAAAATTACAAAATCCAGAAAGATTTTCGTATGTCTTGTCATTTAGATTTCGAAAATTCAAAAATCCAAAAAGATTTTCATTTGTTCTGTCTTTACTTTCGAAAAATCAAAACAACAAAAATATTTTGATTCTTATTTCTTTTTAGTATTTTGTTGCAGATCATCATGAAGATACAGAGTGGATTATGCTTGCAGTTCTAGGGTCAGGTACATTTTTCGTATGAATTGATACATTTTTCATCATTTGAACTAGTTAAGTTGTCCCTAGAAGCATGCTGCTGCATGTTGTCCAAAGCCTCCATGATTCAATGTGTGTGTACAAAAAGCCTTAATGAAATTATTCATACGAAAAATTTCTTCCCAATTAGGCTTATATTCACATTAGTCTCTGAGCTACCTGACTCTTCTCAAAATGAGTTAAGAGTTTACTGTTTTGTCCAAATATAACAGAGGTACATTTCGTGTCTTACATCAATCTTTTTCACCCATAAACTTCTTATACGCTCACACACACAGACATATGTCCGAGAGGTCTCTGATCAAACCCATTGAGACTTAGACATATCAAAAATCTGTGTTTATGATCTGACATCATGAGACCGTGATGAAAGTGAAACCCAATTTTCACTACACTTTTAAGGAATTGACGGGGAACTAAGTTCCAGATTTTCACGAAACATTTGCTTTAGTACCAAAATTCGAAACTTTAAATCATATTCATTTCGAATGAGTGGTCTTGATCAAACATTCGAAACCCATGGTGTTTGTTACCCAACAAGATCCATCATAACTTTTTGTTCTTGAATATGATTTCAGTGTGAGTTTCATTCGAATGTCAATGTAATTTCAAATTTATCAAAGCCAACTTGTCACTGACTACACTGGTCAAACAAGTAATTTCGGTTACAATGTATCACCTTATGTTTAGGGTGACATGTAACGAAATTTTTGAACTACCCACGAAGCCTAATAAAAGAAGCCCTTCGATACTTATCAACAAGTATTCGATTGTAATTCACAGGAACCTACACAAGCTATTGATCATTTCTCTTAATGGTTAATGAAGTAATCTTTGCCCGGAATTTCATCTACTTTTGTGTCAAATTGATATTTTGACATCACAATATCCCAAATTTTTCTTATCTTTGTTTCTCGTCTAGATTCTTTGGAACACAGCACTCACGAAATCCTTGAGGCTCTGAGTAATACGAACTCAGGCTGATGATTTCAAACTTCTGGCGTATGACTTCGCTTTTCATCCGAAAAGTGAAAGAGCCTTGCTTCCATACAAAGGGTTCTGACGGTTACAATCATCTTGGGGATAACAATAAAGGATGTCTATAAATGACGTATGGTATTCTGTCCGGTTTTCAAGGTGATGTGACAGCTACTTTTTAACGCATGGCTACTTTTACGCAGTAATGATCCAATTTTCAAGGTGCCACGTCTATCATTAAATGCATATCCCGCTTCAAATTCCAACTTCTGGGTTACATATAAAAGGGGATTGAAGGGTTCATTATCAGTTTACGCAATCAAAAAGCAAAAATTTCCCCAAATTCTCTGATCTTCAAAGTCTTCAAACCCTAACAATGGCGACTTCTGTTCATGTTAATGCCGATCCTTCTCAAACCACTGAAGATGTCTCTTCATTACCAATAATGAAGATTCAAGCAACAAACTATTACGTGGAGGGTGAAGTTTCTCAATACCCGGAAGAATTGAAGATGCTAATCGTTGCCTTGAAGAACTCTGTTTTGTCTACGGCGATGTTCAATTCATTCCCTGTTCCACTGTCCTGGCTTTCTCAAGCAGGATCAATTGCTACTTATAACAAAGCTTCTGATACAATTACTTTTCATCTGCTGAATGACAAAAAGGTCTGGTTATCCAAGAAACTCTTTTGCCAAATTCTTGACATTCCGAATTCGCCTCCATATGTTGCTTTCACATTCCCTCAAATCGTTTACATGTTTAATGAGATGGGATATCAGCCTCCACTTTCCAAGATTAGTGATTTTAAGAAGTCTGGTCTTCCACGACTATGGAATTTCTTATTTGGTATTTTTCTAAGATGTTTAACTGGGAGAACAGTTGGTCTTGACAAAGGAAGAATGGAGGTTTATGCCATGGTTGCTAGCATCTACTATGATCTTCAAGTGGACTATTCTACACAATTATGGAAGGAATTCCAAAAGAGTGTAGAACATACGAATGCTATTCATGGTCTTTCGTGTGCAAGATATTGGAGCTTGATCTTGCAATATTTTTATAACAAGGAAGGGATTTTGGTACCCAATGATGAAGAAAAAGTTGTTTTTCAATCATACCACTATCCGAAGGAAGTTACAGATAGTGCTGACGATTTTCCAACTGTTGCTCGTATTCCAGATGCGATGATCAAAAGAGTTGATCCTACGAATTCAGTCTTAGTAGCATATTTGCAAACAATTGATTCTTCTGTTCAGACTGGGATATTGTTGCCAAGGGAAGAAAAGAAGTCTAAACGATCAAAGAAGAAGCCAGTTATGGTTGAAGAGTCTGTAGTTCATGAAGTATCAATGGCAGAGACTCAAATTATTGAACCTGTTGTTACTAAGTCTCAAGAGAAAGTGGTTATTCCTTCGAAGACTGGTATGTTTTGAAGAATTAAAAAGATGTCTTCGCATCTACGCAAGTCTCCAACATCTCAGGTGGTACGAAAGGTCAGGTTACTCATCAGGGTGTTTTGATTCATGAAATGTCAGCGCCTGTTTGCTCCATCATCAAAGAAACGAAGGGCTACAGAAATGGCACAACACATATCGAAGAAGAGGAAGAAGAAGCATTCACGAAAACTTTTGCTTACAATTGAGTCCACAGAAGATGACGATGAAAAAGTTCCAGAAACACCAGAAGCAAATATTCATCATGAAAGTTTATATGTTGAGCAGCCCATTATCATACCACTCGAAGTTCTGGTTGCCAAATCAGTTTCTGAGGAAGTCCGAACTTCAGGCATTCCTGCAAACGTATCTGATACGGGTGCAAATGTCAATATGGGTGAAGGAGGTTCGAAAAATGACACTCAAGGTCAATCTACTTCTGCTGCTTTCGAAAGTATTGTTTCCTTACCATCAACCACTACTCCTCTTACTTCAACCATTGATTCTCCTACATTCGAACACATTATCAATCAACCCTTTACTTCTATCTTTTCTTCTCAATCTACTGATACACCCAACCCAACTTCAATTGTTCAAGAAACCATTCTTATGGAAACAGAAACTGATACCGAGGGGTTTGGAGGCAAGTTTGAGGAATTGGAATTTCATGAAGAAGAAGAGCAGTTTCCAGATCATATGCTGATGACAATGAAGCAATTTAAAATTCTAAATCAGAAGTTGAATTCGATAATTCAATCTCAAGCTGATCTGGGGGGGTGGTTCATCTATTTCAAGTTTGGAAGTTTATACTATGTTGAAGATGTTCGAAGCCAGAGTTGTGAGCAAAGTATCTGGAATGCTTACTGACTCTGAATCAAGAATTTTGGAGAAGGTTGATCTCAGTGATCAAAACAATGAAATTCGAATCAATTCTCAAAATTCGAAGTTTGCTGGAGATCTGAAAGAGTTGAAGAATGTCACAAAGGAAAGGCATGTTCTTTTTGTTCAAGAAGTGAAGAAAGTTAGGGAGGATGTAAATTTGCAGATTCACGAACTTCGTGAAGATATGCAAAAAGAAGTTGCTACTGTTCAACAAGATTATGCATCCTTGAATCAAAAGGTTGATATAATTTGTGACGCTTTCACCAAATTTGTCAAATTGTATGAAAGTTTGAGTCCTGAACTTACTCAACTTTCAACAACTGAAAGTGCAAAATTTAAGGAAGTGATTACTTTGCTCAAGGAGTTAAAATAAATTTCTGACAGGCCGGTTTCTTCTTCCCTTATTACTCCTGAATTTTTATCACAAAAGTTTCTCCAATTCGAAGCAATTCTCAACAAGCAACTTGCTCCTCTCTTTCGCATATCAAGCCTTCTTCCAACAACAAATGCCCCGCCTGTTTTCACAGGGGTGCAAGGGGGAGAAAGAAAAACTAGTGAGTCGAAGGCTAGTGGTGAAGATGCGAAAGTTGTGGGAAAGGTATTTTCTTCAAAAATCCCAACAACAAAACCGGTTATAGTGTCTGCTGGATTGGTTACTTCAACAGTCGTAACAACGATGCCAATTACAAAACCAATTTCGAAAGGAATTGTGATTGGTAAATCTACGGAGAATTGTGAGAGTGGTTCGAAACCAAAAGAGGTAATTGATAATTCAGCCTTGAAAGATAAAGGGAAATCGATTGTTGTGGAAAAGTCGAAAGAAGAAAAGAAGGCTGAAGCAGAAGCTGAAATTGAAAAACTAAGGTTGATTCAAAGCATTATGGCTCAGCGTGCTGGTGATCCGAAGGGAATGGACAAAGGTGATCCATCCAAACACTACAATTACGAAACAATTGAGGCCAAGGTAGCGTATAATCACATGTATTCGTTTGAGAAGAAACAAAAACAAAGTTATTTGGTCACAAATACTGATGCAAGCCAATTGGATTTTCCAATAAACGAAATGATGTTCATCATGCCTCAGTTCAAAGAAGAAGGAAATTTTGAAGAAAAGGATGAAGGTACACACATGAAAATTCGTTTTCATGCTGTTCTTGCAAAAGCCCATGAGGAAGTGTGGTCATTGATTAAAATCAAGAAAGTGATCAGTATGAAAAAGGATGTGGTATTCGAAAACACACTTCAAAATTTCAAGTATGTGGTTGCCAGGGCAAATGGAATTATTTGTGAGTTTACTGTTGCAGATTTTCCATTAATGAACTTGTATGATCTTATACAAGTTGCATTAGTTTTAAAAGATAAATCATTTTCATACCTTCAAAACACAAAACCTGATGAATTCAAGCTTGGGGTTGCTCACATCAAGATTTTCATCGAAAATTATTATGAGTGCTTGGCTCTTACAGATGTGGAGTTAGCTACGGCTAAAGGTATGGAAATTAAAGCTCCGATGGCTCCTACGAAGACTCAGGCAGAATTGAAGAAGTATGCTGATGGTGAAATTTGCCTGAAGCCTTTTGGAATGGTCTTCGCAGGAAAAGACAAGGCTGGTAAAGCAAAACGTTTCTTGTTCCAGGCATGCGAAGTGGAAAGGTATTCAACGTCTCAATATATGAATTTAATTGTTCGTATGAATCACTGTAAGAAGAACAATGAAGGAGATAAGAAAGAGCTGAACAAGATAATCTCCTGGTACACGGAGATTCGAAGAGTGATGTTGTATTCCATCCAGCTTCTTACAAATTAAGTAGTTCGACTTTGATTACAAAGGGGCAGATTGTAAGGGTCGAATTATTGTAATAAGTCGAATTGTATTCTGGACTCTTCGAATGTTTTGTAATTTATTTTACTAAGGCGCTTTTATTCGAAGCGTTAGTGTCTATGCCTTAGTATATTTTTTGTACGCATTCGGTTCCCTATAAATAGGGATATTTACTAGAGTTAGATAAGAGTTTTTACAGACCTGTCTATTGTAATCTGTAAACATTCGAAAGCGTAATAGAGCTGAAACTAGATTATATTTACATCCGGTGTTCAATTTTGCATTCCTACTTGATTTCATATTCTGATTCATTTTATACTCGATTCATTGGTTCATCACAACGAACTTAATATAAGTACGAATGTTAGGTGAAGTACTCGTGTGACCAGTGTAGTCAGTTGAACGAGTAGGTTTGGAATTATTTTAGTGACAAGATTAAATATTGAAATCTCAAAAAAAAAAAAAACTGGATCTTGTGGGAAGAAGTGACTTGGGATAAGAACACATCATTAAGATCTCGCAAAAGAAAAAGAGATTTCATGGTACAAACCATAAAAATGGCTTTCGTTAATTCCATGGTGAAAAACTTGAACATTTAATTGTTCACCGTCAAGTCAGTTAAGTGTGTTGGATTTTGGGTTTCACTCAGTTCGTGGTGAACGAAGCTAAGATCATTAACACAGAAGTTGTGTAACCATAAACCTCAGTGGTATTGTTGAGAGTCTCAAGGGTTATATTTATGAATGCGAAGGCAATGGAGAAGAGTGAAGGTGGTACCAAAGAAGCGAATGTACCTCTGCTATACGAAAGTGACTAAGCAGATAACTCTTAACTCAAAGTGAGAAGAGTAAGGTAGCTCATGACTGATGTGAATTTAACAGCCTGGTTGGGAAGAAACGATTGGTAGATTCGATTCATTAAGGCTTCACATCGAGTCAATTGAGGCTTTGGACAACATACAACAACATGCTTCTAGGGACACTTAGCTAATACATAGATAAAGAAACTTATAACTGCCTGTAACAATGTTCTTCAGGCATTGGAATGATATGACGTTTGTCACCCCAGACCTGCCGGTCTAACTGTAGCTAACAGTTTAGGTACGGGATTGTCAGTCCCATATAGATCAATACACAAATATCACGCTCTCCCTACAAGAGATTATGCCTTCTAAAACAGGACTTAATCTACGAACTGAACGGTTCGATGAATTTAGATATCTCACAAAATTTGGTATCAACAGGTTTACGTATGAAAAGTCCATTTTCCTTGTGAATATAAGTATTTCCTCTTTTGTTTATAGTATGTAAAAATATCATGAATATCTCGTAACTAAACCTATTATAGTTTTAAAAATGGTGTTCCGTTAGGATGAAAACCTTGGTGTATTACCAACCTTGCATGAAAAGTAGTCTTTAACTTTAGTAGTTACGCTATTTTATGTATTTAACATTTATACAAAAGATGTAGGTAAAACAGTTGAACTTATAAGTATTTCAACGTAAGTTTTTTCTTATGTTTCACTTGTATTCCCCCCCCTAAAACATAGAAAAGAAGTGAAAATGCAGGGGTATGAACTCACTTGATAAATGGTGAATCGGGCAGCGTGTCATTTCTACGAATGATCTTTCTTGACGTAACCGCGGGTTTCTGGTGAAGCAACGAGCTTCACGCGGGTAGTACTTCGACTGGAAAGAATTTTTTTCTCGGGAACTTCGGCGCTTCGGGATTCGTGTTGTGCTTTAGGGGTGTTACCGGGGCTTCGGGGTGGTTTAGAGGGGATTAACAGTGTGTAGAAGTAGGAGAGAGGATAGATTTTAGCAACCAAGGTCGGAAGGCTTTGATTTCTATATATAGCCAAAGATTTGACTCTCACGTCGTGAGTTTTGCATAACTCACGTCGTGAGTTTGGTCCCGATTCGCTCATGGCATGCGCCATAAGTCCACTTGCTCTGGAAGGGTCAATTAGCATGCTCACGTCGTAAACACTGTGTTCACGTCGTGAGTTCTGACATAGTGTCGAAGTTCGTGTCCCGAACTTCAGAAATCCATATCTTTCACATATGAACTCCGTTTTCGACGTTCTTTATATCCACGCGTAGGTGAGATTATGCTATACAACTTTCGTTTAGACTCCGTTGGCTAATTTTGATTTAAGTTTTTAATATTATATTTTTAACAGGCTGGGACAGGAAAAGTCCGTTAAAAATTCATATCTTCTTCATCTGACGTCCGTTTTCGTCTGTCTTTTTACCGTACTTCTACTTTTGTTGGGATCTTCGATTTTCATTAAGGTTGCGTCGGCTAAAAGTCGCTCGATCTCTATTTCGAGTTTTTAGCTGTCTACTGCTATATCCGAAACTTAGAAAAATCTTAACTTCCTCATACGAAGTCAGATTTGGACGTTCTTTTGATACACGTTTACAGTTTAACATAATCTACGACTTTCGTTTAGATACCTAAGGCTAAAAAGTATTTTATTGAAATTTCACTTTTTACACTTGACAGTGTTTTACCGGTTTTGTCGCGAATCTTTGATTAGTCATAACTTCTTTGTTATAACTCGGATTTTTGTGTTCTTTATATTTCTGAAAACCTTGATACGATATCTAACATTTTATGTAACCCACTTGAGACTCTTGAACATTTCATTTTTGACGCTATTTTTATTATATCAAAAATAGATTACAATACTTGACTTTAGAACATTACATTGTCTTGAAATATCGGGTTGTCGCATCATCCCCCCCCCCCTCCCCCCCCGTTAGAGGGAATTTCGTCCCGAAATTAATTCTAAATTAAGTATTTTATGGACTAGGGAAAAGATGCAGGTATTATTGTTTCTTCTGACCTTCGCACTCCCAGGCGTATTCAGGTCCTCGCTTGGCATTTCAACGGACTTTCACAATGGGCATGTGACTTTGTTTAGTTCTTTTAATTTCCCTATCCATGATTTCTATTGGTTCTTCTACGAAGTGGAGACTCTCGTTGATTTCGAGTTCGTCCAGAGGGATGACGAGGGTCTCATCGGACAAGCACTTCTTTAGGTTTGACACATGAAAGGTATAGTGTACGTTATTGAGCTCTTGTGGTAATCGAAGTTTGTATGCTACCGGGCCAATCCTGGAAAGGATCTCGATTGGTCCGATATACCTTGGCTTTAGTTTCCCACGTTTTCCAAAACGTTTTAATCCCTTCCAGGGTGAGACTTTAAATAATACTCGGTCCCCAACCTGGAATTCCAAGGGTTTCCATCTTTTGTCCGCATAACTCTTTTGTCTGTCCCTTGAAGCCTTTAACCGTTCTCGGATTTGGATAATATTTTTGGTAGTTTGCCTTATGATTTCCGGGCCAGTGAGAGTGCTGTTAGATACTTGTCCTCTAGCTAGTTGCGTGTTACCCACTTCATCCCAGCACAGAGGTGATCTGCACTTGCGGCCATAGAGGGCTTCGAATGGAGCAACCTTGATGCTAGTTTGATAGCTATTGTTGTACGAGAACTTGACCAATGGTAAATGGGTATCCCATGCCTTACCAAGGTCGATTACACAAGCCCTTAGCATATTTTCCAAGGTTTGAATGGTCCTCTCACTCCGTCCGTCGGTTTGTGGGTGGCAGGCGGTACGCATCTCTATTCTCATTCCTAGAGATTTTTGTAGTGACTTCCAGAACTGCGAGGTGAATCTACTATCTATGTCTGAGATAATGGATATTGGTACACCATGCAGTCGCACAATCTCCCTGATGTATGTTCTGGTCAGTTTCTCCAGCTTGTCTGTTTCCTTTGTTGGTAGGAAGCGTGCGGATTTGGTTAACCTGTCGACGATCACCCAAAATGGCATCAAGTTCACCTGTTGCCTTGGTAACTGCATTTTTAAGTCCATTGCAAGCCGCTACCACTCCCACTCAGGTATCTTCTGTTGTTATAGTAAGCATGCGGGCTTTTGTTCTAAATTTCATGATAAGACTCATCCTTGGCTCATCCATCCTCACCTCGTGTATACGAGTTGTATATAATTTAAATCGACAAAACCTTCGGTTGGGTGGCTCTGCCCCAAGTCCACAACCAGACAAGGAACAGGAAGTAGGGCGAAATCACACATCCTAAATCTTGTTGAGTCTAAATTATATGCCACTCTTGCATATACAACTAGCAGCGATAGATTAAACTAATTAGTTCTTATACTCTATTCTTGAACATGACCTGCAGTACAAGTGGTCTTCCTCGAAGATCTCTTGGGTATGCTACGGGTGGTTACTGACTTCTGAGACTTCTTTGGTGCTTTCCGTTTCAAGTTTTCTATCTATTGAGCCGGCTAGAAGGTGCGGTACCCCTCGCATGGGTACTTCTGAAGTTTTGAAGTGATAGACGATATAAGGGTTTGCGTTATGGATTGGAAGAATCTCATCTGACAGCTGATTAAGGTCAAAGTTCTTTTACACGGTATATAAAAAAAAATTGCATGGTAAGGATTAAGCCAAAACATGTCGGATGAGGATGTCGGAACTTCTCAACGAAGTAGATATTAAGTTATTCTGGAAGATATGATTACTAGGATAATGAACAATTTTACGCACATAAGTTTTCAGCGCCTTTAGTTTTATTCTATTATTTTGCTACGAATCCCCTTTTTAATTCAAAATTTGGCGGATACTACTAATACGAGGGTTCTGATAATTTTGAAACTATGAACTTTCATGGAATGATTCCTACTAGGTCTCTCTATCATTGCTTGGTGTACACAAGTCATATATAATTAAGATTTGTAAGATAGTTGACTGAGCAACCCTGCCCTAAATCCACAAACAAACAAGGAACAGAAAATGAGGTGGGATTACTCACCTTAAATCTACAAATCTTAATTATAAATGACCCTAATGTATAGCTTACCTGATAGGGTTCTTAGTTTTATATGAATGATGTGATTTGGTTCGAATGAGAGAGTAATTATAATTATAAATAAATTATTGGGGTTTGGAAGCGTACCAAACTATAGCAGGGTTCTTTTATGTCTCCCCATTCTCTGGGGTCAAATTCCTCCTACTCCCCCGTCGTTCTTCTCTGTTGGACAGTCCCTCTTGTAATGTCCTTTCTCACCACAAAGATGACATATTGGACTTGTTCCAACGTTGGTTGTTGAAGTGATGAATTTGACCAGAGTCCTACAGAAACGGGCGGTGTGCCCCTTTATGTTGCATCTATTGCAATGCAGTACTCGGCAGACTCCATGATGATGGTAGTTGCACTTGCTGCAGTGTGGGAGGTTTCCTAAGTACGGTGTGGTCGGTGTTGGGATAGCAGGGTTGATGGGGGTATTGACTGCCCCAGCTTGTTGCCCTTTTGTAGGTCCTTGAGTTGAACAACTCCCTTTCTTGTTCTCGAACTTTCGTTTCAGAAAATTAGGTTTGAGGTTCGGAGTGTCTTTACAAGTAGGCACTTGTTGCTGAACTTGGTTATCACCACGATCGGGATTGCCGATCACGTTTCTACTAACATTTGTGTTGTTAGGATTAAGGTGAGCCATGAAAGCTGCTACGACTGAGGTGACTGCAGCTTGAAACGTAGCTGCATCTATCTGAAGGATTGGTGTTTTATCGGAGGGTTGGTTACATTTCTTCGTAGGCATGATTCTATTACAAGATGAGAAAATGAGCTTGTGACCGATTACGTTTCGACCTACATCTCTATGATGCAGTCCTGGTAAAAGAGTAGAATGAAGTTTCTAGAATGGTTACCAGACGAGTGTCATCCGAACGAAGTTATCTTTGGTTGGTGGATACTATGATTCAGTTTTCGAAAAGATTTGAAAGTAATTCATAATAGAGTCTAAAATAAATCGACTTATGAATTTGAGAAGTAATCACTCTTGATTGAGGTTTCGTGATCCGAATTATTGTTATCAGCCATACAGGAAAAGACGATAAGTTCGAAACCTTACGTGAGTAATGTATTCATTAACTCACTAGGTTGCATTATTTGTTAGTTATTATTCTGACGAAAAGGCACTCAAACACTTCGTATGTAACACGCGTGGTCCTCCTCCGTTCTCCATTCTATTCTGGGTGATAATGATTTGTTCTCTCCTGATATTTATAGGGTGCCCTTCTCCTTCGTATGTATATTGAATTTCTGTGCCGTCTCACTTCCGATTCTTACACCGATCTACATTACTTCATAATGAAGAGTTCGAATCCCGGGGGTTCATGCGAATGCAAGTTTTTCGTTTTGTTATACTCTTCTTGATGATTCGACCTACATATCTGCTACGTTTCTATAGTACTGTAAAAGCATTTAAGTAATTAAGGCATAGCATTGGCGTTATCATCTTAAGTTGGTTCAGGTTTTACGCGGAGGCATCTTTTACTATGAAGATTAAAAGATGAAATGATTGTAAGATATCAAGAGCGAACATGAATTTGATATCTCATAATCAAAACACTTAGTTCGATAGGGATCTTGTTTGGAATTAAAATTTCAATATAAGTACGACTTGTAACAGAATAATGTGAAATTGAGTGGTTATTTTTTTCAAAATGTAAATGTCGATTGTATAGGTGTATTAAGTACATAGAGTTTGGGAAAACTTGACTTTAAACAGGTCTATAATACACCATAATTCTGGGAAAAAATATCGACATTAAAATGACCTACCGAAAATGGATTTTCACGGTCGAACTGAAAAAGTATGAAAAATAACTCTAAGTCATCTCTGAAGACTTAGACTATAACCAAAAGAGTAAACAGTGGGCGAGTAGATTATGATCTACTTCCTACTAGATTCGGCCCTAGGTTTGGCTAACTGGCATTCTATCTTGAATATACGCCTATCTTGTACAACCTGATGTTCTCGTAATTGTTGCACTTCGGCTTGCGAAGCCGCCAGTTCTCCCTGTAAGAAGTTGGTACGATCCCTTGTTGCGTTACGATTGTCTTCCAGGTTGCAAAGACGAATATCGTCGACACCAGTGGTAGTCTCAATCTGTACCACTCAGTCGATGATAGCTCTTCCCAGTTCCGTGTTGCGAGAAACACGACGAACCAGCACAGGAAGTGCTCCATCTGCTGAACCTCCAGCTTCTAGATTGTAGAAGTTTCAGTCTCCTTGGTAGGGGAAATTTTGACCTTGTTTATGACTCCACCTTTCTAGGTTTATGGCCTATAGAGGCGTCGGGCCTTGAAACTTCTGACGAGGGTTAGGGTTCTGAGCAACTGGAGGTGGATTATAAGCTTCTGATCTGGAGTCGTCGTCTTTTAGAAAGTCTTCAGTAAAAATCATCGTCTAGGGGAATTGCAGGCTCATTTTCTGGTTCGGCACCGAACCAACCAGCATTCCCTTGATTAGGAAAGTATGGATCTCCGGGAGGATGGAATCCAACCATTTGCTTCTGATCGAGAATATAGATAAGAGAAATATATATAAAGCTTGAGTGTAAAAAGAAAATTTTACGACAAGACCTTACACGAGTCCTTCTATAACCACCTAGTGTATATGAATCACATACAATCAAGATCGAATAGGCCGTTAGATAAGTAGCTTCACTTTAAGTCCACATCCACACAAGGAAAAGGACCTAAAGCGAAATCATAAACCCTAAGCCTATAAAATCTCAATCATGTGCAACCTTAAAGTATGCACTTTGCAATTATAGATCTGCCAATAAAGGTTTTTAGTTTTATGGGTAAGATTTTATTTATTTGACGATTTCTAGATCTAACAAAATATCGAGGTTCACACGTTTATTTTAGTTCTTATAATACCATAAAATACTCCTATAGTATTTTAAATTTGTAAGTTTGATTCTAGTGTTTTCTTTGGTAAGTTTTTGACTTGTTGCTCACTACGACCATTCCCCGACATGCGTTGGTCATATCTCGGATAAATATAGTTGATCAGGCTATATTTATTCACCACAGATGCATGCATGTACCTAATCGTAGCGTCTCAACTTATCTTAATACTTTGTAAAATTTTGGCTATGATACTAGACAGATGCATGCATGTACTTATACTTTTATAAAACTAGCATTTTATTTTCTTAAAAGTATAGTTTGTGAAAACGTTTTGTCAGAGGGTTTTAGCCCCTTTGCATTTATAGTTTATATATCTTATGTGGTTCGATATACTTAGTTCACTATAAACAATGCTCTGATACCAATCTGTCACACCCCCAAACCAGAATGGCGGAAACATTCGGGGGCGGATGACTTCATGTAGTATCATAACAGTTGAATATTTGTAAAGAAAATAAACACAACCATCATAAATATAATTTAAAAGTTACATTTTTGAATACAATACATGTCTCAAAATAAATTACAATATGATGATTTAATAAGTTTTAAGGCTGACGTCTTACCTTCCTTCTCCAAAAGCTGATGATTTACCTGTATTACTGAATCCCTGAGAAATACAAGTAGTTTTGAAAAATGTGTCAACAATTAAGTTGGTGAGTTCATAAGCGTTTTTGTATAAGAATAGTATCCTTTTTAGTGTAAAATAACTGAGTTTGTTCCTAGAAAATCCAATATTTTCCATATATGTGTGGTAGTTTGAAAAAGTTCCAAAGACTGAATGCATAAGTGTTTTCCATACTTGAAATAGTATAAGTAGACTTATATAAGTATATATAATCACTAAGGCGTTTAACAGCCCCGTAAACCGAGATGTATTAATACTCCATGTGAGTTTTTATAACCGTGCTATTGACCCAGACTGCCTGTAACAATGTTCTTTAGGCGTTGGAATGATATGACGTTTGCCACCCCAGACCTGCCGGTCTAACTGTAGCTAACAGTTTAGGTGCGGGATTGTCAGTCCCATATAGATCTATACACAAATATCACGCTCTCCCTACAAGAGATTATAACTTACAAAACAGGACTTAATCTGCGAACTGAACGGTTCGATGAATTCAGATATGTCACAAAATTTGATATCAACAGGTTTACGTATGAAAAGTCCATTTTCCTTGTGAATATAAGTATTTCCCATTTTGTTTATAGTATGTAAAAATATCATAAATATCTCGTAACTAAACCTATTATAGTTTTAAAAAGGGTGTTCCGTTAGGATGAAAAACCTTGGTGTATTACCAACCTTGCATGAAAAGTAGTTTTTAACTTTAGTAGTTACGTTATTTTATGTATTTAACATTTATACATAAGATGGAGGTAAAACATTTGAACTTATAAGTATTTCAACGTAAGTTTTTCTTGTGTTTCACTTGTATTCCCCCCCCCCCTAAAACATAGAAAAGACGTGAAAATGCAGGGGTATGAACTCACTTGATAAGTGGTGAATCGGGCAGCATGTCGTTTCTAGGAATGACCTTTCTTGACATAACCGCGGGTTTCTGGTGAAGCAACGAGCTTCACGCGGGTAGTACTTCGACTGGAAAGAAAGTTTTTCTCGGGAACTTCGGGGCGTCGGGACTCGCTTCGTGGTTTAGGGGTGATACCTGGGCTTCGGAGTGGTTTAGAGGGACTTAACAGTGTGTAGAAGTAGGAGAGAGGATAGATTTTAGCAACCAACGTCGGAAGGCTTTGATTTCTATATATAGCCAAGGATTTGACTCTCACGTCGTGAGTTTTGCCTAACTCACGTCGTGAGTTTGGTCCCGATTCGCTCATGGCATGCGTCATAAGTCCACTTGCTCTGGAAGGGTCTATCAGCCTGCTCACGTCGTGAACACTGTGTTCACGTCGTGAGTTCTGACATAGTGTCGAAGTTCGTGTCCCGAACTTCAGAAATTCATATCTTTCTCATACGAACTCCATTTTTGACGTTCTTTATATCCTCGCGTAGGTGAGATTATGCTCTACAACTTTCGTTTAGACTCCGTCGGCTAATTTTGTCTTAAGTTTTTAATATTATATTTTTAACAGGTCGGGACAGGAAAAGTCCGTTAAAAATTCATATCTTCTTCATCTGACGTCCGTTTTCGTCTGTCTTTTTACTGTACTTCTACTATTATCGGGATCTTCGATTTTCGTTAAGGTTGCGTCAGCTAAAAGTCGCTCGATCTCTATTTCGAGTTTTTAGCTGTCTACTGCTATATCCGAAACTTAGAAAAATCTTAACTTCCTCATACAAAGTCAGATTTGGACGTTCTTTTTATACACGTTTAGGGTTTAACATAATCTACGACTTTCGTTTAGATACCTAAGGCTAAAAAGTATTTTATTGAAATTTCACTTTTTACACTTGACAGTGTTTTACCGGTTTTGTCGCGAATCTTTGATTAGTCATAACTTCTTCGTTATAACTCGGATTTTTGTGTTCTTTATATTTCTGAAAACCTTGATACGAGATCTAACATTTTATGTAACCCACTTGAGACTCTTGAACATTTCATTTTTGACGCTATTTTTATTATATCAAAAATAGATTACAATACTTGACTTTAGAACATTACATTGTCTTGAAATATTGGGTTGTCACATTCTCTGGCTCATCAAATAGTAGCATGAATTCGTCATACAGATTGGAGATTGGAACAGTGGCTGGACTTGGCTTAGGAAAGATTTCCTCCGATTGACTCTCTTTCGTCTGAATTGTAACGCCCGGGTTTCGGGGCTAAACATTTTTAGACGATGTAATAGTCTAGGTTAACTATTGTAACTCTTTTGATGTAATAAAGATGAAATATTTGAATGCTATGTCAATTATGTGTATTTGTGTGCTTATTATTTAATTATAAATGTATAATTAATAAAGAATAAAAATAAGCATGAAAATTAAAGTGTGAGATAAGCCCGATATCTTTACATAAAGTTGTAGTGGTCGAAACAAGGATTTCGGAGATATAAAGAACGCCGAAATCCGAGTTATAACGAAGAAGTTATGACCCGTCGAAGTTTTGCGACGGAACCGGAACGACACCGGGAAGCGTAAATAGTGAATTTACGATAAAACGAGTTTTAGCCTTAGCAATCTAAACGAAAGTCGTAGAATACGTTAAACCGAGAGCGTCCATAAAAAGAACGCCCAAATCTGACCTCGAAGATCTCGTTAATAGTAGATTAACGATAAAAAGACAGATGAAAACGGACGTCGGATGAAGAAGTTATGAATTTTTAATAGACCAATCCTGTCCCGACCTGTTAAAAATATAAATTTTAAAATAAAATCAAAATTAGCCAACGGCGTCTAAACGAAAGTCGTAGACTACGTTCCCGTCTACGAGTGGATATAAAGAACGTCAAAAACGGAGCTCGTATGGGAAAGATACGAATTTTTAAAGATTAGACTCGAAATTGCGAAGTCTGTTGCTCGATTGATGACGTTGCAAAATCCTAGCCGTCGCTTGCTGATCACGGCTTGCTTCGGATGAAGGACACGTCACCCTCGCATTACGCCCTGCGTAGCCTCTTCCGAACGCGCTGTGTACGTGAGCCTTCCCTCGGTCCAGCTTAAGCCACGTCGCACCACCCGGAGACCGCCACCTCGCACCTTATCCGAAGCTACGCGTCGCGTAGCTGCTGAACGCGCATCGTAAATCCGAGCTGCTGGCTCCTATAAATAGATGCGAACTCTTCCGGGTTTTTCACACCTTTCTACTAGGAATTTGTAGGATTTCTAGACTTAAAATCAGAATGCTAAGCGATGATTGTGAGGTGTGAGCACTAGCTTATTTTAGGAATTATGCCTAAAATGCTTTCATGTGCTAAATGCTTTATGCCTGACATGCTGTTAATTGTTCGGATCTATGGTCTGTTGCCGACCGGATCTGGAAACCTTATGTGTTTAGGATTCTAAACGTATGACTACGATATTAGAACTAGCATATAAACATTTCGGAGAGATAAGGATGATTTAAACGTCTATCCTGAATAAAGATCTAAATTCACCTTATTCGGTGTATAGATCAAAATGGCAAGAACCCGCAGTGGAGCTAGGAATGCAAATGGGAATCGGAATCAACCCCCAGTGATTCAGCAAATACCTGTTGTAGCAGATGTTCCTGAGCCAATCATGATGGCATGAGTGCAAGCGATGATCCAGATGATGTTGGATCGTCAAATGGAGGAAACCAGGTGTTTGCTCCAACAAAATCGCAATGAAGCTACCATACCAATCGTAGAGCCCGAGCTGAATGATGGGCCGTCTGAAGGAGGAAACTACAGTGGGACTGTTGGTCAAGTCAACCCACCGATAGTTAGGCAAAACCACCAGGATGGAGGAAATGATGGACGTGGATGCAAACACAAGGACTTCATGGCATCTAAACCACCGTGTCTATCTGGAAGCCCGACGCCGGTGGAAGTCATGAAATGGATCTCCGAGATGGAAACAATGTTTGAGAGTTGCGAGTGTAGCAACAGGCAGAAGACCACTCTCGCGGTTCCTCTATTAAAATCTGGAGTACTAAGCTGGTGGAAGCTGCTAGCTGATTCAATTCCCAAGGGTGAAGCGAGCAAGATGTCTTGGGAGGATTTTCTGGTGCAACTAAAGATGCAATACTGCTCTGAGCAGGATCTTCTGGAGATCAACAATGAGTTCCAGAATCTGAAGAAGGGACGAATGAGCGTTACTGAATATGCTGCAAGCTTTACAGAGAAAATGAAGCTTGTTCCTCACCTCGTCCCAACTGAACTCTCCAAGGTTAACAAGTTTGCCCTCGGATTACCAGCGGACTTCAGTCCAATGGTCAAGCAAACAACCACTCTGAAAGCCGCTATCTGGGCTGCTAAGAATGTGGAGACCCAGATACGAGAGAAGGGTCTGGAGAGAGCGGAGGTGGGAGAGAAAAGGAAATTTGATGGGTCGTCGAAATTCAGCAAGAAAAGCAAGTTCTCAAGGTATGGTACGCAGAAGTCTGGAGGAGGTGAAGCCAAATGGTGCGACAAGTGCAAGATGAAGCATCAGGGGAAATGTGACGGAGGAGTCACTTGTTTCAAATGTGGAAAACCTGGGCACTATGCCAACGAGTGCACGTTCACTAAGAAGGTATGTTATGAGTGCAACGAGGAAGGGCACATTTCGAGGGACTGTCCGAAGAAGAAGGAGGCAGGAAGACCCAACATTCCACCGAAGCCGAAGGCAAGAGCCTTCCAGATGACGCTCGAGGCTGAAAAGGAGGCAGCAGACGTCGCTTCAGGTACCTTTCTTGTAAATGGATTTCCTGCCAATATACTATTTGATTCGGGAGCCAACCACTCCTTTGTATCGCATAAATTTGGTGGGAAATTAGCATTGCCTGTAGAAAAATTTGATAATGCCCTAATTGTGGAAGTTGCCAGTGGCAAAAGCGTACCTGTTAGTAATCGTATTAAGAACATCGTCATCGACCTAAACAGAAACGAGTTCCACGAGGAGCTGTTACCCATAGAATTGAATGGTTTCGACATTGTTATGGGAATGGATTGGCTTAGTGCCAACGATGCTGAGATTTAATGCCGAAAGAAGATAGTAAGGGTAAACCCACCCGGAAAAGAGTCATCTATGGTGTACGGGGACAAACGCCGAGTAAATTCTGGAATCATATCCCTGACGAAAGCCAGAAAATGTTTGTCCAAGGGATGTGCATTGTACTTGGCATTCGTAATCGATGCTAAGAAGGAAAAGAAAGAGGTGCATAATATACCGGTTGTGTGTAATTATCCGGAAGTCTTTCCCGAAGATCTTCCTGGATTACCACCCGATAGACAACTGGAGTTTCGAGTAGACTTTTTACCAGGTACAACACCGATAGCGAAGGCACCGTATCGATTAGCACCTACGAAGATGAAGGAGCTCATGACGCAACTTCAGGAGTTGTTGGACAACGGTTTCATTCGACCTAGTTCATTACACTGGGGAGCTCCGGTGCTATTCGTAAAGAAGAAAGACGGAAGCATGAGAATGTGTATAGACTACAGAGAGTTGAACAAGGCAACGGTGAAGAACAAGTATCCATTGCCGAGGATTGATAACCTATTCGATCAGCTGCAAGGTTCGAGCTATTTCTCAAAGATCGATCTTAGGTCAGGATATCATCAGCTGAAGGTGAGAGAGCAGGATATCGAGAAGACTGCGTTCAGAACGAGATATGGACACTATGAGTTCTTGGTTATGTCGTTTGGACTAACCAATGCTCCAGCAGCATTCATGGATTTGATGAACAGGGTTTGTAAACCATTCCTCGACAAATCTGTGATAGTCTTCATAGATGACATTCTCATTTACTCGAGAAGCCAGGAGGAGCATGGCCAGCATCTACGGGAAGTATTGGAAGTCTTGAAAAAGGAGAAGCTTTACGCTAAGTTCTCCAAATGTGATTTTTGGATCCGAGAAGTCCAATTCTTGGGTCATGTGGTTAATCAGGAGGGAATAATGGTTGACTCGGCAAAAATCGAAGTTGTGATGAAATGGGAACGTCCAAAGAGTCCCACAGAGATTCGAAGCTTTTTAGGATTAGCCGGATATTACCGACGATTTATCCAAGGCTTTTCTTCGATAGCTGCTCCATTGACTGCTTTGACCCATAAAGGAGCTACATATACGTGGGATGAGAAACACGAAGAAGCATTCGAGAAGCTAAAGAAGAAGTTATGTGAAGCACCGATTCTTTCTCTACCCGATGGAGTTGAATACTTCGCGGTCTATAGTGACGCATCTGGAGTCGGGTTAGGTTGTGTTCTGACTCAAAGAGAAAAGGTGATAGCATACGCGTCTCGACAATTGAAGGAGCATGAAAAGAACTACCCCACTCACGATTTGGAGTTGGCAGCGGTAGTTTTTGCTCTAAAGATATGGAGGCATTACCTCTATGGCACGAAGTGCAAACTTTTCACTGATCATAAGAGTCTCCAGTATCTCTTTAATCAGAAAGAATTGAACATGAGGCAACGACGCTGGCTAGAATTACTCAAGGACTACGACTGTGAGATACTTTACCACCCCGGTAAAGCAAATGTTGTTGCTGATGCTCTCAGTCGGAAAGTCAATCTTGAAAGGAAAAGGCCAAGAGCATTGAGAATTGAAGTTGTCTCGATAATTATGGAAAGTATCAAGAAAGCTCAAGAAAAAGCCTCAGAAAAGAATGACCGAAAGGAAGAACGTTTGGGAAAGACGTTGGTATTCGGTACAAACCGTCAAGGACTGAAGGTATTCCAAGATCGGATTTGGGTACCTAAGACGGGAGGAATAAGAGATCTTCTGATGGAAGAAGCTCACAAGACCATGTACTCGATTCATCCCGGTAGCACAAAAATGTATAAGGACCTAAAACCCTACTACTGGTGGCCGACGATGAAGCTCGATGTTGCAAAGTATGTGGCCGAGTGTGTAACTTGTGCAAGAGTTAAGGCACAACATCAGAAACCGTATGGGAGTTTAGAACCCTTACCTGTACCCATGGGTAAATGGGAAGACATCACCATGGATTTTGTGACTAAACTACCCAATACGAAGAACGGTCACGACATGATTTGGGTGGTCGTGGATCGTTTCACAAAGAGTGCACACTTCATAGCTGCCAACGAAAGGTGGTCTATGGATAAGCTTGCAAATGCTTACGTGAAGGAAATTGTGAGACTTCACGGTGTTCCTCTAACGATTGTATCCGATCGTGATAGTCGTTTTACATCGAGGTTTTGGAGGAGTCTACAAGAGGAACTGGGTACGAAGTTATGTCTGAGTACAGCTTACCATCCGCAGACTGATCGTCAGAGTGTAAGAACGATTCAAACGCTTGAAGATATGCTGAGAGCATGTATCCTTGAGTTCCAAGATAATTGGGATGAGCACTTACCTTTGGTAGAATTTTCCTACAACAACAGTTTCCACTCGAGCATCAAGATGGCACCCTATCAAGCTTTGTATGGACAAAAGTGTCGTACGCCGTCTTGTTGACTTGAGGCTAGAGAAAAGCAGTTTATGGGCCCCGAGATAGTCCATGAGACGGCTGAGAAGCTGAAAGTGATGAGGGAAAGAATGTTAGCAGCTCAGGATCGTCAGAAGAGCTATGCTGACAAGAAAAGACGACCGATGACCTTCGAAGTTGGGGACTCGGTTTTGCTTAAAGTCTCACCGTGGAAGGGACTTATAAGATTTGGGAAACGAGGAAAGTTGAGTCCAAGGTTTATTGGACCGTTCAAAGTTCTTCAAAAGATTGGGAACCAAGCTTACAAGCTGGAATTGCCCGAAGAACTTGATGGTATTCATAACACCTTCCATGTGTGTTATCTGAGGAAATTCGCAGGAGAAGTTCCCGACATAATTCCGATCTTAGAGTTAAGAATGGATGAAAACAAGAGGCTGATTGAAGAGCCCGAGGCAATTGTTGACCATAAGACTAAGAAGTTACGACGCAAGATGGTCGACTTAGTGCTAGTCCGATGGAAACATTCGAATGGGCCGAATCTCACTTGGTAAATAGAGGATGACATGATGAGTCTCTATCCGCATCTGTTTGCTAACGCATGATTCCGGGACGGAATCATCCTAAAGGGGAGAGAATTGTAACGCCCGGGTTTCGGGGATAAGCATTTTTAGACGATGTAATAGTCTAGGTCAACTATTGTAACTATTTTGATGTAATAAAGATGAAATATTTGAATGCTATGTGAATTATGTGTATTTGTGTGCTTATTATTTAATTATAAATGTATAATTAATAAAGAATAAAAATAAGCATGAAAATTAAAGTGTGAGATAAGCCCCATATCTTTACATAAAGTTGTAGTGGTCGAAACAAGGATTTCGGAGATATAAAGAACGCCGAAATCCGAGTTATAACGAAGAAGTTATGACCCGTCGAAGTTTTGCGACGGAACCGGAACGACACCGGGAAGCGTAAATAGTGAATTTACGATAAAGCGAGTTTTAGCCTTAGCGATCTAAACGAAAGTCGTAGAACACGTTAAACCGAGAGCGTCCATAAAAAGAACGCCAAAATATGACTTCGCATGAGGAAGTTATGATTTTTCGAAGTTTCGGCTTAGCAGTGTACAACCCGAAGTTCGAATATTAGATCGAGCGGTTTTTAGCCGACACAACCTAAACGAGAATCAAAGATCTCGTTAATAGTAGATTAACGATAAAAAGACAGATGAAAACGGACGTCGGATGAAGAAGTTATGAATTTTTAAGGGACCAATCCTGTCCCGACCTGTTAAAAATATAAATTTTAAAATAAAATCAAAATTAGCCAACAACGTCTAAACAAAATTCGTAGACTACGTTCCCGCCTACGAGTGGATATAAAGAACGTAAAAAACGGAGCTCGTATGGGAAAGATACGAATTTTTAAAGATTAGACTCGAAATTGCGAAGCCTGTTGCTCGATTGATGACGTGGCAAAATCCTAGCCGTCGCTTGCTGATCACGGCTTGCTTCGGATGAAGGACACGTCACCCTCGCATTACCCCCTGCGTAGCCTCTTCCGAACGCGCTGCGTACGTGAGCCTTCCCTCGGTCCAGCTTAAGCCACGTCGCACCACCCGGAGACCGCCACCTCGCACCTTATCCGAAGCTACGCGCCGCGTAGCTGCTGAACGCGCATCGTAAATCCGAGCTGCTGGCTCCTATAAATAGATGCGAACTCTTCCGGGTTTTTCACACCTTTCTACTTCTCTCTCTAAATACTTTCTCTCTCTAACCCGTTCCAACTCCCCTAAACCTTAGGAAAAATCCCTAGCACCCTAAGGAAGCCCCGAGGCTCCCGGAGTCCCGCGAAAAAGGGTCTTTCGGTTCGGAAACGCTGCTCCGAGCAAAGCCCGGTTTTCGTTAAAATCCGCTGTAAGTGAGCTACGCCTACGCAATTTTTAATATAACTTTTAAATAATTATAGTAATGTTATTAGGTCCTTAAAATAATTATTTGGGCTATTATTATGAGTTATATTGAGTGTTATTTAACGCTTATATAATAATAATAATAATAATAATAGCTAGACTATTAATTAGTCGCGGTTAACGTTAAAACTAAACCCTAGTGGTATTGATACTAGGTTTTGGTCAAGGAAAAATTGCTTTGAGATAACGAAGCGCTGTCCAGTCACCACCTAATCAAGTGAGTGCATAGTTACTTTCATCTTACACATAGATATGAAGTATTTATTATAAACTACGTGCTATGTGTGCATATTATCTGAATACTTGATGTCTGTGCTGATGAAAGATTTTTATACATGTTTTAAATGATTTAAACTGTATATGTATTTTATATCTACAAAAATGTTGGGGTAAAACATGGGTAGATGTGATAAGACGATGTGTGATAAAATGATGAGAGGCCTCGGTGTTGTTGGTGATCCAGTCATCTAGCGGAGTATAGATGACGACCACGGACTCTTCTAGACAGTCCAGTGGAACGCTAGCAGGCTCGCAACCTGTAGGTGTTTGTGAACGATGTGTTCACCGGTGTACTCCATCCCCCTCATGGTTGCCTTTAGGACATTTATTGCTAAGGAACCCCGTTGGCAGTAGTGTCCATCCCGATGATGATCCTTAGGCTAGGTCCCTTATGATAGGTGTTTAGGGACGTAAAGTGTGGATAACGGGAACGAGTAATCGGGTTATTGTTGATTGATGAAATTAATAAATTTATTTATTGTGGGTTGAAAACCCTATGTGCTCACCAGGCTCCCAAGCCTGACCCACTCAGTTTCATGTATTACAGGTAGTGGCGTTCGAGCATAGATGTGATATTTTGGATGAGGGATTACGGATATAGGCCTGTAGATATGAAATAATGTAGTAAGGCTTATATTGTACTGTTTATGCTTTTGATCTGTATCGAACATGACATCCCAAGTCTTTTAATGAAATACATTTCTTTGGAAATGCTTTTGATAAATCTTTATCATATTTTGTTTTGGGACAAATTCCGCAACACTTTTATTTAAAATGTTACTCTGATTTTCAAACAAGCATAAACAAAATCGGTCTTTTCTGGCCGTGAAAATGTGGATGTCACATGAATCCTCTTCAAGTTGTTGTCATCGAACGTAACATAATAGGTTTCTTCCATATTCTTTGAACGTTTGTTGAGAAACCTATATGCCTTGGAGGTCAGCGCATATCCCAAAAATATACCCTCGTCAGCTTTCGCATCGAATTTGTTTCGTTGTTCCTTGGAATTAAAGATGAAACACCTGGAACCAAATACATGGAAAAACATGATATTAGGTTTACGATTATTTATGATTTCATAAGGAGTAATGGAGAATCGCTTATTCAGGATAGATCTATTTTGGGTGAAACAGGCAGTCGCAATAGCATCCGCCTAGAAATATAGAGGCAGACATGCGAAAGTGAGCATGGTTCGTGCAGCTTCGCCCAAAGAGCGGTTTCGCCTTTCAACTACATCGTTCTGTTGTGGAGTGTAAGGAGCAGAAAAGTTGTGTGAGACTCCCTTTTCAGCAAGAAATTCTTCAAACGCTAGGTTTTTGAATTCTAGCCCATTATCGCTGCGAACATTGCGAACCAGCTTTCACAGTTGAAGCTCAATTTGCTTTATAAAATCTTTGAGTTTAGGAGTAGCCTCAGATTTCTGTTTAAGAAAATACATCCAAGTGAAACGTGAAAAATCATCAACTATTATAAGAATGTACTTACTACCACCAACACTTTTAATTGCAGAAGGTCTACAACGGTCGATGTGTAGAAGTTCCAATGGTTCAATGACTTTTGTGTTTACTATTGTTGGATAACTCTTCCTGCTTTGCTTCCCCATCTCACAGGCTGCACACAAATGATCCTTATCATACTTCAAGAGAGGAAGCCCTCACACATGATCACCAAGAACAAGCTTGTTGATGTCTTTGAAGTTGAGGTGCGAAAGTCTTCTATGCCATAGCCAACTATCATCAGAGTGAGCTTTCGTAAGCAAGCATATGGCAGGCTTCCCTCGTACCGGGTTCAGATTCAAAAAATACATTTCTGCTTTTCACTGTGACTTTAAGAGAACTGCTTTCGTTTTCTTTTCTTTTATCTCAGATCTTTCATCGTCAAAGGATACTTTCAAGCCCGTCCCTACAACCAATTGTGAAACACTAATTAGGTTGTGTTGTAAACCTTCCACATATGCCACCTTACAAATCGAAAAATCTCTATTCGTTATCATTCCATAGCCTTTGATCCTTCCAAACGAATTGTTTCCATACTTTACATTTCCACCATCTTTGAGAGGTCGAAACTCTCGCAGTTCCTCCTTCCTCCCAGTCATGTGACGCGAGAAGCCACTGTCGATGTACCATTCAGTGTCAAACTTCTCGTCACGAATTACCTGCAAAAATCAAGCAGATTTAGGAACCCAAAGTTTCTTGGGTCCTTGTGAGCCTTTTACAGAAAGGGGAAAAGTAATTGCAAGATCAACCATATAAGTTCGTTTAACTAATGTGGTTTCATCTTTCTTAGTTATGGTGAAAACTTTTACTTTATTATTGTTCATTTTCTTTTCTTTAGAATCAGATTGTTTTTGTTTATATTTGATTTGATTCTTGATGAAATCTTTCTCAACTTTCTTTGATTTAGTAGTCGATTTCTTGGTTTGAGCGTCAGAATCTAAGACTAACTTTCCCTTTCCTTTGACATCTTTGAACGAAGCCTTCGTGGGTTTAGAATGGTGAGATTTTGGTTTCTCAATGGGCTTCTTTGAAAGAGGAACATTCTTCACATCAAGGAGCAGTTGGTTGTATTCCTTCTGAGTTTTGATAACCCTTTTGGTTTCTGTATGAACGAATGGACCAAGAGTAATGGCTTCCCATATTAAATAACCATTATCATCTGAACCGAGAACATAATCTTCAAAATGAAGCGTCCATAATTCATATCCATGAGGAAAGAGAATCGGGATCCTTGTTGTTGATCCAATACTGCTTGAGATATTAATGGAGTTGATGTGAGAATCGTCGTGCTGCATGATGATATTTTCATCGATACCTGTAGAGAATCAGATGTGTAAACTAAAATAATTTATAGGGTAATATCAAGATCACTTTATGATGTCAAGATTACAATGAGGACGACTGAACTAGATCCTATATTAACGGAAACCCTAAAACTTTGTAAACAGAAGAGATGCGTATAGATTACACAGTCTCCTGCTCTGATACCAATTGTTAGGATTAAAATCCTTAAAGATCTTTTAGATTCAAAACAAGTAAAACAAGAACATTGTGACAACCCGGAATTTCTATCTTATACAACCGTTCAATTCAATCAAAGTCAGACTCGTTTCTGCTATAATTTGGCATGGTTTAGAGTCTGTTTAAGTGTTCTAAGCCTAGCACCTTCAAAGTTAGGGTGTAGGAATGAGTTCCCTAAGCTCACCACTTTTCCAAAATGGCCAAAAGCTCCATCAAGAGGAGTTTACGGCCATAAACATGAGTGTACGGCCGTAAACCCAAGGTCGCCGTAAACTCATGCTTTATGTGTGATATCCCTTCACTTTTATTCATTTCTCACACTTCCACCTCAATAACTCGATCTTTTCTCTCAAGTATCATCAAGAACTTTCATCTTGATCTTCAATCTTGTAAGTAATCTTTTCCATTTTCAAGTTGATATCCTTCTATATCTAGTAACGATTCATGATTTCATCCATGAAATTCTTCTTTTGGTTAGATCTTCAAGTGTTCTTCATTTTCACCAAGAACACCAAGAACACCTACTAGTTCTTGGACCGTGAACCCCCTCCTAAGCTTCAAAAATGTGAGTATATCTTCTATCTCCTAGTTAGGCTTGTTAAACTCTTGATTCCTAGCCTTGAATCATCATCTAATGCATGAACTCCAAGAGTTAACGGCCATGAGCATCTCCCTTGGCCGTAAACCCCTTGTTTGGTGCTTAATTGGCCTAAAACTCATGTTATACTTCTTCACAAGATCAAGAGCACTTAGAGGATGCAAGATAGAGCCTTGGACCACACTTTTTGACAACTTCTTCAAGGAGTGTATGGCCGTAAACTCCATGGCCATACACACCTGGCCGTATACTCCCTTAGGCCGTAAACACAATGGCCGTAAACTCCATTGTGTGGCCGTAAACCCAGTTTATGCAACCCTTTGTATTTGTAACACTTCAATCTAAGTGTTTCCTAAGTACTAAGGTGTTTTCCTTACATGATTAGTTGTATAAACACTAATTATATACATATGTGTGTGTCATTATATGCTTATTAGGATCCTTTGCGCTCGAGTCTTCACTTGACACTTAGCATCCTACAAACCGATCTTACATTCGTGTCACACACTGCAAGTGAGTTCATACCCCTTAACTTATCTTTTAAATGATTTTAAATTCTTTAATGGGGGAGAATACAAGTGGAAACATTATAGTTATTATATCAATCATATGTGATTAATAACTATCAAACAGATAGATTTCTTATACTTCAAACTGTTTTTTCAAACAAATTGCTTAAATCGTTTTACAAACTCTTTTATATGCAAAACCCCTTTATCAAACTCTTTCAAACTTATACTTTTTCAAATCATTTCTATATGGATATAGTTATATAAGTAGGATTGAAAGGACTTAGGACTGATAACTCGCCTTATTTCCTGTTCCTTGTTTGGTTGTGGACTTAGGGTATCGGTTGTTTGTCCGATGGTCGTTTGAATCTTAGTTATATATTATGTATATGTATATAAATATAAAAGTTCTTCGTCCAGTTCAATACCTTTGGGTAGCAAAGGTGTACAAACATGTTCATTCATACAAACAACATTTCTAATAAACTATTATAGGTATAGTTTAGGAAGTCATTGCTTACTAATTCTAGAACAACGAAACATACAAAGAGTCAGTTCATACATGAGTCAGTACATACTATAACGAGAGACAATACTCACTATAAGGAGAAACAGTACATACTATAACGAGAAACAATACATACTACACACTATACACTAGAGAACATACTATTTACTAGACAGAGAAAACATACTACACACTAGAAAGAGAGAACATACTATAACAAATACAAGAATACTATAACATTAATGTGAGATACTACTTCATGGCTCGACAATATACTGTTGCGTGACGTTTTGTACCCAGAGTCTCTTGGAGGGAGAGCGTGAATTTGTGTATAGATCTATACGGGACTGACCATCCTACACCTTGCTGCTAGCTACAGTGGGACCTGCAGGTCTACGGGTGACGAATGTCATATCATTTCGACGTATCAAACGTCGTGTTATACTAGTCGATCAAGTATGGTTACAATCTTCTCACATTTTACCTTAATTAATCAAACAAGTTTAAGGTAGTTAGTACATTGCTAGTTACTTAGATATAACTACAGTACATCTTTATTTTTCCCATTTCATTCACATTGTGATCTTCTCACATAAACGGTAATGAGAACTATATTTTGATAATGATAGTCATACTTTGGGAAAATACTCACTTTTACAAAAGAACAAACATAAAGAACAGTTGGGTCTTTGTAGAAGACTACTTTAGTAGAAAATATAGGATTTTCTAGGAAGTTTACAAACGTTTACATCAAACACTTACAAACTTTTACATCAAACATTTACAATCACTTTCTTCAAACTTACACAAACAATGACACTAATATACTTATGAACTCACCAGCTTTAATGCCGATCTATGCTTTCAAAATAACTTGAATTCTCAGGTCGCCAGTAGACAGGTACCGATGACTAGGTTTTGAAAAGATGGAGCTTTCAAGACTCCTCTTTATTTTGATTGTTCATTTTTGGTGTCTTATAAACTACAGAACACACTTGTATTAAAATTATACTATTAATGCAATTGATGATGTTGTTGCTTGTTTACTAATATGCATTGTTGTGATACTGTACATGACGTCCTCTGCCCCCGAACGTTTCCGCCGTTATGGTTTGGGGGTGTGATAAACACAACGCTGATTCGAAGAATGTCGAATGATTAAGTGTCACGCCTCAGAATAACTCTATGAAGAATTGCTACTGTAGAGGCGTGATTAGGGTTACAACGTAATTATCAGTGTTAACTAAAATACGATGCATGCATGCATCTTAAATACTCTAAGCCTAGAAATAAATACGAGTGGAAAGGCCCAACCCGTTTACTAAAAGACTAAACAAAAAGCCCAATGACGCAACATCTAATACCCAACATGGGTTTCTGGCTTATGTCTCAGATTCCCGGGTAGAGGCCATGTCGGAGTTGAGCAGTGTACCCAACGTGCGGGATTTTCCCGACATCTTTCCCGAGGAGTTGCTGGGAGTGCCTCCCGAGAGGCAAGTTGAGTTTCGGATTGATTTGATTCCTGGGTCGGCTTCGATATACAAGGTTCCATATCACCTGGCACCGCCTGAGATGCAGGAGTTATCTATGCAACTACAGGACCTGCTAGACAAGGGTTTTATTCGCCAAGCAGTTCCCCATGGGGAGCACCGATCCTGTTCGTGAAAAAGAAGGATTGGTCACACAGGATGTGTATCAATTATTAGGAATTGAACAAGCTGACGATAAAGAACCGTTACCCACTTCTGAGGATCAATAACTTATTTGATCATCTTCAAGGTGCATCTTGGTTCTCCAAGATTGATCTCCGATCAGGGTACCATGAGATGTGGATCAGGTATGAGGATGTACAAAAGACGACCTTCATAACTCGTTACGGTCATTACGAGTTCGTGGTGATGAATTTCGGGCTCACCAATGAACCTGCAACATTCATGGATCTCATGAACCGGGTTTGCAGGCTGATGTTTGATCGGTCTGTAATTGTTTTCATTGATGATATTCTGGTATACTCTAAGACCAAAGAGCAGCATTTGCATGAGGTGTTGGAGACCTTGAGGAGGGAGAGGCTTTATGCCAAATTCTCCAAATGTGAGTTTTTGTTGCGTGAGGTGTAGTTTTTGGGGCACATCATCAACCGAGGCGGTATCTTGGTGGACCCTGCCAAGATTGAGGTTGTGATGCATTGAAGTTTCGAAAAATGCATTCGAGATTCGGAGTTTTTTGGGTCTTGCGGGATATTATCGGAGATTTATTCAAGACTTCTCCAAGATTGTAGTGCCTTTAACCCGCCTGACCAAGAAGAATGTGACCATTTGGTGGGGTTCAAATCAACAGTTGGCTTTTAAGACCTTGAGGTAGAGATTATGCGAGGCCCCTATTCTGGTGTTTCCTGATGGATTGGATGATTTCGTGGTTTATTGTGACGCTTCTATTTCCGGTTTGGGAGTTGTCCTTATGCAGAGGGGGCATGTGATTGCTTACGCCTCGAGGCAACAGAAGCCTCATCAGGCGAATTACCCCACCATTGATTTAGAATTGGGGGCAGTGGTGTTTTCCATCAAAATTTGGAGAAACAATTTATACGGGGTCCGATGCACTATCTACACTGATCATAAGAGTTTGAAGTATTTGATTGATCAGACAAACTTAAATATACAGCAGCAAAACATTAGAGACCTCACGACAAGGTGCAGCCATTACCCATCCCCATGTTGAGTAGTGTTTGACTTGTAGGAAGGTCAAAGCCGAACATTAGAGACCTCACAACAAGGTGCAACCGTTACCCATCCTCATGTGGAAATGGAAGGAGATTACTATGGATTTTATCACCAAGTTACCCAGAACGATGTGGGGTGTTGATTCTATATGGGTTATTGTGGACAGACTGACCAAGAGTGTGCATTTTATTCTGATTGCCGAGAGCATATCCGCGGAAAAGTTAGCAGATATTTATGTTCGGGAGGTGGTAGTCAGACACGGGGTGCTGGTATCCGTGGTGTCGAACCGTGATGTTCGTTTCACCTCCATGTTTTGGAGGAAGTTCCATGAGGAGTTGGGCACTCAATTGCACTTCAGTACAACTTACCACCCCCAGACCGATGGGCAAGGCGAGTGGACAATCTAGACGCTCGAGGATATGCTTTGGGCCTACATGCTAGACTTCGGAGGGAGGTGGGATACTTACCTCCCACAAGAAGAGTTCTCCTACAACAACAGTTATCATGCTAGTATCGACCGACCTCCATTCGATATGCTGTATGGAAGGAGGTGTAGGACTCCGATTTGTTGGGGGGAGGTGACAACGAGTCATGGGAAGCACCGAGGTGGTGCTTAAGACCATTGAGTCGATTCAGCAGGTACGCGCCAGGCTCCAGGTCGTGCAGATTCTGATGGGTTTTCAGCATTCTAACACTCCTATGGTGTACATGCAACCCTAGAAACCTTGGATCTATGTTTGACTAAGATACATGCAAATAATTATTTTTCCAAGGTTCTTATCCTAACTAGCATGGCATGGGGTACTTGAATCAAATAAAACTAGTAGAATTCCTTACCTTGTAGTAGTAGTTGATTGCTTAGAGTTTGAGAGCCTAACACCAATAATGTGGATGCCTCAAATGGAAGTCACAAATCACCACAAACTTGGAAACTTGAGAGAATAGTCACAAACTTCTTGAAATCGGCCCTCTTAGTTTACACACATCAACTCGTCCAATTTCAAGAACCAAAGCCTCCTTTATATAGTGTGGTGGATTAGGGTTACATCCATGTAAACCCTAATACCCATGTCTTTTCATTTCCATGAGATCCATGGGTTAAAGCTCCATGGAGTATCCATGGACTTTCCATGCAAGCCTATCCCATTCCAAATAAGCATTAGCCCACAATATATAAATACAAGAGCCCATATTTAATTAGTCATACTTTTGATCTCTAAATTAATTCTAAATTAATTATAGATCAATACTAATTAAATAATATGATTTTATATTAATATATTAGGACTTATAATATATTAATAAATCATAACTTATACTATTCTCAAACGATTATCCATAAATTGTTCGGGTGAAGTGCAACCCAAATGGACCATGCCAGGTCGGGTCAAGTACATACCAAATATAGTTATGGACTTAGACACTATATCCAACAGTCTCCCACTTGGATAAGTCTAATAACTATAGTTGCAAGTATGACTTCAGGAACCGATCAGCAATCGTAGCTCTTTAAACTCTGTTGAACTATGAAGCGTCATTTTAGATAAGTGATCATATAATCCTCTGTTCTAGATATCAGCCGGACAAATACATGGAACATGGTCTTGCTTATTGTCTAGCATTTGTTTCCCGATTTCCGATTTGTTTGACATAGAACTTAACTGAACACATCAATTTAGTTCTGACCGGGCCCGGTACATAGGTCAAAACAAAATCATTGAGGGGCCCAGATATTGCTTCTAATCCTAGAAGGAACAGATAAACTTCGACTCATATGTTTGCTCTACTACTTGTTGAATTACACATAAAAGCACGGTTTATAACATCGAGTTACGAATGCGTTTTCGTGCAATCAATGCATAACCAACTCATAGGCAACAAATCATATCTCTAGGTTTGAAGACTTATATGATATTACCGTCTCACGATCACTCGAGATAAATTCCATTAAGTGATACAAGTGAGCGTGGGTTGAATCCAATACTCAAAACTTATGAGCACTCATGAGTGCTGTAGCCCCGCTTTATCTAACATCTTAGACCTCTACAAGCCAACCCATGACAGTCTTGATTCATATCTACTTCCAACATATGACCGATTGTGGAGAGTTTGAATAATATGATATAAACCATAACATAATTATTCTGGAAGTCAAAACATGCAAAAAGAAATAATAGTAAACGATTGACAAGAGATAGCAACACTTTACTCATAAATAACAGCTTTTATTTATCATCAAATGTCAATTACATTTTACAAATTTCAAGATTATCTAACTACTAAAACTAATATCATCCTTCAGCCCTATGCTCCGAGCATGCTGGAGATGCTTAGCCCGAGTCAGTCCCTTCGTGAGGGGATCTGCTGGGTTCTCATCCGATGATACCCTCTTTGCCACGAGGATTCCTTCTTCTATTCGATGTCTGATGAAGTGATATTTTCTGTCAATGTGTCTGGATCTCCCATGATCTCTTGGTTCCTTGGCTAAGGCAACCGCACTATTGCTGTCACAGAAAATCTCCATTGGCTCCTTTATAGCTGGTACAACTCCAAGGTCTCCGATGAAGTTCTTTAGCCACATAGCCTCCTTTGCTGCCTCACTTGCTGCTATATACTCTGATTCACAAGTGGAATCAGCCACTGTCTCCTGCTTGGAACTTTTCCAAGTAATTGCCCCTCCGTTTAGAGTAAAGACCCAGCCCGACTGAGAGTGGAAATTATCCCTGTCACTCTGAAAGCTAGCATCACTGTACCCTACAACTCTCAAGTCCTCACTGCCACCGAGGGTAAGGACCCAGTCCTTAGTCCTCCGTAGGTACTTGAGGATATTCTTTACCGCAGTCCAGTGTGTCTTGCCAGGGTTCCCCTGATACCTGCTAACCATGCTCAAAGCAAAGGCTACATCAGGTCGAGTACACGTCATAGCATACATGATCGACCCTACAGCTGAAGCATAAGGTATTCGACTCATTTCTGCTATCTCAGTCTCAGTACTAGGGCTTTGTGTCTTACTCAATCTGGCGTTACTCTGGATGGGTAACTCTCCTTTCTTGGAGTTATGCATGTTGAACCTTTTCAACACTTTGTCCACATAGGTGCTTTGACTAAGCCCAATTAGTCTTTTACTCCTATTTCTCAAAATACTTATCCCTAGGATATAGACAGCTTCTCCAAGGTCCTTCATAGCGAAACACTTCCCAAGCCAGGAGTTTACTTCCTGCAGGGTTGGGATTTCATTTTGCTATGAGTAGTATGTCATCCACATACAGTACCAAAAAGCTGACTATACTCCCACTAGCCTTGATATAGACACAAGTTTCATCTTCACTCCTTAAAAAGCCAAATTCTTTGACTTTCTCATCAAAGCAAAGATTCCATCTGCGAGGTGCCTGTTTTAATCCATAAATGGATTTCTCGAGCTTACACACTCTACTGGGGTACTCTGTACTGACAAAACCCTTTGGCTGAACCATGTAAACATCTTCAGCCAACTTTCCATTAAGGAAAGCGGTTTTGACATCCATTTGCCATATTTCATAATCATGAAATGCAGCAATGGCTAACAGAACCCTAATAGACTTAATCTTGGCCACTGGTGAAAATGTCTCATCATAATCAACTCCCGGAGTTTGAGAATAACCCTTTGCAACCAGTCGTGCCTTATAAGTGTGTACATTACCATCCATGTCGGTCTTCTTCTTGAAGATCCATTTTCACCCAACTATCTTACGATCAGGTACATTGTCAACCAAGTTCCAAACTTGATTGTCATACATGGACTGTATCTCGCTATCCATAGCCTCTTTCCATTTAGCAGCCTCAGGGCCTGCCATGGCTTCCGTGTAGCTGTTAGGCTCATCCAGATTTACCAGTGTGTTATCACTGATAAGTGTCTCACCTTCTGCAGTAATATGAAAACCATAATAATGCTCAGGTGCATTCCTAACTCTGGTGGAATGCCTCAGAGGTATAGATTCTTCAGTCGGCTCAACAGAAGTTTCCTCCTCAGGTTGAGGGCTAGGGTTTGAGGTTCCTTCACCACTTGACTCTTGAATTTCCTCAAGGTCAATTTGCCTCCCACTGTCTCCTTGGCTCATGAATTCTCTCTCTCGAAAGAATCCTCTTCTTGCTACAAAGACCACATTATCACTGGGTCTATAGAAGATGTAACCAAAGGATTTATGTGGGTAGCCGATGAAAATACACCTTTCGCTTCGGGGTTCGAGCTTATCGTGAGTCTCACGTCTCACGAAAGCCTCGCAACCCCAAATCTTGATGTGGTCTAGATTGGGAACTTTTCCAGTCCACACCTCGTGAGGTGTTTTGGCAACCATCTTTGTAGGGACTAGATTAAGGATATGGGCGGCAGTCTCTAAGGCATACCCCTAAAATGAGATTGGTAGCGAAGCTCGACTCATCATGGAATGAAGCATGTCCAACAAGGTCCGATTGCGCCTCTCAGCTACACCATTCAACTGTGGTGTCCTAGGAGGTGTCAATTATGATACAATCCCACATTCCTTAAGATAGTCAAGGAACTCGGTACTAAGATACTCACCACCACGATCGGATCAAAGCATCTTAATGTTCCTGCCCAACTGATTCTCCGCTTCTTGCTTAAACTCTTTGAATTTCTCAAAGGTTTCTGACTTATGCTTGATTAGGTAGACATATCCATATCTACTAAAATCATCAGTAAAAGTCACATAGAACCGATTAGCATCTCTTGTGGCGGTTCTGAAGGGTCCACACACATCCGTGTGTATGAGGTCCAACAAACCTTCACCCCTAGCACAAGTGCCAATAAAAGGTGACTTTGTCATTTTACCAAGCAAACAAGATTCACAACTATCATCTGACTTTAGGTCAAATGACTCCAAGACTCCATCCTTTTGGAGTTGGCCTATGCGTTTCTTGCTTACATGTCCAAGACGACAATGCCATAAGGATGCTTTATCTAAGCTAGTGGAAGAGTTAATACACAATACATTATTTCTTAGATTATCTTCAACAGATACAGTTTCATACACGCCATCACAAGGTAATGCTTTAAAATAAAGAACATTATTAAAGAAAGCATTAATACTACCATTATTATTATCAAAATAAAAGGTAAAACCTTGTTTATACAATGCGTGAAAGGAAATAACATTTCTTGCCATTTCTGGCGAATAATAACATTTATTCAAATCTAATGTAAACCCACTATTTAGCACTAAGGAATAAACTCTTATCTTGGTGACAGGTGAAGCTTTCCTGTTTCCCATGATCAAGTTTATCTTTCCCTGCTCCACATTCTCACTTCTTTTTAGTCCCTGCAAATCACAACATATGTGAATACCACAACCTGTATCAAGGACCCAAGACATAGAATGAGGTGAGTTATTAGACAATATAGTGTATATACCTGCATGGTTGGGTTTTACTTTCCCATCCTTCAAATCTTGCTGGTGCTTTGGGCAGTTTCGCTTCCAGTGCGACTTTTCATGGCAATAGAAGCATTCAGCCTCATTAGGGTTAGCAGAAGGAGTGACAAAACCTTTCTTGGTTTTGCTTGAAGAGGAGCCTTCAAGGGTCTTACCCTTGGTACCCTTAGAAGGGTTCTTTCTCTTCTTCCCTTTGCCATGCCCGATTGCCAAGACATTGGCCGCAGTTAGAGTAAGAGTAGGAGTAGTAACAACCGACTTACCCTTTAGACCACTTTCGGCGGTCTTCAAGAGTCCTTGAAGTTTGCTGAGGGTGACTTCTTCCTTGTTCATATGATATGTCATGCGGAATTGATCATAACACGATGGCAAGGAGTGCAAAATGATGTCTATTGCTAACTCCTCAGGGAAGTTCACATTCAGCTTCAGTAAACGGTCCACATACCTTTGCATTTTCTGCATGTGGCCCGTGATGGGTTCACCATCCTTCATTCGGGTTGTTATCATGGAGGAGATTATTTCATATCGCTCTTGACGAGCACTTTGATGGTAGCGGTCCATCAAGTCCTGGTGCATCTCAAAAGGATAATAGAACTCATAGGACTTTTGGAGCTCGGCTGTCATGGTGGCCATCATGATGCATGCCACTTTTGTAGCATCTCTTTCGTGTACCTCATATTCAGCAAGCTCTTCAGGAGTAGCAGTTGGCTCGGGTACCTTCAGCTCCTTGTCGAGAACATATTCTTTGTTCTCATACCGAGTGACCATCCTGATGTTTCTGATCCAATCTGTAAAGTTGGACCCATCAAAGATGACTCTCCCACAAAGATTCATGAGAGAGAAGGAGCTAGTAGGGTTTGAGCCAGAAGCATTGTTATTGGAAGACATCTGAAAAGAAGAGGGAATAGATTAGAATAGATATAGAGATAGTCCTTAACAAAACACCCAAATGTAATATTAAGGCTAGGACCCAACACAATATTTTATAACTTAGAAGAGGGATGTCGTAATCTAAGCCATAAGATATTTGAAGGTAGGTGAATGACGATTCACCAATTTCCACCATGAAAAACGAAATATTTAATTAGGTTTTAATTGGTTTAGAAACTCCTAGATTCTTTGAGATTCATTGAACTTTCTTCAATGGCATGTTTCAATCTCGAGTGTGCCCTTCAAGTTTTGTGACTGGGATGCCGAGGATCACAAAACAAGGTGTGAAGTAACCATGCAAATTACTTGGTACCCTTAATGTATTACCCCTCAATCGATGTGCCGGTTAACCACACACGCTCCATCGATACTATGATAAACATTAAGTCACCCTTTACCTACCTTGTTAAGTTCAAGTTAGTGTGCCGGTTAACCACACACGCTCCACTAACGACTTAAACAAAGTGTAAAGTGTAATTTCATGGATTAGCACCTTATTCACATTTTCCTAAAATAACTAAGATTGGGAATTCAATAAAGTTTAGTTACTTTAGTATTATCATTATACTTTTAATGAGAATTTATAAGTCCTTGTCCTACCCGTTCGGCTAACGACCCTCCACCGATCAAGGAAGCGGTGGGTGAGAGTGGACACCCATTAAGTTGCCATTTTATAGGCAACAACCTTATACCCCCCTTATAGACCGGCTTCGTGAATGAGGCGTACTAGCGGTAAGACGACTTGATCTTATACATATATATATATATATATTATTAACTTATAATATTATAAAGTATAAGGGTTGAATTTTAACTTTTAAAATTCTAGGGGTTGGAACTAAAGTTTTTAATTTGACTTTACATGTTCCAAAACTTGAGGGCAAGTTTTGTAAACTTTCAAAAGTTTTCATTTCTCATAACTTATGAGTTAATGGTTATTAAAAATGAAGATTCTTCATTCTTTTGTAACCTATGTGTTCTTTTAATGGTTATTTATAAATGTGACTTTTGGTTATCCATAACTTAAGAACTAGTTATGGACTCCATTAAAACACATAAAGATCAAGAATTAATCTTATCAATTATTAGCACATAATTTCTATGATCTTCTAAACTCATATGTTTATGAATGTTCATATCAAAAAATTTCAAGAATCATAAGTACATATACAAAACTTGAAATTTTGATACGAGCTTTTGAACAAAACTTCGATTTTCAAGTTTTTTTTTTTTTTTTTTTTTTTTGCATCAAGTATCAAATAAACAAACCAGGCTCTGATACCACTGATGGGTTTTCAGCATTCTAACACTCCTATGGTGTACATGCAACCCTAGAAACCTTGGATCTATGTTTGACTAAGATACATGCAAATAATTATTTTTCCAAGGTTCTTATCCTAACTAGCATGGCATGGGGTACTTGAATCAAATAAAACTAGTAGAATTACTTACCTTGTAGTATTAGTTGATTTCTTGGAGTTTGAGAGCCTAGCACCAATAATGTGGATGCCTCAAATGGAAGTCACAAATCACCACAAACTTGGAAACTTGAGAGAATAGTCACAAACTTCTTGAAATCGGCCCTCTTAGTTTACACACATCAACTCGTCCAATTTCAAGAACCAAAGCCTCCTTTATATAGTGTGGTGGATTAGGGTTACATCCATGTAAACCCTAATACCCATGTCTTTTCATTTCCATGAGATCCATGGGTTAAAGCTCCATGGAGTATCCATGGACTTTCCATGCAAGCCTAGCCCATTCCAAATAAGCATTAGCCAACAATATATAAATACAAGAGCCCATATTTAATTAGTCATACTTTTGATCTCTAAATTAATTCTAAATTAATTATAGATCAATACTAATTAAATAATATGATTTTATATTAATATATTAGGACTTATAATATATTAATAAATCATAACTTATACTATTCTCAAACGATTATCCATAAATTGTTCGGGTGAAGTGCAACCCAAATGGACCATGCCGGGTCGGGTCAAGTACATACCAAATATAGTTATGGAGTTAGACACTATATCCAACAGATTCGCCAAAAGAGTAATGTTGACTGACGCTGTTCGGATCTCGAGTTTCAAGTGGGGGATTTTGTGTTGTTGAAAGTGTCACCTTGGAAAGGTGTCATCCGATTTCGGAAGAGGAGCAAGCTGGTCCCCCGATTTATTGGTTAATTCAGCATTTCTGCCTGGGTTGTTAGAGTTGCATATCAGTTGGATCTTCCGGATGAGATTAGTCAGATCAATAACACTTTCCATATATCTCACTTACGGAAATGTGTCGCCGATGACTCTGCAGTGATCTCGTTGGACGACAATTAGGTGGATGAGCGCATGAACTATGTAGAGAAGCCCATTCCGATTCTTGATAAGAAGACAAAGACTCTGCGTAATAAGGTAGTAAATTTGGTAAAAGTGCAGTGGCAGCACCGAAGAGGTTCCGAGGGGACCTGGGAGTCGGATGACGAGATGAGAGGGCACTACCCAGATTTATTCGCATCAGAGGACTTCGGGGATGAAGTCTAATTCAAGTGGGAGAGATTTGTAACATCTGAATTAAGCTAATATCCTTTTAAGCTTTTTTGAATTTTTAGTTGGTAAGGAAGACCCCTCGTACGGTGGGCAGATGTGCATGTACGCTTAGCGTACCGAGGCACGCATTATCAGGCAGCTGAGCCTCATACGCGGGGCGTACGAGGAGGTACACGGGGCGTACGTGGCATATGCCTAAAACCCTAATCTTCGGACTTGTTCCCTATTTAAACCTATTTATGGCCTTTGGACCCTCACCTTTATCAGCCACATTCCTTTAAACGTCCTAAAAACCCAAAATAGCGATTAGAGGTGATTTTGAGCTTGAAGTAACAAAAAGGAGGCATTTTTAGTGTGTTTTCAAGAATAAGATCTTGTGATGCAAGTCTTGTACGTGGTGGAACTTCTAGATCCAACATCTACATCATCTTAGGGAGCTTCTGGAGGTATAAAGTTCATACCTTGCTTATCTATTGCTTAGATCTCTTCTTAAGCTTGTTTTGGTCCTTTTTGGTCCCTTTGATTGGTCTTGAAGAGTTAAGACCATTTGAGATTCCAATCTTGTAGATCTGGACGTTCAGGGGACTCCTTTAGCTTAAAGGTAAAAACTTTATGTTGTTTGTGACCTCCATGCAAGTATTAAGTCACTTATCAAGCTCTTTTGATCTTTAGGACCTTGTTGAGCCTTGCATGAACTTAAAGTTTGCAACTTTACATTATAAACCACTTCAAGTAGATCAGATCTGAGACTTGGGTCTAATGTATTAACCAATTAAGAGCTAAAATGCAAAGTTGGCAAACCTGAGGAGTACGTTGGGTGTACAAGCTTGTACGCGCAACGTACAGGCCCTTAGGCATCTACGCTTAGCGTACAAGCTGAGTATGCCCCACATGCTCAGCAGTGGGCTGAGGTGATGGGCCTTCGGTGGTGGGCTTCATTTTTGGACCCTAAGAGTTTAGGGTTGCTTTGTGGACTTCCAGAATTTTGATTTGGGCCTTAGCCTGATTAGGATAAGTAGTCCCAATTTTTTTGTGGGCCTTGTGTGTTATGGGTTAGGCCTTTTGGGCCTTAGTACCGTTATTGTAATGGGTCGAATATGGTTAGGTCCATCAAAGGGAAAAATGTTTTTTTTTATTTGAAGATTTTTGACTAAGGGATTTTGGTCCCATGATTGAGTTGTGCCATAATTCTAATTAGAGTAATTTATGTATACAGTGTGAGATTTCTGGATATGTAGCCGAGCAGTTATCAGCAGACCGAGGTGAGTCTCTTCCCGGTATTACGGGTCGTAGGCACCAAGGCCAACCCATTATCTGGTTATGTAGTATGCTCGTTGCTATGTGATACAGGTTATGATTGGGTTGAAACACACCCCAGGGCGGGGCCCAATGTGGCAGGACGGGTTGAAATATACCCCAGGGCGAGGCCCACTGTGATATGTGTGGGTTGAAATATACCCTAGGCGGGGACCCATACTTGTTTTGGGTTGGAATGAACCCTAGGGATAGGCCCATTTGTATGATTGGTATGTGCTATTTTGGGAAAACTCACTAAGCGTTAGCTTACAACTTATATTGTGATTTTGGGTACTTCCGGTTCTAAGGGGAAGGGCCCGACTTGATGACGCAACATTCACTCTCCACTATTTTCCGTATTCACTATTATTGACACTTTGATGATTTTATATGATGATGCTTATGTATTGGATTTTGGGCTGTTACAAAAATATCGAGATAATCACTTAAAAAGTAACATAATTTTTGATTTGTACACATTTAGTCACTGATTTGTTTGGTCCACATTTTCCCATTAAACTTTTTGAACTGTTCAGAAAACATCCTTATTACCTATTAGCGGAGGTTTAGCCAGTTTTCAACGTGTTTGACAGCTCTAGCGAGGCTCCGGTTATCTTATCCGGCAAGTCTCCGGTGTTCATGATTTTTCCGGCGAACTCAAGAACTCATGTGTATTCTCTCATGTTGTTGGGTCAAAAATATGGTTTATACTTTGCTTTTCTAAGCATTTATTGTTTTAATTATTTGGGCCAAAAATAGTATAGGATTAATTGTAGCTTTGACCGAAAACCCATGTGTTTTCGGTCTAGCATTTGATTATTTGTATTTTGGGCTTGGCCTTAGGTCCATATATATATATATATATATATATATATATATATATATATATATATATATATATATATATATATATATATATATATATATATATATATATATAGGGTGAGGAGTGCATGTGAGGGTAAAAGAGCCAAGGAGCTTAAGTGTGTGTATTAAAAGGTGTGAGAAAACAAGAGAGAAGAGTGTGTGTGTGAACTATGTATATGGAGCTTCAATCATTTCATTGAATACATCATAGATTCAAGTTATTCTTCTTCTTCTCTTCTATTAGATCTGAAATCATCCAATTGATTGGGATTCCGCACTATCAATTGGATCTGATTGATACACAAGCAGATTTGGGGACTTACAAGTGGTATCAGAGCTTGGTTGTATCAATCAATTTTTTCAGATCAGGAGCTTATTTGATCTTATTTTGAAGAGATTTTAGCGTTTTCAGATAGATCCTGGCAAACTAAGGAGGGTTTGTTCTTCGCGTTTTTCATAAAAACGAGTTCTTGATCGAGTTTTGGAGCAAAAAGGAGCAAAAAACGCTGTTTTTCGTCGTAACCAGCGATTTCCGAAGTTCTCGGTCACGTTTTCGGTCGGAGTTCTCGGCCGGAGTTTTCGGTCTGAAGTCACGTGTTCAGTCCGAGCTTTCGGTCCGAGGTTCGCACGTGTTCGGTGTGCGGTCCGGGTTTGCGGTCTGCAGCTTCGCGTGTTCGGCTTCGCATCTCGCTTCGTGGAGTGCTCGCATCGCATTCAAAGCCTCGTCCTCGCAGCAGCTTCCATTAAAAAAAGCATCAAAATTGGGGGTGCCGGGGATCGAACCCGGGTCACTAGATTCATTGCCTTCGCGCCTTACCAACTCCGCTAGGCTGCCACTTGATTCATTCTTTCGAAATTTAAATCAAAAGCAGTCTTTCTCGCATGCTTTTTCACAAAATTAACACTTTTAACCCAAAAATCAATTTTCTTTATTTTTAAATTCCAATTTTCAACCAAAAATTTTAGTTTTTAATTTTTAATTTTTATTTTTGCCTTTTGACCTTAAATTGTGACTTTGACTTTCAAGTTTGACCTTTGACTTAAACTTTGACTTTTTCGTTTAACTTTTAAATTTTCAAATTTAGCTTTTCGGTTTGACTTTTAAGTTTGACTTTTTGAGTTTGACTTTTAAGTTTGACTTTTCAAGTTTGACTTTGAGTTTGACTTTTTAAAATTGATTTTTAAGGTTGACTTTTAAGTTTTTAGTCAAATGGCATATTTTTTTAAAATGAGTTCCTCATCAATTCCGGTAAATGAAGTTTCATGTACTCCATCTTGTGAAACTACTATTAAATTTCTCCGAGATCAAATCGATTTATTAAAAAGAGAAAATGAGGACCTCAAATACGAAGGCTATACTCTTAGGAAAGGTCAGAAACCTCTGAATGCTCAATTAGAGGCCAAGACTAAGGACTTTAGGAAATTGCAAGAAGATTACAGCAACAAGTGTGAAAATTACGATCACATTAAGAAAAAACTTGTTGTAACTGAAGAATTTGACGCTTTGAAAATTAAGTGTGGAAAAACAGATGTTAGTTTCAAAAATTATTCTGCGTCAAGTAAGACAGTCGAGTCCTTATTTGAAAACCAATTGAATTTTAAAGATAATCAAACCAAAGGTCTAGGATATAAGAGTGTCCCTCCTCCATTTAACCATTTGTATTATGTTAATCCCTTGACTAAGGAAGAGATTGATAGAGAACCATATATGGTATATGGTAAACCAGCTGTTGAACAGGCAACTGAGGGTGTTGAGATGAAAGATACTAATGATTCTACTTCCTGTGCAGGTAAAGCAGTAGAGGATGAAAACAAGGAGAAAACTATTAAACAATCCAATGACTCCTTGAACTCTGAATCTGTTGGTTCTAACTTAGTTACTCCTAACAAACCTGCTGTTGAGAAATACAGGCCACCAAAACAAGCAAAACTGACGGCTTGTTGCAAGTGTGCATGTGGGAACAACCTGAGACAAGGCATGGACACGCCACCATGGGCAGGAAGAAACAACTTCACATTGAAGAAAAATACATGTTTTCACTGTGGAACACCTGGACACATTGCCATAAATTGTCCAAATCGCGCATATGTTCCCTACTACGCACAAGGCTGGCAGAATGCGCCAAGAGGGAGATTCTACAATGGAAACCCTTCGAGGCCACGTTCAAAAAATGGCGACTGGAATGCCACGAAGGCCAAAAATCAATCCCACAAGACCAAGAATCCAACTCCCAAGGTCAAGAAGGGAATGTCGGCCAAAAAGCCCAATCCAAAATCAAAGTCAACTCGAAGATCGGCTTCAAGTTCAAAATCAAGTGCCGAGGCACCCATCGGATCAAACAAGAAATGGGTTAAACCCAACTACAGATGGGTTCCGAAGGTCCACTCTTCCAAATCTTGTAATGATTCTAATATTTCTACATCTTCTGTTTGTGATAAGCAGGATATGTCATGGGAGAAAGTTCTATGCAAGGATGACAAAGGTTAACCCAGTTTCAAAATGGAATGGGTTCCAAAGACCAACTAATCCCGCTCTGTGTCGGAGCAGCTATGGAGGCATATCATCAGACTTCGGTTTGTTGGTAGTGGCTGTTCCAGGCACATGATAGGGGACATCTCTCAACTGTACAACATTCATAACTTTGTTTGGGAGTATGTGTCCTTTGCGGGAAAGGAAGAAAAAGAAGGGATCACACATGGGGTTAGTGCTTAATGACATGAAGAATTTTCGGATATGTTCTGAGATTATGATGCTGTTCTCAGACCTTCTGGATGCAAATTCAATCGGTGAATTACGGTTTGAGTTTTCTTCTCGATACTCCTGAGTTTATTTTACACTGATTCATTTTGAAGTTAATCTTTTATTTTCTTATAGTTTTTCGTTAGTAGGTATTATTGGGAAGTGATATGAAGTATACTGCTAAAAGGCAATTTATGATTCGTGTAATGCACTAAAGCCGAATTGTCTAGACTCTGTATTCAATGTGTTGGTAGGCACAAAGGATTCAAAAGGACTAGACATTGATTGACCATGAAAGGACTAGACAATATAGACTTAGATAGTTTCATTTGGACTGACCATACGACGCTCGGGTAGATTGAGCAGTGAGATAAACATGGGAACCTATGAGATACACTAAAAGTTAATTATCTAGAACTGTGGTTGAAAATTTCCTTGATGTATGGACTCATGTCCTTAATTCCGGTATTGATAGGGCAACTGGGTGGTTCTGATAAAGTAGGTCTATAGGAAATTATTTTCTTGCTTTCTATCTGTCAGTCATATGTTGCTTCCTTTGCGTGATTGGAACATATCCGACCTGGATTGCAACATATGCAACTATAATTCTACGCACCTCCTTCTCTATGAAATTCTTTCTATCTGTTAGCCATATGTTGTCCTCTCTGCGTGATCGGAAGATCCGACCTGGGACACAACATATGCAACATTCTACCTCTCAATCCCTCTATCTATGTTAGTCATATGTTGTTCCCTCTATGTGATTGGAAGACATCCGACCTGGGATACAACATATGCACTTCTATATCTGACTTCTTTCTTAATGATTGAATACTCACCTAAAGTAAGGAGTTCTTTGGAAGTTCTTGATTACCGGGGTATATCAGGAAGTGGGAAACACGTTCTAGTACATCTAAAATTGAACCATTTAATAGGTTGTATGTAGATCTTGCTGCTTAATTTAAGTGGACAACAATATCCTTGGTCGTCGTCAGCTAAATGTTCATTTAGGAATATATATCACAATGACTTGTCACCTATAATATGTCCAAATTGTCAACATCCTTTGTGTTTAAGTGGACCACAATACCGGTGATTGACCAGATCTAGACATGCAGGCGTGTGCTGATAAACGATATTGGATTGCTTGACAACTTTGATCCCAAATATTTTTCTTTTTGTTAAGTTTGTTCATAGTTTTCCTGTATGCACAAATTTAGGGGGAGAATTAAAAAAATTCAAAAATCAAACAAATATCAGAAAAATTAAAAATCCAAAAATAGTGTTATATTCCGTTTTATTTCTTGTTCAGAGAAATAAAAAAAAAAATATTTTTGTTTCTATTTTTTGTTTTTCAAGAAAATATGAAAAATACAATAATATTGTATGCTAAGTTTTTCTTTTAGTTTTGTTTGTCTTGAAAAGTGAATCCAGGTGTAGATGAGACTCGTGGAGACTGTATTGAAAATTTCTGAGCTGAGGCTTCATCCGTGAGCATTGAAGAATTCTCATTCAAAGGAGCAAGAAATGAAGATTATTCTTTCGACATTCAATCTTTCAACCCCAGAAGCATGGTGAAACTATAATTGAAGATTATGTGACAGATTGCACTGAAGCCTCCTCAATCAATTTGCTGCTATCTATGTAGTTGCTGAAGTGATCCAGAAGATTCGTTCTCTCCATTGTTCTCTCTGAAGATTCTCAACCTGAAAGTGCTATCTTTCAAGAGTCTTTTCATCAAGCCTCCTCACCCAATGTGCGTTCAGAGTCAAATCTTGAAGAAATGCCCAACTGCTCCAGATGAAGTCATTCATTGAAGATTCATCAAGTTCATCTTGAAGTTGTGAAGAATTTGAAGATAAATGCTCAAGCCAAGCTCACAATGAAGATTAACAAGAAAAGCCAGCTACCTTTTTAGGGGGAGCTTGTTGGGTCATTTAGAAAAGAAATCTATAAACCAAGGGGGAGATTGTTGGGTCAAAAATATGGTTTATGCTTTGCTTTTCTAAGCATTTGTTGTTTTAATTATTTGGGCCAAAAATAGTATAGGATTAATTGTAGCTTGGACCGAAAACCCATGTGTTTTCGGTCTAGCATTTGATTATTTGTATTTTGGGTTTGGCCTTAGATCCATATATATATATATATATATATATATATATATATATATATATATATATAGGGTGAGGAGTGCATGTGAGGGTAAAAGAGCCAAGGAGCTTAAGTGTGTGTAATAAAAGGTGTGAGAGAAACAAGAGAGAAGAGTGTGTGTGAACTATGTGTATGGAGCTTCAATCATTTCATTGAATAAATCATAGATTCAAGTTATTCTTCTTCTTCTTCTCTTCTATTAGATCTGAAATCATCCAATTGATTGGGATTCCGCACCATCAATTGGATCTGATTGATACACAAGCAGATTTGGGGACTTACACATGTCTCTTTCTTAGATATGAAAAACTTTCGAACATAAACCCATATGGGTGTTCTATTTTCAGACTTAAGAACTCAAACCCAAAAATCAATTCTTCATCTTCATCTTCTTTTGTTCAAATTCAAGAATACACACAAGAGCTTCTGATGGTTTGTTCATCGTGTTCTTGAGATCTTTATCTGATTTGTAACAGCCCAAAAACCAGGATCAAATTTTTCATTTTAAATAAACACGAAAGTTACAATCGTCCCCTTGTTCCAAAACTATTCATTAAAAATAATGTCAAATCATCAGAGTAAAATGTCAAATTGCAGAAAACTAGTGACGAGCGAATGCTGGGCCGTCAAGCCGGGCCCTTCCTCTTAGTACCAGAAGTACCTGAAACCACAAATACAAACTGTAAGCAAAAGCTTAGTAAGTTTCCCAATCATATCATATACTAAAAAGTAAACATGTAAGTGGCATGGGCTACCCCCATGGTCTTTACACACAATGCCGAGGGCCAGATCCCGGTCTTACGTATGAGTGCTATGGGTTACCCCCATGGTCTTTCCTTGCGAAGCCGAGGCACAAATCCCGGTCTTACACTCAAGTGCCATGGGCTACCCCCGTGGTCTTCCATACCATTATCACAAAAGTCAACAACATTCTCAGTAATAAGAATTGGGCCGGTATTGGTGCCTTCGACCCATAGACATGGTTGGAAGACTCAACTCAACTGCTGACATCCCAAAACACACTCGGCTGCTAAGCTGGATAAATTCCCGAGCTACCTAAACAATAAAGTCCCAAAAAAATTGGATCAAAATCCGAACTAATACTTACAACATAAGACTAATGTCCAAAGTGAGATGGGTCAAACTAGACCTAAGGCCCAATAAAATCCTAGGCCTAAACCAAGGATCAACTAAAGCCTACGATGAGTCCATCAACTGGAGTGGCCCATCGAAAAAACGTCCAATACCCAAATCCATTAAACGAACCCATCGCTTTGGCCCAAAACGTAAGTCCGACTGATCTGAGCTGTACGTTCGGCATACACACTGGCACGTGTAGCGTACAAGGTTGAAGCGGGAATCACGACCAACAGAGGCAGTACGCACGACGTACAGGAAGTGCGCACGACGTACGTGGCCCCCATGCAAGCCATGTAAAAATGACTTAACCACTTAAGCCCAAATGATTAAATCTCAGATCTGGACTCCCTAAGATCATTAAGGCCATAAAGTTGCAAACTTTATGCCTTTGGGTGGATACAAAGAGCCCAAACTCTAAAACCTAGCTTTTCACGCCCAAACTTACACTCTAGCACATGAATGGGGACTCAACAAGGTCTAATCTTGCACATTTAGGATGTAAAACGACTAGAAGAATCTGAAAATACAAACTTGGAGCCTTAGGAGTAGCTCATACTAACCAAGATCTAAACTTTAGGGACAAAAGGGGAAAACTAGCCTCAAAATGGAACTTAATGAAACACAACCAAAGTTTGGAGCTTTATACCTTTTAGTGGGGCAAAATGAAGATGAGAAGTTGGATCTAAAATTTTGAGGGCAAAGCTTCCTTCTTGATCAACCTTCTTCACAACCGAAAGCACACAATATCACTCAAAAGCTCAAAGAAGATCTAAATGTACTAGGGTTTGCTAAGAGGGTCAAGAAAGGGAATGGAGGCTGAGGTAGGGGAGGTTATTGGGCCATAATGGGGTTTAAATAGTGCATAAACCCTAATTATTAGGGTTTTGGCCTGAGCCACATACGCCCAACGTAATGGAGTACGCGCAACATACTCAAACAGAGTCCATTACGCTAAGCGTACAAGGATGTACGCCCCGCGTACACGATCAAGACCAAGATTTCAAGATTTTAACTTTAGGGACCTAAAGTGCAACCAAGTCAAAGTTCAAGGGTTCAAAAGAAAACCTGATAAATCTTAGATGTTACAACTCTCCCCCACTTGAACTAGACTTTACCCTTGAGGTCGGATACCTCGAACAACTCTGGGTAGTGCTCCCTCATTTCGCTTTCCAGCTCCCACGTCCACTCAGGGCCCTTTCGGTGCTACCATTGCACCTTAACAAGATTCACCAGCTTATTGCGCAGAGACTTAGACTTCCTGTCGAGAATCGCAATCGGCTTCTCCCCATAATTCAGGCGCTCATCCACCTGAATATCATCCAATGAAATAACTGCTGAATGATCAGCTACACATTTCTGCAACTGAGACACATGGAAAGTGTTATGGATATGACTGAGCTCATTAGGAAGATCTAGTTGGTAAGCAACCCTGCCCACAGGGGAAATAATCCTGAAAGGGCCAATAAACCAGGGACCCTGCTTGCCCCGCTTCCGAAATCAGATGACACCTTTCCAAGGTGACACCTTCTGCAGTACAAAGTCTCCCACCTAAAACTCAAGGTTCGAACGGCGTCGGTCAGCACAAGTCTTCTAACGCCTCTGCGTAACTCGCAACCTGTCGCGCACCTGCTGAATCATCTTGGTGGTCTTAAGCACCACCTCGGTGCTTCCCATGACCCGATGACCAACCTCACCCTAACAAACCGGGGTACTACACCTCCTTCCATACAACAACTCAAAAGGAGTTCGGTCGATACTAGCATGGTAATTGTTGTCGTTGAAGAACTCAACCAGAGGAAGGTATGTATCCCAACTCCCTGCAAAATCCAACACACACGCCCGAAGCATATCCTCGAGTGTCTGAATCGTTCTCTCACTCTAGCCATCGGTATATGGGTGGTATGTTGTACTGAAATGCAGCTGAGTTCCCAACTCCTCATGGAACGTCCTCCAAAATATGGAGGTGAAACGAACATCTCGGTCCGAAACCACCGATACGGGCACCCCATGCCTAACTACCACCTCCCGAACATAAATATCAGCTAGCTTCTTCGCGAATATACTCTCGGCAATCGGGATAAAATTCACACTCTCGGTCAACCTTTCCATGGCTAGCCCGATAGAACACCCTGCGCCATTCTTGGCAACTTTGTGATGAAATCCATAGTAATCTCTTCCCACTTCCACATAGGGATGGGTAATGGCTTTATCTTGCCGTGAGATCTCTGATGCTCGACCTTGACCTTTCTGTAAGTCAAGCACCGCTCGACAAACCAAGCAACTTCCCTTTTCATATAGGGCCACTAGTAACTCAATCTCAAATCTCGGTACATCTTCGTAGCCCCCGGATGGATAGAAAACTTAGATTTATGTGCCTCTTCTAAAATCTTTTGTCTCACCCCACCTAATGTCGAAACTCAAACTCTACTACAATGCGTCAACAACCCTCGACTGTCTCTGACAAATAAAGGAATCTGCCCTCTAATCCGCTCGATCTTCCAGTTTCCTTCTTCAAACAAATATCTATGATCGATGAGCATACCCCCTTACGGCTCAAAGCATGAGCCACCACATTGGCCTTACCGGGGTGGTATCAAATCTCGCAATCATAGTCTTTTACCACATTGAGCCACCTCCGCTGCCGCATATTCAAATTCGGCTGATCCATCAAATACTTCAGACTTGTGTGATCGGTGTAGATAGTCCACCGGACTCCGTACAAATATTGCCTCCGGATCTTGAGGGCAAACACCAGAACCCCCAATTCCAAATCATGCATGGGGTAATTTGTCTCATGAGGCTTCAGCTTCCTCGAGGCGTAATACATGCCCTCTCTACATAAGAACAACTCCCAATCCCGAAATAGAAGCGTCGCAATAAACTGCAAAATCATCCAATCCCTCGGGTAGAGCGAGAATTGGGGCCTCAAACAACCTCTGCCTCAATATCTTAAAGGCCAACTGCTGATCCAGACCCCACCGAAAGGTCACATTCTTCTTGGTCAGACGGGTCAGAGGCACCGCAGTCTTGGAGAAATCCTAAATAAATCTCCGATAATATCCCGCAAGACCCAAGAAACTCTAAATCTATGATGTGTTTTTCAGAACCTCCGACCGCATCACAACCTCGATTTTGGCCGGGTCCACCAAGATTCCCTCCTAGTTGATGATATGCCCCAAAAACTGCACCTCACACAACCAAAACTCGCATTTGGAGAATTTTGCATAAAGTCTCTCCCCTCTCAAGGTTCCCAAGACCTTTTGCAAATGTTTCTCGTGTTGTTCCCTTGTCTTGGAATAGAAAAGAATATCATCAAAAAAACAATTGTGACAACCCGATATTTTATAACATACACGTTTTGAGATCGTGTTTTATATAAATAATATTATGAAATATTATGTGATATTGAGTACTAAGTTCTAACAGATAGTTTTTTACTAGAAATAAGGTAAAACTATGTTTAGAATCACTCATAAATTGTTGGAAGTCTTATGAGATTCCAATTAAAAGCTAAATAGTGAAATTTAGCGAAAATATAAAACTTGAAATAAGTAAAATTTTATTGTTGAAAGTTGTAGATAATCTCGTTAGAAACGCGCAGGCGAAAACCTCGTCGAAATCCGAATGACGTAAAAGTGAGTTTTTGATAAACTACTTTTTAGCCTTAGTGATCTAAATGAAAGTCGTAGTATTCGTTAAACCGAGAAGTTCGATAAAAAGAACGCCAAAATCTGACTTCGTATGAGGAAGTTATGATTTTTACAAGTTTCAGCTTAGCAGTAGACAGCTAAAAACTCGAATTTTAGATCGAGTGATTTTTATCCGACACAACCTAAACGAGAATCGAAGGTCTCGTCATTAGTAGTACAACGGTAAAAAGTCTGACGAAAACGGACGTCGGATGAAGAAGTTATGAATTTTTAACGGATTTACCAGTCCCGGTCTGTTAAAAATAATAATATAAAAATAAAGTCAAAATTTTCCGACGAAGTCTAAACGAAAGTTGTAGAGCATAATTTTCTCTACGCATCCATATAAAGAACGTCAAAAACGGAGTCCGTATGAGAAAGTTATGGATTTTACAAGATTGGGCACATTTTTCGAGAAATTTCGCATGAATAGTGATTGCCACGTCACCCTCGCTCGGAGTTGGCCACGTGTCCGAAGCTGCTGCGTGGCATGTCCGAGAAGCACGTGATCCTCGCATGCCACACGTGATCCTCGCATGCAACTCGTGATCCGACCCTCGTGTCCTCCTCCCATTGGACCGAAGCAGCCGACCCAATCCGAAGCAGCCAGCTCTCCGGCCGAAGCTTCGCCCTGCTGCAGCGTGTTCCGAGCCTCGCACACATGCCCTCCTCTCCTCGCTTCGGATTCGAGGCTCGCACCTATATAAAGGGTGCGAGACCTCCCGGTTACATGTTTGAATTTTGGTCTTTTTCACCCCTTTCCAACATTTTCTTGCATTCCGACTTCCCCCGAAGCCCCGGTACTTATTCCAAAGCCCGAAACGCGCCCTGAGATTCCCAAGAAGCCCGAAAAATTTATCTTTTCGGTTTCGAAGCTCTACCTTCGCAGAGCCCGGTTTTCAACGAAGAAAGTCATATTTAAAGCCTAAGTGCTGCCCAAATTACTATTTTGACCCCCGGTTATTTCTCGGTGAGTTTAATATATAGGAACAATTGTATGTTATGTGTTATATGTGCTATGTACTTTTCCATGTTATCATCTCGAGTTGTTGTATATGCTATTTTATAGCAAGGCTGTACCTCTGACTTGAAGTGTATGACATACGCATCACTTGGGTATTTGTATGAACCGTTGACCATGAAGTGTATGACATAGACATCACTTTGGCTTCGGTAGTATGCTAGATAAGGCTGAAAGCCTAAATATTCTAGTAAAATGATATTCCTGAGTATTTACTGTGCCATTTGTGCTGAAACTTTATTGATTTTATATCAAGTATGGAATTTGTTATGTCTCATTGATTAATATGGAAAGCTTTTCGCATTATGCCTTTGTTGTTCCTTGTTCCTCTTTGCTTCTGGCATATTACAGTATATATATGGCATAACGTTATATTGTATCTATTATTGAACTCACTAAGCGTCACCGCTTACCCCTTCAATATTTAACTAATTCGCAGGAGATAAGCACCCAGTATAGTGATATACTGGTAGAACATTTTTGAATAGTTTGAAACTACTGTTTTGATAGAAGATTTTCGAATAGTTTGAAACTATTGTATTTTGCACTCCCATATGTATAAAACTATAGTATCCTGGGGAGTTATGTAATATATAACACTATGAAATAGTGGGTTTGTATCCAGTAGTTTGTAACCGTTTTATCAATATAAAATATTGTTTTATGAATATGCATGTAGCATGTTTCGGAATAACAATTGTCAAATATGAAAATTTGGGTCTTTCATAAATATGAAAGTATAGAAAGGGGTTCTTTCATATTTCAAATCCATGTAATGTTCAAAGTCAAATGTTAAATCTATTTTGGAAATCAATAAAAACAGCGTCAAAAATGAAGTGTTCTAAAGTCTTAATTGGGTTGCATAAAATGTTAGATATATTGTCAAGGTTTCCAAATATATAAAGAACACTCAAATTTGAGTTATAACGAAGAAGTTATGACTAATCGAAGATTCACGACAAAATCGGTAAAATACTGCCAAGTGTAAAAAGTGAAATTTCAATAAAATACTTTTTAGCCTTAAGTATCTAAACGAAAGTCGTAGATTATGTTAAACCGTGAGCGTGCATAAAAAGAACGCCCAAATCTGACTTCGTATGAGGAAGTTATGATTTTTCTAAGTTTCGGATATAGCAGTAGACAGCTAAAAACTCGAAATAGAGATCGAGCGATTTTTAGCCGATGCAACCTAAACGGGAATTGAAGATCTCAACGATAGTAGTACAACGGTAAAAAGACAGACGAAAACGGACGTCAGATGTAGAAGATATGAATTTTTAATGGAATTTTCTTGTCTCGGCCTACTAAAAGTATAATATTAAAAACTTAATTCAAAATTAGCCTACGGAGTCTAAACGAAAGTTGTAGAGCACAATCTCACCTACGTGTGGATATAAAGAAAGTCGAAATCAGAGCTCGTATGCGAGAGATATCAATTTCTGAAGTTCGGGGCACGCACACCAACCTTATCCAAAGACTCACGACATGAGCAAGAGACTCACCACGTGAGTCTATGACTGATGTGTGCCAGAGCTAGACCACCAGTCCTCGAGTCTACGAGCCAAACTCACGATGTGAGCCATCCCATGCTCACGACGTGAGTCCTGAAAGTTCACCCTATAAATAAGATGCGAGGGTTCCAACTTCCCTTGCTCAATTCCCTCTTCTCTCTCACTTCTACTCTCCGGTTAGCACCCCGAGACGACCCCGACACCCCGGTTACGTACGCAAGTCCCGAAGAAGGTCCGAAGCTCCGAGATTCCCGAGAAATTCACCACTTTCCGGTCGAAGTGCCGGCCGAGAAAACCTCGTTTTCTTCAAATCACCACACTTTTCAGGTGAGTTCATACCCCTATGTTTTCACATCTTTTATATGTTTTAAGGGGGGAAATACAAGTGAAACACGAGATAAACTCACACTTAAATTACACGTCGTTAGATATGTTTTCAAATACTTTATCTAGATTTTGTTTATGAATGTTAAACAACATTAATACCAACGTTACACTTCACATGCAAAGTTGATATTACACCAAGTTTTTATCATCAAATGGAACACACTTTCGAAAAACTATAATGGGTATAGTTGCGAGTTATTCATAGCATCTTTACATAAACACTGTAAAAGGAAATACTTTCATATGAACTTTTCGTTCCGTAAATCTTTTGATACTATGTTTTGTGAGACACTCATCTTCAACGTACTCTCGAGTATGCATTTCACGTCCTGTATTATAAACCATAATCTCTTGGAGGGAGAGCATGATACTTGTGTATAGATCTATACGGGATTGACAATCCCGCACCTAAACTGTTAGCTACAGTTAGACCGGCAGGTCTGGGGTGACAAATGTCATAACACTGCAACGCCTGAAGAACATTGTTACACGTAGTCTGGGTCAATAGCATGGTTATAAAACTCACATGGTGTATCAAAATATCTTCGATTTACGAGACCCTTAAATGCATTCAGTAATTACATTATATATGCATAAAATCCACTTTCACCATTTTAGCATGAAAGATACTATTGTATTTCAGTCTTTGGAACTTTTTCAAACTACCACACATACATGGAAAATATTGGATTTTCTGGAAAACATGTTCAGTTATTTTTACCGAAAGACATACAACTTTCAGAACAAAAACGCTTATGAACTCACCAACTTAATTGTTGAAACTTTTTCAAAACTACTTGTATTTCTCAGGGAATCAGTAATACAGGTAACCATCAGCTTTTGGAGAAGGAACGCTAAGGCGTCTAATATCAAAACATTTTAAATCATCATATTTGTAATATTCTTTTGAGACATGTATTATATGCAACAATGTAACTTTTTATTATATTTATGATGGTTGTGTTTACTTTCTTTACGAATATTCAACTGTTATGATACTACGTGAAGTCATCCGCCCCCGAATGTTTCCGCCATTCTGGTTTGGGGGTGTGATAGATTGGTATCAGAGCGTTGTTTGTAGTGAACTAAGTATATCGAACCACATAAGATATACAAACTATAAATGCAAAAGGGACTAAAATCCTCTGATAAAACGTTTTCACAAAATATACTTTTAAGAAAATAAAATGCCGGTTTTATAAAAGTATAAATACATGCATGCATCGGTCTAGTATCATGAGCCAAAATTCTACAAAAGTATTAAGACAAGTTGTGACGCTACGATTAGGCCTTGAGATATGTAATCAAATCGAGGATAAATATAGCCTGATCAACTATATTTATCCGAGATATGACCAACGTATGTCGGGGAATGATCGTAGTAAACGACAAGTCGAAAACTTACCAAATAAAATACTAGAATCAAACTTGAAAATACTATAGGAGTATTTTGAAAAACTATAAGAACTGTAAAAATCTTGCGAACCTCGATATTTAGTCAGAATCGTCAAATAAATAAAATTATCCATATCAAAAATTTCCTTCTTACTCCCAAGTTGATATATAATTCTCTTACCCCTATTCTCGACCAGACGAAATGGCAGGATTTCACATTCCCGGGGATCCCGACTACCCTAACCAGGGTAATGGAGGCTGGATTGAGGAGGACCCAGAGGAAGATCCCGAAGAGATTCCCGAGGAATAGCCAGAAGAGGACTCCGAAGAGGATCCTGAGGAAGACCCAGACGAAGATTCAGAAGAGGAAGGAGATGGTGGGGGCACTGACTCGGAACCAGAGATCAACAATGCTCCCCAAGGAACAGCAAATCCCCAAAGGAACTTTCAGGGCCCGGCGCCCCGCTGGGCTGTGGATCTGAAGCGATGGAGCAGGGAACAAGGACAACGCCCACCCTACGGCATGGCACGAGGCTTTTATAACCTCAGCAATGGAGGTTCGGCTGACAGGGCACTCCCTGTCATGGTTCGTCGCATTGCCAACCAAGGCGAGCAAACAAGGGTGAATGCTAGCCAACTCTTGGACATTGGGGCCACCGTTGCTGTCACTGCGGTACGTCTTTGTCGTCTGGATAAAGAACATGAGCGGACAATAGAGCACACCTTTTCCCTTCAGAAGGACATTACTGCTGCTAGAGCCGATGTAACAACGTAAATTTTCAAAACAATTTTTCATTTTTAAATCCTACTTTCAATCACCCGATAATCATAAAACATAATGCATTCATTGTGTCATAACAAAACATGTCCCAGAATCTCAATAACATAAACTCCATAAGTGTGTACGGATCATGCCGGCGCCTTCCCGCGATCCTCGCTAGTACCTGAAACACATAACATAACAACTGTAAGCATAAATGCTTAGTGAGTTCCCCAAAATACCACGTACGCACATACGCCACTCAAGGCTATAAGACCTTCCGGTCTCTGTGTCCCAAGGGACTTCCGTCCCATAACCCTGGTAGAACTTCCGGTCCTACCTACAATGACCTTCCGGCCCATGTCACCCTGACCTTCCGGTCCATATCACTCTGACCTTCCGGTCCATATCACTCTGACCTTCCGGTCCATATACTCCTGACCTTCCGGTCCACCTCATGACATACATAACACATACATATCACATATCAGCATACAGTACATACACCTCATAGCATACAAGACCTTCCGGTCACACATAGGTACCCTTCCAGGTACAGTATAGTGAGAAGACTCACCTCAATGAAGTCGGATAAACTCTCGTGCTCAACGTCCCGACCTAGCCTCCTCCTATTAATCAAATAACATCCCCGATCAATATTCTCTCATAGTCTCATCTCTACAGATTTGGGTAGAAGGCCATTCTACCCCCTCCCTGAACTCTCTTGAATCAGTCTTGACCAGAACGCTAAGGTCAACGAAAGTCAACGGTCAAACTTTGACCGACTCGTCGAGTGCACAAGAGTGACTCGGCGAGTACATGCATGTCCTCTTCGCCTATGGTCCTCACTGACTCGCTGAGTCAACCCAACACTCAACGGGTCGACACAGGCCGCAAGTTGTGGGGCAACCCGACTCGACTCGTCGAGTCCCTTATGGGCTCGGCGAGTTCGTCCCATGAAAACACTCAAACGATCCTTTGAGGTTAGATCTGCTTCACCAACCAGTCGATCCAACCTTCTAACACTCGAAAGTCACGTAAAGGTTCAAACTTTACGTTCATGCAATGCTTATAAGACCAAAAACGGAGAAATATCCTCTAAAATGGGGTTCTACTCTCAAGGCTCACATGAAACCTTATAAAGCTGGAAGCTTGGGACCTTTTGGACCTCTCAAGGTCCAGATCTATTATCTCCACCCAAAGGGACCTCATATACTTCACAATCTAACTCAAAATTGTGCAAAGGAAACCCTAGATTCAAGGAATCTATCAAATACACGAAATGGGAAGGAACTTGTACCTCAAAACGTGAATCTTGGTGTGAACAATAGAGATCCAAGCTCCACAATCGATCTAGCTTGAATTTCTCCACTCCTTCTTGCAAGATCAAACCAAAAGATGAAGATTTAGCCTCCAAAATACTCTCTAAGCTCTCTTTGCTCTCTAGGGTTTTCACAGGGGAGTAGTGGCCGCAAATGACGGCCATAAGGGCCTTTAAATAGGGCTCAGGCCCTGAGATTTAGGGTTTCACTTTACAGCGCGGACTCTCCGAGTCCGGTCATTAATCCAAACAAGAACTCGCGGTCCTACTCGGCGAGTCTGGACGTCTACTCGCCGAGTCCCTCCATAAAACTCAAGACAAATGACCTTTATAAAATACCTGGAAATCCGGATGTTACAATTCTCCCCCACTAGAATCAGACTTCGCCCTCGAAGTCTTGCTCCGCAAACAGCTTTGGATGTTGCTCCCGCATCTCCAATTCCGGCTCCCAAGTCAGTTCGGACCCTCTCTGATGTTGCCAGTGGACCTGCACCACGGACACCTCCTTGTTCCTCAGAACCTTAATCTTCCGATCCCGAATCGCGATTCGTCTCTCAGCATAATTCAGGCTCGCATCCACCTGAATATCCTCCAGCGGTACCACCGCCGACTCGTCGGCTATACACTTCCTCAACTGAGATACGTGAAAGGTATCATGAATCTGGGTCAACTCCTCAGGTAGCTCCAACCGATATGCTACCCTGCCCACCCTCGCGGTCACCCTGAACGGACCGGTGTACCGGCGCCCCAGCTTGCCCCTCTTCCTGAATCGGATCACTCCTTTCCAAGGAGATACTTTCAGGAGTACGAAGTCTCCCACCTGGAACTCCAGCTCAGATCGTCGCCGATCCGCATAACTCTTCTGACGACTCTGACCCGTCAATAACCTCTGTCTAACCTGTTGTATCTTCTCTGTCGTCTGAAGCACTATCTCAATGCTACCCATCACGCGCTGCCTACCTCTCCCCAGCAAATAGGAGTTCGACACCTCCTCCCATATAACAACTCGAAGGAGGCATACCAATACTCGAATGGTGGCTGTTGTTGTAGGAAAACTCAGCCAACGGCAAGTACGTGTCCCAACTTCCTCCGAACTCCAACACACATGCTCGAAGCATGTCCTCGAGCGTCTGAATCGTCCGCTCACTCTGTCCGTCTGTCTGGGGATGGTAAGCGGTACTGAAATGCAGCCTCGTGCCCAACTCCTCGTGGAACTTCTTCCAGAACCTGGAAGTGAAACGTACATCCCGATCTGACACAATCAAGATCAGAACTCCATGCCGCGATACTACCTCCCTCACATATAACTCTGCCAAACTCTCAGCAGAAGAGCTCTCACTGATAGCAAGAAAATGCGCGCTCTTCGTCAGCCGGTCGACGATCACCCAAATGGCATCGACACCCCTCGCGGTCCTCGGCAATTTGGTGATGAAATCCATAGAAATCTGTTCCCACTTCCATTGGGGAACCTCAAGTGGCTGCAACTTGCCATGCGGACGCTGGTGCTCGGCCTTAACCCTACGACAGGTCAAGCACCTCTCAACAAACCATGCTACATCCCTCTTCATACAGGGCCACCAATAGTCCTTCTTTAGGTCCAAATACATCTTAGTGGCCCCAGGATGGATCGAGAACCTCGATCGGTGCGCCTCCTCCATCAAAGTGGTGCGCGTCCCGCCTGCATACGACACCCAAATCCGACCCTGAAAGGTCATAAGCCCACGACTATCGGTAACAAACTCAGGTACCTGCCCAATCACCTGCTCTCTCTTGCGGTTCTCCGGTCTCACGGCCTCTACCTGGGCCTCCCGAATGGTGTCCAACACCGGAGTCATCACTGTCAATCGCATACAAGTGTCTCGAATCGGGGCACTCTCCGCCCTACGGCTCAGCGCATCAGTTACAACATTAGCTTTGCTCGGGTGGTAGAGGATCTCACAATCGTAATCCTTTACCACATCCAACCATCTCCTCTGGCGCATATTCAGGTTGGGCTCATCCATCAGATACTTCAAACTCTTGTGGTCCGTGTATATGGTACACCGAACCCCATACAGATAATGGCGCCGGATCTTGAGGGCGAACACCACTGCCCCCAACTCCAGATCGTGGGTGGGATACCTCGTCTCATGAGGCTTCAGCTACCTCGATGCATACGCTATCACATGCCCCCTCTGCATAAGCACCGCACCCAACCCCGATATCGATGCGTCACAATACACCACAAACTCCTCCATCCCTTCCGGGAGGGCTAACACTGGGGCTTCGCATAATCTCTGGCGAAGTGTCTCAAACGAGGTCTGCTGCTCCGGACCCCACGAAAAAGTAACGCCCTTCCGGGTCAACCTGGTGAGAGGCACGACGATCTTGGAGAAATCCTTGATAAATCTCCGATAGTAGCCGGCCAACCCCAGAAAACTCCTGATCTCGGTGGGAGATCTCGGCACCTCCCAACTCATCACTGCCTCAATTTTGGCCGGATCGACCAATATCCCCTTCTGATTGACGAGATGCCCCAAGAACTGGACCTCTCGCAACCAGAAATCACACTTGGAGAATTTAGCGTACAGCCTCTCCGATCTCAAAACCCCGAGGATCTCCCTCAAATGATCCTCATGCTGCTCTCGAGACCTCGAATACACCAGAATATCATCAATGAACACGATCACCGATCGGTCCAACATCGGTCTGCACACCCTGTTCATAAGATCCATGAACGCTGCCGGTGCATTGGTGAGCCCGAAAGGCATCACCACGAACTCGTAATGCCCATAACGAGTCCTAAACGCCGTCTTCTGGATATCTTCATCACGCACTCTCATCTGATGATATCCAGACCTCAGATCAATCTTGGAGAACCAAGACGCTCCCTGCAACTGATCGAACAAATCGTTGATCCTTGGTAATGGGTAACTGTTCTTGACCGTCAACTTGTTCAACTCCCGGTAATAATTACACATCCGGTGTGAACCATCCTTTTTCTTGACAAAAAGAATTGGCACTCCCCATGGCGAGCTACTCGGCTGAATAAACCCCTTTCCCAGCAGCTCCTGAAGCTGCGAGGATAGCTCCTGCATCTCTGGCGGCGCAAGGCGATAAGGCGCCTTGGCGATAGGCGCTGCTCCCTAAACCAAATCGATGCAGAACTCTACCTACCTCTCGGGAGGCACACCCGGAAACTCCTCGGGAAAAACATCCGGGAACTCACGCACTATCGGAACATCACCAATCAAACTTGGCCTCCCAGCGGCCACTCGTGTGTCCATCACATAGGCTACAAACCCACTGCAACCCTGCTGTAAACTCTGTCTCGCTCTGGCAGCCGAACAAAACGCTGACCCACATCGGGTACCCTCGCCGTACACCGTAAGTACTCCCCCACTAGGGTCTCGTATCGTCACCAACTGTCGCTCGCAGTCTATAACAGCCCCAAATCGGCTCAACCAATCCATGCCTACTATGACACACACGTCCCCCATCGCTATCGGGACCAGATCTATCGGGAACTCAACACCGAAGATCTCGAGTACACATCCTCGAATCACATTCGTAGCATACACCGCTCGCTCGTCAGCTATGGAAACTCGTAAAGGTCGACTCAACGCCTCTCGTCGAATACTGATGTGCCGACTAAACGCTATCGACACAAATGATCGACTCGCACCCGAGTCAAATAACACTAAGGCAGGTACAAAATTCACAAGAAAAGTACCAGCCACAACATCGGGCGCTACGCGGACCTCCTCCGCTGTCAACTGGAAGGCTCTCCCACGAGCCTTCGGTGCCTCGGCCTTCGCTGGCCGAACCTCGGTAGCCCTAGCAGCAAGTGGAGATCCCTATGCTGATCCCTGATGTAACTGCGGGCACTCGGCCTTCCAATGGCCAGTCTGGTTGCAATGAAAGCAAACCATAAATCCCTTGGGGCAATCCTTGGCGATATGCCCCTCCTTGCCACATTTGTAGCAAGCACCCGATCGACAGACCCCATCATGTCCCTTGCCGCACTTCCCACAAGTGCGGCCTTTCTGGCCTCCAGATCTCGTATCAACGGACTTGGCCCGCTTGGCTGTCGGCTGAGACTGTACCGGCCGCCGATCCATCCTCTGAGACTCGGCCTCCTCCCTAGCCTGAGTCTCCAACTCAATCTCCCTCTTCCGAGCATTTTCCTGGAGCTCAGCAAACGTCCGGTAAGTCGAGTTCGACACGAACTCCCGAATATCCCTCCTCAAAACGCCCAAATACCGGCTCATATGTGCCTGCTCGGTAGACACCTGCTCAGGGCAGAACATCGCCCTCTCATGAAACTTCCTGGTAACCACAGTAACAGAATCAGTACCCTGCTTGAGGGTCAAGAATTCCTGAGCCATCCGCTCCCTCTCCACCGGGGGAACATACTCGTCTCTGAACATGGCGGTGAACCTTTCCCAGGTCACCTCTGAAATCTCTGCAAGAGTGAAGCTCGCCGTCACGAACTTCCACCAATCCTTCGCCCCCAAGCGAAGCTGGTTCAGCGCGAACCGTACCCTCAGATGCTCCGGACATGAACACGTGTAGAAGCATCCCTCAATATCAGAAATCCATCTCATCGTAGCGATCGGATCCTGCGTCCCGTCAAACTCTGGTGGCTTCGTGTTGCTGAACTCTCGAAGCAACAACGAGTCACCTCCCTGAGGCCTGGCAGCAGCTACTGCTGCAGTAGATGCAGCAGCCGTAGCCTCAGTCACCGCCGCGTACTGCTCATCAAAAGTCTCAATCAATGTGGTCTTGATAGACCCAAACATCTCCAGAATCTCGGCTCGAATCGCCGCTGCCACCTCATCGTGGATCATCTGACGAAGCTCCTCGTCACTCATGCTGCTCGTCTCAGGTCTGTGGCGTGTCTCGACCATGATGTCTCTAAAATACCACATAATAATATCAGAGATTTTTTCGAGCAGACTCGCACTCGATAACTCAACCCTACTTGTTCCTTAGTACCCTAAGGATTCTTACTTGGACTGTGCACTGATCCGGTGTCTTCACTAGTACGGGCCCTATACTACCGTCCACACCGCATCAATGTCCACCCCAAGTCCACCTCCTAGGATCCCAGATCACAAGTACTCTATATCTCACTGGCATAGGCTACCCTTCGGTAGACCTCTCATCAACTCCTCACTGCTACCTACTCGCTCTCAAGCATCACATAGCAGCAAAATCCTTCCTAGGCTAAGGCATCACAAATCAGGCCACTCTAGTCCTAATATGAATACCTAGCCTACTCTAGCATGCATATCATATCATAACATATCTCATAGCACACAATGTAAGGGTATTTTGGGAAATCATCGTTCAGGCGCTGGCTGATCGTGCACAATACTTCCTTCTGCCTTTCTCAAAATCTTTTACTCTCTTAAAAAACTGTTTATTTAATGAAAAACTTTCTCAAGTCCCCAGTTTGAGTTCGGATACATCCGAAGATGCATCCGAATCCCTCAAACCAAGGCTCTGATACCAACTTGTAACAACGTAAATTTTCAAAACAATTTTTCATTTTTAAATCATACTTTCAATCACCCGATAATCATAAAACATAATGTATTCACTGTGTCATAACAAAACATGTCCCAGAATCTCAATAACTTAAACTCCATAAGTGTGTACGGATCATGTCGGCGCCTTCCCGCGATCCTCGCTAGTACCTGAAACACATAACATAACAACTGTAAGCATAAATGCCTAGTGAGTTCCCCAAAATACCACGTACGCACATATGCCACTCAAGGCTATAAGACCTTCCGGTCTCTGTGTCCTAGGGGACTTCCGTCCCATAACCCTGGTAGACCTTCCGGTCCTACCTGTAATGACCTTCCGGCCCATGTCACCCTGACCTTCCGGTCCATATCACTCTGACCTTCCGGTCCATATACTCCTGACCTTCCGGTCCACCTCATGACATACATAACACATACATATCACATATCAGCATACAATACATACACCTCATAGCATACAAGACCTTCCGGTCACACATCTCATAGTCTCATCTCTACAGATTTGGGTAGAAGGCCATTCTACCCCTCCCTGAACTCTCTTGAATCAGTCTTGACCAGAACCCGAAGGTCAACGAAAGTCAACGGTCAAACTTTGACCGACTCCTCGAGTGCACAAGAGTGACTCGGCGAGTACATACATGTCCTCTTCGCCTCTGGTCCTCACTGACTCGCTGAGTCAACCCAAAACTCAACGGGTCGACACAGGTCGCAAGTTGCGGGCCAACCCGACTCGACTCGTCGAGTCCCTTATGGGCTCGGCGAGTTCCTCCCATGAAAACACTCAAACGATCCTTTGAGGTCAGATCTACTTCACCAACCAGTAGATCCAACCTTCTAACACTCGAAAGTCACGTAAAGGTTTACGTTCATGCAATGCTTATAAGACCAAAAACGGAGAAATATCCTCCAAAATGGGGTTCTCCTCTCAAGGCTCACATGAAACCTTATAAAGCTGGAAGCTTGGGACCTTTTGGACCTCTCAAGGTCCAGATCTATTATCTCTACCCAAAGGGACCTCATATACTTCACAATCTAACTCAAAATTATACAAAGGAAACCCTAGATTCAAGGAATCTATCAAATACACGAAATGGGAAGGAACTTGTACCTCAAAACGTGAATCTTGGTGTGAACAATACAGATCCAAGCTCCACAATCGATCTAGCTTGAATTTCTCCACTCCTTCTTGCAAGATCACACAAAAAGATGAAGATTTAGCCTCCAAAATACTCTCTAAGCTCTCTTTGCTCTCTAGGGTTTTCAGAGGGGAGTAGTGGCCGCAAATGACGGCTATAAGGGCCTTTAAATAGGGCTCAGGCCCTGAGATTTAGGGTTTCACTTTACAGCGTTGACTCGCCGAGTCCACGCACCTACTCATCGAGTCCGGTCATTAATCCAGACAAGAACTTGCGGTCCTACTCGGCGAGTCTGGACGTCTACTCGCCGAGTCCCTCCATAAAACTCAAGATAAATGACCTTTATAAAATACCTGGAAATCCGGATGTTACAGCCGAAGTAAGGGAGTTCCATAAGAGCCAAGCCGCAATGGAGAGGCGCATCATCGAGGCTGAACGTTAAGTAGCCCGAGCTCAGACTGCCACAACCACATACCATGGTCCGCAGTGTGCTACCCGCTCGGAGTAGAGTGTATACTTCTGGCGCTATGTATATACTTATCGACTAAGTGTTGGTGTTGCTCTTTCTCTTATAAATGTAAACCCGACGGATTGTGAGTACACAGTTCGGATGTCGAAATGCTGTCAAATTTTCCCTTTTTCATTGATGTACCCTAGACCTATGTAAGGTCAAATTTTCCTGATCGTTGTGTCAAATATTAATATCAATGAAATTGACACGCATTTATTATTTCTTTGAGTATTCCATTAAATTCTTAGAATACTAAGGAGATCATACACTTATTATTGAAAGTTTCCATTAACTTACCAAAATTCGGTAATGTTCAGAACACAAAACATATAATACTATGACCTTCCGTAATCATTTCTGAAGACTTATCAAGAATTCATATCTTAACTTATGGCAGAATCATGCCGCCAAGAAGAAATCCTCGACGCGTCAATACCACAGAAAGCACAAACGATTTGTATGTAGGCTGCACACTAGCTCTAAATGAACACTTTTTCCAAATCGATCTAATGCCGATCACCATAAGAAGCTTTGATGTCATCATCGATATGGACTGGTTAAGCCTTCACCATGCCGATATTCTTTGTCACGAAAGGGCTGTTCGCCTAAATCTGCCAAGTGGCGAAACTCTTGTCATTTATGGTGACAAACCCGGTACCAATTTACAAATCATGTCTTGCGTCAAAGCCCGAAAATACCTGCTGCAATGAATATCATGCCTTCCTAGCCCACGTAGTAGACAAGAAACGAGAAGTGAAAGACATTAAAGACATTCTGGAAGTCTATAATTTCCCCGACATTTTCCCTGAAGAACTTCCAGGAGTCCCACCAGAGCGTCAAGTTGAGTTCAGAATCGACTTGATTCCCGGAGCTACCCCAGTAGCAAAATCGTCGTACCGTCTAGCACCGGCAGAAATGCAGGAATTATCCAGCCAGCTGAACGAGCTTCTAAGTAAAGGATTCATCAGGCCGAGCTTCTCACCTTGGGGAGCACCGGTTCTGTTCGTAAAGAAGAAAGACGGATCTTTTCGCATGTGTATCGATTACCGGGAACTGAACAAGCTCACGATCAAGAACCGATATCCCTTACCACGCATAGACGATCTGTTCGACCAACTACAAGGAGTGAGCTACTTCTCAAAGATCGATTTAAGATCTGGGTATCACCAACTGCGAGTCCTAGAAGGAGACATTCCCAAAACAGCATTCCGAACTCGCTATGGTCACTACGAGTTTGTAGTAATGCCCTTTGGATTGACAAACGCACCGGCGGTGTTCATGGACTTGATGAACCGAGTATGTCGTCCTTTCCTGGACAAATTTGTGATCGTGTTCATAGATGATATACTCATCTATTCAAGGAGCAAGGAAGAACATAGCCAACACCTCCGACAGGTCTTGGAAACATTAAGGACAGAGAAGCTATACGCAAAATTCTCAAAGTGCGAATTTTGGATTCGGAAAGTAGATTTCCTAGGCCACGTGGTCAGCAAGAAGGGGATACACGTGGACCCTTCCAAAATCAAGGCAATCGAGAACTAGACAACTCCAAGGACTCCAACAGAAATCCAACAATTCTTGGGCCTCGATGGGTATTACCGGAGGTTCATAAAAAACTTCTCGAAGATTGTTAAGCCACTTACCACCCTGACTCAGAAGGGTGTAACCTTCAACTGGGGAGAAAAACAAGACGTTGCGTTCCAAACATTGAAGCGAGCTCTGTGCAGCATACCTATATTATCCTTACCAGAAGGAACAGAAGACTTTATGGTCTACTGTGATGCGTCAAACCAGGGACTTGGATGTGTCCTAATGCAACGAGGGAAGGTCATCGCATACGCCTCGAGACAACTCAAGACGTACGAGGTCAACTATACCACGCACGATCTCGAACTAGGAGCAGTCGTTTTCGCTCTAAAGATCTGGAGACACTATCACTACGGCACAAAATGTACAATCTTCACCGATCATAAAAGCCTTCAACACATCCTCAATCAAAAGGAACTCAACATGAGACAAAGGCTGTGGGTAGAACTACTAAACGATTACGAATGTGAAATTCGTTATCATCCCGGAAAAGCTAATGTAGTAGCAGATGCCCTCAGCCGAAAGGAATACTCGGGCCGCCGAGTGAAATCTTTAACCATGACGATCCATTCACACATGTCCACACAAATCAAGGAAGCTCAAACAAAAGCCTTGAAATCTGAAAATGTGGCGAATGAAGCCTTAAGAGGAATGGATAAGAATCTTAAAGTCAAGGATGACGGAGGTCGTTACTTCATGAATCGGATCTGGACGCCGAAGTTTGGCGGATTCAGAGATGTTGTCATGAATGAAGCCCATAAGACTTGATACTCCGTACATCCCGGTTCAGATAAGATGTATCTGGATCTCAAGAAACTGTATTGGTGGCCAAACATGAATGCCGAAATTGCTACCTATGTAGGCAAATGTCTGACTTGCGCCAAAGTCAAGGTAGAGTACCAAAAGCCCTCGGGATTGTTGCAACAACCGGAAATACCCGAGTGGAAGTGGGAGCGGATAACCATGTATTTTATAACCAAGTTACCCAAGACAGCGGGTGGACTTGACACCATCTGGGTGATCGTCGACAAGTTAACCAAATCCGCGCACTTCCTACCAATAAAGGAAACGGATAAGCTGGAGAAACTAAATAGAACATACATCAGGGAGATTGTACGACTGCATGGTGTACCAATATCCATTATCTCGGACCGAGATAGTAGATTCACCTCGAGGTTCTGGCAGTCACTACAAAAATCTCTAGGAACGAGGCTAGACATGAGTACCGCCTACCACCCGTAGACGGACGGTCAGATTGAGAGAACCATTCAAACCTTGGAAGATATGATAAGGGCTTGTGTGATCGATTTTGGTAAAGCTTGGGATACCCATTTACCATTGGTTGAGTTATCGTACAACAATAACTATCACACTAGCATCAAGGTTGCTCCATTTGAAGCCCTCTATGGGTGCAAGTGCAGATCACCTTTGTGCTGGGCTGAAGTGGGTGACACGAAATTGCTAGAGGTCAAGTACCCGACAACACTCTCACTGGCCCGAAAATAATAAGGAAAACTACAGAGAAGATTGTCCAAATCCACGAACGATTAAAAGTTTCAAGAGACAGACAAAAGAGTTATGCGGACAAAAGACGGAAACCCTTGGAATTCCAGGTTGAGGACCGGGTTCTATTGAAAGTCTCCCCCCTGGAAGGGATTAATACATTTTGGAAAACGTGGGAAACTCAACCCTAGGTATATCGGACCATTCGAGATCCTTGCCAGGATCGGGCCTGTGGCATACAAACTTCGATTAACGCAGGAACTCAATAACGTACACCCTACCTTTCACGTATCGAACCTAAAGAAGTGCTTGTCCGATGAGACCCTCGTCATTCCGCTGGACGAAATTGAAATCGATGAGAGTCTCCACTTCATGGAAGAGTCTGTAGAAATCATGGACCGGGAAGTTAAAAGAACTAAACAAAGTCGCACACCCATTGTGAAGGTCCGTTGGAATGCCAAGCGAGGACCTGAATACACCTAGGAGCACAAGGATCAGATGAAACAAAAGTACCCGCATCTTTTTCCTAGTCCATAAACTCTATCTTAGATTAAATTTCGGGACGAAATTCCCTCTAACGGGGGATGATGTGACAACCCGATATTTCAAATACATGTAATGTTCAAAGTCAAATGTTAAATCTATTTTGGAAATCAATAAAAACAGCGTAAAAAATGAAGTGTTCTAAAGTTTCAATTGGGTTGCATAAAATGTTAGATATATTGTCAAGATTTCCAAATATATAAAGAACACTCAAATCCGAGTTATAACGAAGAAGTTATGACTAATCGAAGATTCACGACAAAACCGGTAAAACACTGCCAAGTGTAAAAAGTGAAATTTCAATAAAATACTTTTTAGCCTTAAGTATCTAAACTAAAGTCTTAGATTATGTTAAACCGTGAGCGTGCATAAAAAGAACGCCCAAATCTGACTTCGTATGCAGAAGTTATGATTTTTCTAAGTTTCGGATATAGCAGTAGACAGCTAAAAACTCAAAATAGAGATCGAGCGATTTTTAGCCGACGCAACCTAAACGGGAATTGAAGATCTCAACGATAGTAGTACAACGGTAAAAAGAAAGACGAAAACGGACGTCAGATGTAGAAGATATGAATTTTTAATGGATTTTTCTTGTCCCGGCCTACTAAAAATATAATATTAAAAACTTAATTCAAAATTAGCCGACGGAGTCTAAACGAAAGTTGTAGAGCAAAATCTCACCTACGCGTGGATATAAAGAACGTCGAAATCGGAGCTCATATGCGAGAGATATGAATTTCTGAAGTTTGGGGCACGCACACCAACCTTATCTGAAGACTCACGACGTGAGCAAGAGACTCACCACGTGAGTCTATGACTGATGTGTGCCAGAGCTAGACCACCAGTCGTCGTGTCTATGGGCTAAACTCACGACGTGAGCCATCCCATGCTCACGACGTGAGTCCCGAAAGTTCACCCAATAAATAAGATGTGAGGGTTCCAACTTCCCTTGCTCAATTCCCTCTTCTCTCTCACTTCTACTCTCCAGTTAGCACCCCGAGACGACCCCGACACCCCGGTAACGTACCCAAGTCCCGACGAAGGTCCGAAGCTCCGAGATTTCCGAGAAATTCACCACTTTCCGGTTCAAGTGCCGCCCGAGAAAACCTCATTTTCTTCAAATCACCACACTTTTCAGGTGAGTTCATACCCCTATGTTTTCACATCTTTTATATGTTTTAGGGGGAAATACAAGTGAAACACGAGATAAACTCACACTTAAAATACACGTCGTTAGATATGTTTTCAAATACTTTAACTAGATTTTGTTTATGAATGTTAAACAACATTAATACCAACGTTACACTTCACATGCAAAGTTGATATTACACCAAGTTTTTATCATCAAATGGAACACACTTTCGAAAAACTATAATGGGTATAGTTGCGAGTTATTCATAGCATCTTTACATAAACACTGTAAAAGGAAATACTTTCATATGAACTTTTCGTTCCGTAAATCTTTTGATACTATGTTTTGTGAGACACTCATCTTCAACGTACTCTCGAGTATGCATTTCAAGTCCTGTATTATAAACCATAACCTCTTGGAGGGAGAGCGTGATACTTGTGTATAGGTCTATACGAGATTGACAATCCCGCACCTAAACTGTTAGCTACAGTTAGACCGGCAGGTCTGGGGTGACAAATTTCATAACACTGCAACGCCTGAAGAACGTTGTTACAGGCAGTCTGGGTCAATAGCATGGTTATAAAACTCACATGGTGTATCAAACTATCTTCGATTTACGAGACCCTTAAATGAATTCAGTAATTACATTATATATGCATAAAATCCACTTTCACCATTTTAGCATGAAAGATACTATTGTATTTCAGTCTTTGGAACTTTTTCAAACTACCACACATACATGGAAAATATTGGATTTTCTGGAAAACACGTTCAGTTATTTTTACCAAAAGACATACAACTTTCAGAACAAAAACGCTTATGAACTCACCAACTTAATTGTTGACACTTTTTCAAAACTACTTGTATTTCTCAGGGAATCAGTAATACAGGTAACCATCAGCTTTTGGAGAAGGAACGCTAAGGCGTCTAATATGAAAACATATTAAATAATCATATTTGTAATATTCTTTTAAGACATGTATTATATGCAACAATGTAACTTTTTATTATATTTATGATGGTTGTGTTTACTTTCTTTACGAATATTCAACTGTTATGATACTACGTGAAGTCATCCGCCCCCGAATGTTTCCGCCATTCTGGTTTGGGGGTGACAACAATCACCGACCGATCCAACATCGACCTGCAGAACCGGTTCATGAGGTCCTTGAGCGTCGTTGCGGCACTGGTGAGCTCGAAAGGCATCACCACAAACTCGTAATGGCCATAACGAGTTCTAAAGGCTGTCTTCTGTACATCCTCATCCCTAATCCTCATCTGATGGTATCTTGATCGAAGATCAATCTTGGAAAACCAAGATGCACCCTGAATCTGATCAAATAGATAATAGATCCTTGGAAGTGGGTAACGGTTCTTCACCATTAGCTTGTTCAGTTCCCGATAATCGATACACATCATGTGCGACCCATCCTTCTTTTCCACAAACAAGATCGGTGCTCGCCACGGAGAACTATTAGACGGATAAAACCCTTATCTAGCAGCTCCTGCAGCTGCGTAGACAACTCCTACATCTCAGGCGGTGCTAGGCGGTGCTAGGCGATACGACGCCTTGGCTATCAGAGCTGAACCAGGAATCAACTCAATCTGAAAATCAACCTGCCTCTCAGGAGACACTCTCGGCAACTCCACGGGAAAAACATCGAGAAAATCCTGCATAATGGTTACCCTGCTCAACTCTGATATGGCCTCAACCCATGTATCTGAAACATAAGCCAGAAACCCAAAACATCCCTACTGTAGAAACCTCCTGGCCCTTGTAGATGAATAGAGAGTTGGTCCATGTGAAGCTCTCTCACCAAGAATAACCAGTTCTCCCCCACTTGGGGTTCGAACTCTCACCAACTGCCGCTCACAATTAATCACGGCACTATTGGGTCCCAATCAATCCATCCCGATGATCACCATCAATCCCCTCAAGGGAATCGATACCAAATCAATAGGAAACCTCTCACTGAACATGTTGAGGACACACCCTCGGAAGACCCTCGAAGCACTCATGGTACAGTCATCCACAATATCCACCTCTAGAGGGGAACTCAGAGTTCCCGGAGCGCAAGAGACACGAAGGATCGGGTAGCCCCCAAATCAAACAGGGCATGGGTAGACAAACCAATGACCAAAAGGTCCCTATACAAGATCATATTAGACATAAGCTTAAATAAAGGAAACAATAAAGGATAAGGCTAGAACACATACCAGTCACAACATCGGGTGTTGCACAAGCCTCATTGGTGGTTAACTGGAAGGCCCTACTCTTCATCATATGGGCCACTGCCTTGCCCTGGCGGCCATCAGTAATCCTCAAAGTGGCTGGAATGGGCGCCACCACTGCTCCTCCGGTCAATCTCGTACAATCGGCCTTTTTATGGCAGGTCTGATTGGAATGGAAACAAATCAGACCCTTCATGGGGCAATCCCTACTCATGTGGCTCGACTGGCCACAACTGTAACATGATGAGCCTCCTGTCCGACAAGCTCCACTATGCGGCTTGCCGCACTTGGTGCAACGGCCTCAAACCTGATGGCCTCTGGTGGTGGTATCGGATCTCTTGGGCCTTTTGGCCAAAACTCACAACTGTCTAAACCTACTCCGACTTCCGCTTCTCCTAAAGCTCCAACTCAATCTCCCGCTCGCAAGCCTTCTCGATCATGTCATTTAGGGTTTTACACCCTGAGAATCTCACGAACTCCCTAATGTCATCCCTCAACATAACATGATATCTTGTCTTCCTCATCTCCTTGTCCGCAACATATTGCGGAACCAATAGTTCCCTCTCCTTGAATTTGATGGTGATCTCCGCCACGGTCTCCGTGGTCTGGCGAAGGTCCTGAAACTCCCTCGCCAGCTGTTACACCTTAATGGCTAGTGCAAACTCCCGATGAAATCTCCGGAAAAAGTCCTCCCATGTCCTCTCAACCATTCTTGTTTTCCCTACAGCTCGTGTAACCTCCTCCCACCAATCGTGCGCCCTATCCCTCAGCAAGCAGGATGCGAATCCAACTTTTGCCCCCTCAGGGCAAAAACTCGTTCGCTGAGCATTCTCCATGTTAGCGATCCAACGTCGGCTAGCTATGGGGTCCTTAACCCAAAATAACTCAGGCGCCCCACACACCTTGAACTCCTGGAAAGAGGGAGCTCGACCCCGAACTGACCCGCAATAATCTTGGCTCGAAATGACCTGAGCCGGTCCTCCATGATCTCCATAATCCCCTCCTTAACGGTACCGAAAATCACCAGGTTAGCATCAAGGATGCCGCGAGTAACCTCGGTTGCAATAAGCTGACACAGCCTCTCATCAATCGGCTCAACGCGTGAACTTGAACCCGAACCAGAGCCCGAACTTGAACCTAAACCTCCGTGAGTAGTCATCACCATCCTCAAACTGAAAATACAACATAAAAGCAATCAATAAAAGAGATTCGAGGGGACTCCTCGACACCAGCCTCCTTAGAGATTCCAGACCAGCCCTTGTCTCAGGTATAGGTCCTATGTTTCCAGTAGTACGGGCCCAATACTACCTTCCACATATACCTGTACTATCCCCAAGGTCAATCCAATTTCTCCAAGTGCCCCACTACAAACATAACAACCTATGCTACACATCATACACAATATGGAATCATATAGAAAACCCTCAACTTTTATACTAGGAGTACCAAGAACCTCAATCAACACCGCTGGTTGCCCTATGCATGCAAGTTGTACACAAAATAGGATCGCATAGACTGTCGAATGAGGATTCTACCCTAAATTCACAACCAAACAAGGAACATGAAATGAGGCCAAATCAATCATTCTAGGGTTATACAGTCCTAAGCATATACAACTTTGAAAGCATGCACATAACAAATAATTGAGCTGATATCAATTCCACGTAATAAATAGCATCCATTCTATCGAACTATTAGGCATGACACAATTCAGGCAATTCTATCATACGATTCCTGGATATATCCTTAACCCTAATCTAGCATACAGTTCACATATCAAGCATACTAGTCATAACACATAAGTATCGTAACTTTTGGAAACACTTACTTGAGCTCCGCTGATTGCACGCATTGCACTCCCTTTTTTCTTTAAAGAGTCTTTCTCAACATTGTTCAGTTCTTTTTATTTTGAAAAGATTATCGTTTCATCAATTGGAGTTCTGACACACCCGAAAATGTGCGCGAATCCCTCAAACCAAGTCTCTGATACCAACTTGTAACAACCCAAAAACAAGGATCAAATTTTTCATTTTAAATAAACATAGAAGTTACAATCGTCACATTGTTCCAAAACTATTCATTAATAATAATGTCAAATCACCAGATTAAAATGTCAATTTACGGAAAACTAGTGAGGAGTGAATGTTACGCCATCAAGTCGGGCCCTTCCCCTTAGCACCGGAAGTACCTGAAACCACAAATATAAACTGTAAGCATAAGCTTAGTGAGTTTCCAAATCATATCACATACTAAAAAGTAAACATGTAAGTGCCATGGGATACCCCCATGGTCTTTACACACAATGCCGAGGGCCAGATCCCGGTCTTACATATGAGTGTCACGGGCTACCCCCATGGTCTTTCCTTGCGAAGTCGAGGGCCATATCCCGATCTTACACTCAAGTTCCATCGGCTACCCCCATGGTCTTTCATACTGTTATCACAAAAGTCAACAACATTCTCATTAATAAGATTTGGTTTGGAATTGCTGCCTTTGACCCATGAACATGGTGAGAAGAATCACCTCAGCCGCTGATATCCCAAACAAACACTCGGCTGCTAAGCTGGATAAATTACCAAGCTAACTAAACAATAAAGTCCCAAAACAATTGAATCAAAATCCGAACTAATACTTACAACATCAGACTAATGTCCAAAGTGAGATGGGCCAAACTAGACCTAAGGCCCAATAAAATCCTAGGCCTAAACCAAGGATCAACTAAAGCCCACGATGAGTCCATCAACTGGAGTGGCCCATCGAAAAAACGTCCAAGATCCAAATCCATTAAACGAACTCATCGCTTTGGCCTAAAATGTAAGCCCGAATGATTTGAGCCGTACGCTCGGCATACACACTGCACGTGTAGCGTACAAGGTTGAAGCGGGAATCACGAACAACAGAGGCAGTACGCGCGACGCACAGGAAGTACGCACGGCGTACGTGGCCCCCATGCAAGCCATGGAAAAATGACTTAACCACTTAATCCTAAACGATTAAATCTCATATCTGGACTCCCTAAGACCATTAAGGTCATAAAGTAGCAAACTTTATGCCTTTGGGTGGATACAAAGAGCCCAAAATCTAAAACCTAGCTTTTCACAACCCAACCTACACTGTAGCACATGAATGGGGACTCAACAAGGTCCAAGATTGCACCTTTATGATGTAAAACGACTAGAAGCATCTGAAAATACAACTTGGAGGCTTAGGAGTAGCTCATACTCACCAAGATCTAAACTTTAGGGACAAAAGGGGAAAACTAGCCTCAAAATGGAACTTAATGAAACACAACCAAAGCTTGGAGCTTTATACCTTCTAGTGGTGCAAAATGAATATGAGAAGCTTGATCCAAACTTTTGAGGGCAAAGCTTCCTTCTAGAACAACCTTCTTCACAACCAAAAGCAAACACTATCACTCAAAAGCTCCAAGAAGATCAAAATGTATTAGGGTTTGCTAAGAGGGTCGAGAAAGGGAATAGAGGCTGAGGTAGGGGAGGGTCTTCGGCCATAATGGGGTTTAATTAGTGCAGAAACCCTAATTATTAGGGTTTTGTCCTGAGCCAAATACGCGCAACGTACTGGAGTATGCGCAACGTACTCACACAGAGTCCATTACGCTAAGCGTACAAGGATGTACGCCCCGCGTACACAATCAAGACCAAGATTTCAGGATTTTAACTTCGGGGACCTTAAGTGCAACCAAATCAAACTTTAAGGGTTCAAAAGCAAACGTGATAAATCTTAGATGTTATATGATTCATCGGTTGGTCATTGTGTTCTTGAGTTCTTGAGTTTGTATGTGTGTGTGTGTTAGATCAGAACACGAAGAATACGAAGAACACAAAAGCTTCATATTTGAGTGTGTATATATGTGTATGTGTGTGTGTTTTAGATCAGAACACGAAGAACACGGACCGAGATCGAAACACAAACCCATATCAGAACACGAACCCATTTCTTCAAGCTCGATTTCTGGGTTTGAAAACCCTAACTTGAGTTCATCTTCATGCTTATCAGACCTTCAAGCTCGATTTTGGGAAAACCTCCACATGTGAGTGTGTTCATCTTCAAGGAACCCAAAACACACAAATTTGATTTCTTCTTTTTGCTTGGAGATCATTTTATTTCAGATCTGATATTCGAGCATGAACACATACACACACACACACACTTCTGGAGCTCGTTTGGTTTTTAGGAAGAAGATGAACATGATGAAGACGAACACCCTCCTGAAATCGATGAACACACCAAGTCTGAGGGTTGAAGACGATGTACATCAAATTGTTTGGTTTTCGAGCATCACATCTGATATTCAATCATTTGATTTCTTCTTTGTTCTTGGAGATCGTTTGGTTTTCGAGCATCAGATCTGGGTCGGAGGTTGAAGACGATGAACTTCAGACCTGGAACTACACTCTGATTTCAAAACCGATGGACCAAACTCTCTATGTGTTCTTAAACTGAAACCAAAAAATCCCAAGCACGCGGGAGTCTTGTCGGATAAGAGGATCGGAGCATTGTCGGAGTTGTCAAACACGCCGAAAACCGGCTAAACGCACGATTGAAGGTCATAAGGATGTTTTTTGAATGGTTCAACAAGTTCAATTGGAAAATATTGACAAAAAAAAAAACACAGTGACTAAATATGTATATATCAAAAAATATGTTACTCATTTAACTCATTATCCCAAAAATACCATGTGAAAAGACATGCTAGAAAATGAACATTTGACATTTTTAGGTTTCGTTTATTAGGATAAGTAATGATAATAACTATTAATATTTTGGTCGAGAGCTTTGGAATTGACATAATGAGAGAGGCAATTTAATTGTTTGTTTGTAAATCTAATCTAAGGAAAAATATATGAGTCCATAATGTAGTTGAATTAATATGCATGCATAAATTCAAAGTCAATTTTGTCTATCTGTTCAAACTCAATTTCGTCAATGTTTAATGTCTATCAAACCTTAATGCGTGGTTTCACTTGTGTATTCGAAGAAACAGATGCTACTAAGGAACTATTTTTAGATTATATATAACAATTAGACCAATCAAAATAAAAAAGCTATATTTTACTATAATATTGTTCTCTACTAAGACGATCGTCACGAAAATGCCGTAAATAGGTAACCAATTGATAGCGACGGCTTTGCGATCAACTATCAAGTATTTGATAAATTAATAATAATAAATCAAATAACAATAACTATTATCACTTTGACCAGTTTGTCAATTGTTTGACTGAATCAACGGCGTTATTCATGTAATATTCAACCTAGAAAGTTATATAAATACACCAAAAACTTAACTTCTCCACGGTTTTGCCTGCAAATTAAAATCTTGATTCTTTGATCAATTTCAAGAACATAAATTCTTCACAAATGACCACAAAAACTTCCTCTTCATATTCAGAGAGTAAACCACAGCCACCACGACGAACATGCTTGTGTTCTCCGACAAACCATCCAGGCTCATTCAGGTGCAGCCGCCACCGGAATCTCTACAGGGTTCCTAGCCAACAGGCGGCCAGTGGTGGCTCATGGGAGTTGGCGGTGGTTACAAAATCTAACTTGGTGAAGGCGTTTCTCCGGTTGATGATAAAGCCATCAAGCCATGATATTCAAAGGAGGAAGAATTTCCAGAAGAGGCCCAGTAGGTTTTGCTTGTTGAATGGGAATGGAAAAAGACTCGCAGTAGTTTCTTGATTATGCCAGACCTTTCTTTGGTTGAAAATATTATTTATTTATTTTCATTTAATACTTCATTCACTTTGTAATTAAACTACGTTGTATGGAGTTGTAAAAATTGCTTAATGTCTTATATTACAAGCATATGTCAAGATACTTGAATGGAAATTCTATCTGCGTACATTAATCGTTTTCATATAAAATGACAGTCTTTTTATCATTTAGAGGACAAATATACACTACAAGAAAAAAATACCAATCGGGACAAGACCTACGGGGATAACATATGTCGCTGCTGTAGTTGGACCGTATAGCGACGACAGTCCTATAGAGTTGATGAAAAACACTTGACTTCTTAAGCTACAACGACAACCTCTCATCACAACACATTATGCGGGAAAGAAAACGAGTTTAGTGCATTCTTAAAACACCTATGGGCTATGGCGACTACATGTCATCACCACAAACAAAGAATAAAAAAAGTTAAGTTTTTTTTTTTTTAAATTAATCCACTGAAAATGAAAGCGGTGTTGCTTTGTTTATCATCAGTTGCGACGACATGTCGTCCATAGATTGAGCTCGAGTTTTGGCTCTTCTGCTAAAAGGTATAGGGACAACTTATCCTCTCTAATAAAAAGTTTTTTTTTTTTTTACCACTTGTTTTCTGGATCCTTTTTTACATGTCATTATATGGAATTTTACAATTATTTAAATGATTCTTTTGTTCCTGGATCCTTTTTTACATGTCATTATATGGAATTTTACAATTATTTAAATGATTCTTTTGTTCCATGTCATTATATGGAATTTTATAATTATTTAAATTTCACATGTCATTACGTGGTATCTTTATTTTTTTTATTAATCAATAATTAATTCCACTAATTAATGAATTTACTATTGTATATGTAAAATATTCATTTTATTTAAATGGTTATTAATTTACAAATATATTTGAATTCAAATGAATGTTCTAGTGACACAATTAATATCGTGTATTTGATGATATATTTGAATTCAAAACATACCCTTCAACTTTTTGGACTTTTAATTTGAATTCTAACAAATTTATTATTTATTTAAATTTTATAAATAATTATGTGTGTATAATACATCTCTATCTTTGCTCTAATAAATGAAAAAGAACACCATTTTCAAAGAAGTATTTGAAATTTTTGATTCATAACAAGTATTTATATAATGTCAATAATTTATTTTATGAGTATAGATTCAATAACTACTTATTCATCATTTCGTTTATTTATTTCGAAAGTTAATTTAAAATATATTTAATATTTACATTTTAATTTTCAACATCATTATTTAAAATATGCTAATAGTTTTTGTTAGTACTAGGTGTGCACCCGCCCAAAACGGCGGCGACAATTATTACTTTTTGGACGAATGATGTTTTTTTCCAGAAAATGTTATTTTACTATTTCAATGGCTACAAATTTTCTACCTAATACGTTAGAAAATTTTAATGTCCAACCTTTTGACAAACATCATGCCTACATTAAAAAAGAAACAAAATTTAATTGATGTTCATTCCTTAAATATTTTTATTGATTATTCTTACTATAATTAGTTTTTGTTCATGAAAAGATGAATGGTTTGTGAATAAAAGATTTGTACATTAAGTTATCAAGCATTTACCTCTTAACTTTCAAGAAAAGATCGATATAATTTATAATATAGTTAAGATAGATTGAATTATTTACTTATTCATTATATCGTTTGCATTTATGTAAAAGTATTTTTTTTAAATATTTAATATTTATACATTAATATTAAACTTTTATTTTTAATAAACTCATGTAGTACACGGGTCACACACCTAGTCGTATCAATAAATAACAAAAATAAAAAATAATTTATTTTTTAAAATCATTTTACTGAAAAAAGGACGACATCATTTTCGACATGACTATGGTGACGGTATTTCATCCCTATAGCTTTCAATGTGAAACAGAGGAATGGCCCTCTTTGTATCATTCATGTATGCTCGGTCACAAGTCTCTCTCTCTCTCTCTACAGTTCTCCGCTCCTTAATTTTGGTAATTATCTTCCCCTTTGGCTACTTCATCACTTCCCACTCCCAAAGAATCATCTTCCTTTCTCCACTGATCCTCTTGTGGTTGTCGAGGTGCCGAAGACCGACGTCGGCCTCAAAGCCAACGATTAGCTACAACGCATGCGATTAGCTTCAACGTTGGTGTTTATCTTCACCTCATACTACCTGCTAGTTCCTTACAACTTCCAATTTTTTTCATAAATTTCCGATTACATGGACTCTTCATTACCGATGATATAGCTTTTCTTCACCTTGGGTTGGTAACCTTCAACACTCTCTAGTGACATTCCTTTACTCCCAAGTTTCTAATTCTTACTCATTTTGGTTCTAGTTATCCAGACACTTCCGTCTATTGGATTCCTTTTCGGTGTAGCTACCGACATCGTCTCCATCGATGCCTTTGTTTCACATCCTGTTACCAAACAAGCCCCACTCTACTTGATTTTGATCCCATGGAGAAACAAGGGGCCACTACCACTTGAATTTGATGCCATGGTGAAACAATTTAATTAAGTTTGTTGGAGATAATCTTTGACTTTTTTATATGTCATATCTCAAATAATGATGCAGATAACGTCCCTTTCCATTATCCTAGTTGGAATAATGTTCCTACAAAATACAAAATACAAAAGAAACATTTTTTACACACTTCATGTAAGTATACAATGTAATGTTTTATTTATATTTAAATCTTATAACTTGTAGGCTTCTTCTAATTCATTTTTTTGTATATGTTTTTTGATATCGATGCTTTCCGAGACACGCCTTATTAGGATGGAGATGCAAGGAATGAAGCTGATTGTGGATCAAGTTACATGTGTCAGAAAGGGAAGTTAAAGGAACATTTTAATATAGTGTAGGGTTATACGAATGTAGACTTGACAAAGAGAAATCCTCCGCTTAGACGGTCTAAAAAAGCATAGGGTAACATGAGTAAGTTCAAGAGAAGAAATGCATGAGAAGATTCATTTTGGCCAAAATGGTAAAATGAGAAATTTTATGTTTTTGGGCAAACTTTGTGACTTAATATATTAAGACCTATATTAATTTAGTGAGAAATGAACTAACATAGTTGTAGAATCTATCCCAACGTTCGAGTGGATATAAAGATCATAGGAAAAGAGTTTAATACGAAGAAGATATGCGTGTTATAAGTTAGAAGAAAAATTGTCTGAAGCTGGAATCGAATCAGCCTTGAAGGCTTCTATCAAGCAACCACCATGGCGTGGTGGAGAGCTCACCATGGCGCGTTGAGGGAGAATGGTAATTCAAACAAAGTCATTTGTCATAATTGGTAGGCAATGAACTTAGCACGACGACGTGGTATATGGGTACAATGACACGGTGGCCAAAGTAGGATGCTGTATGGAGAAGGCACCACTCCTAGGCAGATGCTGACCATGGCCTAAGAACGTACACCACGGTACGGTGGAGAAATTGATTTGTATATCAGTTAGGTTCATTCTTCTCAAAAACACACCAAAACCTTAGAGGAAGAAGCTCCAATGATTTGGAGCTCAAGGAAGGATCAAAGGGAGAAATTGGTTGTTTATGGCTTGGATTTAACATTGAAAGCTTATGAGTTCTTGAACAAAGAATATGGATCAAGATGCATCAACTGAAGAATGAAGCCAAAGGTAATTAGTCTTCACTAACTAGCAAGGTGATTTATAGCTCTCATTCTCTCTCATTAGATAATGATTATATGTTTAATAATGTATGTATGTATGTATGTATGTATGTATGTATGTATGTATGTATGTATGTATGTATGTATATATGTATCAGAGCGTGTATGTATAAGTCTGGATGAGTGTACCTAGTGATATCGTGCAATGATTTATCCTCTAGATGATATATAAAGCTATTGTATGAGATTGGACCGTTGGTTCTAGTTGAGAATAGAGAAGAAAACTGTAAGCAAAGGTATGATAAGACATGCTAAGAGTAAGATAGGTGATAAGAGTAGATTAAGAGTATGAGAAGAGCATGCAAAGTGATAGATGCCATTTTATGCATCTTTTTGGGTGGTTTTATTAGCATTTAGCATCATATTTTACACATTTGCATGCCATTAGTTTAAATAATCTTCAAATCATTTTTATCGTCTGAATTCTCGTACTACTCATGTTTTTATGTCGTTTTCAGATAGTTTGAGTGGAGCGGTACTGTAGGAGAAACTTTGAATGCATATTTGGAGCTTAAGGGAGATAAAACACCTGAGGAAACTGGAAGTTGTGTTGGATTCATTAAAACTGAAGAGTTCGCGTCCGAACAACGAAAAAGTCCAAAAATTCAATCGCATTTTCCCCTATCTGCGATCGCATAAAATGTGTCAAGGATTAGTAAGGTCGAAAATATTAGCCCGAGGCAAAAAGACCAAAAATGTGATCGCATTTCCCCTTTCTGTGATTGCATTGCCACTTCGAAGCTCAAAAAGGTCAAAAATAGTAGCATACTTCATTAACCGATAATTCTAGAAAATTTGGAAAAAAAAAATATGATCGCATTTTCTAATATATGCCATCGTGGTTTTTTATTTCTTGCTCCGGAAGCTTCTGACTTGCATATAAATACAACCCCTCTGATCAGATTGAACCCGAGAAAATTCCAGACTATGAAAATCCCTTCCGAAGGTGATTTCTGCTAATTTTCATCACTTTCTGAAGATCTGAAGGTTGTGGATCATCTCCTACACGTAGTTTAGGAACATTAATCAGTTAGTATCTCTTTTTATTAGTTTTAATCTGATTTTAGCCATGTCTGCCTAAAACCCTAGTTTTTATTTTTGCAGTAGACTAGTATTTTTCATGTAATCAGTTATCATATTTGGTTTTTATTGTGTGCTTCTATCTAGCTGTTTCAGCTTTGAGCTTAATGAATGTTTTATTTTTGATTCTTTTTAGCCTGATCACCTAAGTAGGGTTTAATTAATCTAGTTAATCAGTTAATAGAATCTGTAATTCTTCTTGTCAACTGGTAATAAGGAACAAGTATCAAATTGGCTCGGTGTTGGGATTTAACTCTGATATAAATTGAAAAATCATAACTTTACATTTCTGAGCTTGTGAGAAGTATTGGATATTGCTGGGAATTTTACACAGATCTTAATGCAACTTTTCTGATCTTAATTAAGAGTTTGTTTAATTGGACAATAAAAACTTATGGTTAATTCAAAGAGCTTGTTTTGGTTAACTATTTAGGTAAAAGAGATTATATGAGAGCTTGTTAGTTTTTCTCAGTACCAACTTAGATAGAAAACATTTTGAATAACTAGATCTGGACTCATTGCATGACTGGGAAAATCGAAATCGAACTGAATTAGTTTTTATTACTGATTTCATTTAGTTAATTTCTCTACAATTTTTAGTTTTAGTTTTAAATCAAAAACCTCTTTTTGTTATTTTTCATTAAATGACTAGTATGTGCCTTATGCAAAGAGACATTGACCATTAGGTTGTGTCCCAGAGGGTTCGACCCTGCTTCCCTATGTCATCCTTTAGTGCAACCAAGTAGTGAAGATATAATTCGCTTAAATCGTGAGCGAAAACGATTTAACAAATTGACGTTGTTATCGGGGACACAGTGCTTCTAATAGTTTGTATTCCAAGAACTTTTCGTACAGGTACACCTCTAGTTTTTGATCCAGAAATTGAGAAAACTATAAGAAAATTGAAGAAAGAAGAAACAAAATAAAAAAATTAGTTGGTTTCTTTGGTTCATCATCTTCAGTACCACCAATGATCACCGCACCACAAGGCAGTCCCTTGTGGAACGAACCAGACCCAAATTTTCCATTCTTCCTAATTTTCTGAAACTAAATCTGAAAAAACCAATCATGAATGGCTCTAAACACGATCAGGAGAAAACTCTTAGAGAATGGGCCAGACTCTTTGCATCACTTTTCCAGCAGCTCAGAACTTCGAGTTGAAATTCAGGCTGATTCACCTCCTTCCTACGTTCAGAGGCTTAGAAATCAAAGACCCACATAAATTCCTTAAGGAATTTCATGTGGTATGTTCTGGAATGAAGCCACATGTCATTACTAAAGACTAGATAAAGCTAAGGGCATTCCCCTTCTCACTTCATGACTCAGCAAGAGAATAGATATACGAGCTCCAATCCGGGTCGATAACCATGTGTACTGAATTCACGAAATTATTTTTAGAAAAATATTTTCCAAAAACACAAGTTTCGAGCCTTCGCAGAGAAATCATTGGTCTCAAACAAGGAAGAAGAGAAGCTCTACACAAGTATTGGGAGCGCTTAAAAAAGTTGATGGTTCGGTGCCCACAACATGGGATAAGCAATTATCAGTTGTACAATTGTTTCTGCAAAGGTCTGACACCTATGGAGAGGCGTCTGATAAATGCTTCAAGTGGCGGATCCTTAAGCGATATGACACCAGCTGAAATTCAGGAGGTGATAAGTCAAAACACTCCGGAAACAAAGACGAGTGGTATGCTGATCAGCCAAGAGGAGTAAAAGATGTGAGCTTACATCATCGGGAAGCCCAAATTTCTGGGTTGACGAAAGCGATGTTGTTGTTAAAAAAAGAAAAAGCAGTTGCAAAGAGACAATGTGGAATTTGCCTAAAGACCGAACATCCAACTGATATGTGTCCATTACTACAAGAGGTTGTTACTCCAGTGAAAGCTGTCGGAGGATACCAGCAACATAAAATTTTAATCAGCCTCTAAACTTTTATCAGAATGGAAATTATCAGCAAATACAACAATTCCAACACCCTTCGGGTTTTTAGCAGTCGAATTTTCAGCATCAGCATAATTTTCTGAATCAGCAGAGAGTTTTCAAAATCAGAATTCGCATTAGCAATCTGGCAGTTTCAACATGGCCCTGTAAGATATAGTAAAGAGCCTTGCCACCAGCACGCATGCATTTCAGAGCGAAACTAGAGCAAGCATAAATAACGGGAGCAGCAAATGTCTTGGCTTGCAACTTCTGTGGGTCGACTGGAATCTCAAGGGAAGTTACTGAGTCAAACTGAAAACAACCCGAAGCACAATGTGAGCGTGATATCCTTGAGTAGTGGGATGATTTATGAAGGCCTAAGTAGATTTGAACCAGAAAAATAGGAAGCCGAAAAAGAATCTGAACAAGTTATGGAGGAAAAAGAAGCTGAAAATATGGAAAAAGAAGAAGAATAAGAAGCTCCTCCCAAGCTAATTTTGAAGGAGTACAAGTCGGTGCCCCTATTCCCATCATGAATGAGAAGCACAAAGCGCGAGTGAGAAGACGAGGAAATCTTGGACACCTTTCGTAAGGTAGAGGTAAATATTATGTTACTAGATATTATTAAACAAGTTCCTCGATATGCCAAGTTTTTAAAAGATTTATGTGTTTCTAAGAAAAAAACTAAAAATTAACGACACGATAAAAGCCAGCGAGAATATTTCTGCCATTTTGCAAAAAAGGTTTACCCCCAAAGTGCAAGGATCCAAGAATTTTCTCGATTCCTTGTAAATTGGGAAACCTTACTTTTTCAAATGCCATTCTTCATTTAGGTGCATCAGTTAATGTCCTCCCATTATCATATTTTGAAAAATCAAAATTAGGATCTTTACAAAAGACGAAGACCATCATTAGTTAAATGATCACTCAACAGTATACCCAAAAGGTGTACCGGAGGATGTTCTTGTCCAAGCGAATGAATTATCTTTTCCCACCAATTTTTACATCTGGACATGAGCATTGTGGATGTATCAAATAAAAACTCAATTATTTTGGGAAGATCTTTCCTGAAAACTGCTAAAACAAAAATTGATGTTTTTGCTTGTACACTTTCAATGGATTTTGATGGGGATGTGGTGAACTTTAATATTAATGATGCTAATGGGTACCATTAGTCCTTTATCTGAGGACTTACATGAATTTTCTAATGCTTTTGTGCAAGAAATATTTATAGATAGAGAATTATCTGATAATGCAGCAAATGAGCTAAAGCGAAATAAGCTTGGGGAGGTGAAAGAGGATATGATTTCTGCTGAAATGGCTAATAAGAAATTGATACAAAAAGAAAAGCTTGGGGAATAAAAGGAGATGGTGAATGCTGAGAAGAATCTGAAAAGAAGAAAAGTGAAAAGAAGGAGACTTCTGAAAAGAAAATGATGTGTTATTTTTAATGCACTGGTTTTTTATTTATTAGTCATAATCTATCGGATCTAACCCGTACCTTATATGCAGTGAACCTGATCAAGTTTAGTAAGCAAGAGTGTCGAACTCAAGGGGAATGATAGTGAATTAATATTAGGATATTTGATTATAGGTTAAACTAAACACAGGAAAATAGCAAAAAGGGTTTTTGATAATTAAATCTCAATTAAATTAACAGATAAACTAACCAGATAAACTGAATGGAAACAAATCACTTTGGGTACTTTGGTTTAGACTGGATTTCATCTAAAAATACTGGTTAACTACTAAGTGCAATGGATTTTTATTCATTATTCACCGATTCCTATTATGATTAGAATTTATGATCAAAACACTAATCCTTTAGTAAAATAAGTTCATTCATTCATTGATCAAGTGGGCAAACAAATAAGCATACTAGTTTTAAGTAAGATTTATGCAGGAATTGAATTATAAACTGATATTAATGATCATAATATCAATTATGTACATGAATGGTCATAACATATAAGCTCACACATTAAAGTTACTAACTTTTCTATTTAACTCAGGTTTATGGTCAAATTCCTAGTCATAAAAATCTAATGATCATAGATTCATAAGATTCAAGCACATCAAGATAGAATGATCATCTAATCCCAATAATACTCATAAATAAACAGAAAAGATTAAAACTTTAACACATGAGGATCTTTTATCAAGCAAACATAAATAAATAAATAAGAATAAATACCCCGAATAGCAAATTAATCCATAATCTCAATGATTGATCTAGTATAACACAAAGCAATAGGGTTTTGAAGCCCTAAATCAGATAGTAAATCATGCGAAAATCATAAGGGAATGCTAATAGTAGTCGAAACAACAAACCGAATGATTCCCGACATGAATCAGCTCTCTAATCCTTCTGATCTTCGCTCCAAATCAGCTTAACGGCGCTCCGACCGCCTTCTAGACTCTCAAAATCGCAGTTTGTGGGTTTATTTTCGTAGGGAATGAACTAGGGTTGAAGATATATCATTAAGGGTAATTTTTGGCTCTATTTATAACTTTTAACGTCTCCACGACGTGGTGGATAGGCACCACATTGTGGTAGATTGTTTCTTCCCGTCCATGAATTTTTTCTGAATTGCCACGTCATGGTAAGCTTTTCCACGTGATGGTCACTGACAATCAGCATTTTACCGAAACACAAACGTTGTCCTGAATTTTGTATAATTTCTAGAACATTTTGAATCTCGTCAATCAGAGTTACGAGTCATGAGACATGGTCAAAACACTGACGAGGGGTCAAGCTATCCAACAGCATCCTTTTTGCGTCTTTTTAGCTGCTTTCTCCTCCTTTTCGCTCTAGCAACATGTTATATCTGTAAAATATAATTCAAAGCATTATAAGTACCTTTTAGTTCTAAATAACATTAAAACATATTATAAAATAATAAGAAAACATCATAAATATATGTATAAAATAGACGTTATCAAACAACCCCACACTAGTCTTTTGCTTGCCCTAAAGCAAAACTGATTTGATTATCATAATATCACATAAAAACCCTAGCTACTAACGTCGCATAAGACAATCCATTTTTTTCCCATCCATTACATCAAGACTGCAATGTATATATTTATGTCTAATTTTTCCTAGAACTTCCCCAATCTTAAATACTTACGATCCTCATAAACATTCCCCCACTTATTTTCAACAACACTCATTTTATGCATCCCTCCGAATTCATCATCGGAAAACTTTCTTAACCTCAAGGTATTTTTAGTTAAGCTCCTAGGCATACATATGGAAAAATAATGTAACATCCATAAAAATCATGCCAAATTTAAACTTTTTAAAACATTTCAAAACCAATGATTATTACAAAACTTGTTTTCAAAATAGTTCAATGTCAGAGTTTCCCAGAATCAAATCATAAAAAGACATAAGGAGGTGCACGATCACGCTTTCGCCTTCCCGCGATCATTAGAAGTACCTGAAACAATAATCGATAAATGTAAGCTCAAAGGCTTAGTGAGTTACCCCCAAAATACCAACGCCATATGATCATAATCATAACATATAAACAACACAGCATGCATAATGAGCCATCACTCTGACAGGACCTCTGGACCGCTTTCCGTGCCTTCGGCACGTCTGGACGGCCTCTCAGGGCCTTCAACCTATCCGGACTGCTTGTCGGACCTTCGGCCTGACTATATGCCCTCCCGGGTCTGCAGTCTATTCGGTCCGCCCTGGGTATCTTGGCCTACAGTACAAAGCAGGACCTGCCTCAACCCAATCCCCCAAACCAACAAACATGTGTACATAAATATCATACGCTAGCATGCAAGTACAGATAGTCATACAGATCTAACAGATCACTAACATGGCAACTATTCTATAACCAGGATACCGATCTAACTGATCAATAACATAGCAATCATCCTATAAACCAGGATACCGACCTACCAGGTCACTAAGCATATCACCATCCTAACTACCATGATGTAAATCAATAAGCATATCATGCAATAAACCTGGATACAAATCCGATAAGGGCCGACATTGGTGCCTTAGACCCTGTTGATATAGTGAGGAGAACTCACCTCACAAGTAGCTCAAACTGATATAAGTCAAACTCCACCAAATGAAGCTCCAAGTCCAACACCTACATCCACCGATGATCCACTTCTATAAATTCTCAAATGACCAAAATAACCCCAGAAGTCAAACTGGTCAACCCTTGGTAAAAGTCAAGGTCAACGATCAAAGTCAACAGTCCATGTTGACCCAACTCATCGAGTGCAACTAGCAGCTCGTCAGGTTTCCTTAAGAATTCAGAAAGTCATAAAACCCTAACTGACTCGCCAAGTTTCCAACCAACTCGTCGAGTCTATGCGTGTGCAGATGTCGGGGAAAACCCTGACTGACTCGTCGAGTCCTCTTACTGACTTGCCGAGTTCATGCAGAATCAAATACGGGCAACCTCCATCCAACTCGCCGAGTCGGCTAAGCGACTCGTCGAGTTCATGGAGTCCATTTCTTATACATATGCTTTTAAGCCACCCCAAAGCTCCATATTGTAGATCCAAGCTCCTAGGGCATGGTTTCTACGTAAATTTGCAAACTTTACATACATGCCTGGTCCTAAATGCCAAAACTAGACTAAGGGAAATGTTAACTCAAAGGGAAAGGCCCAAGCTTGCCAAAGCTCATAACTTTATAGCTGTAGGGACGAAGGGGACTCCAGATCTGAAGTTGCAACTTTAGATCTTGCCCCAATACCCGAAATGACTCCCAAATGTGCTAAAGATGGCCCTAAACCCAAACATGAAGAGATCTAGGTAAAGATAAGCCAAGGTAACGACTTGTTACTTTCAAAATGGTGCCAAGAAGAAGTAGGGTCAGATCCACAAGCTCATATTTGCTCCAACCTTCTTATACTTCATACGTTCTTCACAAAATGCACCAAAAAATTACTCTTTAAGCCTTACAATATTCAAGAACAAGGTTAATAGCGATTAGAGTTTGTTCTAGCCGTCAAGGGGGTGATAAGGGACTGGAGGAAAGGACTTAAGGTCCTTTAAATAGGGTGCAAACCCTAAAAATGAGGGTTTCATCTCCCATATCCTACTCGTCAAGTCCAGGCCTTCCGACTCGTCGAGTAGGTCCAATAATCCACGCGGGCTAACCCGCCTCTACACCACGAGTCGGGGGCAACCAAGTCGTCGAGTAGGTCCATAAATATGTATATAATGCTTTCGAACTTGTACCTGGGATTCGGGGTGTTACAATTCACCCCCACTTGAACTAGACTTCGTCCTCGAAGTCTGCTGCGGCGAACAATCCTAGATAGTGCTCTCGCATCTCTGACTTCGACTCCCACGTCCACTCGGACCCCCTCCTATTGTCCCACTGTACCTTTACCAAAGGCAATTCCTTGTTCTGTAAAACCTTCACCTTCCTCTCAAAAATAACCACCTGCTTCTCCACGTAATTCAGGGGCTCATCGACCTGAATATCATCTAATGACACTACTGCCTCCTCGTCCAGAATGCACTTCCGTAAATATGAAACATGGAAAGTGTTGTGGATCTGACTAAGCTCCTCAGGGAGATCTAACCTATACGCCACCTTGCCAATCCTGGCAACGATCCTGAATAGTCCGATATATCAGGGACCCAATTTCCTCCTCTTCCTGAAGCGGATCACACCCTTCCAGGGTGAGACCTTCAGAAGTACCATGTAACCGACCTGAAACTCCAACTCAGATCGGCGTCGGTCGGCATAGCTCCTCTGCCGACTCTATGCGGTCTGTAGTCGCTGTCTAATCTGCTGAATCATTTCGGTAGTCTGCAGGACTACCTCAGTCTGACCCATCGCCTTGTGACCAACCTCTCCCCAACAGACTAGGGTGTGGCATCTCCGTCCATACAACAACTCATAAGGCGGAGCACCAATGCTGGAGTGAAAGTTGTTGTTGTAGGAGAACTCTGAAAGGGGTAGGTAGGAGTCCCAGCTCCCACCGAAGTCAATGACGCAGGCTCTCAACATATCCTTGAGAGTCTGTATTGTCCGCTCACTATGTTTGTCCGTCTGTGGGTGATAGGCTGTGCTGAAGTGCAGCCGCGTGCCCAGTTCCTCATGGAACTTCTGCCAGAAACGGGAGGAGAACCGAACATCACGGTCTAAAATAATGGAGACTGGAACCCCATGGCAAGTGAAAATCTCGCGTATATACACATCGGCCAGCTTCTCGGTTGATGAGCTCTCCCGAATGGGCAGAAAGTGAGCACTCTTGGTCAATCGATCGACAATGACCCATATGGCCTCGAACCCCTTTGCTGTCCTCGGCAACTTGGTGATGAAGTCCATCGTGATCTGCTCCTATTTCCACAAGGGAATCTCTAGAGGCTGCAGCTTGCCATGCGGCCTCTGGTGCTCGGCGTTGACCATCCTGCAGGTCAAGCACCTCTCAACGTACCAAGAGATCTCCTGCTTCATGCACGGCCACCAGTAACTCAATCGCAAGTCCGGGTACATCTTGGTGGCCCCCAGGTGAATAAGGAAGCAAGAGTTATGTGCCTCCTCCAATATAGTATGTCTGACCCTACCAGACATCGGAACCCAGACCCGATCGCAACAGGTTAATAATCATCGGCTATCCTGTACAAACCGAGTGTTCTCACCCCTAATCCTCTCAAGCTTCCATTTCTCCTGACGCATACCCTCTGCTTGGGCTTCCCTGATCAAGCCCACAAGTGGAGAATATACTGAAATCCTCATGCACGTCACTGGAGTAAAAGATCCAGCTGACTTGTGGCTTAGATAATCCGCAACCACGTTCACTTTACCTGGGTGGTAAAGGATCTCATAGTCGTAGTCCTTGACTACATCCAGCAATATGCGTTGTCTCATGTTCAGGTTCGGCTGATCCATGATGTGTCTCAGGCTCTTGTGGTCCATGTAGATGGTACAACGGACCCCATGGAGGTAATGTTTCCAAATCTTGAGAGCGGATACCACCGCTCCCAACTCCAGATCATGAGTAGGGTATCTCGTCTCATGCGGCTTCAACTGTCGTGATGCATAGGCTATCACTCATCCTCTCTGCACGAGGGCCGCTCCCAGTCCCGTGATGGATGCATCACAGAAACTACAAAATCGTCAACTCCCTCTGGGAGAGTCAAGACTGGTACCTTGCATAGTCGTTGTATGAGGGTCTCAAACGCCCTCTGTTGCTCGGGGCCCCACCGGAAATCCACCCCCTTCCTCGTCAGATGAATGAGGGGTACTGCAATCTTGGAGAAATCCTGTATGAATCTCCGGTAGTACCCTGCCAATCCCAAGAAGCTCCTGATATCCGAGGGAGATTTTGGAACCTCCCACTGCATAACCGCCTCGATTTTGGTCGGATCGACCAAAATCCCCTCCCGGTTAACAAGATATCCCTGGAACTGCACCTCTCGTAACCAAAACTCACACTTCGAGAACTTGGCATAAATCCGTTCTCGCCTCAGAATTCCCAATAGCTCCCGTAGATGCTCCTCATGTTGCTCTCGGCTCTTGGAGTACACCAAGATATCATCTATGAACACTATGACCGAGCGGTCGAGCATCGGTCTGCAGACCCAATTCATCAGGTCCATAAATACTGTTGGCGCGTTGGTGAGCCCAAACAGCATCACCACGAACTCGTAGTGTCCATAACGAGGCCGGAACGCGGTCTTCTCCACGTCCTCCTCCCTAACCCTGACCTGATGGTACCCGGATGTCACACCCCCGAACCAGACGGCGGAAACGTCCGAGGGCTCGTGTGACTTAAATTGAAATATCATCACAATGCATATACATGAAACATAACACCATCATCACCAACATTACATAGTACAACCATCATGGTTTACATCAAGTACATTGTTTTACATTACAGCATCACATAACACAAATTGTTTAACGATTGACGTTGCACAAAAGAAATTTCAGAAACACGCTTGATGATTCTTCATTCTAACGGTTACCTGAGAATACAAGTTATTTTGAAAACGGTCAACATATATAATGTTGGTGAGTTCATAAGCATGTTTGATATAAAAATAGTTTGTATTGTTTGTAAAACCCAGAAAATCCGATATTTTCTGTAACGAAAATTGTTTACAAAAAAATGTGGTGATCCCATAAGTGTATATGTATGTGATTTCAAAACATGTAAAAGTGAATGCCTTTCATAATTGTTCCTTGTATTGTAGTTGTTGTATGTAGAAGTGAATAATGTCGTTCCCCGGAAAACCTGATGTTTTCCAATTTAAATAATATGATAGTTTTGTATTATTGTATAAATCACTTTGCATCGACACAGTGTATGAATATGATTTCCCATGAATACTTAGATGGTAATGGATCTCTATGTGAGTCGTTATAACCATGCATAATAGTGACTAATTCGCATGTCTTGGCATTTTACCAAACGCCGGTTTTGATCAAGATTTTGTCACCCTAGACTGGCCGAGTCTAACTGTAGCGAACAACTCAGGTGTGGGGGAGTCACCCCCGTATAGATCTATACACAAACTCTCGCCCTCCCTCCAGGAGACTCTGGTTATAACTACAGGCTACGGCCGGCACTTATTGGTGCCAACCGATAATTCTCACTAAATCCCTATTATTACCCCCATCAATTTGAATAACATTGATTACAACCCGTTTGATGTTTACATGAATATGAAAAAAGCCTAACAAACATGAAAAAGGACAACTATGACCCACTAATCATGTATGTTATTACAGACTGTCGAGTGTGCGACGGACACGTTAGCCCATCAAGCATATGATAATTGATTTGGACCATATTAGTAATGCAAAAGGGCCACGAAGGCCCAATAGCATGTAAAAGCTAATGAGGGTCCATTAGGCATGTAATTGGATCACCGGAAGCCCAATAAACATGTGTTGATTATATTGGGCCCAATAATCGTGTAACTGGGTCACCGGAAGCCCAATAAGCACGAATAGGAAACATTGGGCCCAACCTTCGTATCATTTATAAGTTTATCAATATAAGTTGTAGTATGAGATTTGGTTTACACTTATTGTTTACTTTCGATGTTAAAATACTCAATGTTGGTTTATAACGATATTCTTAGTTTTTATAAAAATACCATTTTTAAACCTTCATGTTGTAAAAATTTATCTCTTTGGTCAAATCGTTTAGAAATTTACATATTTGGCCAAAAATGTTTATTTGACCATTTCAGTCCCTTTTTCATACAAAATTTACATTTTCAGCCCTTAATGGTGCAAAATGGCACTTTTAGTCAAGGTTCTAAATAACGTAAGGCGTGACTTGGTGGCAATGTCAAGCCTCAAGTTTTTCCAAGCCTTGGCGAGCCACGTCGTTTGTAAGGCATCACTTAAGGCGGCAAATTTGTATATAATTAATTATTTTATATGTATTTTCAGCTATTATTTTATTTTATACACATATAGAGTTAAGGCGGCGTTTTGGTAAAGCTCGGCGGCATGCACAAGCCTTGGAGCCATGGCGCGCCATGGCGGAGCCGTGGCGAGCTTTTTAGAACCTTTTGTCCTTTTTGATGAAAAATGACATTTTAGTCCATTAGATTATTTAACTTGGCATTTTCGGCCCAAATAACATCTTAAATTATAATTTCAGCCCAAAATACAACTTTTGACATTTTCAGCCCTTATTTGTTAAAAATTTACATTTTTTGCCCATTTGCCGTAAGTTTTACACTTTTGGCCCAAAATCTGAAAACTTTGCATTATTAGTCCAATTTAGTAAAAAGGGTCATTTTCAGCCCTTATTTGTTAAAAATTTACATTTTTGGCCTATTTGCCGTAAATTTTACACTTTTGGCCCAAAATCTAAACACTTTGCATTATTAGTCGAGTTTAGCAAAAGGGTCATTTTCAGCCCTTGAAATAGTTTAATTATGTTTTAGACTCATACTTTTATGAATTTATAATTTTAGTCCCTAAAATTCTTCATTTTCGCAATTTTTGGGCCCAAAAATCTGTGAGGCCCAAATATAAGCCAATTAAGCAAAATTTTATATTTTTGGCCCTTTGAAAAGTATTATTTTCATAAAAATCAGCTTTTATATAAATAAATACTTTATAACCCTCATAAAACCGAAAATTATCATCTTTCAACCAAATCTTTGTTATTTTTGCAAAAATGACACTTGTAAAAATCTTTGGCTTTGTTTTTCACTTCTTAAACTTAAGGACTCTTAGATCTATGATGTATATTGTTTATTATGTTTTTGTTTATGAATCTTTCACATTCTAGCTATAGATCTCGAAATATAATAAGTATTAACACATTATCACAACATAAACCAAAGACATCACATATAACATGCAAACACCTATAGATCAACACATAACACTTGTATTCTCCCCCCAAAAACAAGTAAAAACCGAAAACAAGGGGATATGAACTCACCTTGGGTTTGTGGTTTCGGTTTTGAAGGAAAGATGAAGAAGATGGTGTGATTTAGGCTCTAGCAAACTCCTTGAGGAGACTTTTGAACTTAGAGAAGTTCTAGGAAGCAAATCACAAGATAATTGTTGATATGGAGTGATTTAAAATAAATGAAGAAATCTATTCTTAAGTGTACAAGATCTTACCAAGGATTGATGATGTTAATGAAGGATCCTCTTGAAGCACTAGTAACTCTCGAAAATTTTGATGAAAGGGAGGGGTGTTCTTGAATACTTTGAAAGAGTTTTAAGTGTATGTGTGTGTGTGCCTCTTGTCTTTCGGCCGAGAGGTGATAAGAAGAAGAAGAGAAAGATGAATGCATGGGAACATGAGAATGCTTAGTTATATGTTGAATAATTATCTATTTGTCCCTTAAACAAAAGTGAGGTGTCAATGCCTAAGGAACCCTTCGTTTCTTTTTTTTTTTTATACACATGGGCCGAAATGGGCTAATTGAGGATAGAGGCCCAATTCTCTCTTTAGTTCGAAATTATGAAGCATATCAATAAAATTTTCGGCTCATTGGGCCTTTAGGGTAGTTCACGGCTCAATTGTATAAATGAATGGGTTTTATAGTCCTTTAGCGTTTGTTTAAATCAATTATAGCCCAATAAGGCCCATTAGGGTAAACCATTTCATTTTAGGCCGATGATGGCCCAAAAGGTTAGGTTTTATGAATATGGATCCAATTAGAGCCCAATTAAGAGTTCTAAGCCCAAAACAATCGAATTGAAAGCTTATTGGCCCATTAAGCCCAATAAGGAAATCCTAGTCCGAAAATGGACTTAGATCGGGATTCTTAGGTTACAATTTATGGTTACAATTGGATTTTGATGAAAGTTGACTTGACTTTTGTAATGTTTTGCATGAAGTTTGGGCTTTATAATTGGATTTTGATGAAAGTTAGCTATTATTGAATAACATCATATGCATATCAAGTTATGGTTACAATTTGTTGTCATTGATATTGTTTACAAAAGTATAGAATTTCCTAGCAAATTTGCTAGTTGTGACATCATCCCCCCGTTAGAGGGAATTTCGTCCCGAAATTCGTTTTAGAACTAGATTTGAGAATGCGAGAATAAATTAGGGTACTTCAGCTTCATTTGGTTTTCGCGTTCCCATGTGAACTCTGGGCCGCGCTTTGCGTTCCAGCGAACTTTCACAATCGGAATGCGACTTGCTTAGTACGCTTCACTTCCCTGTCCATGATTTCAACTGGTTCTCCAATGAACAGGAGATTCTCGTCGATTTCGATTTTCTTCCAATGGAATGATGAGAGTTTCATCGGATAAGCATTTCTTTTAAATTGGAAACATGGAACACGGGGTGTATGTTGCTGAGTTCCGTAGGAAACTGCAACCTATAGGCCACTGGACCGATTCGAGCAAGAATCTCGAATGGTCCAATGTATCGCGGGTTTAGTTTCCCCCGTTTCCCGAAACGAATCATCCCTTTCCAGGGAGAGACTTTCAATAGACCCCGGTATCCGTCTTGAAATTCCAGAAGCTTTCTCCGTTTATCAGCGTAGCTCTTCTGTCGGTCTCGCGATGCTTGAAGTCGAGCTCTGATTTGAATTATCTTTTCAGTTGTTTCACGGATGATCTCTGGTCCTGTTAGAGTACTGTTCGGTGTCTGTCCCTTTCGCTAGCTGAGAGTCACCCACCTCAGCCCAGCATAGAGGTTGTTGGTGCATGGAAATGCCCCACAAATAATGAATGTTTATTAGGTTGTATTTTCCCTTTATTGTATTTTACGTGTAAATACTCTCCCTCCTATATAAAGGGAGAGTTGGTCATTTATTATTTTTAAGCTAGCTTATTTTTCCTTAGTTAGAGAATACACTTCTCACAATGTAATCTCTAGAGAGAGAAAGTTGGTGGGTACTCCCACCCAGGGAGAGTTTCTCTCCCACCATGTTCTTCATTAATATATTTTATTCTCTCTTGTTCTTAGTCTTCTTCCATGAACTCATAATATGTTCTTCATGTTCATACTTACAAAAACACGATTAATCTCGAGATATCTTACTTCCGCATCCACCGTTCGTTATAAAAATGGGTCTCTACAATTGGTATCAGAGCCGTACCTTGAAGATCTCATGATTATTTCAAGGGAACGACTCCCGTTCGGTGATTATCTTGTGATTTTTCCGTGTTTCTGCAAAAAAAAATTCGGGTTTCTTACCGGAGTTTTTTTTATGAAGTTCGTTCTTAGTTCTATTTTCTGGGTGATTCTATCTTAGTAAAATAAATTGTTGCTGCTGCTGCTCGTTCTATTTGTTGCTGGAAAAAGATGTTCTTAAAAGTTATTATTTTGTTGCTGTTGAAGAAATGAAGAAAAAAAAAGGGAGAAGAATTAATTTTGTGGTCTCTTAAAAAAGGTTGAAGATGTATTCCTGGGAGTTATTTTTTCCTTGGATGAGAAGACACAAGATTATGGGCTTATTTTTCTTGAAGAAAGTGGAGAAAAGCATTTCTTTTTGAAGATTTTTCTTTCCCAGCAACTTACATCATCATGAGGTATGAAGCTTTTGATTCTCATGTATTAGTTGCTGTAGATCTCAAATTGAATTGTTTGGACGTGATAATTTGTTTCCAAAAAGTCACTTGTCCTTGTTACTCTTTTGGGTAAAGAGTGTTCCACTATTTACTCCCTCAAAAAGACAAAAACCATGTGACATTGTCTAATCCCATCACCTTTTGTCCCTAAAAACCCCTGCACACTCTTCTTTTTGCCTTCCCAAAACCCACCTTTGACTTAGAATGCTTTATAAAAAGATTCCCTCATTAAAATATGAATAAATGGCCTTTGCGGTACCATTTTTCATGAAAAAATAGCATTTTCGTCACCTGTTCAGCCCTTTCCGGACCCCCGAACCGCAGCCAAAAATTGCCTACCGGAGTCCCCTGAGAAGCCTCTCAGCAGCCCTTCTCAGCCTTTGATCTGAGGTCCTCAATGTCCCTATCCGCAGCCGAGGTCAGCAACCAAGAGACCGCAACCCACTCTTCCTGACTGCTGAACCGAAGTCAGAAGTCTCGGACCGCAGTCCCTCTTGGACCGAAGTCTCGGACCGCAGTCTCGGACCGCAGGCGTGCTTACCTTCCTCGCACCGCAGTCTGCACCTACCGTAGTGCTTCATCCGATCAGAATACCATCCGCAGCTATCTCGTCCGCATCCAACCATCTGATCCGCAATCATCCCTTCTCCATCCAAAGTCACCTTCCATCAGCAGCGCCCCCTTCCATCTGTAGCCTACCATCCGCAACCAGCCGAGCTCCCGCCGCAACCATCATAGACCCGCAGCCACCCTCCTTAGACTTCGGATCTCCCTCTCTTCAGCCCCCTTCCCCCCTTCCTCCTTCTTCTTCCTTCAGCCCCTCCCTCCTCCTCCTCCCCCCTTCCTTTTCCTCCTTCTTTTTCCTCCCCTCCCCTCCTTTTTCCCCTCCTTTTTTTAAACCCTCTTTTTTTTTCAAGACTTTATTTTTTTTTATTCAGTTTTTTTTTTGCATTATTTTTTTTTCAATTAATTAATTTTTTCAGCCAATTATTTTTTTTACCAATTATTTTTATTTAGCCATTTTTTATTAAAACCAATTTTTTTTATTACACCAATTATTTTTTTTAACACCAATTTTTGCCACAACCGAACCTTGGATTGTCACATTGGTTCATTTCATGCCGGTTATTATTATTGGAAGAATACTCCTACCGCAGTCGGACTTCATATTATTTTTTGTGATGCTTGCACCGCAACGACGATTGATCAACAAAGTTGTTTCGCATTCTTCACTTTATGGGATTTTATGACTTGTCGCTCTTGATTTTTGGTTGACGAATCATGTATCTTGAGCATGTGGACTTTATTCTCTATTGAAGACCACTTCAAGTGTTCCGGCACCGCAGTTTGGATATTTGGATATATTTTTGGCACAACAGATTATTCTCAGCACGGTTTCAGCAACTATGTCACCCGCTTTCTCATGACCGCAAGAGTATCTTTTTTACTCTGTCTCGTTTCTTATCGAGACCCTTCATACATCTAGGGAGAGCTTCTCTGTTAGCTCTTGGTATCCGACACTCTCCATCCGATGATTTGTTGATTTTTGATATCCGGTCATTGGTTATCAAAAATAGGGAGAGAATATCATCAGGATTTGGTTATTATGATTGTTTGAGTTTGGATTTTTGAAGACTTCTGAAGACGATTATTTATTTAGTGATGCGATGTCGCACTTCTTTTTGGTCTTTACGGATCAAATTTTTGGCATTACTCGATTTTTTTCGATTCAGATTATTTATTATTCGGACTCTACCACAGGATGATTTTGTGTTCGCATCCGGTTCAGATCTTATGGTTCCACGAGTTTGGATTTGTGATATGTTGAAGACGAAGATTATTTTGGCAATGTGACGTGACACTTATTTTTGGTCCTTGGATCAAATTTTCGGCATTGCTGGACCATGTTTTTGGACTCACATTATTTTTATCCGGACTTCATTTTATGGATGTTTCACATTGTTAGCAGGTTATTCTTTGAAGAATTTTGGTGTATTATGATTCGAGAACTCGAGATGTTTTTCAGACTTTTTGAAGCCGAAGTGTTTCTTTTATTGGATCTTCTACTTGCTCATGGTGACCTCCTTCTTCGGGTAATTATGACTGGTTTGAAGATTTGGATCTTATTTTTTCTGCTTCATTGGTTGTGCTTTGAAGACGAAGACCTTCATTGTTAGAGATCCATGGCCAGTTTCAGACTTCACAGACACTTCAGAGTTTCAGAGACATTTCAGCACTTGGTTTCATTTTATTGCTACACTTGCTAGTCGGATTCTTGTATTATAGCCTTGTATCACTTATTGGATCTCTCATCATTTGTAAGCATTTAGGGAGAGAATGTTGGTGCATGGAAATGCTCCACAAATAATGAGTGTGTATTAGGTTGTATTTTCCCTTTATTGTATTTTAGGTGTAAATACTCTCCCTCCTATATAAAGGGAGAGTTGGTCATTTATTATTTTTAAGCTAGCTTATTTTTCCTTAGTTAGAGAATACACTTCTCACAATGTAATCTCTAGAGAGAGAAAGTTGGTGGGTTCTCCCACCCAGGGAGAGTTTCTCTCCCACCATGTTCTTCATTAATATATTTTATCCTCTCTTGTTCTTAGTCTTCTTCCATGAACTCATAATATGTTATTCATGTTCATACTTACAAAAACACGATTAATCTTGAGATATCTTACTTCCGTATCCACCGTTCGTTATAAAAATGGGTCTCTACAGAGGTGACCTGTATTTGCGACCGTATGACGCTTCGAAAGGAGCAACCTTGATGCTCGTGTGATAACTGTTATTGTATGAGGACTCAATCAGAGGCAATTGGGTGTTCCAAGACTTGCCGAAGTTAATCACACAGGCTCTAAGCATGTCCTCGAGCGTCTGGATGGTGTGCTCGCTTTGTCTGTCCGTTTGATGGTGGTAGGCAGTGCTCACGTCTAATCGTTCCCATTGCCTTCTGAAGGGGTTGCCAGAATCTTGGAGTGAATCGGCTATCTCAATCCGAAATACTAGATACTGAGATTCCACGAAGTCTTATTATCTCCACCTTGTAAGATTCCTTTATTGGCAGGAGACGAGCGGATTATGTTAACCTATCGACAATCACCCAGATAGTGCTCAATCCAACTCTTGCAACAAGTTTTGTTCCTCCTTGACTTCGAGGGTTTTATCCATCCTACGCAGTGCTTCCTTCGCGATATTCCCCGGCTTCGATGCCTCCAAGGCCGGTCGCAGGTGTCGACAGTGTTTGTTCTTGTTTCGTGAGCAGACGAGGATGTTATCGATGATATTAAATAAATGGTTGGCTTGGAATGGTTGGGAAAACTCGGTTCATGGGGTCCATGAATACCGTTAGGGCATTTGTTAGACCAGATGGTTTTCACAACTAATTTGAAATGGTCGTAATAAGTTCGAAAAGCAATTTCTGGAATGTCCACTTCTTGGACTCGGAGCTGATGGTAACCGGATCTTAGACCTATTTTGGAGAAGCAACTAGCTCCTTGAAGCTAGTCAAGTAGGTCGTCAATCCGAGGAAGTGGGTATCGGGTTTTTGTTAGTGGGCTTATTTAATTCCCTAAAACCGCTGCACATTCTGAAGAATCCGTCTTCTTGACGAACAAGATCGGAGCTCCTCAGGGTGAGAAGTTTGGTCCGATGAATCCTTTGCGCAACAATTCCCTCGATTGACTGGATAATTCCTGAATTTCGGTGGGAGCTAACCTGTAGGGTGAATTAGAAATTGATGTGGCTCCTGGTATTAGGTCGATCCGAAATTCGACCGGTCTTTCTGGAGATACTCTTGGAAAATCTCCAGGAAATACATCCGGGAAGTCGCAGGCCACTGGTATGCCTTGATTTCCTTCTTAGGTTTTGCCTGCAACGTGGGCGAGGATCACATAGTTCTTTTTGTCCAAGCACTTATGTGCCTTGATGCACGGAATGAGGCGTAGATTGGTGCGAGGTTTTATCACCATAGATTATTAGGGTTTTGTGGTTGGGGGGGGGGGGTGAAGGTAAACGGCCTTCTCGCTATACGTAATATCAGCATGGTGGGGCTTAACCAATCCATGCTGATCATCACATCAAACTCCTAATATTTACTAGTATCAAATTTATTTGAAATGAATGGTTGTTTGGTGTTAAGGTGCTCCCTACATGAATATTTTTGGTTTTCCCATTAGCCACCTCCACCGTGAAGGCTTCGCTTTGCTTCTAGGGTTGTCGTACTAATAAGTGTTTAAATTTGTTATTAATGAAGCTTCGCTCCGCTCCACTATCGAATAAGATGCATGCATATGTGTTGTTAAGGAGGAACGTACCAATGACGAGAGTGGGGTCCTGAATCGCTTCTCCTTGTCCCATTCTCAACACTCTTCCTAATCCACCGTTCCCTTGATTATTGACATTGGGGTAGTTTTGCCGGAAATGCCCAATCCTCCCACGTCCATAGTAGGTGTGTCTGGCCCCAGTGTCACCGTTGCTGTTGTTGTTGTTGTTGTTGTTGTTGTTTGGCTGTTGGTTCTGTTGTGGTCGAGATTGACGGTATCGGGTGGTGCGTCCTTTCTTGTTGCACCTGTTACAATATTGCTTCTGATACGCTTACTGATGATGGAGATTGCATTCATTGCATTTCGGAAAGCTCCCAGCATATGGTCTTGCTGGTGTCGAGGCAGCAAGTGTCATGGTCATAGGGACAGTTATAGCATGTCGTTTCTTTGAGGATCTTTGGGTTGACTATCCCTTTCTCTTACTCCCAGACTTTTGCTTCCTGCCCTTAGGTTTGGGGTTTGGAGTATCCTGATATGCTGTTACTCGTTGGTTTTCAGGGTTGTTACTTCGGCTGGAGTGGTCGACACTCTTTCCACCTTGGTTGGTGTTGCTAGCATTGAGTTGCGTCATAGCAGCGGTCACGGCAACTGTCACGGTAGCTTGGAATGTAGCAAAATCCATCCGCATGACTGGTGTCTCACAGGCGTGTTTTTTATCCTTGTGGAATGACATTTTCTGCTGTATGATGATACGGAAAAATCATAAGTAACGATGGTCATTTCTGGTTGTACTCCATAAACCTCGTGTTTCAACGTATGATTCACAATGTGTCCATTTACATCCTCATGATGTATTTATGATAGCGAGTACTCGTAGAGTTGGCATGAATATTAAGTTTATCCACAGAGTATATAGGTTGTTTTGGTTATGAGGTGAATTCGTGTGATATCATGAAATAAAGAAAACACATGACATATTTCACTAATAATATCCGCTTTAACATATGAAAATTTGCCCGAAAGGGCATACATAAGGGTACAAAGTTTGGCAGCATAACGACTCTATGAGTAGTGTGATCACTTAAACATAGAGTCGGCAGTACATAACCTAGTGCGCATAAAATAAACATAACACTAGTAGAGGGGTCTACTGATCCGGAGTGCGCCGAGATGTGTCGGGTGGTGGGGCTGATGACGTGGATGTGCCCTGAAGACGCGCCACCTATTGTTCTGTGGCTCATAGTCGATCCTCCCAAATTGCTTGACGTACATGAAAGTTATGGATTACTTCCTGAGTTTCTCGTTCCGCTCTTGCCACTGCGGCTCGCATCTGATTCAGTTGCTCGGCTGTGTCCTGGGCTAGGTCGCCAGTGTTTCGTAACCGCCTCACCATGACAGGAAGTGCCCGGTCGGCTGGCCCTCCGTCTCTCAGATCATAGAATTCCATGGCCATCCCATATGGGGGCCGCTGCCCCTGCTGCCTGCTCCATCTCCAAATATCCACACCCCATGGAGGCGTGGGGCCATTTGGGTCCATCCGGTACGCGGGCACCCTAATCGGGTAAGGTGGGTTGATGACTTCGGACTCTGCGTCCGAATCACCATCATCGTCATCACTGGGTTCTTCTTCCTCCAGGTCTACCACTGGCGCGGCAGGTCCGCCCTCAACTTCCACTTTAGGTTCTTCTTCAGACTCCTCCTCGGGGTCTTCTTCAGGTTCGAGCCATCCTGCATTCCCTTGCGCGGGGAAATAGGGATCCTCGAGAAGATGAAATCCTGCCATAGTGTCTGTAGAAAAATGCATAAGTATCGACACATAGACTACTCCTTTAGTATTTTAGTTAGTTTACTTTGGATCTTATATGCTCTTTTTTCTTTGAAAATTAAATTTGAGTTTCGTGCCATCGATCATCTCAATCACACTCGGGCACCTGACAGTCACACTTTGGATGAACGTAGTTGATCAGGCTACATTTACCCTTAATATGACTACATGATTGTCTGAGTGTAATTGGAAATGTTCGAATTTCTCCGAAGACTTCATTAAGTGTTGTTGTATTATTATTTTAATATAAGCACATAAGTATGAAATTTTATTTTTTGTTCAGAGTTATTTATTTCCATTACGTTTATAGTTGCATATCATGTATGGTTAGATATGCTAGTTCACTATAAACAAAGCTCTAATACCAACCTGTCACACCCCCGACCCAGACGGTGGAAACGTCCAAGGGTTCGTGTGACTTAAATTGAAATATCATCACAATGCATATACATGAAACATAACACCGTCATCACCAACATTACATAGTACAACCATCATGGTTTACATCAAGTACATTGTTTTACATTACAACATCACAGAACATAAATTGTTTAACGATTGACGTTGCACAAAAGAAATTTCAGAAACACGCTTGATGATTTTTCATTCTAACGGTTACCTGAGAATACAAGTCATTTTGATAACGGTCAACATATATATTGTTGGTGAGTTCATAAGCATGTTTGATATAAAAATAGTTTGTATTGTTTGTAAAACCCAGAAAATCCGATATTTGCTATAACGAAAACTGTTTACAAAAAAAATGTGATGATCCCATAATTGTATATGTATGTGATTTCAAAACATGTAAAAGTGAATGCCTTTCATAATTGTTCCTTGTATTGTAGTTGTTGTATGTAGAAGTGAATAATGTCGTTCCCCGGAAAACCCGATGTTTTCCAATTTAAATAGTATGATAGTTTTGTATTATTGTATAAATCACTTTGCATCGACACAGTGTATGAATATGATTTCCCATGAATACTTAGATGGTAATGGATCTCTATGTGAGTCGTTATAACCATGCATAATAGTGACTAATTCGCATGTCTTGGCATTTTACCAAACGCCGGTTTTGATCAAGATTTTGTCACCCTAGACTGGCCGAGTCTAACTGTAGCAAACAGCTCAGGTGTGGGGGAGTCACCCCGGTATAGATCTATACACAAACTCTCGCCCTCCCTCCAGGAGACTCTGGTTATAACTCTGGTTACATGAATATGAATAAAGCCTAACAAACACGAAAAAGGACAACTGTGACCCACTAATCATGTATGTTATTACAGACTGTCGAGTATGCGACGGACACGTTAGCCCATCAAGCATATGATAATTGATTTGGACCATATTAGTAATGCAAATGGGCCACGAAGGCCCAATAGCATATAAAAGCTAATGAGGGTCCATTAGACATGTAATTGGGTCACCGGAAGCCCAATAAACATGTGTTGATTATATTGGGCCCAATAATCGTGTAACTGGGTCACCGAAAGCCCAATAAGCACGAATAGGAAACATTGGGCCCAACCGTCGTATCATTTATAGGTTTATCCATATAAGTTGTAGTATGGGATTTGGTTTACACTTAGTGTTTACTTTCGATGTTAAAATACTCAATGTTGGTTTATAACGATATTCTTAGTTTTTATAAAAATACCATTTTTAAACCTGCATGTTGTAAAAATTTATCTCTTTGGTCAAATCGTTTAGAAATTTACAAATTTGGCCCAAAATGTTTATTTGACCATTTCAGTCCCTTTTTCATACAAAATTTACATTTTCAGCCCTTAATGGTGCAAAATGACACTTTTAGTCCTTTTTGATGAAAAATGACATTTTAGTCCATTAGATTATTTAACTTCGCATTTTCGGCCCAAATAAAATCTTAAATTATAATTTCAGCCCAAAATACAACTTTTGACATTTTCAGCCCTTATTTGTTAAAAATTTACATTTTTGGCCCATTTGCCGTAAGTTTTACACTTTTGGCCCAAAATCTAAAAACTTTGCATTATTAGTCCAATTTAGCAAAAAGTGTCATTTTCAGCCCTTATTTGTTAAAAATTTACATGTTTGGCCCATTTGCCGTAAGTTTTACACTTTTGGCCCAAAATCTAAAAACTTTGCATTATTAGTCCAATTTAGCAAAAAGGGTCATTTTCAGCCCTTGAAGTAGTTTAATTATGTTTTAGACTCATACTTTTATGAATTTATAATTTCAGCTCCTAAAATTCTTCATTTTCGTAATTTTTGGGCCCAAAAATCCGTGAGGCCCAAATATAAGCTCATTAGGCAAAATTTTATATTTTTGGCCCTTTAAAAAGTATTATTTTCATTAAAATCAGCTTTTATATAAATAAATACTTTATAACCCTCATAAAACCGAAAATTATCATCTTTCAACCAAATCTTTGTTATTTTTGCAAAAATGACACTTGTAAAGATCTTTGGCTTTGTTTTTACTTCTTAAACTTAAGGACTCTTAGATCTATGATGTATGTTGTTTATTATGTTTTTGTTTATGAATCTTTCACATTCTAGCTATAGATCTCGAAATATAATAACTATTAACACATTATCACAACATAAATCAACGACATCACATATAACATGCAAACACCCATAGATCAACACATAAAACTTGTATTCTCCCCCCAAAAACAAGTAAAAATCGAAAACAAGGGGATATGAACTCACCTTGGGTTTGTGGTTTCGGTTTTGAAGGAAAGATGAAGAAGATGGTGTGATTTAGGCTCTAGCAAACTCCTTGAGGAGACTTTTGAACTTAGAGAAGTTCTAGGAAGCAAATCACAAGATAATTGCTGATATGAGGTGATTTAAAAAAAATGAAGTAATCTATTCTTAGGTGTACAAGATCTTACCAAGCATTGATAATGTTAATGAAGGATCCTCTTGAAGCACTAGTAACTCTCGAAAATTTTGATGAAAGGGAGGGGTGTTCTTGAATACTTTGAAAGATTTTTGAGTTTATGTGTGTGTGTGCGCGCCTCTTATCTTTCTCCCGAGAGGTGATAAGAAGAAGAAGAGAGAGATGAATGCATGGGAACATGAGAATGCTTAGTTATATGTTGAATAATTGTCTATTTGTCCCTTAAACAAAAGTGAGGTGTCAATGCCTAAGGAACCCTTCATTTCTTCTTCTTTTTTTTATACACATGGGCCGAAATGGGCTAATTGAGGAAAGAGGCCCAATTCTCTCTTTAGTTCGAAATTATGAAGCATATAAATAAAATTTTCGGCCCATTGGGCCTTTAGGGTAGTTCATGGCTCAATTGTATAAAAGAATGGGTTTTATAGTACTTTAGAGTTTGTTTAAATCAATTATAGCCTAGTAAGGCCTATTAGGGTAAACCATTTCATTTTAGGCCCATGATGGCCCAAAAGGTTAGGTTTTACGAATGTGGATCCAATTAGAGCCCAATTAAGAGTTCTAAGCCCAAAACAATCGAATTGAAAGCTTATTGGCCCATTAAGCCCAATAAGGAAATCCTTGTCCAAAATGGACTTAGGTCGGGATTCTTAGGGCTTTCAAACCCTAACTTGACTTTTTTAATGTTTTGCATGAATTTTGGGCTTTATAATTGGATTTTGATGAAAGTTAGCTGTTATTGAATAACATCATATGCATATCAAGTTATGGTTACAATTTGTTGTCAATGATATTGTTTACAAAAGTATAGAATTTCCTAGCAAATTTGCTAGTTGTGACACCAGACCTCAGGTCTATCTTGGAGAACGAAGATGCTCCCTGCAACTGATCGAAAAGATCATCTATCCTCGGGAGTGGATAGCGGTTTTTCACCGTCAACTTGTTCAACTCCCGGTAATCAACGCACATCCAGTGTGAACCATCCTTCTTCCCGACGAAGAGAATCGACGCTCCTCATGGAGAACTGCTCGGACGAATGAACTGCTTGTCCAGCAGTTCCTGCAGCTGTGATGACAGCTCCTGCATCTCTGGTGGTGCCAACCGATACGGAGCCTTGGCGATAGGGGCCGCACCTGGCATAAGGTCGATCCTGAACTCGACCTGCCTCTTCGGAGGCACTCCTGGTAACTCCTCCGGGAACACGTCCGCAATCTCCTTGACTACTGGAACCTATGAAACCGAGGTTTGACCCTGACCCGCGTATCCACCAAATACGCTAGATAACCCGTACACCCGTGCTGAATGTACTGTCGAGCCCTGGCAGCCAAGCAAAACCCTGATCCCAATCTGGTGCCCTCGACATAAACAATCAGTTCTCCCCCACTTGGGGTTCGAACTACTACCCGCTGACCCTCGTAGTAAATCATGGCACCAAAGCGACTAAGCCAGTCCATACCCACGATAACACATACGTCCCCAATGGGAATCAGGATCAGGTCTATCTGGAAAGATACCCCGAAGATCTCCAATACGCAACTCCGATAGACCGAAGAAGCGGAAATCCCGTGTTCGTTGGCGATAGAGACTCGCAACGGACACTTTAGCTCTCCCACTGGCAACCATAACTCCCTACTGAAAGACTGAGAAACAAACGACCGACTCGCCCCCGAGTCGAATAATACCAAAGTAGGTAAGGAGTTCACTAAAAACTTACCTAATCACAGGTAAAACGTATAAGCATAAAACAGATATAATTAGTAAGATAAGGGATAGAAACATACCAACAACCACGTCTAGTGCTGCCCTGGCCTCCTTTGCTGTAAGCTAGAAAGCGCGTCCCTGAGCCCTCGGGGGCGCTGCTCGACCCTGATACCCGTCAGTAATCCTTAGTGTAGCCGGCGCTGGAGCCTGTGCAGGCCTGGCCGCGAGCTGTGGACAGTCAGTCTTAACGCGACCAACCTGATGACAATAGTAGCAAATCCTCATATCCTGAACATGGGTTGTGTAGCGACAATCCCTCGCAAAATGCCCCTCCTTGCCGCATTTGCAGCACCCGCTACCAGATCTACAAACCCCCGAGTGACCCTTCCCACACTTGCCACAAGTGCGGCCCTGCTTTCCCCCTGACCTGGAATCAGCGGTCTTAGACCGCTTCTGCGCCGGCTATGACTGTTTCGGGGCCTACCGCTGCTCCCTCAACTACAGCTCAATCTCCAACTCACGCCGCCTAACGGCCTCTTGTAACTCCAGCAAAGTATCACATCGCTGAGTAGCAACAAACTGACGAATGTCAGTCTTGAGCATGCTCAGATAACGTGTCATCTGAGCCTGCTCAGAAGAAAACTCCGGGCAGAACATCCCTCTCTCCGTGAACATGCAGGCGATCTCCGTCACCGTCTCACCATCCTGTCTCAAATCCAGAAACTCCTGAGCTAACCGTTCCCACTCGACTCGTGGAATGTAGCGAGCGCGGAACATATCCCTAAACCACAGCTCTCTAATCATCCGAGTACGATCCTGTCATCAACCTCTAGCAGTCCTTTGCCCCAGTCCTCAGCAGGTTCAGGGCACGTCTGACCTTCTGGTCAGTAGGACATGAACATGTAAAGAAACACCCCTCCTCGTCAAATAGCCACCTCATGGCTTTGATGGGGTCATGGGTCCCATCAAAATTAGGGGGCTTCGTGTTGTCGAAGTCCCGATACTGAAAAGCCCGACTGGCTCCTACCCCTGCCGTCGTTACAGCCATTGTGGCTGCTGCGGCAGCCGCCTCGGTGAAGGCTGTATAGCGATCATCAAAATACTCCACCATGGCAGTCTTGATATACCCAAACATCTCCGGTAACTGAGCTCGGAACATAGCAGCAACCTCATCATGCAGGATCTCCTGGATCCTGGCGTCCATCTCGTCTTGCCCCATATGGCCGATAGTCTCGGGCACTGTCGGCGCCTCCTGTCCGCCTCCTCCTGATCCTGACCCGAATCCAGTCACAAATCGTCGATTAACCACCATGCTGAAAATATACTAGAAAGATATCAGATATTCCACATAACAATCCGGGAATCAACTCCCAACAAAACCCTAGGGGTCGTGACTTCCTTGCTACGCTTATGGGTCCTATGCTTTCAGTAGTACGGACCCATACTACCTTCCACACCTACCCATATTTGTCTTAAGTATCATCACAACGCCCTAAAACTATACGCAAGCATGGCATGCACTCAATCCTCACTCCTAGAGGAAGGCTAAATATCTCATAACTGGCGGACTCATCCCAAACAACCCATCCATGAAACTTCCACCAACCCTGCAACACTCGTGTATGCTAGGCATACATAACGCTGGACCCTATAGACTTTCGAATACCTGATCCTACCCTAAGCCCTTCATCAAACAAGAATAGGAAATTAGGCCAAACCAAATATTCTCAGGCTATAAGATCTTAATTATGTACGTCTGTGATGCATACACTAAGCAACTACAGTAATGATGTCAACTTCATATACGGAAAAACCCTAGGCTATCAGGCATCATATAAGCAGGCAATTCTATCATGCAATTCCTGAAGATCCTTAGCCTAGTACTAGCATGCTGTTCTAACATATCACATAAACCAAATAATTCGTAAGGTATTTTGGGGTCTATCCGCAAGCTCCAGCTGATCGTACACTTGCATCCTCCTTTATTATTTTGAAAACATTTTAAGAAAATCGTTTTAAAATATTGTCCTCAGTTTGAGACTGGAGACGCGCGAGTGTTTCCTTCAATTCACTCAAACCAAGGCTCGGATACCAACTTGTAACATCCATAAAAATCATGCCAAATTTAAACTTTTCAAAACATTTCAAAACCAATGATTATTACAAAACTTTTTTTCAAAATAGTTCAATGTCAGAGTTTCCCAGAATCAAATCATAAAAAGAAATAAGGAGGTGCACGATCACGCCTTCTCCTTCCCACGATCATCAGTAGTACCTGCAACAATAATTGATAAATGTAAGCTCGAAGTCTTAGTGAGTTACCCCCAAAATACCAATGCCATACGATCATAATCATAACATATAAACAAACACAGCATGCATAATGAGCCATCAGTCTGACTGGACTGCCTCACAGGCCATCAGTCTATCTGGACCGCTCTCTGAGCCTTTGGCACATCTGGACCGCCTCTCCGGGCCTTCAGCCTATCCGGACCGCTCGACGGGCCTTCGGCCTGACTATATGCCCTCTCGGGTCTACAGTCTATTCGGTCCGCCCTGTGTATCTTGCCCTACAATACAAAGCAGGACCTGCCTCATCCCAATCCCCCAAACCTACAAACATGTGCACATCAATATCATACGCTAGCATGCAAGTACAGATAGTCATACAGATCTAACAGATCATTAACATGGCAACCATCCTATAACCAGGATACCGATCTAACCGATCAATAACATAGCAATCATCCTATAAACCAGGATACCGACCTACCATGTCACTAATCATATCACCATCCTAACTACCAGGATGTAAATCAATAAGCATATCATGCAATAAACCCAGATACAAATCCGATAAGAGTTAGAATTAGTGCCTTAGACCCTGTTGATATAGTGAGGAGAACTCACCTCACAAGTAGATCAAAATGATAAAGTGAAACTCCACCAAATCAGCTCCAAGTCCAACACCTACATCCACCGATGATCCACTTCCATAAATTCTCAAATTACCAAAATACCCCCAAAAGTCAAACTGGTCAACCATTGGTAAAAGTCAAGGTCAACGATCAAAGTCAACAGTCCATGTTGACCCAACTCATCGAGTACAACTAACAGCCCGTCAGGTTTCCTTAAGAATTCAGAAAGTCATAAAACCCTAACTGACTCGCCGAGTTTCCAACCAACTCGTCGAGTCTATGCGTGTCCAGATGTCGGGTGTGACAACCCGAAACTTTTTCCGTTTTCTGTTATGCATTTCCGTTAATGAAATTTCAGATCCGTTAACTTTCCGTCAAAATTTTGGTTTAAATAAAATAATCTAGCTATGCTTAATTAAATTATTTACAAGTCGGAACCAAAAATCGCGCGGAAACCTGAAAATCTCGTAAATCAACATTTTTGGTCAAAAATGGGATTTACGACCGTAAACTAGTTTACGGCCATAAACTCGTTTACGACCGTAAACTGCTTTACGACCGTAAACCCTGTTTACGGTCAGTGACAAGTGGACCCCATTTTCACCCTATAAATACGATACCCCCACCCTCATTGGAACATTTCTGGCCACATTCTCTCCTCCTCTCTCTAAGAATCTCAAACCGTAAACACTCAAAAACGCATTTAAGTTTCGAAAAACATCGAGAAACCACGTTTGGAGTCACTGGGAAACGCCTGGAAATGATTATCTCTTCGGAAACGGCAGGCAGGACCATTTTCTTGAGTTTACGGTCCACCTTCAAGAACCGTAAACCCTGTTCTTGAGTTTACGGTCCAACCATCAGAAACCGTAAACTCTGTTCTTGAGTTTACGGTCCAAATTTCAGAAACCGTAAACTCTTTTCTTGAGTTTACGGTCCAAGCCTTCAAGAACCGTAAACTCCTCTTCGACCGTAAACACCTTTTAAGTGGTGTTTTTGGCTGAAAGCCCACCTCCTTCGATTCAAGCAAGTCTCGGTAACATTCCTCAACCAAATTCAAGGGTTTTCCGACACTTTATCTAACGAAATCGCTAATTTAGATGCATATACGTATTTATTTGTTAATAGGATTTCGTTAAGTGTCGCGTGCAACAACTCGGGAACCTTCTTTTCAGTCAACAATTTCACGCAACAACTGTGAGTTCATACCCCTACAATTTTTCCGCATTTTTAATGTTTTCAGGGGGGGAATACAAGCTAAACATAAATGTTTTCTTTCAAGCTAAACAAAAGTGTTTTCAGAAATACACATAAAACTTATGCAAATTTCATACTTTAATTCCCTTTTGTACCATGTCTAGTATAAGGGACGTTTTCACAAAAATTGCATAGTTTTTTTTTACGGATACGCTATTCACTACATGTAAACTATAATCGGTATAGTTTGGGATTTCTCTAAAAACTTACCAGACATGGAAACTTTCTCTACTAAACATACGCACTGGAACAGAAACCGTTTACAGTTTGTATCATTGCTTTAACATGATTTTCACAACTGTAATTTATCACTATACGTGGTATACATTCGGATTTTCACTACGGTAGAACGCTACTGCATTACTTGTAAACTAGATTGTACGATACTGTGAGGCGCTACTTCACTACTGTACCCTTAGGTGTACAGGGATAAATCCTACCACTATATAACCAGAGTCTCCTGGAGGGAGAGCGTGAGGTTTGTGAATAGATCTATTCGGGACTGACAATCCCACATCTGGACTGTTCGGTACAGTTTGGCGGGCACGCCTAAGATGTACAAATGTCATTTAACATCAACGCCTGAAGAACGTTGGAAATGTCACTAATCATATCAAGCATGGTTATACGACTCACATTATGTATAAATCACAGATAGTTTACCAACCTGGTTTTCTTCAATAGTTTTATTTATACCAATAGAACTAAACATACAATACATACTGGCCGAGCCAGGGTTTTCAAAACCGAATCATTTATGATACGGTTTTACATTTAAATACATATGCTTCATGATTAGCTTTAGCTAGTCACATGAAGTAGTATTTTGCATATCACTACGATTTTTCAGAAACAAACATTCATGGTTGTATACGAAATCGATAACACTACGTTTTTCACTAAAGAAAATATCGGATTTTCTTGAGACTACACAAACATTTCGGCTCGCTCATTAACAAGTTTTCATTACAAAATTACTGCTTATGAACTCACCAGCTTTATGCTGATATTTTTCAAACTGCTTGTATTCTCAGGAAATCAGTTGACAGGTACTTGCGGGATTTTCAAGGAAACAAAGCATTTAGAGTTTTAAGCTTTTATTTTGCAAAACTATTGGATGTATTTCAAACTGAGTTTCAAACCGATGTAAACATTTTCATACAAATATTCACTGTAATGGTTGTGTTGCTATGATTGTTGTTATTCATTGGTTGTGATGCTATACATGACGTCCTCCGCCCCGGAATGTTTCCGCCAACGGTTTCGGGGTGTGACAGATGGGGAAAACCCTGACTGGCTCGTCGAGTCCTCTTACTGACTCACCGAGTTCATGCAGAATCAAATACGGGTAACCTCCATCCGACTCGCCGAGTCGGCTAAGCGACTCGTCGAGTTCATGCAGTCCATTTCTTATATAGACTTAAGCCACCCCAAAGCTCCATATTTCAGATCCAACCTCCTAGGGTATGGTTTCTACGTAAAGTTGCGAACTTTACGTACATGCATGGTCCTAAATGCCAAAACTAGACTAAGGGAAAGGTTAACTCAAAGGGAAAGGCCTAAGCTTGCAAATCTCATAACTTTATAACTATAGGGACCAAGGGGAGTCCAGATCTGAAGTTGCTACTTCAGATCTTGCCCCAATACCCGAAATGACTCCCAAATGTGCTAAAGATGGCCCTAAACCCAAACATGAAGAGATCTAGCTAAAGATAATACAAGGTAACGACTTGTTATCTTCAGAATGATGCCAAGAAGAAGTAGAGTCAGATCCACAAGCTCCTCTTTGCTCCAAGCTTCTTATACTTCACACCTTCTTCACAAAATGCACCAAAAAATCACTCTTTAAGCCTCACAATACTCAAGAACAAGGTTAATAGCGATTAGGGTTTCTTCTAGCCGTCAAGGGGGTGATAACGGACTGGAGGAAAGGACTTAAGGTCCTTTAAATAGGGTGCAAACCCTAAAAATTAGGGTTTCATATCCCAGCTCCTACTCGTTGAGTCCATGTCTTCCGACTCGTCGAGTAGGTCCAATAATCCACGCGGGCTAACCCGCCTCTACACGACGAGTTACGGGCAACTCGTCGAGTAGGTCTATAAATATGTATACAATGCTTTAGAACCTGTACCTGGGAGTCGGGGTCTTACAAATAACCTAGAAAGAAAAATTACAAAATAAAATAACTTGGGTAATTGCCTTATTTCTTCACTTTCTTCGAGATCTTAATACTTTGATAGCTCTTATTTACTCAACAACTTTGGAACTTTTTTTTCTTTTTCTGTTTTTTTCTATTTTTTTCACAACTTTTTCACTATTTTTTCTTTTCTCACTATTTTTTTCTCAAAACTAAAAATCCTAAAAATAAAAACAAATGCTTAAGCAAGGGAACTTAACTTCAACTCTTATTTGTTAAAGGTATTAGTCTAAAGTGCAATGACTACATAAGCTTTCCTGAATAGATTTCTGGTACACAATGCTAAGCGTATTGCGACCCTTAAACTAAGCGAGGTCGTGTTTTTGTTCCATGATTTCACTAGGATAGGGAAGCAACAAATAAACTAAAACATATGTTGGCTCAAATAAACATTGAAAGTCGCATCAGATCGTCCCACACAACAATAGGAACCTATATCTCAACATAACAATTTTGTAACTAGATTCAGTTTTAGATTATTATTTCAAATCTTTCTAATAATTTTTAAATCCTAGTCATTTTTTCATTTTTTTTATTAGTACGCTTGTATTCTTATATTCGACCCCCTACCCCAAACTTATTTGATGAAATGTCCCCATTGCATACTTAAACAATAAAAGAACATAAAAATAAAGATGAAGATTTGGAACAGACTCTCATGGGGTAGTTGCTCCACAATTTGCTAAAGACTAGAAACTGGATTTGCTGCTTCTGAATGTGCCATAAAATGTGAACCAGAGACTTGCATCTTCAAAAACTATGGCGCGAAAAATGTTAAAATATTTCACTAAAGCTCGACCACGACGTAGGAAAGCAACGCCACGTCGTGGTGTCAATGGTAGAAAAATCTGGTCGCGAAAATAAGAAATGCCACGTCGTGGTAATTGAGGGTCATGACGTGGTGATTAGTCAGAACTTGTTTGATCGCGGACATCTGAATTGCCACTACGTGGTAATGATTACCACATCGTGGTGTCTTCACAGAGTGCTTTTTTTCCAAAACTCTTCCCGTTAGTTACCCCATACTTATTAAAATTCATGGCTCTCGATTATCAACTTCAAAACTCTCACATGACTTTTTCTCTTGTGATAAAATAGCATTCGGTACTTGCGGCTGAATTTATTGAAGGCATCTGAAGGGCAAAAAATCTGCAAAGATATAAAACATTAAGAGCATCAACATGGAAAACAAAATAAAAATAAAAATAAAAACTCACTAAAATAACTAAAAATTAGGAAACCAAAATAACTAAAAAGGATATCAAGATCACTCGTCTTCATCGAAATCAAGCTACAATTGTTTATTAAATCCCTTGCATGCAAGAAGTGGTTTGTGAAAACAACAACTTCCGGGACCCTTCATACTATTTCCTTTGTTTTCTTTGCACCATTAACTAATAAGTAGAAGACGAATTGACCCAACTAGTCAAGAGTAGCAATAGTCCGGTCTTCCACTTATCCTCTTTGGTACGTCTTGCTATACTACACCTCGTGGATTGAGTTGGAAAAATCACCAAAGTTGTAGACTAAACAAGTCAAGGATTCCCTAATCGCTTGCAATCTCGAAACCAATGCAAAAAGATAAACCAAGCAATGCGTATGATCACGAATTCCTGCAAAAAACAACAAAAACCTTCCAGAAAAGTGACATGATATCAACGAAAATAAAAATAAAAACAAAAATAGAATAAAAATTAAAAATAAATAACGAATAATCAAATAACCCTATAATGGCCCTAGGCCCACAAATGGCCCAAGTCACAACCTAAGGTCTAGCTATGGCCCAACAGATACAAATCCCAAAATCCAGCTAAGGCCCAAAGCTCAAAAGAAGTCCAAGTCCAAAAAGGGCCAAAAAGCAATGAAAGCCCATTGCTTGACGTACGCCCTACATACTCTACGTTGACCAGGAAGCGGGCTACTAGCCCATTACACGCAATGTATTAAGGAGTACGCACGGGGTGCTGGCCAGAGTCCCAAAGGCTAACCAAGGGTCTTAATCCCTTAAGACCTTAACATCCAAAACTCATATCTACATCATTTTAAGGTCCGAACACGTAAAATTTGCAACTTTATAGTTTTGCATGACTTAGTGGGACCCAATACTCATTTTTGACCATTAAGACCCATAATAAGAGCCCTAAATCATGCATGGTCCAAAATAACACATCAAGATAGCATTTTTATGCACAAGTAACATCAAAAACACTAAGATCTACCATCCCTAGCCTCTACAGTAGCTTATACTCCCAATCTTGACTTAAGGGACTCTAAAATGCACAAATTCAAGCCCTAAGCTAGATCTATCATAAAGAACCATCAAGTTAAGAGCTTTATACCCCCAAAAAGCTTTCCAAGTTGGTGATTACTCTGGATCCACTAGCTTCAACTATACCAATGCAACTTCCAAGATTTCTTCTTCCCTCAAGATCACCAAAAACACCCACAAAGGTCACTTCCAAGCTCAAAACACTCAAAAGGAAATTAGGGTTTTGTTCTCAGGGTTTGGAGAGGTGGAGGTTGGTCATAAGAAGGTCCAAGCTCAACTTAAGGTGTTTAAATAGGGTTCAAACCCTAAAAACTAGGGTTTGTCCCAGGTGGTTATATGCCCCGCGTACTCCACATACGCCCAACGTACGTGGATGCCTCCTTGACCAACTTCTCGTCCCAGTACGCCCAGCGTACTCCTAGCGTACGCCTAACATACTGGCCAGGGACCCAAATGCATAAGATTTTAAGTTTGAGGTCCAAAGGGAAATACGTGAAATGTGAATTTACAATTCTTCCCCTCTTGAATCAGGCTTCGTCCTCGAAGTCCGTCGCTGTAAAAAACTCTGGATAATGCTCCCTTGTTTCCACCGCAGGTTCCCATGTTGATTCTGGACCCTTGTGGTGCTGCCATTTCACCTTTACTAGATCCACCATCTTGTTTCGCAGAGCCTTTGTATTCCTATCAAGGATGGAAATCGATCTCTCAATATAATTCAGGTGATCATCCACCTGAATATCCTCCAATGGAACCACCACATAATCATCAACCAAACATTTTGACACCTAAGAGACATGAAATGTACTTTGGATCTGAATAACTCTGTGATAACTAGAAAATTTTGGGTCAAACCAAGTCTAAGGGGTCTTGAGTATAAGTGTATCAACACATGTATAATGTAACCTCATTTCAATAAAACCTTGAAAGCCGTAAAGGCATTGTTTTATAAGTTAACATGTATATATATATATATATATATATATATATATATGTATATATACTTTGAGATATCATGTCGTAATTAACATTGACAACTTAGAAAGACAAAACCAAGCACAAATCAAACAATTGTTTATGAATTATGGCCTAGGACCCCACTAATACCGAAAACACCTTTGTGGGGTTAAGTAGGACCGAAATCACCCTTCAAAGGGTGATGTCTAGACCGTAAACCCTTCCAAGGGGGACCCCAAGACCGAAATCAACCCCATGCAACCCCACTAAAACCGCAAACGCACTTAAGGACCCCCACTATGGCCGAAAACACCATTCTAGGAAGCATCCAGGCCGAAAACAACTTCATACTAAAGTGTTTAAAGGTGTTTACGGTCATAAGATGAGGATAAGACAAGAAAAGTTGACTTTAAGATGTGAAGTTTCATCCATTTCCAATGCCCTCACACTAACCCACATAATACCCACCAAACAACAATGTTTTAACTTCCAGTTAACTAACCATGTACCCATCACTTTTCTTCCCTAAACATAGACAGTAAACAAATACTCCACCATTTATCTTATTCTCCAACTTCACTCTTATTCTCTCAAATTTTCCTCTCAAGAACAAGCTTGGTTCTTTCCAAAAAAATCTTCATCATGTAGGTGGTCCTTGGATTTTTGGTAAGTAATTTTGACAACTCCTAGTGTTTTCACACATTATTGTGCTAGTTTCATATCATTTACACACAAATTTTTGTGTGTTAGAATCACTAGGACACTAGCATCCAAGAAGTTCCTCAATTTCACCCTCTTCATCCTAGGCTCGACATCATCTTCATTTTCTTTCCAACAACACACAAAAATCACCAAGGTGAGTTCATACCCCCATATTTTCAAGCTTTTTCATGTTTTAGGAGGGGGGGATACAAGTAAAACTTTGTTTATCGCACAAATAATTACATGTTTTCATCTTTATGTTAAAGATAAGATATTATTTGCATAAGTTATGGTTTATACTAGCTTTTCTAGCAAAAACAAACATAATCTATGTTATAAAATCATAAGAAAATTTATGGTTGTAAAACTACATGGTTTTTGGAAACTTTTACTAAAAGATAGCTTTTCTAGCAAAATCGGTTACATTATAGTCATTACTAATTTGATGGGTCACAACCCAAGAATATTATGTTTTAATAGCATATATTACTACTAGACAAGATTTCAACTCGATATTTATATAAAATTTATATAAATAGGTTACAAAAAAACATACAAGGCAAATTATTGATAGTATAATTTATTTGTCATAAAACTCAGGTCATAAGTTTTCAAAAAGAACAATTACTTTATTATACAAGAAAAAGGAGTCATAGTTCTCGTAAATCTGTTAATGCTCTAGTGAGACGTTCTCTTCACCGTACCTACCTAGTGTACACCTTAAGTCCTGCATTATAACCAGAGTCTCCTGGAGGGAGAGCGAGACCGTTGTGTATAGATCTATATGGGATTGACAACCCCACACCTCAGTTGTTCGCTACTGTTAGACCGGCAAATCTAGGGTGACAAATGTCTTACCAGCTCCGACGCCTGAAGAACGTCGTTCAGGAATATCATTTGTATTAGCATGGTTAGAATAACTCACATAGGGATTAGCGAAACTACTTGGTTTACGGGAAGCTTACACTTCATTGATTTTATAAAAAGAAATAAAATTACATACTATTTTCAGTACAACATTCACTTACATCTTGGGCTTAGGGTTTAATACTACAGTTCATCTTTAAGAAAATATTGGATTTTCTGGAAACATACATTATTACTTTACAAGGAAAATATACAAAGGAATTACATACAATTACAGTTCATATTAAAGAAAATATCGGATTTTCTTGAAGTATACGAAACCATTTTTCGCGAAACAGTTACAAACCCTTTTCATACAAAATGCTTATGAACTCACCAACTTAATTGTTGACACTTTTCAAAATCACTTGTAATCTCAGGAAACCAGTAGACGGGTACTCAACCCTTCTTGAGGGCCAGCGTCGTCATCTCATGTTTTTCTACTTTTCAGTTATTTGTATTTAACTTTTGAACAAACCAAGTGTTGTAAACAATGTAAACTTGTATTATCAATGTATGAATGTTTTGGTTGCTATGTTTCATTACTATTCAATTGTTATGATACTGTACATGAAGTCACTCCATCCGCCCCCAGACGTTTCTGCCATTCTGGTTTAGGGGTGTGACAAACTCCTCGGGTAGAGCCAAGCGATAAGCAACCCTGCTCACCCGGGCCAAAACCCTAAAATAACCGATATACCTGGAGCCCAACTTGCCCCTCTTCCTGAATCGGAGGACACCTTTCCAAGGTGAAACCTTCAGGAGCACGATGTCCCCAACTTGGAACTCTAGATCTGATCGACTCTTGTCTGCATAACTCTTCGGCCGACTTTGTGTTGTCTGAAGTCTACCCCACACCTACTGTATCAACTCTGCAGTCTTGAGTACCACCTTAATACTCCCCATGAATCGCTGTCCGACCTCACCCCAACATATTGGGGCCCTGCACTTCCTCTCATAGATCATCTCAAAAGGAGATCAATCAATTATGGTGTGATCACTATTGGTATATGAAAACTCTGCCAAAGGGAGATACGTATCCCAACTCCCACCGAAATCCAACACGCATTCCCGAAGCATATCCTCCAAGGTCTGGATAGTCTGCTCACTCTGGCCATCAGTCTGCGAGTGGAAAGTCGTGCTGAAATGCAGATAAGTACCCATCTCCTCGTGAAACCTCTTCCAGAACCAAGAAGTAAACCGGACTTCCTTGTCTGAAACCACTAAAACCGGTGTCCCATGTCATGCAAAAACCTCCTTGATATAGATATCAGCTAGCTTGTCCGTCGAAATACTCTCCTGAATTAGGATGAAATGTGTTCTCTTTTTTAATCGATCAACGGTGACACATATTGAATCCACCTAGCATGTCGTCTGAGGCGACTTCATGATATAATCCATAGTAATCTCTTCCCATTTCCAAACAAGAACTTCCAATGGCTCCATTTTGTTGCGGGGTCACTGATGCTTAGCCTTGACTTTCCTACAATTCAAGCACCTCTCCACATACCAGTCCACATCTCCCTTCATGCATGACCACCAATAGTCAAGCCGGAAATCACTATACATCTTTGTCGCTCCGAGATGAATAGACAATCTCGACTTGTGCGCCTCCACCATCAAATCCTGATGCGCACCACCTAAATATGGAACCTACACCCTCCGATGAAGGGTCAATAACCCATGGCTATCATAATTAAAGGAAGCCACCTGACACACTATGCACTCACTCTTCCGGTGCTCATCCTTTATAGCCTCAACCTAAGCCACTCGAATTTGCTCTAAGAGTGGGGTAATTACTGCCTTGCGGCTAAGAGCATCGACCACCACGTTTCCCTTCCCTGGGTGATAAAGGATCTTAGATTCGTAATCCTTCACCAACTCTAACCATCTATGCTGCCTCATCTTCAGATTCGTCTGATCGATCAAATACCTCTGGCTCTTATGATCCGCGTAGATAGTACGACGTACCCCATAGATGTAATGTCGCAAAAGCTTGAGGGAAAACACCACTTCCCCCAACTCCAAATTGTGCGTAGGATAATTCGCCTCATGATGCTTCAGCTGCCTTGAAGCATAAGAAATCACATGACCCCGTTGCATCAACAATGCACCCAAACTCGTGATCAACGCATTGCAATAAACCACAAAATCCTCAACACCCTCTGGCGGGGTCAGAATTGGCACCTCACACAATCTCTCTCAAGGTCTTAAAAGTTGCATGCTACTCAGGCCCCCTACAGAATGTGACGGTCTTCTTCGTCAATCGACTCAAAGGAACTGCTATCTTGGAGAAATCCTGAATTAATCTCCGATAATAACCTACCAATCCAAGGAAATTTTGAATCTCGGATGGAGACCTCAGAACCTCCCACCTCATCACCGCCTCGACCTTGGCTGGAACGACCAGAATACCATTCTGGTTGACAAGGTGCCCTAGAAACTGCACCTCGCACAACCAGAACTCACACTTGGAGAACTTTACATACAGTTTCTCCCTTCTCAGAGTCTCCAATACCTCCCTCACATGCTCTGCATGTAGCTCCTGGGTCTTCGAATAAACCAGGATGTCATCAATAAACACAATCATAGACCGATCCAACATGGTTCTGCATACGCGATTCATGAGATCCATGAATATGGCTGGAGCATTGGTGAGCCCAAAGGGCATCACCATGACCTCATAATGACCATACCGAGTCTGAAAGGCCGTCTTCTGTGCATCCTCCTCTCTGACCCTCATCTGATGATAACCCGAACACAAATCAATCTTGGAAAACCAAGATGCACCCTAGACCTGGTCAAATAAATCGTCGATCCTCGGGAGTGGATAACGGTTCTTCACCGTTAGCTTATTCAGCTCCTGATAGTCGATGCACATCCGATGCGACCCATCCTTTTTCTTCACAAACAGGATCGATGCTCCCCTTGGCGAACTACTTGTCCGAATAAATCCCTTGTCTAATAGCTCCTGCAGTTGTGTAGACAACTCCTGTATCTCTTGAGGTGCTAATCGATAAGGTACTTTGGATATCGGAGCCGCACCAGGAACCAAGTCAATCTGAAACTCCACCTGCCTCTCCAGAGGCACTCCTGGCAAATCTTCTGGAAATACATTCGGGTACTCCCAAACAATCGGTACATCGTCCACAGTTGCCTTACCGATCTGGAAGGTGTCCATAACATAGGCAACAAATCCGGAACAACCCTGCTGAATATAGCTTGGCTATAGCTATTGAACATAGAATCGGCCCACACTGAACACCCTCTACCTAAATCACCAACTCTCCCCCACTTGGGGTCTGAATACGCACCAAATGCTGCTCACAATCAATAATTTCCCTATTGGGGCTCAGCCAATCAATCCCCAACATAACCTTGTTCTCACGCAGGGTATTAGGAACCAAATCAATTGGGTACCGCTCACTGAACAACTCCAAAACACAACCCCCAATAAACCCTTGATACTCGCATAGGACGATCATCAATAATATCAACCTCTAATGGATAATCTAGCTCCCCCAGACCATTGACAAATGTCTTGCTGAGCGCGAGAGATACAAAGGATCGGGTACCCCGCAAATCAAACAGAACGAGAGTAGAGATATCGTTCACGTGGAACGACCCTAAAATCAAACACAAAATATAAGAAGGAAAGTTAACATAAATAAATAGATGAGGAGAAGATATATACCCATCACCACATCTGGTGTTGTACGAGTTGCCTCGGCTGGCAGCTGGAATACCTTACTCCTCACAACAAGCGCCTACGCCTTGCCCTGCCGACCATCAGTAATCCGTAAAGTCGTCGGAGTGGGTGCTACAACTGGTCCCTCTACTGCTAAACTCGACAATTTGGTCTTCTTATGGCCCCTCTAATTGAAATGGAAGCAGAACAAATCAGATACCTGGGTGGTGGTGATGTTAGTGCAATCCCTGCTAAAGTGATCCGTCCTGCCGCACTTGAAGCAGCCAGAACCACACACCCTACATGCCCCATCGTGCGTCTCACCGCAGTTTCCGTAGTGGCCCCGGCCCTGCTGGCACCTCGACCTCGATTCAAAAACCTTTGGCCTCTTTCCCGAACCCTCTGAACTCTGAACCTGATTCAACTTCCTATTCCTCTCCATCCAAGTCAATCTCCCTCTCTCTGGCTCGCGCTACCATATCATCCAGTGTCTTGCAACTGGATCTACTCACAAACTATCTGATATCGCTCCTCAACATCTCATGATATCTCACCTTCTTCATCTCCTCTTCCGCCACATACTGTGGAACTAGTAAATCCCTCTCTCGGAACATAGAAGTGATCTTTTCCACCATCTCAATAGTCTGACGAAGGTCCTAAAACTCCCTCGCCAACTGTTGGACCTCAATCACTGGCGCAAACTCAACCTGAAACCTCATTACCAAATCCTCCAAAGTCATCGACTCAACCACCTCGCCTCCCAAGGCGTGTCCAACCTCCTCCCAGTAGTCTCGAGCTCTGTCTTTCAGAATACAGGATACAAGTCAGACCTTCGCTTCCTCAGAACAGAGGCTAGATCGGAAGACATTCCCGATGTCTACCAACCAACACCTGATCGGAATCGGGTTCTTTTTCCCGAAGAACTTTGGGGAACTACATGCCCGAAACTCATAGAAGTTCAAAGTCCGAGCTCCCATCATCGCCACCATCGCATAATGAAAAGCGCCCAAGCGCTCATCCATAATATCCATGATACCCTCCTTGACCATACCGAAGATCACAGGATTCTGCTCAAGAATATTATGGGTAATCTCTGACGAAATGAACTCCCGCTTCTGATCATCAATATGCCCGACCCCAGAGCCCGAACCGGAACCATCACCGGCACCAACACTGACACCCCCATCATCACTAGAACCTCCTCAAGTGACCACCATACTAAAAATAAACCATCAAAACATACTCGAAAAATCCCACACTCTACAAGCTTCCCGGTATCATCGTGGCTCTCGTTGACTCGAGTATGGATCCTCTGCTTCCAGTAGTACGGGCCCATACTACCTTCCACATCTATCCGTACTTTCCTCAAGGATATCCCTGATTCCTCCAAGTCACTCCCTTATCAATCCCAACAATCCTAAATAAGACCAGGTTCTCAGCACCGAATCACCTCCTAGGTTTCCCGAGGGCAAACACCACACCACTCTCCACCATCATCTGTAGAATGAAGTCCCTCTAACACCCTCTAACTAGCTCATAAATACTATTATATATCACCGACACCAGATAATTCTTCAAATGAAAGGTCTCACACTACAATAGTTGGACTCAAACAAGAGCTATGCAATAGAGTTTAAACCTAACCTTCTAAAATTATCTAGTCTCTATAATATGTAAATTAACATATTCACTTACTATTTAGCTGAGGCTAATGAGAACCACTAAAAGCACAACGCAAGTAGCATTCGAGCATCAAGTAATCGGGATCAAAGCATAACCCAAACAGATCATCCTATCACTAACTAATCAGTACTAGCATGCAAGTCTACAAGCTCATACAGTAGACACATAAAGGCATCTCTCTTAGTATTCTATCATGCAATCTGGAGCAGATCCTTAGCTCTAATCTAGCATGCGATTCACAGATTCTCAATTTAAATCATAACACAAAACATGTGTGGATATATTGGGAAAACTTACTTGAGCTCGGTCGAATGCATGCACCACACCCCATTATTTTATTAGAAAACCCTTTTTTATTAAACATTTCTTTTATGAAAAATCTACCAAATCCTCACTTTGAGTTCATAGACACCCGGGAGTGTGTCCGAATCCCTCAAACCAAGGCTCCGATACCAACTTTTAACGTCCAGAAAATTTAAAACAAAAAATTTCGTTTTCATAATAATAAAACCATTAACCCAACATGTTCATAATACCATAAAGGAAAATCAGAGTATGTCAATCAATCATCCCAATACATATAAAATCAAATAAGTCGTAAATCATGGTATGTGTGGTGCAATCACCCCGAGCTCTTCCCCTTCGAACCGGAAGTACCTGAAATACAAACTGAAAATCGTAAGCACGAAGCTTCGTGAGTTCCCCAAAAACCTCATACCATACATATCAAACATATAAAGGGACATGCCCAAAAACCAACAGGCCCCGCCCGGCGTCGGGCCCCGTTCGAAACAGATATGTCGGTATAATGTGATGGGCTCCGCCCAACTCACTCATCGGGACCTGCCCAACATACATACAATATATACACACATGCAAGGTCACACAGATAACTAGCATACATATAACGATTATCCATGGTTCAACATTGGTGACTTCGACCCGCTAAGCACTGGAAGGAAACTCACCTCTAACTGCTGAAAATCAGATAAACGCTCGAACTGCTGATCCGGGAAATCTCCGCATTAAATATCATCAAGCAATACCCCAATTAATAATTAGGTCATAAACCATAACCATGGTCCCAACTCATCATCCTCAGACTCTAGGGTAAAAGACTAATTTACCTTTTTCCCTACTGGGCCCAACTAGCTTGGCCCAATAACCCTATAGTGGCCCAAAGCCCACAAATGGCCCAACTCACTACCTGGACTGATTTGATTTAGTGATGACACCCTTAAGCGCTTGGCCAAGCCTGGACTGATTTGATTTGTGCAATTAGTCATTCGTCATAAATCGGAAATCGGGAAACAACAGATGGACATAGAGAATGATTATAATCCATTTCTCAATCCATATGATATCTAGTAGAATGGAGGAATATATGATCCCTTATCTAATGGACGCGTCATTGACTAGGTCAGAGTTCGACAACGGTTTTTAAGAGCTACGATTGCTATTCGGGATTTTGGAGTAGTACTTGCAATTATAGTTATTAGACTTATCCAAGTGGGAGACTGTTGGATTAGTGTCTAAATCCATAACTATAATTGGTATTTACTTGACCCGAGAGAAGTATGGTCTATTTGGGTTGCATATCACCAGGACAATTTGACAGGATGGACTTTTGAGAAGAGGTTATTTATGATTTATTAATATATTATAAGTTCTAATATATTAACATGAAATCATATGATTTAATTAGTATTGATCAAGATTTAATTTGGAATTAATTTTGTGATCAAAAGAGACTGTCACAACTAGCATTTTAGCTAGGAAATTCGTCCTCGTGTAAGCAATAACTATTGTGAGACTTTTGCTAACACATTAAAAGTGTACATTATGGTTCCTAATGGACCATGTAAAGTTAGAATGAAAATATCTCCAAGTATATCAAATCTCTCCCAAATCTCTCCAAGAATATGAAATATCTCCCAAATCTCTCCAAGAATATGAAATCTCTCCCAAATCTCTCCAAGAATATTAAATCTCTCCAAATAAATCGAATCTCTCCCAAATCCCTCCAAGTATGTGAAATCTCTCCCAAATCTCTCCAAGTATATCAAATCTCTCCAATTATATCGAATCTCTCCCAAATCTCTCCAAGTATGTGAATTCTCTCCCAAATCTGTCCACATATCTCAAATCTCTGTAGGTACCTTCATCAGTCGAAAGCAGCTCAAAAACTAAGGAGAAAACCCAAAAGGACCCTCTTGGTCTGGAACCCTCTTGGTCCGGATACCTTCTACGGAACCAAGAAGGTTCTCACTTCGGATTTCAGCGTGCTCCGTAATATATGTGTTCCGGAACCTTCCTTGCTCCGGAAATCCTCGCTACTCCGGAAGACATCGCAGCTTCGGTCCGGACATGTTGTCTTCACCTTGACTACGGTATTTGCCAAACGACTCCGGAAATGAGAACTATCTTCGAAACTTAGAGGCTGACTCCGGAATTTCACTCCGGAACTAGAAAAGAGCTTCGAAACTCGCCCAGTACCTCCGGAACTCCCTTGTACCAACTTCGGACCCTCGCATACTTAACCCTCCCTTCCGGAATTTGAGATATAGCTTCGGAATTCAACATATGGCTCCGGAATTCACCTTTTGGCTCCGGATTTTGGACTATTTCGGGCCATTTCTTCGTTTTGAGGCAATTTGACGTCGGGAATTCCTCCAAACTCGTAATTTTCATATCCTAAACCCCTTAAACCTTTATTTTATGCCAAATTTGATTATTTAAATCATATTTCCATAAAATAATTTTTCATATTTATAAATATATTATTTTCAATCAAGATAAGAATAGGATAAGGACAAGGAGGTTTGACTTTGTGATTTGATATAATTCCTATTCCCCATGCAAATCATAGTAACCAAGGCATTACCCACCAAATAACAGAGCATGAACCATCAGATTTCCATGCACCTAAGTCTCCCACCTTTTCTTTTATCCTCGTAAAGCAGCGTCTGTGGAGGAGTTTTAGATTTCCCCACTTCTATCACTCTACCATATTCTCTCAAAAACTCATCTCAAAAGCACGAACAAGAGCTGGTTGAAAGCTAAATTTCTCAACTCCTCTCTAGAGTTTTTAAGTAAGTTTCTCCACTCATCTAACATTTTATGTAATTTTCAAAATGAATCCATATTATTTTATTCATAATAATATGTGATGATCACCTTTAGGACAACATTCCTCCCAGGGAAGTTCCTCATCTCAGCCCAAAAGTTTAAGCTTGAAATCTTCACTCCATCACTCCAAACAACTCATCAACCAACTCAAGGTGAGCTTCATACCCCTACTTTTTCGAGATTTTTATTGTTTTTGGGGGAGAATACAAGTCAAAGTCTTGTGTAAATCATGATCTATTTGCTTATTGTGTATGCATGCCATCTTACATGTGCTTAAGTATGAAATTCCTTATAATTAGTCCAAAAACTCGAGATTTTGGTTAAGTCTCAAGAGTTTGGATTATTTTTCCGCAAATCATGTTTAGAAACAAAAAGTTTTATGTTACCAAGTATAAGTCCCAAATTATTATATCATATACAAGGATTTGCTTCAGGATTTGCTTAAACAAGTTGTTGGACAAAATATTTTGAAAATGATTAAATTATGGAAATAATAATATTTTGGATCATTTTTGGCCAAACATAAATACAAGGATTATCTTGGAATATTATGTCATACTCATGACTTTTTACCAGATTAACAAACTATTTGTCATTATTTATAAATATTTAATATAATTAATTTTATCAAGAAAAATATACGAAAACAGAGTTTTCATGACAAAATATTTGCATGTCATAAACTACTGTCGTAAAACCTTGAGGAACATAAGTAATGTTCTATATGTCATAAAACAGAAAACGCATGTCATAACCTGCCGTCATAAATTTACACAAATAATAACTTGACACTTTTTCTCTTGTCTAATATGGGCCTGAGCCGACAATTTATAGAAAGAAAATACCATTTTTGCCCATTTCCGATAATGTTGGGTCATTTTGATAAACGTTCAAAATGGCATATTTTTCAATAAACGAAACGGAACGAACACGAGCACCCAGTTAACAAGCACAATAAACGATATAGAATGAAAACGATATTTCTATTCAATGAGTACGAATTTCATTATCTATCTAACAAATAATGGATCTCAAACGATTGCTCAAAAGGTTGTTAATATTCTAGTCAGACAAATCTCAAAAGTACCTAAATATAAAAATATTAGTGTACGTCTAAAGCCCTGTAAGGAGTTATAGCCAGAGTCTCCTGGAGGGAGAGCGGGAATTTATGTATAGATCTATACGGGGTTGACAACCTGCACCTTCGATGTTCGCTACAGCTAGACCGGCCAGTCTACGGTGACAAATGTCTTTATCAAAACGAGGGCGCCTGAGAAATGCCAAAACAGGCTTCCGTCATATTAGTATGGTTATAACGACTCACTAGAATATGTTATGTTATCTAGAAATTTATGCAAGGAAACCTCATAAATAAATTTTGGCACGTTGTGTTGACTGTCCTACGTATGGTAGTGATGGTCCGCATTTGTTGCGTTGACTGTCCTTTTTCATTGCGTAGAATGTCCACAATTGTCATGTTGATTTCTTTCACCTAACAAGTATAGAGTCTTAACACTGCTATTTTACAAATCACAAAACGTAGGCCTTTATCGAAAACATTTGTATACGATTTTTGCAAACGATAAACTAACACATACATATGCAAGTTTACACAAGTGGAAACAGAACCTACCAATATTTTATAGCAGAAAATATAGGATTTTCTGGAGTAAACGATTTCGATAACGATAAACTAGAACGCACACTCAATTTTACTCGATAAGAAAAAGAAGATGTACAACTATATTCTCTTTTTGAAGATAGGGGATTTTCTGGAAATAGTTGACTATTACTACACAAAAGAACTATTCTCGAACACAGCTCGCCTTTACAAATTACACTACTTTTCATAATCACTCCTTATAACGATGAACAAAAGTAACGACATGCACACATGTATCCATGATTTTCAAAGCAAGGCTTCAAACGATTTCATAGAAAATATCAGATTTTCTAAAAGTACAATGAGAACGATTCTAAACAAGTGTAAAGCGATTTTATACAAAAAAAATGCTTATGAACTCACCAACTTTTTAGTTGACGTTTTTCAAAACGACTTGTATTCTCAGAGATCTAGTAAGCAGGTAACAAGGGACGCGGATGCAGGACTATTTAGTTGTAGTTTGGAATTTTTCTGCTTATGTCTCTTTTGTGTAACTCGAAAGACAAATACAATATGTAAACAATGTAAGTTTGTTATTTCAATGTATGATGTTTGGATTGCTCTGTTTCATTTATATTCAATTGTTATGATATTGCACAATGAAGTCACCCGCCTCCGGACGTTTCCGCCGTTTGGTCCGGGGGTGTGACAGATTGGTATCAAAGCATTATTTATAGTGAACTAGTATATCTAGCCCTACAAGATATACAACTATAAATACAATGGGACTAAAACACACTCTGCCTAAAAGTATACTTTAAAAAGACAACTATTTCATAAAAGTATACATATCTACTAACACAGTATCATAACGAGAAGAAAACAAAAGTAACTAAAGGTTGAACGCTATATTCAAACCTAGGAAGTTATGTAATCCTATCTGGGATAAATATAACCTGATCAACTATATTTATTTGAGATATGACCAACATGTGTTTGGGAGTGATGGTGGTGTTGCAACAAACCTGAAACCTACCAACTATGAGTACAAGAGAACATTAGAATCGAACATCAAGTTTAAAATACTATAGGAATATTTTAGGATACTATAAACCCCTCCCACATCTAAACTTTCCCCGTATATCTCGTACCTCGATTCTCACACAAACAACGTAGTTGAAATTCCTCGCCAAGACTTCTACTACCCCGACACGATCATTTGCGGATGGGGCATGGAGAGACCAAAAGGAGTCCAAGAGGAAAACCCAGAGGTGGATCCTAAGGAATACCAAGAGATGAATCGTGAAAGGGAGGATTCCACCTAAGAACCCAGCAAGGATAAAAGCGCCAAGGAAACCCTTGACGAGCTCTACCCAATTGGTAGTAGACCAGAGGCCCTTTCACCTTTCTCTTCCCAGATACATAAACACCCCATATAGGTACTCCTGGAATAGACATACCTAGAAACAAAACGATACCCACGCAAAAACAAGTTGAGAAATTGACTCCTATCCAATTTAGGGCGCACCTTCACGAAAGACACCTCGTTCCACAATCGACGTGCACCGAACTTCGATAGCCAACACCCTCACAAATCAAGCACCTCCTCCGTTTGGGCCACAAGTAACCCGAATTGACTCCCGGTTTCCAACTCTCTGTCATGGAGTAATAGAGATCGTAGACAAAGCCCAATATGCAACAATGTAAATCTGATCACCCCCCCCCCCCACAAGTAACAAGAACTCCATTCCAAATGCCTTACGAAACCCACGAGTAGGACCAGAAAACTATGTAGACCGTCTACACTCTTTGAACGAGGAAATGGTCATTTGGAGATCACAACTCATAGCAATCAAGGCTAGGACAGCCTTAGCAGCGTAAGGAACACAAAAACGGCACCCATAGTATAAGTGAAATGGCCAAGCACTTTGTGTGCCAAGAGAGGATCACCTCACTACTCGCCTTAGGTTCATAATGCCTTTAATCGCAACCAGTAGTAGTAAACCAAGAGGAGTACGCCCTCCAAGAATCCATACAACCAAATCCGCTAACTATACTGCTAACTATGTGCTATTTTGAGGGACTTAACGTCATGCAATATATGTTTCCACTCAATACCATAACTGCATCATGGGGGTGTAGGTTGACACAATTAACACCAGTAAGTTAAGATTATACGAGTAAACTCACTTGAAATCAACTGCAGGTACTTACGAGCTCACTTTTCGTGTGCAACAGAGTCATGTCTTCCCATGAAGATAACCAGTACCCCGACGGTGCACCAGTCCTATGAATAGACTCCGCCACTTTCCAAGCCACCGTTACAGCTGCCGTAGCGGCCGCCATGGCATACTTCAATGCCAACAGCACGAACGAAAATGGAAGCAGTATCGATAAATTCAACCGTAACAACAACCAGGGAAACCAACAAAGGGCAACTCGCCAGTGCACCCTAAAACCTAAACCTAAGATCAAGAAACGAAAGTTCGGAAACGAAAAGGGAGGCAGTTCGACTTAGAGGCTTACTAAAAGACAACAAGCGGGATCAGTCCCTACCCCTACTAACCCTACTCCTCCCCCATCGACACAATCATACCTTGGGAACAATCCACCCTGCAACAAGTGCAAATACCATCATTGGGGAGCCTGCCGGAAATTTCGTTGCAGAAGATGAAACAAGTTGGGACACACCTCACGCTACTGTAGGTCCCCGGCCCCATGCGTCACCCCAACCCTTAACCCAGAAGTAAGTCCAGTTTGTCACAAGTGCGGTGCAACAGGACATTTCAAGAGAGATTGTCCAACAGAGATGACTAACGAAGGAGTCGACAACTAGACAGGAAGAGGCGACAAGGAACCCTACCGCAGTTTTTGGTACGTTCCACGATAAACTTTAGGCATTGAATTATCACAAAAAGTTTTTGTCAATTAAAAATACAATCCAAAAACTATTTTCTCGTTAGAGAAAATCCTGTAAATCACGGGAAGCTAGGGATCCTTACAAATGGACCATGATGGTTCTATATGAACGTTAGTATCATATATAGTTAGGATTCCACAAACTAAGAGCGTGCGATTCCGCATCATTTTCATGTTCCTGGTCTGAATGTTGATTAGGACAGAACCCCACAGCCAATTACCTTTTAAAAATCCTAAGTATATGCGGTTAGGTCACATCCATCTATAGTAGAAAAACCTAGCGGAAATTGGATTTCGAATTCCCTTGCCTTATAGCAGCGCCCTTGTGACATTAGAACACCTAACAAGCAGGAACAAAATAGACCCAATGATAACAACGAAAACGAAACTAGCAACGATAAGAACATGAACATACAACACCCTGTCATACCTAGCAACCAATACTCCTCAAATCGACGTAACAACAAGGAGTCCAATGTCATAAATTGGCACGGACAGGCTTGATCCTCACCTTACAAACCTCGAGCTCTGCAAATAGACTTTCGTCTTACTCAACCAGATAACCAAACTCTTTCAGCCGGTAACGACGAATCCCTAGCAACCAGACACCTAAGTCCTGGTGTAAGAAATAACACACCCTTCCCTAGCCCCAATAAAGATGGAAAATCAAGAAGCAAAAAGCATCAAGGGAATCTGAAAGGCTTCGAACCTTCCTCCAGAGATTCCCAAGGATTCCTTTGGAAACCTCAACCAAGTGGGAAACGGAGATACAATCACCCCGACTCCTGGAACCATCCCAATAACCAAACACCCGAAACCACTTAGCACGGTCACAAGAACAGATAATGTCTGATCACAAGATCGGCATAATAAATAAAGGAAACATTAGACCCAGTCCCTAACCACAAGAAGCACCTATCTAGCTCATAAGGAAGAAAGACGAAACTACCATAGGCACCACTAAATACGAATAAGCCAAACAAACCCATCCTCAAGGATCGATGATCCGTACCTCGAATCGGAGACATATTCAACCAACAACGAGGAACTGGCAGAGGCCGACCTACCATTAGCTCGGGAAAACTATAGGAAGAAAACTCACAAGATAATCTAAGACTCATAAGGTTAACTACACCACACGCAAACTCAACCTCGGTGACCATAGTACCAACTCTTAAGGCCCAGAAAACTCTATTTCTAGGACACTAGGATCCCGATCCCTAGAAGACCATTCAAAAGGCCCCGCCAAGATAGGCCCGATAACTCATAGTCTCCGATTAATCAAAGGACCCAGGTTCGGACATTTCATATTCCATGTATTCAACGCTCATAGGTTTCAGACCACCGAAGCGCTAGGAATCCCACTCGCCGAGATCAGGGTAAACAAGAACCCACACCCCGAAGAGAAGCATGTGTAATGGACATTGAAAAAGTTTAGGATACCCACCTGCCTCTAATCGAGTATTCATATAACAACAACTACCACGCAAGCATAAGAGTTGCACATCTCGAGGCCCTGAGCGGCCAGAGGTATAGATCATCCTCTATTAGGCTGATATGGGAGATACCCAGCCGACAAGATGACAAACGCCCAATAGCACACTCACTAAACCCGAGGTTATTCGAGAAACCATGGAAATGATAGTCCAAACCCGAACACGACCCCAACCATCGTAACGCCGACAAAAGAGCTATGTAAATAGTAGATTAAAACCATGGAATCCCAAGTAGGGGATCAGGGTATTACTAAGGATCTTCCCTCGAGGAAGGATGACACGATTTGAAAAGAAAGGTAAACTAAATCCCCAAGGCATCAGACCATTCGAGATCCTTGCACGGATCGCTCCGGTAGCCTACAAACTCCAACTACCCTCCAAGCTTAGTGGCGTACACCCTGTGTTCCATGTGTCGAACCTAGGGAGTGTTTATCGGACAAAACCCTCCTAGTTCCACTCGACAAGACTAAAGTGAACTAGAACCTCCTAATCATTGATCAGCTTATCGAGTGACGAAAAAGTTAAGCACACAAAACAAAGCCGCATCCCGATTGTGAAAGTTCGAGAGAACACTAGGCGTGAGCCGAAATTCACTTGGGAACACGAAGACCAGATTAAGCAAAAAGTACCTTCACCTATTTCCACACTCATGACCCTACCTTTCGAAAGAATTTCGGGACGAAATTCCCTCTAATGGGGGGATGATTTCACAACTAGCATTTTAGCTAGGAAATTCCGTCCTCATGTAAGCAATAACTATTGTGAGACTTGTGCTAACACATTAAAAGTGTACATTATGGTTCCTAATGGACCATGTAAAGTTAGAATGCAAATCTCTCCAAGAATATGAAACCGCTCCTAAATCTCTCCAAGAATATGAAATTTCTCCCAAATCTCTCCAAGAATATGAAATCTCTCCAAGTAAATCGAATCTCTCCCAAATCTCTCCAATTATATCGAATCTCTCCCAAATCTCTCCAAGTATGTGAAATCTCTCCCATATCTCTCCACGTATCTCAAATCTCTCTAGGTACCTTCCTCGGTCGAAAACAGCTCAAAACGTATGGAGAAAACCCAAAAGGACCCTCTTGGTCCGGATACCTTCTAAGGAACCAAGAAGGTTCTCACTTCGGATTTCAGCATGCTCCGGATATATGTGCTCCGGAACCTTCCTTGCTCCGGAAATCCTCGCGCTACTCCGGAAGACATCACAGCTTCGGTCCGGACATGTTGTCTTCACCTTGACTACGAAATTTGCCAAACGACTCCGGAAATGAGAACTATCTTCGGAAGTTGGAGGCTGACTCCAGAATTTCACTCCAAAACTAGAAAAGAGCTTCGGAACTCGCCCAGTACCTCCGGAACTCCCTTGTACCCACTTCGGACCCTCACATACTTAACCCTCCCTTCCGGAATTTGAGATATAGCTTCGGAATTCAACATATGGCTCCGGAATTCACCTTTTGGCTCCAGATTTTGGACTATTTCGGGCCATTTCTTCATTTTGAGGCAATTTGACGTCGGGAATTCCTCCAGAGTCGTATTTTTCATATCCTAAACCCCTTAAACCTTTATTTTATGCCAAATTTGATTATTTAAATCATATTTACATAAAATAATATTTCAGACTTATAAATGTATTATTTTTTCAATCAAGATAAGAATATGATAAGGACAATGAGGTTTGACTTTGTGATTTGATATAATTCCTATTCCCCATGCAAATCACAGTAACCAAGGCATTACCCACCAAATAAAAGAGCATGAACCATCAGATTTCCATGCACCTAAGTCTCCCACCTTTTCTTTTATCCTCTTAAAGCAACGTCTGTGGAGGAGTTTTAGATTTCCCTACTTCTATCACTCTCTCATATTCTCTCAAAAACTCATCTCAAAAGCAAGAACAAGAGCTGGTTGAAAGCTAAATTTCTCAACTCCTCCATAGAGTTTTTAAGTAAGTTTCTCCTCTCATCTAACATTTTATGTAATTTTCAAAATGAATCCATATTATTTTATTCATAATAATATGTGATGATCACCTTTAGGACAACATTCCTCCCAGGGAAGTTCCTCATTTCAGCCCAAAAGTTTAAGCTTGAAATCTTCACTCCATCACTCCAAACAACTCATCAACCAACTCAAGGTGAGCTTCATACCCCTACTTTTTCGAGATTTTTATTGTTTTTGGGGGAGAATACAAGTCAAAGTCTTTTGTAAATCATGATCTATTTGCTTATTGTGTATGCATGCCATCTTACATGTGCTTAAGTATGAAATTCCTTATAATTAGTCCAAAAACTTGAGATTTTGGTTAAGTCTCAAGAGTTTGGATTATTTTTCCACAAATCATGTTTAGAAACAAAACGTTTTGTGTTACCAAGTATAAGTCCCAAATTATTATATCAACTACAAGGATTTGCTTCAAGATTTGCTTAAATAAGTTGTTGGACAAAATATTTTGAAAATGATTGAATTATGGAAATAATAATATTTTGAATCATTTTTGGCCAAACATAAATACAAGGATTATTTTGGAATATTATGTCATACTCATGACTTTTTACCAGATTAACCAACTATTTGTGATTATTTATAAATGTTTAATATAATTAATTTTATCAAGAAAAATATACGAAAACAGAGTTTTCATGACAAAATATTTTCATGTCATAAACTGCTGTCGTAAAACCTTCCGGAACATAAGTAATGTTCTATATGTCATAAAACAGAAAACGCGTGTCATAACCTGCCGTCATAAATTTACACAAATAATAACTTGACACTTTTTCTCTTGTCTAATGTGGGCCTGAGCCGACAATTTATAGAAAGAAAAGATCATTTTTGCCCATTTCCGATAATGTTGGGTCATTTTGATAAACGTTCAAAATGGCATATTTTTCAATAAACGAAACGGAACGAACACGAGCACCCAGTTAACAAGCACAATAAACGATATAGAACAAAAGCGATATTTCTATTCAATGAGTACGAATTTCATTATCTATCTAAAAAATAATGGATCTCAAACGATTGCTCAAAAGGTTGTTAATATTCTAGTCAGACAAATCTCAAAAGTACCTAAATATAAAAATATTAGTGTATGTCTAAAGTCCTGTAAGGAGTTATAGCAAGAGTCTCCTAGAGGGAGAGTGGGAATTTATGTATAGATCTATACGGGCTTGACACCCTGCACCTTCGTTGTTCGCTACAGCTAGACCGGCCAGTCTAGGGTGACAAATGTCTTTATCAAAACGAGGGCGCCTGAGAAATGCCAAAACAGGTTTCGGTTATATTAGTATGGTTATAACGACTCACTAGAATATGTTATGTTATTTAGAAATTTATGCAAGGAAACCTCATAAATAAATTTTGGCACGTTGTGTTGACTGTCCTACGCATGGTAGTGATGGTCCGCATTTGTTGCATTGAATGTCCTTTTTCATTGCATAGAATGTCCACAATTGCCATGTTGATTTCTTTCACCTAACAAGTATAGAGTCTTAACACTGCTATTTTACAAATCACAAAACGTAGGCCTTTATGGAAAAACGTTTGTATATGATTTTTGCAAACGATAAACTAACACATACATATGCAAGTTTACACAAGTGGAAACAGAACATACGAATATTTTATAGCAGAAAATATAGGATTTTCTGGAGTAAACGATTTCAATAACGATAAACTACAACACACACTCAATTTTACTCGATAAGAAAAACAGGATGTACAACTATATTCTCTTTTTGGAAATAGGGGATTTTTTGGAAACAGTTGACTATTACTACACAAAAGAACTATTCTCGAACACAGCTCGCCTTTGCAAATTACACTACTTTTCATAATCACTCCTTATAAGGATGAACAAAAGTAACGACATGCACACATGTATCCATGATTTTCAAAGCAAGGCTTCAAACGATTTCATAGAAAATATCAAATTTTCTAAAAGTACAATGAGAACGATTCTAAACAAGTGTAAAGCGATTTTATACAAAAAAAATGCTTATGAACTCACCAACTTTTTAGTTGACGCTTTTCAAAACGACTTGTATTCTCAGGGATCTAGTAAGCAGGTAACAAGGCACGCGGATGTAGGGCTATTTAGCTGTAGTTTGGAATTTTTCTGCTTATGTCTCTTTTGTGTAACTCGAAAGACAAATACAATATGTAAACAATGTAAGTTTGTTATTTCAATGTATGATGTTTGGATTGCTCTGTTTGATTTATATTCAATTGTTATGATATTGCACAATGAAGTCACCCGCCTCCGGACGTTTCCGCCGTTTGGTCCGGGGGTGTGACAGAGACTAATTAAATATATGGGGATTGATTGTGTAAATCATTCATTCTTATAAAGTGGGCTTATGATCCATAGTTCTTTATGTTGGGCTAAACCCATGTGGTGACCCATGGATACTCCATGGAGGTTAAAACCCATGGAGCTTAAGGAATGTGGAAAGTCATGCACATTAGGGTTTACATGGTGTAAGCCTAGTTTTGCCACACTACATAAGAAGCCCTTTGGTTGCTGAAATTGGCACTAGTGCTCTTGGAGAGCCATAACTGATTTGTATGCACCATACCCTCTAAAAGGTCATCCCTTGTCCAAAGGTGTTTTGTGAATCCATTTGAGGCATTCACACTATTGGTGCTAAGTTCTTAAAGGCTAAACACAAGAAGTTCTACAAGCTACAACAAGAGGTAACTTTACAACTCCATGTTATGTTGATTATATCACTTTGTATGCTAGTTGTAGGCTTAAAGCTTTGGAAACAATATTGCATGTATCATTAGAGAAAACATAGACCCAAATCTTTTAGGGTTGTATATGCACCATAGGATGTTGTATTATACCAAAACCCATCACTAAGGTCCAACTATGGCCCAATAGATACAAAGCCTAAAATCCAGCTAAGGCCCAAAGCTCAAAAGAATTCCAAGTCAGAAAAGGGCCCAAAACTAATGAAATCCCACTAGTTGGTGTAATCCCTATGTACCCCACATGTACGCCTCGCATACTTTATGTTGACCAGAAAGCGAGTTGTTGACCCAATATGTGCAGCGTGCTAAGGAGTACACTCGGCGTAGCGGCCAGAGTCCCAAAGGATAATCAAGGGTCTTAATCACTTAATACCTTAACGTCCAAACCTCAAATCTATATCATTTTAAGGTCTTAACACGTAAAAGTTGGCAACTTTATAGTTTTGCATGACTTAATGGGACCAAATACTCGTTTTTTACCATTACGACCCATAATAAGAGCCTTAACTCATGCATGGTCCAAAATAACACATCAAGATAGCATTTTTATGCACAAGGAACATCAGAAACACTAAGATCTACCATCCCTAGCTTATGGAGTAGCTCATACTCCAAAGCTTCACTTAAGGGACTCTAAAATGCACAAAATCAAGCCCTAAACTAGATCTATCATAAAGAACCATCAAGTTAAGAGCTTTATACCTCCAAAAGCTTTCCAAGTTGGTGACGATTCTGGATCCACAAGCTTCAACTACACCAATGCAACTTCCAAGTGCTCTTCTTCCATCAAGATCACCAAAAACACCCACAAAGGTCACTTCCAGGCTCAAAACACTCAAAAGGCAATTAGGGTTTCGTTCTCAGGGTTTGGAGAGGTGGTGGCTGGTTATAAGAAGGTGCAAGAAAAACTTAATGTGTTTAAATAAGGCTCAAACCCAAAAAATTAGGGTTTGTCCCAGGTGGTCGTACGCCCAACGTACGTGGATGCCTCAGCGACCAGCTTTTCGACCCAGTACGCCCATCATACTCCTAGCGTACGCCCAACATACTCCTAGTGTATGCCCAACGTACTAGCCAGGGACTTAACTGCATAAGATTTTACGTTTGTGGGCAAAAAGGGAAATACCTGAAATGCGAATGTTACACCCTGTGAGTTATAAAGGTCAAAACTTTACAATCACCAATGCATTCATACATTTATTCAAGAAACCATGTCCAAGTAAGGCCACTCTCTTTTATGCAAATTCTGTGTGCAAGGGGCACTATCTGGTTGTTCCCATCCATAACTACTGCATGGAATATGGTTCCCTTAAAATCCCCTTCAAATGGGCACCATCCATAATTATGACTTCGCAACAAAAACGTTTGAACGCTCGTATCTGCAATTTATTTGTATGGAACACGTAAACACTCTACATTTTTACAAATTACTATATATTAAATATGAACAAATTTATTGTATTTACTGTGTTCCCAATGGCATAAAAACAATACTTGAAGAGATCTTCAGAATCTGTTTATATCTAGGCCACTGTACCAGGATTATGATTCTTCAAGTTGTGAAAATAAATAGGAAGTTGGGAAAAACATTTTTCAGGGGACCCTAACAACAGTTACATAGCATATTGTTTTGCATGCCAAGTTGTGTGCAACTTACATTGATTTCTAGCAAAGCATTCATATCCCTTGATATTTCATTAGGCCTCCAAACCTTCGAACGAGTTTTTCCTATAATCTCATGCAATATATTTCCCATGAATTTTTTATTTGCGTGCTTATGATTTGGGTGTATCTATAATGAAGAACATGTGTGCACGTTGTTGAAAGTCCTGATTTCAAATTCGTCAGTACGATCAAGGTGTTTTTCATATAAACGCCAACTACAGTTCCTAGTTTCACAATATACCTCGTAACGATTTTTGTTAGAATGTTTGGTCTTAAACTGAAACCTTTCTCTGGTTTCTTTAAGAATCAAAGAAAATATTAGTTGTTATTTGTTATCATACGTTTGACTGACAAATATATCATCATTTGGACCTAAACTATGAAATGGTCCAAGTTCAAGAATCGGATCAGGAAAATTAGGTATGGGAGGAATATCGTAAAAGATGTCTGGAGCTTTTTTCCATGTGTGAACTCATCTTCTAACCATCCTTCATTTGATTCTTCATCGTCTGACAAAGTTTTGTCACCCCGTCTTCCAAAGTCATAAATTTTCTTCTTCCACCATATTTACTGCCATAGTTTCTTCTCATGAACACTCTTCAGCATTATCTGATACAATGTTGTCAACATTGTATGATACAATCTTGTCAATCGTTGTTGTCTCTTCGACCCGTCCCTCCAACACCTCCAAATACAAATGCACAATCTCTTTCGTTTCAGACATTACATTTCTTGGTTGATGAACATCTGCTTCGTCTACAATATTCATAACATACCCATGAACTGGGTGTTGAAATGACAATGATATATTAGTATTGAATGTATTAGCCTTATTTTTAACCAAATCAAACATTATTTGACGGTAAAAACCAGGCGGAAGTAGTAAACCTAAGTTGTTAAACTTTAGTCTAACGTAGGTGTTAATTGCATTACTCAACTGCCAACACCCCCCCCCCCCCCGCGTACATAAAATAACAAAACTCAAATTTCCTCTGAAAAATTGAACCCTAAAACTGATCGTTTTTTTTTAAATAGAACAAAAAAACTCTTTTAAATGACAAAAACTGTCACAAAAGACCAAATCAACACATTCCGCGGAGATGTTAACCAATCAGCAGAGACCTCATCAACATGCTACGCGGAGGCTTTAATAATAAGCTGAACCAAACACTCTGCGGAGGGTTTAATGTGTCCATGGAGGTAGCTTTGCGGAGCCCTCTGCGGTCCGTACAAAGTGTTTGAAATTCATACAATAACTATCATTTCGTGGTGATTTTATGAGTCCGCGGAGCCTGTAGAGGACCCCTCCGCAAGACGCATGTCTATACCCAAAATTTTGCTTTTTTGGACTAAATTTTCACCATAGAAATATTTGAAAATAATATAAAAAAACATCTTTATTTAACTTTATTCGCACATGACTCACAAATAATGTAACATCCGGATTCCTAGGTATCTTATTTTAAGTATTTACCCTGAGTTTTAGGGAGGGACTCGGCGAGTAGGCGCTCAGACTCGCCGAGTAGGATCGCGAATTCTTGTCTGGATTAATGAGGGACTCGACGAGTCGATGCGTGGACTCGGCAAGTCCGCGCTGTAAAGTGAAACCCTAAATCTCAGGGCCTGAGCCCTATTTAAAGGCCTTTATGGCCTCCATTTGCGGCCATTTCACCCCTGAGAAACCCTAGAGAGCAGAGAAATCGTTTGTGGTGCAAGAGGAAGGCTAACTCACCATTTCTTGTGTGTTTTAGCAAGAAGGAAGGAGGTAGAACAAGCTAGGTTGATTGAGGAGCTTGGATCTGTGTTGTTCACACTGAGATTCAGGTTTTGAGGTACAAGTTCCTTCCCATTTCGTGTATTTGATAGATTCCTTGAATCTAGGGTTTCCTTTGCACAATTTTGAGTTAGATTGTGAAGCATATGAGGTCCCTTTGGGTATAGATGATAGATCTGGACCTTGAGAGGTCCAAAAGGTCCCAAGCTTCCAGCTTTATGAGCTTTCATGTGAGCCTTGAGAGTAAAACCCCATTTAAATGGTTATTTCTTCATTTTTGGTCTTATAAGCATTGCATGAACGTAAAGTTTGAACCTTTACGTGACTTTCGAGTGTTAGAAGGTTGGATCTACTGGTTGGTGAAGCAGATCTGACCTCAAGATATCTTTGGAGAAGTTTTCATGGGAGGAACTCGCCGAGCCCATAAGGGACTCGACGAGTCGAGTCGGGTTGCCCCGCGACTCGCGACCGGTGGCGACCCGTGGAGTATAGGGTTGACTCAGCGAGTCAAGTGAGGACCAGGGGCGAAGAGGACAGGAATGTACTCGCCGAGTCACTCTAGTGCACTCAGCGAGTCCGGTCAATGTTGACCGTTGACTTTAGTTGAGTTTTAGGGTTTAGTCAGTGTTTGGACTTATGAGCCATTAGAGGGGTAGAATGGTCTTTTACCCTTCTTAGAGAACTTATAGAGAGGGTTTGGCCTAGCCTTTAGAAGTTGTATTAATTAGAGTAATTATTTATGTGATTAGGCGAAGGCTAGTGCAGTATTTCAGAGTTCGAGGTTTACCGAGTTACCCGAGGTGAGTCTTTTCACTATACTCTACCTAGAGTGGTAATTAGAGTTATGTGACAGAGTATCTTGTATGCTATTTATGTGATTGTGATACACTGCATTATTTCTATGTGATTCATGCCGTGTATGTTCCAGAGTTACAGAGTTAGGACCGGAGGGTCCACAGAGTCAGGACCGGAGGGTCCACAAAGTTAGGACCGGAGGGTCCATAGAGTTATAGCCTCGAGTGGCTAATATGTGTTATATGTGGTATTTTGGGGAACTCACTAAGCATTTATGCTTACAGTGTTGTGTTATGTGTTTCAGGTACCAGTGAGGATCGCGGGAAGGCGCCGACATGATCAGTACACACATGAGGAATTTTATACATTATGATCTTGGGATGTGTTTCTATGGATTGATATATGATTCAATGAGATTTTTATAACATCTATGAATGAAAGTATGCTTTTAAAAATGTGAAAAATTGTTTGAAAAATTACGGTGTTACAAATAAGAGTATATGTTGTATATCTAAGTTTATTAATTATGACAATGTAAATGTAAAATCTAAATCAAAATGTCAAATTAGTTTTGTTTTTACCTAAATCTATTTTTTTAAATAATGAATATTTTTCCAAAAGTATTTTTTAATTAATTAAAAAAATAATAGTTCTAGATAATGTAAAAATTAAAAATAGATTATTTTACACTTAAAAATGATTCACATATAAAATAATAATAATTTTTTACAATACTAATTGAGAGTGTTTGTTTCAAAGTTAATCACAATGACTAAATATCGTTAACGAATTATTAAGTTGTTAAATTTATTACCATAAATATCATTCACATTATTTTATTTTATTTATATAAATGTTAAACCTACACTCTCTTATAAGAATTCAAGTAATATGGTTTAAAATAATAATTATATTTTACGATATTATTAATAACGTTTATTTCATAGTTAATGATATTGACTTAAATATTTTTAACAAAGTATATTTGTTATTAAATTAACTATATATATATATATATATATATATATATATATATATATATATTCCAGCGTAACGCACGTGGATTCTCATATTAACATAGTAAATTTGGACCCATGACTACCCCACTTGAAGTCAAAATTTAACCTAATTACATCAAGACATAGAGAAATTGTATCCCCAAGATAAACCCTAGAAATCTACAATAGTTGACACAACACCTTTAACCCTTAGTTATGTTGATACCTACCACCTTTAAAAAATTATTATGCCATATGTACAAACCAAACCGAGCCACATTACATTCCCAAAAAGCATCCTACTTTCCTCACTATGATGTGGTATCCATATACCACGTCGTAGTGCAAAGTACATTGACCTCTTCTTACGATGAAACTTTCGTCCAAATCACCGCTTTGCCCACCGCAATGTAGTAAAGCCTTCACCACGTTGCGGTGACTGCATTATAGAAGCTCTTAGATGATTCCATTCTAACTTTGGAAAATTTTCTTCAAATCTTGTAACCTTCATAACTTCTTCATCTTAAACCATTTTCTATGATCTTTATATCCACACGAAGGTATGAATTAAATCTACAACTCCATTAAGCCAGTTCTTACTGACTTATTATGGGTCTTAATCTATTAAGTCTCAAACTTGGCCCAAAAAACAAAAAAATTCCCATGTTTATCCTTTTGGACTAAATGAATCTTCTCTTGAATTTCTTCTCTTGAAATCATGTATCTTATCTCATAAAAGTGACTTATAATTATCTTGGCCAATTTCATAAAGTTACAACTTCAAAAACTTATAAAATTCTTCTAAAAGACCAATTGCCCTTTTGGTCAATATTAATCTCTCTAAAGTTTGGATTCTTACAATATCCCCTCTTTTAAGAGATTCCGTCCTTAGAATATTTTATAACCTCCATAGATATTTTCTCATTCTATTGCTCATTTCTAAGGTTAATTTCTTCTTTAACCTCATAACCTAACCTTTCTATTTCCTTGCATTTTCAATTCATTTGCTAAACTCTCTTCATCAATCCATTCACAATGGATGATATAAGACATCTACTACAACATCTACTCTGAAGCAAATAAATTTCATACATAACTCCATCTTTCATCTTTTGTCCCACTTACACAACCATATGCATACACTTATCTTTTTCATTCTTCCTTCTCACAAGTGTGGTTATAAACCAACATACGTCTTAACCACGTACTCTTAAGTAGGTTACAAACTTATGCGCTTCCACTATGCTACTCTGACTACACAACAGGAGGATAGACTACCACCGTTCTAACTCTCTTCTAAATTATAAGTGAAGTATCATATATACTCACTTCACATTCATTCTAAATATTGCATCAAACCATGACACTTTTTCTCAACAATCTCTTAGTGTTCGTGCACTGAACTTGCACATCTATCTCTCTTCTATTCACGTGACCCAAAGTCTCAATCTAGACATGTCAATTTCTTCTAAACACCATGTTAGCCTTTCTCATCCTAAACCAGTCAATCCTCAGGAAACTGTATGATTCATTGGAATCACAATAAGTATCATGTCTTTGTAGTGACCATACACTGCATGCACACTATAATTATATAGTTTCAATTTGACTATTCCATTCCTTGATTCAGAAGTCTTCTATCTCTTTTCTCACAACCCAAATTTCTTTACATGCAAATTCTTGGGTATTTACTTTCTCTGACTCTCAGATGCTCATAAGCCAGCTGCTATCACTTTCACACTACTTCTTTTCAATTCTATAATTGATACATCAAAGGATATATTTCAACATATATACCCATCTATTTTGTCGGGACGTCACACACTCCTAATGTTTCTAAATTCTCATTCCTATATGACACTTGGTCATCACATTATATTCTAGGACACCATACCCAACCTTAGACTCTTTTCTTGAGTCAACTATCTTAATATGCAACTTTAAAATATTTCTTTAATTTTCCCTTACTACACATAAGATTCAATTCTCTTCTCTCTCTAATAGTTCCTCACAAGTGAACTGTTACATAACATACATTTATTTATACAATCATACGGGTCGATCTTTTCTTACTCTAGAAGTTACAACTCCATATCTTTCTCTTTTCACTTGTTTAAACTTTCTTCTAAGGACACATTATCAACATGTTTCCTTTTATATAGTGCACTGTATCTTACTTCCACAAAAGTCTTGACCCATTTTATTTATCTCCCTATATATTATCCTTCTCTCTTTTCTTTTATACACGAGTTCATTCTCTATCTCTTATCTTCTTTCTCCACTCATTTCTCCCTTTAACTTTTTATGTGCGTACCTACTCTCTTACCGTTTCTACTCAACATGTCCCTTTCTTTCTACCTCTATCTCCACATCTCTATGTTTATCTCTTTAGGGACATACAACCTAACTAGTGCTTTACCTACCTTAAATGAATTCGCAATTAAATTACGTCATCCCTTTTCTTAATTTTAAATTGCACTTTTGGATCCTAGCCTTGAATATTAGTTTGGGTTAAAATATTAAGGATAAATCAACTAACTAAAATCTTATCTCTTATTTATAGATGTTTGGAAATGGTGATCTTCTTCTTCTTCCTTCTCCACCTCCTCCACCCACTCAAAACTTCCATCTCTTGGCGATCCCCTCAAAAGAAAAGCTCACTAGTCCAAATTTATATGGACTAGATGCATAATTCAAAAATTACCTTAATTAACATACGAGAACAAAGAGTATGTTCTCGAGAATCCAAGCCCAAAAATTGACAAAGCTACTACTACCTAGGAACTCATTGATTATAAGCAACACATAGATGATGCCACCAAGGTCACCTGCATAATGATTGCAACGATGACACCTGCCCATCAAAAGTCCTATGAGGACTATTGGCCTTACGCAATGAATGTGGCTTTTTCTCAAAGGTTCCATAAGAAAGTGATACAAGAGCATTATGAAGTCGTGAAGGCCCTACTGTCATGCAAGTTGAAACAAGGGGAATCAGTGTGTGCTCAAGTTTAAAATATGGAGAGACATGTTGAAAGGATTGGGAAGGTCAATGTCAATTTCGACAAGGAGCTTGCTTTTGGCATGGTACTCAACTCCTTGCCCAGTAGTTATGATTAGTTAATTTTGACTTATCATTTGAACAATACTGAGATCAAATTGATTGAGCTACATACCCTATTTTAGACAATTGAAGGTAGAATGAAAAAGTATCATTCCAATAATTATGCAAGCACCCGAGTCATGGCTATTCAACAAGGAAAGGGCAAAAAGAGAAAGGCATATTCCCAACCCAAGTGGAAAGGGAAAGCGCATACTGGAGAGTACAGTGGTTCAAAAGGAAAGCCTAACTTTGATGCTCCTCCTATAGGTGATCTGAAAGAAGCAATATGCTTTCATTGTGGCCAAAAGGGGCATTGGAAGAGAAGCTTCCTGAATTACCTGCAAGAAGTGAGAGAGGCTAAGGGCAAGGTGTCTGGCTCTTCATCTGGTATGTACTCTAAAGAAATCAATAACACTTACATTTCAAACTCTTAGATCCTTGATACCGGATAGGGTTTCCATATTTGTTCAGATATGCAGGGACTAAGTGAAATTGAAGAAGTCGAGAATGGGAAGCTGTACCTGATCATGGGGAATAAGTGAAAGTTGTCTGTTACCAAGATTGGTACTTATGATCTAATGTTTGATAATATTGTAAGGGTTGATTTAAATAATTATAGTTATTTTTCATAAATGACTAGAAACATAATTTCATTTCATGCTTTATTTAGACAAGGTTATCGCTATTGTTTTGATAATTACAATGGTGCAATTTTAGTTTATAAGTATGGTGCATTTATTTTCAAAGATTCTCCTTGTAATGATGTGTATGAAACAATTGTGTGCGTGAATGAACTTGGAAATTGTGTTTATAATATTGATTCTTCCAATAATTTGGACAAAGCATCCTTATGGCATTACCGTCTTGGGAATATATACAAGAAACACATTACCTAAGTCCAAAAGGATGTAGTGTTGGATTCGTTTGACCTAAAATCAAACGATCAATGTGATTCTTGTATATAAGGAAATATGACCAAGTATCCTTTCACTGGTCCGTATGAAAGAGGTGAATGATTGTTGGACCTGATACATGCATATGTATATGGGCCTTTCAGATCCACCACAAGAGACGCAAATTGCTACTACGTGATGTTTTACTAATGATTATAGTAGATATGGGTATATATATTTAATCAAGCATAAATCAGAAACCTTTGAAAAGTTCAAAGAGTTTAAGCATGAAGTAGATAATCGGTTGGGCATGAAGATAAAGATGCTCTGATCTGAAAGAGGCTGAGAATATCTTCATATCGAGTTCAACGACCATCTTAAGGAATGTGGGATTGTTTCACCATTGTCGCCACCCAGAACACCACAACTCAATGGTGTGGCTGAAAAACAAAATCGGACCTTTCTTGACATGGTTCATTCCATGATGAGTTGTGATTCGCTTCCTATATTATTATGGGGGTATGCCTTAAAGATAGCCACCCATATCTTCAATCTTATTCCAACCAAGAAGGTTGCCAAAACACCTCATGAGATGTGAACAGGGAAACCTCCCTTGCTCGCATATATCAAGGTTTGGGGTTGTGAGGTCTTAGTTAGACACAAAACCCAAGACAAAATGGAACCCAGAGCTGAGAAGTGTATTTTCATTGGTGACCCAAAAAAGTCATTTGGATACTTGTTCTACAGAATAAGTGAGAACATTGTATTTGTAGCTCGAAGAGGATTCTTTCACAAGAAAGGGAGAGAGGGAGAGAGAGAGAGAGAGAGAGAGAGAGAGAGAGAGAGAGTGCTAATATCCAAAGGAGACAGTGGGAGTACTATTGATCTGGAAGAGGTTCAAGAGTCACCCAATGAAGGAACCTTTGACGACACTGACTCTCAACCTGAGAATGAAACCGTTGAGCCCATTGACAATTCATTACCTCTTCGTCGCTCCAGTAGAGTTAGTGAGCCACCTTCGTTTTATGGTTTCCATATAATGACAAATGCGGACATGTTTATCATTGATATTTGAAAGTACACAGGTAAATTTGGATGAGCCGTCTAACTATAAGGAAGCGATGATAGGACATGAGGCTGCTAAATAGAAAGACGCAATGGATAACGAGATTCAATCCATGTATGATAATCAAGTATGGACTTTGGTTGATCAGGCTCCTGGTCGAAACACATTAGGTTCCAAATAGATCTTCAAGAAGAATACTGACATGGATGATAATATACAGACCTTCAAGGCAAGGCCGGTACCAAAAGGCTTTACTCAAACCCAAGGGGATGAATATGATGATACCTTTTCACTAGTTGCCAAGATTAAGTCAGTTAGGGTAATGCTTGCCATTACTTCTTATCATAATTATGAATTATGGCATATGGATGTTAAAACTGCTTTCCTTAACGGGAAACTGGCTGAGGATATGTATATGGATCAGCCAGAAGGTTTTGAACATGCCAAATTCCATAATATGGTGTGCAATCTTGAGAAGTCCATCTACGGACTGAAACAAGCATCTCGCAGCTAGAATCTCTGCTTCCATGAAAAGGTCGGTGAGTTTGGAATTTCAAGAAGTAAGGATGACCAGTGGGAGTATATTGACATTTCTAGTTTTGTATGTTGACGACATAATGCTTATAGGAAATGTCATTCCAACTTTGCAAGAGGTTAAGTCTTGTCTTGGAAAGTGTTTCGCTATGAGTGATCTGGGAGAGGCCACATTCATACTTAGGAGAAGAATTTAAAGAGATAGGCAAAAACGATTGATTGGACTAAGCCAGAGTAGTTATTTGGATAATATATTAAAAAGGTTCAATATGGAAATTTCCAAGAAAGGGGGCTTACCCATGCATCATATTGTTAAGTTAAGCAAGGCTCAATGTCATAGTAGTGATAAGGAAATAGATACGACGAGTCAAGTCCCATATGCTTTGGACATAGGATCGATCATGTATGCTATGACATGTACTCGACCTGATGTAGCCTTTGCTTTGAGCATGGTTAGCAGATATCAGGTAAATCTGAGTATGACTTATTGGAGAGAAGTGAAGAATATACTTAAGTATTTGAAAAAGAAGAAATATATGATTTTAGTCTCTGGTAGCAAAGATGAACTTAAAGTTAGTGGATATAGTGATACCAGTTTTCAAAAAGATAGAGAATGGTGGAGCAGTTACTTGGAAGAGTTCCAAGCAATATACAGTGATTAATTCTACTTGTGAATCAAAGTACATCGCAACAAATGAGGAAGTGAAGGAAGCAACATGGTT